>NW_026991712.1:167692408-168942408 GCF_029215605.1 Mirounga angustirostris
GTTCCTTCCCTGATCTGAGCCTTGGATTCCTCATCTGTCAACTGGGGTATTACCATCTGCCCAGAGTTCAGAGCCCTGTGGAAGAGCAGCATGGGACAAGATTGTAGGTGTGACGGCATTTACAGCAATGATGAGCATTTACTCAATGCCAGGTAAAGCACTTCCCAGTTCTTGTTTCTTTGGGTCTTAACAGTCCCCCTGTGGAATAGATGCTACCATGACCCGCCCTCTCCCCATGACGCACAACACGAGGCAGCAGGCTCAGAGAGGTTGACTACTATTAACCTAAAAAAATCAAACAGTTATTTTACCAGCAAGAATGAGTTTATTCTAGAATAACAAGAGTCGCAATGTGGAACGCTCGATCTCTAGCAAAGCCATAGCAAGTCCAACACACAAAGGAGAGGAATGTTACTTTATGGAGAAGGAGGGGTTGTTTGGAAGGACAGTCCACTGGGGAAAAGCATGCGTAGAGGGTGGAGGGTGATGAGGGTTTCTCCTTGCCTGAGTCTCTGGAATGGTGATTTCCTGTGGGGGATGCAACATACATCTCTCCCTGTTGGGGTCTGTCAGTGATGACTCTTTCCTGCTGACCTTTCTTTCCCTGGGGTCTGTACTTGACAATTCTTGCCGGACTGGATGTTGGTGCACTGGTTCCCCTGCTAGCCTCCCACTCTAGTGGTGTTTTCTTGATTCGTGTTCATAGTGTCTTAGCCAAGATCACACAGCTGGTCAGCAGGAGGAGTTGGCCTTGAACAGGGGGCAGTGGACCTCCCCCCAGGGCCCCCCTCCTGAGCCTATGCCTCCACAGCAGGGTCTGCCAGGGAGTGCAGAGTCTTTCTTCCCTCAGCAGAGCTGGGGCGTCCCCACACTTCGCCCTCCCGTGCCCCGAAGTGGCACCCTGCGTGGCGGAGTCCAGTAGGGCGGGGCTCATCCACGGGTGTACGCATGGGTACTGCCATCAGGTAGGGCTGGACCAAGAGCAGCTTGAAGAGTCGTGACCCCAAGAAGGAAAGTAACTGAGCTTCTAAATGCCGGCTGTGTGCATTAGTAAAGGTGAAATGGAAGGTGAATGAAAGCTCAGAGATTTGCTGCCCCCCCCCCTTTTTTTTTTTTAAGATTTACTGCTCTTAATAAAGCAAGTTGCCAGGGCTTTCTGGACAAGAGAAAGTTCCAGTTGGGCTGTCTTCCAGGAAGCTGAGCACAGGGAAGTCAGAGGTCAGTTCTTCATCTTGCTGCTCATCCTTGGGGGGTCACGAACCCCAGCGCTGGTCACCAAGGCACCCACCGGCAGGGACTGCCTTCCTTCCTCCTGCCCAGTGCCTCAGGGACCTTGTCGACTTCTCTCGTGGATTATTGTCTTACAAAATCAAAAACAGAGCTGATTTCAGAGCTGTCACGGGCTAGGAGGGATGCGGAAGGAGGGGCTGGGGGTCGGCTGGTCCGGGGTGGTGTGCTGCGAATCCAGACGCTGTCACTTACTGGCGGAGTGGACTTGTGACCCCATGTGTGCCACTCCCACCTCTGAGCTCCGGTTTTCTTGGCTGCCAAGTGGGGACACGGTGACGGACGGCCAGGCGGCACCGATCATGTTCACGGCACTTTGGTTCCTGGGATTGTGCAGTTGCTTCTGTGAGCGGCTGTTGGCTGACCTGCCCAGGAGTTCCCAAGTCAGGGCCAGGTCGGGCACTGTCTTCTGTGTCCCCAGCCCAGCAGCTGGGGGATGCCAGGTGCTCCTTCCTCCGGGCCAGCTTCCAGTCTCTGCGCCAGCTGGTGCTCGTGCTCAGTGCTCTGTGGGGCCCCCTCCTCCACTCTCCCCTACTCAGAGGTGTGAACCACCACTGCTGTCATTTTAACAGTGAGGATCCGGGACTCAGAGGGAGGCTGAGATGATGAGGCCAAGACAGAACTAAAACAGGGTGAGATACTAGAATCTGATGGGCAGAGGGAGGAGGCTACTTTAGTTCTGGTTGGGCAGGGAGGGCTTCTTGGAGGAGGAAGCATTTGAGCTGAGCAGGGAGTGTAGAAAAGGAGTCAGTACAGGGAAATCTGGGGGGAAGTGGAGGAGGGAGTGGGGATCTGAGACCCTGGGGAAGTTCAGCAAGGGAATCAGGACACCTGGGTCTAGATCCAGGCTCTACCCTAATTCACTGAGGAACTTTTAGCAGGTTGCTCCTCTGTCTGAGCCAGGGTCTCTCCATCTGAAGAATATGGTGTGACACACACCAGCTTGCTTCATCCTGCCGAGTCAAAACATCACTGTGAAAGAACACGTATGGGGCGCCTGGGTGGCTCAGTCATTAAGCAGCTGCCTTCGGCTCAGGTCATGATCCCAGAGTCCTGGGATCGAGTCCCACATCGGGCACCCCGCTTAGCGGGAAGCCTGCTTCTCCCTCTCCCACTCCCCCTACTTGTGTTCCTGCTCTCACTGTCTCTGTCAAATAAATAAATAAAATCTTTAAAAAAAAAAAAGAAAGAAAGAAAGAAAGAACACGTGTGGATGTCAGAGAGTCCCAGGATGCAGAGGCAGCCTGGGCCCCTCTCTGCCTGGTCTCCGTGGAGAAGGTCCCTGGGAGGAGCTGGAGATGGGGGGCTGGGTGCGTTCAGGGTGGCTGAGCAGAGGCCCTCCTCTCCTTCCCCTCTTCCAGCTATTTGAAGCTCTGCACCCAGTCAGCATGGTGGGAGAGAGACAGAGACAGAGATAAAAGAGACAGAGATGCACATAGGAGACATCCAGAGAGGAAGACACACACTGGATTACTTCTCAGCAGGGGACATCAGCCCCTGAATGTCACCTCACATGCAGTGTGTATCAGGGGAGAAAGTCAACTACTTAAATGTTAATCATTTAAGAGTTGACTTAAATGCACACAGAGTCAGGGAGAGATGAGGTGACGGAGAGAAAGGCCAAGATGGAGACAGGGGAAGAGAGAGAGGCCGGAGTTAGGGACAGGTCATCAGAAATGGTGTCAGGTCCTTAGGGTGGCTGAGAGTGGAAAAGTAAAGAGCGGGAGTCACAGAAGTGGGGGGTGGGGGTGGGAGGAAAACAGAAAAAGAGATAAAAAGGAGAGACAGAGACTGGCCGTGGCAGAGACCCCTGCAGGGGTGGGGTTGAAAGCCCAGAAGTGGAGAAGTACAGGGTCACAGACCCTCTTGAGCCTGAGCACCCACTGTCTGTGCCCCAAAGCCTATCTCTGCATGACCTTCTGGAAGCCTCCGTGGCTCCTCCAGGACCACCAGCAGCAACTCCATCCAGCGGCCACCTGAGGGCCTTTGGCCACACTCGGTGGTCTTTGCGTCTTGCCTCCTGCCCTGTTCACTGCGCCCCCCACACTGTGCCCTGGGCTTCCAGTTCCACAGCAATTAACTTGTTTCATCTTTGCAACAGCCCCGTTTTACTAATGAGGAGACGGAGGGTCAGAGAGGTTGAGTGACTCACCCAGGGTCACACAGGAAGTTAAGGAGGCAGGACTGTGCCTTGGTCCTCTGGCTCTGGGTCCAGTGCTCCTCCTGCTACAATGGGCGAGATGACTCAGGGTCTCTCTCGGATCTGCAACATGTCCCATCCCTGAGGATCAGCTGGGAGCTGCCTGCCTGCCAGAAAACGGGTCTATCCTTCCTCAGAACTTGGGGCCCCCAGATCTGAGTCTCCCAGATGCGCATGTTGGGATCAGCAGCAAATATGGGGTCGGGGGGGAGGGAGCGAGTTAGAGAGAGAGAAAGTAATTGATTCATTGAGAAATAGAGATGGAGCTACCAAGGTGGGCTGAGTGCACTCTTGGAGGGGGCGTAACACTAAGCTTTGGTCACCAGGGCCGCCAGGGTAGGGTGGAGGTTGTCCCAGTCAGGCCTGAGGTTTCAGAGCTTGGGCTCAGTCTAACTGCAATCTTCTCAGTGCCCTGCATGGGATAGGAGTGAGGTCCTGGAGAATTTACATGAGCTTCAATAGCTGGCGTTCTTCACTGAAGGTCTGCGGATGAGCTTCAAGGAGGCCAACATCCTCTTGTACTCCTTAAACTTGGGTAAACTTACTAATTATTACACAGTTTGTTGATGGGTTTAGGTCCATCCCTTGGCAGCGGAGGCGGGGTGGGGGGGGGGAGGGAGGCGTTTGCAGGAGACCTGGATTGCTCTGCACGGGGGTAAGGAGAGAATATGGAGCTCAGAGGTCACCCAAGAAGCAGACAGAGAGGGTGCAGGGATTGGAGGGAATGCCACCTTAGTCCCGTAAATCAGATCACAAAGTGGAAAACCAGCAGGGGCTTAAGTCAACAATTCCTAGCTCTCGGGAAGCACACACCCAGGGAGGTCCCATGTAATGTTTGCAGGCAGGTGGGCATTTTCCTGGGCGCAAAGTCCAAAACATTTATCAGATTCTCCAAGCAGTCTGTATTAGTTAAAACAGGCTAGGCTTTTGCTGCGGTAACAAACAAGCTCCGAATCTCAGTAGATTAACATTTAAGTAGTTGACTTTCTCCCCTGATACACACTGCATGTGAGGTGACACTCAGGGGCTGATGTGCCCTGCTGACTAGTAATCCAGGCTGCTTGGCTCTTGTGTCTCCTCCATCTCAATGCCCAGCCCTCATATCCTTCAACATGGGAAGAGAGCTGGAGGGTCCTCAGCCCACAAGTGACCCATGTCACTCTCCGTTGACTGGAACTAGTTCATGGCCCACCTAGCTGCCAGGAAGCTGGGAGTGTGGTCCTCTGTGCACTCAGGAAGGAGAGAGGGGCCTGATAGCGGCAGACAATGTCATATCAACGTTATTTGGAGATTTTAGGAAATGAATATTCCCAGGCCGCAGTTCTGGAGAGTTCTATCTATTCTGTGGTCCAGGAAACTGTATTTTAACACACCTCACAGGTGGATGTGTGCACAGGTCTGGCAACGTCTGGAGGGTCGTCCAATCAGGGGCTACGAGACCTGTTCTCCTCTCTTTACCTCCTCCACGCTGCCGGGCTGGGAGTTCACCAGTGTCCCAGCATTGTGTCTGAGGGCAGCCCTTATTTAAAATCTGAGACCCCAAGGCTCACACACTAATACCACCCTCAGGCCCACTGCACTTTTGGGACAGCTGAGGTACAGAACCCTCGCATAGCTGGGAAGGTCCCCCTGGATCGGGCACTGCGGACCCCTCTCCTCCTCTGGGATGAGGAAAAAGCATGGGTCCACTCAATGCCCCAAACCCCATCCCCAGAGGGCGGGCCTCCTGGCAGCTTTCAGAATCGTGGGACTTGAAGACACTGGAAACAGAGGCCTGTGATGTACGAAACACTCCTGTTAAGGCCAGTTTGCTCTTTGCCACCATTGTCCACTTCTGCTGGGAGAAGGAGATTGGAGAGACAGTGCTCGTTTAATTTGCCAGAATGAATAAAGATAAGACAAACAAGACAGTACTGAGGATAATGAAGCTCCGGGGTCACATCATTCATGTCCCCTGAAACCCAGGCCTCCTTCCGTCATGACGGCCTGCCCTGTGTTTGGAACTGATTAAGCCAAAACAATGACAATTTATTGTCTTTCTGTTGCTGGTGCGAGGCTGGTGTCCCCAGCTGGGCAGTGGGCAGGCGCTGAGTTGGTTTGGACTGGTTCGCGAGAGCCCACTGAGAGCCAAATGTTAAGTAGTCGGGAATTTTGTGAGCCAGCTGTTAAACCATGGGTTGATTGAAATTGGCCATGGTGGGAATATTTACACTGCAGAAATTGTCGATTCATGGCTTTTCTTTCTTTCTTCCTTCTGTTCTTCCTTTCTTTCTCTCTCTCTCTCTCTTTCTTTCTTTTGCTTTCGTTGTTTCTTTCTTTCACTTTTTTTTCTTTCTTTCTTCCTCTCTTTCTTTCTTTCTTCCTCTCTTTCTTTCTTTCTTTCTTTCTCTCAGCTGGCACATTACTGTTCAGGGTCTTTGTAAATGACCACATCAGATTAAGAGGAAAGGGCGCCTGGGTGGCTCAGATGGTTAAGCGTCTGCCTTCGGCTCAGGTCATGATCCCAGGGTCCTGGGATCGAGTCCCGCATCGGGCTCTCTGCTCCTTGGGAGCCTGCTTCTCCCTCTGCCTCTCTCTCTCTGTCTCTCATGAATAAATAAATAAATAATCTTTAAAAAAAAAAAAAAAAAAAAAAGATTAAGAGGAAAAAGGGGCAAACCTTGTGTCTCTCTGGTGCCTCCAGAGCCCCTCTGTGGGGGTACTCAGAGAATGTAGTCATTAGTGAGCATATCACTAACCCTTCTGGCCTTGGAATGGGTCCCCTAGAAGGGGATTTCCAGGTTTACTGAAGATGGATTTGCCACCGAGCCCAGTGACGGGCAGCCTTGCCAGGCTGGATGCAGACCAGCTGGGGGCCAGGGTCAGCTGTGTGCCAGGGAGGGCATAGCTGGGCTGCACAGAGCCGTGTACATGGACGTGTGCACATGGGTGTGTTCCTTAGTGCAACAGGTGTATGTCTGCCGGGCCCGTGGGGGGCTCTCTTTGGCTTATGAGCATCTACATGAACTACCACTGGTTCATCAGTGTATGGGATGTGACTAGGAGCACAAGAAGGTACCAAAATTGTTATGAGTTTTCTATTGCTGCTTTAACAAATTACACCACAGAGTTAGTGGCTCGAAACAGCACAAATTGGTTCCACACGTAAGGAGCTTAGAAGTCCCCACTCCATCCTAACAACACGCGAAAAGCTCAGCAGACTGAAAAAATCAACAAGTTCTCTTGGGTCCGTGAGAGAGGGGAGGATGCAGAGCAAACTGGAGCCCCCCAGACTGGAGAGTGGGCGAATACAGGGGGCGCGGCTTACAGAGGCAGAGACTCACAGAGGGAAACCAGCGTAGGAAATCAGTGCTGGTGCAGGAACCCGCGAACTCTAACTGATGGATCATAGGAGGCTCGGTATGGACAACTCAGAGGTTGAATCTCCAGGGGACCCAGTCACAAGGTGGCCCCCACAAAATTCTAAGATTTACCCACAGGAGCTTGGCCAGATTCCCACAGTAAATATTGGAGCAAAATTCCCTCAGGCTTCCAGCAGGGAAACTGGAAAAGAAACCATCCTGAAATAGACCAGAGCGCTCTGTTCTTCACCAAGTCTTCCCTCTGGGGAAACTAGTTAACCAGAGCATAACCTGCTGGGCTACCATCAGAGACCGACTGAGCTGGGGAAGGGAGATACACAACTCCAGCCTATTCGGCCCATCCTGTCCCACCAAAAGGGGGAGGAAACAAATGAGAAGCCCTTGTGAGGTTTGAGGTCCGGAAGCACGGGCTCCCTAAAAGACCGAGCCCCAGAGATGGGACCACAGAGCACTGCCCCTCCCCACACACCTTGCCAACACATGACCGAAAGCCTCTTTACAGCAGTTCTTTTTACCCGGCACATCATAGCTGGCTCTCACGAAACAATTACAAGGCATACCAACAGTCAGACAACACAATGTGAAGAGAAAGCAAGCATCGGAGACATACACGGCAGGGATATTCAAGTCATCAGACTGGGAACTGAACACAACTCTGGTGAATACGCTACAGGCTCTGACAGGAGAAAGTAGACAGCATCCAGGAACAGGTGGGCAATGTGAGCAGAGATGGAAGTCCTAAGAACTAAAAAGAAATGCCAGTGATAAAGACTTCTGTGACCAAAATGAAGAACGCTTTGATGGGCTTCTTAGTAAACAGGACCCACCTGAGGGAAGAATCCCTGGGCTAGAGGATGTATCAACAGAATCCCCAAAAACCAAAAAGGAAAGAGAACAAAGACTCAGAAAAACACCATCGAATACTGACGGATGGTGGGGCAACTACACAGAATGGGAAGACCAGAAGGAGAAGAAAAAGGAACAGAAGAAATATCTGCAACAACAGTGATTAAGAATTTCTCCAAATTAATGTCAGATACCAAGCCAGAGATCCCGGAACTCAGGGATAAATTCCACCCTTTCCAAAATGAGGACCACACACACACACAGAACAAAAACAAAACTACTCCTAGGTATGTCATCTGCAAACTACAGAAAATCACAGATAAACAAAACATTTCTGAAAGAAGCCAGAGGATAAATACAGCTTTCCTAGAGAGGAGTAAAAGTAAGAATTGCATCATCCAACCTCTCCTCAGAAACCAGACAGGCAAGAAGAGAGTGGAGTCAGATATTTAAAGTGTTGAGAGAGGGAAAAAAAACCCACTGACTTAGAATTCCATACCCAGCAAAGTTATCCTTTGAAAGTGAAAAAATAAAAACTTTTTCAGACAGGCAAAAAATTGAGGGACTGTGTTGTTCTAGACCTGCCTTGCAAGATATGTTAAAAATTCTTTAGAGAGAAGGAATATACCACAGGTCAGAAACTTGGATCTACATAAAGAAAAGTATCAAAGAAGGAATAAGGGAAGGTAAGATGAAAACGTTTGTTTGTCTTATTCTTTTTTGGGGGGGGGGGTAGAGGGTAGGGGAGGACCAGAGAGGGGCAGAGGGAACCTTAAGCAGGCTCCACACCCAGCATGGAGCCCAATGCAGGGCTTGATCTCACAACCCTGAGATCATGACCTGAACCAAAATCAAGAGTCGGATGCTCAACTGACTGAGCCACCCAGGTGCTTCTCTTTTTCTTATCCTTAATTGATCTAACAGAGTATAGTTTGCTCAAAATATTAATAACAACAATATATTTGATTATGTGTGTTTATATATATCTATCTTATGTATTTGTATGTGTGTGAATATATATCATATGCTTATGTATGCTTGCATATAAATGAAAAGAGTGACAGCGATAATACAAGGGACGGGATGAAGAAATTAGGATCATTTCATTATTATAAGGTAGTGACAGTACCCGTGAAGTGGTATAGTCTTATTTGAAAACAGACTTGGGTAAGTTGCAAATGTTTATTGCAAACTCCAAGGCAACCATTTAAAAAAAGTACAAAAAGACATATAACTGATATGCTAAGAAAGGATAGAAATGAAATCATATAAAATGTTCAATTAAAACCCCAAAAGCAGAAAAAAATCTTTACTTATTTTTTTCCCAATTACATGACATTCTGGGAAAGACACAACTGTAGAGATAAGAGAGAGATCAGTAGTTGCCAAGGATGCGAGTGAGTAGAGCACAGAGGATTTTTTAGGGCAGTAAAAATACTCAATATAGTATTATAATGATGGATGCATGTCCTTCTATATTTTCCCAAATGCAGAGAATACACACCACCAAGAATGAGCCCTAAAGTGATCTAGCGACTGTGGGTGATTATGATGTGGTGCTGTAAGCTCATCCTTGGAAAAAAGTGCACAGTCCTGTTGAGTGATGTTGATGATCAGGGAGGCTTGCATGAACGAGGTCAGGGGATATATCCATAATCTCTGTACCTCCCTCGTGATTTTGTTGGAGACCTAAAACTGCTCTTTAAAAAATTGCCTTCCGGGCGCCTGGGTGGCTCACTCTGTTGAGTGTCCGACTCTTGGTTTTGGCTCAGGTCATGGCCTCAGCGTTGTAGGATCAAGTTCCACATTGGGCTCCATGCACGGAGTCTGCTTAAGATTCTCCATCTCTCTCTGCCCCTCCCCCTACTCTCTCTCTCTCAAATAAATAAATAAATCTTAAAAAAATATTAAGTCTTCAAAACCCCCAGAATTTATTACCTTAAAGTCCTGGAGATGAGAAATCTAAAATGGGCTGACCAAGCTCCTTTTCTTCTGGAGGTTCTAGGAGAATGTTCCCTTCCTTCCTTGTTTCCCCCTTCTGGCATTGTCTTTTTTTTGTTTTAAGTAGGCTCTACACCCATTGGAGCCCAATGCGGGGCTTGAACTCACAACCCTGAGACCAAGACCTAGGCCAAAATCAAGAGTCAGACACTTAACTGATTGAGCCACCCAGGCGCCCTTTGCGTTGTCTTTTTCATCTGTGGGCTGCCCATTTTCCTCGACTCACGGCCCTGCATCTTTCAGTCTGATTCTGCCATCCCGCCTCCTTCTCTGCCTCACTTACCTCTCCCCTTCCCTTACAAGGACCCTTGTGATTACGCTGGGCCCACCTTGGAACTCCAGAACAATCTCCCTGTCTCAAGATCCTCAATTTCATCACGTCTGCAAAGTCCTTTTCAACATGCAAGGTAACATACATGCAGGTACTGGGGATTAGGATGTGGGCATCTTTGGATGGTCACTGTCCTGCCTACCTACTGCAGCTGCAGGCTGCCCTCTGCCCTTCAAAGATTCATGTCTATCCTACATGCAAAACTCATTCACCCCGTCCCAATGATCCCTCAAAGCCTCAATCCATTTGTAGCATCAACCCAGAGAACAAAGACTCATCCAAATCGCATCAGCTCAAAAGCCTCAAATCTCAACATCTAAATAATCCATATCAGGTATCTGGTGAGATTTCTGGGTATGAGACACGCTGGGGCAAAATTCCTCTCCATCTGTGGACCTGTGAAACTGGAATTCTGTGCCTCGATGTCCTCATCTGGAGAATAAGGATGTTAATAGTGCCCACGTGTATCACTGTGTCAGTCAGGGTTTGTCCAGGAGAGGCAGAAACAGTAGGACATGATACATATGCATATACCTGTGTGTGTGTGTGTGTGCGTGTGCATGGGCTCACGCATGTGCACACTAGGGCTTTATTAGGGGGAATCAGCTTCTGCATGAACTGTTTGGCTGGCCAGGCAGTCTCGGTCAGGCTGCCCCCACATCTAACGCTGGAGCCCGATGACCACAGGCAGGCAGCGTCCAGGGGGAAGAGAATGAACAGGATGGAAGCCCGTGAGGGTGGGTAGAAACCTGTATTTATTCTCATAGACTCAGCTTGGTGACAAGCGCACTTGCAGATGCTGGGACTCTTTGTCAGGGAGTTGAGCACACACACACACCTGACCCAGGAGTCGGAGAAATCAAAGGAAGATCTGGGGAGGGAGGAAAGCAATTGCAGGCTCAACATGCTTCCTGCTGATGCGTGGGTCAGCAGATCGGCAACAACATATGGGCGGCCCCTCTCCTGCGACCCTCCTCTGTACCCACCCTCCCAGGAAACACAGGGCAAGGGAATTCTGGGAGCGAAGCTGAACCCAGCCAAGCTGGCAGGTGACGAAGCCTTCACAGCCCTCCTGGACTGGTTGGAGGAAACAGTGTCTGGGAAGAGCTTGGCTCCGTGGCCAACCGTCAATGCCCCAGCGATGTTCGCGCTCGCTGACGACGGTACGATGGTTGTCATGTGAGCCTGCCCTATGGGTCCACTCAGGAGTGCGTTTACGGCAGGTGGGCCCCCTTTCATGGGGAGCCTCATTAATGATCATGGACAGAGAACTTTCTCCCACAGAAAACACGCTGTTCCATCTTCCTTTGGCGATCAGGAAATGGGAGTCAGCCTCTGGCTGGTGGAACCTGACAGAGGGTGGAGAGCCATCCTCAGGCCTGGGGAGGATGAACTCTCCACAAAGCTGGAGACTCACTTTGCTGGGACAAAAGCAATGTGTCGGAATATAAAAGGATGCCTAGAAAGAGGGAACCAGTAGGCCCCAGTGATGGGAGGCTGGAAGCTGGAAAAGATGTGGATGAAACTGGCTGGGGGGAGGGGGGGGCATTGAATTGCAGCCAAAGCAGGAGCCCATCTGGGTTTCTGTTCATGGGAAATGGAGGATCCCTGATCCAGATTGTGGGTGACTGGGGAGGAGGAAGAGGAAGCAAGTGTCCCAGAGTTGCTGCGAACCAGAGGGCTGGCCTGGCTTTAGATTTCCTTTGTTGTGGAGTCTAAATTGAAGATGTCTGGATCTGTGAGGCCTGGTGTTCAGGGCGGGGGGGCGGGGGGCACACCTGGCATTCAGGTCAGGCAGCAAGTGGTTGTTTTCGGGGGAATGAGGGAGCAGGTGGAGCTGAGTCTCCACCAAAGGCGGAGGGGCTGGAGTTGAGGGTGAGTCAGGGGCTAAGAAGTATCAGAGATGGACAGGTGCGTCCAAGCAGGGCCAGGGACTTCAGAGAACAATACTGGGAACTGGGAGAGGGGCAGATAGAAAGTGCCACCTGCCATGTGTGGAGTGGGAGGTCGGGGTGCTGGCAGCTCAAAGGCATGGGGGCCTACACCTCAGGCCTCTCTGGGGCAGAGTCCCGGGCTCCCTGACCTCGCAGGGCCCAGGCCACCCTGGATTGTGCAACAGTAACAGAACCTCTTGTCCAGGGCTCAGGGGCTCACAGAGGATTGGGGCTCAGAGGCTCCTGCAGAGAACCCAGCCCCACACCTTACGGGCAGAGATACTGAGGTCGAGACAGGGACATGGCCTGTCCCAGCTCAGACAGCAAGGCAGGGACTGAGCTGGACCAAACCCCAGGCCACCCGCAGAGAGCAAAGAACACCTTCTAACACCTGGGTCCCACCAGGACTTCAGCCTCTGACAACATCATAGCTCAGGTCTCACTCCTAAGAGGCGGTGTTGGCCAATCATGTGAGGTGTGCCGTCTCTGGGAGGCCCCCCGCTGAAGGCTCAGTTCTCCCTGGGGGGGTCACGTGAGGGAGAGAGGGGCAGGGGCGTGACACCGCCCCCCAGGGACCACTCCTCTGCAGGGAGGAGCTCAGGTGTGCAGTGAGCAGTGGGGATGGCCCCTGCTGCATGCACACTTCTCTGTGACCCCAGGCTGGTGTGTCTGCTCTGAGCCCAGGAGAGTGACATGGCTCCCAGGGCCACAGAGGGGAGTGACACAGCCTGAAACATGCACCATGCCCGGCCCAGAACCTGGCATATGAAGGTCCCAGGTAGACGGGGCTCCCTCCTGCCCACCCCTCCCGGGGTCCAGACACCCCAGCCCAGGAACGTGGGCCCCGCAGTCACACTTGTGTCGTGCTCCAGTGCCGCTGGTCTATGGGACCCTGGGCGAGTCCCTCCCCTTCCCCGGGCCTCAGTTTCCTCATCTGCAAAATGAGGATAATAACAGCACCTCGGTCCAAGTGGTGTGAGGACTCGGTGAGATAATCCTCATAGAAGGCCTGGCCCAGGGCGGGGCACAGAAGACACGTGGGATCAAAGGCATCAGGTGTCGCCCCGAGCTGGGGGGTCTGCAGGGACCTTCTAGACGGTGAGGTCCTGGACCCACAGGAAGGTTGTTATTCCCACAACCATCATTGGCTCCGTGTGTCCTTTCCCGAATCCCACATGGGGGTCTGTGGCTGTCTCTCTCCTGACCCTCTGCCATCTGTCTCTGTCCAGCCTTGGCAAGGCGGGCCTGAATCCGTCCGCAACAGCGGCTTCACTGGGCTCTCGGGAACTGTCCAGGTACCTTGATTATCCCGCTGAAAGCCTTATTTTCCTCGACCTGGTTAAGGCCGAGAGCACAGACCTGGCAGGGTCCTGCTTTGTGCCTCTACCAACAATCCAGGCTTCGCACACCCTCCCCCACTCCCTCTGGACCAGCAAGGGGCCCGTCGCTGCCAATTTGGGAAAATGCAGCCAATCTTTTAGGACACAATGTGTAAAAAGCAGAATTTGCACAGTATGAGCTATTCCTTTTCTTTCTTTTTTCTTTTCTTTTAAATGACAGTATCTCCTGCTCATTCTTCCGTCTCACAGAAGATCTTGAAAGAATGATCCTAAGGAAATTCATTAACTCCTCGGAAGCTCTGACTCCTAAAAATGTACTCATTTACTGTGTGAAATATGGCTCTGTGCATGCAGAAATGCAGGCAATTTCATGGGGCCATAAAGGTGCCGGCTTGAATTGTCTTGCCGTGGAGCTGCCTATAATTACCTGCTCCTAGCTGATGCTCCTGGCTTCAGCCTCCAGGTGTGACACTCGGGGAAGTGATGCAGCCCAGGTGAGTTAGACGGCCCTGTCTCCACCCTGCAAGGCACCCAGGTGAGGCCCCACCTGCACCTTTCACCCGGGCAGCACCGTTGAGCCCAGGCCTCCTCTCTGGATGACTTCACTTCTGGGCTCCAGGCCCTACCGCTGGATCTTTGTCTTTGGCCTTGGCATGAGTCTTTGAGTCTAACTCTCCCTGGGCTGGATCCAGCCTCTTGTATCCTTTCCGCAGCAGAACTGGGCCCACAACCCGGCAAGTGGAGTGGGGCTGGATTTTTGCAACACCCTCAGACCTGGGCAAGAGTTCGGGCCGTGGGTTCCGCAGCGGAGCCTGTTCTGCCTTGTCCCCTCCCCCTGGCACAGAGAATGCACGGAGCCAAAGGGGTGATGGGCCCACCTGGGACGGCCTGACACCTCTGCCATTCTCGACCACTCTTTAGTACCTGGGACCCCAGAATTCCCCACCCAAATGGCCCTAGGTCCACATCCTGAGCCTGGCACTGCCTGCTGAGGGTGGGCCTACTGCCAGGCCTGAGGGCTGCCGAAGGGGGTTGTGGGAGTGTTTGAACGTGTGAGCTGGTGTGTCCACGGCAGGCGTGGTCCTTGAAGTGTGTGGTGGATGTGGGGACAGGCAGAGAAGGGGGTGGGCCCAGGAGGGCTGTGGCTGGTTCTTCCAAGTCTGTGGTGGAATTCCAAGGGGCCTGAGAACATTAAAATCAAACAAGGTCACATGGGTGGTTATTAAGTTGTATTTGTCAAGGTGGAAGGATAGGATATATATACATTTTTAAAGATTTTGTTTTTAAGTCATCTCTACACCCAACGTGGGGTTCGAACCCACAACCCTGAGATCAAGAGTCGAATGCTTTACCGACTGAGCCAGCCAGGCATCACGGATAGGATACGTTTTATCACTTTGCTGCCTTGATTTATCATTTTAAATATTCAGGAATGTGGGCATCCATCTGGGCTTTTGCCTGGCCCCTTTAAATGTCAGGGACAGCCTGGAGCACCTACTGTGTGCAGACAACACGCTCAGCCCTGGCATTAGTGGGGAAGAAGCTGGCCTCTGGTCAGGTAAGGCGCGTAATGCTGGTTGCCTCCTCCATCCGTTGTTGTGAGGGGAGGAGCCCGGGCAACCTCCCCTGATCTGGTCCTGGTCCAGGGACAGGGAGGCAGGGAGGGCAGTGGAGTCCTCACCTGGCCCACCCTGTGACACCAGGACGGAGCTCATCCATCTGGGGGGTCATTTTCTGGAGCCGTGGGAGAGAGAACACTCTGCCGCAGTGCACATTCGTTGCTATACTGGAGAAAAGCGGGGCCCTGTGAGGTGTGGCTCGAGAAGGTGGTAGGAGCCTCATAGCTGGGTTCACGGGACTCTGTCCTCTTCCCACACTGTTTCATTTACTCATCACGACCACTTTGCGAAGGGGTGCTGTCTTCCTTCCCATGCTCAGGTCAGCATACCTGCCCCCATCCTCTGACTGTCAGACCAGAGAACGTCAGCAGAATGTCAAGAGCAAGTACCAAGAGCAGAGTCAGAGACTGGGTGGTGATGTGCGGGATCAGTGGGGCAAGGTCGTGCTCATTCCCAGAATCCTTGTTACCCAGCACAGAGCATGGCTCACTAGGCTAGTGGATAGTCAGGACAGGAATCTCGGACCTTGGCCCAAAAGAGCTGTGTTAAACAAAGGCTTGTTTATCCTGGATCCCGGGACCCCCGGGTCTGCCGCACAGCATGATCATGGCTGTCACTCCTCCAGAAATGCTTGGGCCTGGCCAACCCCTGCCAGGGACATTGGGAGCCCCCACCCGAGGCTGGCTGGACCCCTGGAGTTTGCAGATAGATGGGAGCTTGCTGAGGCAGGGGCAGAGAGGGGATACTCATAGGTCTTGCTGCTCCCAGACAAAATCCAGATGGACAGCTCCCATTTCCTCTTGCAAGAGAGAGAGGGTGGGGAGGGGTTGGCTGCTGGAGTGGGCTGGCCGGGCGCGGGGAGGGATGTGGCAGGGGCTGGCTGGGCGTGTCGAGGTGGCTCGACTGTGTACAATGACCACCATGAAACCCGCGTGCCCACCATTAGCTCCCCCATTCCCTTGGGCTGAAAGCCACGCCAAGCCCTCCTTCCAAAAGGCAAAGTCAACTCTGGCTCCCCCGTTCCTGGTCCTCTCCCCTGCTCCCTGCTGTCCTTCAGCCTGCAAAGCAGAGAAAATCCCAGAGCTTCTCCAAGTGTGGACCCTTTGATACCTGTATTAGAATCAGCCAACACAGCACTAAGCCTACTGAGCCCAAATTGTCCATGGGGTGCTGGCCTTCAGGACAGCCACGGGGGTCAGTGGATCAGGCCCTGCCCGAGGACCCGGCACAGGGCGCTCCCTCAGTGCCCTAGTCAGGACGGGAGCACCTCTGTAGGGCTCGGGGGGCACACTCAGCATCTCTGGGGGAAGGAGGGCGGTTTCTGGCTGGTTGGCAGCCAGCACATGCCAGACGCCTGGGTGTCCACGGTGAGCCCGCTGAGCCGTGGGGGGAGCGTTGCCCTGGGCAGTACAGCCTCACCGGAATGGAGATCCCCGTGAAAGCAAGCACATCTGCTTCCAACGTTCTCCAGTTTCCCTCCCAGTCACCTGGGGGTGTTGAGCCCCAGACTCAGGCCTTGTCGCCAGGCTCAGGTGCTAATGTCACAGACAACACAGACTCTGGATCCAGAGGGGCCTGGGTTCAAGTTCTGTCTCGGCCACTCACGCCCTGAGTGAACTGAACACATCCTCGATCACTCTGGACCTCGGCCTCCCACGTGTTCCTGAGGCAAAAGACGTGAGCAAAAAAATGGTCATGTGGGAGGGAGAAGAGGATTCAGCGAGCTGAGACCCGTGAGTACTTGGCCTGCCTGCGTGAGGGAGGACGTCAGTCCCCACTGCCCATTGTCACTGTCCCTGTTCTGGCCGCACCAGGGTGGGGTGAGGAGGGGCTCGGCCTCCAGACTCAGCCTGGCTGTGACCCTGGCCTCCACCACTTCCCGGTGTGTGACCTGGGCAAGCTGCTTCACTGTGCCAGGCCTCCGTTTCTGCATCTGTAAAATGGGGATGGCGATCGTGCCTCCCTCGCACAGTTGTTGTGAGGCTTCAGTGAGTTCTTGGGCAGAAAACACTTGGCTCAGGTCGGGGCGCGCAGCACCTGCACCCGAGACCTCCTCAGATGACGGGCCCCAGAGCCCCCAGGGGGACGTCAGAGCTGAGACCGATTCCTTTCCTGGCACACGGCTGTGATTTCAGCAGCCCTGGGGATGGTCTCTGAGCCTCTGTTCCACGCCTTCGCAGAGCGCTCACTGCCTCCCGGCGCCCACTTGTGCATCTCACTGTGGCTGTGTATGGACAGGAACAAAGCAGCGCACCCAGCCAAGTTCTCCACGCTGCAGGACTGGCCCTGCCCATCCTCTGAGCCCCTGCCCAGCACGTGGGGAGCCTGGGGCACTGGGCACAGGCTCAGGTTCAAGTCCTGTCCCTAGTCTTGGGCTGCTCGGGGGATACAGACACATCAAGGACGCCGAGCTCCTCACAGCCCCCAGCGCTGTGCCACCCCACGTTTCCGGGACTGCTGTCATCCGCGTTTTCCCCACCAACTCCTCTGCAGGTGCATCCTCCTCTGCTTTCATGATCTTCCTCCCCTGTCGAGACCCTGAGCCCCTTCAACAAGGCCTTAATCCACCTTTTCCAGCCTGAGGTTCATTCTCTTCTATTGGTGACTCAAGTTGGGACTTGGGCAGCTCAGTGCTGTGTCCCAGCCAGGGGGGAGGTGTGGGGTAGAAGCAGAAGGCTTCTGACCACCCCCAGCTCCCATCTCGGAGCCAGGGTGCAGCAGGGCCCATTGGAGGCCAGTGGGAAGCTCAGATCTCCGTCCTGGACTTTAACTTTGACCTGCAGGGTAACCTCAGGCAGGCCACTGCCTCTCTCTGAGCTGTGGGTTTTTCTTGTCAGTAAAGTGGGGCAGAATCATGCCCTGGGCCACCTTCCAGAGCAGGAGTGGTTCGTAAGAAACAGATGCCTTGCTTATTAGAGTGTTTAGTCTGTTAACATTAACACAAGTACGATGTGGTCTGAAAAGGTTTAACGTCTCACTCTTGATTTTCTGCTCATCACATCTGGGTTTTTTGTTATTAATTTGCTTCTCTATTTCTCCTTTTCTGCCTTATTTTGAATTACTTGAATCTATCTTTAGGAATTTCATTTGCATTTATCTGTGGGCATTTCAGGGATACCTATTTGCATTTTTTTTAATTTATTGATCTAAAGATTACAAAATACACCCTTGTTAACTTGTGTCTCTAGAGGTGCGTCCTTTTCCCTTTTGTGACGGAGTAGTTGTGTGCCTTGCAGCTTGGTAGTTCTAAATCCCTCGACGTGATACCGTACTTCTTGCCGTAAGGAATCTAATATGTCTTAAAAAATAAAATAAAAATATCGTCTCATATTTACTCCCACAATTATAATTTCTGGTGTTCTTGTTACTTCTTTGCATATTTGCATTTCCATCTGGTACCATTTTCCTTCAGCCTAAAGAACTTGGGTCTTTAGTATTTCTTATAATTCATTCCTACTTGTAACAAATTCCCTGAGTTTTCTTGTATGTTTTGATTTCACTTTGGCCTCTGAATGATAGACTTCCGACTGATCATACTTTATTTAAAGATGTCAGGCCACCGCCCTGTGGCCTCTATGGCTTCCAGTTAGAGCTGGGCAGCCCCACGTGTATCACGGGCTAGGCAGTGTTCACCCCAGCGGTGAATTCACGTGGGTGTAATGCCGTTTTTCTCTGCTTTCACAGAGACTTCCAGTTTCAGCAGTCTGAGGACCGTACACTTAAGTGTAATTTTATTTAAATTCATTCTGCTTGGGGTTTGCTGGGATTCATCAATCTGTAAATATTTATCTTTCACTTCATGTGGGGAGTTGCCAGACAATATTCTTTTAAATAGCTTTTTCTGCCCCCCCAACACATGCACACGCGCACCTGCACACGCATGCGCACACCCACACCCTTCTGAAGCTGCAATCCCATGGAGCTTAGGTTTTGCTTTTAATATTGTTCTTCATGTCCCTGAGACTCTGGGTTTTTTTCTTTTCCAACTTTTATTTCCGTACCCTTCAGATTGGAAATTTCTATTGATGCATCTTTAATCTCTTGACTTTTTCTTCCATCTCCAATTTTCTATTCATCCATCTACTGTTTTTTTTTTTAAATACTGTATTTTTTAGTTCTACAATTTCCAGTTGGTTCGTTTTTACAGATTTACCTCACTGCTGGGATTGTCTATCTTCCCCGTTCATTATTCTGAGCATATTTTTCTTTACCACCTTGAGTTTAATTATAATACCTGCTTTAAAATCTGTGTCTCGGGGGCGCCTGGGAGGCTCAGTCAGTTAAGCTTCTGATTCTTGATTTCGGCTCAGGTCATGATCTTGGGGTCATGAAATTGAGCCCCACATCGGGCTCTGCGCTCAGTGGGGAGCTTGCTTGGGATTCTCTCCCTCTCCCTTTGTGCCTCCCCTCCTCTACCCACTCAGGTGCATTCTCTCTCTAAAGAAAGGAAAAAGAAAAAAACATCTGTGTCTCATACTTCTAACATCTGGATCATCCTGAGTTCTCCATTGATTGCCACTTTCCTGATTTTAGTTCACATTTTCATATTTCTAGTAATTTGGGATTTTATCTTGGACATTATAAAAGTTATTTTGTAGACATTTTGGATTCTTCCAGAAGAGGGAGGTTCCTGTCTGCTGGCTCTGGAGGCAGGTGCAGCCAGGGCAGGCAGGAGGTCCCTAATTAGTGGGGGTGATTGTCCAGCAGCAGCTGATCACCAGCAGGGTTCCCAGGTTCATTTCTTACTTCCCACTGCAAGCTGTTCCCAATGTGGCAGGCAAGAAATCTTCACAGAATACAGAACTAGTCATTTGTGTCCCTTCCTCTCATCTCCCCTGCACTGTTCCATGGCTCCCTCTCTCTTAGGATAAAGAAAGGGCCCACTAAGTTGGCCTGAAAGGTCCTGCACAATCAGATCCATGCCTTGTCCCTTCCTGAGGCGATACCTAACATACTCCCCACCCCTAGCCACTCTTGAGATCTTTGGGAATCTTCAATCCTCTGTGAGTGGCACAATTCTTCCTGCCACAGGGCCTTTGCACAGCTGTTCCTTCTGCCTGTAGTGCTCCCTTGACCCTACTTTCCCCAATTACCCCTAACCCTTTAATTCCAGCTCAACCCCATCATCCCCTGAGGGATGTTCTCTTTGACCATCTATGACATGGTCCCTATGTATATGCCTTCATAGCACTTATAGTATTTATTATGGCTACAATCTCACATAAACTTAGGATATTTTAAGCATCTGTCTGCTGAAGTAGACTGTCACTACCATGAGATCGGAGACTGTGCTGATCTTGGCTCATATTGCAGTCCCCAAGACCTGGCACAAAATACACACTTAATAAATACTTGTTTTGAGGCTGGGTGATTAGAGGCTTGGCCTTGGCAAACACACTGCACTTCTCAGTTCCAGGACTCATTTCCCTTTTGGAATATGGTTTTGACCCTTGAGTGTAGCTTATTTTAAGCAGAACCTTTCATAACAAGGGCTGGAAGCCAAATCACTTTAGCCATCTTCCCCAGAGTGTGAAGAAAGCCTTCCTGAGAATGAGGTCAGCACAGAAGAAAGCAAAGATAGGAAACCGAAGTAAGGAGGTGGGACCCCAGATCCAGCCGCAAACCAAGTGAGTTCTGCCCCCTGTCTTTTCTGGTTACATGGGCCAGTAAATAATAATCCCTGTTATCTGAAAACTTGTACCCTTGTTTTTAGGGAAATAAATGTATGAGTCCATTACCTGAAATTTCCAAGGTAACCAAGAGACCTAAAAATATAATAATGTTGGCAGAACGGGAGACTGGCTGGTGTAGAAATGAGCTAAAGCCTCACTTGTCATAGCAGGGAGCCAGGAGATGGCAGACAAACATATTATTTAGCTTTATGAGGAAATTGGTAGGATAAACAGCTCAACAAGTTGAAAGTGGTTACCTCTGCCAAGCGGAACTACAGGTGAGAAGTTCAAGGAGCCACTTCTTTTCATTATCCGTTTCTCCGCACTATTTGTGTTGACTTGGCTGAAAAAGCCCATTTACTTTTTGTTTTATAAAAATAAAATCTCATACTTAAAACTAAGAAAGGTAAACAGTAAAAGCCACGTAGCTTATTTTGTTGATGTGATATGTACTTAAAGTTTAAAAACAAAACCTGGCATAATGTTCTCTCTAGTGTTTAAAGAAATAGTGGCTTGGCCAGAGGTAGACTTGGTTATCGAGACCATCGTCCCAGGGATCCTCTTCTTGGGGGAAGCAGTCTGAGCAGCAAGGGCCGGATCGCCCCTCTGTGGGGTCCCTGCAGCACTCTGCTGCCCGAGGGTTCCTTCCATGGCCCGCGCAGACCCATCAGTGCCCAGGCTTGGGTGGCCCTGAACCCACAGGGGAGTGTCCCCAGACCTGGTGGAGGCAGTGATGGGGGACGTCGAAGCATGAGGGAGGTGGCCAGGCTCCTCACCTCCCCAGGACACCTTTTCCCGGCAGCCCCTGTCTCCTTCCCCAGTGGCCTTCCAGCAGCAACTCACACCGGCCGGGCCCCTGAGGCTCTGAAAGCCAGTGAGGAGGCCATGGGAACCGTGTGACCTCCATGAAGATGAGAGGCCTCCATGGGGACAAGGCGCCTCCATGGGGACAGGGGCCGTGCTCTGGAGCTGCTTTCCTTCTGATTCCTTCCCAGTTCACCCTCCTTCTAACTTCCCCTCCCGGGCCAGTCCTTCCAAAAGCCTGAACTTTCCTTCCTTCCCGTGGGGGTAGGGGGATGAAAAAAATGAAGCTGAGCAATTCCCCCGGGCCCCCTTTATTCTGAGTTTCTGTGATTCTAGAATGGACCATCCATGAGGGTAGAGACTATACATGTCCTGTTCAACCCTGTATTTCCAGCACTCAGCTCGGTGCTTAGCACAAAGGAGGCATTCAGAACATATTTATTGAATTAATGAATTCTAAGGTTCTATGGTCATAAATGTCTTAGACTATGATTAAGTCTAGGACCCTGTGACTCTATGATTCTAGAATTCTAAATTGCTCTTCTGTTCACCGAGGATCCCAACCCCGAATGCCCACAAGGGCCAGGCAGGGAACATGTATGAGTGAAACAGCCAGACCAAGGGCAAACGCACAGTGTCTTGGGCACAGTGGAGCAGGGCCCTGCAGGCTGTGCAGATGGCACGCTGGGGCCCCTGACCCTAGCCCTGCTTACGGCGGGCGCCCTCACCAGTGGGACACAGCCCATCATTCCTGGCAGCTCAGCTCTGTGGCTTCTCTGCTTCTCAGTTCCCAGCCTGGCTTCCCTTCTGGAGTTTGATTCTGTTCCTTGATTGCAGCTTGTTGTAAGCAGAACCTTTTACTGCAAAGGATAGATCACAAATAGTTGGAGCAAAAGGTGTAACGGTTTTTTGGCCCACATGACAGAAATGCAGGGGATGGAACTGGCTTCAGGCATGGCTGGAGGCAGGCGTTCAAGGTCTCGCCAGGGTCCTGCTTTCTTCCTCCCTTCTCTTAGCTGCACTTCCCTCTGTTGACGCCCTTCTCAGGCAGGCTTTCTGCGCAGCACTGGGAAGAGGCGCCCCCCCCCC
This sequence comes from Mirounga angustirostris, assembly GCF_029215605.1. Taxonomy (NCBI): domain Eukaryota; kingdom Metazoa; phylum Chordata; class Mammalia; order Carnivora; family Phocidae; genus Mirounga; species Mirounga angustirostris. The sequence continues at coordinate 167,714,894 of NW_026991712.1, forward strand.
CCCCAAGCCACCAAGGTCTTCGGAGCTGTGATCCCAGAGAGACAAGTCTCCTCTTACGTGCCCACGTGTCAAATCTCGGGGAGGACTCTGACTGGCTTTGGCGCGTCATGTGCCCCAGTGGGCAGTGCCCGCTGCACTGCCCAGAATTGTTTCTCCTTCACAGACAGGATTCTGTCCCCCACAGCCGTGGGGTTAGGGGTGCGGGTGCTGGAAAGTCAATGCTCAGATGTCTTGCACATGATCTAGAGGAAATGAGGGTCTCTTTGGTGTGACTGCAGCCCCCCTAAGTCACAGAGGGTGAGAGTGAAGACCACCCCCCCCTTAGCTGGTGGCCCAGGTCTGCTCTGCCCAAGCCCCGTGTGCAAAGACAGGGGTAGGCCATATAAAAGGGCTGAGAGGCGGGCGCCTGGGTGGCTCAGTTGGTTGGGCGACTGCCTTCAGCTCAGGTCATGATCCCAGGGTCCTGGGATCGAGTCCCGCATCGGGCTCCCTGCTCCGCAGGAGGCCTGCTTCTCCATCTCCCACTCCCCCTGCTTGTGTTCCCTCTCTCGCTGTGTCTCTCTCTGTCAAATAAATAAATAAAATCTTTAAAAAAAAAAAAAAAGGGCTGAGAGGCAAGCCTAGCAGAAGGAGCAGAAAAGCCCTCATCAGCTCCTCAGGCTCCCTGCATGGTGGCAGGTCGAGAAGAAAAGATTGGAGGGACTGGGGACCAGGACTGGAGTACCCAGCCCAGGCTCCAGGGCCCCTGCAAGGGGTAAGTGCCCAGGCACTCTCCACAGCTCTGGGCCTCCACTAGGCTGCCTTGTGGGTGGCAAACAATAGTACGGTGGATGCTTTAGAATAACCTTGGGTTGGGGTGTGGGCATCTATCACAGCCAACCAATAAGGCAGTTGTCTACCGTCGTGGCAGGCAAATCTCAGGATGAACCAATGAGCAGCTGCCTCATGTCAGCTGGACCAATCAGATGAATTGGTGTGTTGAGCCAATCACGTGCTGAGCACCGATAGGCACTCTTATTAAGAGACAGGTGCATCCAAGTTCTCCATGACCTCCAGGGGTCTCCCGACCTCTCCCTCCACAGGGAAGAGCCTCTCTGATAAGCTCAGGATAAAATGGCCTCATATGAGTATCCCCCAGTGCAAGGCACACAGGCGGGGTCCTGCCTGGCATTTCAGTGGCTCTTTGATATATACTTGAATCATCAAGCTTGTCAGAGGCGTCAAAATGTTATGATCTTCCTGGAAGAAGCGATCAGTGGAATCAAGCAGGGTTAAACACTTGTCAGGCCCCTGAGTATGTCACCATGGAGACATCCTTCAGTGAACCTTCAGTGAACAGGGTCATCAGTGGGTCCCACATGGGTTGGGGAAAAGGAGCCTGTCCCTTTGTGTCAGTCTCATTCAGGATCTCTGGGGGTATTCAACTTTTTAAAAATAGCTTTATTGCAGTAAAATCAATGACATCATTCTGCGTATGTTGAAAGACTATGGCTGGAGGAGCTTTGACAAATGTCCACACCCATGTAGTCACCACCACAACCAAAATAATGAACATACTCATCCCCTCCTAAATTTCCTTGTGCCCCTCGGCTTCCTAGAGCACCTTCAAGCAGCCTCTGAGTTGTTCGCGCTCTAGAGATTAACAAATGTCTTCTAGACTCATAAATTGAATTGTGGAGTCACTCATAATTTTTGAAATTCATCCATGTTGGTGTTTGTATCAATAGTTTGTTCCTTTTAATGGCTGAGTAATATTCCATAGTATAGATACACCTCAATTTGTTTGAATAAGCAAATCCTCCAGTTGGTGGACATACGGAACTATTACAAACGGAAGTGTAATGGACATTCACGGACACATCTTTATATGAACAGATGCCTTCTTCCATTGCAGGGAAGAGCCTAGGAGGAGATAGCTGGGTCATCTGGTAGGCATGTGTTTGACTTCTTATTTATTTGACAGAGAGAGAGAGAGAACAAGTAGTCAGAGCAGCAGGCAGAGGGAGAGGGAGCGGCAGGTTCCCCTCCTGAGCAGGGAGCCTGACCCGGGACTCGATCCCAGGACTGTGGAATCATGACCTGAGCCGAAGGCAGACGTTTAACGACTGAGCCAGCCAGGCGCCCCTCGACTTCTTAAAAGAAACTGTCAGCATGGTTTGCGCAGTGATTGCACAGTTTTACATTTGGGCAGCAGTGCTAAGAGACCTAGCCCCTCCGCAGCTTTGCCAAAATGTGGTATCAGCGGTGCTCTGGGTTTAAGCTGTTCTAGCGGGCTTGTAGCCTTCATTCGGATTTCCCTAGTGACTCCTGATGTGGAGAATCTTCCCATGCACTTCTTTGCTATTCATGTATCCATGTCTTTTAAAATATTTTTGAGGTTTGCTTTGTTTTATCAAATTTGAAGAGTTCCTTATATATTTTAGATGAAAATCCTTTACTAGATATGTGTTTGGGTCATACTTGCTCAGTCCACTGTTTACCTTTTCAGTTTTATGTGTCTATGGTAAGTTACAGTTTTTAATTCTGATGAAGTCTGATTTATTGATTTTTTTCTTTTATAATTTGTGTCATACTTAAGACCTTCAAATTTGTTTAGTTGTCCATTCACCAGATGTTTAGCATCTGTTATATGCTAGGTACAAAGAATACAATAGGATGTGCCCTGTTCCCACACAGGGTATAGTCCAGGGGAGTGGCAGACGTAAATAGATAAACAGATGAAACGGGGATGTTCCTTAGGAGGGAGAGAATGGGAGAACATGAGGGGAAAGAACCAGAGCCTTATCTGGGTCAGGATCTAGGGAAGGCCTCACTTAAGAAACTCAGTTTGGGGGCGCCTAGGTGGCTCAGTCAGGTAAGCTCGACTCTTGGTTTCAGCTCAGGTCATGATCTCGCAGTTGCGGGATAAAACCCTGCATAGGGCTCTGTGCTTAGCATGGAGTCTGCTTCAGGGCAGGGAGGACAGGTGGCTGTGAGGTCAGATTGATGAGATGACCTTAGAATCAGCCAGGGCATCACCCTCACAGCCCACAGGGAAGTCAGGAAGGAGGGTTCTGTTGACTGGAACCACCGCAGGAAACCTGACAGGACTAGAGAAGTGTTCTCTTCCAGAAAGCCAAAGGGAAACACATTTGTTTCCATGACACATTAATGTTTTTCAAGAGACAATGTGAATGTTTTCCTAATTTTGCACTGGAAAGCAACGAATGGAAGATTCCACCTGCTGTGACAGCCACTTCCTCCCTTAGGCACTAAACAATTGAAGAAGCTTCTAGGCCCAGCTCACTGGTGCCTGAAATTTCACCTCTGGAGCTTTATCATTCTGGCTTGCCATTTTGTCCTTTGTAAAAATGCAAATACCTACAGGGCAGCCTGGTATTCAACAAAAATAGCATGTTCATTCATTCAACAAATCTTTTCTAAGTCCCTTCTTTTAACTAGGCAGTGGCTAGAGGCTGGGAATAGAGTGATTAATTAAGACTCAGTTCATACTTTCCAGGAACTCACAAGCTGCGTGTGTGGGTACGTACCTATTTGGGCAAGGCTGACATGGAAACCTACCTATGACAGTGTTGGAAAGGATGTGTTGGCAGTGGGTACAAAAGGTCATGGGAACCCACAACAGGGATGATCCAATTACGTGGTGCTCAGGGTCATGGTAGGGATCTGATCTGTCATGGAAGAAGAGAATCCCAGCGGGAGGGTACAGCCAGGGCAAATGAATGGGGTCATGAGCCAGTATGGTGGGGTATGGGGACTACATGCCACTCAGCAAGCTTGGACATAAGGTAGGACATGGCAGGTGGGACCGGAGTGGCAGGGAGGGTTTCTCATTGATTGGATGCTACTTCATCTAAGGGGGTGGCCTCTGTCCCAAAACTTTGCTGCCTCCCCAGCTTCCCCCTCACCTCCTCCCACCAAGCCCACCAGACTCTCCTTTGCGGAACTGTCTTGTGCTCCTCTCAGTCACGTGGTCTGAATGACCCACCCCCAGCCCCAAAGGTGGAGCCTGATTGGCTTAAGGAGTCAGCCTACTCTCATCCTCCTGGTGCCTGATTGGTTCAGGAAAGGGCACGTGGCCAGCTCAGGCCAATGAAAGGCCAGATGTTTGCTAGGGTTTCTGGGAACGGGATCCTCCCCTCTCCTTCAAGGTTGCTAGCTCCCAGGTGCACGTGCACTCTTCTTCTGGCTCCATGGAGGGAGATGTTGGAGGCCAGGGATGAAGGTGACGTGGGGAGGAGGGCAGAGAGGCAAGAATGTCAGAGAAATGGGGTCTGGGCAGACCCACCCTTACTGTCCTCAGCTGAGCCAGCAAATTCCCATTTGCTCAGCCCATTTGTTGTTACTTTCGAGTGAAAAGTTCCTCACTGGTGCAGGGCATTTCTGGGGGAAAGCACTGGGTGGAGCTGGAAAGGGAGCGGCCAGCGGTGCCTGGACCTGGATGGGGCGGGGTTGGCCAAATCCCTTTCCTGTGGATTCCGCCTCCACGTACAGTTCTTACCATGAGGGAAGATCTTTCCCCAGGAAACATCTCCTGACACTGGCGGGACACCTGGATGCAAGTCCTGGGCGGACAGCCCGGCATTAGGGGTCCTGGGCTCTATCCTAACCCAGCCCCCTGTCTGACTGTAAGGCCCAGTGGAATCACGCACCTTTCTGGGCCTCCATTGGTGATCCATCCACCAGCGCTCAGACTGAGCTCCCCACGGGCAGGGGTGATGACCAAGCCGGCCCTGCAACCCCAGAACCCAGGAAAGGCCCGACACAGAGCAGGTGTGAATGGGGCTGTTGACCGATCAATGCAGGAGCTGTACCTTCCTGCACTAACCTCCCATGGTCAGGACCATGTGTGATGCTGACAGGGACCAGCTGCTATTCCTCTGTCCACCCCAAGAGCCTCCTGAAGACCCCAGCCCCATGTAGTGCAGCAGGAAGGGATTTAGGAGGAGATATAACATGCAGGCTGAATGACAGAGGTCTCAGCTCACACAGAATCTCTAGGGATTTTGAGCCATAATTATACTGCCAGGTGAGAAAAAATCCACTGAAAGCTCAACTCTTTACTTCCCAACTGCAGCTGATCTGCGCAGCCAAGCTCTGGGACTCTCTCCTCAGTCTGCTCATTGGTGTGTATTGGAGATGGGGAGAGGGCAATGATCAAGTGTCCCCCACCAGAGAACAGACTCAAAGGGTGAAGTCAATTGGTAGGGGCCAAACCAGAGCCCACTGTTCTGCTTTGCTTAGTGGTATAGACTGCTCCTCAAGGTGCTGGGAGGGCGGGGACATATGTGTGCATTCACAGACCGGAGCGGAGAAGGCAGGGGTGGGGAGACCACAGGAGGTGGGTCTGGGTTGAGGAGTGGGCTGGCCATCTCAGGCCCATCTCCAGCCTCTCTAAGACTCAGATTCCTCTCTTGAGGGCAGCAGGGGACAGGCAAAGGGAGAGGGCCTGGGGTGGGGTACAAGGTTATAAGGTTACAAAGAATCATCATGGAACATGCTATCACTCATTCACCACTCATTCGTCAATTCATTCACTAGTGTCTTCCATCCTAGAACTTGTTGCTAGTTGGGGAAGTAACAAACAAGAATCATATGAAAGTATATGTTATATTATACTTATGTATTGTAATAAGGGCCATGAAGAGGGACATGATGGAGAGTCAAGTATAAATGATTGAAAGATGTGCAACAGACATGACTGAGGAGGTGTGGAAGGAGAGTTAATTGATATTTATCTTTGAATATATTGATGTTTACAATAACCCAGCAAGTTAATAATCTAAACATGTAATTTAAAAGAGATTGTCCGATTGGGTAAAAAGAAACACACAACTATATATCATCTACAAAAGAAAACACTTCAAATATAAAAACATATATAGATTAAAAGAAAATGTTTGAAAAAGATATACCATACAAGCATTAATCAAAAGAAAGCTAGAATGGCTATATTATCAGACAAAGTATATATGAAAGAAAATAATGTTATCAGAGACAAAGAAGATAATTTCATAATGATAAAGGAGTCACTTCGTTAGGAGAATATATAGTCTTAGATGTTTATGCAACTAGGGGTGCCTGGGTTGCTCAGTTGGTTAAGCCTCTGCCTTTGGCTTAGGTCATGATCCCAGGACCCTGGGATGAAGCCCCGTGTGGGGCTCCCTGCACTTGGGGAGCCTGCTTCTCCCTCTCCCCCTGCCTGCCACTTCCCCTGCTTGTGTACTCTCTCTCAAATAAATAAATAAAATCTTTTAAAAAATTAAAAATAAATGTTTATGCAACTAATAACAACCAAAATACATGAAACAAAAACTGATAGAATGGCAAATTTAAAATTATAGCAAAAGCTTTTAAAGATTTAAACAACATAATCAAGTAGACCTAATTGCCAATTATAGAATACTCCAAATAATAGCAGAATACACATTTTTTTCAAATGCACATAAATCATTTACTGAGATGAATCATAGTCTAGACCATAAAAAGGTGGAGATGAATTTAAAAGGATTTAAGCAATACAAATATGTTAACTACAATGGAATCGAATTAGAAATTAATAACTGAAAGACCCCTGGAAAACCACCAACTATTTGGAAACTAAACATATTTCTAGAAAGCCCATAGGTCAAAGAAAAAAATCAAAAGGGAAATTAGAAAGTATTCTGAACTGAATGAAAATTAAAAACAATATGTCAAATTTGTGAGATGCCACTAAATCAGTACTTAGGGCCTTTATTGTAACACTAATGGCCTATATTAGAAAAGAAAAAAGGTCTCAAGTCAATGATCTCAGATTCAGTCTTATGAATTAGAAAAAAAAGAACAAATGAAACTCAAAGTAAAGAGAAGAAAGGAATTAATTAAGATCAAAGTAGAAATTAACTAACTAAATAATAGAAAAAGAACAGGGAAAACCAATAAAACAAAAGCTGGTTCTTTGAAGAGATCAGAAAAATTGTAAACCTCTAGCCAAACTGGGGGAAGAAAGAGAAAAGACACAAATTACAAATATCAGAAATGAGAGAAGTGACATCTGTAGAGATTTCCCAGATACTAAAAAAATTAAGGGAATATTATGAACAAGTTTATGCCAATAAATTCGACAACTTAGAAGAAATACACTAATGCCTTGAAAGGTATAAACTAACAAAACTCATTCAGGAAGAAATATATAATATGAATAGTTGTGAATCTATTAAATATATTTTGAAATTAGAAGTCTTTCCCTAAAGAAAACTCCAGCTTCAGATGGCTTCATTGTTGAATTTTACTAATCATTTAAGGAATGCCAATTCTATGCAAGATTTTCCCCAAAATGGAGATGAGTGAATACTTTCCAACTCATGCTTTGTGGCCAGCATTTCCTTTATACTACAGAAAACTACAAAACCAAGAAAAGAAAACTACAAGCAATATTTATCATAGAGATAGATTTTAAAATTTCTAAACAAAATTATAATAAGTCAAATACATGAAGAAGATAATAAATCATGACTGAGTAGGACTTATGCCAGGAATGAAGAGTTGGTTTAACATTTGAAAATCAATCAGTGTAATTCATCATACTAATAAATTTGAAAAGACCTATATGATTTTTTTTTAATTTTATTATGTTATGTTAGTCACCATACAATACATCATTAGTTTTTGATGTGGTGATCCATGATCCATTGTTTTCGTATAACACCCAGTGCTCCGTGCAGTACGTGCCCTCCTTAATACCCATCACCAGGCTAACCCATCCCCACTCCCTCTTCCCCTCTAAAACCCTGTTTGTTTCTCAGAGTCCATAGTCTCTCATGGTTCATCTCTCCCTCCGATTCCCCCCCTTCATTTTTCCCTTTCTTCTCCTAATGTCTTCCATGCTATTCCTTATGTTCCACAAATAAGCGAAACCATACGATAATTGACTTTCTCTGCTTATTTCACTTAGCATAATCTCCTCCAGTCCCATCCATGTTGATGTAAAAGTTGGGTATTCATCTCTTCTGATGGCTGAGTAATATTCCATTGTATATATGGACCACATCTTCTTTATCCATTCATCTGTTGAAGGGCTCCTTCCACAGTTTGGCTATTACAGACATTGCTGCTATGAACATTGGGGTGCATATGGCCCTTCCTTTCACTACATCTGTGTCTTTGGGGTAAATACCCAGGAATGCAATTGCTAGGTCATAGGATAGCTCTATTTTTAATTTTTTGAGGAACCTCCACACTGTTTTCCAAAGTGGCTGTAACAACTTGCATTCCCACCAACAGTGTAAGAGGGTTCCCCTTTCTCCGCAACCTCTCCAACATTTGTTGTTTCTTTCCCTGTCCATTTTTGGAAAAGACCTATATGATTATCTTCAAAGACACAGAAAAAGTGTTTGACAAAATCCAACATTCATTCTTAAGGAAAATTTGGTAAGCAAGGAATAGAAGTGAACTTCTTCAACCTATAAAGGACATCTGCAAAAACCCTATAGCTCACATCATACTCATAGTGAAACACTTAATGCTTTACCCCTAAAATCAGGAAGAAGGCAGATTTCTGTTCTTACCACTTCTATGCAATATTGTACTAAAGCTTTGGCCAGTGCAATCAGACAAGAAAAAAATTAAAATCACTCAGTAAGAAAAGAAAAAAAAACTGCCTTTATCCATATATAACATGATCATTTATGTAGAAAATGATGAAATTTATAATTAAAAAAACTAGTAGAACTAATAGTTGAGTGTAGCAAGTTGCAGGATATAAGATCAGTATGCAAATATCAGGTGTATCTCCATATCTAGCAACAAATAATCAGAAATAAAGATTATGGCATCTGGGTGGCTCAGTTGGTTAAATCATGGACTTTTGATTTCAGGTTAGGTCATGATGTCAAGGTCGTGAGATCGAGCCCCGCATCGGGCTGCACACTGAGCACAGAGTCTGCCTGGAATTCTCTTCCTCTCCCTCTGCCCTTCCTCCTGCTCACAGTCTCTCTCTTTCTCTCTTTCTTAAATAAATAAATAAATAAATAAATAAAATCTTTTAAAAAAGAAATAAGGATTATAAAAACAATACCGTTTACAATAGCATAAAAATATGAAAATTGTAAATATAGATCTGACAAAATAGGTACAAGTTCTATATACTGAAAACTACAAAACACCATCAGTTTTGTCCTAATTATTATATAGATTCAATCAATCCCAATCAGAAAGCCAGTAATCTTTTTTTGCAGCTATTAACAGACTGATTCTAGTATCTATAGATAAATGCAAAAAATCCAGAATATTCAAAACAACTTTAAAAGAGAAAAACAAAGTTGGAGGACTAACAGTACCTGGTTTCAAGACCTATTATAGAGCTGTAGTAATTAAGATAGTGTAATATTGGCATCAGGAATGACAAATAGATCAATGGAATAGAATAGAGGCCAGAAATAGACCCACACATATACAGACAACTAATTTTTTTTTTACAATGAGTAAAACAATTCAGCTGAAAAGCAACAGATTTTCCCAACAAATAATTCTGGGACAATTGTATATCCAGAGAGAGAGAGAGAGAGAACTTTGATCCATACTAAATGTAAAACATAAAACTATAAAGCTTCAGAAGAAAGTATAGGAAAAAAATGTTATGATGTTGGCTTAGGCAAAGATTTCTTAGGTATAACTTCAAAAGCACAAATCAAAAAGGAAGAAACTGATAAATCAGACTTCATCAAGATAAAATAAAAATTGCACTCTTTGAAAGGCACTTTTAAAGAGAATGAAAAGATAAGCCATAGACAGAAAAAAATATTTGCAAGTCAGTTCTGCTGAGAGACATGTATACCTAATATATAAAGACCTCTCAAAACTCCATATAAGAAAACAACCAACTCATTCTTAAAAGGTGAAAAAATTTAAACAAATACCTCATCAAAGGAGGTATAGCAAAGTCAATGCAAATGAGCATATGAAAATATACTCAACAATAGTATTCATTAGGAAAATGAATGTTACAACCACAGTGAAATATGAAAATTCACCTATTAGAATGGCTAAGATTAAAAAGACTGACCATAACTTGCGCTATACATAGCACTTTGCATGTAATCCTCCAGCAACTCTCCAAGGAAGATTCTACTGTTATCTTCTTTTTACAGGTGAAGTCGTAACCCCTGCAATGTGAGAGCTGGAACGTCCTTAAAGAATCAACCAATCCAATCCCTACCCTCACCCACTCCCACTCCTACCTGTATTTTATAAATGAGGACCCTAAAGGACCCAAAGTAGAAATGACTGCCCAAACTCACAATTAATGACTTTGTCAAATTCCTGTGGTTCAGTCCTACCTGGAGCTAACAGTTTATAGAGTTGGGGAAGCAGGATCACATCATGAAGTGCTCCATTTGTTTTGTCACTTGGTGTGACATGAAGGGTGCACATACATGTGTGCATCTGTAGGTGCATGGCTATGTATGAATGTGGGAATATACATCTGCTTATGGGTAATCATGTCAACAGGCTTCTATGTGTATGTTCTGATGTCTGCATATGGGTACTTATGTATCTAAAACCTTTTCAGATTTCTCAGGAACCCCTTTGGATCTGTTTTTCCAAAAGCCTTCTAGGATCTGTGGTGGCAGATGTGACTTACTCTACCCTTCAGCAGCTCAATCCCCCTCTCCCTAGGCAGAAGGTAGATGGGGTTGTTTTTACTCCTTTCCTCCCTGGTGTAGCCACTGAAGAATAAAACTTGGTCCTTGGGAAGAAAGGTTGACTGTTATTTTCATAAATAAAGCTGTGAGCTTGGATAGCTTGAAGATAATAACATCTAACTGAGATGTGATTCCAGAGTTAAAGAAGTATTCTTCTCATTCAAAACTACAAAGCTAAAAATAGTTAGATACATGAGTAACACCAACCCAGAACACAGACCTGGAGTTCTCTCTTCCACCACCGCTTTGCCTGGCTAACACCTACTCACATTAGATTAAAGTTCATTCTCCCCAGGAAGATTTCTCTGACAGGCATGTTCCCCTCCCATGGTCCTACCATCCATTATGCCTGTTCTGCCCCATCATATCTTACCATACTGGAGGGGAGAGGTGGGAAGAGATTGACAGACAAGGGGCATGGGGCAACTTTCTGTATCTTGATTGGAATAGTGTAATCCACATGTGTATAGATTTGTCAAAAGTTATTGACCCATACACTTAAAATGTGTCCATTTTTAATGCCTGTAGATTATAATGCAATAAAATTGACTAAAAAAAAAATCACTCCCTAGTCCTCAGTGTACTCAGCCCCTCTCCATTCATCCTTCACAGTGTAGGGACAGAATAGGGAAATTATGATGAAAATATATCTCTTAAAATGCTAACATTGTTTTAGTACTATGGACAGAGACACACCACTGAGGAATTGCTGGAGGGTAGCTACTGCATTGTTACGCCCAGGAAGATAACCTGATATCTTCTGGCTAATGGTGTCAAGACATGTGGGAAACATAGCTCATTGCATCTACTCAGTATGCTATCTAGACCACTGCATATTTACAAATGTGCAGAGAATGTCGTCAAGCCATGATGGGGAAAACACTGGAAGAAGTTCAGAAAAATATGAATCTAGTCCCTGACTCCTACCATTTGCTCACGCCATGACTTTGGGCAAGTTATATTCACCATCTGGATCTTTAATTCTTCATCTTTAAAATGAAGGGGTGCACCTTATGATCTCTAAGGGCACTTCTAGTAATGAGCCCCATAATACGAGGACTTTACAACTTCCGTATGGCAATGTATGTGGGTTTTGCCCCCATTTTAAAAATAATTCTGCATTCTAGTTTTGAAAACCATAGGTCCTGGGTATATATCCTGTATAGACCAATCAGCATTGAAGGGAGTCTCACCCTGGATGTCTACACCCCTCTCTCCTGAGTCATTCTGGGTCCTTTTCTTGCTGGGCAAGGGAAGCCAGTCATAGACAAAGACTCAAAGTTGATCAACTTTGACAAATGGATGGAGTTTTGGTGTCAGACAGAACTGAGTTTGGGTCTAGGCTCCACTGCTCTTCTCTGTGGAATTTTGGAAACATCATTTCACTTTCCTAGCTTCATGGGTAATCATTCACAGTTAGGCTGAGCCATCTGAATTCCCCTCTCCTATTGCTCTAACATTTTCACCCATTTTTTTTTTTTTTTTTGCGGTTGTACACAGAACAATGATTCACTAGTAATTCTCCATTTTAATTTCTTCTTGACTCATATACTAGATGGAATTTGCCTTCAGCTTCTTATTACAATACTCATTATAGCCACCATTAGAACACGGATTCATAACTGTTCTTGCCACTAATATAATTGCTGTTGGACTGATATGAATAATTCCTGCTATCATTAACATAATCAAACGTTGTTAACTGCACTCCTTCACTTGCATGGTCTGGATCTCTGTGCCACTCCAGATTTCCCTGAGCTTGGGCCAATCCATTTGCTCTTCTCCAAAACCATGGCCCTTTCTCCTTCTGTCCCTATAGTCAGTGGGATGGGTTCTACAGCCCTTCCTTAGAGAACACATCACTTCATAGATTTGTACTCCTGCCATTATTGCAACCACTGCTAAAAATGACCTGGGCTGGGTGTGGTGCTGATAACTGCCAGACAGGCGCCATTCTCATCCTCCTTTGCACAGTTGTGGAAAACTGAGGCTTAGAAAAGTTGAGTGAGTTTCCCTCTGTCATTTAACTAATGAGTGATAGATCCAGCATTTGGTTTCAGGCATTTCTGGCCCAAGAGGTCATACCCTTCGCATTTTTTTGCACCAAGAAAGGAGCCTGTCCTTGTCCTGCCCCTCCTCCTTTGTGTTCCTTTTCCCCGTCCTCTACCCCAGCTCCTTGCCCACAGCCCAGAACTTCCCAAGTCTCCTTGGGCAGACAGCCTGAGTTCTGAGATTCCTTCCAACTTGCTCTAGCAGCAAAGAGGATTTTGCCTTAAAAATCTCCCTCATTTTATAGGGAACATCTCAAGGAGCACTATAGTCCAGCCTGAGACCCCTTTCCTAGGTCTAGAGCTACTTATCTGGGAACCAACACATCAGTTTCCCCTTTGCAGCAGCTCAAACGTGACCTGATTCTCCTCCCAGCATCACTTTGCTCTTGATATGTGAGGCATGACATCCTGTGCCAGGATTTATTTCACACAACTATGCCAACGAGCTTCTGATGCTCAAATGACCCTCACAGCATTTGGGGAAATAGAACATTGTGCCCACTTGAAAGACAGGAAACTGAGGCCCAGAGTAACATATTTTTGGAAGTAGAAAAACGTTAGACATCATCAACCTCCTCCTGGTACAGATGAGAAAACAGACCAAGAGAAGGAAAGAGATTTAGTGGGGAGGCCAGCACCAGGTCTCTCCCCCATCCATCACACAAGCTATGAAGAAGTTCAAGGTTTTGTTTGTCTTTTCAGTGTGATTCTTACTTAGCCTGCTCTTCAGAGAAGCCACGGGTTGGGAGGAGCTATCTGGATTTAGGTTCAGAGCCCCAGGTCTGCCAATGACTCAATATATGTGGCGACAGTTTCCTCCTCTGGAGAACGTTTTTTCACTGACCCAGGGTTTTGAAACAGATATTCTGGATGTGCTTAGAATACTTCATCCCCCAGGAACATCAAAGCCAGATGTGGTCTGTGCAACTCAGCTGATCTCAGTTGGCAGCAGCTACTTCAGTTCCCCTAGGATGACTTAATCCCTCCTGCTGGAAACCCTGACCCAGGCATGTGGACTCAATAAATTGATGTGTAGAAATTACCATTCCCTGGGGCTGCTCTCATCAGCTGTGAATAGGTGGTTGTCCAAGGGCTTCTGAATGAGCCCTGGAGTCCAGCTGGGATAAATCTATCTCTCCCAAGTGACATTTTTCTGGGAGGTGACATTGAATTATAGCACATTATAATAGCATTTTACTCAGTTCTTTAACCTTTATTTAACTGGAGTCAGAACCTCCTGCTGAGTCTGGAGACTTTTCGTAGCAGGAGGATGTCCTGACTTTACGAAGATGGTTGTTATGAATGGTGGAATGGGGTGGCAGAGTGAAGGCTTTGAGGGTGCTGGGGGTGCAGTTCATAGACCTTTTGATGTGGTAGGAGAAGGCTGGCTTTGGCAGGGCCAGACACATGGGCATGAATCTCTTCCAGCAGATACCCAGCTTAGATACCCTAGAGACACAACTATTCTTATTCATTTGCTCATGCATTCATTCATTGACATTCTCATTCTCTTAAGAAACATTTATTGAGCATCTCTTTGCTGGACTAATGCACTGGGTGTAAAGGACACCTCCTTAGCCTCAGGGAGCCCAGTCTTGCCCCAGAGGGAGACTCTGTCATGAGAAGTGTCTGAATGGACATCAGAGCACTTAACTCCCTTGGGAAGGTGTAGGTGATGAAGATGTCTATCTTCAAGTGGGTGCCCCAAAGCAGACCCAGGACAAGGGCTTGAGTTCTCGTACTTCATCTGGGGGCTGATTCAGGGACCCCAGTGAGGAAGTGCAAAGAATGACACAAGAAAAAGTCACAAAGGGAGCATTGCTGAGTGTTTCCCTCTGTGGACAGCAGGCTCAGCCCCACTGGGGACCTCTAAGGAGCTGCATGAAGACGTCTCAGGACCATCCTCCTGGTGGCTGGGAAGCTAAAACCTTTATCCACTGACCCTCACCATCCCCCCGTCCCAGTGGGATATAAGTCCCCTCCACTTGGATGTTGTGATGCCAGAGAAAGCCCACAGGCAAAGAAGAAGAGGGGAGTAGACATTTGAGGACAGCATCTACTGCAGCGTTTTAGAAAAGGAGATGTCTGAGTTGACCTTGGAGATCGAGTAGGAGTTTTCAGCTGAAGCAGTTGTGCAGAATGGCTTTTCCGGACAGCTCGACAGCATGGGATGGGATGAGAGGCAGGATGTTGTTTTCAGACACTTGTTGTTGATGGGAAGAGAGAAGTGGCTTGAGGGCCAGGAGAGTTCACAAGATCTGTTTCCAGGCCAAGAACGGGAAAGGTTTGGGCAGCTTGTATGTATACAGAGAAGCCTTGGGCCACTGGAGGGGGCAATCTGAAGAAAAGGGAGAGAAATGGAGAGGGACAGGATGTTGGAGATAGCTGGGCCCCTACAGGCATCCCTGCCAGAGAGGGGTCCAGAGATGACCAGAGGGACAGCTTTCCACGAGGGCAGGGTCCCTCTGCCCAAGACGGCTGAGAATAAGTAGGGAAGGAGACTGGGAGTGTGTTCCTTCTGGCCTCCACTTCCCCAGTGTTGGAGAGGCCAAATGACCAGCGGCAACCGAGGGGCCAGGGGCTGGAGCGCCAGAAGGGCAGAGGTCTGGGAGGGTCTGCAAGGGTGAAGGAAGGGGGAGCAGAACAGGGAGGGACCCCAGAGGGAGGGGTGATGCTGGCGTCAGCAGAGGCTGCTCAGCTTACAGACGAACAGAAAATGATGCGTTCCCGGGCAGGCTTCCCTCCGGAGAGAGAGGGCTTGAGTAGGAGGAAGGGTTAGATGCATTTTATTTTTCATGAAAAGGCTTTCTCAGCCCTTGGGCTCCCGCCAGCTCAGGCTCCCATCACCACGTGCACATTTATCAGACACCAATGCATCCAGCCATGCTCTCCGCGCCCTACTGCGTGCAGGGGGCAGCCTTGGCCTGGCCCGCCCTCAACAACATAGAGCTGGAGGTGAAGACAGAGGGATGGAGAAGGCAGATGGTCACAGTGACCTGGCGGGGTTGGGCGGGGAAGGAGATGCCCACTCACGGGAGGCAGACTCTGGTTACCTGTCTCCTCTCCATCCCTTATGCCAGTGTGGGCGACTGGAGAATAACGGGGGGCCCACTCTTGTCCAAACTCTGTCTCTTGCTTTGGCTCCGACCCTGGGGTGATTAGTTCCCCTCTCTGGGCCTCATTAATTGGAAAGATAATAAGATCTGTCCGGCCAGCCTCACAGGGTTCCCATAGGGTTTCAGGAAGGAGGGGACACTATCGGGTGTGGGAATCTTCACAAGCTGATTAGAGAAGCTCCCACGCTAGTGGTCATTTATCATGATTTCTCCTCCTCAGTTTCCCCATCTGTAAAATGAGGGGGGCCCAGAGCCCAGACAGGCCTAGGCTCCTTCCAAACCACTAGTTTGCTAATCACCCTGGGAGGAGTTGGTTGAATCAAAGGCAGGGGGTTCTCCAGTGCCCTTTTCTGGCGAGTTCTCAGAAAAATCCTTATCTTTGCGCAGCACGCAGTTGGTTCTCAAAACAGACCTGAAAGAGGAGGAGCCGAGGGGAGAGGATTCTAGAAGCTAGAGGGAGCTGAGGGGACTGGAGCAAGGACTGTGGGAGAGGGGCTGGGCCTCCGGCTTTCTCTGATTTCCCCGGATCCAGCAGGGCAGGGCGAGGCGGTGGGTGGGGGAGGAGTGGCGAGGGGGGCGGGGCGAGCGGGGGTGGGGTCTCAGTGCGGGACTCCGCCTCCAGCTTTCTTCGAACCAGAGGCACCCAGAGAATCAGCAGGGCCACAGGAAGGTGCAGTGCTCACTTTGAATAGAGCAGGAAATGACCTTCCTGGGCTGATTCCCTTTTCTGTGGATGCGGGGGCTTGGTGGGGCTGAGCCTGACCGGCACAGGTTTTGGGAGAGCAGCCTGGTCCAGGGTCCCAGGGTCGAGAAAGGTTTCAAGCGGCTGGTGGGCTCCAGGCTTAGTTTGGCTCATGCTCTTGGGAAGTTTCCACGAACCCTGGCTTAGCAACACACATGACAGGCTGAGCCCAGTACACAGCAAGGAGATCGGCCCAGCCAGACCTGCAGGTGAAGCGTATCCGTGCATCCAAGCCCCATCTCCAGTAACTGACCTCCAGTCAATCTGTGAGGCTTGATTCAGAGTAAATTGCTGTTGTTTTCAACACTGAGTTTTGGGGTAGTTTGTTACACGCAAAGGCTGACTGTTGTAAGTGCCTAGCTCGTGTCAGGTGTTGTGTTTAGCTCAGGGGACACGGAGGTGACAGGATTCACATGGTTCCTGCCCTCTGAGAGCTCACAGTCTGGTAGGAGAGGCAGACAACGAATACACCACCAATGAGTGAGCCCTTCTGAAGCCTAAGATGAGTGGGAAGTGCTGCAGGGAGTGATGAGGAGGCCAACTTTGGGTGGTCAAGGGGAGCCCCTTGGGGAGAGGCCGTGTGCACTGAGACCTGAATGATGAGAAGAGACCGTGCAAAGAGCTGGGAAGAGTGTCTGGGGCGAAGGTGACACGAGGAGCAAAGGTTGTGTGTCACAGCAACTCGCCAACCAGAGTTGGATGGACAGACAAAGGAATGTAGGAACAACAATAGAAAGAGCCAGTGTTTACTGAGCATGTACTATGAGCTCTTTGAAGCCCTTTGCTTAAATGATCTCATTTAATCTCAACAACATACCAAAGAAGTAGGTATATTGGTCAGAATTCTTTTGAAATGATGGAGACCCCACTCAAACTGGCTTAACTAGCCAGGGAAATCCAGTGGGGTCAGTGGATCTCTCGCTCTCTCTCTTCTCCTCCCTCCCTCCCTCCTTCCCTCTAATTGTTGGACTTCTTTTTGGGTGGAGGCCTCTCTCTTCCTTTGCAGCTGGACCTCTTCAAGAGGAAGTAGAGAGAGAAGGGAGAACTAGAACCACTGATAGCTCCAAGCTCATGTCATCCCACTTGGTGCCTCCAGAGGGAAGAAAGAGCCGTGGTCCCCAATACCCGTATATACAATCCCAGAAAGGAACCAGATTGGTCATCTGCTCACTCTTTGAATCTATCATGTGATTAGTCCAGCCTGGGCCTTTTACTCCCATCTAAGGATGGGCAATCCTATCAGAATCGTGTGGTCTGATAGGATTGCCCGTCCTTAGATGGGAGTAAAAAGCCGTGTGGTCTAAAGTAATGGAGATGAGTATCTCCTTTAAAACAGGGTGGAGGGGCTCCAGTTACCAGAAAGAGGGAGGAGATACCGAGCGAGCACAGACAGTAGCTATCACCATTCCGGTTTCACAAATAAGAAAGCCTGGTCTTAGAGAAGTGGATAAATGACATTAGTCAGCAGGCAGCAAAGCAGAACCTCAAATCCATCTCTGCCTGGCTCGCGAGCCCCAGACCACTAGCCATCAGGCTCTTAACCACTCAACCAGCCCCTAAACCTGAGCCGCAACGGGCCTCAGCTCATGATTCTGACCCAGACAGGAAGACTTATTATTTTTTTTTAAGGTTTTATTTATTTATTTGACAGAGAGAGAGAGAGACAGCGAGAGAGGGAACACAAGCAGGGGGAGCGGGAGAGGGAGAAGCAGGCTTCCCACGGAGCAGGGAGCCCGTTGCAGGGCTCGATCCCAGGACCCTGGGATCATGACCTGAGTCGAAGGCAGACGCTTAACGACTGAGCCACCCGGGCGCCCCTACAGGAAGACTTCTTAAAGCTCAGAGACCCTGGCAGCTCGAGAGTGTACAATCCCATCCTCCCTGATGGCTTTGATACGAGGCTGCTTTGCTTCGCCTTCCACAAGTGCAGAACACGCTGCAGCAGGCAGTCTCCTGTTGTCTGAGCAGTATTGAGAGTGAGCATCAAAGAGAAGAGACCACAGTGGTTGTTGCCAGGGGCGATATTAGCCAAGAGTTATAAGACACATTAAGGGCACTGGAGTATGATCTATTTGTCATTTGAACATGCTCTCCAGCAAAGTGCCCCAGCCAGAACACTCAGGAACAATGACAGCCTCTTCCCGCCCCTCGGCCCTTCCCCTGGGCTGCATCCCAGCAGCCAGTTCCTCCTTCTACGCCGCCCTCCACCTCCCCAGGCCAGTCCCAATCTGTTCACTTCATTTAAGGGGTGATTCACAGCCATACAGCTCATCAAATCTGGAAAGACTTTAGGGAGCCTCTAGTCCAACCTTGTTCATTTAACAGATGAGAAAACAGAACCCCAGAGAGTTTTGGATACTGATTCAAGGTCATCGAGGAAAATACAGGCACACCTCATTTTACTGTGTTTCACTTTATTGCACTTCGCAGATACTGTGGTTTTTACAAATTGGAGGTTTATGGCAACCGTGTGTGAGGCAAGTCTTTAGCGCCATATTCCCACAACGTTGGCTCACTTGGTGTCTCTGTGTCACATTTTGGTAATCTCGCAAATATTTCAAACTTTCTCATTATTACTATATTTTTTATTGTGATTTGTGACCAATGATCTTTGATGTTACCATTGTAATTTTTTTGTTTTTGGGGGGACACCCCAAACTGTGCCCACATAAGACAAGGAACTTAATCGATACATGTTGTGTGTGTTCTGACTGTCCACCCACCGGCCATTCCCCCGCATTCCTCCCTCTCCTCGGGCCTCCCTGGTCTCTGATACTCAACAATATCAAAATTAGGCCCATTGATAATCCTACAATGGCCTCTAAGTGTTCAAGGGAAAGGAAGAGTCACAGGTCTCACACTTTAAATCAAGAGCTAGGAATGATTAAGCTTAGTGAGGGAGGCATGGTGAAGGCCAAGATGGCCAGAAGCGAGACCTCTTGTGGCAAACAGCCAAGTTGTGACTGCAAAGGAAAGGTCTTGAAGGAAATTAAAAGTGCTACTCCAGTGAACACATGAATGATAAGAAGGCAAAACAGCGTCATTGTCAATATGGAGAGAGTCTGTGTGGTCTGGATAGGAGGTGCAACCCGCCACAACATTCCCTTAAGCCAAAGTCCAATCCAAAGCAAGGCCTAATTGTCTTCAATTGTCTCCCCTTCAAGGGGAAGAAGTTGCTGAAGAAAAATCTGAAGCTAGAAGAGGTTGATCCATGGGGTTTAAGGAAAGAAGCCATCTCGGTAGCATAAAAGTGCAAGGGGAAGCAGCTGTGCTGATGGAGAAGCCGCAGCAAGTTCTCCAGAAGATCTGGCTCAGATCAGTGATGAAGGTGGCTACGCAAAGCAACAGATTTTCAGTGTAGATGAAACAGCTTTCTACTGGAAGAAGATGCCATCCAGGACTTTCATAGCTGGAGAGGAGAAGTCAGTGCCAGGTTTCAGAGGACAGGCTGACTCTCTTGTTAGGGGCTAATGCAGCTGGTGACTTGAGGTTGAAGCCAAAGCTCATCTACCATTCCAAAAATCCTAGGGCCCTTCAGAATTGTGCTAACTCTACTCTGACTGTGCTCTGTCAGCGGAACAACAAAGCCTGGAGGACAGCACATCCGTTATAACATGGTTTAGTAAATATTTTAAGCTCACTGTTGAGACCTACTGCTCAGAAAAAAAGATTCCTTCCAAAATATTACTATTTATTGACAATACACCTGGTCACCCACGAGCTCTGATGCAGGTGTACGAGATTAATGTTTTCATTGCCTGCTTAATGTTGTTTTCATTGTTCTGCAGCTTATGGATCAAGGAATAATTTTGACTTTCAAATGTTATTACTTAAGAAATACATTTCATATGGCTGTAACTGCCATAGAGAGTGATTCCTCTGGTGGATCTGGGAAAAGTGAACTGAAAACCTTCTGGAAAGGATTCATCATTCTAGATGCCATCAAAAACATCTATGATTCATGGATAGGGGTCCAAATATCAACACTCACGGGACTTTGGAAGAAGTTGATTCCTACTCCCCTGGATGACTTTGTGAGGTTCAAGACTTCAGTGGGGGAAGTAATTGCAGATGTGGTGTTAATAGAAAGAGAGCTGGAATCAGAAGTGGACCTTAAGATGTGATTGAATGGCTGCAATCTCATGATAAAACCTGAACAGATCTGGAATTGCTTCTCAGGGAGGAGCAAAGAACGTGGCTTCTTAAGGAGGAAACTCCTCCTGGTGAAGATGCTGCGAAGATTGTTAAAATGACAACAAAGGATTTAGAATATCAAATACATTGAGTTGATAAAGCAGCAGGGTTTGAGAGGACTGACTCCAAATTTGAAAGCAGTTGTACTGTGAGTAAAACGCCATCAAACAGCATCGCACGCCACACAGCTACAGAGAAATCATTCCTGAAAGGAAGAGTCCATCGATGCGGCAAACTTCATCGTTGTCTTATTTTAGGAAACTGCCCCAACCACCCCAGCCTTTGGCACCCGCCACCCCCATCAGCAGCCATCCACCTTGAGGTGAGACCCTTCGCCAGCAAAAAGATGACAACGCGTTGAAAGCTCAGATGATGGTTAGCATTTTTTTTTTTTGCAATAAAGTATTGTTTTTTGGGGTTTTTTTTATTATTTTTTTATTCTTATGTTTAAAGTATTGTTTAATTAAGGCACTTACATGGCTTTTCTAGATGTATTGCTATTGCACACTTACAGACTCCAGTATAGTGTAAGCATAATTGTATATGCGCTGGGAAACCAGAAAATTTATTTCTCTTGCTTTATTCCAATATTCACTTTTCTGCAGCTGTCTGGAACCAAACCCACCGTATCTCTGAGGCGTTCCCGTATGGGCGTATTTACATAGCTGATCTCATTCAGTCCTCATACAGTGACGCCGGAAGCGGTTGTTACTATCTCCCAGCTTACTTATGGGGAAACTGATTCTCAGAGAGGTTGAGTGCCTGCTCAAGGTCACACAGCTAGTAAACAGCGCTGATTTTCCAACATATTCATTTTGTTCTAAAAATCCAAGCCATGAACCACGGTACACATCATTTGCCTATTTGCAGTTTCTCTTCCCTGCTCTCCTGTGTCCTCTGGACCTCTGCAGCCTACAGATGCTAGGTTAACCTTGTCATCTGGCTCGCAGTTACCTGCGATCAAAAGGAGGCCCAGAGGAAAACTGGAAGGTGCCAGGACAGAAGGAGCCATTGGGTGTTCTTTCTCTCTTTTTTTCAGGCACATCCAAAAGGGAGACTTTCCTGCTCCTATGGTGCTTCCCTCCATGTGCGGGGGGCTCTGGCAACTAGGGGGTCAGCAAGGGCAGCAGTACAGACCACCCCGGAGCCAGCAGGAAGCGAGATCCTGAGCCCCGTTGGAAGCACCTCGTTCCTTGGGTGAGAGCAGCTTCCAGAAGCATCTGACCTCATGCTGCTTCATCTTCTCCTTTTACTCCGCCAGCTCTTTTAAGACTGTTATAGGCAGTTCCCTGAATCAAATCTCCTGCACTTGAAATTTCTCCTGTGGTTTCCCAAAATGAACCCTGAAGGTTATAGCACTTGGCCCCAGGAGTGATTGCAGGAAACAATCCGTCAAGAATGGGACTTTGGTGTCAATTGTCTGGGGGTGCTGGTGACTTCATTACCAGTGAAAAATGGGATCCTGGGACTCCCTAGATGCAGCTGCATCTAAATTCCTTAAATTACCAAAATCCCTTGAATGATATGATTGTGTGGGATGCAGTGCCAGCTGAAGGCAAAACCTTAGGTAAACCCAGTGACTGCTAACTTGACGGTTACGGTGGTTTTCATGACTATCGACAAGGAACGTGGGGCGCAGTGGTTACCTATGGCTGATAACTGTACCAAAGAGTTTAGAGATGGAAATTCACAGGCTCAGGGCTTTAAAGCATCAGCTCAAAGCCAGGTCATGGAACTAGGGGCCTTCTATGATGACTCTTACCTTTGGGAGCCATAGATCAGATACAGCTGAAATCAGACCCCAAATTCATTCATGTGCGTTCCAGATTTACGATATAAGTTGGACTCATAGCTTTGGCAGTTTTCATGTGTAGAAGTTAGGGCATTTGTTGGGGAGCAGAGTGTCCCCGAGAATTGTCATGAGAACGCAGAGGAACCTGAATGTCTTGCCCCTGCACATCTCCCTGAGACCTCCTTTGTCATCAAGGCAGCCTTCCCTCTGCTGTCTGCGGAAAGTAACCTTCATTTCTTGAAGATCCTATAATAATAAACGCTCACGGGTGGTAATTCCAATCACAACCCGTTTGATTTACCAGTTTGGCCTGTGCAGACAGCATTTCTAGCTCAGAACTAGCTCAGAAAATAGCCACGGATGACCATAGAATGAATCAGGTGGTGAATAGAGTTGCAGCTTCTTCAAGGTCAACACTACCTCTAGCCCCCAGGAAAAGAAACACTGTTTCCGATGCTGTTTGCAGCTACTGAGCTGGCAAATGCTTACTTCCCTGTCCTAATTTGCAATCACCACCAGAAGCGGTTCACTTTAACCCGGAAGACAAGGCAGTAGAGCTTAGTTTGGGTCAGGGCTCCGTCAATTCTCAGGATCGGTCTTAACCTCGTCTGAGTCACCTTGGTCATTTTGCTGTCTCACGGAACGTCATGCTGATTCGCCCGGTTGATGCCATCCTGCTGATTGGGAATGTTCATCCAGAAGTAGAAAGTACCGTACTGGCCTTACTAAGGTGTGCACATGGCGGATGGATGGGAGATAACCCAATGGACATTCAGTGGCTTGTCACCTCTGAGAAGTTTCTAGAGTCCGGTGGTAAGAGGAGTTTGGGGATATGTCCTCCATAAAGAGAACAAACTGTGTGTCTCGCACCAACCGCCTCCAGGCAGAATCACCCGGCAGCAGGGGGAGCTGCTCCCAGGGAGTGGGGTGCACAGCAGGGAAAGGGGCCGCGGTGGGGCCAGGCTGCTATGCAAGATGCTTTGCCATCTGGACCTTTGATCCAGGAGATGTCATGGTTACTGAAGTTTATATGACAAACAGGGATGGCTGCCACAGCCCCACCCACGAGGGTCCCTGAAAGGCAGAAGTGAAGGGACACTCTGTCGGGAACGGGAGCTTCCAGCAGCATTTTCGTCTGTCCACTTGGCTTGAGGGACAGAGGGTCAGAGGCAGAGATCTTCCTTGACCCGTGGGCTCGGTCTAAAATTTGGCCTGATGATTAGGGAAATCACAAGATGGGAGTCCCGACGATGAGGAGATTTGGTGAAGTGTGTGGGTCTTTGGGGGTGGCAGAGTACAAAGGGCATTAATGCAAAAGATGCAACCGATAAGCAGCTGACAAGACGGCCATCCTGTGGTTGTGACCTGGCTCGTGTCCTCAGACTCTCACATGCTTGTAATGCTCCCGGGTGCCAAGGTCATGGTGGCAACGATAGATGCTATGCACAGGCTGAACAACACGGACCCCCTTACCCTAGCCTAATCTAGCTGCAGCCACTGAGAGCCCAATTTTTCAATATCAGAATCCAACACCTAGCCTTTAATATGGCAACGTTACCCGGCATGATCAGCCAGCCACCTGGTGGCAGGTTGATTATTTTTTCTCTCTTCCACCAGAAGGGATAAATTAGAAACTAATGTTTCTGTCAGCTCCTCTATAAAGGTGGATCTAGAGAATACCTGACTTACTATCATGCTGTCCTATGCAACATTGCTTCTGTCTAAGGAACTGATTTTCCAGAACAAGACATGAGCAAGGAGCTTGTATCTGTGGAATTCATAGTATGCCATGCTTTCCTCCGAAGCAGCTACCCCGATTGAAAGGGAGAATGGCCTATCGATGATTTTATGAGAACACCTTGCCAATTCTGTGTGGGGTCCTGCAAGATGGGGTACATCATGTGAATCAACCACCAATACATGGTCCTTAGGTCCAAGAATTGAGCAGTGGAAGCGGGAGTGTTTCCTCTCACTGTTAAACCTAATTGCCCAATCACAGAATCTTTGCTTCCTGTCCCCACAATTTGGGCTTTGATGGCTAAAATAGAGTAATTCCCAAGGAGAGAATGTTTCCCCCTAAGAATCACGGCAATGGTGCCTTTGAACTAGGAGCTTAAGATGGCCACTCAGCCAATCTGGGCAGCTCCAGCCTCTGAATCCCCAGGCAAAGAGGAGTGTTCTGAACTGGCTGGGTGATTGGTCTCGATTATCCAGACTGACCTGGGTCACAGCTATGGGAAAGAGGGCAGGGGCATCTATGTTTGAAACCCAGGGGATTCTCTGGGATGTCTCCAGTAGTAAAATGCGATGGAAGGCTACCTTCAACTCCATAAAGACAGGCCCACCGGAGACACAGATCTTTTAGGAAAAAGGATTACATTACCCACAAGGTAAATAGCATGATCTGAGGGCCAACGGACCAGAAAAAGGGCGGTAGAAGAAGAAAGTTACAAATATTAACTATTGCCCTCGGTCAGTACAGAAATAAGGATGGTAGTCGTTATGAATATGTTTATTTCTGTGCTTGATAACTATATATGTATTAACTATTTGCTGTACACTGAACGTGTTCCCTCAAAATTCCTGTGTTGAAACCTAATCCCCAGTGTGAGGGCTTGAGGAGGTGGGGCCTCCGGGAGGTGATTAGGTCAGGAGGGTGGCATCCTCGTGAATGGTATCAGTGCCCTTATAAAAGCCACCCCAAAGAGCTCCCTCACCCTTTCCTCATGTGAGGACACAGAGAGAAGACAGCTGTCTATGACCCAAGAAATGGACCCTCACCAGACACAGAATCTGCCTTGATCTTGGACCTCCCTGTCTCCAGACCTGTGAGAAATACATTTCTGTTGTTTATAAGCCTCCCCCCGGCTCCCAGACTGTGGTGATCTTGTTACAGCAGCCCAAATGGACAAAAACACCATTTATGTTTTCCCATTCTCTTTCTCTGTTATTTCAGGTTAGGATCTAGACTGTAAGGATCTAATAAGGAAGGATCTACTTATAAGGAACTAGACAATTGCACTTTTTGCCGTTAACACAATATTCAGGTGAGACTGTGATGAAGCTGGAATAAGAATCCTCATCACCCATAGCTGGAGGAAGTGGCTGATGGAACTTGGTGTGTCCCCTCTCTGGAAAAGGATGAAGGATGTGTTCCTTTATAGGAGGGCTAATCATACTGGGTGGAAGCCTGAGGCTGCAGCGG
Organism: Mirounga angustirostris; assembly: GCF_029215605.1. Lineage (NCBI taxonomy): Eukaryota > Metazoa > Chordata > Mammalia > Carnivora > Phocidae > Mirounga > Mirounga angustirostris. Next base: position 167,740,679 of record NW_026991712.1, read on the forward strand.
TTATGTGTGGAAGCTGTTGTTCCTGAATGTGGGTGGAAAGGTGAGGTTGTAGCCTGAGCAGGAAAGGTGATGAGGAGGGTATTTCCCGTTTGCTATCAGCTTCATCCCCACCTCCCTCTCCTCTAGCCCATAGTCTAGGGGTGGACCCTTGAAAACTACATTGCCCAGAATCCTTTGCTATTCACCTTCCTGTTACATTCAGCCAATGGGAGGCTTCGGTGGGCCAGTAGCGGGCCAAGGGAGGAGCAAAGCTATCCTCCACTCTCTCTGGTTCTAGTGGCTTCTCTGCAGCCAAGGATGACTATGGGCTCAGCAGATGTGTTCCCAAGAGATTGACAGTAAATTAATACATCCACTCAACAAGCACCCAGATACAAAGCAATGGAACACAATTTCTGCCCTTAAGGAGCTCACGTTTTAGAGAAGCTGCCGCTAAACTTTATGATCCATGAGCCAAATCCAGCCTGCCATGTTTTCGCGTGGCTGGCAAGCTGAGAATTATTTTTAAATTTGTAAATTGTTGACCAAAAAATCAACAGAAGAATATTTTGTAACAGAAGAGAAGTATATGCAGTTTATGTTTTCGCATCCATAAATAGTTTTTGGAGTGCAGCCATGCTGGCAGAGTGGAGAAGTTGCAACAGAGACAATATGGTTTCAAGCCTAAAATATTTACTATCTGGCCCTTTACAGAAAGTGTGCTGGTCCCTGACCCAGAGCGTGAGACAGAGGGGCGCGGGGACATGAGTTGAGAGCCCCGGTGTGAGGTGAGCCCTGCTGGAGCATAGAGGGAGGGGTCCGCTTTGACAGGGGCAGCATCCGGGCGGAGGGAATGGCTCGCAGAGGCCAAGGGCTCTGAAACCCCAGTTTGTCTTGGATGCTCCGTCCTTATGCGCGGTGAGAGGTGAGACAGGCAGGTGAGGAAGCTGACGGGTCAGAACCAGACTGGGAAGGGCCTTCAGCACACAAAGGCAGGGCAAGGCTCCTTCTGGGGGGAGCAGAGCGACACTGCGGGCTGTGGACTAGGTGATATTTAGGAAAGGTCATTCCAGCTACAGAATGGAGTTAGAGGGGAAGTGACAAGCAGCAGGGACAGCGGTTAGGAAAGCAGCCTGCGGCCAGAGCAGGAGCTTGGGTTGTCCCCTCCTGCCCTACCTCCTCCTAGCTGTTTGACCTTGGGCAGGCACTGAACCTCTCTGGCCTTCCTCATCAGTCTAGCAGGGATCACAGTGGCCTCCTCTGTGATCTGTCAGGAGGATTAGATGAGCAGATATGTGAAAGTGTTTGATTCTCAGTGGGTCGGAAAAATAGCTATAGCTATGATTGTAATCATCATGGAAACCGTCCCGGGAGGCAGACCTCCCACCCCAGCTTCCAGGTGCTCCCAGCCGGGCCGCTCTTGACCGTGAATCCTGAGAAATGGACGAGCAGAAGATCTGGTTCCTGGGGAGACCGAAGAAGGAAGGATCGAGAGTGCTTTGCACCACTGTCCTGGGGCTCAGGAGAGACCCCGGGAGGGAGGTTGTTGGTAGCACTGAAATGTACACTGTTGGGTGGTTTGTCATGTTGCCTTCAGGCGAGAGGTCTCTACCTGGCCGTGGGACCTTGTGAGGGTCTCCTCTGGAAAATCAGGGGGTTGGAATGGGTAAACACCGACGTTTTTACTAGCAGCTTCAGGCACCCTTCACAGCCTTCCAGGCTCCCCCAAATCCAGCTCCCAGGAGCTGAGTGCCTTGTTTCACCAACTGGACCGTGAATGCCCCCAGCCCAGAGCCTGGCCTTCACTGCTCCCATTTCTCTTTCCTTCACACTCCCTGTATCTTGGGCTTGACCCCACTTGCGGGGGAGGCCTGTCCCCTGGGCCACCTGGCCATGCAATGAGGCCCCTCAGGTTCATAAGGGACAGAGATACTGGGACAGTCACCTCCATGGCACCCCAAAGCTGGCGGGAACTGAGTGCCCATCCCCATCGGGAGGTGAGACCACCTTTCCAGATCCGTCTAACTTCAGAGCCAGAAAGGGCATCAGACCACCCGGCCCCAGCGCTCGTGGTTCATGGATCTGCCGCAAGATGTCAGCGTCAGAGTCAGGACTAGAGCCCGGGGCTCTGGACTCCCCATCCAGTGCTCCTTCCACTATGCCTTCCTGCCCCCTATTTGTCCTTCACTCTCAGGCTGGTGTAGACACAGCCCCAGGCAGCATCTTCCACTGTGGACAGGTGGGTGTTTCAGTCGTGGTGTGATGTCTGGTTTTTATTTAAATGAACCAGCACAGGGAGTACAAAATTACGACCCAGGAGAGATGAGAATGCCTTGTGAGCCGAGGTGTATCCACCCCAGCCCCCGACTCCCCTATCAGCTCTGAAGTGAAACTCAAGGGCAATTAGATTTTACATATTTTCCCTTTTATACTTCAATAAATATTGCCCATGAAAACCAATTGGCATTTTCTGTACTTAATGCATAATAACTATTCTTATAAATCTAAGTTATTCCTATAAATCTGAATTAAAGGCCTGGGTTTAAATGGATTGAGGACATGTAATTAACAAAGCGCTAGCACGTCACCATTACTAATCTTTTTACTTCAAGCTAAACCTTCATTTTCAAAGGAATTTTTCTTTGCCATGTGGGGGCGGGAGGAAGAAGGGAGCCCTGGGGACCCCAGACAGTTTCTAGGCTTCTGTGGCCATTGTCCACCTCATTCCTTAGGATGGCCTGCTGCAACCTTAGCATAGCTTGGGACGGTCGGATCCTGCTCGGGCTCCAAGCCCTCCAAACCGGGCCATCGAAAGAGATGAACGGTGACCCAGTTAAGGGGCCTCCAGGTGACTCTGTCAGTGGCCTCCCTGTCCCCCAGGCTGGAGACTGGTCATCACATCCTCACACCTACATTTCATGTGGGCGCCCCTCCCGCACACCCACATCTAGTGATCACCCAATCTCTCTTCAACCTCCCCGAGTTTTATCTTCAAACAAGGCCCCTCCCTCCATCCCAGCTGTCCAGGCGCCCGGGGCAGGGGCCTGCTACATCACCAGGCTGATGTCGAAACCAGGTGGGAGCTGCTCTGGAGCACATTTACCACCTATGAGGCTTTGGGGAAGTGGCCACACCTCTTGTGCCTCAGCCTCCCCATCTGTACAATGGGGATGATACAAAATAGCACATTCTTCCCTTGGAGGGCTGATGTGGAGATGAAAATGGGTTCATATGTGTGAGGTCCAGATGTCGGCTCCAGGCACATAGCAAGTGCTCAACAGATGCTCAGCTCTTCTGAGAAGCCCTGATTAGTGTGGCAAAGAGGTGACCCTCTACAACTGGAAGGAAACACAAACCAGGTGAGGGCCCTGCTCCCGGAAGTCACTTTGAGTCATGTCTCAGCCGGTGGGTTGGGACAGTCCACCTCTTGACCTGCTGCTGGCACGGCTGCTGGCCTGGCCCGAGGACTGCCCGCTCCCTGTTTTCTGTCATTTGCTTTGCACTCGGTTCGCTTGTCCATCCAACAAACACCTGCTGGTGCTGGGCACCACGCTAGGTGCTGGGGCGGACAGGTAAGAGAAAAGCAGACCTTGCCTTCCCAAGCTCACTGTCTAGTCACACCAACAAATGTGGACTGGGGACGAGACGCATTCCGAGAAGGAGAGGACATGATGCTCCAGGAAGTTAAAATGTGTGGGTGATGGTGATCCAGGCCACTGGGGTTGGGTCGGTCCTCTCCCTCTGCTGGAGGGAGCAGCCCCCGGGGCCTGCAGGTGAAAACAGAGAGAGGGAGATGGCGGTTGATTAAGGAAAGGTCCTGTCCCTGCTGCAGAGGGCATGGGGCTGACCGTCCAGAAATGCCCCTAATCTGCCACTACGATCCTTCTTGCCCCCCTCACACCAGAAAGCCCCTGAGGGGACCTGCAGGCCACCAGTAGCTGTCCAGTTTGGCAAAGGCGCAGAGGGCTTGGAGGGATAATTGATTATGCCGTGTCCCTGGCGGGGATGACAACTGTCAAAGGCTCGCCTGCGCTGGGCTGGGATGAGTCAAGCAGGGTGTGGCCTCTCGTTTTTCGTTCCTGGGAGGCCCCCCAGCAGCCCTGTGTTCTGAGCTCAGGTAGTTTTCCTGTTCTAATTAACATCACTGAGAATTAAACTCTCTATCCCGACATGAGCTCGCTCCCCTGAGAGCGTTCTGGCTCAGCTACTGATTAAATATGAAACGGCTCCTATCCTCTGAGCCCAAGTCAGGGAGGCACAAGCCAGAGATGGAAGCTGTAATTACCAGCTGATTATGCAGGGTGAGTTATTAAAAGATAAAATAAAATGAAAACCAACATCCTCCAAATAAAAACAATTAACAACACTCACAGCTATTTCTGCTCAATTTAAAGGGACACAGACTTTTTATTCTTTGCTCCCTTCAGATTTTCACAGCTCCACATGTCCATCCAGGTCATTTCTGAAGCACCTACTCTGCACCGGTAGACACTGGGCCAGGGATGGGAAATGCACAAGTCAGGCCATGCGCAAGCCTCCTGGGGCCCACGGTCCAGAGGGGGACATGGCCTTTCAAAGAAAAGTCACACAGACAGCTACACCTCTGGATGGGGCCAAGCATACCATGTACAGGAGGCAATGTGGGAGGATAACGAGGGGGACTAACTCAGACAAGGGAATCAGGAAGCCAGCATTTCAGCCTAGACCCGAAGGAGCTGGGTACATGAAGAGTGGGGAGCAGTGTGATCTAGGGAGCAAACGCAGCATGTGCAAAGGTCCTGGGGTGGGAAGGAGTGTCGAGGCCTAAAGAAGGCCACTGGGCAGAGTAAGGTGAGGAGGGAGCATGGGGAGGGGCCGGGGAGCAGCCAGACCTTGCTGGGGTCTCACTGCCTTGGCCAGCAGGGCCCGGTTTACTCGAGGCTCCCTGATTAGCATGGAAGGGTGTTAAGCAAGGCAGTGGCCTGAGCAGTTTGGGGATTTCACAAGATCTCTGATTCCTCCGTGGAGGCTGGAGTGGGAGCAGGAAACCGTGAGGAGGCTGAGGGGGACCAGAGCCATGCTGAGGGAGTGGGGGGCAGTGGGCAGATCAGGAGGGTTTTGGAGGAAGAAACACCCACCCTTGGGGTTGTGGGGGGTGTGGGCTGAGGGGTTTGTGGAGAGGACCCTGGGTTTCTTGCTGAGGGGTTCTTGGTGGACGGAGCTGCCCTTTCCTGAGTGAGAAGGACAAGGAGTGGGCTGGGGCGTGCTCTCTGAGCTGCGCAGAGACAGGGGCAGGAGACAGTTGGGCATCCAGGCGGCGGGGTGCGGGGAAGAGCCCAGCTGGAGACAGCAGCATTCCTCCTGGGGAGAGAGAGCAGAGCAGGAAGAAGGGCCAGGATAGAGTAAGGAGACCATCCTCACTCCCCATCCCCACCAGCTATAAGCAGGCAATGGCCAGGAGGAACCCCTGACAGGCCGGAGGCCCTCTTGGAGGAGGTGACATTTGAGTAGAGACATGAAGAGAGTAAAAGTGTGACACACGAGCCTGTCTGAGATGTACGGGCAGAGGTAACAGCAAGGTCAAAGGCCCTAAGGTAGAAACATACTTGGGATAATCTGAGGAACTCAAAGAACTGGAAATTCCAAAGCCTGCCTAACGGAGGAGGCACAGGGAGGTTTTGGAGCAAGGAAAAAGCTCCGTCCCTGTCTGGGAGAGGGTGGAGGAGTGTTCAGGGAGGGCAGAGTGTTCAGACAAGGCACTCTTTCCCTGAGACCTGAAGAATGAGGAGGAGTTGGCCACCTCTTCACCGTCCGCAAGTTCCCCGAGGGCAGAGATTTCTGCCTATTGTATTCTCTGCTGTCTCGCCCGCACCAAGAAGGATTCTCCGATATAGTGGTGATTCAGTTAATACTTCTTCAGTGAATGAAAGAACAGGTGAAGGAACAAACAAATAGCTTTAAAACCTGTACCAAGAGGTGGACTTTATACTTAGGGCAGAAGGATTTTTGAGGGGGAAGTGTCAGGGTCTGATTTAGGAAGATCTTCTGTCCAAATTAAAGGAGCCTAAGGGCTGGGGACAGAGACGAGGCCATGTTGCCCATGGGATGTGAGCTGATGGGTCTGGCCCAGGCCTGGGGGTGGCTGAGAGGCCAGAAGTGGTTGGGATATAGTGACCCCAGGGGACCTCAGGGCCTGCTTGGCCTTGGGCAGTGGGGAGTTGGGGGCGGTGAGAGGCATTGAGGTTGGGGGCTGACTAGGAAAGCAGAGCAGGCTCGAGGGGACAGAGACATTCAGAGGGAGCCTGGCTGTGCTGGAGGGGCCTGGGGACATCCGGGTGACACAGCGGGTCCTGGGGAGAAAGAGCAAGACACTGGTGAGCTAGGACAAGGGCAGGCAGGGGAGGAGCAGGGCGGGGAGGGGAGAGCTGCAGCATCTCTGCAGACAGGGAAGGTATAAGGGCTGCCGATTGTGGGGAAAGGGGGCGGAGGAAGGGGCCCGATGCCCAGGCTGTGTGACCCCCGCCTGGCTCAGACTGGAGACAGCAGGGCAGACGGTTCCGAGCTCTCCAAAAGAGAGACAGAGAGAGAACCCAGGCTGTGTGTGCTGGGGCGCCGTCCCGGAGACAGGGTCAGACGGACAGCTCGCAGGGACCCAGGCGCTGAGTGGGCCTCTGGGGAGGGGGCGCTCCCGGGACCGAACCTCGGGCACAGCGACCTGCCAGGGTAGGTGGGTCCTCAGGGCTGTGCCCACCGGCCCAAGGAAGGCCGCACCCTGTTGCTGGCCCCGGCCCGGCTGGAGGCCTCCTCCCAGTCTATGGTCGGACTGGCCCCCTCCTCCTGCCCCGTGAAGGGCCCAGCCTTGCCCATGACGTTTCGGGGTTCCGAGGTGCAGCCTTTGGCACTTGCCATCCAGTCCTTCCTTGCTTTTGGCGAGGCTCTGCTCTGAGGCTGAAGGACGTCGGTGTCAACAGCTCTCAATACAGACGTCTTGTCATGGCTCCTCGAGAGCTGGCCCTGCCCCAGGAGCCAGTCCACGTGGAGACAAGCCTTCCAGAGGAGGGGCACCTTCCTAGCCCAAGCCCGCATCCGTCAGCCTGCGGGACACGGGGTGGGGGGACAGGGGCTGAGCTGAGGACAGTGCTGGGAACGGGGCGCACGGCTCTTCTCAAGGGCTGAGCCTGGAGGTCGGCACGAGGGGGTTCTTGCCTCTGCCCCTTCCTGTGCGTGTTGGAGAGAAGCGCTGGCCCTCTCTGAGCCCCGGGTCCTCAAGGGCACCGCAGGGATGCTAAGAGCGCCGGGGGATGCCGGGCAGCTCTTGGCCCAGGGCCCCGTGCATGGTGGGCATTCCATCAGCGGCAGCAGCTCCCCAGATTGAGCTGATTACCCTCCTTGTCACCGTGGCCACCGCGCCTCCCAGGCCTGGTGCCCCAGGGCAGAGCTCCTTCCTGCAAAGACCCAAGGCCAGAGAGCAGGTCAGGACCACTGGCTCAGGCCCCAGGATAGGGGGCTGGTGGCTGCCTGGCTCTCAGATGGGGGAGAGGTGAGCAGGAGGGGAGGCTGCACCCGCTGGGGGTATTTTGTGACACTTCCATAAGGTGCATGTAACCCAGGAGCTCCCTAAACCCACCCCCTGCTCCTATCCGACGTCCCAGGCTTGTGCGTGTCCTGGGGATGGGCTCCCCCTCGGCCTCAGGCAGCGTGAGCACCGCATGCCAGCCTCTACACCCCACCTGCCTGTGTCCTCGTGTCCCCTGGACCCCACTGGAGGCTAAGGGAACGGGGGAGTGACGTGCCTGAGGTCACACAGCAGGGAGGACCTGTGCAGGCGGCAGAGGCCCGCAGCTGCTGACACGGAGTCTGGCCCCCAGCCTGTGCCTGCACTGGGCCCTGTCCTGCCCCTCACGGAGCTGTCCTCGTGCCCTGCGTGACCCCCTGGACCCACCGGGGCTCACGGCCGCCTTGCATGATTGGCCTCCTCGTCCCATTCTTACCGTGAGGAGACGGAGCAGGGTGGAGGGAAGAGGTTTGCACCAGGCCTGGGGCTGGAAAGGGGATTCGAACCCATGTCTGCTGCCTCCAAAGCCTGACTCTTACCTGGGCCCGTCTCTGGGACCCACCAGCCCGCTTGGAGGGATCCACAGGTGGCAGTGGGAGGGGAGGGGAGCAGGGCAGGGTCAGCCCAGAATGGAAGCAGGGGCGCCCTGGGCAGAGCCAGGCCTGGCCAGCTTCCCTCGGGCGCCAGGACGCCCAGCTGGGGCTCCTGTCTCCACCGCGCCCTCCAGCAGCCTCCAGGCCCCCACCTGGCGCTGCTCCCAACCCTGGGCCCCACCTGCCCAGGAGGCCTCTTGCGACATCTTGGAGGAGGACGGTGCATTCAGCTTCAGAGGCCAAGACAAAGCAGAAACACCAGCCTCTCTGGTCTCAAACCTCCCTGATTTGTACCAGAAACGTGCAGGGCAGAGGACGCAGAGAGTTGTAATCACCCTGACCCATCTCGGGGCGTGAATATCACAGCCTGGCTGACATCCCCCCGGGGCTGCTGAAATGATGGTGTCCTCCCACCTGCTCTTGTGGCAAAGGGCACACTCCCTTCCCAGTGGCAGGGGTGGGGTGGGGTGGGGCCCAGCCTGGCCTGAGGGCTCTGGTTGCCACGGAAACGGGGTGGCTGGGGAGGCTGGCCCTGAGGCAGAGGCCCAGAGTCAGGCTCCAGCCTCCAGAGCCAGGTGTCCCTGAGCCCAGGCAGGGTCAGGGTCGGGCCCTCCTTCCCCCTCCCCACGTCAGAAGCCCCAGGGCAGAGGAGGTGACCCCGGCTCCTTCTGGAACAGCTTCATCTGTCCGCCCAGGTCCTGCCAGCAGAGATGAGAGCAAAGCTTGCTCGGTGCCTCTGGGCTGAGACCAGAGCACTGGGGCTGCCAACGGACTGCTGGGGGTGGGCTGGGGCGCCAGAGACCTGGGCCTGGTCTGCTCCTTTCCTGGATGGGAGAGCTGAGGCCCTGAGGGGGCGGGCAGTGCCCCCCCAGCCCCCGGGCATGGGCCCCGACTTCCTGCGGATGCTTCTCTCTGATAGTTACGGCTCCAGAAAGCAGGTCAAGGCTGCTGGTGGCCCGGCCACCTCCCGCCTCCTCCGAGCAGGTGGGCTCCAGGCAGCACCTGTCACCGCCGACCCTGAGCGGGAGCTGAGGGAGAGCTATCTGTCCTGCTGGTGGCTGATGCTGCAGAGCCACAGTGTCCTGCCATTTTTCAGTCCTGTTTGGGATCTGCAACTACTGACTGAGGGCCCGGCTGTCTAGCCAACCATACACATTCCTCTCTGCTGTCAGAATCCCATCTTTCTTGGGACTGTCTCTCCCGAGCCCATTCGCTCACGTGCGTTTGTGGGGCTGAGCCAGGCAGGTCCTTCCAGTCTCCTGATGAAGTGACTGGATCAGCAGTGGGCATGGGACCCAGTGAACCAGTGGCAGTCATTTCTGAGCTTTCTACTCTACGGTGAGGGAAGAGGCCCTCTGGGTCTTTGGGGGTGCGGGGATAGATTTGTTGGGGACAAGGCTTGGAGGATGACAACAGGGAGATGTTGGCCACCAGGGTCCGATGGCTTCAATGGAGCACTGGATCCAGATACAACTAAAATGTGTGCCCCCTCTAGAATTTTCCATTACAAGCCAGTAATGATGATCACGTGGGTGCTCTCAGATGGCACTGGCGGGGGCCGCTCACTCTGGTCACTGCACCGGAAGCAGGGCCCTCCGACGGGGTGTGGTGCGCAGAGTGAAGCAGGGGCAGCAGACCCGGGACCCCCCTCCTGCTCGGCCGGCCATCTGCAGGTGCCCATCTAGGGGGCCAGCTCTGTTGGGTCGTGAACACCTGCCTGCCCTTGGCCCCACTTTGGGGGTCTGTTTGGGGATGCCAGGGGCCACGTGGGATGGCTAAGTCTCCCGTGACCCCACAGGTGGCCTTCACCCTCTCACCGAGCACCCACGAGCTCCTCAGGATGTTTGCTCCCGCTCCCACCCCCAGAGCCGGGTGCACAGCCTCTGAGGCTGTCCCACCAAAGAAGGAGCTCACTTCCCAAGGGCCCATCCTTCTCATCACAGCAAAGCTTATGCAGCAGCAGTGACGAAGCCTGGTGTTTGCTTTTGCCCCTGAAACCAGCCTTGCGGCGCACAAACATGCCCACACCTGATCTCCCCCGACAATCCCAGACCCGCCCCCAAACTAGACACCAACAGGCCCTGGGGGGATCAGCGGTTCTCAGCCAGGAGGCACACTGGAGTCACCTGGAAGGATTTACAAACTGCCAGTCCCACCAATCCCCAGATGCTGTTCCACGCGGTCCAGGACGGTGCAAGCGATCCTGACCTTCAGCCACAGCCGGGGACCCTTGCTTTCTGCCAGTCCTCCTCCTACCTTGAGGGGCACCTGATCCCCTGGGGATCTGATTGACATGCAGATTCCCATGGAGTTGATCTGGCGGGGAGGCTGAGATCCTGCTCAGGATCCTCTGCAGAGCACACAGGTGACGCCCTTGCTGCTGGTCAGCTGAGCGCACCTTGAACAACGCGGGGCTGTGTGGCTCCTCAGCTCCTCCCTGAGCCAGTCCCCCTGCTTTGAGCTGTTTGTCTGAATCTCTAGAGTGGATTCTCTTTCGCTGACTGCACCGTGACTGGGATAGGCCTGGAGGTCGAGGGGAGGCTCGAGGGAGACCTCCTGCTTCCTCTGTCCTGGCTTCACCTGCTGGATCCGCAGAGCTGACTGGCCTCCAGGCTCAGGGCAGAGGGAGAGGAGGGGGCAGGAGGGAGCGGGTCCAGGGTCTTCCGTGTGCAGACCCTGCCTGCCAGTGAGCGTGGCCCATCAGCGTCCCGCCTCTGACTATCCAGGTCCATGCATCCGCCTTCCTTGGAGAGCATGGAGGGGTCTCAGAAGGACACCAGAGGTGGGTCTGCCATGGGGTGAAAGTCAGAGGTTTTCTCTTTAATAATAATAATAATGAATCAGACTGTGATGGTTGCGGTCGTAGTGGTTTGAACAAAGCACACTGGAAACACCAAGCAGGACATTACTAATTTCAACTGGGAAGAGAAGCTTTGGGAAAGTTCTACTTGCAACCTCAGCCTTGACAGGGACACTTCAATGGGCAGATATGGGGATCAGGTTTGGGGGCCAGGAAGGAAGAGCCCAGGAGCACAGAGCGTTAAGGAATGCTGAGGGGTCAGGTGTGTGTCCGGGACAAAAGATCCAGGAGGTAAGGCCAGATTGAATAAAAATGGACCCCAGCAGACGGGAAGGGCTGGTGGGAATAAAGACACAGAAGATCTGAAGTCAGGCAGGGGATAGTGATAAACACTCCTTGTCCGTCAGACAGGCGTGAGGCTGGGAGAAGTACGGCCGAGATGGCTCAGGGGTTCAAACATGCTTCTTTGAAGTACACAGCCTCAGATGACTAATAAGCCTTAGGCAAATAGGATAATAAAATCATAATTTCTTAAAGCCTTAGAATTTTAGGGAACCTTATAATCTTAGGATAATTGAATGATTGGATCTCAGAGTCTTAAACCTTAAAACCTAAAGCCATTTGGGATCTGAGACTGTTCGAGGCGTCACAACCCAGCCCGCCCCACCCCTGCCCCACTAATGACAACACGCACTCTACACTCAGGGCTCTGTACACATTATGTCACTGTCTCCATGACAACCCTGGGAAGTGGGAACTATTATTCTGCCTGATTTTCCAGAAGAAGAAACCGAGGCTCGGTGAGTGTAAGTGGTTGCTGAAGGTCGGACACCTTGTAACCTGTGCGGTCGGGACACGGTCAGGACTCAGCCCACAGCTCTCGGCCTCTCGGCTAATTCGCCTCCTTGGAGGTCTCTCTGCTGAGTGCTCACCTGTCCTCCTTGCACACCTCCAGAGATGGGGAGTTCATTATCCCTCCCCAGGGCCATCCATGCAGCCCAACTGTGGACGCATCTCTCCTTCACAGGGCATCCACCTGTTGTCCCCACATCTGCCTCGGGAGACCCCAGAAGTAAACAAACCTTCACCGGGGTCTCCTGGCGGGGGAGGGGGAAGTGGTGAGCAGCTTACCTGAGGTGCGGCAGGGACCCCACAGGAGGGAAGAGGCTCAGGGAGGAAAGCCCCAGCTGCAGCCCCTCCCTGGTAAGAGAGAGCGGGGTTCACCTGAGGGAGGGAGTCAGCAGGGCCAGTGGGAGCAGGCCCACTAAGGACTAGAGAGAACAGAGCCCCGAGCACCCGGCGGAGGGGTGAGGGATGAATGTATAATACAGAAACAACCCTCCAGCAGTCAGAGTTATACGGCTTCATAAGAGTAGCATCCTAAGTGCTGTGCCTTTAATTTCTTGGCACTTCTCCCTGAAAACTTATTCTACAAAATCTGCCTGCGCCATCCATCCTCCCAGATGGCTTTTCAAGTGAAGCTGTTCGTTAAGTGGGAGAAGACAGGGGAGGGGCAGGGAGGAGCTCCAGCGGGAGCAGAAGTAGCAGCTTGCGGGGGCTGGGGGGTGGGTTTCCCAGGACGGAGACCCCGGTCTCAGGCTGGCTCACAATGGGCCAGGGGCCCGGTTCTAACTGCTGATGCTTTCTGAGCTCTCGCTGTCCTGTTCTGAGCACTTTAGAGACAGTTGCCCCATAAATCCGCACCGCAGACTTGAGACAAACCGGGTTCTGGTACCGATGGAGCAGCCAGGCCCCGAGGGGCAGGAACTCGGACAAGGTCACACAGCGCGTCGCTGGATGAGGAACTGGATGGATTCCCTTCTGCCCCTGCCTTCCGGAGCCTGTTTTCCTTCCCCCTTTCCCTCCTTCGCTGGGACAGCCCAGCCCTCTGGCCAAGCTGGGCCCATGTGGGCGGCAGAAACCCTGCCCTCTCAGCGGCTCTCCCAGCGCAGCATCCGTGCTAGCCGACCTCCAGCCACGCCAGCCCCCTGCAGGCCACACGGTGCCACCTGCCCCTGCGGGTTGGGGAGCAGCACCTCCGGTTGCCCCGCGGGCCCCCCCCCGACGGGAAACTCAGGAGAGGAAGGTGGGGACCCTTGCTGTGTGTCCCCGCGAGGGCCTGTTGCTTCGGGTCAAGAACCTCCAACACTGGGGAGTCCTCCAACACTGGGGGGTCCTCCAACACTGGGGAGTCTGGAAGAGCGGAGCTGGGGACAAACGGTGTCCAAGGGCGTGGATGTGAGCTGTTCCTTGTGCTCTTTTCTGACAGGAATGGGAAGGAACACAGCCCCTAAGTCCGCGCCACATACCACGTCCCTGGGGCCTTTTTCTTTTTCTTTTTTTTTAAAAGATTTTATGTATTCATTTGACAGAGACAGCGAGAGAAGGAACACAAGCAGGGGGAGTGGGAGAGGGAGAAGCAGGCTTCCCGCGGAGCAGGGAGCCCGATGCAGGGCCCGATCCCAGGATCCTGGGATCATGACCTGAGCCGAAGGCAGACGCTTAACGACTGAGCCACCCAGGCGCCCCCCCGGGGCCTTTTTCATCTGTTCTAGCAAGGAAGCCTGTGGGGTCCAGCATGGAGCCTCCACTCAAAGCTGCCACCTGGTTGAGCCTGGCATATGCTGAGGTCTTCTTCCAGTTTCCATTTGTTTCAACAGCAGCCAGACTTGCAGATTAAACGGGGATATGTTGGGAACACAGAATCCGCTGGGATGTCAAGGACAGCACTAATCTTTGCTATCCTCTCCCCACTCCCTGCCCCACCCGATGTGGTATTGTTTCTGATAGTAATCTTGGCTAGAGCAGGGCACCGCTGCAAAGACTTTTGTTTTTAGAGAGATAGAGCATTGGGGGGGGGGGGGGGATGCAGGGGTGTACAGTGGGAGAAGGAGAGACAGAATCCCAAGCAGGCTCCATAGAGCCCTGTGCATGACTTGAGCCGAAATCAAGAGTTGGACGCTTAACCGGCGAGCCACCCAGGTACCCCTCAAAAGATTTTTCTTTGGCCTTCTTTTTTTTTTTAAGATTTTATTTATTTATTTGAGACAGAGAGAATGAGAGACAGAGAGCATGAGAGGGAGGAGGGTCAGAGGGAGAAGCAGACTCCCCGCCGAGCAGGGAGCCCGATGCGGGACTCGGTCCCGGGACTCCAGGATCATGACCTGAGCCGAAGGCAGTCGCTTAACCGACTGAGCCACCCAGGCGCCCTTGGCCTTCTTTACTATGTAGTTCTTACCCCACAGGCCAGGGACCCAATTTTGGGGTTATCCCAACTGCTGAGTGTATCGGTTCCAAGTATCTACTCTGGGATTGGGGAAGGGGCCACCGGAGAGGTGGCCTGTGGCCTGCTGTGAGCCAGACTGTAGCCAGAATGCCTTTGAATGCCTGGTCCTAGAGGTCCCCACTCTAACAGTTGGGAGGCGGGACACCCAACTGAGTCTCCAGGTGCCCATGTGGGTTCAGACTTATGCCCCACGGTCCTCAGGGACCCCCGAGGGGCTGGTTATTTCCTTGCCCCAGGGCCCAGTCACCTGAATAAATGGCCATCAGTCCCTTGGGGCAAGGACCGGGGTAATTATTATGGTATATACTTGCCGTGCTGTTGAGGACCCTTCTTCCTAGGGGCCTGGGCACCTCTAGCGCTCACCGGTGGGCTCAGGGTCTCACAACCGGCTCAGGCATGATCACTGAGCAAGTGATGGTTATGTTTTATTTTACTGAGGGGGCGGCCGTAAACCGCCTCCTCCATTGTCTTGTTTTTAACTTTTAATCTGAAGACAATTATAGATCCACAGGAAGTTGCAAAAACAGTACATGGAGGCTCCACGTAACCTTCAGCTAGTTTTCCCCAATGGTTACACCTTCGCGTCAGCAACACGACGTCAAAGCCAGGACATCGACACCCGTGAGACTTCTACGTATGGTTCGGTGGCATTCTGTCACATAGGCAGAAGCCACACCACACTCAAGGTCAGAACCACTCCATCCCCCCCAAGCTCTCCGTGGTGCCGCCCCCTGTGGGCACACCTACTCTCCTCCACGCCTCCCACTCCTCCTAACCCCGTGTGATCACGCTCAGCAGCTCAGTTCTCAACGAAGTGGGAATGGCGGAGCTGGTGCCCGGCCAACTCCTTTGTCTCTGCAGGCGCCGCCCCGTGCCTCTCGCCCCGCACATCCTTCCACTGTCTGCCTCGTCACACCCGCCACAGGGTAGCCTCCCCTGGGGTGTCTTCCCAGGGAACCACAGATAAAATCTTTAGCAACTGAGGCACCACTTTATGCCAAGCACTCTGTGCCCAACCTCCCCACCAGGATGGTGACGTCTACCTGCGCAAGGGCAGGTGAGCCAGCCCCAAAGACCTTCTCACCACCGGTTTCCTTGGACCACAGACTGTGCTGGTCAGAACCTTCCAGGAAGCATACACGGAGATGGGATGATACATGCAGGAGATGAGTTATGGTGAGCCCTGTGAGGAGCGAGTGCGGAGGGGGCCAGGGGCTAAGGTTCTGATCCTCGTGAAGCAGTGAGTGGTGAGAAGGAAAGAGCTGCAGAAAGCTCCCTCCTCATGGGAAGATGAGAGTTCACTTTTACCAAGCACCCGCTCTGGACCAGGCTCTCTAAACAGTGTTTATACAGCTCCCCAGGGCACCTGGTAAGGTGGGTCCATTTGCTTTCATTTTACAGAAGCAGAGACCGATGTTCAGAGAGCTCAGCCAGCTCTCACAGGGTGGTGATCTGGGACTGCAATCCAGTGGACTGATGCCAAAATCCATGCCCCGTCCATGGCACCACACGGGCCCCAGGGAGCAACTTGGACAGAAGCGCAGGTAGTGACCGGTCAGCCGGGACCAGCAACTGCTGCCCCCTGCCTGGCTGCACGCCCCCGGCTGCCATTTGTCCTCGTCCTGAGGCTTGCGGTCACCCAGGAATCTGATCTCTGATGCATGCTCATGCGGGGCTGTGGGTGGGGAGACACAACCCTCGTGGGCGGCTGGGCTGGGGGGGTCCATCCGGGCAACTTTCAGGAAGGCAACTGGGTGACAAACTGGTGACAAGCCTGAGAAACATCGCTTTCCTCGATGTCCCGATTCCACCCGCGGGACCCTGAGCTGAGGACGTGGTCAGGGCCCCAGGCACATGGGGCCCCCACCGGCCATCACAGCCCGATGTGCGCCGAGGAAAGGGCTGCGATCCTCCATGGCCCTGCCTGACGGGTGACCACGGCGAGGTCCATATGGGTGCATCTAAATGAGGTACTGTTATGAAGCTGTTAACACCACGCTTTTGAGGAATTTTCAGCGATGGGGAAAATGCTGATGATATATGGGGAGTTAAAAAAAAAAAAACCCTGAATAGCTGAATAAATTGTATGATTCAGAGTACAGAGAATTCAGTACGTGCAGAGTGAATGGTAAGAGGGTTGGGGGAGGAGCTGGGAAGGAGGAGAGGAGGGAAGAGGGGAGGAGGGGGGAAGGAGGAGAAGGAGGGGAAGAAGACGAAGAAGGAGAAAAGTGGGGAGGGAGGGAGGAGAGGCCTCCTCTTGACCACTTGCCCTGGATGAATGACACGTCCAGTGTCACAAAGCTAAGACACTGAGCCAGGATTTGAACCCGGGCCTGGCTGACTCAAGCCCTTCATAGCTGCCGAACTGGGGGAGCTGAGGCAGGGCTGAGGCTGGGGCATGTAAGTCTCTGGGTTCAGGCTCATTCAGCTGGGTGTCAAGGGAGTCCCAAGAGCTTCACGGGTCGTGTCACCTCTCTGAGGTTGGTAGACTCAGCAGCCGCATTTCGCAGGGAAGAAAGTTGAAGCAGTGTCTCAGCGTTCAAGGTCAATGGTGCAGGTAGAGCTGGGACCCAGGTGTCCTCTTCTTTGAGCTGCTGAGATGGGGTTGCATAGGACAGCAGACATGGACACAGGTTAGTGACAGCCCCCCTGAGAACTCCTTGCCTCAGGCCTGGATGATTGCACACGTCTGCTTCTGGAGAGGAGAGGAAACCCCTGCCCATTGGTGAGTGAGCCCCATGAAGCATTGCCCACCAAGGCCAGTCCAGCCCCCTGCTGCAGGAAGCCTCTGTGAGGGTCTTTGGAGTTCATCTCTGTCTCATAAACTGAAGCTACCTGGCGAGGGACGGACAGCCGAGAGGCTGCCCAGTACCCCAGCCTGTGCACGCCCGCATGCTTCTGCACCCAACATCTGGGAAGAACAAACACCAGGCAGGAGGAACCACTCCCGAGGCCTCCTGGCATGCAAGGCCTCTCCTGACTCACCGCCCAACACCTCCACCCCCCCCGGCCGCCACCGGCCATAGCCCCTGCCCCACGCTCGGGAAACTCCCTCTCGGGCCCGTGTGTCAAGTGGCACACCAGTGATGACCTGAGAGGGCTCCCTGTGCCTCCAACTGGCCCTGGGCTTTGTCCTCTGCGCCTCCTGGCACGCACTGCTTATGCTGAGGGGCACCATGTTCTGACCTGAAATATGAGGCAGCGGCCGAGCAGGGGAGTGAGGCTTCCCGGAAGGAGGAGGGAATGGAACGCCTGCCCAACCCCGCAGGCCCCCATCCCCACCCTTTCATGCCCCCCGTCTCTCCTGCTCCCCTCCTTGGGTGACTTGGGCAGGAAGCTTTAATGGGGGGCCCGTGCTGCACTTTGACCCCTGGAGTCTGGCTGCTCGGGCTATTTCCCAGCAGAATTTCTTTTTCTTTTTAAAGATTTTTTTTTTTTATTTGACAGGGAGAGACACAGCGAGAGACAGAACACAAGCAGGGGGAGTGGGAGAGGGAGAAGCAGGCCTTCCGCCGAACAGGGAGCCCGATGTGGGACTCGATCCCAGGACCCTGAGACCATGACCTGAGCCAAAGGCAGATGCTTAACAACTGAGCCACCCAGGTGCCCTCCCAGCAGAATTTCTGCAACAGTCCATACCATGTGCGTTCATGGGGGTGGAGGGGAACACTTTGAGAATGTTAATGAACTCTGTGTGTGTGTGTATGTGTGTGTGTTGATGTGTAAAATCCTCTACAAAGTGCTTTTTTCCTCTCCATTCTCCGTAGCCCACAGAGGCCGAAAGGATGACTAGTCCCATTTTACAGGTGTCACAAAGGAGGCACGGAGAGGCAAGCTGTCTGCTCCAAGTTCCCAGCTCTCAGTGCGGTGGGCGGACTTGAACTTGGGTTTGAGGGGTGAAACACAATCACAGCCTCCCTTAGAGAGAGGAGTCCAGAATCTCTGGGCACAGGAGGAGGAGAGGGGTCATGAATGGGAAAGGCCCCAAGGTCATAAGGGTGGACAGAGTCCCCCCAGTCAACATCTGACTCTCTCCCATCTCCCTCCTTCATGGATCTTCCAGGGTCCTGAAAACCCTCCCCAAGAGAGATGAGCAGGAGCAAAGTCCCTCTCCTCCTGAGGAGGTCAGTGAGGTGCAGTGACTCACACCTGCCCCTCACCGGGATCAGCTTGACTATGAGAATTCTTCCTTCCGATAAGCTGAGATTCCCTCCTCCACATTAACCCAGAGAATGTGCCAATTCCAGGCCCAGGGACACAGCAGCGAATGAGGTGGATGTGCCTTCATGAAACAGGCTTGGTTCACAGATACATGGAGTCAGATGAGGAAAGAGCCCAGGGTCCTGGGGGAGAGGGTCACTGATGTTGGGCCACTTCTGGCCACCGCTGGGGACCGTCCACTCCTTTGGCTGACCCATGGCTGCTCAGCTCGCCTCCTCTAGGAGGTGGCGGCGACCGGCCGGGCTCCTCCCGCTTGCCCTGAGGTGTCTGCCCAGCCCTGTCTCCCTGAGTCTCCGGGGTCTTCTTGCCCTGAGGGGAGTGGCCTCCCTGCCGTGGCTGCCCCCGCCCTCCATGGACCTGCTCCGGCTTCCTCCTGTGGCCGCTATAAAAGGCAGAGTTTGCAAAGCCAATCTGAGCTCTGTCTTCCCCCTCTTTTTGCCAAAAAGCTAATTGGTTTTGCAATTAAAAAATGCGGAGAAACAGGTGATGCAATCAATTCTAGGAAAACTTGTTCAGTAATGAAGTGTTTACTTCCAACTGGGACGCCTTCACCGCATATCAATCTGGGCCTCTCACATGGCGTGACGAAGACAATTCTCTCCTGCCTGACTCTCCTGAGTTGTACACGCCGGGTCCTGGAAGGGCTTCGAGGCACCATTTAGGTCTGGCCAGCCATCTCTTCTTTAGACACGTATAATTGTCTTCTAGACAAAGAGACAGAGGGTCAGGGAGGTGCAGTGACTCACCCGAAATGCACAGCAAGGCGGGGGCAGAGGAGAGTCCAGTCAAGGGCAACTTTGGCTCTGGGCCTCACTGCTCTTCCTGTCCCATGGCACATTGAGAAGCCAGAAAAGTCTCTGGGCTCAAAGAGAGAATGGAAGTCCTTTCTCCAGACGAAGCAGCCTGGCGGACACACGGCATTCCACACATGGTCCTTGACTTATGTTCCAGTCCTGCAGATGAGAAAACTGAGGGTCAGAGAAGCTCCGAAGCCTGACTGAGCCCACACAGCACAGGTCTCCTGATCAGCCTTTGGGGCAGATATGTTGCACGGGGTGGGGGGTGGGGGTGTCTATGTATACTTGTGGGAAGAGCAGAGGCTTTGGTAGCCAGCCATCATCCATCCATCCATCCATCCATCCGAATCTTTAATTCATTTGGTCACTCATTAAACAGATATTGATTGAGCATCTGCTGCATGTCATGCCCTGTACTAGGTATCCAGCAATGAGTAAAGCAGCCCAAACCCACTCCCAGGGCCTTACAGTCTGGGAAATGGGGGGGGGGGGGGCGGGGGCGGGACAAACTCAGGGATATAATCATGACAATAAGTGTAAAGTGACCTGTGGCAGGGCTGAAAAGGCAACACAGATGGAACCAGGAGAGCCTGTGATGGGGCTGTGATCTCGTGAGGGAGGGCTCCCTGGAGGAGGTGACACTGGAGCATGATCTGAGGCCTCAAGGCCACTTGTTGGCACGTTGTGGAGGGAAGCTGCCTGTGGGTTGGGCATTTAAGCAAGCTGCTGATCACAGTCCTGGAAATCCTAAGATTCCTTGATCTGACCTGAAGTTCACACTCTAGGATTCTGATTCAATATTTTGCACTTCAAAAATTCCATTAAAGTAAAAGGTTTTAAGACTGGAGAATCTAAGATCCTGGGATTCTGACTCAAGCTTTTGTAGTTTTAAGATTCTATTAAGACTTGGGAATTTAAGACTCTGGGATTTAGAAGCTGTTGGTTAGGTCCTTAGAGGCTAGGATATCAGTGCGGTGGCCTTTGTTGCTGGAGAAGACCTGCCAGAACCTTCCATCCACGGGATGTGAGTTTTCCCCTGGCTCACAAAGTGGATGTATATGCAGCTCTTTGTGGCATGGAGAATGCAGATTTATCCTGCAGTTCCAGAGTCAGGCGCTTGCCTTATCTATATGTTCCAGTTTCCAGAATAAATATTAGAAGACAAGTCTGCAGAGATTTTCTGTGTGTACATGAGTTAATTCCTCCAGCCAGGGGCTGATCCAGACACGGATTTTAACAGGGTGCCAATTCCTCGATCACTGCAAGGCAGGGCTGGTGGTGGGGCTGCCGCCAGCCCAGCAGAGGCAGAAGGGACTGAGAAGGGCCTTCGTGTGCTGAGGTTTCAGGCCCAGGTGGGAGGAGGCAGGAGGGAGAGCATCCGCCAGCTGGGGTCGGCCGTGTGGGCACAGGTGGGGCCGTTCTCTGCCGGGCATCTGGGGTCTCCCGTGAACCCCTGGGTCCGGGCTCACTCGGGCTGCTGCAGCAGGAGCCTCCCCAGAGGGCTGGGAGGGGCAGGGCGGCCCCATGACGGGGCAGACACGGCGCTGGGCTCTCGCTGGGCTCCCAAGTCAGACAGGCGGGGGCAGGTCTCGGCTCCCACCCACCAGCTCAGCCGTGTGACCTTGAAGAAGCCACTTCACCCCCCTGGATTCAGTTTCTTCAGTGGGACCGGTGGTCCTGACCACCCACCGCCTGGTGGTTCCCGGGACTGGAGGAGGCCCCCAGCACCGGGCACAGAATGAGCATCAGGCACGGCAAACACCCTCGTGACGCCCGCTGGGTGCCAGGCCTCGCTCGGAGCGCCTCACACTGCTGTATCCTCGCCCAGCCCGGGAGGGGAGCTGGCGTGACCCCCTTCACAGAGGAGGAAAGTGAGGCACGGGGAGCTTGCGTATCTTGCCCAACAGCAGGTAGTTGCTCTAAAAGCCTGCGAACAGGTTTAAAAACATTGACGTTTTCCCCACAACCCTCCTCGGTGGGTGCCGGGAATTGGCCAGCACGGCCGTCTAGGATCGGCCCTCATTCTGCTGCGGGGACTGATGCTCGGGTTACAGCCCGGCAACAGGGAAATGCGGGGGATGCCTCCAGCCTTGGCTCACGCTGCCCTCTCCCTAGGTCACCCTTCCCCCGCCGGTCCAGCCCGGGAACTCCTACTCACGCTTCAAGACCCAGGCCCCGTGTTCTCCGTGCACAGCCCCACCCACCCCTGCACCCCTGCATCCTCCCTCGCTGCGCCTAGGGACTGTGGTGCAGGATCTGACCTCGGACCTGCTGCCTCTCTGCGCTCCTCCCTTCTTCCAGCAACATCCACCGAGTTTGGCCCCTGCCAAGTGAATCTTACCTCACTTTCCAGGAGGGAAGACCAACCCTGGGACCTATTTATTTCCCCATCTTAGGAAAACTCGCACTCACAAAGGGCTTGTAATCTCCTGAGGCCACAGGCCCCACTAGCAGATAGCAGTCTGGGACCTCTGACCCCACTCTGGGCACCAGGATCACCTGGCGGGGTTCGCAGAGCAGCCGGGCCACTTGGAGGCTGTGAGGTGCCCCCACCATGTCAGTCCCTGCTTCCTACAGCCCTGAGGACGGGAGTCTTGCCCCGTTCCCATCGCCCCCCACCCCTGCCAGTGAAGCGCGATCACTGAACGTGAGCAGATTGTAAGAGCCTTGCTTGAGACGTCCGGGAGATGCATCCAGGCACCAGGTAACCCACTCAGAACAACAGGTGGTAACCACGGACCCACTCTAATGCACTCCCCTGGCGGGCATCAGTTCGACTCTCATGCCCTTCACTTTGAGACTCACCGGTGCTGGCTGCCTGGTTCCTGTCGATTAGCAAGCAGTTAAAAATTTATGGCAAGTTGAAATTAATTGGCCACAGTGAGGCGTGAGTTTGTCTCAGGCCAAGGCTCCGTGGCCCAGGCTTCATGAGCCTGGAAGGGGGGAGACTCTGTAATGGAAGCACCGGCCACACGGACGCCTGGGTCACCGTCCTTCAGATGCTCTGACGGGGTCTGTCCCGGCCTGGGTTCAGGCTGCCGTCCTCGTGCACCTGCTTCGTGGCCCCAGCCCCCCGTCTTGCTGCCCCAGACAGACAGCCTTAGCCTGGCCTTCAAGACTCTTCATGATGCCTCTGGCCTCCCTCCACCTCGGCTCCCTCCACATACTCGCCCAGCACTGGGGCCACACCGCAGTATCCCCAGCACCACACGGAACTGGGTTCTGTCAGGCCCCTGGGCCTTTCCACGTGCTGGTTCTCTCGCCCTCTCTTCTTCCTCCCTTGGCCAGTTCCTGCCAAGGGGAGGCAACTCTGCCCTGGCTCTTCCCTTTCCCCTGTCCCACCCTCAGACTGCTCTGGGACTCGGAGTTGCTCCCCTGCTAGCCGCCGCAGGATTCGGGAGCAGAGACAGGCTCAGGCATGTGGCAAAGGCCTGAGTCCGGGCACCTGGCTGCAGGAAGGAAGCTCATCCTGGGCTTGCACCCCTGATCCTGGGTCCTGCCAGGAACAAGGACAGGGCTGCTTGAATGTCGAGAATGGCCCTGCAGTGCTCCTGGGTCCCTGTCCTTTACCACAGAGATGCTGAGACCCGAGAGGGCGAGGAGACAGTCAGACAGAAGAGCCAGGCAGGGCTGACAAGAGAGATGCACAAGAGCAAGGTGATGGGAAAGTGGGGGGTTGCACCCTGGAGAGAGGGGTGTCTGTGCCTGCCTCCTCCACTCACCTGAATCCAGCCTCCTGGTGATGTGGTGATGTGGGGAGTGGGGGGTTTGGGAGGGGTGTGGAGGGAGTGGGTAATGGGGGGGTGTAGGAGGGTGTGGTCAGCATGGGGGCAGCGTGGGGGGCATGGGCGGTGTGGGTAGAGGTGGGGGTGTGGGAGTGGGCAGTGGGGTGCATGCAGGGGGTGTGGAGGGCATGGGTGATGTGAGTGGTATGGGTGGTGTGGGGGATGTGGGGGATGTGAGGTGTGTGTATATGTGGGTGGTGTGGGGGGGTGTGGGGGATATTGGTGGTATGGGGGTGTGGGGGATATGAGGGTGTGAAGGGTGTGTGTGGATGGTATGGGGGTGGGGCAGTGGGGGGCATGAAGGTGCAGGGAGTGTGGAGGGGGCATGGGTAGTGTGGGGGAGTGTGGGAGAGTGTAGGCTCCGTGGGGGCAGCATGGGGGTGTGGGGCGTGTGGGCAGTGTTGGGGGCATGGGTGATGGGGGGGTGGATGATGGGGGCGGCACAAGCCCAGCCTGGGGTCAGACACGCCCTGGTTCAAGCCCATTTCTGCCCCGCACTCACTGAGTGACCTTGGATAAGTCACTCAGCCCCTCCGTGCCTCAGTTTCCTCATCTGCCACATGGGGATTATGACAACACCTGCCCCTTGGGACTGCGATGTGGGTGAACGAGAGAAAGCAGGGGCAGGGCCAGTGGGGGCCTGACAGCGTGTTAGTGCCGCCTGCGGACGCCCACGTCACTGGGGGTGACCGGGGCCGACCCTGGCACCGGCGTGCGGTGTGTGGGTCCACAGACGCCTTCACACACGTGTCCTCATCAGATCCCCACGTGACCAGTTTGAGGATGAGGAAGACCAGGCTCAGAGAGACGAAGAGCTTCGTGTCACGGCGAGCGCGAGGACCAGATCGAGGGGCCCTGGGCTGCCCGCGGCCCTCCCACCGGCTTGGACGCCGCAGCGCTGGGACTGAGCGTGCTCCCCACGCGCCCCCTCCCGCGCCCGGCAGCCTGCACTAGGGAAGCATCCTTACTCACAGCTGTCAGCAAGGAGAGGTCAGGTGTGCCGCGCATGTGGGAGTGAGCCCCATCACAGGGACTCCAGAGCCTGCGCTCCCCATCCCAGCTCGGAGGCTGGCCTGACACAGTGAGTGACCCTTGCCGGGGGCTCACTCAGCTGTGCCTTTGGGGAGGAGCCGTCCTCCTGCAGGTGCAGTCGGTCTGTGTTCTTGGAACTAGGGTTATTGTCCACCAGGGGATTTGGCCTGATCTCTGCTCAGCCTCAATCTTTCATATCATACGGCCCCCACTGGTGAGTTAAGTGTCTAAACTGCAGACCTAGGTGGGTAACTAAGCATTTGCAGGGGTGGGAGGGGCTCCTGGGGCACCATTCCTCCTGGGCCGAGGGATAGGCAGTGTCCAGAGGGTGGCCAGGGCACCTTCCGAGCATGGATCCAATGCAGGGTCAGAAGCTGGAGGAGAGAGAACTTTCAGGGACAGGGCAAAAGGTGGCTCCCTGGAGACTCGCAGGTCATAGGTGTTGAGGGCAGAGGCTGAGAGACCGGGTGAAGAACCAGCTCCCCGCTCCATGCCCAGAGCCCCCTCCACAGGGACACTGGGGAGTGCTAGTGGAGGAGGTCTGGTCACCTCCAGATTCTTCCTGCCTGAGCCCAGGCTCCCAGGGCCTCCTCTGACCAACGCCCCACACAATCCCTACCCCAGCACAGGGCCTAGGGGCACTCTCGGTAATTATCTTTAAAAGAATGTTCAAGAATGAATCCTCCTATGAACACTCAGGTCAACAGTAATGAAAGGAAGGAATTCCTCTTTCCAGGATGACTCTGTGTTCTCTAAGACAAATGGCTATGGATCTATCACGCCAGCCCTAACTTCTCTGAGCTCCTAAGCATCCAGCTGCCTGCTCTGCTTTTCACTGGAGGCCTGGCCCGCATCTTAAACTTTACTGTCCAAAACAGGATTCTGCATTTCCTCCCCCAAGCTGCTGCTCCGCAGCTGACCAGCTCAGGGCAGGGCACAACCACCCACCCTTGGGACTCAAGCATCCACGCCCCCCACATCGGAGCCATCAGCAAGTCCTAGAGGTGTAGGTGCATATGTACACATCCCCTTCTCAGATCAGCCCACTTCCCTTTAGTCCGTGGACACTGCCCTGGCCCAGGCGGTTGCTAAGGCCTGCTTCCCCAACCTCCACAGACTGCCCCCAGCTCTGCCCGGTTCTCAGCCCTATTCCCCACGGATGAGCCAGTCCCACCCACCTGCACCGCATCTCAGGCCCTGCACCACTGGGAGCACGAACATTAGACACCACACACCGCTGGGCTACATGTCCGCGGAGGTCCTGCAGGTGCAAACTCTGCCACAGTTGCAAACAAAGTCCAAAAGAAGAAACTAACATTTACTCTCAAATTCCTTTCAGAAAGAAAGTTTCTTTCCAAACAAGTCAGAACAACACAATTTCATCAAAAAAGAAAGACCCTTCCGAAAACATTAGTTGGCAACTTTACAGCACCAGAAAACTGGTGACTGACCTTTTTCCTCTCATTTTTTTCAAGTGCCTGTGACAATCTCACCCCGGGCTGCCATGACATTGGGTTCAAGTCTGTCCACTGGCTTCAGTCAAGACTGGGGAGACCCTCATTCACCGTCTCCTGCAGAGCCCAAGGGGCCGCAGCACGAGGCATTCACTCCGTGGACTTAATTCCATCCCCTCGGCCCAGGCCCTTGCTCCTCTCCCAATTCCCCGTCCCTCGTCTGCTCCAGGCTTGGGATTCGGGCCCAGCCAGCCCCAGCCTGGGACCCCGTGGCTAAGGGAGCCGAGACAGCATCAACCATGGGTCGGCCAAGCGAGTCCTGCTCCCTGCTCTGCCTCCCCCTCACTCAGTGATCTGGGCCTCAGTTTCCCCAGCTGTACCATGAAGGGTTGGATTGAATGTTCACCTGGTGCCTCCCTCTCTGGTGCTCCAAGACTCTCTGATTCTGGGCAGGAAGGTCTTACTGAGATATTCGTGGGAAATGGCACCAGTCCTATCCTGACGGTCTCTCCCGGGAGATGAGAAAGGAGATCAGGCCTCGTCCTGTTTCCGATCCACGAACACCCCGACCAGGAACCAGAAGACCCACCGCGTGCCCGTCACGGCTGCCCTGGCCGCAGGGAGCTTTCGTTCTTGTGTGAGCGGAGCAAGATGAAGCCCTGAGCAAGAACAATGTGCCCCTTCCCAGACATGGGGGTTTTAGGAGGAACTGAGCCAGTGACAAGGAGTGGAGCCCTCGCAGGTGACAGAGCCCTGGGGGAGACAGGCCACTGGGGAGGGGGTCGGGGGAAGAAATCCGATGGCAGGGAGGGGACAGGGAATGGGGCAGGGAGTGTCACCATCAGCAGCAGCAGCAGAATCACAATAACAGCCAAGAATGAGAAGCCTACGATGCACCGGTCTCCCCGGCAAAGCCACAAGCCCAGGGCCCGGCACACAGTAGGCGCCGAGCGGCTGCACTGATTAATCCAGGGGCTGCCAGTGAGGTCTATCTGTGATCCTTCTGAAACCACATCTCTCATTTCTGATGTCTCAGGCCAGCTGTCAGGTACTACTAGGAGTGAAACCTCTGAAAGAAAGAGAGTAGCTCTCTGGAGATACAAAGTGTGGGTTTGATCCAGGAAATAAATATGGTCCCTACCGTGGAGAGCCTCCCGTCCCATGAAGGAGGCTGACCTGGAAACAAAGGGGGAACAGCATGTCCGTTGTCTCTACAATTACTGCCCCTGTTTTACAAGAAGAAGATGGGGTCCCAGAGAAGTCAAGCAATTTGCCCAAGGTCACACAGCTCAGGATGGCAGACCAGGTCCAAACCCCAGGCATCCACCACTAAGGCCCAGGCTCCTTCCCCCACCCCACCCTGCCCCACAGAGAAGGGGGGACGAGTTAGGAAAGGAAGAGGTTAGCATGGGCTGGAAGCATCAGGGAGGACTTCCTGGAGGAGGGGGAGCCCAGGCTGAGCCCTGAAGGACAGACTAGAGGAGAAGAGCATGCAGGGGGATGGGGCAGCTCCTCGTGTGCTGCCCCCAGTTCTTTAGGCCTCTGGGTCTGGAATTCTCCATGAGGAGGTTCAGGGTCTTCCTAGGGCAGGGGCCCTGGGACCCTCTCCCCAGAGCAGGGGGAGCTGTGTCCTGCCCCGGGGTGGAGGCGGCTCCCAGGCAGGGGGAGGTGGGCAGGGCGAGCAGGAGCTCCTGGGCACTTCCGTTCCCTTGGCTTCTGTCCCAGGCGCTCCTGAATGGCCGCGAGGAGAGCGGTGTCCTTGCCCGTCTGCTGTGAGGGGACCGCGGTCTCACAGGCGTCGCGATGCGGCCATCAGCCCACATCCCATCAGCCAGTGAGCCCCACACACGGGGCAGACCCCGTGCCCCGAAGTGTCTCCTCGCCGGAGATTCCCTGCAAATCCCCCGAGTGAGCAGCGCCCCGGAAGGTAAGAACCCCCGTTACGTCCACAGTCGGCCGCCCTCCCTGCTCCACCGCGGACGCCCCTTTCTGGGTACTGAGCCTGCAGAAGGGGACGCCGCCCGCGGGCAGGAAACTACGCATCCACGTGGCTCCGTGGGAGGTCCTCAGGGAGCGGAGCCGGAGGAGTGGAGGAGCAGGGACTATTTGGGGAGCAGAGGCCTGTGCGGGTGGGAGCCGCACCCCTTCCCTGCACAGGCCCGCTTTCCAGAGGGGGCGGGAGGCTGAGCCAGCGATTCTTTCAATCTCAACTCCCTGCCCCCTCCTGCCCGCCCTTCCTCCTTCCCTTCCTTCACAAGATGTTTATTGATGCCAGTTAGGGGCAGACCAGGCTATGGGGATGACAGACAGGTTCCTGTCCTGCGTGGACAGCCTGTCTCTTACAGGCGCAGGGACAGAGGGAGCCTTGAGTAGCAGCAGTGGTGTATCTTTTCAGCAGACGTGGGGAGCACCTGCCAGGTGACAGCCGCCATATGAGAGGAACTGACAGTAAGCAAAACCACATGGTCGCTGCCCCACCGAGTTCACAATCTAGAAGGGAAGATGAGCTTATTCTAAAGCCACACAATTAGGGGCGCCCGGCTGGCTCAGTCGGTGGAGTGTGAGACTCTTGATCTCGGAGTGGTGAGTTCGAGCCCCACGTTGGGCATGGAGCCTACTTTAAAAAAAATAATAAAACCACACAATTAAATACAGTGACATGGGCCTAAAGAACAGGCTCCCGGTGCCATGGGAGCATATGATGGGGGGTGGGGGCCAGAGGAGGCTGGACAAGGCTTTCCTGAGGATGGATGCCTGAACTTGGGTCTGGGGGAAGGGCAGGAGTCATCTGTCAGAGGAATAGTGCTACCCCACCCGGTCCTCAACTCAGGTTTGGCTGCTCTCTGCTTGAAAATCAACACTCGAGGGACATGGGATGGTGGGAAAGGAAAGGTTGCTTTGTTTAAGAAGCTGGCAATCTGGGTAGATGGTGGACTAATGTCTCAGACCCCACCTTCCCCATGCAGGTGAAGCCAGGGGGTTTTAAAGGGGAAGGCACGGGACGAAGGAGGGGCCTCTGCACAGGAGAAGTGGGTGCCCAGGCGACGAGTCGTATGTGGGCCTGACCCTGAACAGGCTCGCTGGCATCCGCCGCAGCTGCTTTGGAATGGAGTCAGGCCCCATCTTCTAGGAAAGACGGGTCCTTCACTTCTCAAGGCCAGTGGTCTGCAAGTCTCGAAGAAAGTAAGTTAGTTCTGCTACAGATCAAGGGACTTAGGTCAGCAAGCAAGGAGTACATAAGCTTGAAGCAGGTTAGCCCTTAAGACAGGTTGGAGTGCTGTTAAAACAGCACATGCAAAGGCCCTGTGGCAGGAGGAGGCTGGGTGGGGGGTGCTTGGAGCCCATGAAGAGCTTTAAGACCTGTGTGGCTGAAGGGCAGGTGGGTGGGGGCCTAGAGAAGGGGGCCCAGGCCGACATTGTGTGGCCTCACATTCCAGGCTAAAGATTTGAGTCTTCAATCCCAAGAATGGCAGGGCCCTTGGAGTCTGTAAAGTGGTGGCACCAGAAAGGAGAGTTTGGGTTGGGTTCATTACATGCTCGCTCATCCACCTAACAAATATGACCTTGGAGTGAGTCCCTTGACGCACTTTGCCCTGGTGTTTGTCCACCCCCTTCCCCGTGGTCATACCACACCCGGCTCAGGCATGCTCTGCTCCGAGGATCTGTCCCCGACCCACAGGATGAGCCCACACACACACTTTCGTGCCCCCTCCAGCAGCCCAGAGGCATTGCCGACTTACGCACCAGGCCCCCAGCACCACCACCCCCGGGGTCCCCTAAGGGAGTGGGACTTGGACTCCGGAAGGTGGCAGGAGGGGTCAGGTTTTCATCTCCTCCCTGACATTTCCCCTCCAGACCAGAAGCTCCAGGAGGGCAGGTCAGGACTGTGGTCATCTCATGCACAGCTGTCTTCCTGGGGCGGGACATGCAGCAGGACCGGGAAGCCGGGGGGAGGGGGAGAGACATAAAGGGAGGCACAGCGCGAGGACGGGAGATGGAGAAGAACACCGGGAATGCATGGGTGGTGAGAAGTGAGGGAAGCAGAACAGAGAAAAGATGGACAGTGGTTCACACTGTGACCTGTACCATTTGAAGCAAGTACAAGTTGCTCTGGGCCTTGGGTGCATGTGAACACTGGTCAGAGTCTGCATCTTGGAAGAGTTTTGGGGAGTGGAACATTTCTTATGAGGGTCATTGCACACTAAGCTGGGGACGTGTGAGACTCCAGAGGAGAGGCCCAGACCCGAGCAGCCTTTGGGTGTCTGGCCCACTGCGGCCGAGGTGGAGGGTTTGGGCCAAAGCCCGGGGAGGCACAGGGACCTCCAGCCGTGCCCCCTCAAACACCTGCCCCCAAGTCATGACCTCCTGGGACCCCCATGTGACCTCTGCTTGTCCGTCCCAGACCCACCTCACCCATCTACAGGTGAGGGCTGAGCCGGGGCCGGCCAGGAAGTCCCAGGCTCCCCAGAATGTCGCACTCAAGCCCCACCTGAAGGTCCCTCCCAAAGCACCCGAGAAACACTCATCGAGGTGTCCAGATGCACTGGGAGCCCTCCGTACCTGGCTGGATCTTGGCTGTCCTCACTGTCAGCTCTCAGCTGCCTCATCTATAAAACAGGAATACTTGACTCATTCAACAAATATGTAATAGGTGCCTGGAGTGTCCCAGGCAATGTCCTAGGTGCAGGGTGGTGGGGACAGGCCGGGTCCCTGCTTCCGTGGCATTCCATCAAGTGGACAGTCCTCTCATGCTCCAGGCTTGAGGGGATCAGAGTGACAGAGGTAGGACCCAGGGCCCAGGGAAGCTGTGTGGGATGAAGGCCACCAGCAGGGACAGGCCCTGGGCTCTGGGGCTTTAAAGCCATGGACACCTCCTTGCCCTGGCCCTGAGGGTTGGTGCTACTTCCCCACAGATGTGAGGAAAGCAAGGCTCAGGGAGGTCAAGTGCATTGCCCAAGGGCACACAGCTAGCCTGGGAGGGCCCAGATCGGATCCTGTCCCCTATGCTTTTCCCATGACCCCAGGCTGTGTTTCTGGCCCCAAAGATGCTTTCTGCAGCTGGAATCAGATCCCTGGGTCTGTTTCCATGTCTGTCTCCTGCCTTGGGCTTCCCCAGTACCAGGCTGCCGTGTCTCGGTCTCAGCCGCATCCCAAGGCCAGTCTGTGCCTCGCACACTGGGAAGCCCAGTGGAGAGGAAGGAACAAAGGCATGAGCAAACCAGATTCTCTTGGTCTCAGTTTCCTCACCTGAAAAATGAGGTGACTGATTCCTCCCTCACAGAGTGGCTTCTAGGATTCGAAGTCATGAGGTGAATGAGCTGGGTCATTGGCAAAATTGTCTGCAGTTATTCGCAGAGCCCTTAGCCTGCATGCTGGCCCTCTGCCAGGTGACCTACATTTCGTCTCATGGAGATGTGGCCTCTCCCCACCCCTACCTGCCCCTTGTATCTGGCCTGGTCTTGTGACTTGCTCCGGCCCCAAGAATGTGCTGAAGTGGCGCTGCCCCAGACATCAGGAGACTGGGCTCCTCCCTCTCTACCTGGGACCCCAGGACAGCCACAGGCGGAGGTCCAGGCACCAGTCCGTGGGCCAGAGCCACGCCAGTCCAGCAGCAGCAACAGAGCCCCAGGGGCGGGGGACAGCCCAGCCAGACCGGCCAAGCCCACCCCCGCCCGCTGCCCCCTGCCTCCAGACGTGTGAGCGGGCGGTCCCGGGCCAGCCAGCCTGCACTGGTCCCCAGCCGGGGGAGGCTTTGTTCGAGGCCTCTGCACGTTGGGCGAGCACTACCCCCAAGAGCTGACGGACAGAGCAGGCAAAAATGCCCGAACAAGCTGGCTTTCAGCAAGAGTCACTCCCTCGTGCCTTCCCACGGGAGGCAACAAGGAAAAATCCATCACGAGCGTTCCAGGGCACTGCTCATAATAGAATGGGAAGCGTGGTGGAGAATCGCTGCCGTCCCAGGCTGGATCAGGGGCTGGAGACTTCCCCGCAGTCTGAACAGGAGTGGGAGGAGGCAGACACGGAGCCCTCTCTGTGGAGACGCTCTGAGAAGATAAAGGAAACTTGACTTATCAGCGGCACTCATGACATTGGCAGTGGGCGAAGATGCATTTTTAACAATTCAGCCTTGCAGACTCTCACAATTTATCTCAATAAATGCCAGGGTGACTTGTTCCTCTCCCTTCCCCCTGCTATGAAATACTTGGGGAGGAGCGCCAGGAGAAGATGAAGGATTGACACACAGGAAAAACTCACACTGAGATTTTTTGATAACGTTTCATCAGCCACGCTCTGTGCTGAGCAGAGCCGAGCAGACAGGCGGGCTGAATCGGGCCAGGCTGAGCTGAGCGAGGCAGGGCTGGGTTGGGGATGGGTGGCTCTGGAAGCCCTGGGGGCGAGGCAGATGGGGGAGGAGGGGAGCCCACATATAAAGGAACCCACCCTTAGGCCTGGAGCAAAGGGCCCCTGCCCTGCGTCCTCCCACGGGAGGGCTCCGCTCTGGCCCCTGACTCCGCCGCCCCATAGGGATTCTGCAGGGCCCAGAGGACGTGCCCTCCCGAGCCTGTGCCTCCCCTCTGCAACATGCCCTGCCAGTCCAGGCTCCTCGAGTTCCTGGCCTGAAGACCCCAAACCTGTTTTAGATCCTGTACAGGACTCTTCCTCAGGTCACTCCCCCAAGAGCCAGCCCACACTGCCTGTTGAGCACCCCGAGGCCCACGGGGCCAAGGGGCAACTGTTGGGAGAGGGTAGAAGGTACAGATGGCTCTTGGATGTGCGACTATGGACTCAAGTATGAGTCAGGTCTTGGCAGTTGAGGACAGAGCTGGGGGAGAGAAGTGGAGGGGGAAGGGATGAGGCTCGCATGCACACGCTTACCCTACTAGTGACTCAGGGTGGGGGGCCCAGGTGCAGGGCTCCTACTTTGCATCAACCCTTCCCAGGCTGAGCCCTCCCACGGTGCCGGGGGGAGGCAGCACTACTCCTGCTCTGTGGATGGACAAAGTGGGGCTCAACAGGCCAAGGGTAAGGGCCAGCCCAAGATCACACTCATCTGGAGAGGGGCAGAGCCGGCATTAGAACCCCATTTGCCTATGCCCAGACCTAGTGGATGGTGGGGCGGCGGTTTAGCACAAGAGTCTGGGACACAGATGTGCACCAGACTGTTTGGGTGTGCACCCCTTCTCTGCCCTTGCCAGCCAGGTGACCCCACACAATTACAGGGCCATTGGTGCCTCAGCCGCCTCAACTGTACGTTGGATGATGATTCAGGCTCACAATGTGCCTTAGTCGGCTTGGGCTGTTATAACAAAATATCACCGACTGGGTGGCTAGGACACACAATTATTTCCCACAGCTCTGAAGGCTGAGAAGTCCAAGGTCAAGGTGCCGGCAGAATGGTTTCTGGTGAGGGCTCACTTCCTGGCTCAGACGTGGCCACCACCTTGCTGCGTGCTAACATGACCTCTTCTTGTGTGAGCAGGGAGAGAGGGAGGTCTGGTCTCTCTTCCTCTCCTTACAAGGACACCAATCCCATTATGGGGCTCCACCCTGATGACTCACTAAACCTGATCACCTCCCAAGGCCCCATCTCCCAATAGCATCACACTGGGGGTTAGAACTTCAACATACGAATTGGGCGGGGGGAGGGCAGGGACACAAACATTCAGTCCATAACACAATCCCTTACTGGACCCTGCAGTAGTCCCCAGTGTGCCCCACCCACCTTTGCCCCCACTTTCCACCCTCCCCCGTGGCAGACAGGGAGATCTTTTCAGGACTTAATTTTTCATTCAGTGTTTTGCTAAGATCTCCCTGCGCACCGTGGGGGAGGATGGCACGTGGGGGCAAGAATGGATGGGGGACACACTGGGGGTCACTGCAGGGTCCAATAGAGTTTGCTGGGGTTTGCTCCAAGGTGGGGGCAGTGCAGATGGGGTCAAGTTCAAGCAGGACGACTGTGCAGGGTCCTGGAGGCCCAGACCAGGGTGACTGGAGGATGAGGAGCCGGACCCTGGCTGAGCCACAGATGGGGTGACAGGAGACCAGCGGGACAAAGAGGGCCGCACTGGGCAGGGACTTCCCAGGGTTGAGGAAGGAAGGACAAGGGTAGGGGCTCGAGTGGGAGCCAGGTGTCCCTCAGGATGTTCTTTAGTGGGACGTCAGGAAGCCACCCAGTCCTGCAGCTCCCTGAGGGGCCATTAAGGCACGAGATGAGCTCATAATCCTCACCCTTTCCCTTCTTCCAGATGCCTTACTGCCCCTTGCCCATTAATGTGGGGACCAAGGATGGGGCAGCCCAGGCCTGTGTGACTTAGTGGGTCTAGCACCCTCTCCTCTGAGCCTGCACCAGGCCAGTGCTGGGACACAGGCAGGTGACAGGAGGTGATCCTCAGTGGCACTGTGACCTTGGTGGTGGAGAAGGGGCGCGTGGGCAGGAAAGAGGGAGGCGGGAGCCATGAGGCCGGACACTGGACACGCGGGGCCCCCCGGGAGCAGGACGCTTACCTGGGAGGCCCGGGGACAGACAGCGCGGGGTGCACGGGAGCTCCGAGTGGGAGGCAGCGCTGGGCCTCAGCCTGTCAGCACAGGCAAGAATTAGAATCCTAAAAAAGATCCCATTATTTCTCCCAGGGCCCAGGAGCCCTTTGGAAAAAGGGATGTTTCCTGCCAGATCGCCCCCTGAAGATGCGTTTGTCACAGGCTGTTGTGTAAATCCACGTTTGGCCCATTTACGAGACGTGATTTCTCCACTTGACTGGCCTTCACGCTCCTTCTCCAAACTCTCAAAATGTGGCTGCTATTAGGGGCCCAGAGAGGAGCCATAAAACACGGCGGGGGAGGCCCCTGCCACGGGCCTGTGGGCTCCGGGCCGCCTCCTGCTGCAGAGGAGAGCCGAGGAGGGGCTGAGGGGCCACGCCGCTCTGGACAGGGTCGGTCCCCGGGGAGAATCGGTGTGACGCCAGAGAAGGGCCAGCTCGGGTCGGCTCCTGCCACCAGGCTCACTGAGGCCCTACTGTGCGCGGGCCTGCATGGGGCCTTGGGGTGCACGGTGAACAGAGAGGAGCCTGTGTCTGGAGCACGGAGGCGGGAAGGACAAGTGAGCAATGTGGGACGGGGTGCGCCAGGCGGGAGAGGCGCTGGGGAGAAAGTACCGCAGGGTGACGTGTGGAGCCCAGCTGTGATGGCGTTGGATTACCAAGACTAGAAAGGCCTCTGGGAAGGGGACCTTACGGCTGAGCCCCAAAGGATGGGGTGACAGATCTGGGGAGGGGGCAGGAATGATGAAGAGAGAGGCCCACCCCACAGGTCTACACCCAGGCCACCCTGTGCTGCCCTCTGCCCACCCTTTCTCCGGGTTGCCCTCCTCCTCCCTCAGGGCTCAACTGAAGTGTCTCTTCCTTCAGGAAGCCTTTCTTGACTCCTCAGACAGGTTTGGCAAGGTGGGGGGTGTTGTTCACAGTTTCAACTCTTGTCCTTTTCTGCAACATTCAGGGTGAATGTCTTATTCAACCTTTCTTTCTGCTAGACACCAACTGCCTCCTACTAGACTGCCAGACGCTACCTACTAGACATTGATGTGGGGAGACGGGGTCTGTCTTTGGCACAGCAGCAGCCCCAGAACCTAGCACAGTCCTGGCTCACAGTGGGCACTCAAGTGTTTGTTGAATGACTAAACGAATCCCTCCAGTCCAACACAATTTTCTCCTGCTGGCTTCTAACTCCTTCGTTAATTGCTGTTCTTACGAGGATGCGGGCTGATGTGATGTGAATGCTCTGGGATGGTGAGCTGTTGGTCAGTCCTTGGAGTAAGCAGCCTTTTAGATGGTCCCCTGTGATCCTCCCCTCCTCATATTCACACTTTTGTGTAATTCACTCCCCTCAAGTGTGGACTGAGCTTACTACTTCACATCGGTCAGACAGAACATGCCGGGAAAGGGTGGGATTCATTTCTAACAGCAGATCTGGGGGTTCGTTCTCACTCTCTCTTAGATTGCTAATCTGGGGGGGGGAAGCAGCTGTGGTGTTGTAAGTGGAGATAGAGGTGCACGAGAGCAAGTTTGGAAGTGGGACCTCCCCTCAGCAGCTCTGAGGATGGGGACAGCCCCTGCCAATGTCTTGATTGCAGACACGTGACAGACCTTGAGATGGAGGCTTCCAGCTCAACTGCCCAGATGCCTGGCCCACAGAAACTATGGGATCTTTGATATTTGCTGCGTTTGCTGCCAGGTTTTGAGGTCATTTGTTACATAGCAGTAGAAAATGAATCCAGCCATTCAGCAGCTTAAAATTCCCTTGTGGCTCCTCGTTACCAGCAAGATAATTTTCAGAATCTCTTTCAGCAGGATTGTCAACAGCGTGAGGTCACGGTCTTGTCCTAATCTTATATGTGCTTTCAGTACCTAGCACGGAAGCTGAATTATATCATAGCTGTATGTTATTTGTTTGGGGGACAAAAGAAGAAGAAAGGAAAACTGCAATTCATGTTTCTAAATAGCCCATCAGGTACAGCCTCGTAGGCTGGGTGGGACCCACCATCTTGAGAAACGGGGATAGAGCACGATCAGTCTAAGCCACTCAGGAATCACATTCACTTTGCCACAGCAATTGATTTAGAGGGATTTAAATCAGTGTCAATCTTAGATTTTTTTTGAAAATTATGATTTGATTTGAGAATTATTGGACATGGGTGTTGTCTGTCCTTTTGAATGGTTAGAGTGAGGACAGGAAACTGAAACCTGAGGTAGTCACTTTGTCACTATGAATGACACCAGGCTGAGGCCAAAATGGGTGGTTACATAGAAAACACAATTAAAAAAAAAAAATTTAACTTGACACCATGATCATACCACTCCTGAAGCCCCTATCTGGAACTTTTTAGTTCTGTGATTCAGTATACTCCCTCTATTTTTTTGGGAAGTTGATGTTACGTTTTCTGCTTCTAACAACTGAAAAAAATCCCATTTGATACAAGTTTCTATTTTTAAAATCTTCTTCCTCTTGTTCCTTATTCAGCTCAGTTGCCTAATGAGTCTGCTACTCAATGCTTCTATATGCTAGGCTCCTTTGCCTGCCCTACAACAGGGACTTACACTCAGAATGCAAATATAAAGAACAGATAGCCCCTGGCTTAAAGCAACCTGCCCTCTCTGTGGGAAAGAGTGGCAAACGAAAGACAGGAATCAAGACTCCATATTTTCTGACAGAGGCATTTGAAGCGTGGAAGACAGAGCAGTTAGCTCTTCCTGGTGGGACCAGGGAAGGCTTCTGGGAGCAAGTGACACCTGAGCTAGTCTTTGGAGGGCTGAGTATTTCACCAGGTGGCAGAGAGGACAGGTACCGCAGACATGGGAGACACTGGTGGAAAGGCCCAGAACTGGGGGATGGGGGGAGTGCCTAATGTATTAGGACAATTTATACTATGATTAGGGGTGAGGGTCCACACAGGGCAGAGGCCAGAGGCAAGCCTGGAAGTGTGCTGGGGGTCAGCACGTGACTGACCTCAAATGTGCGCTGAGCGGGTCAGGATCTATCCAAACACAAAGAGGGCCCATCAGAAGTGTTTGAGCAGTCAACAAGTCATGGTCTCTGAAGGGTTAGACTCTGTAACATCTAAAGTTCCCTCCAGCTCTAAAATGCCGTGAACCGGCAAAGCCAGCTATGGCTTTTGACTTTATTTGGCAAAAATGAACAGGCTTGTTTGAGTTGAAGTTACACAAATAGGCTCATGGAATCCTGGAGGGACGTTGGGGGCAGGTCACAGAGACCTGAGCTGGCGGGGGAGATCTGAGCCCTAGTCGCCGAGGCTTGCTCACACAGGGGTCCCACAGAGAAGACACAGATCATCCATCTGGGGACAGCGTGCCCCTCAGCTCTTCCCATGTGCCAGATGCAGCAGCAACACCTGGACCTCCCCCTGCTTCTCTGGGAGTTCTCACACAAGACTCTGAGGAGCAGCCTCCCTCAGACCAGACCCCCCAAATGAAATCAAACCCTTTTCCTGCTCTCTTTGATAATTTACAGTCAGGTTTCTCCTTCGGGAGGTAGCTCATCGCATCAAATTGGTAGGAACCAGAGCGGCTGTTGAGAGGACCTTTGAAGAAGAAAGTCAGGTCAATAAAACATCAAAGGCAGTTTGGCTCCCTAGGTAACAATGAATAATGGTGACAGCATCTCTATTCCCCCAGCAAGGCTGAGCTTTGGAGGTCCCCAGTGGAAGGGAAGAAAAGGCTGTCCTTGAATATAATCAGGAAAAGCATCCTCACGTGACCCCATGTGATGGATCCTCTCTTGGCTGCTGCATGGGACAGACCAGGAAACTGGAGTGTGGTAAGCCAGCCCCCTACTTGAGGCCCCTGAGGGTGAGGGCCCAGCCCCCAACCTGCCAGACCCCAGCTGCACATGCCACCCCTCTCTGCTCAGCCAGTTGGACTCACACCAGCGGGATCCGGGAGTGTCAGGTCCTCCAGATCCTTCAAGCTGTGCTGGTTGTGGGATCAGGATCTGGAAGACCTGAGTTTGAATTCTGACTCATTTAATGCCCTGGAAAAATGGGGATCGTCATTCCAAGGTCATGGTTGTGTTATTGGGAATTAAAGGGCAAACGTGCATCATATACAGAGCACCACTCATGCACAACAGGTCATTTGTTACATAGCAGTAGATAATGCAGATCCTCAGTGAACACTGCCCTGAGTGGTACTGAAGACAATGTTTGCTGCTCTGAGAACCAAGCCCTGGCATATGAGGGTCCAACATGACACAAGCTGTCTCTCCCAAGCAGAGAATAAATCTCACTGATGGGCAGATGGCTCCCCCAGAGGATGATCCTAGGCCCCTCTCATCTTATGGCTCTGCATCTGGCTTTTGAAACTGAGGTCTTCCTGCTCGTCTGTGTCAGGCTGGCAGAAAGGTGAGAAGCTTGAACAAGGGTCTCAAGGACCTGACGAAGAGGTGGCATGGGTCACTTCCGCTCACATTCTATTGGCTGGAGTGCAGTCACATGATCCCACCTATCTGCAAAGAAGTCTGGGAGATAGAGTCTTGTGTGCCCAGGGAGAAGAAGAGCCGTATTTGGTAAACAGGTGGACAGTCTCGGCCACCCGGGAAAGGTGAACTGATGTGCCAGGAGACCCAGCAGGTTAATAACAGAACCCAGGCTCCTGAGTGTGCAGCAGGGTCTCAGGCTCTTCCCTCTACACGTAACATCAGAATTAGGCAGAGTCACAGGACTGGCCGGTGGACCAGGGACAAAGGCTCACCTGAGCCAGAGGAAGGGAGCCTCAGATGGTCAACATATTATCTCTGTCTCCCTGCCAGAATCATGGGGTGAGTGGGGTGGGTAGAGAGTCATAGCTCCAGGGCTCTTGGCTGTGAAGTTGGTCCAGATGCAAAGTTGGCCTCAGGACCCCTGGGAACTCCTTTGTTAGGGACTTGGGTTTTTGCCTTTACATTTCCCACTGGCCTGTCTTTGTGAGCCTTAAGTGCATAATCCTCAATCCATGTCTCTGGCACTTTCCACACATTGACACCCTCATAACCTGCCTTTCCCATTGTTTATTCTTCTCAGGGTCCTGCTCTTTGGCTGGGCAGATCTGATAGAGTCAGGCTACCATAATTTGGATGATGCTTGTTCAAGGGGTACTTCCTTCTCAGGAGCTGGACTCAACAGAAGCCCGTGGGAGGGAAGATGATCATGCAGGTCACCAATTTCAAACCCTCCCATCAGACAGATGAAGATACTGACACTCAGAGGTAATATGCTTTATAAATGCACATAACCCATTCCATCTCCAGGGGGTAATCCTAGAGGTGATCCACCTCTA
This sequence comes from Mirounga angustirostris, assembly GCF_029215605.1. Taxonomy (NCBI): domain Eukaryota; kingdom Metazoa; phylum Chordata; class Mammalia; order Carnivora; family Phocidae; genus Mirounga; species Mirounga angustirostris. The sequence goes on from NW_026991712.1 coordinate 167,779,983, forward strand.
GGAATTTAACCCTTAGAAAAATCAGAGATGTACGTGGATATTGAATATATACAATGTTGCTTCTGATAGTTAAAAACTGGGTGTAATTTGCACATGTTACCCCAAGAGTTAGGTAAAGTTATTTATGGCATGTCCATTCAGTGGGCACCTAGGCAAGAATTCCACAATTCGAAATGATTCTGCAGAAGATATTAGATAGTAAGGGAGGATGTTTATGATATAGTAACTATAAACAGAAGATTATAGAACAGAAGATACAGTATGCTCTCCTTTTCCTGGGAAAAACGTAAGCATTTAGAACCACATATACATGTGCATACATTAAGGTTTGACAGAGGTTTGAGAGTATTTTGGTGACAAGATTAAGAGTGCTTTTTCTTTGTATTTTCTACAATGGATGTTTATAATTTTTGTAAGAGGGAAAAAATGTACTCTTATACTGAGACGCTTGGAGGTTTTCATTTTGGCATCCCCAAGAATTTATAATATGTAAGAATAAGGACATTCTTTTCTTCTGTGACTTTAGGTCTTAGTAACCAGGAGTGTGTGAAATGGAGCCAAGTCCCTGAGGGTGTGGTCTGGGCTTCTTTTGCCTTGGAGATCCTTAGGAATTGGTGTTTTTTGTTTTTTGTTTTTTTGAAATGTTCTAGATTTCAGCTTTCTCATGTATAATTGCAATCAAGTTCCGCCTTCCTGATTAAATTTGAGCACATATGAAGCCGTTCAGCAGCACCGTATTCATCAGCTAGAGCCTTGTAACAAACAACCCCAAATCTATGTGACGTTCTGCAGTAGGCAAGCATTTCTCACACATCTGCAGGTTGACAGCTCTAACCTGTAGAGTGGATGCAGTTCCGCTCCATGTATCTGTCACCCTCCTGGGACCAGTGGGATGGCCAGGGCATTTTCTTCCCATGGCAATGGCGATGCACAGGAGGGCACACAAGAACGTGTGATTGCTCTTAAGACCTTGACTCAGAGCTGACAACTGTCACCTCCACATTGACCAAAAGAAGACATGGGCCGACCCCAGTGTCAAGAGGCCAAGAGACCGAGGCTCACTCTGCCTTCTCTAGGAGGAACCATGTCACGTGGCAAGTGTGGGGATACGGGGTGAAGGATTAGGACCAGTTCTCCAACCCAAGCACCACACACCCACAAATGGTCCCTGTGACCAGGTCATGGCATGAGATGGCTGAACATACCCTGATCTCTTTAAAAATAATGTAATTTCCCCATGGACTCTAAAAGCAATACATGCTTATAGTGGAAAAAACATAAAGGGGGAAAATTAAGATCACCATAATTCCTTTTCCTCAGATGGTCCCTGGTAGGATTTTGTTGCATTTTCTTGCAGGTGGCACATCAATTTACACACTCAAATAAACATACACATCTTCTTATACATAACAAAAGCGGGATCATACTTTATTTGGTTTCATACACTATCTTTTTCACATACTCTCGTTTTATGAGCTTTTCCTTACAGGATTGAATATTATTTTTTAAACAGGTTTTTCCATGGCTGTGCAATACTTTAAATCGTATGAGAAATTCTCTACCCTGCACTGTGTAATGTGGTAGCCCCTAGCCACAGGTGCTCCTTGGGCGTTTGACACGTGGCTGGCCAGAATTGAAACGCGCAAGTGTAAAATATACAGGGATTTTGAACACTTGGTACCAAAGAGAGAACGTTATCAAACAAACTGGATCCCAACGAATCCTTGAGTCAACAATATGCATCACCCACCTTGCTGTCCCCCACCCAGGACCTTGGAAGGGGCCCAACATGGCAGGCTCTGAAGCTCAAGCTACAGGTAAAGCCACCTCTACGCAGAGAGGGTTCAAAGGTGAGGAAAGGGCTGTGCAGAGAACGGACTATGGGGACGCAGCTGGACCACGGCTGGGTTGTCCCGGTTATCTCCTGGCTGGGGAGAGAGATGGCCGTGTGTGGACCAGGCTGATGGCCACGCGGATGGCAGAAGTGGACAGATTCCAGGAATGTTCTGTGTGTGCTGCCTTGAGGAATGGGGGGAGAAGCCTCAGGGATCCCAACCCAAGGATACAGATCTTCCTTGGTTTACGGTGGGGTCATGTCCCAATAAACCCATCGTAAGTTGAAAATTTTGTCAACAATGCACTTAATATGCCTGACCTACCCCACGCCATGGCTTAGCCCAGCCGACCTCAAATGTGCTCAGAAAGCGGGCATCAGCCTACAGTTGAGCAACATCATCTAATATAAAGCCTATTTTAGAATAAAGTGCTTAATAGTGCGTGTCATTTACTCAGTGCTGCACTGAACGTGGAAAACAGATGGACGTGTGGGTGCAGGATGGCCATGCGTGTGACGGCCGTTTCCCCTCACGATCGCTGGCTGACTGGGAGCCACTGCCCAGCATCGGGAGAGTCCCAGACTGCATACTGGCAGCCCGGGCAAAGAGCCACATTCAACACTTAAAGTCCGATTTCTACTAAATGCCTATCGCTTTTGCATCATCGTAAAGTCAAGAATTCTAAGTCAAGTCATCAGAAGTCAGGGACCATCTGCATTGGAGTGTCTTCCACATCCCAACCCACACTAGACCGGTGGCTTGATTCTTGTCTTTCTTCCTGTATGTTGGGAACCAGGGCCCAGCCTGCATCCCCATCTCCCCCTTTGCTGCCTGTTCCTCGTAGGTACCTGGAGCCAGTACCTCACCCGGGAGAGAAGAGTGAGAGCCAGTGGGGGTAACAAGTCTGTGATGTCATCATGGGAGATGGATGGGCTGCCCAGAATTGGGAGCAGACTGGCTCCCCCACAGGCCTGACTGAGGATCCAAGAAGAGAGCCAGGCCCAGGACGGCAGCAAGGGATGATGGAGGGGGGTGCTCAAAAAGATCAGCTCATCCCACCAGGAGGGAGGGGAGGCGCGGCTGACCCAGACGTCAGGAGGGATGTGCAGACACACAGCTACCAGTCGTCGCTCAAGGCCTAAGTGACTTTGACGTGGGCCTGCTGGTGGCAGCGAAATGGCATCTCTCACTGTACCAGGGAATGGAGACATACGCATTGGGCTGCCAGCTTTGCTCGAGCCGCCCTTCCCTCCCGGAGCCCCTCTGCCAGGAGCACTTGGTCCCCACGCCCATCCCGCGGGGTCCTCATCAGCGGGGGGTGGGGGTCCAGGCGGACCCAGGCCCCGGCACAAGAGAGGCTCTGGGCTGCAAACAATTGTCCTGAGCTATCTGACAATGAACTTCGGTCTGGTTCGTGATAGGGGCGGGGCGTGCGGAAACTCCCTGCAAACAACAATGAAGAATGAAAAAATCAGAGAAAATCGTCTCCCTCTTCCGCCGGCAAGGAGCTGCTACGGCAGCTGAAATACTCTGAAATATTCCGAGGTGGGTCTGAGGGTGGGGTCCAAGAGCAGGCTCTGACCTTGAGAAGGACCTGGCTGTCTCTGCAGTCAGCGTTCATTCACTCCTTCCTTTATTCCACAGGTGTTTACTGAGGGCCTCCTGTGTGACAGGCTTGGTTCTAGCCCCAGCAATACTGCACTAGACAAAATACTTCTCCCGTCTCTTTGGACCTTCATTTCTTTCTTTCTTTTTTTTTTTTTAAAGATTTTATTTATTTGACAGAGAGACACAGCGAGAGAGGGAACACAAGCAGAGGGAGTGGGAGAGGGAGAAGCAGGCTTCCTACAGAGCAGGGAGCCTGATGTGGGGCTCGATCCCAGGACCCTGGGATCATGACCTGAGCCAAAGGCAGACGCTTAACGACTGAGCCACCCAGGCGCCCCTGGACCTTCATTTCTAAGAGGGAGCGACAGACCATAAGCAAACATAATAAAGAAATAAACTGTACATAAGCACCAGGGAAAAGGAGAAAGTAAAACCAAGTCAAGGAGGATGAGAATACACAGGCGAGGACGAGATGGGGAGTTAAGTGATGTAGGAAAGGTAAGCCTGACGAGAAGGTGATGCGTAAGCAAAACCCTGAAAAGGGAAGGAAGTTAGCCGCACAGAGAGCGGATGCGCCTTCAGGGCAACAGGAACAGCTGATGTCAAGTTGAGGGAAGAGCCAGGAGGCTCGGGAGAGGAGGGTGAAGACGCGCTGCAGATCCAGAGCGGACAGGGCTCCACGGGCCTGAGGGAGACAGGGAGCCTTCCAGGATTCGATGTAGGGGGATGACACCAGGTGCCTTCCGCTGAGTAGAACCACCCTGCCCAATGTGTCGAGTATGGGGACAAAGGAGGAAGGAGGGAGGCCAGTTGGGCATCTTTTACGGATATCTAGGCAGGAGGTGGTGGTGGCATGATCCAGGGTGACTGCAAATGCAGGTGGTAAGGTGGCTGATTCCAGACGTTTGGTAAAATGGAGCCAACAAGGTCTGGGAATGGGTTCATTCGGGGATATGAGAGAAACACAGGAGTCAGGGGTAACTTCAAGTACTGGAAGGACTAAATCGTCATTCACTGAAATGTGCAGGCTAACTTCTGCATGTGAATGTCCTTGAAAGGTCGGGCAGTGACCTTTCATTAGGGGTGATTTGGGATGGAGGTGTGGACAAATATATTATATATTATATTACAAATACATAGTATATATATTTTATACTACATACTATATATTATAGTATACACTATATATACTATATATTATATATAATATACACTATATATTAATACTATGTACTATATATTACACACTATATAAGTATAATATATTACAGTATATATGCAATATATATACAATACATACAGTGTATATAATATACTGCATATATTATATGTATTATACAGCATATAATATATATGATATATACAGTAATATATGTACTACATAGTATATATATGGTATATAGTATATGGTATATACTATATATTACTAATATGTACTATATAATATATTCTATATTACTAATATATATTACTAATATAAACTATATATTACATACATATATTACTATATATACTGTATATTACTGTATATACTATATATGATGTGTACTATACATACACTACATGTATATACTATATATATAAGCATATACTATCATATATAAAATGTATATACCATATACTATACTATATTACAAAGACTATATACTATACATAAATTTTTTCATTAAAGTGTTAATTGAAGTTTTAAAATAATATATGTAATGAAATTTTTAAAATAATAAGAATACATGAAATGTACAATCTAAGATGTATAATCAAACACATTGTAACTCTAGGGAAAAATGAATACAGAGAGGGTGGTAGGCATGGAGGGAAGACCAAGGAAATCTGAGACATGAATAGTGCTGCCGAGGAAGAGAACAAGATGGGGACAGAGCGGTATCCACAGGACCGCACTGCGTTCCACTCGATCAGGCTGCATTGACAGCACCTACTCCATGGCAGGTGGGCACTGGGCTTGAAGCTAAGAGCACAAGAGGTGATTCCTGCCCTCAAGGAGCTCTTGAGGCTGAAAGGACAATAGGTAAATAAACAGATGATTAAAATACAGTAGGAGAATTCTAGAAAAGAGGTTAGCACTGGGTATTTGGGGGCAGGGGTGGACCGTGGTTTATTGTGACATGTGTCAGACGCGGGGTCACCTTGTCAGGTGGCTGCTATGGAGAAATGTGTGATCACGGGGTTGAGAGCGACTTCCCCAAGGTCACATGACCAGCAAATGCTAGAACCAGGATCTGAAACCAGTTGTGTCAGCTGCCAAGTTCATCCCCTTTCCCCTTGAACGCGCTGCCCCCAGACTCACATCACTTCCGAAGGGAAGTACCAGCGACAAGAAGTCCTCGGTGTCTCGTCATAAGGGCTCATCACGAGGGGCCTGGGGCTTACTGGGGTGGGGAGGACGGCAGGACTGGTACCCGTGGGATGGGCGCAGGTGTGTAAAGACTGTCGAGGGCCGGTCTCCCAGCCCACGCAGGTGGGGCTTCGAGGAACAGTGAGCACGTCCGTCAGGCACGCTCGCCCTCCAAGGCAAAGCCTGCTTGCAAGCTGAACAAGGGAGCGTCCCTCAGACCGCAGGCGGGGGCCGGGACGTGCCAGGAGACCGGGACCACAGGACAGCGGGGAGGGCAGCGGTGAGAGGGGGCAGTGCCCGAGGAAAGGGGGAGGGACAGGTCTGCCGCAGGAAGGGCGTGCTGGAGAGCAGCGTGTGCTGGACAGAAGAGCCACGCAGGCTGCCGCCTCGGCCGGGAGTGGGCAGTGGGGGTTCGGGCCCCTGCTCAGACCGTCTGTTGCAGCCGCAAGCACAGAAGAGAAGGTGCTGGAATAACGTGCTGGAGCTGTGAGTGGACGTGGAGATATAACACCTAATAGTTCTTTGAGTCCAGCACTGGGCTCCCGGGAGCTTGTCTGAGGTCCCTCTTTGAAGGCTTTGTATTATTTAAAACACCTGTAGGAAAAGCATTTACTGTTGGCATTGCCGTGGTCTGATTTGCTTCTATGCTTCTGCCCTTGCCTGTGATCCTGATCTACAGCGTCCTGAGTCTCCTGTCCAGGTCCCTGCTAGGCCCAGGCCCAGACCTGCTAGAAGGTCAAGGAGAGGGACTATGGGACACAGCTTGGGGGCATCTTTGTAGAAGCAGCAGTGAAGGGAATGGAGGGAGAGAGACAAAGCAGACAGAGGGGGCCAGGAAGCACCAGGCTATGAAGGCCAGGAAGAGAGCTGGGAGTGGGGAGAGGCCAGGAGCCAAGGGCCCAGGCAAGGGTTTGCTGATGTGGCCTCGTCATGGGGAGGTTTGCAACAACAAGGTAGGCCACGAGCCAATGTGCAAAGGGTAGGAAGCAGGTGGGGTTGCCAAGTGAGATTTCTGGGGAGCCCAGGCCCCAGAGTTGATGTGTCAGCCCCCAAAGCCCCACTGCACATCTCAGACCAACCTGCTTTCATTCCCTTGCCCACCTGCCCTCCTTCTACCTCGGAGCTGGGCTTTCCTCCTGGAATATTCTTCTCCCCTCTCACCACCAAACCCTGTCATGATTTTATTTTTCAAGACATTAAGGAGGTTTGGCTACGAGTTCATTGAAATTTCTCCATCCTCGATGTACACTGAACATTACATGTCTCATGTTTTCATTATTTTTTGCCTCCTAAAATGTCAGGGTGCCCTTTTTTAAAAAGCACCACATGGAGTAAAAGGGACTAGACTATAATTTTATCCTATTGAAAGGCAACTTGGAAAAAAAAAAATAAAGGCAACTTGGAGCAAATGGGAGTAGAGACCCACTTGGAGTCCATCGTCCCATCTACCTTCTCCCTCCTGGCTCCAGCTCTCCTGTTCCTCCTTCCCACCCCTCGAAGGCTCCCTGGACCTCCTTTCAGAAATCCTGTGAGCAGGTCTAGGATGGCCCCTGGGGGAGGTGGGCATGACCTGGAAGGGCTTGCAGCAAGAGGTGAGTAGAGGCCTCCAGAGAACAGGACACAGGGAGGGGGCTGCTCAGGAGGGAGGAGGCCCAGAGTATGTGGTCCCAGCTTCCATGCTCCTGGCTCAGGGGCCTGAGGGAAGGTGCAGGCCCCGGAAGAGGCTGAGTCTGACCACGCCCCCTCCCCTGAATCGGGCAAGAAGGCCTCACCCCCAGGAACCCCCACCTCGGCAGCTGAGTCAGGCAGAGGACTTCACTCTTCTCCTGCCAGATCCAGGGCTGGAAGCCCCAAAGGCTCAACTCATCCTGCCCACTAGCTCTTTGCCTAGGCAGGAAACTGAGGCCAGAGAGGGGAGGGGCTTCGCAGGCGTCACTAGTCCCCCGTCAGCTGGTAGCAGAATAGAACGTGGGGCTCAGCACCTGAACAGCGCTGCTTCCGTCCTTCCTCTCTGACAGTTCCTGGGAGCATTTCCAGGAGTCTGAAATCTAGAAACAGCCTTTTGATATTGATCCTGCATCTCAATTCTGGAACATACATTTTAAACTTTCCAAAACAAAATGCCTCTTTCAATCGATGTAGACATTTTATTTCATCTTTCTCTGTTTCCTTCCCCCATCAAAAGCTGTGGTTCAATTGATGGGGTATCTTCCCATACGTGGCATCTTGGAATAAAGCAAATAGGATAATGGTGAAAAATAATTCTAGTTTGAATAGTGATTTCTTTAGTTGGTTTCCATGTGTCCAACACTATGCAAAATGGTGAACTTGCCTTTGTTTTCAGTTAATCCTATCAACACCGCAGTGAGGTGACTGACGGCTAGCATTCCCCATTTCACAGCCGGGGACATGGAATGTTAGAGTCAGAAACTAAGTCCAGGTACTTACCCACGGTCACACAGTAAGTGGTGGAGTTGCCATTCTATGTCAGCCCAGGCCACACAGTTCCAGAGCCTGCACGGGACGCCTCACATCGCCGTATACGTTCATGGTTACTACCGTATTCATTCACCCATTCACTCCTTCCCTGATCCTCGCTGGACAATGGTGTTGCCAATATGAAAGCCCTGGGCCTGCCCTTAAGGAGCTGACTGTCTAGTGAAGGACATCAGCATCCACTTCCTGCCACCAACTTTCCATGTGGCCTCAGAACAAGTCACATTTCCCCCTGTGGGGCTCAGGACCCACCTGTTGAATGAAGGCTGGACCCTCAGAGCCTTCCCCACCCAGATCTGCTCTCTGCCCAGCAGTGGGCTCTCTTCTCCCCTCTGGCTTCCTGGAGAGCCCCACTGCCCCGGGACAGGTGGTAAGACAGAACACTTGGCCCTTCCCACCCGCTCTTCCCAGGAGAGGCTGTCGCTATTCAAAGACAGTGTTTCCTTTCTTTAAGGCCTACAACTCCCACAGGGCCTGGATGCAGGGTCTCGGAGCTGGAGCCCTGAATCATCCTCCCGTGAACCTACCCCATACAAATAATCAGGGGCAAACTCACCACGAGAGGCCTAAGGCCCCTATAAAGAGCTTGCACATACCTGAAAACATCTCTACCGCCCTATTGATGGCTCCTTCCTCCATCACTCTGTGACTAAGTGGAGACCGTAAAAAGGCACCAAGTTTCCAGGTCTGTTCTGTGAGCCCAAGATCGAGGTAGGCAGAGGGGTGGGGGCCACAGGGCAAGAGGGCAGGTCCTGCAATGCACCTGGGCTTCCTATTCTCCCGGGCGCATTTCTTCGGTGCCTCCATGGCAGACGGCCATCCGAGTAACAGCAGATTTGTATCTAGTGAGGACGCTTTAGTCAAAAGATCAATGATGCTCTCGGAACCGCTCTTTCGGTCCATGGGGGCGGAGGAGCCTGGGGAGAAGCCCGCAAAAATCCAGGTACAGGGACGCCTGGGTGGCTCAGTCTGTTAAGCGGCTACCTTCGGCCCAGGTCATGATCCCAGGGTCCTGGGATTGAGTCCCACATCGGGCTCCTCGCTCAGTGGGGAGCCTGCTTCTCCTTCTCTGTCCCTCTGCTTGTGCTCTCTCTGTCAAAATAAAAAAAAAATAATAATAAAAAAAAATCCAGGTACAATTAGGCAGCTGCCCACAGAGGCCGGGTCCACAATCACAGCACATCGATTTCCAAAGTGATGCCAAAACCAAGTGACTTTAATTGGTCTCCTTGTTCTGTCTTTGTGAAGAGGGACCTTTTGTAATGAAGTGGTTTCTCTTTTGCAATGAAGTGGTTCCTGGGGAAATGGAATTATTTGAAAGCAGGCTCTGGATTTATCAAAGTGTAGGGTGAGTGGTGGGGCAGAGCATGGGAGAGTCTGCTTTGTCATTAGTTGTGTGACCTTGGGCATGTGATCACACCTACGAAAGCCTTGTTTCTTCGTCTGTGAGCTACTGGGAGCAATAACAGAAATAGAATTATTTCTCATATATATATGATATATATGTATGTATATAATAAATACACTTTGTCATATATATAATATGCATGTATTATATATATGACATAAAGTTTATTTCTGAGATATATATATATATATATATATATATATGACATAAGGCCTGATACATAGTAAGTAATTAATACATTTTTGAGTTATTCTTATAATAAGCTAGAGAAGCCTAGGATGAAAAGAAGCATAATGCCAGCCCTTCTCTTAACAGAAGAGGAAACTGAGGCCCAGAGAGGTTAAGTGGCTTGACCAAGGCCACACAGCTCAGCAGGACTCAGGGCCTGGCAGGTCAAGGCCGTTTCAGGCTCCACCTCCCCACCAGGTCAGGAGGGTCTGTGGGGCCAGGTCCACATCTACGGATGCCTGGGGTGGGGCAGGAAGTTGGCTGGACACTAGGACTCCTGAGTTCTAGGTTCCAGCTGCCAACAATTTGCCCTGTGGTCTTCGTCAAGGCAAGTGTCTTAATGCCCCGGCCAGTTCGTGGCAACTGTGCCTTCAGAGTGCTAGGGCGCTAGTCTGCTAGCCTGGCTGGGTCTGCACGATCCCCTCTGGGGCAGCTCACGGCTTGCAGACACCCCTGAGCGCCGCAGGAAAGGAAGCAGCATCTCCGGGTCTCTCCTGCAGGCAGGCTGGCAGGGAGGGGACCACTGAGTAACGGGGGGAAGGTGGGAGCTGGTGCTGAGATGCGGAATACAAAATGTGGAGTGAGTTCATGGCCACGAGGCCTTTGAGCAGGACTAAAACAACGTGTACTATATGCTATTAGAGCAGGGACTCCAATCCCATTTCATACACTGGGAAATCGGGCTCGGAGAGGTCAGGCGGGCCGCCTGAGTCAAGCGCAACTCTCCAGCGCCGAGTCAGGATTTGGTCTCGCGGCCAGTGTACTTCCTGCCACAAAGCTGCCTTTGCAGGTGACAGAGATCAAGATGCTGGGGGAGCAGGGACGTGAGCATGGAGTAGGTGCTCAGCGAAGGCACGGGAGAGGGGGCGTGTAGGTCCTGGGACATCCAGTTACAGATGTACGAGACAGCCTTGTGCTGCCCACCTCCACCCAGGCGTCTCCCAGAGGGAGTTTCCGGCGGTGGCTCTCTCGGCTTTCCCCTGGCCTGGCCACAGCCGGGGACCTGGGGGTCGATTGCTGCTCTTTAAAGAATGGTGGCGTTGGAAACAGGTCGGCAGCCCCCGTCGGCACCTGGGGAGTCAGGTGGCCTGGTTGGGGGGGCAGGGGCGGTAACCAGCACTGCTCGGGCCACGGCCTGGAAACGCCAGCGAGCGCCTGGTGGGCCGCCTCGCTGCACCTGTCACTCCCTCTCAGATGGCAGAACGCACAGAGGCAGGGGCGCCGGGCGAGGCAATGGCAGCCCCACTACCGTGTGTGTCTGCACATACCACACACACACACCACAGTACACACGCGCTACTACACACGTGTGCACACACATGCACACGCCACCACACACGTGCACACGCCACTACATGGATATGCAGGCCACTACACACATGTGCACGCCACCACATACATGCACATGCCGCCGCACATATGTGCACGCGCCACTACACATGTGTGCACACGCCACCACATGCGCGCACATGCCGCCACACGTATGTGCACACAGCACAACACACGTGCACATGCCACTACACGGATGTGCAGGCCACTACACACATGTGCACGCCACCACACACGTGCACGTGCCGCCACATGTATGTGCACACGCCACCACACGGATGTGCATGCCACTACACACATGCACACGCCACCACACACATGCACACGCCACTTCGCACATGGCACTACACGCATGTGCACACGCCCCTACACACATGCACACCCCCCTACACAGTGCACACGCCACCACCCAGTCACGTGCACATGTGCGTGCACGCACACACACGCATACACACACTGCCCAGTCTCAACCTCCTTCAGTTTCCAGAGGACTCGACGAGCAGTAGGTGACACGCATGTGTGCACACAAGCCTGGGTTCTTGTGTTTCCTGCACACCCAAACCGTTCTCCACAGGCCCTGTGCTGTCCCCTCCTCTCCACCTCCACACTCATCAACCTTGTCACCTGAAATGATGGCCATGGCCTTGTCTGGTGCGTTTTTTATCAGTGAAATTCTGCCCCATGGGTGGAGAATTCCCGATCTGGGGACACAGAGCAGGAAGTCAGACGTGCGCTGCCCCAGCCTCCTGGGCGGCTCGGGGCAGGTTGGGGGATGAGTCTCCTCTAATCAGATACCTGGGCTCCCAGTCTGTGCTTTGGGCAGGAAGCTCACTGGGTCGTGGTTCTCTGGGTCGACTATGGTGGGGACAGAGGTTGGGACATGCCCACCTGTTGTCTGTGGGCCATGGTCCAGTGGCGGCCCACGGCATCAGGCGGCCGTGGTGAAGATGGAGCTAACTGTGGGCTCAGGGCTCCGAGGACCGAGACACTGTCACCAGTGGGATGGTGTGGGTCTTGCTCCTAGTACCACAGCACCTGAGCCTGGCTCTCTGGCTCTCTCGGGGATTCTGCAGACCATACCTAGCTATTTCATTAACTCCTTTTCTGTTTAAGTCACCCAGAACTCGGTTCTGCTGCTCGCAGGAACCACCCTGGTGGACTGGTTACCACTGTATTGTTCAAACACTCCCTGCTGCTTAAGGGCAGAGCTACATGCTGCCTCCTCCTGGAAGCCTCCTCTGACCCTTACGGCTAGAAGTGACCACCCGCTACCCCTGACTCACTGGTGGTTTGACCCCGTGTCACTGTAGTTCCTCAGGGGCAGCCGCCATCCCCTCCAGCCCACATAGAATGACAGCTAAAGCATGAACTCAGGAATCACCATCTGGATTCAAGTCCCTGCTGTGTCACTAACTTGCCGTATGACCTTGGGCAAGTTACTCAGCCTCTCTAGGTCTCATCTATAAAATGGGGGGACAACAGCATGGACCTCATGGGACTGCTGTGAGGATCATTCCGGATCATTCCATGTGTTCACGTAGAGCACTGGGGACGACACCTGGCCCTTCATAAACACCATGCAGGTGTTCCTTTCCCCTCCAATCACATCACCACCATCCTCACCTGCAGTCCCTGGGCTGGTGACGTGACACCATATCGTGTGACTCATGCTCTGCACAGCGCCCTTCACGGACACATCTGTCATCCCTACTGGTGGCCCAGTGTCATCAGCTTTTATGTAGCACCTGAGCCCTCTGACCCTGAACTGTGCAAGGCCCTTCATGGAACCCAAAGACTCTCAGTCCCCTGAGGCCACCCCTGTCCACCCACTTCCTGCTGTCTCCACTGCCTGCCCTGTTCTCATCTGCTCCCAAACCTCCCAGAGACCTCTTAACTGATCTCTCAGTGCCCGAGCCTAGACGCTTCTAAAGACCCTACTGTAGGCAAGAGACACATCAGCTGCACTGTCCTCGGCTCCTCCAAACCCGGCCCTATTAGCTCTTCAGTGAGGATCCCGGGAGCATCCACACGGGCCTGGGGCTGGGCCCACACCACCCTGGTTCTGAATCCCTCAGCTCTCCTGCCCTCAGCAAACACCGCAGCCACAGATCAGAGCCCCTCTCGCCTCCCGCGGGCTCCTTTCTATCGTGGTGGAGGTGGAGAAGGTGGGGGTAAGCAAACCAGGGTGAGCCAGAGCCTGGGGGGAGGGCCCAGGGTGGAGGCCAGCAGAGCAGGGCCCAGGCAACTCTTTCTTTTCTTTTGCTAGTAACTTTCTTGCCCCACCTTCGTTCATATAAAAACCTTCCATTTTGTACACCTCAGAGCTGCTCTCTACTTGCTAAATTGGATGCTGCCCGATTTGTGTATCATTTAATAAAGTCAACTAGATCTTCAAATGTACTCGGTAGAATTTTGTTTTTTAACAGGGCCAAACCATCACTGGGGGCCGGGGCAGAGATGAATCAGGCAGCGCCTCTGCCCTGAAGAAGTTCCCACTTATCGGGGAGGGGTTCTATTATAAATTATATTTTGATACTTACCATGAAAAGAGCCAAAAGGAAAATATGTGGAAGATACAGACAATGCAGAGGAGGAAGAGGTGAGCTCCAGGTAGGTCGGGGTAATCAGGGATGGCTTCTGGGAGTGGGCTGCAGTGTCGGGAAAAAAACAGGATCCCCTTCCTGCCCACCCAGGGCTCTTTCTGCTTCTTCGCACCACCTCTCAACTGGCAGGTGGGGGGGGGGGCGGGGGAATGGTAAACTCAGTGTGCTTTTTCTGGAGTGAAGGGATGGGGTTCGCCCAGCTGGGCTGAGAGCAGAGCCACTGTTCTCCCCATCTCTGTCCCTCTGCCAGGTCCTCCTTCGTCACACCCTGCCATCCCCTCCTTCCCTCGAGTCTCTGCATAGGCACTGCCACGTGATGTCAAGGCATCGTTGGGACGCACCTGCATTCATTCATTTACTCATTCATGTACTCATCCCACATGTGCATATTGTGCCAGGCACCGCACTGGACACAGAACAGCAGAGGGAGGGAAACGAGTCTTACAGATGTGCACTGATTATCTGCACAATTTCAATTATGACCTGGAATATGGACAAGAACTCTGTGGAGCCACGAGGCACCCTCTCCACAGGCGCAGGGAGTAGAGATAGATGAGAAGTCAGGGAGAACTTCCCCAGGGGTGAAGACCTGCACGATGTGTAGGTCTCCTGCCGAGGTGAGGGGAGCATCCAGGGCAGAGAGGGAGCATGTGCAAAGGCCCTGGGGAAGCGGAAGCAGATAAAGGACAGGGAGCCGGAGCACAGACAGCGAGGGGAAGCATTGTGCAGCAGACGGCTTACAGCCCCAGCCAGGTGGGCTGTGTCCATCCTAAGAGTAATCAAGAGCCCGGAAGGGTTTTAAGCAGGGCATGATGTGGTCAAATCTGCCCTTCAGGTAGATCCCCTGGGAGCCGTATCACCTTAGATCTATCTGTCTCCCACCCCCAGGTCTTCCCTCCATACCTGGGAACACAGTGGGGAACGAGGCTAACCAAGCCGCAGGTGCTGCCGGGGCATGGACACTCTGAGGTATGCATGGGGGTGACAATATGCAAATAAACACATATGAACTGTGGAGAGTGAAAGGGGCCATGAGGGAAAATGAAGCAGGGTAAGCGGGATGGAGGGGGATGTGGGGCTGCTACTTTAGATGTGGGGTTTGGAAAAGGGATCTGAGGGGGTCAGCAAGGTGGCATCTGAGCAGAGATTTCATGAGAGATTTGAAGAAGGTGAAGTGTCATCTCCACATTCCGTTCAGTGGCACCAGAGTCCCCTCATCAGGGGCAGGTCCTCCAGCCCAACCCCAAGAGTGTGCAGAGGTTGGCTGAGTCCCTACCCAAGGTCACAAGGAGGCACCTTGCAGAGCAGCCTGCCCCCACTCTCTCCGTCTGTCTCTCCCAGCCTTGGCACCCCATCTCCCCCTCTCACCCTGTCCCTTCCCCTCCCCCATCTCTCCCACCCTCCTCCCCTCCTCCCTTCCATGTCCCGTTTATTTTCAGAGCCTCAGAATCCTTCTCAAGCCTCTGACATTTACTCTTTGGAATCAGAATGTTTTCTATTTCTCTTTCCCAGGGCGAGGCTGCTGGGCGAGATTTCCCTGGGGTTCCTGCCTGCTCCTCTGGAGGTAAAGTGCCGGGGGCAGAGCTGGCCTATGTCAGCCCAGCACCGACTGTGTCCACCAGCAATGATGAGACGCCGTCTGTGCACCAGGCCCTTCTCAGGAACCACCACAGTCAGTGCATTTAAGAACCTGCGGGCTTGGCGTTACCATCTGCGCACGTCAGGGGTACCGGGCAGGGAACTCACAGGCTTGGGGCAGGTGAATAACAAGTGTAAGATCACCTGGCAAGTGAGCGGTGGAGCACAGATGAAACCACACCTCTCAGGCTCCGAAGTCCATTTCCTTCCCCTGTGCTCTGGCTTTGAGGTCCATGGGTGCTGGGGCCCTGAAGGATGGGCAGCATTTGGGGGGACCAAGAGTTTAGGGTACGCAGCATCCAGGCAAAGTGTGCAGCAGGAGTAAAGCACAGAAGTAGGAACATACCAGGCCTGTCTGGAGGGCCCGTTGGTAGGGCTGGGGCAGGGGGCTCAGCTCAGGTGCAGGAGAGGACGAGGAGAGTGTGGTAGCAAGTGAGAAAAAGTCCAGTTCATTCTGGCTGAGCTGGAAACGCATTGGCTCCTCTGTGTGGTCAGTCCAGGGATGAAGTGGGCAGGGGTCAGAGGAGGGCCTGATCCCAAAGGAAAAAGTGCTGACCTGACCAGACGCAGAGGAGCGATGGGCCACCAGAACGGGCGCACGTCGAGAGTGCGTGTGCGGCAGACACCGTTCCAAGCACTTTGCACGTGTCGTCTCATTTACTCTCAGAGCAATCTTACTGGGTGGACAGTATTTTGAGCTTATACATGAGGAAACTGAGGCTCAGAGAGGTTGAGTGACATGCCTAGGGTCACACAGCAAGTTGGGGGCAGAGATGTGACTTGGACTTTGGCTCCAGAGTTTGCGTCCGAACCCCTCACTGCTCCCCCTGAGGCGGGATGCTTGGTTCCTGGCTCTGTTCTGAAAGCATAAGCAGAACTGTAGTTGTGTTCGTTGCATTATTGACTTAGCTCCGTGTTCTATTTTGCTCCCTACTTAATTATGCTTTATGTACCTCCTAAGCTCATGCAAGATCAGTCACTAACTTTGTCTTTTTACCCCTACTCACTGTTTGCCCACTGATTGCAGAAACCTAATGGGAGCTGAGCGGTAATATTTGTCTTGAAGTATTTGATCTTACTAAGTCCCAAAGGGAGTCTCATTGTCCAGAAGATTGCTTACCCCCAGATTATTTCAAGCACTCCCACTCAAGGTTTCGAGAAACCCCTTAGCTTCCTTTCATGTATATAAGCTCTCCCTAGGCTCACCAGGGCGAGGCAGCTTTGGGAATGATCCCATACCTTCTCACTGGGCTGTCCTTCTGATAATAAAGCTTTCTTTGCTTCAAAACCAGTGTCTGAGACATTGGCTTTGTCTATTGGGCGCACAAAATAGTTTGAGTTGGGACCCACGCCCTCCTGCACTGCTGTTAGAGGCCTGATCGTGGCAGCCTGGCCCACGACGCTGAGCTGCTTCCCCAAGTAGGAAATGGGTGTCCGTCAAATGTCGCATGGGTGACACTGTCAGAGCTGGGCTTTAGAGACACACAGGGAGGCAGTGCGGGGACAGGTCTGGGGGACAGTGCACGTGCCCGGGCAGGAGCCAGGGAGGGCTTCACTTGGCACAGCAGTAGGGACGGAGAGGTGGACCCAAGTGAGATGCTCAGTACAGGTCCCTCGGCCACTCAGCTTGCGCTGGGGGAACAAGAGGCTGGTGCAGGTGCAGGGCGGCGGCGCGTGCATGACTGACGGCGCAGCTCCGAAGCTGTCTCTGGGTTTGCATCATTTTCTGGTCCATCCCTCTCACTGCAGGCAAGAAGCAGCCAGGGCCTGGCCCCGAACACTCTGCCCCCTGTCAGCCTCCGAAGCAGGCCCAGCGGTGGGGAGTGCATCCCTGCAGGCTCACATTGATGGTTTTAGAGCCCCTGAGGTGCCCACAGCCCGGCCCCAGAGGCCCAGCAGAGCCATGTCCTCCCTTCCAAAGAGGAACAGGGCAAGGATGGATGAGGCCTGCGGTTCTCTGAGGGTCTGACAGTTTTCAGGGACACAGCCGCCTCCTCTGGGCTCAGACCACCTGGCCAGATGGGTGGAGTTGCTCTTCACCGAGGAAAATGGGCCTTGCCAGAGAAGGAGACCAAGTGCGGCATCCATCTGCTCCTGTCCAGTGGCTCGCAAGGGAGGGGCGGGGTCTGGCTCCAGGGAGGGCAGAGGGGATTATTTCCAGGGCCAGTATGGAGTGCGGTGCTGCGGGCCCACTGTCACTGTTCCTCATCCCTGTCCCTTGGGGATTCCATTCCTGGGAACCCCATGGCCCTGACCCTCAAAGGCCAATGAGGGCCATGGCCGACAATGCTCCTCTCGTCGGTCTCACGGGGGCTCTAAGTAACGGTCCCAGCAGGACTGCAGGCCTTGATGCTTTTTCTCATCATGCCTTCTCTGAGATCAAGCCCATCCCTGGCTTTCATCCCCTCCAGTACTGCCCAGCAGGCGGCGGCGTCCCTGAGGTGAGGGGGCCCCGGGCTCCTCCCATCCCATGACTCCCCCCACCCCAGGGCCTCAGATCAGACGGCGTCTTCCAGCTGCAGAGGGGACAGGGGGAAGGCACACCTGCTTCTTGATCCCCTTGGCCAGGAGGCGACACATCACTTCTCCCAACGTGCTGCTGAGAGCTGGTCACGTGGCCCCGCCTGGATGCAAGGGGGGGCTGGGAAATGTCATCCTGCCCACCGTCCCCCCACAACCTCTGCCGCCCCTCTCACTCCCCACCACCTGATATCAGCATCATCATCCCCACATGCCCAGTGACACCACCGCCACATTCACCACCATCATCACCTCGTCACCTCGTCACGTCGCTGTGAGGTCCTGGAGTGGGGGGAGGGTGGTGAGCAGTCCAAGCAGATGTCGGTTCAAATCCCGGCCCCGCCCCTTGGCAGCTGTGTGGACGGGCAGGTCCCATCCCCCAAGCCTCAGGCTGTGCGTCTGTAAGTGGGGGTCCTGAGGCCCAGTTCACAGGGCTGCCATGAGGCTCTGTCACGGCACCTGCTAGACAGTGGTCAGCGCAGGGCCTGGACCCCAGTGACCCTTCACTTAGTGGGAGCGGCTGTGGGGGGGGGGGCGGATCTGGCCCCCTGGGGGGAGGGGGCAGGAGGGAGCCGAGGAAGCACATGGGCTCAAAATACGGCCTGTCCAGCTGGCCTTCCACGCTGCAGGCTTTGAAATTTGATTCAAAAACAAGCAGAAAGACTCCCTGGAGAGGAGAAGGCATTAGGACAGGTGATGGGGGAGAGAACAGAGCCTGTGCGTCTGTAAAGACATGGCTTGCATCGCTCGCAGAAGGAAGTCCCCTCACCCAGCAGCCCCGACGCTGAGACGCGCAGGTGAGGGAGCCGAGCTCCCGGGTGGAAAGATGCCAGCAGTGACGGGGCCGATGTGGCGGTCGCCGTGCTTCCCGGCTGCTCGGGACACCGCCCAGGGGAGAGGGTCTCATGGTGACCGTGGGGAGCCTGGGAGGAGCCGACTGGCACTGACTTGCCGAGTGACCCTGGGGACGCCACTCAAGGACCCTGAGCCTCCCTCCTCACCCGCCTCCAGCAGCCACGCTCAGGCCCATCCTCCCCCGCTCCCCGGGGCAGAAGGGAAAGGGCCACGGGGCGGCCACGGCGGTGCAGAGGAGAAGGGGCACCGGGATTTAGCGACGCGGCAAGCACCTGGAGGCGGCTGACTGCTTCACCTCCACAGGCATCAGCTACAAGCACACTGAGCCCCCCACCCCATGGGAGGCCCCAGGCCCCAGGGCTCACCTCTAACATTGCCCCCCAGCAGGCAGCCTCCCGCCAGGTGGTGACCCAGGGCCCAGGGCAGCCCCTTCTCGCCTCCTCCAGTCAGGAGTCTCACTGGGCAGATGTGAAATATTCAGCCGGCAGGGAATTTGAATTTGGGGTCTCCTTTGAAGATGCTCCCTTCCAGACAACACCCCAGAAAATCCCCCACCTCAGCTGCTGCAATCTTAAAACAGGTTTGGGCACAAGTACCCAAAGAGCAGGGAAAAGGGAAGGAAGGGAAACTTCTGGTACTTCTGATGGGATGACGGTTATGAACGGCTGGTTGTCCCGCCACCACCCGTCACACCCACGGGGAGAAACATGGGGCGGGCGGCTCAGGGACAGAGTCCTCCTTATCGCAGGGCATGCTGGGCCCTCGGCACCAGCCTAGTGGAGTCATCAAATAAATCCGACATTTAGAAAAGCAGGGGGTGGGGGAGCCGGGGACTTCAGCAGACACGTTCCTGAAATTCAGTGGTAATAAAAGGAAGAAATGGACCAGCTTGCTCCAGATACCAGCACCAGGGAAGTAATTACATGGCACCTTTCCTTGGCGAGGATGCCCATGGTGGAGGCACCTGCCCAGGTAATTCATCAGCCGCAAATGAATGGACTCCTCGGGAGCCGCCTGCACATGTCTCTGTCCGGGGTGCTTGGGACGCTTCTATTTAGATTACATCAAGATTGTCTTTCTTTGTCACCCTTGAGTGGGGAGGTGGGTGTGCCACACGGGGTGGCACAACTGAAGATTGATTTGCTGGCACGTAACCAAGGGAGAAACAGTCCATCCTAGTGAACCAGCTGTTTCCAGCGGCTCCAGGCCTCCCCAAGGCCTCGGTTTCTCTTGGAACTCAGTGAGTCATAACCCTTGTGGCATCAGGTGAGAAGAGAGCCCAGCTGTGTATTCACTGGGACTAAGGCTTGGTCATGTGGAAAGTACAGCAAACCCCGGTTTGAGCCCAAAGGGGCTGAGCCCGAGCCCAAACCCATCTGCAAAATGGGAATCACAGGAATGGGAGGATGGGGACTGCTGCTTTCTGGTATCTACATTTCTCTGATATTTGAGTTCTTTTTATTTTTTTATTTTTTTATTCTTATGTTAATCCCCATATATTACATCATTAGTTTTAGTGAAGTGTTCCATGATTCATTGTTTGTGCATAACACCCAGTGCTCCATGCAGAACGTGCCCTCCTCAATACCCACCACCAGGCTAACCCATCCTCCCACCCCCCTCCCCTCTAGAACCCTGTTTGTTTTTCAGAGTCCATCGTCTCTCATGGTTCGTCTACCCCTCCGATTTCCCCCGCTTCATTCTTCCCCTCCCGCTACCTTCTTCTTCTTCTTTTTTTTTTTAACATATATTGCATTATTTGTTTCAGAGGTACAGATCTGAGATTCAACAGTCTTGCACAATTCACAGCGCTTACCAGAGCACATACCCTCCCCAGTGTCCATCACCCAGTCACCCCATCCCTCCCACCCCACCCCCCACTCCAACAACCCTCAGTTTGTTTCCTACAATTAAGAATTCCTCATCTGATATTTGAGTTCTTTAAAACAAGCGTGTATTTCCCACGGGAAACTGGGCGCCTCGCTGGCTTGCAGTGAGTGTTGGAGACGGTGCGACACCCACAGTGCATGGCAGGGACGCACTGAGCACGTGAAGCCTGTAGCTGTCATGAGGCTCCGATCATCGTGTAGCTATGGGAAATCAAGGTTTGCGTTGTGGGTGTTTGCTGTGTGACTCTGGGCAAGTGTTACTACCTCTCTGACTTTGACAAATTTAACTCTAAAATTAGAAGGGAAATTTCCTCAGCCTAATAAAGGACATAATAAAGGAAAAGCCCACAGCTAACATTATCCTTAACGGTCAAGATGGAATGCTTCTCCCTTCACATCAAGAACAAGACGAGGATGTCTATCTCACCATTTCTATTCAGTATTGTCCCAGGGGTTTTGGCCAGGGCAATTAAGCAAGAAAAAGAAATAGAAGGCATCCATTTTGGAAACAGAGAAGTAAAATCATCTCTTTGTACAGATAACATGATCTTGAACATAGAAAATCCTAAGGAATTCTGAGAAAGACACTACTAGAACTCATAAGTGAGCTTAGCGAGATTTGAGGTTAGAAGATAAATACACAAAAATCAGTTGTATTTCTTTTTTAAAAAATATCTTATTTATTTATTTGAGAGAGTGTGTGTGAGTGGGGGAGGGGGAAGGAGCAGAGGGAGAGGGGAAGGACAAATAGACTTTGAGCTGAGCCCAAGCCCAATGCGGGGCTCAACCCCATGACCCTGAGATCCTGACCTGAGCTGCAAACAAGAGTTGGTCACTTAACCTGCTGAGCCATCTAGGCGCCCCAGTTGTATTTCTATACACGAGCAATGAGCAATCTGAAAGTGAAATTAAGAAAAGGTTTCCGTTTACAACTGCACCAAAAATAATAAAATGTCTGCAAATTAAAGTAAGGCATTTGTGATCAAGTGGTTTCAACAAGGGCACCAAGACAATTCAATGGACAAAGAATAGTCATTTCAACAAATGACACTGTTACAACTGGATAAACACATGAGGGAAGTTGGGTACCCACCTCACACAATAGACAAGATTTAACTCAAAGTATAAGCCTAATGTGAGAGTTAAAATTATAAAACTCTTAGAAGAAAACATAGGAGTAAACCTTTGTGACCTTGAACCAGGGGAAAAATTGTTAATTGTGATGCAAAAAAGCACAAATAACAACCAAAAAATTAGATAAATTGACCTCATCAAAATTGAAAATATTTGTACTTCAAAGGACACCATCAAGAAAATGAAAAGACAACCTACACTGTGGGAGAAAATATTCACAAGTCATATGTCTGATAAAGACATCCTGTCTGGAATACACAAAGAACTTTTACAACTCAACAATAAAAAGATAAATAGCCCAGTTTTTCTAAAGGGCAAAGGATTTGAATAGACATCTCTCCAAGAAGATCTATCAATGGCCAATAATCACATGAAAAGATGCTCAGCATCCTTATTCATCAGGGAAATGCAAACGGAAGCTAGAGTGAGAAGCTACTTCACAGCTGGTAGATGGCTGTACTCAAGAAGACGGGTAATAACAAGTGTTGGCAAGGATGTAGATCAGCTGGAACTCTCGTGATTGCTAGTGCAAATGTAAAATAGCACAGCTAGTCTGAAAAATAGTTTGGCCGTTCCCTGAGGAGTTAAACACAGAGTACCATAATGACCCAGCAATTCCACTTCTAGATATATGCCCGAGAGAAATGAAATATTCACACAAAAGCATGTAGATGGCGGCATTATTCATAATAGTGAAGATCTGGAAACAACCCACATGTCCATCACCTGATGAAGGGATAAACAAAACATAGCATATTCATGCAATGGAAGAGTATTCAACAGTAAAAGGAAGGAGGTACTGCTGCCCCAAGATTTAACTTTGAAAATTAGGTGGCAGACGCTAGTCACAAAAGACCGCGTCTTGTGTGGTTCCTGCTATAGTCTGAATGTTTTCCCCGGTAATTCCTATGTTGAAACCTAATCCCCAGGAGGATGCTATTTTGTGGTGGAGCCTTTGGGAGGTAACAGGATCACGAAGGTGGAGCCCTCATGATGGGATTGGTGCCCTCGGGAGAAGACGGACGAGGATGACAACTGCGTGCTCTCTCTGCCATGGGAGGACACAGCAAAAAGGGGAGTGCCTGCAAACCAGAAAGAGGGGTCTCACCAGAGCCCACCCGTGCCGGTACCTGATCTGGGACTCCCAGCCTCCGGAAGTGTGGGAAGTCAATGTCTGCGGCTGAGGCCCCTGGTCCGTGGTATTTGTTACCGGAGCTAAGACCATTCATTTATATGTGATGTGGAGAGCAGGCAAATCCAAAGGCTCGGGAAGTGGATGAGTGGTTGCCAGGGGCTGGGGAGGGGATGGGGAGTGACTGCTAATGGGCGCATGGTTTCTTGGGAGGCGATGAAAATTCTGGAACTGGATAGCAGTGCTGGTTGCACGACCCTATGAAAATGCTGAAAGCCACTGACATGTACCCATTAAAAGAGTGAATTTTCTGGTACACAACTTCTGTTTCAAGAAAGCTATTTTTAAAAGAGTCACAGTGACACTCTTTTCCTGACTAGAGGCAGGAGGATGGAACCAGAAGTCCTTTTCCTGCTATTTCCAGTCCCAGAAACCCCGTTTGTGTCACAGCAGGGTTGGGGGCCGTGGTGTTAACATTTCAAGAGGACGGGGAGAAGCTGAAGCAGCCCCTCCGCTTCTCCCTACACCCCCCCGCCCCCTGCGCCTGCACTCACACACTCACTCATTCAGGCACCACCGGGAGCATTTATTTAGCACTCGGGAAGCTGCGGCCCAGTCCCCTGGGAGCGCTGAGCCTGGCGGGCGAGGGACATGAGGGGCACGCAGGGACACGCAGGCACGGGAGAGGAACACCAGGGGCACGCAGAGACATGCAGGCACGGGCGAGTCTGGTGCAGTGGGGGGCAGCGGCTGGGGCCCGGGGACATGCAGGGCTGTCTGCATTGCCTGCGGAGGGCAGGCAAGCTTCCCAGAAGAGCTGACATTGACCTGAGAAGGGGGAGGAGGCGTTTGTCAGGAGGTCATGGTGGGAAGGGCACTTCCGGCAGGGGGAGCAGCACATGCAAAGGCCCAGAGGCTCAGAAGCATTTGGGCTCTTCAAGGAAGAGCACCCGGCTTGGAATGGCTGGAGGATGGGGTGTGTGGTTAAGGGGTGGAGCCAGAGATGAGAGATGTAGGGAGCCCAGTGCCGGGGTCCTTCTCCCTGTCCCCACCATTGACACCCATGTGCTTAGATAATACCCCTGGCTGCTCCCTGCCCTGTGGCAGAAATTCTACCAATCTTCTTCCACAGCCCTGCCCTCATGAACCCTGACCCCTTCATCCCCACAGTGCTCGGGCAAGGTGGGACCCTCCCTCTCCGGGTGCCCATAACGCTGATACGCATCTCCGGCTCCTTCCCCAGAGGTGAGCACCGCGTCTTACTCTTTTTTCTTTATTGCTACAATCTGCCACAGGGCCTGGCACGTCACTGACAGGCTGGTTTTTGAATCAATGAGCTGTTTCTTCCTGAAGTATGTAGACTGATGGGCAGATCACAGTGGTGATGAGCACCAGTCAGGGAGTCAGACAGACCCAAGGTCAAATCCAGCTCAGCTGCCAACCTGCTGTGACCCTGGGCAATGGCATAACCTCTCTGCCCCTCAGTTTCTACATGGATAAAATGGGGGAGAGCATCCCATTATGTATTCATTCAACAAGTGTTTATTGAATAGCTCCTATACCCCTAGCGGACGCAGCCCTGGCCCTCTGCTCAGGTCACCCACGGTCCTGCAGGCCACAGCCCAGAGGTGTTAAATAGCCACTAGTTAGCATATGATTATGGGGTTTGATGAACAATGTGGAAAAAGAATTAATGGTATAACGAGCAGTGAGAGCCAGGGACCTAATCTGGATTGGAGGAGGGGTGGCTGGGAGCCTGGTCTGAGAGGTGGCAAGTTGCTGGGGCCAAGGCAGGACAGGGTCTGGGGTGGGAGCGGTACTAAGGGAGGGAGCATTGTGTGTTAGAGCCCCTGGGCGAAGGGGAGCAAGGTGCACTTATGGAACAGCCGGAGGCTAGTGGGACCAGAGAGGGTCAGTAAGACTGAGACAGGACGGGGGAGCTGGACTCAGGGAGGGGGCGGGGGCCAGGTCATGGGGCCTGGGCAGAGCTGAGAGAGTGGATGTTTCCTAAAGGCAAGGAGGGGGCCTGTGTCCCCCAAGCCTGTCACTGGTGCATTGACTACAAGCCTTTGATAATCGATGGTTGATGGGCCTCATTACTGCCATGGTAACTCGAATGTGACCCCTGGACACGGCCACCCTGGCCTGGCCGCTGGGCGAGGAGGCAGCTGCCCAGGGAAGGAGGCCCGACCATCTGCTCCAGGATAAGAGCCCATCCCTGTCCTCCGCCCTGCCCCTCCCCCTCTCTGCCTCTCCGGGCCACTCTTACCCACTCAGCAATAAAGAAGCACAGAGTAGCAGCTAAGACTTTGAGCTCTGGGGAAGTTCAAACCCAGCTACGTGCTGTGTGGCTTCAGGCAAGTCACTTCACCCCTCTGAGCCTCATTTTCCTTGTCTGTCCAGCAAGGATGATGGTTACGACCTCATGAGATTAAATGAGATGAAACCCGTGAGCATCTAGTACCATGCCAGGTATACAGAAATCATTCAATAGCTGCTCACTCTGGTTAGTGTGACCGGTACTCACCTCCAGCCTGAGCCCTTCGCAGGCCCCCCAGGGTGTAGCCAGGAGACACAGATGTTGTACAAATCAGATATGTGGACACTGATGGTCTTATCTCTTTCTGACCCCTCTTGTCCCCATCCTGGGACTGTTGCTTGCCCCCCGCGCCATGGGCTCAGCCCTGCACTGGAGAATCTGAGAAGCTGTAGCCCAGCCCCGGATGCAGCAGCAAGCCCAGCCCCGGGGGCTTGGTGAGCATTGGATGCCAGTGGATGGCTGATGTCAGCTGGAACAGCATCCTCTCTCTTCCTGGCGGATGCTGAATTGGGCCTCAGCCTCTGTCTTGCTCCGTGGTCCTTTCCTCCCTGTCCAGGGCCCCCAGGACTCTACTCATGCTTCTACTCCTAAGATCCAACCCCACAGTTGGGCCCTGCTGTGTCCCCCAAAAACTCCCACGATGCTGATCCTTCATCTGCACACCTGTGTCTCCTCTGAGCCCCATCTCCCTGGAGCCTCCAGGACTAACTGCTGAACTGCCACAGGCTGGTATCTGGGTCTTGGCCCCACCCTAAGCGCCTCCCCCCCACACCACCTCCACCCCATTCCTTGCTGGCCAGGCTCCAGGCCCGCGACACTCTGCTGGTAGAGAAGGAAGAGGATGTGCAGAAGGGGGCACGTCCCGAGGGTAAGATGTGCCAGCATCATTGGGGTCTCTCTTTTCCCTGGCTCTGTACTGGCATAGAACAAAGCAGTTTCAGGAAGAAAAAAAATGGAAAGAAATTAGCTGACAGGTCTGAGTGATGGCCCCAAACCTCAGAAAATTGGAATAAAACGGAACTATATGGGTGTGCTCCACGCAGATGGCTACATGAAAAGACAAGAATTAATGGGCAAGTTCTCTGCCTCTGTCTTCTTGGCTCCCCCAGCTCTGATGGAAAGCAGCTTTGGTGACCTCTCACTGCTTTGGTGACAACTCTGGCCTGGCCTGACCCCTCCTCTCTCCAGCCTCAACTGTCCCCAAATGTTCCCCCGGTTTACCCCAGTCCTGCAGGCCTCCTTGGAGAACCTCAAATTGGCCCTGCTTCCTCCCACCACGGGGCCTTTGCACATGCTGTTCCCGCCACCAGGAACACATTTCTCTTTTGGCTCAGTTAAGATAACTAGCAGTTCCAAAATGGGGTAGGTGACGCTGCAAGGAGAGTGAGCTACAGGGTGCATGCCTGGTCGGTAGGGAACCAAGACTCTGAAAGGGGCACCGCTCACTTCTCATTGGCCTTCTCCGGGTATAATTAGGATGTGCTTTCACAAGCTTTTTCCAACTGTTTTTCATCAGAGTTTCAGATCATCTTGTCAACCTATAACCTAAACAACTGTTCCTAAGAAGTGGCTTTTGAGCAGTATGCACGTGGATGGTGAGAGAGACAGAGGAGATATCCCTTCCCCCTCGCCTCTGGCTCCCCCTGCAGGCAGGTGAGCCCTCTAGACACCCCACAAGTCTGCAATCTGGCTTCTGGGTGGATTTGGGTGGGGAGGGGCTGGCTAAATTGTCCCCTGGCCCAGCTTCTGAGAAGGTCTTGAAAAGCCTTCTCTGTGAGAGAGTTGGCAGGTGCCAGTTTCCATCTGGACACAGACCTTGTCTGACTCACTTGTGTGCCCCACAGTGCCAAGTACAGAGCCGGCGCTTAGCGGGAACGGAGAAAATCTCTGGTTGAACTGGGCAGAACTTGAAACGGAAATTGAACAAGTTCTCAAGGGTGGCATCAGAGCATGGAAAGAAACTGTCAGTGAACCCAAATCCTTCTCTTGGACTCTGGAGAGCACAGCACTTCAAGGAAGCTCTTGGCAAATCCTTTGGTAAAGTGCAGAATTTCTTTCTATTGTAAATAGTCCTCACTCAGGAAGCTGGGGGCAGCCTTCACAAACACCTCCCCCATCTCTCTCTGTCTCTCTGTCCGTCTCTCTCTCTTTCTGGATCTCTCTCTCTCTCTCTATATATATATATATATCCATTCATCCATATATCCATCCATTATCTGTCTATCTATCCATTCATCCATATTTCTATCCATTATCTATGTATCTATCTCTCTATCATCCTCATTATTCATGGATCCTATATTCGAAAATTTGCCTACTAGCTAAAGCTTATTCATAACCCTAAAATCAATACTCAAGGTGCTTTTGCAGTCATTCATGGACATGCAGAAAGCAGTGAAAATTTTGAGTCCCCCAATGGATTATGCTTTGGTATCAAGTCTAAGAGCCATTCATTTAGCCCTAGATCACAGAGTTTTCTTCTTTGTTTTTTCCTACAACTTTTGTCATGTTTTATGTTTAAGTCTCTATTCCATTTTTGAGATAATTTTGAGACTGAGGTTGAGGTTCATTTTTTTGGTTTATGGATGTTCTATTGCTCTCGCATAATTCATTGAAAAAGCTATCTTACCTCCACTGAATGACGTGTACACTTTTGTCAAAAACTGGTTGGGCACATATGCAAGGGTCTATTTCCAGGTTCTCTATTCTGTCCCACTGATCCTGTGTCCATCTGTCCATCAATATCACACCGTCGTGATTACTGTAGGCACATGGTAAGCCTTAATGTCAGCTAGTGTGGTTCCTTCCACTTGATTCTTTTTAAAACTTGTTTTAGATACCCTGTGCCCTGTGCCTTTCCATACAAAGTTTGGAGTAAGCTTGTCTATGTCTACAGAAAGCCTATTTGAGATTTTAATAAGAATTGCATTAAACCTGTAGACCAATTTGAGGATAATTGGCATCTTGAATTTGTTGAATCTTCTAATCTGAACACTGTGTGTCTTTCCATTTATTTAGGTCTTCTTTGATTTCTTTCATCAGCATTTTGTAATTGTCAGGATACAGAGCATACACATGTTTTGTGACATTGATACCTGAGAGTTCAATTTTCTTTTCAGCAATTGTAAGTTGTATTGTATTTTTAATTTTGGATTCCACATTTTTGTCACTAGTATATAGAAATGTGATTGAGTTTTGTATGTTGACCTTGTATACTGTGACCTTGTTGAACTCACTTATTAGTTACAGAAGTTTTTTTTTTAGAAAAATAAACTATTTTTTAGAGAAGTTTTAGATTCACAGCAAAATTGGGCAGAAGGTATACAGATTTCCCATATATCTCCTGTCCCCACATGTGCATAGTCTCCCCATTATCAGCGTCCCTTACCAGTGCGGTACATTTGTTACAATTGATGAACCTGCTTTGGTACATCATTATCACCCAGAGTCCATAGTTTTCATTTGTGTTCCCTCTTAGTCTTATACATTCTATGAGACTGGACAAATATATAAGGACGTGTATCCACCATTACAATGTCATTGTTCCCCAAATCCTCTGTGTTCCCTTTATCCATCCTTCCCTTCCCTCTAAACCTTGGAAACCACTGATCTTTTTGCTCTCTCCATAGTTTTACCTTTTCTGGAATGTCATATAGTTAGATCCATATAGTATGTAGGCTTTTCATATTGACTTCTTTCACTCAGTGATATGCCTTTAAGTTTCCTCCATGTCTTTTCATGGCATGAGAACTCATTTCTTTTTAGTGCTGAATAACAATACCACAGTTTATTTATCCATTCACTTACTGAAGGACATCTTGGTTGCTTCCAAGTTTTGGCAACTGTGGATAAAGCTGCCCTAAACATCTGCATGCAGGTTTTTATGTGGACATAAATTTTCAACTACTTTGGGTAAATACCAAAGTAGGAGTGTGATTGCTGGGTCATATGGTAGGACTATGTTTAGTTTTGTAAGAAACTACCAAACTGTCTTCCAAAGGGGCTGTGCCATTTTGCATTCCCACCAGCAATGAATGAGAGTTCCTGTTGATCCACATTCTCACCAGCATTTGGTGTGGACAGTCTTCTCGATTTTGACCATTCTAACAGGCGTGTAGCGGCATCTCATTGTTTTTGTGCTATCTCATTATCTCCCTGATGGCATATGATGCGAAGTATCTTTTCATATTACTTGTTTGCATCTGTATATCTTCTTTAGTGAGGTGTCTGTTAGGGTCTTTGACCCATTTTAAATCAGATTGTTTGTTTTCTTATTGTTGAGTTTTTAAGAGCTCTTTGTATATATTTGTATAATGGTACTTTATCAGATATGTCTTTTGCAAATATTTTCTCCAAGTCTGTAGCCTGTCTTTTACTCTCTTGCCAATGCCTTTCACAGATCAAAAAAATAATAATAATTTTAAGGAATTCCAGTTTATCAGTTCTTTCTTTCATGAATTATGCTTTTGACATTGCATCTAAAAAGTCATCACCAAAGTTAAGATTATCTAGATTTTCTTCTAGTTTGTCTTCCAGGAGTTTTATAGTTTTACATTTTACACTTAGGTCTGTGGTTCATTTTGAATTTATTTTTGTGAAGCGTGTAAGGTCTTTGTGGAGAATCATCTTTCATCTTTTGCATGTGGATGTACAGTTTTTCTAGCACTATTTGTAGAAAAGACTATCTTTTTTCATTGTATTGTCTTATGTTCCTTTGCCAAAGATCAGTTGACTGTATTTATGGGGGAAGTTGGATAGTGTCAGTTCTCCAACTTCGTTGTTCTTCAGTATTTTGTTGGCTATTCTGGGTCTTTTGCCTCTCCATACAAACTTTAGAATAAGGTGGTCAATATCTACAAGATCTTGCTGAGATTTTCATTGGGATTGCCTTGAATCTATAGATCAAGTTAGGAAGAATTGATATCATAACAATATTGAATATTCCTATCCATAAACATAGAGTATCTCCCTATTTATTTAGTTCTTTGATTTCTTTCATCAGAGTTTTGTTTTTTCTTATATAGATCTTGTACATATTTTGTTAGATTTATACCTAAGTATTTCCTTTTGGGGGGGCACAAATATTTGAATAAATATTTTTTATTTCAAATTCCATATGTTCATTGCTGATAGATAGGAAAATGATTGACTTTCATGTATTAGCCTTGTATCTTGTAACCCTGCTATTCATTTACTAGTTCTAGGAGTTTTTTGGTCAACTCTTTGAGATTTTCTACATGGACAATCATGTCGTCTGTGAAATAAAACAGTATTATTTCTTCTTTCAAAATCTGTATACCTTTCATTTCCTTTTCTTGTCTTACTGCATTAAATGAGACTACCAGTACAGTGTTGAAAAGCAGTGGTAAAAGGGGACATCCTTGCCTTCTTAGTGGAAAAATTTTGAGTTACTCACTGTTAAGTATGATGTTAGCTACAGGGTTTTTTTTATAGATAAAGATCTTTCTTAACTTACAATAGGATTACATCCAGATAAACCCATTGCAAGTTGAAAATAAAGTAGGTCAAAAATGCATTTAATACACCTAACCTACCAAACATTATAGCTTAGCCTAGCCTACCTTAAATGTGCTCAGAACACTTACATTAGCCTACAGTTGAGCAAAATCATCTAACACAAAGCCTATTTTATAATAAAGTGTTGACTATACCATACAATTTATTGAATACTGTATTGAAAGTGAAAAATAGAATGGTTGTATGGATATAGAATAGTTGTAAGTGTATTGGTTGTTTACCCTCGCGATCATGTGGCTGACAGGGAACTGTGGCTCACTGCCACTGCCCAGCAGCATGAGAGAGCATCATACTGCATAATGCTAGCCCGGGAAAAGATCAAAATTCAAAATTTGAATTATGGTTTCTATTGAATGTGTATTGCTTTTACACAATCGATAAGTTGAAAAAGCATAGGTTAAACCACAGTAAGTCAGAGTACACACTACACAGGAAGTCGGGGGTGATCTGTGTTCTTTATCAAATTGAGAAATTTCCCCTCTATTCGTGGTTTACTGCGAGGTTGTTTTTTTTAAACATGAATGGGAGTTGGATTTTGTCAGATGTTTTCTCTGCATCTATTGATATGCTCATGTGATTTTTCTTCTTTTGACTGTTGATGTGATGGATTTCATTAATTGATTTTTGAATGTTGAACCAGCTTTGCATGCCTGGGATAAATCCCACTTGGTCATGGTATATAATTCTTTTTATATATAGTTGGATTCTATGTGCTTGTATTTTGTTGAGGATTTTTGCATATATCTTTCATAAACATAGATGCAAAAATCCTCAACAAAATATAGTTGTTTTCTTCTCTGGTAATGTCTTCATCTGGTTTTGGTATTAAGGTAATTCTGGCCTTAGAGAATGCGTTTGGAAGTATTCCCTGTGCTTCTATCCTCTCAGCGAGAGTGTAGAGAATTGGTATAATTTCTTCCTTAAATGTTTGATAGACTTAATCAGTAAACCTATCTGGGCCTGGGTGCTTTCTGGGAGTTTTAGGAAGTTGTTAGTAATTCAATTTCTTTAAAAATATCAGCCTGTTCAGATCATCAGTTTCTTCTTGTGTGAATTTTGGCAGATTGGGTATTTCAAGGAATTGGTCTATTTCATCTAAGTTATCAAATGAAGTTGTTCATAGTATTCCTGTATTATCCTTTTAATTTCCATGGGACCTGTGGTGATGTCCTGTCTTTCATTTCTGATATTAATAATTTATGTCCTCCCTCTTTTTTTTTTTCTTTATTAGCCTGGCTAGAGACTTATCAATGTTATTAATCTTTTCTAAGAATAGGCTTTTGGTTTCATTGATTTATCTCATTGATTTCCTGTTTTCAATTTCATTTATTTCTCCTCTTATTTTAATTATTTCTTTTCTTCCAGTTATGTTAGATTTAATTTGCCCTTCTTTTTCTAGTTTCCTCAGATGAAAACTTAGAAGAATTGATTTTATATCCTTCTTCTTCTCTAAAATATGCATTCAGTGCTATAAATTTCCCTCTAAATAATACTTTCACTGTCTCTCATAAATATTGATAAGTTGTATTTTCATTTTAATTTAGTTCAAAATATTATTTAATTTGCCTTGAGTTTTGTCCTTTGACTCATGTGTTATTTAGAAGTGTCTTGTTTATTACTGAAGTATTTTGGGATTTTCCAGCTACTTTTCTGTTATTGATTTCTAGTTTAATTCCACTGTGGTCTGAGAGCAGACGTGTATGAGTTCTATTTTTTTAAATGTAGTAAGGTGTGTTTTATGGCCCAGAATATTATCTATCTTTGTGAATTTTCATGTGAACTTAAGAAAAATGGGTAGCCTGCTGTTGTTGGGTGAAGTAGTCTATGGATATGCATTATATCCAATTGATTGATGAGATAGTTGAATTCAATTATGTCCTTACTGATGTTATGCCTGTCCATTTTGATAGAAGAGTATCAAAGTCTCTAACAATAATAGTGGATTCATCTGCTTCTTGTAGTTTTATAAGTTTTTGCTTTACATAAAAGCTTCCATTTATGCTTGACCCTCTGTTGTGAGGTGCATACATGTTAAGGATTATTATGTCTTCTTGGAGAATTGACCACTTTATATTATGTAATGCCCCTCTTTATCCCTAATACCTTTCCTTGGTCTGAAGTCTGCTCTATCTGAAATTAACTATAGCCACTCCTGCTTTCTTTTGATTAATGCTAGCATGGTATATCATTCCCCCTCCCTTTGCTTTTAATCTAACTGTTTCTTTATATTTAAAGTGGATTTCTTGGGACGCCTGGGTGGCTCAGTCGGTTAAGCATCTGCCTTCAGCTCAGGTCATGATCCCAGGGTCCTGGGATCAAGTCCCGCATCGGGCTCCCTGCTCCGCGGGAAGCCTGCTTCTCACTCTGCCTCTGTCTCTCTCTGTCTCTCATGAATAAATAAATAAAATCTTTAAAAATAAATAAATAAATAAATAAAGTGGATTTCTTGTACACAACACATATCAATGAATTTTAAAATAGAAAAAGTAGAGAAAATCAATGAAGCAAAAAGCTGATACTTTGAAAAAATTTATAAAATTAATAAACCTCTAGAAAGACTTACGAAGATGTACAGAGAGAAGACCCAAGTAATCAATTTCAAAATGAAATAGGGGATATTATTATATATCCTGCAGCCACTAAAATTACAGTAAGGTAATAATATAAACAATTTCATGCACATAACATCACAATTAGAAGAAACTAACCAATTTGTGAGAACCACAAACTATCAAAACTCAACCAAGATAAAATAGGCAATTCGAATAGTCCTATAACTATTCAAGAGATTGAACTTATAATTAAAAAGCTCCCCCAAAAGAAATCCCCAGGACTAGATGTTTTCACTTGAGAATTCTGCCAAATATTTAAAGAATTAATTTCAATTTTACACAGTCTCTTCCAGAAAATAGAAGAGGAGGGAACACTTCCCAATTCATTTTGTGAGACCTATATCACCCTGAACCAAAACCACAAAAGGCAGTACAAAACAGAAAACTATAGACCAATATCTTTCATCAACTTAGATGCAAAAAATCCTCAGCAAAGTATTAGAGCATCAAATCCAGCAGTGTTTAAAAATAATTATAAACTTTGAACATGTAGGTTATATCTCAAGAATGAAAGGTTGGTTTACTATTCATTTTTTTGTTCGTTTTTGGTTTTGTTTTTAATTTAAATTCAATTAGCCAACATATAGTACATCATTAGTTTTTGGTTTACGATTAAAAAATCAATCAGTGTAATCCACCATATCACCAGGCTATAGAAGAACAATTATATAACCCTGTAAATTGATGGAGTAAAAACATTTGATAAAGTCTAATGCTTATTCATGATAAAAACAGTCCAGCACATCAGGAATAGAGGGAAACTTCCTCAGTGTAGTAACAGCATCTACCAAAGCAGCAACTAGCCCTATAGCTAACATTGTACTTGGTGGTGAAAGAGAAAATGCTTTCCCCTTAAGTTTAGGAACAAGGCAAGGATATACATTCTCACCTTATTCAACATAGTATTGGAAGTTCTCACTAGTGCTGTAAGGCAAGAAAAACAAATAAAGGCATACAGATTAGAAAGGAGGGAATAAAACTGTCTCTGTTTATGGATGACATGCTTGTCTACATAGGAAACCTCAAGGAATCTAAAACAATGACAACAACAAAACTTCTAGAGACTTCCCATTTTCAGTCTGGCAGGTAGGAAGCTGAAAGTCACCACTCTATTCTCACTGGCACAGGGCAAGGAGAGTGGATTGGCAAATAATCCTGCCTCACAGCCTGACTTCATTCCT
Organism: Mirounga angustirostris; assembly: GCF_029215605.1. Classification (NCBI taxonomy): domain Eukaryota; kingdom Metazoa; phylum Chordata; class Mammalia; order Carnivora; family Phocidae; genus Mirounga; species Mirounga angustirostris. The sequence continues at coordinate 167,814,662 of NW_026991712.1, forward strand.
CCTTGTTGATGCCAGGTGGAAGCCCAGCTTCTCAAAGAGCTCCGCTGATACCAGGGTAGGTGGGGAGACCAGAGGGCTACTAGCCTTGCCTCACACTCCCTCACTCAATCCCGTTGCTGTTCCATGTGTGTTCATCTCTCCACTGTTCGCCATGGAGACCAGAGCGGGGTGTCTGGAGCGTGTGGAGTGTTGACTAACCCTGCTTCATATTTCGTCATTCAATCATGTGGATACTGGGTAGAGGTGGAAGTTCTGGTCACCACCGGACCCTGCTGACATCACCGGTGGGGAAATCAGAGCACCACCCTTGGAAGATCAGCTCCCTGCTTGCCCTGTGGACACCAGAGGATGTGGGTGGTTTTCCCATTGGTGTGTGGGTAAAATAAGACAGTGTTGCCAAAAAGTTTTCTGTTGTGTTAGACAACTCTTTCCCTGGTTATTTGCCTCGGGAAAACAGGTTTTGCTTGGAGCTTAATTTTTGTCCGTGCCTGTGGGTGGTCCAGGTTGGAGGTTTCTGCTGGACCCTGTCTAGGGTATACAGGACACAAGGAGAGAACTCAGGGAACTCACTGCCATGTTATTCCTAAAGTCCTGAAGTCTTAGGACTTCTTCTTTCCACCTTCCAGATTCTTCCTGTGAGTTTTTCTTGCATTATGTCCAGAGATTTTAGTTGTCACAGGGAGGAAATGGGAGAGATGGGGTTACTCTTTCTTGGCTGAAACCAGGTCTAGCCATACTCTCAGGCAAAGTGAATTGTAGGCAGGCATTAGGGGTCATTTTGTGTCCTCTTCTCTCTATGCAGACATGTTGTCTTTCTACCAGAAGGCCAATCAGAATTTTGCAAAACTTTAGGAACAATATACATCGTCTGTGTCAGTTTCAAAACATGTCTATAAATTCTTTGACTCTCCTCCATCAGAAGAATAAATCTATGTCACTTTGCCTCAAATACTGGGTAAGCTTAGAGACTGGTCAATCAATAGAGTAGAGCAGAAAGGACACAATGTGACTTGCAAGCTATGTCATAAAATATAGTGAAGCTTTCGCTTGGTTCTTGGGAACACTCATGCTGGAGCTTTGAGCTGCCATATAAATATTCTGACTGCCCCAAGGCCATCATGGTGAGGAAGCTCAAACGCATCCCCCCAAAGAGACCACATGGAGGATAACAGACAAACAGAAAGATGCCCATCCAGAGCCCAGATGCCCCCATCTTACCCTCCTTCCTGCTCCAGCCACAATCTGATTGTAACCACATAAGTGGGGAGCAAGGAGAGTAGTGGAATGAGCTCAGCAAGGTGGTTGGGTGGGGGGGCTCAGGTCATATAGGGCTGGGCGGTCCATTGTAAGGACCCTAGCTTCTTCTCTGACTGAGATGGGGTCATTGAAAAGTTCTGAGCCCATGCTGCTGTACTTAATTTGACAAGTTTCCCAAGATCACACAGGGCCCCCTGTGCCAGCTCTTGGAGGAGATAGGGGCTACCACGATATCCAATGTGACTGGGATGGGGACCAGAGAGGGAGCTGTGGAGGTGATGAGAAGGGGTCAATTTCAGATATGTTTCAAAGGAGAGCCACCAGGTTAGCTGACAGATGTGACATGGGATGGGAGGGGAAGAGAGAGCGGGTCCAGTCTGACTCCAGGTTTCTAGCCTGAACAACTGGAACTCACAGAGATGAGGGAGATGGTGGGATCAGCAGGTGGGGAAGCGAGGCAAGCAGAGCACAGCGTTCCAGCTGGGATGTGTGAAGGACACTGGATACCTGTGGGAAGCCCAGGTAGAGATGTACAAGCCTGCAATTCAGGGAGAGGTCCTGGCTGAGAGGCAAGTTTGGGAACATCCACATATGAATAGCAGGTACTGGATAACTTCTGGTGAGGTCCCCGAGGGAAGAAGGGAGGGTAAAGAGAAGAAGACCAAGGATGGAGCCCAGGGACAGCACATGTTTACAGGGAGAGGAGCCAAGGAAGAATCCAGAAAAGAGATGGAGAGGGACAGCCAGAGAGACAGGAGGAAATCCAGGGAGTGTGGGGGCAAGACAGGGGGAGAAGTTTTCAAGGAAGAGGGAGTGACATCAAGACAACTGAAAACTGCTCACCGAATGTGACAGTTAGAAGTCACTGGTCACGTCCAGTTGTGGAGCAGCTGTGGATGGAGGGGTGGGGAAGAAATCTGGACATGAGTGTGTTAAGAGTAAATTGGAGGAGAGAGGTAGGAGATAATGAGTATAGATAATGTTTTTAAGGGGCTTGACTGTAAAAATAAAGCAAAGAAATGTGTTCTACCAGCAGAGGTTTTTTTTTTTTTTTAATTTATTGTATGTTTTATTCTTTGTAGTTGTAGAAACAGGTCCTGACATGCTTGCACACGGATGTGAGTGGTCCAGCGGCGAAGGGCACTTTGATAATGCAGGGGGGGAGGAAGGGCCTCTGGGGTGATGTTCCTGAGCAGACGGGAAACGATGGGATTAGTGCACAAGTGACCTTGGAAAGGGACAGATGAATCTCAGATGCATGATGAATTTTCCCAACAAAGGTGCACATCCTTCCACATATTTATCTGTGCACAAACCAAGATGGATAGAATGTATTGCTCATATATTTTAGCAACCTGTTTTCTTTATTCAAAAATCTGTTGTAAAGATCCTCCCACGTTAGTGCACAGAGACCAAACTCAATCTTTTTAATGACTGCTTAGTATTCAGTAGTATGGATGCCCCATTATTTATTTAACCAATCTCCTACTGATGGACATTTAGGCTGTCTCCATGTTTTATTTGCTATTACAAATGATGCTGTAGAGAACCCCCTTGCATAAATGCATATCCCCAAGCTGTTCAGAATCGCTAACTTCTAGGAGTGAAATCGCTGTGTGAAAAGATGGGTGCCTTTTGAGTTGTGTAGATGCTGCTCAAGGGCCCTCCACTGCTTCAGAGAGCACCCCACTAGTGGTGTAGGAGTGTGACAAGTCAACAGCAGGTTTCCTTAAAGTGGGGGTTAACTTTAAAGTTTTTTTAAAATTTTAGAGAGAGCTAGAGAGTGAGAGCGGGAGGAGGGGCAGAGGGAGAGGGAGAGAGAGGATCTCAAGCAGACTCCGCGCTGAGCGTCAAGCCCGATGCTGGGCTCCATCTCACAACCCTGACATCATGACCCGAGTCAAAGTCAAGAGTCAGACACATAACCGACTGAGCCACCCAGGCTTCCCCGAAGTGGGGTTTAACTTTAAAGGGTTGCCAGGACCATAAATGGTGAGCCATCGCCGCTCATCTCTGGGCTGTGGGAACGTGCCTGCCCGGCTGGTCCGGGGACTGGAAAGGTGGAGAACTGGACAGGGGGCAGAGAGAGCCAGCAAGTGGGGGGCAGCGGCACAGAGCTGGGGAGCTGTTGGGGCGCCCTGGGTCAGGAAATCAGGGCTCTGGCCAGGCCCAGAAACCACTTCTATGGGGCCCCAGTGACGGGTCAGCGACCGAGCCCTGCAGACGCAAGTTGGTAACAGACAGGAAAATCAGGTTGTCAGTGTCCAGACAGAGAGAACGGGCCGCCCACTGACAGTCACCCTCTTCTTCTTCCTCACTGACACAACCCCCATTTTGTCATGGTTCCCCTGCTTAAAAACATTACACAGCCCGCCCCGTCTGTGGGTAGCCACACAACATGGTTCCAGCCAGACATGGAAAACATTACATTTCCCGCATTAGTCCTGTGACACAGCTCAGGGTCACTGTGAAGGGGCAGAGGTTGTCTGACATGCTGGGCGTTTGCTGGGCTCGCCATGGACCCTGCACTGCCAGTCCTGAAAGGGAACCCAAGGCTCAGGGGGAGCAGCCACACTGGGACCTCAGGGTGGTCCGCGCATTCAGAGGACACCCTGGGGAAATAGACCCACAGGCTGGGACCCGTGACATCTGGGAGCTGCCTCCTTGCTGAGAAAAAATAGCCCCTGATGTATCTAGGCTTCTGACGGTCAGGTTCTCTACTATGAGCAATGCCAGGCCTGGAGTCTCCACTAATGCCCTCTGGGAACTTTCTGCAGTCAGGTGACCTCTTTGGGTCTCTCTTCGTTCATATGTTAAAGTGAGGGAGTAGAACCAAGGGATTTTTTTTTATTACTTTTTTGTTGTTGTTGTTGAAGAACTTAGATTCACAGAAGAGTTGCAGCAAGAGTATGGGGAGTTCCCTTGTACCCCTGACCAAGTTCGCTCTCAGGTTAACATCTTCTATAGCTGGACGCATTTGTTAAAAGTATGAAACCAACATGGACATGTTACGGTAAACTACACTCTTTTTTTTTTTTTTTAAAGATTTATTTATTTATTTGAGAGAGCGAGAATGAGAGAGAGAGAGAGAGAGAGAGCACATGAGAGGGGGGAGGGCTAGAGGGAGAAGCAGGCTCCCCGCCGAGCAGGGAGCCCGATGCGGGACTCGATCCCGGGACTCCAGGATCATGACCTGAGCCGAAGGCAGTCGCTTAACCAACCGAGCCACCCAGGCACCCCGGTAAACTACACTCTTGATGTTACTCAGTCTTCATAGTTTTTCCCCCTCATGTCCTTCCCCGGTTGCAGACTCTCATCCAGGATACATTACATTCAATCCTCCTGCCTCCTTACATTTAATTCCCCCCCAGCCCCGCTCCCAGTCTGGTCTACAACAGTCTTTTTCTTTCTTGTGCCCTGTGACCTGATGTCTCGAGGAGCACTGGTCAGGGACTTTGTAGGATGCTCTTCAGTTTCGAGATTGCCTGGTGTCTTCCTCACGACTAGACGGAGTTGTGGGTTTAGGGGGAAAAGAGCTCGGAGGTGAAGTGCTCTTCTCCTCACATCCTATCGGGGTGCACGTGCTACCCATTCGACGTGTCACTGTGACGTTGACCTCCACCACCTGGCCAGGTGATGTCTGCCAAGGTCTCCCTCTGTAAGCACTCCCCGAGCCCCGGCCCCGGTCCTCCCCCCGCTCTATCCTCTGCAAGCAAATCACTAAGTGGGGACCGACGCTCAAGAGGAGAGGGCAGTTGACTCATAAGCAATACGGGCTTGAACGGAGTGAGACCACTCGTACTCAGATATTTCTTTTAGACTTGACAGCAAAAGCCACAAGGCATTTACTTACAGCTGCCCACCCTAGGCTCCAGGGGACCCAATGGGAGCCACCTGGCACAGAGGTGGCACCTCTTGCCCTCTGAGTACCTGGCACGGCTGCAGCTCACCTGGTCAGGTGGCCGGAGCCGGTGGGCAGGAGGCGGGCTAAGCAGAGGAAGGCATCCAGAGGGCGGCGAGGGTGCCCTCCAGCGAGCCCTGCAGCCTGGGTCCCCCTGTGCCCCCCACCCCGAGTCCTCCGCACAGGCACAGACAGATCCGGGGCTGGGCCGGGGCTGCAGAGGGGCGGCCGCAGACCTCGGGCCCCTCCCCGTGGGGCACCCCAGCCCCGCAGCCTCCCAGGCGAGGCCGGCACACACGCGTAGCCACGGCCGCCGATGGCCACGGGCCACCGGTACTCCTCCAGGCGTGGGGTGGCTGTGCTCCGCCCCCAGGTCACTGTCCCCGTCGCGGTGGCTGTGAATGGAAGCAACCAGGCTGCGGCACACTGTCATCCCCGGGGCCAGGCCCCCTGTCGCTGCCACCACCACCTCCCCTGTCCCCGCCCAGCTGGCCCGCCTGCACGTGGAGTTTTTCAATAACTACACTACAGTATTGTAAATGCATTTTCTCTTCCTTATGATTTCCTTAACACTGCCTTTTCTCTGGCTGACATTATGGTAAGAATACAGTCTATAACAAATATCCAAAACGTGTGTGAATGCACAATTTCGGTTATTGGTAAGGCTTCCCATCAACAGTAGGCTGTTAGTCATTAGAATTTGGGGGAGTCAAAATTATACACGGGGGCGCCTGGGTGGCTCAGTTGGTTAAGCGACTGCCTTCGGCTCAGGTCATGATCCTGGACTCCCGGGATCGAGTCCCGCATCGGGCTCCCTGCTCAGCAGGGAGTCTGCTTCTCCCTCTGACCCTCCTCCCTCTCATGCTCTCTCTCTATCTCATTCTCTCTCTCAAATAAATAAATAAAATCTTTAAAAAAAAATTATACACGGATTTCCGACTTCCGGAGGGGGTGGGGGGCACTCCTAACCCTGCATTGTTCCAAGGTCAGCTGTATAAATTATTTGGAATCCTTCTGTAAGGAAGATCTGTCTCTTCTCCCCTATTTATCTATTTATTCAATTATTTTTATCAGTGTGGACTCATGGATATTTATTATACACTTTGGGTTATAGTCCAGCACTGCATTATTTTGTTACTCAAATTGTTCTGTCTTTGGGAGCTCTCGTGGGTTCCTGAGTCCCTTTGCCGTGGGCCCAGGAGTCTGTTGAGCACTTTCTTATTTTCTAGCACTGCACGCTGTTCCAGGCGCATCTTCCACATTCCCTTCCTCAGCCCTCAAATCAGCCATTTCTCTAATGACCTGTGGTTCCTCTTACTGGAGAATCGTATTAGACGCCAAGATCTGGACACTCGACCAAGGGACTTTGAAGGTGCCTCCAGCTCTAAAACTCTGGGATTCTAGACTTAGGATAAAAGAAGTTCCAAAGTCATTAAACCCCAGGAGAAGAAATGAGCTCTTCCATGTTCCAGAAGCATTAGTGGTGTGTTTTTGCCTCTTCTCTTTGTTTTCTAATTATATTTGCTGTTCTTGCCCCCATCCCTACCTCCACCTCAAAAGAGGATACCTGTGAGGTTTTGCCAGCCAGAACCTTGTACCCTTTCACCTGTGAAGTAATGCGCAGGAATTCCCGGGTGGACCCCCAGCCCCAACAACACTCAGCCAGTCTGGCTTGGGCAGGGTTAACTCCACCCTTAGCTCAAGGAATGCAGGCCCATTGGCTTCAGCCGGTCAGCTCAGGCCATCCCTTCGGCCTTTGTGATTGGTGCAAGGACAGGGCTGTGCTCCTTGGGGCCAGTGGGAGTCGGGGTTCCGAAGCTGGTCAGAGAGTGCTCTGAGCAGAGGGTTCCTTGTCACACATGTTTGGGAAAAGCTGCAAACCACCTGGTTCTCAGAGCCTTTCATGGAGCTGGTAACTGAGGAGACAAAGCCCTGAGTCTGCCTGGCTGCTGGTTCCTCTCCCCCTCAGCAAATTACCCAAGCTCTGTATGCCTCAGTTTCCTCCTCTGTAAAATGGGACAATGATGGAACCCAACTCCACAGGGCTGTGGTGACGCGAAATGAGTTCATGAAGAAGGAACAGCACCTGACCCTTGAGGAGACACCTGAGACAACGTGGCATTATTCCCACGTTCATCTCTGTCATCAGGACCCCTGCTTCGGGGCAGGGACGGGCTCTGGCCTCACTCCTGAGACCAACCCCTACTGCAGACTGCCTGGTACGTGGTCCCATGACTCGGGTCACAGCCTTTCTCCTGTCAGGCCCGCTCTTACCCTCACACGTCCATCTTGGCTTCCCCAGAAGCAGACCCCACGACAAGAAATTGAGGGTGACAGGCTTCTGTGGGAGGTGGCCCGGATCAGCGTCAGGAGGACTGGGGAAGGGAAGGAAGCCCATAAACAGTGCATTATTGAACAGGTGATGGCTTCGGGCAGCAGGGCCTCAGTCCCAAGGGGGCCACCGGGGAGAAGATGCAGATCATGCCTCTCAGAGCTGCCCATTTGGGGGTGAGGAAGAGGGAGAATTTACCTCCAACCCCAACCTTCACTGATTGAGGCTGATCCTAAGCCTCGCTCCCTGGAGTTCTCAGGCCCCCATGATAGATGGAGCTGCTCCTAGCTTTAAGGCACATCTGCGCCCTACCCATGGCTGGACACCTGGCCTGGCCCATGCAGCCAGGTGAGTACCTGTCCCCAGATTCTGTAAATGTTGGGTTCAATTTCACATGCCCTGTGCCCGGGGCTTCCCCCCAAAAAACTTTCTACATGTCATCCGGAACATCGTTCTTCCAAATCTAGTCCATCTCAATGTCTATCCACCCTCCTGCTGTGGAGTGGTGCCCAGAACCCCCTCAGGTGATCAGGGATGGGACAGTGAGGGCCGAAAGCTGGGACCCCACATCACCCCCACCCAGCTCAGCATGTCATCTGAGCCCCCAGCTCAAGGTGCAGCCACTTCCTTCCCTGAGCACCTGCTGTGCGCCGGCCCTGCAGAGAGCTTCCCCTCCCCTTTGGGGGGACGGGCTCACCAGCTCTGCCTTCCAGGCAGGGAAGCTGGGGATCTGAGAGGTGAAGTCACGGCCCCAAGGTCACCCATCTGACCCTAGGGACCCCTGAAGGGGACCCACACCCGTCCCCACCCCCCACTGCCCTGTCTGCAGGGATGTGGTTTTCAGTAACCTCTAGACACTGCCCCCTGCGGCTGTCCCCTTCCTAATCCTTTCCTGTCCGTTTGCCTAGAACAAGCCCAGAGCTCCCCCTGAGCACATGGCAGAGATGGGTTCCCAGAGCCCAAGGTTGGCACCCAGCAGCAAAGACTGTGTGCGCTCCAGCCCTGCTTTCTGATCGTGACTTACTTACCTGACAATAATTAGTTCATTATGTCCACAGTATGGCGTATTCCTCTTGAGGCTTTGCAGTAATTACAGGGTGGTATGTTATTAACAATGATTTGTGGAAGCTACAAGCTTTGGATGAAGATTGCACTGGCAAGACTGCTGGGCATTCAAGAACTTGCCGGAGCTCACAGGATGGGTCTACACCTAGGACCTGCGGCCGACTCCAGCCTCCAGCCCCGACCCCTGAGCTCACCGCTGCTCTGGTCCTGGGCGTCCATTGGTGCAGCTCTCAGGGCTCATGTCCATCCCACCCCACAAGGGAAAGGCTGATGGAATGAGTGCCTCCCATCTGCAGATGAGGGAACCGAGGCCCAGAGTGGGGAGGCAACTCTCCAAAGTCCCACAGAATGGAAGTGGGGGCCCCCTGTGTGCCTGACTCCTCCTCTAGGGCTCCCTCCTCTGCTCCCCCCACTCCCAGCCCCCATTCTCCTCTCTGAGAGGTAGCCTGGCAGCAGGGGAGCCCTCATTCTTCAGCATGACCTGTCCTGACAGCCAGGCCCTCCTAGGTCCACATGGCACCCCCCGCTTCCCCTCCTGAGAGGCCTGAGCTCTTCCTTCCTCAAGTGTCTGCTTTAATTATTACCCTCAAGGAGAGAATCCAGGAGGCGAACACAAAAGGCTTGCCTCTGATCATCGAAGGTTCGGGCCTCCCTGGAATGCACATGGAGGCCCCCTGCGCCCCTGCACTACAGGCCATCAGCCTCTGTCCCCTGTGCCCCAGGGCGCTGGGCTCCCCATGGTAGCGGTAGTGCGTTGTGTGCAGACTCGGGAGACTGCTCTGCTGGGCATCTCCAGCTGCCCCTCACTACAGGGGAGACTTCAGGTACCCAGCCTCCCCGGACCCCACTCCCTCGTGAAATGGCAATGAGACTTCACCCTCTTTGGAACTCAGTTCTCCCCTCGAAAGGCTAGAGAAATCAGTTCCATTATTGGGAAGCTGGGCAAGGACACAGGCCTTTGGCTGCCGTTTTCCGGGCCTGCAGCAAGTTGTAGGGTAACAATAAATGTGCAAAGCCCCCACCTGCCTTCCTGCTCCTGTGTGCCCCACACACCGGGTTCCAGCAGGGACTGGGTTCCACTCAGGACGGACACACTCTGCCCCTCAGTCACCCCTGGGGCCAAGGACCACCTGAGCATGGGGAGTATGTTGTGTGTTTCCGATCCTGTAAAATCGGGGGGCCTGGATCACCTCCAAGTCCCCTCCCAGGTCTAGGATGCTGAGTCTCCTCATGCCTCCAGCCAGGCCCCTTTCCCTTCACAGAGTCCTTGGAGACAGCAGGCAGAGGGAACATGTCATCCCAAGGCCACATGCCAACACGGGGCAGGGCAGGTGCCCGATCCGAAGCCTCCCGACTCCGAGTCCAGGGCTGGGGGTCCTCCACACCCATGAAAGTCAGACATGAGGGTTTCCCACAGACCAACTCCCTTGGAAGGTGAGGGGCATGGGCCTGTGTCAGGAGAGATGAGTTTCCTCACCTCCTGTCCTCACACAGGGAAAATGAACTTGGATCCCAAGGCACCCAGAAGCCTCTGTGCAAATGAGAAAAGTGGGTCTCAGAGACATCAAGTCAGGTGTTCAGGATGCTGCCGGCAGGAAGTGGCAGAACGGGGATCAAACCCAGGTCTTGGCGGCTATAGAGACCGAGCTCTTGGCAACGGAGCCTGGCCCCTGGCCATGACCTGCTCCCTCCTGGATCTAGGGAGCCCTGGCGGGACCTAGCCTGCTCTCGAGAGTACTAGCCTAGACTGTGGGAGTGACTCACTCTCATTTCCCAAAGTTCCTGCCTTTTCTCATTGAGCCCACCCAAGGCTTCTGCAGCTGAGCAAACTCTGTCCCTATAGTTCGTGACAGCCTCCTGAGATTGCAGCTGATCTGAGCTTGGGTCGCATCTGTGTTCCGTTAGGTGCCTGCTGGGATCCCGCACTGCGATCCTGGCCACGCTTGGGAATCTTCTTAGCAGGAGTCTCGCGCAGCTTCAAAGCCCTTGGCTCCTCCGAACTCCCCAGGAGAGGCAGGGACAGCGCCAAACCTTGCAGCACAGGGCCCAGGTGCCTTGTCAAAGAGCAGACCAGCCAAGTCTACCAATAGGGGCATCCAGCCCCAAAGGCCAAGGCCCACGCTGAGCAGAGAGCAGGAGGTCAATGGACCACCCACACAGCACAGAAGACCCAGCCAGTCCACTCTCCACCTGCTGGGAGGGGGGGCTGGGTTTGAGGCTAGTGGGGACTGTGCAGATCCTCGAGGCCTGGCCGCAGTGCAAGGACACATCTGTCTCTGGTGGGGGTGGGGGGTCTGCGCTGACATCGGTCCTGGGAGGGTGGAGTTGGCTTGTTCTGAGCCCTGTGTGATCCGTGCCCCGGATGCTCTTAGTGATTGTTGCAGAGCCCTGGGTGCCCCGCCCATGTCCCCAGGTGCTCACCCTCACCCACCAAGGGAGGCTGCCCACAGAGGACCCCTGCGGCTCCCCGTGCCTCCTGTTCCCTCCATTAGAGCACGCCCAATGGCATTCACAAAACAGGGCACCCACCACGTGCCAGGAGCTATTCCAGGCATGGGGACACAGCTCTGAGAGGGGCAGAGAAAGCCCCATCCTCCTGGAGCTGACGTTTAGTGGGGTGACAGACATTAACAGACTCAGCTGTATCTAGAGTCAGGCGGTGACACGCGCTAAGGGGACACAAAGCAGGGTGAGGGGACGCAGGTGACCGTGTGCCGGTTGGAGGCTGCCGTGACCCCACTGCATGCAGACTGGGGTGGGCACCGGGGCTCGTCGGGCCCGCATCTCCAACCCAGACACAGAGCCCGGCCCAGGCTGGGCCTCAGCAGATACCTGCCACCCGAGCACCTACGTGAACAGAGCCCCCTCCTCAGGCCTTTGTCGGGGAGGGGGTGGCAGGGGGGCTGATCTCAATGCTCCCCTCTCTGGTGAGATGTCTCCACAGGACCCCATTTCTAGAGGATTGGGGTCCCTGCACCCCATTTGCCCAGTGTCTCCAGAGGTCATTCCCCAGCAGATGAGGGAGGGGATTGAGGAAAGAGCAGGACCCCTCCCCACCTCCCTTCTCCAGGCAAAGCCGGCCCCCCCAGAGGGGAGGGGAGTGACTCCGACACCCCTCTCCCAGAGCCGGTGGGGATCAGAGCAGGAAATGCCGCCTCATATGACAAAGAGTGACCCGGGACATCAGGCTCCCCTGGGAACAGCCGCACGCAGGCCCCCTCCTCGACCCCCAGCCGGGAAGCCCTCCGTTTCCTTGTAGTGCGTGTCTCAAGCACATTGTTTCCCCTCTTGATAAAGTGTAAATCTTTCGAGGCTCTCTGATGGTTATTTCATGTCTCCAAAGCATACTTTTCACGGGCAAATCAATTCCACAGAAACACCTAGAGCCCGTGGGAATTAAATCTGTTAACAAGCGAGCAGTGGCCCGTGGCTCCCGGGGACGCCTGGACATCGGGAGATGTGAAGTCTGGCTGGCACCCTGCCCGGAGCCCTGGGAGGGACTCACACAGGGGTTTCGGGAGTCTTAACACTTTAGTTTTTCCCAGGGGTTAAAATTAAACTTCCTTTCCGAGTCTGGAGAGAATGATTAAGGAAGACTCAGAGGGCCCCTCACGTCACCCCCAGAGGGTGTTCCTCAAACCCCGTGAATGTTGGGGAACAGCCTCCAGTTCCCACAGTCCCCCGCGGTTTGGACACTGGGTATCCTCACATGAGCGGGGGCAGTGGGAAGTGAGGAGACCCGAAATGCCACCCCAGCACCACAGTCCATCAGGAAAGGGAGGCCAGGCAGGGACTCTTGACCAGCAGAGACCATTTCTAGAGGCTGTGAGGGAGCAGGGCAAGGGGAGGAGATGGATGCTCCCCTCATGCTAGAACATCTGCAAAAAGGGATAATTTCCAAAGATCCTGAGTGCTGGAATGGGCCTAGGTCCCATGCCTCATATGATACCAGAATCTCCACAATAAAAATTATACACTGATTGACCTCAGAAGTGAGATCAGCAACCAGCCACTGGCAGCTTCTTATTGTGCCCGGCTCTGTGCTAAAGGCTTTCCATGTAGCATTTCACTTAAACCACATAGCCCAGTAACACAATCCCTACTTTATAGAAGAAACAAGCCCATCAAGGTAGAGTCATGTGCCCTGAAATGCACAAAAGCTCTGATGTGTTTCCAACCTAGGCTGTCCTCGTATTATGCCTCCCAACAAGTAGTCGTCCAACCCTGCTTGCATACCCCCAAGGACAGCGAGCTCACCACCTATCAAGGGGGCCCATTTCATCTCCATCACAAGACAGCTTTGACTGGAGGACAGTCCGTCAGGCCACACTGAGGACACTTACTCCGTCTTCCATGTGGCAGGCTTTCCTGTATCGGAAGACAGCTCTCGTCTGCACATGGATGTTCGTCTCCAGGTTGCACAGCCCCATTACTTTTCGGAGTTACTTATCACACATCCTTCATGACGCCTGCTCCCCCAATCAAGCTTGAGTTTCTTGTCTCCTTTTACATGATCTGACAAAGTTGGATGCACTTCTCCAAGGAAGAGCTTATGGGGGAGAATGGTGCTAACCAAGTAATTGCAGAAATAATTGCAGTGAAATTAAACACAACATCGCACCAGTCGACAGCTGAAGTTTGCACCCACGAGGCTCAGTCAGAATGCTTGGACCCCACCTTCTGAAAGAGCAGGTGCTCACAGTGAGGGGACCTCTCAGCCATTGGTGAACAGCTGGGCTCCCTCTGCAAGGCAGGAACACCAGCTCTGAATCCGGTCCCTCGGGCTCGTGCTGCCAGGCGGTGGCAAGGCCCGTCTCTCCAGAAGCAAGGCTGGGAAGGGTTCGTGGCTCTTCACGTCCCCCGCGCATGAGACCCTTCCCACCTTGGAGCCAAATCAGGAAGGGAGAGGGCTCAGCAGCAGGCATTTTCCAGATGTTTGTCCTTAGCAGGAATGTGGGCGTCACCATGGCCGGTGGGGAAATCCTGATCCTTGGGGTCAGGAAGCCTGGGGTGTGAAACCCATCTCTAATGAGCTTTATAACCCTGGCCAGTCAGTCAATATCTCTGGGCCTGTTTCTTCACCTGACACACGGTGCTAATAATAACCACCTCTTGGGGATAGTTTTATGTTTTAGAATCACATGAGATCTTCCACATGATGGCTCAGACATAGACCTAGCAACCGTCCACTCCCTTATACATCAGTGGTGAAGATGATGCAGAGGGTCAGCTAGGAGATAAGAATTTCTACATTTTTCCCTCTTACCTGACCTTGGACTGAGCCTCCAACTGAACTGGCCCTTTATACAGGACTCTCTCCTCTGGCCCAGCCACCACATCCATGCTGTCTCCCAGATTTTCTCTCGGCTTGTCCCAGTGGCTCCACCTTTGTCTCCAGAGCCTTCCCACTCTTCTCTGTCCCCACCTTTGGAACTAGACTATCTCTGCAGGAAGGGCAGCTCTGTCCTTCTGCTTTCCACCTGCCCAGACCTTCACCCATGACCAAATCCAGCTGGGTGCACCAGGATCCCACGCACAACAGAGGGCCCGTGTTCCTGGGCACGCACCGTGTGTCGGAAACTTGCGTTCAGAGTACTAATTTGGCCCGGGGCTCATGGCTGGTATATTCCTGGGACATATGTAAATCTAGGTCTACCTGGCTCCTAAGCCCTGTGATTTGCTTCACAGCCCCGTGCTCCCCGTGTGATTATGGAGAGAGAGCTTCTGGCCAGAGCTGTAATTAAGGAATTACAGAGACTCCGAGGATGGAGTCAGGAGGGCTTTGAAGACAGACCACCAGGAGGGAGAGGCCATGGGGCTGGGAGAGGAAACCTCCACAGGGGTCAGGCAGCCTGGGTCACAGCCTCAGCTCTCCCGCCCACATGCTGGTTGACCTTGGGCAAGCCCCTTAACTGCTCTGAGCCTCAACTTCCCCATCTGTAATCCTAGGCCAAAACCATCCATCTCCCTGGCAGTCTGTGAGGGTTGCCTGAGTGTAACGCACATGGAAGTACCTAGCACCGTGCTCCACTTAGTAAAGATGGGCTGGAACCAAACTTTATCCACTGGGATGTGGAGGAGACCCGGGACTAGACCCCGGTGTTCTGATGCCCGAACTCCAACCCTCCTGCCCTCTGGCCTGTTGGAGAGGCTAAACCCAGTGTTCCTCCCCTCAGACCCAGCAACGAGTCATGTCACACGTGGCACCTCCCTTGGCCACGTACCCTTCACCACCTGCAAAGACGCCTGAATTCATGGGGGCGCCCCTCCCAGTGCACGCCTCCCCGCAGCTCCCGGCCAGGTCCTTCCCTGTCTCCCTTCCTCCCTCCCTCCCTCTGTGATTCCACATCACCATCCACCATCCAACAGACGACAGCTGAGCACATCTGCACACAGCTCTTGTGGCTGGTCGGTTCCTCTGCGGACCACGGTGCATTCCTTGTAATGACGTTCATTAGTCTGGCTGACATCAACACTGTTCTCGGGTTAATACGTTTAACTTAATGAGGCATTATTTTCAGTTAGAAAATTCCTGAAGAAGCATGTTTTCTCCTGATGAGCTAAGCGGATGAGTAGATTAATCCTAGACCTGAACAAGCTAAGAAAATGAATCTAACCAGCTCTTTTTTCTTCTTTAGTTACAGGCTGAGCTTAAATTAATTTGCATAAAACTGCTCATTTCTTAGGGAAAGGAACAGGGAGAAGATCCCCACTTGACTCTGTGACTTGTCCTCCATGGGCTGTTTGTTTCCCTCTCCCTCCCCAGCTCCAGCCCCAAGGACAGGAAAAGACAGAGGATGTTCTTTGGGGAGTGGATGGTGCCTGATACTGAGCAGTGGGAGGGGCCAGCTCTTGAAAGGGGAGCTTTCACGTGGTGACTGAGACGCCAAGCACAGTGGACAGAGCTGGGAGTCCATCTGGCTTGTCTCTGTCACTGCCAGCTTCACAGGGCTCACTGTGCCTAGCACTTAGTAGGCACTCGATAGATATTTGCCAAATGAGCACAGTAGATGCTTAACAGATGGCTCCTAGATGTTCAAGGAATCACATGATCTCAAGAGAGGGAAGGTGCTTGACGTTCTAGATACATCTGATGGGGGAGCCAGTGTTCCTGACTCCTGGTCCTGGGGCCAAAGACCACCCAAAGGCCCATTTCCTTTGATGACTTGACCAGTGGACATTCCCACATCCCTGTCCCCAGGGGCACTGGGAGCCATTGCCAGCCATGAGATGTCCCCCAGTGAGCACTTCCTTCCTCCCGGACAATACACTGTCTGCCTCTGCTCCTAAATGAGAGAACAGGGGATTGGGGGGCCCCTCGACATCCTCTGCACCTGCTTGCTCAGTGGCCAGTTCACTCTGAGAGCAAGAGTGGCAGGTTTCATGTGTCCACAGGCGGGGGTGGGGTTGGATTTACAGACAGGCAGAGCCACGGAACCAGAGAGACCACTGGGACACCTTGACCATGATCCAGAGAGGAGACAACGGTGGGCACATAAAGGAGCCACCACTTTGCAGGGCTGCAATTATTGTGGAAAGCACTGGGCACGGAGCCTGGCCCAGAGCAGGGGCTCGGGAGATGGTAACTATTATTAGTAGCACATGGATGGAGCGGAGTATCTGAAATCGAATCTCTTGGCTGCATGGAGTCTCTCCAGGAGAGGAAAAAGACTCCCAGGCTGCAAGGAAAATTTGCGGATAAGTTGCAGGAAGCAGTCTTTTGTGCAGGGGGGCTGTCCCTTGTGCAGGGGGCAAGGTCTTGGTAGCGGTGGAGAGACAAGTGGGTCAGATTAGACAAGTGACAAACACTGACCTTTTACACGATCCACAAGTGCTCAGGTGACAGGTACCCAGACCCTTTAGAAGAGGGAGGGAAACTCTTAAAGGCTATGTCCTCTTTCTCAATTTAAATGAAGTAAGTTTAGGCATCAAAGTACCTGTATGGTGATTGAATTCTCCCTGGTCAAACCCTTTCCTCCTGTAATATATTCCCCAGATGGGATTTTAACTGGATATAATTACATCAATAGCACGCCGTATTCACATGGGTGAGCGATCACATGCCTTTCTTTTGAAGTGGGACTGGCAGCTACTGCAGATCAGCAAACAGCGGCCTTGAGTGTGTGTGTTTGCCGCCCCCCCCCCCCCCCCCCCGCCAGGTTCTCAAAAGCAGAGATGGCCCCAGGGCAAATCAGTCTCTGGGTTTTCAAAGGCAGCAGCTCCTATTTCTCGGCTTTGTTCTCCCTGAATGTTTCCGGCAGAGAATTCCGGGAGGAGGTCAGATCCCGAGTTGGGGTTGGGCCATCCCACAGCCTGCTGGGTGATCTGGAACCTGTGGCTTCCCCTCTCTGGCCTCAGTTTCCCCAATGTGTAAAATATAGCCATTGGGCCCACTGGGGGTCTAAGGATCCTTCTGAGTGGAGCAGGACAGGAAGTCCAAGCGAGGCCCGGATGGAGGATAGTAAAGGAGCAGGGGGTGGAGGAGGTTGGGAAGGATGACCCTGATGAACGTGCCAGTTTAAAGAGCTGCCCTGGCCACTTCAGTCTGAGACCCACCTCCAACCACCTGCCCCTACATTTACCCGAGCGGCTTTCTCTGGCCACCAAATCCTGCTCTGACGCCCTATGCAGCAGAACGTAACTGTCTGGGCGTGAATGCTCCTTCCCGGGGAAGATCCCTCAGGCAATGACGAGGCGGCTTGTATAAAAATACCCATCTCCTGCCATTCTGGTGGGTAACTCTGTACTCTGTGTGCCCGACTTGGCCTCCTGGTTCCCCATCTGATCTGGCCTTGAGCTCCTCCCTGACCCCAGGTCACTGAACTGATAACGCAGCCTCATTGGAGAGCTGCCCCTCCCTGCCTTGCTCCCTCAAGTGTTTCCTTGTCCCCTCACCTTAATCACAGGTTTTGACACCTTGTGGTAGGTTCTGCCGCCAGGGGACCCAAACTAAGACAGTGCGTGAGCACTTGGGATGGGCACAGGGGCATTTGGGGGTGGGTGCTGGTGCCTGGTGTTGAACGTTCAACTCCTGGGAGCTCTCTGAGCTGCACTCGCCATGTGTGTCCTTCCCTCTATGTGTGTTTTACATTATTACGCCATGATAAGAAGTGTGCAGGGCCCTTTTTATTGCGATGCCTAGAATATGCTGACCGGGTGGGGGGGTGACAGGAAGCACACTGGACAGACACCCACCACACAGAGCACACTGGACAGACTGGACAGACACCCACCACTCCCAGAGAAGCTCCTTTTGTCAAATCGTGTGCAGACGAATGAATTAATTAGAAAAGACAGGACCTACCGAGCAGACGAACGAAGGAAATGTGAGGAACGCGAGCATGACTGAGCACTGAGGGATGAGTGATGGAAGGGGGCCAACACGGGAAAGGTGAGAGAGGAAGCCCCCGAGACCGCGGGGAGCTGAGCGCACAGCTGGGCAGCGGAAGGAAGAACAAATGAACGAGAGGACATGGCAGAAGGGGGGATGAAGTCACCGCAGAGTGAAGCAAGGAATGAATAACACACGAGTGAGTGTGTGAACTTAAAAAGAAGAAACAAGGCATGCATGAAAAAAAGCTGAAAAGTGAGGGAAGGAATGATAGATGTGAAAGTATAAGAAACAAGAAGCAGATGAATGATTGTATACACGCTTAAGGGAACACAGGCTTCGGTGTGTGCTGGCTGCTTGAGAAGAAGTGATCTGTGGAGCAGAAAACCCCCAACTCTGAGGAAGGTGGGTCCACTCAGACACCTGGGGCCAGGGGCTTGGACAACCCAGTGCGTTCTCCTCAGAGAAGGTTCCTAAAGTGAGTTCTGTTCGGATTTAATAAAAACATCACTAAGCAAGTATCAATGATGCCATGGGGTGGGCCACTCCCTGGGATTAACTCTGGCTTCGGTGGAAAGAGCTAAGTGAAAACCACTACATTGTCTTCACGATTAGGTCACAGATAATTACCTATTATGTAGCAACCCCCCAGCATGACTTTAATAATTGCTATTTAAGTAACACATTTTTACTGTCTCCTTACAATTAACCTCCGGGAAATATAATTACTGTCGGCATGGGGAAGTTTGCGGAGTGGCCCCGGGAATGAGGAAAAGGGCTGACGCGGTTGCCGGGATGGTCTGGTGAGACCCCAAGGCCGGTGATGCTGTGGACAGAGCTCAGGTCTGGGAGAACCCGGGTCCAGGAAGTCAGGCAAGTCACTCCCCCACCTGGGCCTCAGTCACCTCCCCTGTGAGGTGAAGATGGGTCTCCAAATTCCCATCCCCCCTGGGGGCCCAGGAATCTCACTGGAGACCCAGGTCAAGGTCAGAGTTAGTCACCACCCCTGACCCCCAGCGTGATGCCCTTGTCTGTATCTGACCCCCTGACATTTGGTTGACAGCCAACCCCTCCCCCAATTAGCAGTGGCAGAGCGGGGAGAAGAGTAACCCAAGAAGGTGGTGGGAGCTGATCGCAAAGGGCTTGAGCACCATACAGTGTGGACTCCATCCCAGAAGCAACAAGAACAGATGAGAGAGCACACAGTTCTGCGTAGCCAAGCTGAACACTCTGGTCCACCAGGTCAGGAACCTAGAGGTAAACCCTGGTGTGCCCAGGGAATCACATGACCATGAGTTAACTTGGGCTCTATCACCTACAGGACCTGCCACCAGTTCCAGAACCTACCTGTCTCCCATCTCAGCCAATGGTGTTGGGCACAGAGACCCAGTAACCATCCCAGCTGGTCCTAACTCAGCTCTGCCCAGCAGGACCATCTTGGCTCAGACTCCTCGGCGCCCTCTGCTCTCCCGGAGCAAGTCCAGCCTCATGGGGGGCAGCCCTAGCAGGTTCACCAGGAACTGGGTCAAGGGATCCCCGTTCACCTTTCCAAGGCAGCCAAGGACACCCCCAAGGACACAGGTGGCTGGATAGGCAGCTGGGGCTCCTCTTATATTTGCTACACTCCTCAGATTGTCCTTGTTCATCACAAACTGCCTTCAGAGACAGAAGAAGAAGTTATAAAAATTAAGGAGGCAGTAGCGACTCCTATGAAGTGAGATCCAGTTTCTTTCTACACAATTAAACGTGACTGTTTAAATGTCCCTGTCACAGGACACACTGACTCCTGCAGGGTAAGCATTGATAATGACCCAGCTGGGGAGATTCTGGTATTTAAGGAGCAAAGAACCAGGGGCTTCAGCATCAGACGGACATGGGTTTGAGTCTGAGCTCAGCCTCATCCATGGACAGATTGCACTTCACCTCCCAAACCTCCGACTCCCCATTTCCAGAGCGGGAGGCGACGTCTCTCTCACGGGTGTGAGCGGAAGAGCGTGGGTAAAACGTGGGGCACTGCGGACATTCCCCCAAACCGCTTACTGCTGTGATCGACTAAGTGATGAGCAAAGACAAAGCAGAGGTTGTCTTGGGAGAGATGCCTCTTGCCTCTTTGTCCCTGTGGAAATTTCCTCAATAGACGGCTTGAACCAGTTTGATAATCTCGTATCCTTCTGACAAAATAAAGCTCCACCGCAGAAAGCTTTATCACCAAAGAAGAAAAGAAAAAAGAAGAGGCTCATCCTGCAATGTTCATAAAATCCATTTCTTACCCAAGGTCCCTGGTTGCAAAGAGGCGGCGGGGGGGCCCTGCCCCTCCAGGTGTCTCCCTGCACCGAGGACCAGACGGGCAGTCTCATTGCATCCCTGCGGTGACTGCAAGGAGATGTCATCTCCCCGCTGTCCAGATGGGGAAACTGAGGCTCAGAGTAGTGATACCACTTTACAGCACAACAACAGATGTCACTGAGTACCAACTATGAGACCCAGCAATGAACAAAGTCCCTACTCCCATGGAACTGGTGGTGTACTAGGGAACACAGATCAGACGGGATGAAGATGTAAAATGTCAGGTAGTGAGAAGGAGAAGAATAGGGCTGGGTGTCAGGTAGCCTCCTTCATCTGATGGAACGCTCGCCTGTGTCTGCTGCCACATGGCTTCTCAGAGCCGCTTTGTGCTGGGGAAGTTCCTGGGCATGAAAAACATTCTTATGGGAATAACAGATGCATGGAGTAGGACCTGAGAATACTTCATTCATTCATTCATTCGTTCACCCACTCATTCATTCATTCCCCAGGCCCGGCCCTCGGTGTAAGTCAGTGAAATAGGCAGACGAGTCCTCCTGCCCAGAGCTCACATTCCAGCCCAGGGCCTGATGCCTACAAGTCAGCACAGATCGATGAGGTCATGTCAGCTCTCGGCCTGTCTAAGCCTGGGACTCCCTGTCTATATGATGCAGGTGATGACAGCACCCATGGAGAGGTCACCCTGTGCCGGGAATTGTGCTGAGGGCTCAGGTGCTCCATCTCGGCCAGCCTCACGACCTCCCTGTGCACCCACAGTGCAGAGATCAGGAAATCAAGGCCCAGAAAGGTGAAGTCAACTTTGCAAAATCACAGCCAACCAGTGGCTTCAGGGGCAGAGGACCCGAGTTTGTGTCCAGGCTCAGCCATTCCCCAGCCTTGTTACCTCGGGAAGGTTCTCCCTGCTGAGCCTATTTCCTCAACAGTAAAGTGAGAATGCAGTGGTACCTGCCTCAGGGGACTGTTTTGGGAGGCGAGATGGTGCCTGGCTCCCTCTCCTATGGTGCTCACTGTGCTAATCCTCCCAAAGCCCCTCCATGGAATGTGCTTCTAGAACCCTTTAACAGACTGCTTCATTGTCTCCAGTTTGCAGATGAAGAAGCTGAGACCAAGGGGGAGTCATTCCCTAAAGTCACAAGATGACAAATAGCAGAACCGGGATTCTTTCATCTCATCTGTGTTTTCTACCCATGCTGATTTTCGCTGTTGCCTCTCTTTGCTTTCTTTTTGACTCATTTTCTTCTGTCCATAGTATTGATCAGATATCCTTCATTACCTTTCTGCTTCTATTGCTTTCGAAGCACCCTTCTCCTCTCCATGTATTCGCTGACTTAAAATGAAAGAGGTGTTCTCATCTAGACTTAACACAGCCTAAAACTACTCAGCACCTCTCCCTCCCTCTGAATGACACCAAGTCCCTTGAATGCTTCAACTCATCTTGAGGTTGGTTTCATCTAGTGCCGATTCCATTGTCTTTTTCTACCTCCCCCAACTTAGTTCTCAGTATTGCTGTTGTTGGTTCTCCTCTCATTTCATATAGTCGATGAGCAACTAGACTGACCCCCAACACAGACATCACTGCATTCTTTTCCTACCTTCCTGCTAAGCCTTCGTAACCCCCAGGTTCAACATCCTCCTCTCTGACATGACCCATTATTCATTCTCTTAGCTAGATCTGGTGAGTGGGAAACCCTCTCAGTTTTTATCTAAAGACATCTTTTTCCTCTCCCTCAATTTTGAGTGATGGTATAGCTAGAACTAGAATTCTACTTTAGCAGTTATTCCTCTTGGCACCAAAAATATTGTTCCAGTGTTTTCTGGTCTCAATGGTTGCTGTGGAGTAGTCTGCTGTCAACCTGTCTTTCTTTAGCTGATCCTACCTTTCCCTGGTTGCCTTTTATTTTTTCTAATGTGAACTATTTTTAATGTATATTCAAAAGTCCTTCCTGCTCCCTTTCATTCACTACCACTCCACCAGTTCTAACCAACTCTAACACTATGGATTAGTTTTGCCTGTTTTAGAACTTTTTATAAATAGAATCATATAGTATGTTCTCATTTGTGTCTATTTTTTTTCTTCTCAATATTATGTTGGAGTCATAGTTGATCAATTCCCAATAATACAGATACAGGTATAGATAATTTAGAAGTAAATCTAGGTCTCTATATACATATAGATTTTTAAAAAGCCTTCTTAGGATTCATAGGACTTCCTGAATCAGAAAATCATCTTTCACAAATTCTCAAAAATTCTGGGTCCTTATCAGTTTGATCATTTCCTCTTTCATTCCTCTTTTCTTATATTCTAGAACCCCTATTTCATGTACAGTGGACCATCTTATTCTAATCTAATGTCTCTTAATTTCATTTTCATATTTTCCTCCAGGTTGCTTTTCTGATCTGTATTCTAGAAGGTTTCCTTTTGTCTACATTCCTATTCACTTATTTTCTTCCTAGCTTTGCCTAATCTGCTATTTTATTCATTTCCTGAGTTTTTATTTCAAAAAATTATATACTTCATTTAAAAATATTTTATTTCCCAATATTGCCTGCTTTTGTTTTTTTGTTTTTGTTTTTGTTTTTTTACAATATCTGGTCCTATTATGATTATTTTTTAAAAGGACTTCATTTTTTAGAGCAATTTTAGGTTCACAGCAAAATTAAGAGGAAGGTGAAGATACTTCCTATATCCTCCCCTCCCACAAGCACAGCTTCTCCCATTAACAACATCACTCGTCAGAAAGGTAAATTTGTGGGGCGCCTGGGTGGCTCAGTTGGTTAAGTGTCTGCCTTCAGCTCAGGTCATGATCCCAGAGTCCTGGGATCAAGCCCTACATTGGGCTCCCTTCTCCCCTGCCCTCTGCCACTCCCCCTGCTTTTGCACTCTCTCTCGCAAATAAATAAAATCTTTAAAAAAGAAAAGAAAGTTACATTTGTAATAATTGATGAATCTACACTGACAAATAACAATCACCCGAACTCCATAGTCTACATTAGGATTCAGTCTTGTTGTTGTACATTCTATGGGTTTGGACAAATGTATAATGACATGTATCTATGATTATAACCACATACCAATATTTTCATTGCCCTAAAAACCCTCTGTGTTCCACCTACTCATCCCTTCCCCACCATTCTTATGATTTAGATTCTCTCTCTCATGTCTTTATTTTAAGCATGCTTGTATTAGACTTCCCCTAGAATCATTCTATTACTTGAGGTTCTTTGAATTATCTTCCTATTCTTGTTTGTCTGCCACCCCTCATAATATATCCATTCATTTCTTTTGGAATTTTGGTTTTCAAGCTCCTCTTCATTGGGGCCTTCTCTGTGGGAATCTTGTACAGCCTGAGTGGAGGATGTGGTCCTAGTGAATTATTCTGGATTGGATTCTTCAGATGTTCCAGAAGTACCAACAGCCTGGGTCCAATTATGGATTAGTTCCTTGGTGTCTCTGTTCAGAAATCAAATTCATGAGGTAAATTAAAACTATAAGCCCAAGGAAGGTACTGGCCTGTGTTTACAAATTCCAAAGATAACTCTTTTTTGTTCTAGCTCTACCCAGAGTCCAGAGACAGACAAGATTCCCTGCAATCTCCTACTTCTTCCCACTAGAATATATGTTTCTAATACTCTCTTTCACTGAAGATGTAACCACTTCAAAAATCCCAGCTCTGTGTGGGGACCAAATACCCAAGTTTTGGGCTCCCATGGGCACAAGACCTCATTTGTTCCTGTGACAGTGTTAAGCCCAAGCCCTAGGGTCACCAAAATTCATAATCTCACTCCCACTCCCAGCGTGGTACTTGCCACCCAGATTGTCATTTCTTCTCCACTCCCTGGGGATGTCCCTATCCTTTTCTCTAGAGTTTGCAGGGAAAACGTTTTCAGAAGCAGGAGTCAGAACCCAGTTTCTAAGTTGGATCTGTTTCCTGCCCCACCCACCCCAGACCCATCTGGGCTTACTGAGCCTGAGGATCCCATGGAGCATCCAGGGGCAAGGGTCCAGGAGGCAGCTAGATATATGACTCAGGGCTCAGCACATGGGACTGGGATGTGGACACAAACGTGGAGTTCAGTGGATGTGCTCACTAGCACCTCTGGGAGCATGCAAGTGTCCACACAGGTGTGTTTAAGTTGTTTGTTCCTATATCCACATATGCCTGGGCTTGTGGCCAAGCTGTGAACTTTTGTGCCCAGGGCCAAGATCAAAGATAAATGTGAGTGCGAACTCACGGGCACCATACCCTGCTGCTTTTAGGGGAA
This sequence comes from Mirounga angustirostris, assembly GCF_029215605.1. Classification (NCBI taxonomy): domain Eukaryota; kingdom Metazoa; phylum Chordata; class Mammalia; order Carnivora; family Phocidae; genus Mirounga; species Mirounga angustirostris. The sequence goes on from NW_026991712.1 coordinate 167,839,115, forward strand.
GAACAACCTGGATGCATATGGTCCAAAAATGGAAAGGAGGCAGCCTGGGGCTGTATTGGTGGCCCAGGATTTAGGGTTGGCCAGACGTGGGTCTCCACCTGGGCGCTGGCACTTTCTAGATGTGTAACTTTGAGCAAGTCAGTTCTCCTTCCTGAGCCTTAGCTGGAAAATAGAGACAATAAAGCCTACCTTGAGGGTTTTGTGAAGACATCACACAGGTCAGTGTGCTGAGCAGGGCATGTGGTGCTGCCTTAGGAGATGAATTTGGAGCCTCTGCCCTGTGCTCAGTCAGGGCAGACAGACCTGGGCTCAATGTGGGCCTCGGAACATCAAATTTCCCCAGGTGGGAAATGGAAGGCAGGGGAGCCAGTATATGCAAAGGTCAGAGATGCAAAATGGTATGGAATGTTCTGGGAGTGGTTCTGTGTAGCTGGTGTGATGGGGAAGCCTAGAAGCAGTATAAATTCTGAGGGATAGCAAGGAAGACCTAGGGGATAGAAATGGGGATGAAAATGTCCCAACAGGTCATGGTTGGCACAGCCAAGGCAGGTCAGCGAAGTGGGGCTTTGTGACAGCAACCAGCAGAAAACGAGCATGTCTGTCCTCAGAGGACTCGGACCTTCAAGACCCTGGAAGCAACTCCTCCCCTACACTCAGCATCACAGTTCCTTTCAGTTTGCCTCATAAATGGATGCTGGGGATCTGGACAGAGTCCCACAGGGATACAGAGACTATGAAAGGGGCAGAGCCAATGGCCTATGGTTGGAGGAAAGAAGTTAGCTTAGTATATCCCAACTCAGCTGATGTTATGCTTAATATTAATTATTTATATAATAATGGACTGATAATAACCATCAGTATTTTGTTGATATGATTTCATATGATTATTAATAATAATTAATACACATTATAGGTAACACGTGTTAAGGGCCAGGCAGTATTCTAAGAGCTGTGTATGTATATATATAATATATATCAGCTTATTTCCTCCTCACACAACCTCATAAGGAGAGTGCTAGGATTACCCCCAACTTACAGATGAGGAAATGAAAGCACAGAATGGTTGGGGTTCACTAGGGAAAAGGAGTTGGGGACAGGGTGGGGGCAGCACGGATTCAGGAGTCAGGCAGCTCAGAGTTCACATCTGGCCACTCACCAGCTGTGTGGCCTTGAGCAAGTGACTCCACCTCTCTGAGCCTCAGTTTCCTCTCTGTCAAATGGAGGATGGGCCAGGTGCTCTGTGGGACTGAGACATGGCAGGGGCTACAGAGACGGGGGGCCCCCTCCCTCCCTGAAGCTGTGGTCCAGGCACATTTGGGGTTGGGTCTCCTAGTGAGAGAGGAGCTGGCTGACCCGTCTTCTGGAATTTTCCCGGGAGTCTGTGGGGCCCAGCAAGCCCAGGGTCCGAGATACCAATGTCACGTTGGGGGTCCAGGTCCCACCTGGTAGGGAGCGGGGACCCTCCAGGCCAGCTCCGCAGCTCTGGGCAGAGGGGCCTAGCTCTGCGCGGGAGACCGGACTCACCATGCACAGCTGTCTTTGATTACGTTTTAATGAAAAACATGCTGAAATTATATTGTCAGCGGTTAATTATCACTTGTTAAACAAGTGTGTGCCCAGATTGCAGGTTTTATTTCCATAAAGGTTTGCAAAAACTTCCTTTCTGTTATTTATGAGGGCTCTCTGAGACACATGCATTGTTAGAAATGAGTTTTTTTTTCTAAATGCAGATTTTAAAAATAAACAAGTTTCCTTGGCATTGAGTCAGGGTTCCTTGTAAATAACAAGAAAACTGTCCATCCAGTTTAAGCAAAGCCTAATGGGGGAAGGGACGAGCTCCAGGGCGTCCTCCTGACCATAGGGAACTTGGATCTGACCCAGGGCCAGGAGTGGGGACCTGACAGCCCTGTCCATCCCTCCCTTTTTCAAGGTTCACCTTGGCTTCTCTGCTCTTCTGTGTCATGCTTCCTTCTGCAGCCAGATTTCTCAGCTTCTCTACTCACCTTGCCCACACAGCCCTCCTGCCTTTCTTGAAATCACACATCCCTGTTTCTAGGGCTAGCAAAGGTGATGGGCCAGACCTGGGTTCGCATCCTGGGTCAGCCATGGGCTTGCTGGTGCCCCGGGCAAATCCTGAGCCTTGAGGGTCCTTATCTTCGTCCAGGACTGAGTCTTGCCTTGCAAGCTTACTATGTGTTAAAAGTCATCACAGGGGCAGAGGCACAGTGCCTGTCACACGGCGGGCAATACTACTGTCCCCTGAGCAGAGTGAGAGCCCCATATGGGGGGACCGAGATGGATGAGAGTTGTCACTGTCTGATAGACCCTCACTGGGTGACCATGAGACCCAAAGCAGATGCTGTGTGACCTCAGCCTGAACCACGAGCCCTGCTTTCTTGACTGTAAGAAGGGATAGTTGTAGGGATAAATTGAGATAATGGTGACTCAGTAAATACCAGCTTGCTTTCGGCCACAGCGTCTTGGCTACGGTAAGGTTTGGTAAATGTCCGACAAACAGAAGAAAGAAGGAGAATACAGGAATGATATTCGGGGTGAGTTAAAAAGGCACTGAGAATTTAAAGTTCTCAGCATCTAGAACTTGCTAGGTTCTCATGACATGACATTATGATTATCAACTTTCTAAGGCTCAGTGTGAAGCACAGGGTCAGGTCAGGGAGGGGGCCTGCGGAATGCGAGGCCGGAGAGAAGGGGCGAAGGGGACAGCTGGAGAGAGGCGAGACGTGTCCGCTCTCTGGGCCCGTCCCTGCCCCAGGCACCCTCCCTCCATCCCCAGCTGTAATGACATTAATGGTGTTCTAGTTTCTACTCAGGTTTTGTAATTTGCAAAATGGTTTCTTTGGTTCCTGTGAATGAAGCCACGCTGTCAGCCCTGCTAGGTTTCTCCCTCCCTTTCCTTGGAAATCTTCATGAAGATGATGTTGCACTAACTGCTGTCTCCTAGTTAAGCAAAAAGAAGAATAAAAAAGAGGAAAAGCAGCATTGTGAAGGGGGTAAAACTGGAGAGGAGAGACGTGCATGAGGGTGAGTACAGGGAGACGAGGTGCAGGTCATTTAGCCAAATCATTTTTTAGTTAACAGTTCCATTTACTTCGCAATGCACCATTTTCATTATCTCTCTGATGAGAGGTTTTTCCTATTATTTTACCATCCAGCCCTGGGGCCCGAGGCCCTTACTAAGACTCCTATCTAGGAAAAAGGAGCCAATACCAGCAAAAACTCAGAGACCATTTAGTGGAAAACCAGAGATGCTCAATGGAACCTTCCACCGGGGTTTTAGCAGAGATGCAAGTCTTGGCCATGCTGGGGGTGGAACCAGATTTGTCCCAAATGCTCTGGGGAGGGGAAGGAGACTGAGGTCAGAGTTACCCCAGCCTTAGCCAACAGAGCACTTGTGAGGGACGTTCCTGGTGGTCCAGTGGCCCTGCAGGTTAGGAGGGCTTGTGACTTGATTATTCACAATTGCACACACCGCACCTCCTCCGCGGAGGGCTGGGGCTTCTGGCTCCATCCTGATGGTCCAGGCAGCTGTGAGCAGAGCAGGGAGCCCTTTTCGCATCCCTCAGCACACGTGGGCCCATGTCCCCGGTCCTCACCTTCCTGTCCTTGGCCCACAGGCTCCTCCTCCCTCCCAGGGCCCTGGACAGGCTGGGTCCCCAGGCTGGTGAAGCACCCACTGTGTACCAAGCCCAGAGCTAGATCCCGGGGTGTGCGGTGACTAAGGCAGACACAGTCTGTACTCTGTGGGGTTTCCAGTCATAAGACAGGCTGACATGAACGCAGTAACTGTCATCAGCTGCAACATGATGAGGGCCACAGGGCCCCACCTTGTGGAGGGAGCTTCCCAGAGGAAGTGACACTTCTATGCAGAGTCAGTCGGGTCAGCTGGCCTGGAGGATGCTCCAGGCAGAGGGAACAACATGTGCAAAGGGCTCAGAGGTCCAGGTGGCAGAAGAAAGGCCGGTGTGACTAGACCACCTTGAATAGGGGGAAGGTGGCAGGTGCTGAGCCTGCTGAGGTGGGTGGAGCCAGACCTTCCTGGGCTTTAAGGTCACAGGACGCCACAGGACGCCAGGACACAGCACGGAGTTATGCTTTTAGAGCTCCCTCTCGCGGCCGTGTGGAGAACGGGCGGCTGACTGGGAGATAGTGGAAGAGGCGGGCCCGCAAGGAGGCACCGCGAGGGGCAGGGGAGCAGGATGGGGCCTGGCCGGGATGTGGCAGATAAGCACTGGGTAGGGCAGTAATGCTGACATGACGTTCGTCCGAGTGATATCAGTGATATTTGGGAGGTAGACGGGTTGGGAGACAAAACGCTTACCAATGGCAGCCCTTGCCCCATCGGCCCGGGACCAGACGCCTTCTAGTAACTGGACCAGCAGGGGGCGCTCTCCGGGTCCTCCCCAGGCGCACCTGCTAGCTCCGCCCCGACAGCAGCACCGCCCCCGCCCCCGCGCAGCAGCCGGACGCTTCTTAGCCCCCCACCCCCTTTCGTGGGTGCAGGGGCTGCACCCCGGGGTAAGCACACAGGCCCGGGGGTCCCTGGTGGGTGGTGAAGAGGAAGCTGCGGGGTGGGGGAGCCGATCCTGAGGGGAGGACGAGCCCTGGGCTGTCACAGGGTGTCCTGGTCTCCCCATCTGTGCAGCGCCAGGGTGGACACGCTCGGAGCCCAGAGTCAGCAGAGGGTGCAGATGACAGTCAGGAGAGTCCATCTCCCCAGCAAATGAGCAAGAGTGTCCGCGCGGCCGTGGCTGCTCCACAGTCGCGGTCCTGGAACACTCCAGAACAGCATTCCACCCGCATGCCAGCCCAGCGCTGGACCCTGGCGGCGCCCGAGCCCCGACCAGACCCCTGGGCCGCCTGAAGCCCCGCCAGTTCCCGAGCCAGGCCACGTGTGGAGACCGGTGCTTCCTCCCTGAAGAACAGCCGTGTCACCAGCAGCCGCTTGCCAGGCTGGGGGAGAAGTGGGGACAGCATCTCAGGCAGGACAGCCCTGCCGCAGGGCGTGGTCACCGCCCCAGAGTCCACGTCCACGGGAGCCCACTGTGGCAGCACCGCCCTCTGCATCAGGGAGAGGCCTGAGTCTAGAAAGAGGAGCCCCGGAGCATGAAAGGTGAGCTGCAGAGTGTGAAAGCAGGGGTAAGAGCTGGAGGAAAAGCAGGCGGGGGAGGGTGCTAGAGGGTGTTGGGGAGGGAGGGGGGAGGTCACAGTTGTAAAGGGGGCTCAGGGAAGGCCAGTCAGAGCAGGTGACACTGGAGCAGAGACCTGAAGCAGGGGAGGCAGGGAGTGGGGCAGACGTGGGGAGGAGGCTCCAGCTGGAGGGAGGGGCGAGGCGAGCCTGGAGGCTGAAGGTGCAGAGGGCTCCAGGGCCAGAAGGAGCCTGAGGGGCTGTGGGGAGGGGGAGGGGCTGGGGGCCAGAGATCTCAGGGTCTCTGGGGCCACGGTCAGGGTGGACTGAACAGAGTGAGGCAGGGGTCTGGGGGCGTGGAGCAGGGCAGGGACGGCTGGGCCCTGAGTCTCAAAGGGTCTCTGGCTGCTGGGGAGAGACTGAAGGGAGAAGAGCCAGAGCAAAGGCAGGGAGCAAGTGGGAGGCCCCTGCACTGGTTCAGGCACCATGGTGGTGGGGCCAGGGTGGGAGCCTGCAGAGCTGGAGAAGGTTCCAGATCTGGGGTCATATGAAGGCCAAGCAAATGGGACTTGAAGATTATTTACTCCATGAATACTCACTCAGTATTATTAGGTTTTTAAACTCCATACTATTTTGCTGAGCATCTCCTTATAGGAGGGAGGTTCAAGAGTGAAATCTATAGCAATGTTATTTATGAGAGTTCATTAAAAAGATCCAGATTTTTAAAAAGGAGTTTAGTTAAATAAATTATGGAACATTAATTAAATGGACTATTTCCAAGAATATAACAATCAACAGAACTAAAATGCAACCTACTTAATGAGAGAAGATATTTGCAAATGACATAACTGATAAAGGCTTAGTATCCAACATATATAAAGAACTGATACAACTCAACACCCAAAAAACAAATAATCCAATTTAAAATGGGCAGAAGACATGAACAGACGTTTCTCCAAAAAAGACATACAGATGGCCAACAGACACATGAAAAGATGCTCAACATGACTCATCATCAGAGAAATACAAATCAAAACCACAATGAGGTATCATCTCACCCTGTTAGAATGGCTAAAATCAGCAACACAAGAAACAACAGGTGTTGGTGAAGATGTGGAAAAAAAGGAACCCTTGTGCATTGTTGGTGCAACCACTGTAGAAAACAGTATGGAGGTTCCTCAAAAATTAAAAATAGAACTACTCTATGATCCAGTAATTCCACTACTGAGCATTTACCCAAAAAATACAAAAACACTAAATCAAAAGGATACATGCACCCCATTATTTATGACAACATTATCTACAATAGTGAAATAATGGAAACAGCCCAAGTATCTATCCATAGACAAATGGATAAAGAAGACTTGGTATATATACACAATGGAATACTACTCAGCCACAAAAAAAGAATGAAATCTTGCCATTTGCAACGATGTGGATGGAGCTAGAGACTATAATGTTGAGCAAAGAAAATCAGTCAGAGAAAGACAAATACTATATGATTTCATTCATATGTGGGAGTTAAGAAACAAAACCAATCAGCAAAGGAAAAAAAGAGAAGACAAACAGACTCTTAACTATAAAGAACAAACAGATGGTTACCAGAGGGGAGAGGGTGGTAGGGATGGGCTAAATAGGTGATGGGGATTAAGGAGGGCACTTATGATGAAAAAATTGATTTCTAAAAAAGAATAATGAGATGGGAAACGGTCGGACTGGAGTGTCAGGTGAGAAGCATCCAAATCTGCGGGTGCAGTGTGCAGGATGTGGCTGGAATTCACTGAGACCCAGTTGTCATTCTGGGCACCCCAGCGAGAGAACCGCACATCCCCATAGCCTGCTGGTCAGCATGCCCGTGAGACCTGCTTTGGCTGAGAAATGTGAATAGAGGTGTGGAGTGAACCTCCCTGGAGGGAGCATCTAAGGGTCAGAGATCTCAGTTCTCCCATCCATTCTTCCCTGTCCCCGTGACTGAGAAGCATGAGGACATGCTGACCTCCTAGGACGGTGGTGCCCCATCAGCCCGGTCGCCGGGTGTCTGTGGTGAGCGGAGCCCTCCCCGCTGACCCCAGCGGACCTGTAACAGGAGTGAGAAATGACTTTTGTTGGGGCGCCTGAGTGGTTCAGTCAGTTGAGCGGCCGGCTCTTGATTTCAGCTCAGGTCATGATCTTGGAGTGGTGAGATCGAGCCCCACTCCAGGCTCCACGCTCAGCGGGGAGTCTGCTTGAGATTCTCTCCCTCTCTCTGCCCCTTCCCCCCTAAAATAAATAAATAAGTCTTAAAAAAAAAAAAAAGAAATGACTTTTGTTGTTTTAGGAGAGTGAGGAAGTTATCACATCACCAGCTCATCCTGACAATCTGAATGGTGAGCCCTAAAATTTCATATGAGATTCAGTTGATAGCACTGAACCTCACAGGACCTCAAAGGCCTGACAGAGTTCCCCTGCGCCTGCCAGATATGCCCCTCACCCAGCTACTTCCCTTGTCCACCAGGCCCTCACCTAAGGGGTTCCAGGTATCTGCCAGGAGGAATTATTCACACAAACAAATTACATTGTCCTGCAGGAACCAGGGGGCACATCACACTCATGTTCCTGCAAAGCCTGCCTCCACAGCCCCTGCTTGTCCCCTCTGCCCCCAGGTGCCAGCTTCCTGTGACCCTGCATGGCAGGCAGCTTCCTCCTCCCCCAGGCTGTGAGTCTATGTGACAGTAAACCCGGGTCAGTCGCCATCTGTCCAGTGACAGGTGTTAGGGTTTAGCACTTTCATTCTGTCTAGGATGGGAGGCCCCTCCCGCACCTGTGATGTGAATGGTAAGTGATCAGAACACAGTCACACCAATGGGAAATCAATTAGAAAAATATGCACTTGTATATAAATTAAAAATGAAGAAAGGCATCAGCTACTATCTTTGCTGGTGAGAGACACCAGTGCTTTATATATGTTTTGCACATTCCAAGGGTTTTACGATAAGTCTACATTACTTATATTAAAAGAAAACTCATTGTCATTAAGGAGGACACAGCGGAGGCCAGCCCTGCCCCAGGCAGCGGGCGCCTCTCCCTCACCTCTGGTTCCTGCGCATGGAGCCTCTGTCCCACCCAATGGGCCCCTTATTATAGAGCCTCTCATTCTCTAATTGTCCGCCCTGCATAATTTAGCACGGCCGTAGACCATCTTGTTCCCAAACGTTTAATCTAATGTCTCCTGGCCTGGGTTCTCAGCTGTCAACGCAGCGGTCTCGGGAAGGGAGATCTTCAGGGTCTGCTCAGCGCCCGCACTCCCTCGGGGCCTGGAATGCTGAGAGCTAACACTGTGTACCAGGCACTCTGCTGAGCGCTTTATGTGCATTAATCTACTTAATTACTTCAGCAATCCTACAAAGGAGACACTGTTGCTATCCCCCCATTTTACAGATGAAGATACGGAAGCTCAGAGAGGTTTAGAAACTCATCCAAAGTCACACAGCTCAGAAGTGGTGGAGCTGAGCCTTGAACCTGGACTGTCAGCTCCCAAGTCCCTGTTCTTCCTGCTCATTGAGGGTCAATCTTTACTATGCCCGGGCCCTGTGCCGGAGGCTTCATGCCCAGAGACAGCACGGGGGCATTTGCCTACCAGCTGAATAATGCTGGATAATAATTGTGGTAACAATGCCAATTAATGTGCACAGACATTTAGTGCACGTTAAGGCATGGGGTCCCCACAGCATCCTGCACGCCGGGCTGTCATAGTCCCTGTGTTACAGATGAAGAGCCGAAGCATGGAGAGCCCCTGGGTTCACCCAGAGTGCCCCGAAATGCTGCCTGCAGGTGTCATGTGAGCCTAGGCATCTGCCTCCAGCTACTTTGTCAAATTCTTACAACAACCAGATATAATCAGTGTAACCGTGCCCATTTTACAGAGGGGAAAATGAAGGGGGCTCAGAGAGGTTAAGTAACTTGCCTTCCATCTCACAGCGAGGTAGTGGCAGAGCCCAGAGCTGGTTAACCAGTCATCCAGAGCTGGTTAACCGGTGGGCCACATTGCCCCCCTCCACTCATGCCTGGGGCTCAGGACCATTAACAGAGACTGAGCCTCCACTGCTGGGGTTTGGAATCCGAATGCAAGAGGCCCCAGAGACCATTACTGAGATGCTGTCCTGAGAGTAGGTAGGGAAGAGAGCAGGAGGCTGAGAGTAGGAAAGGGAGGGGGAGCCTGGAACCCAAACAGCCAGCGAAACCTGGCCCCGGGGTGGGGGGTGCTCCCTGCAGGGGCCCCCGTGACACAGGGCAGCACTGCTCCAGAGGGGCGGCGTCATTGTCACTGTGGAGGCCGTCAGGTGGATGGAGGTCGCCGGGCTCAAGAAACTCACTGTCAGTCCTAAATCCGGAGCTAGTTTATGGCCCGACCTAATTGTTCTAATTGCCATTATCATGGCTAATAACATTTTGTGACAGCCATAAACTCAGAGCGTCTGAAGTGGGCCCTGGAGAAGGGAGCAGCTGAAGATGGTTTGGTTGTGAATCAAAGGGAAGCGGGAGGGCTCAGGTTTGGGGACTGGCCGTGCAGCCTGGGGACGGTGTCTTTTCACAGATTCGCCGAAAGCTGCACTCACAGCAGACTAGAATCAGAGCCTGTTAAGCAAAATTAGGTAATGCAATGTTAAAATCCTTGGAGGTTATCAACGCAGAGCTTGAGATCATTGCCCCAATCATAAGGGTTACAGAACAAGGCAGCCAGACGTCAGGATGGGACACGCCAGGTTCCTGGGACCTGGGGAGCCACGTGGCAGCATCTTGGGCCCTGAGAGCTGGAAGTGGTGAGAGATGGGGCACAGGGAAGAGGCCTGGACTTAGTCTTACTTTGCAGCTCGTCAGCTCTGGGATCACTCACTGACTTCATCTAAAAAAGGAGACTGGAGGCTTCCATCATGGAGTAGGTGGGTCCTAAATGTGACAAGTGAGCAGCACAGAGCATGATGCCACACTGTACCTGAGAGCTGTGGATGCAGGTATGGATGGATAGGTGGGGGACGGGGCTGACAGACAGACAGGCAGACAGACCAAATGTCAGGGCCAGAAGGAATCCTCTAAAATCTCCGGGCCTCTGTCTGCCTGTAGGAATCACCGAGGGCTTTGGAGTGACCCCCCTGGCGGGCCCCATGCCAGCAGGGAAGGTCTGTCCCCGCTGCTGCCTCAACACCCAGAGCTGGGCTGGGCTCGGAGTCACGGCACAGTGAACACTGCTTGAATGCATGAGCAGATGCGTGAGCAATGAAGCTCGGGGCAGAGACAGAACAGCTGAAATCCTCGCCCTGGGACCCCTGTGCCCCCGGTTCAGCAGCTGTGATGGGTGGGGCCGGGGTGCTGCCAACCTCGGGGAGGACACAGGCCTGGTGCAGAGTGGCTCTGAAGGGAACCTTCTGTTTCATCTCCATTGGTCCCTGCTCCATTACGCCCAGGCAGGGGTGGCCGCAGGGAGTGGAGGAGATGGGGTGAGTGGAGCGGGGGAGTTGAGGCTGGTCTGGGCCCCGCAGCAGCTGCATAACTGTAAGGACTTGGGGTCCCCCCACAGGCTGCAGGGAGCCCTTGGGCGTCTCTGAGCAGGATGGGCCTGGAGACCTGAGCCTGCTTCCAGACCTGAGCAAGCTGCAGCCCCTCGGGCGGGCGTGTTAGAGGCGCAGCTGGGGGACCTACCCCGGCCTGAGCTGGCCCAGGAAGGGAGCTCCCGGATGATTCTGGTGGAGACCGCCTGGGGCCAGTGTGCGAGAATTCTCTCCAGTGAAATGGAGCCACACCCCGCCCTGCTCCTCGCTCCTACCACCTTGGACTCCAGCACCCCAAAACAGTGCTCTCTGCCCAGAGATGGGAGCCGCCCCTCACTCCTCCCTAAAGCAGCTCATCTTTCCTGTCCTCATTCCCTGCCCGCATCTCTGTCCTCACTCAGCTAGTCTCAGGTGCTCCCTGTCACCAGCCCTCCTGCATCCTGCCTCTGGAGCAGTCAGAGCCCCAGACACTTAACACAGGCTTGGGCAGGAGTCCCGGGGAGGGGGCGCAGGGCGGGAATCAGGAGTCCCCTAGGGCCCCACTAAAGGGCTCATTTTGGGGCAGATAATGGGCCTTTGAACCCAAAGCCCTGGGTTCCACTTCTGATCTTGACCCAGCTGGATGTGGGGCCTTCCCTAAATCCCTGTCCCTCCCCGAGCTGTCCTTTCTTCATCCCTAAATAGAGCCACGGATCCCGCCCTACCTTCTTCAGGCCTCAAGGTGAAAGTTAGGAAAGCCAGCCCTGGGATGTGCCTCCCAAAGGACAGGGTGTCACCCAGTGTCCCAAAGCACTACACGCTTGCCCCCCGCTGGGCACACCCTTCGCCCATCTTCTTGCCAGTCCAGCCCCTACTGTTAACCTCAGGACTCCATCTCTGTGGCTCCGTCTCTGTGACCACGTCCCCCACCCGCCAGGCCTCCTAGCTGCGCTGCTCGCTGGCGGCTCCAGCCAACAAGCTCTTACTAAGCACCTGGCGCTCGCGGGGCCTTCAGCACAGGCCCTACGACCCACTCCCCGCTCCGGCACTAACAGACGGCCGTGACCTGGGGCAGGTACCGCCGCCCTCTGCTTCCATTTCCTCCTCGATGAAAGAGCAGCGAGGACGACAGTGCCCGTGGTCTGCAGGGCTCAGGCGGTGAAACACGGCCACCCGTGTCTGCAAGCAAGCAGGTGCCATGAATGGCTGCCGCTAAGACTCTGCGCCCATCTATTCACCGAGAATATTCTATTCATCTATTTTGGCTGCAAAGGACGGAAGCTTGGAGGAAAGCAGGAGCCAGAATTGGTTAGTGCAGCTACCTGCGCAACGCAGCGGTGGCCGGGACCATCAGGCCTCCCTCCCTCCCTTCCCAGCTCTGATTCCAGGATTCTGCCCATGAGTCCACCTCCTTCTTCTAAAGAGCAGTGAGGCTGGGTGCGTGAGAGGGGAGGATGACCCAGGCTTTCGGCGCCTCTGTTTTTTGCCGCAAGAGGAGGGGAAAGCAGCCTTCTGTTGGTGCCTGAGCATACAATCCCAGGAGGAAGTCCAGCGGGGCCTGGACACCCAAGGTGCCCTCTCCAATCCCTGAGGCCCCCGGGGGTGCACTACAATGAGTCACCCCGGGAGTCACAGTTCATAAAAAGAAGGGGCTTCAGAGCAGGGAGGAACAGGAGACGCCCACCATGTGTGGCCCTTGCAGCTTGTGGTCCATTGAGGGAGTCCACACTGTTGCAGGGAAGACATTAGGACCACCCTCACCCACCCATTGTACAGATGAGGAAACTGAGGCTGGGGAGCTAAAGAAGGAAGTGTCAGCACCAGGACTGGACCCAGGCCAGTCGGGGTCCACCCTGCACTGCCTCTGCGTCTCTTGGCTCCTGGGACTCCCCCCGCTTCGGTGCCCTGATCACCCCTGAAGACGCCCTGGAGAAAGACCCTCCCTTGTTTTTCTGTGTTCCCCTCACCCTCAGCATGGTACCTTGCACAGGACCATAAATGTTTGCTGAACCCAAGAGTGGAGACAGGGACGCCCTCCCTGGGCAGGCTCCGTCCCCCCACAAGCCTCTGCACACATATCCCGGGGTGCCTGGCTCTGGTTCACCTCCTTCAGTGCTTCCCTCGATGTCTCCTGCTTCCCAGACCCCCACACCCCCCTCCCATCACACTCTCCCCCACCCACATGAGGTCTCCTCACGGTGCTCATCCCCCTCTGACATTGTTCTCTGTGTCCCCCCCAGGTGCTCATCCCCCCCAGCATTGTCCTCTCTGTCCCCCCCAAACAGCAGCTGAATCCCCTGCACCTAGAACAGAGCCTAGGGCATGTTAGGCACCCAGCACACTGTTGGGTGGGAGAGTGACTGAGTGAACGGGCCTCAGTTTCCCCATCTGGAAAAGGGGGCAGTCACTCTCAGTGATCCTCAGGGTCTCTCCCAGGCCCATCCCCCATAGGCTCTGTCTCTCTGGGAAGCCGGGAGGACCAGGAAGGCTGGAAGGGCAGTGATGGGTGCAGGCCTGAGTGGGGGCCGGCAGTGGAGACAGCGAGGCCCCCCCAGCAGGGCTGGGCTGCACGTTTCGTCCCACACCAGGTGCCCCAGCTTACGTTGCGATGCCGGCCAGGAGCCTCCTGTGCGGTTATTAAATCGTGATGTGACTGTAGGTGTATGATTGTCAGAGGGGGTTTTACATATTTTGGTAAATCTATAAATATGGAGTGTAATTACCCATCATTAGCATATGCTTATGTTCTGCATGAGTGCATATTGTTCCCCGAGAATGCAAGTTGCCAACTCACGACCAAGATGTGGTGACACCAGCTTGATGATCATGTGTCCCCATCACTGATGACACAGAACTGTCCGTTCATTATCGTGGGGAGAAGGGCAGCAAGATGGTGGGCAAATCTCCCCCTGGCAGGTTCTGGGGCCCTGAGCTCCCGAGGGACAGAGATCGGGGTGAGAAGATGGATCAGGGGGCACCTGGGTGGCTCAGTCGTTAAGCAGCTGCCTTCGGCTCGGGTCATGATCCGAGGGTCCTGGGATCGAGCCCCACATCGGGCTCCTTGCTCGGCGGGAAGCCTGCTTCTCCCTCTCCCACTCCCCCTGCTTGTGTTCCCTCTCTCGCTGTGTCTCTCTCTGTCAAATAAATAAATAAAATCTTAAAAAAAAAAAAAAGAAGATGGATCAGGCGCAGCCACCAGCCTGGGACCCGGGGACGGGCAGCAGGGCCGGGAGGGGTCACCTGCGCGCCTGCCTGTGCCGGCTCCCGCCAGGCCCTGCAGTGGCTCAGAGCACGGTGGCTGGCATCTGTTTGCCCGCATTTGACCTGGGGTCACCGTCCTGCGCCCCAGCTGTAAAATGGGGACGGGGCGGCTCGTCACGGGGTGGCTGGGAGGAGTCAGTGCGCGAGCACAAGTGAGGGGCGCCCAGCACACGGAGGAAGCGCTCCCGCGTGTGAACTGCTCTTCTGCTCTGTCACCCCCGGGACGGTCACAGAGGAGGCACCACGGGCCCACTTCTCAGACGGGGCTCGTCGCGGCCACAGCTAACAGCTGTTAACACCCCCGCCCACCAGGTGCCTCCACACACGACCTTGGCCCCTGCATGACCCCCCCTCAGCAGGTGCTGTCGTGGCCCCCACTCCACAGGGGAGGAGGCTGTGCCGTGGACCGGATCCCACGGCCCGTGGGGACTGAGGCTCAGTATAGGGCTTTCAGCCCCCAGGACTGGGCTTGGCCACCAGCCCCGACCCCACCCTGCCCGGGACACTCCGTCACAGCGCTGAGGAGAAGGTGGTGGACATGGGTGGCCGCCCACCCAGCAGCCCGCCACTCCTTCCTTCACTTGCCGATCCCTGGGTTCCTTCTGCAGCAACAGACCTGGTGGGCCTCCTCAGCCCAGGGGTGAAGCCATGCCCGGCACGCCATCCCCTAAAATCCAGACATGGCTTTAGGAGTGGGGCTGTGACCCAGATCCAGTCATTGAGGTGTGAGGGAAAATCTGCTGGTGGAGGGAGAGCTCCTGGGAAATATTTTCCTGCCTCACTCTACTCCCCTCCTCTAGACTTGAATGCTGGCCTGTGAGATGATGTTTGGAGCTGTGGCAGCCGTCTTGCTACCATGAGGCAAGAAGCTAAGGAAAAAGGCCAACATAGCGGAGGATGATAGACAGGAAAAAGGAAAAGACCCTGGTTTGTTGGCATCACTGAGCATGTGACCAACCCAGGAACTGCCTCTCTCCAGACATCTTTTTGCTCATGATCATTACATGTCTGAGTTGCTTGAACCATTGTTGTTGGATTTTCTGTTACTTGATACCCAACACTTCCTAACTGATGGATGCTCCTACTATGTGCCCAGCTCATGTCTCGCACAACCCACCCCCCCCACACACAGAGTCACAGCTATTTGTCTATACTTCTGTCTCCCATATCAGACCCTGGATTTCTGAAGGTAAATGTTGTATCTTGTTGCATCTGAACCCGAGAGCTGTTCGTGGATCACAGCCCACAGTGAGTTCCAATCGCCATGAGCTGAATACCATGAGTGAATGAGGAAAGGAGTAAATTAATGACTAAATGCATGTAATGGGTTTAAAAGTGCTTTGCAAACACAAAATAAAATTCTGGCAGTTACATGGAGACAGGGAATGGAAAAGGGGCAGGGTGGAGAGCGGGGATTAGAGGAAAAGCAGCAGTGCCCAGCTCCAGCAGGGGTGAGGCACGGCCATCCTCCCGGACGCCCCCTGCCCCTCCGCCCTGCTGCACAGACCACACCGGCAGGTCCGTGAATCCCCCCAACGACCCTGCGCGCAGATCTCCTCTGGGTTGCTGAGCCTCTGACGGCGAGCGCCTCTCTCCCCAGGCAGACGCTAAGAGGCAGGCTTTGTGCTCTGTCATTTTCCCCCTAAAATTGTCCTGAGAAACCCATGGTTACCATGACCCCAACCACGCTTCTTTGCTGTGTTATTCTGTAAGAGGCCGAGGACGAGGCACCAGAAGCGGAGGCCGCGGGAAAATGAGGAACCAACATGCAGGGTGAACAGGCTTGAAAATTTCAGCTCCAGGTTTTGCAAGGAGACTGGATTAAAGAATCAAATCAAATGAATTTTGCCATCAGACTAAGAGATCTGTCTCCCCTCAAATGCTTTACTTTGACAGTTGGCTTTAGGAGATTTGACAGAATTCATTTTTCTAGCACATAAGATCAAGGTATGAAATAAGACTCGTTCTATCATGAGAACTCTGTTAACCGCTTGACATAATTGTGGGTTATCCAGGCAAGGTTTTTTTGTTTGTTTGTTTTGTTTTGTTTTTTTGCCAAAACTGATGAATCTTTTGTTGTTGTTCTTTTTCCTCCTGCTGCCTTGTATTTCTGGGGCCTGGGAAAGGTCCTGTGGGGGAGGACTCAGCAGAACGTGGTGGGCGCAGGTGCAGAGGCCGGAGCCCCAGCCCAGCACGGTCCCCGTGCTCCTGCCTGCCTCGCAGTCACAGGGAGCACTGGGAGGTCGAGGGGAAAGACATCTATCCTCCTTTGAGCCTATCTTTCAAGAGATTATCAGAGTAGACCAATATAAGAGTCAGCATTAGCCAATTACCTCCACTTCCTTATCTGTAGAGACAATGGACTTGCGGATGACATTTGCCTGTGGTGGGAGCTGCAGGTGCCGTGAGCCCCATGCATGAGCCCGCGGGGCACAGCCTGGCACGCGGTAGGATCTCCAGAAGCTGCCGTTTCCTCCCTACCTGCCTCACCCCACAGACCCCTGGGAGAGGGTCCGGGGCCCACACCTGATCCACAGTTTGCAGGAACCCCCCCCGGGGCATTCCTCAGTGTCGGCTACCAGCCCCAAACCCAAACACTGTCATTTCTCTGGGTCTTCAGAAGTGACAAGATGACACATAGTGGCTCCATCTCTAAAACCAGCATGTTTGCAAATGCCCGATCGCCTGCCTCCCCACCACGGGCATGCGCGTGCACACGTGTGTGGCACACGTATATGAGTGTGCACAGCCCCATGGGGAAGGACCAAACCCCCACATTCTGCAAGGTCCCCAAGGTGACCTTCTGATGCTGCTCTAAAAGAAGCTCCGCAGAGCCACAGGGACATGGGGATGGATGGACAGAAGACGAGAGCTTCACTCACAGCCTCCAACGTGTGTCCCGGTCCCCGTCTGCTCAGCCTCACGTGTGGAAGGAATGTGTTTTTCATCAATCCTGTGATTATCTGGTGCATCACACAACTGTAGTGCACCATGTATTTGTTGTTCCCAAACCTACCTGCCTCCTCACCGCCCCCCAACCTGCCCGACTCCTACCTGTGCACCTCCCAGCAGTCTGCCCACCTCCTACCTGCCCACCTACCTCCTACCTGTCTGCTCACCACCCACCAGCCTGCATATCCCCTCCGGTGTCTGGCTATAGGCCTTCTGTGGGTTAAATGAGATACAGCAGAAGAAGAGCCTAGCTCAGAGCCTGGCACAAGGTAAGTGTTCAATTCAGAGCGGCCTGTGTTCTTGGAAACAAATCGGGCCTTCGGGAAAGAGTCAGAAGGACCTGAGTTCGAATTCAACTTCACTGCCCACTTGCCTAACCTCCCTGAGCCTCAGTTTCCTCATCAGTGAAATGGCGAAAACACAGCCTCACTTTTGGCATGGGACTAGGGGAAGAAATGGACCTGGAGGGGATGAATCAGACCCCACAGTGCCAAGCCCAGGCCTGCCCTGCCCTGGGATCACCACAAACTGCAGTTTCCTTCCCCTCCTCGTCTCCCCCTTCTCCCCACCACTCCCTCTTTTGTCTCCACTTTGGACTCCTCAGGGTGGAATGAAGGGAGGGTGGGGAGAGGTGCAGAGCTGAAGTCCTGGTCACAACCCCAGTCCCGCGCTCCAAGCCTCGGTTCCTGCAAAGCGTTGCCCAGGTTGTGGGGACCTGTAGGGATGGGGAGCTCACCACCCCCCCCAACTGGAGGGCGAGTCCCAGGGCTGACTGCGGAGGGCGAGGCAAGGAGCCCCGCGCTGCCACAGCTCCCGGCACCAGCCCTGCAGGGCAGCCCGGGGCCACCCCCGGACAAGTGCCCTCAGCCCTGCGGGAGCGGTTTTCACGGGACCTCCGGCCACCACGGGACACGGGGAATCTGTGTGTCAGAGAGACAGCCATAAAAGATGAATAGAAGTAATAAAGAAAAAGGCAATCTAAAATCTCCCAGGAAAGGACAGGACCCATTTATCAACTTCTTTTTGAACCATTTGAAAAACCGACTCCTTAAACACAGTGTATCTTCAGCTATTCATTCGGGGGTGATGGAGCCGTGGGCCGTGGCCTGCAGGGCAGTCTGGAGAGCGGGCACCTCGCCTGTGGCTGCGATGTCCGGGGCGCAGCGGGTGACAATGTGGAGGGAAGGCTCCGCTCCGGGAGCTGCCTCCAGCTCTGCCCAAGCTCGCTGTGTGGCCTTGGGAAATCACGCTCCCACACTCCTTCTCTGGTCCTCTCTCTTCCTTGACCCTTAGGGGCAGAGGAGGGGTGGAGAAGATGCTAGATGAAAAGGCAAGAAGAAACCTCTTACATCTGAAAGGTCAGAATGGAAAAACCACAAAGGTGTGACCTTGGTGATCACGACCTTCCCTCCAAACCTGGCTCCCAGGTCATGACTAACTGTACTGGAGACTTCACCTCTACCAGGAACCCTGAGGTCATCCTCAACCCCTCTCACCCCCTCCAGCTTCTTCTGTTCCCCTCAGTGTCCACCCAGTTTCAGGGACCACCCTTCAGGCCCTGAAAGCACCACCACCCTCCCTCCCACCACAGGACCTTTGCACGTGCTGTCCCCATGGTGGGGAGCCCACCTCCTCCTCATCTCCCCAGAGCTTCCGCTCCTCACCCCTCAGATCTCAGTGCAGGTGTCCCCTCCTCAGGGAAGCCCTCCTTCACCTTCCTGACAAGGTGGAGACCTGGGAAGCTCGTCCTCAGCACACTGGTCACAGGGCAGCTTGCCGGGTATTTGGTGAACCTCTGTGCCCCCCACGGGCTGTGAGCTCCGGGCCAGGGAGTGTCATCTGTGGGGTTCAAGGCTGGAGCCCCCAGAATAGCGCCTGGTCCCCAACCTGCCACACGCTTCAGGCTCTGCTGCCTGTGCCCTGCTGTCCCCTCTCTTCCCCTCCCCTGAAACTCAAGCCCCCTTCAAGGCTCAGCTCAAGGGTCACCTCCTCCAGAAGGCTCTCTCTGGTTCCCTTTGGTGCCCTCTCTGCTCATCCCTCCTCCATCCCTGGAAAACCCAGCTTCTGTCCCCTGACAGGGATTGTTTCAGTGTCACTGCCGGACCCTGAGCCACTGGAAGTGACTGGACCCTGAGCCACTGGAGGTGACTGGAGGTTTTCTTCTTCTCTCCCCGATGCCTGGCAGGCAGCCTGGCACACAGCAGCTGGCAAAGTGGGCTGGATGGATGAGGGAGGGAGGGAAGGAAGTGGGGAGGGAGGGATGCAGTACCAGCCCCTGTTTATTCAGGGCCCACCGTGTGCCAGGCACCATGCTGACCACTCCAGCGTTGCTTCAGTAAATCCTCCCGCCACCTTGTCCCGTGCACTGACGTGCACCCATATTCCAGATGCGGATGTGAGGCTCGGGAGGTTGGGACACTCGCTCAAGGTCATGCAGCAAGTAAACTGAGGCAGGAGAACCCTTCCTGCTGCCTCCATCCGATGCCTCTCACTCTCCTCCTGGGCTGAGCCCACGCTTCACGGCCACGTCCAGAGCATCCCTGCTGATCCTGCCATCACTGGGGACCCACGACGGCTGATTTGGCTGAAAGTCATGATCACAAACATCCAGGCTTAGTTCTAGGGCAACAAAGAAGGACCTGCCTTTTTCCAGTGCGTGTGCAGGGACAGGTGTATTTGCCCAGAAGGGTCCCTGCCTATGTGACAGGGGCATCCACAGGAGACCCCCCAGCCCTGCCCATGGACACTCTCCATGCTCATCATTGGCGGAGACTCGTCCTCTCCCTGCCTGGCGCTGGCAGCCCTCCCAGGCCCATGGGGCACCTGCAGGTCCCTTTCCTCTGCCCAGGGAGCATCATCTATTAATCACAGGGACTCGGGTTTAAAGTTAGGACCATCTGTGTCTCTCCAGTGAGCAGGGACCATGGGGTCATTCAAATCCTGGAGATTCTCAGAAGGGGAGGAAAAATCTCAGACAAAAAGCAGAGGGAGTAAAGAGGAAATAGGATGTGCCAGAGAATTAATCCGCTGCTCAGACATGAAAGAAACATGTTCGATTATTCTTTATTGCATTTCATTTGAATGTACACGTTGTACTTAGCTGCCTGCAAGCTTTGGATTACCCAGAGAGAAAGCACAATGAAAGATGAGAGAATAAAAACAAGATAAAAAAAAAAAATTCCTGGAATTGGAACCACTCAGAGAGAGAAATAAAAGCCAGACTCGAGACAAAAGCAGCCACTTGGCACCGAGGACCTCTCAGCACCGACACCAGGTCCCTGTGGCCACGTGGCCCAGTGCCAGCAGCCCGCCAGCCCAGCAGTCCCAATCACTGGCGTCACGGAAAGTTCCGGGCTGGAGTCAGGAGGCCCAGGCTGTGATCTTGAGCCTGCTCCCACGTGCTGTGTGATTTTGGGCAGGTCATTGCACCTCTCTGAGCCTCATTTCTCAGGGGAGAAATGAAATGCCTGGACGAGATGCCCTTCAAGAATATGGGGAATGCAGAGCAAGAAGGGATCACCCGAGGGCCAGGGCGGGAGAAGGGAACCCCGTGGAGATATCTCTGCGGGTCAGGAGCCCCTCCACAGAGCCCTTTGTTGAATCTGTGCAGAAGGGCACTGATGAACCAGTGTAGCTGAGCTGGGGACCCCGTGGGAGGGTGGGGAGGACCCCTGGTGCTTCCTACTTCCCTTCCGGCACATTCTGTCTCCCCCAGCACTCCAGCCCCTGTGCTCTCTGTCTTCCCCCATCAAAACTGCACCCAGGAAAGGCCCTGAAACACCGTCTCGCTGCAGAGCGATTGGCTGAGGAGGGGGAGGGGAAGGAGCAGGTGCCCGGTCCCCCAGAGCAGCCTCTTCTATTTTCCGAGAAATGAGCACTAAGAATCTCAGGCAGCGAAGAGAGAGGATCTTGGTGGAAGGAGGCCCTCCCGCTTCCTGGCCGCTGGTTCTGCCCACATTCCAGCCCAGAAAACCGTGCAGATGCAAGGGACTCTGGACGGCCCATTAGTCTAATGTCCAGCTGGGGGTGGGGGGGAGTGTGGGGGACAGAGAGAGGGGCCAGCGCCTCAGTGATGGCGCCCAGGGGGAGGCAGCTCCGACCCGCGCCTTCAACCCTGACACCAGCAGTGAGGCCTCCTCAGCTGCCCAGAGTGGGCATGGGGCTCCCTGGCAGGCTGTGCAGACGGTCATGAAGCAGGCGCAGCCCTGGGCCGGGGCCGGGCCGGCAGCCGGGCTGAGGCCCCACCACGTCAGCCTTTGATAAAAACACACTGATACCCATTCATATATTCATTCATGTACCCAATGTTTGTGTCCTCCCAAAATTCATAATGTCAAAACTCAACCCCCTCCTGTGACGGTGTGAGGAGGTGGGGCCTTTGGGATCCCACCAATGGGATCAGTGCCCTCCTAAAAGCCACCCAGAGCTTTCTCACTCCAATAGGTGAGGAGCCAGCTGGAAGTCCACAGGCTGCAACCCGGAAGAGGGTCGTGGCCAGAACGTGCGGGGCCCTGAGTCAGCTTCCAGAACTGGGAGCTACATTTCCGCCGTTTACAAACTACCCAGCCTGTGGTACCTTGTTACAGCAGTGCGCACAGACCGAGGCATTCAGCAAACACTGAGCACGTGCCAAGCGTCATGTGTTGAGCATGGGCTGTGTGCCTCAGCGCTGAGCTAGGTGTGATCCCTGTCTCGGGAGGGAGGGTACATGGGCGCCTCTGCCCTCCCCCTGCCCTGCCCCTGCCTAGATGTGGCCCACCCGGCCCGGCCTCTCCAGGGGCCGACTCAAGCCACACACACTTCTCCTGAGAGGACCAGTAGGGGCCCAGCGGGCCAACCAGACAGGAACCCCAAGGCCATGGGGGAACAGCCAGGGGCTCTCTGCTGATCTCCCCAATCCAACCACCCCCTGGGAAGGTGTCATGCCCTCCACTTTACAGGTGAGGCAGCGAGGCCTGATCGCAGCTTGGTCAGTGTCTGAAGCCTGATTTCACCTTCCCCGAAGGAACCATGGCTATATCCAGTCCAGGGTCCATCCCCTTGCCCGCTCATCGTGGCTTTGTGACCCTGGGCGAGGAAATGGCACCTCAGTTTCCCCATTGGTGAAGCAGGGAGAATCATAGCCCCTCCCTCGCAGAGTGGGTGGAAGAATGAAGTGACTCAGCATTGCAAAGGCCTGGCACAAGAGGAGGCTCACAGAAGTGCTGGAAGCAGCCCGCCAGGCTCTCAGCCCCCACTCCCACCCGAGGCCAGCGCTCCTTTCCTTTCCCTGGGCAGCCCCGCCAGCAAGTGCATGTGCCATCTGCCGCTAGCTCTCTCAGTGCCCCAGCCGAGCCCTGTCTGCCTGACTGGGGGCCCAGAGAATGGGGCAGGCAGGGGGGAGCCTAAAGGCCCCAGGCTCCTCTAACCCACCACAGGGCGGGGGTCTCCTAACAGTTACAAACAACACAGCATTTGAAATAAGAAAAACAACCACAACATCTCAGAGAGCCACAGTTTCATCTAAAGGAAAAAGAAGACAACACTAAAACATCATTTTCCAGAAATTGAATAATGTTTTCTTTGCATTCTCCAATTCTTCCAGCAACCTGTCGAATGCAGAGACATGAGCTTCCACACACGACGGCCCATGCTGGGGATCCCGTGGCCCAGCAGGTCAAGTCCAGAGTGTGCTTGCCTGAAGAGGGCTGGGGCAAGAGCGAGAAGCTTACCTGCACTCCAGGGGGACCCGCTTCTGCTTTGGGGTCTCAGCTCTGCACCTGGGCATGCGCTGACTGAGGGGCCACACAGGCCAGCGTCTGGGTGCTTGGGCTTCGGGGGAACCCGACAGACCCAGTTCCAGTCCTAGCTGTGTCACTTAGCAGCTGGGTGAGCGTGGGCACAAAACCCAACCACTCTGAGTCTCAGTTTACTCATCTGTAAAATGACCACCAAAACAGTGCCCACATCACAGTCCCCATGGGAGTCTTCAATGAGGTCATGCCTGCAAAGCCCTGAGCTGGGGCCTGGCATATATTGGACACTCCAAACACATTAGCTGTTAATTTTGCACTTCCTTCAAGTTATTTATTATCATTATTATTATTATTATATTATTATTATTTATTAGTTTTCCAAAAAGTGGAATGTGTCTGAGAGTAGAAAAGTATATTTAAAGTATTCATGTCTCTTTGTTTATAATAATAAAAAATTATTATTAGATTGGTGATAGACCTCTAAATCCACAGCCTCTGAGACTTGGGGAGATGTGCTATTAAGGATGAAATGCATTCCTGTGAACTGCATTCCTGTGAAGGGCCCAAGGTGCGCAGACTTGCAGGAACAGGCTCTCATGCTTACCCTCCTCAGGCAAACCCAGGTCTGGGCCAGAAACTGAGGTTTGAGGTGTTTACTCTGCTCAGTCCTCGAGGAGGAAGGAGCTGTCTGCCTTACCCATCTATAGCAGCAGGAAAACCTACATGCCAGACTTCCGTGTCCAGCCAGGCTGCAGTAACAGGGTCTGGACTTAACCTTCCTGTCTGAAGTAACAGTGTCCAACCAAATAAACAAAAATATGAAATAAGAGCTTTCAAGACACTGAACTTCAGACAATGAGGAACAATGATCCCTGAGAGACAGGAAATGAATGAGGTGAGCCCATGTTTGCTCCAGCATATGTGAGAGTTTCCAGCACAGGAAGGGTGAACTCAGGTGGAGCTGTGAACACCCTGAATTGTGAGTCTGAGGAGAACAAAGCAACTAGAACTCACAGGACAGACTACTGTGGAGAGCTGCACAGAGAGCCCTGGAAACTGCAGAGGATCCTCCTCGAGTGTTCAGCCTAGTATAATCAGCATATATGTGTACAGAGAGCACTTAAGTCTTGGGAAAGAATCATCCAAGAGGATTGGAGGGGACCATGCCCAGTACTCACACCAGGCTGGGAAGGGTACTGCTCCCACCATCTAGAATGGAAAAGAGCCTGACTCACAGAGCACTGGCTAGAGAACTCAGACAAGTCTTGCCTCAGTGGTGGGGGAAATTAATCCTAAGCTCTGCTCTGCTCCCACCAAACAATGCTTAAAAGCAAGACCCAAAAGAATCAGATTGTTTCTAGGCAACTTAAGTAGGTCCCAGAACAAAACTCAAGAATATGTATAAGGATACAAAAATATCCACCATTTTACAAAGGAAATTAAGAATGTCTGGTATCCAATTAAAGATTACCAGGCATACAAAGCAGGAGTATACGACCTATAATGAGGAGAAAATTGAGTAATTAAAACCAACCCTGAACTGACAGAAATGTTAGAATTTGGGGCACCTGGGTGGCTCAGTCGTTAAGCATCTGCCTTCGGCTCAGGTCATGGTCCCAGGGTCCTGGGATCAAGCCCCACATTGGGCTCCCTGCTTGGCGGGAAGCCTGCTTCTCCCTCTGCCACTCCCCCTGCTTGCGTTCCCTCTCTGTCAAATAAATAAATAAAATCTTAAAAAAAAAAAAAAAGAAATGTTAGAATTTGCAGACAAGGGCATTAAAACAGTTATTATCACTGTATTCTATATGTTCAAAAAGTTATGTAAAGACAAGGAAAAATATTTTACAAGAGCCACATCAAAATTTACAGATGAAAACTACAATGTCTGAGATGAAAAGTTTACCAGATGGGATTAGTAGATTAAAAATTGCCAGAGAAAAGCGTGGTGAACTAGAAGGCATAGCAATGGAAACTATCCAAAAAGAAACACAAAGAAAAAAATTTTATAAAAATAAAAAGAGCATCCGTGAACTGTGAGACAACTTCAAGGAAACTGATATTGATGTAATCTGAGTTCCCAGAAGAGGAAAAAGAAAGGGAGTGAGGTCAGAAAAATACTTGAAGAAATAATTTTTCTAAATTTGATAAAATCTTTAAACGCAGAGATACAAGAATCTCAATGGATGCCAAACACAAGAAACAAGAAGAAAAACAGACTGAGACACACCAGAATCAAATTTCTTAAAGCCAGTGATAAAGAGGTCTTAAAAGCCAACAGGAAAAAAAAAAAAAAAAAAAAAAAAACTTTAAGGACAAAGAAACAAAGATAACAATGACACTGGATTTCTTTTCAGAAATGATGAGAGCAAGACAGTGAGGAATATCCTTTAGGTATCAAAAGGAAAAAATAATCTGTGAACCTATAATTCTTTAACCAGTGAAAATGTCTTTCAAAATGAAGGTGAAATAAAAACTTTTTCAGACATATAAAATCTTCATTACAAAAAACATTAAAGATAGTCCTTCAGGCAGAAGGAAGATGATATCAGTTAGAAATATGGATCTACACAAAGAAATACAGAGCACCAGAAATGTAAGATTTTTTTATTATTTAAGTTTCTTTAAGAGGTAATTGAAACACACACATACACAAATGGGAAATCTATCATCCTATATTCAGTGAAAATGTCTTTGAAAACACAATACCATTTACAATAGCCCCAGGAAAACTGTAATATTTAAGTACAAATCTAATAAAATGTACAGTATCTGTATGCCAAAAACGACAAAATGCTGTTGAAAGAAATTTTTAAAAGACCTAAATAAATGGAAAGATATACCATGTTCATGGATTGGAAAACTCAATAGAGTAAAGAGGTCAATATACCCCAATGTGATCTGTTAACTTAATCTAATACTAATCAAAATCCAAGCAGAATTT
The DNA here is from genome assembly GCF_029215605.1 of Mirounga angustirostris. Taxonomy (NCBI): domain Eukaryota; kingdom Metazoa; phylum Chordata; class Mammalia; order Carnivora; family Phocidae; genus Mirounga; species Mirounga angustirostris. The sequence continues at coordinate 167,864,654 of NW_026991712.1, forward strand.
TCTAGTGTATATAGAGAAGTTGACTCTAAAATATATTTGAAAAGGCAAATAAACTGAATAAACAACTTGGAAAATGAAGAACAAAGCTGAAGGAATCACACCTTGATTTTAAGACTATAAAACTACAGCAACCAAGACAATGTGGTATGGCAGGAGACAGATATATAAATCAGTGGAACAAAATAGCTTAGAAATAAGCTTACACAAATACAACCATTTCATATTTGACAAAAATGCAAAAGAACTTCAATGGAGGAAGGTGCCTTTTCAACAAATGGTGCTGTAACAATTGGTCATCTATATCCTCTCCCCAAATAAATAAGTAAATAACATCATAACATAAAATAAAATTAAATTAAAAAACCCACACATGCAAAAAACACCTTGACCTAAACATCAAGATTAACTCAAAATAGGTATAGATCACAGATAAATATAGGAAACAAAATGTAAAACTAACATTTTTTTGGATAAAATATTCACGATCTGGGTTTAGATGAAGAGTTCTTACAAATGACACCAAAAGCACAATCCATAAAAGGCAAAACTGATAAATTGGACTTCATCAAAATTAAAACCTTTTGCTCTTCAAAATACTTCATTAAGAGGATGACAAGACCAGCTACAAAACAAGGGACATTATTTGCAAACCACTTATCCAACGGAGGATGGTGTCTAAAATATATAAAGAACTCTCTAAACTCAACAGTGAAACACACAATCTAATTAAAAATGGACAAAAGACATGAAGAGACATTTTATCAAAGGGCAGAGACAGATGGCAAGTAGGTGCATGGAAAGATGTTCAACATCATTAGCTATAGAAGCATGCAAATTAAAACTACAGTGAGACACCATCACATGCCCATTAGAATGGCTAAGATAAAAGACCAATGCTAGCGAGGAAGCAGATGAACCAGAACTTCTGTTCATTGCTAGTGAAAATGCAAAATAGGACAGCCACTCTGGAAAATCGTTTGACGGGTTCTTATGAAGTCCCCAAATATTTGGAAATTAGATCACATACTTCTAAATAACCCATGGGTCAAAGAAGGAATTGGCAGGGAAATTTAAAAGCACGTTAACGTGAATGAAAATGAAAACACAACATATTAAAAATTCGTGGGATGCTAACGAGAGGGAAACTTTAGTACCACATGTCTTTATTTGAAAGAAAAGAGATTTCAAATTAATGACTTTAGTTTCTATATTAAGAAAGTTTAAAAAAGCAATTAAACCCAAACTCAGCAGAAGAAAGGAAGTAATAAGAAACAGAGCAGAAATCTACAAAATAGAAATCAGAAAACCAAGACAGGAAATCAAAACCAAAAGCTGTTTCAAGAAAATTAATAAAATTGATTAACCTCAAGACAAATGGTCCAGAAATAGAAAGAGAAGACAAAAAGTACTGATATCAGGTTGAGAACATGACGTCGTACAGATTCAGAACAAGTGAAAAGGATAGTGAACACCTTTATGTCAATAACTTGGACAGGTTAGAGGAAGTGAGCAAACTCCCTGAAAGACATCAGCTACCAAAGTCCAATCAAGAAGAAATAGACATTCTAGGTACTTTAAAACTTGAATTTCTCATTAAAACCTTTCCCCCTTCACACACACACACACACAGAAACTACAGTCCCAAATGGTTTCACTTGAGAACTTTACTGTTTGAGGAAGAAATGGTACCAATTTATACACAGACTCTTCCAGAAAATAGAAGACGAGAGAGCCCTTCCCAGCTCATTCTGTAAAGTTGATATCACCCTAATAACAAAACCTGACAAAGACATTACAGGAAAGGAAAGTCCCTTGTGAGCATAGACACAAAATTTTGATATATCAAATCCAACAATACAGAATAATAATAATAATAATAATAATAATAATAATAATAATACATCATGATAAGTGCGGTTTATCCTAGGAATGCAAGGTTAGTTTAGCATTGGAAAATCAGTCAATGTAATTCACCATAAAATAACCAAAAAAGAAAAACCATATAATCATCACAATAGCTGCCAAAAATAAATTTGACAAAATCTGATATTAATTATATGAGTGATCAGCAAACTAGGAACATAAGGGAGCTTCATCAACCTGACCAAGAGCATTTATGATACACCTACAGTTAACATCATTCTTAATAGTGAAATATTATTAAGATCAGGAACGAGACCAAAATACCTGTGCTCACCTCTTCTACATAAATTTTTATGGGAGGTTCTAGCTGGTACAATAAGGCAAGAGAAGAAATAAAGGCAAAGCGTGGAAAGGAAGAGGTAAAAACTGTCTTTATTCATAGATGTGATGATTACCTTTGTAGAAAATATAATGGGATCTACAATAAAAGCTGCTAGAACAAATAAGTGAATTTAGCAAGGTTGTAAAATAAAACGTCAATACATGAACATCAATTGTATTTCTAGAGACCAGCAATGAAAACCAGAAATAAGAATTTTAAAACACCATTTACAATAGAATAGAAACCGTGAAATACTTAGGGATAAGTCTGACAAGAGATGTGATTAACACAAACTCTGAAAACTCCCAAACAGAAATTGAGGAGGACCTAGGTAAATGGGGAGGAGCTCCATATTTGTGGTTGGAAGATATCAATTCTCCCCAAACTGATTAATAGATTCAATGCAAACACTAGTGAAATCCCAATGGCCTTTTTAAATAGAAATTGGCAAATTGATTCTAAAAATCATATTGACATGCAAAGGACCTGGAAGAGCCAAAAGAAGAAAAAAATAGAGGACCAACACTACCTGACTTGAAGACTTACTGTAAAGTTTCAGAAAATAAGGTCATGTGTTGGTGGATAGACAAATTTTCCAGTGACAGAGACATCTAGACATCGGCTCATAGATACATGGACAACTGATTTTTGACATAAGGACAAAGGCAATTCAGTGGGAAAAGGATGATATTTTCAACAATGATGCTGAAACACTTGGATGTCCATAAGCAAAACAACAACAAACTCCTTGATTCATATGATAAGGAAAATCTGTGTCCTAAGATGGCCGACGGAGACAGCGAGAGAGTCCAATCCTTGCCCCGGGGCTCTTCCGGGTCCTTCTCCCTGCCCCGCTTCGCGCAGGAGCCAAAAGTGCCAAGTACGCGGAAGTAGAAGTATAAATTGCCTCCTCTGTTTGTGCTCAGGGCTCAGACCTTTGGAGACCACTCTCCTCTGAGCCTCGCCAGCGTTAAATAAACCTCCTGTCCTCCAAGATCTCCGGGTGCCGCTTGGTTCTTCCGTCGGGAGATCCAGTCCAGGTTCTGTAACATTTGGTTCCCTGACCAGGAAACAACTGCACTAACCCATTGTTGCCACCGGTTTGGGGCAACGGCAGGGCGGTGACAGAACGAGGGATCATAACGGAGAAGCTGCGCCCTGCCTAATTTTCAGCAGTCTCCTGCCCCGGTCACCTCGGGCAGGCCCCGCTCTGCTGTTCCTGCCAGACTCAAGGAGACTTGGCAGGTGAGGACCTGGTCCGGACGTCTGATTCTGGTAAGGCCTGGGCCCCAGGACCCAGACAGGCCCACCCCCACTGGGGTGGAAGGGGAACCTGATCACCTCCTAGAGACCTCTTAGAGGTCTCCCAGGTAGGGATTCCCAGGGAGGGAATGTAATAACTTCTGGAGTGTGAATGTGTGACCTGGCTTGCTCAAGCAGACTGATTCTGTGACTCCATGGGCCGGCACCCTTAAGGCCCCCAGAAGCCTACGGAGTCTGAGTGGGCCCATCTGCGAGTTCATGGTGAACGGCATACAGTCTATGGCGGCATTGGAATAGTTTCCCATCATAAGTCACAACGCTGAGACCGCTACGGCTAAGCTTCACCTAAGCTCCTTCAGGACATGGCCAGACGGGCATCTGACAGGCCTGGGGGTCTGGAATTTGCAGAGGTCGGAGGACCTGGGAGTCAAGTCGGCCTTCTCTAACACGGCAAGATCTCCAGCTGTTTAGGTTCTTTAGCTTCACAAAGCACCTTTCCCTGTCGTCTCTGGGTGGTGGGAGGTTGGGGCGAACTACCCCAGGGATGGGACAGGTCTCAGGTAGGGAGAGGCAGGGGACACTGGCTCTTCTGGAGAGGACTGGGGCAAGGAAGTCGGGGGAGGAACCCTACTAAAATGAAAACAGAGAAGAGGTCAGATCAAAAGCCAAGCTACTACACTGTTCAAAGGCAGATTCCGGTTGTCTGTCTGGGGTAGGGCTGACATTGGTGATTTAAACAAGATAACCCAGGCGATACAGATCCTGCTGGTCCACTGGCCGAACTCTGAACAACAAGGCTTAGACATTGTTTCCAAACCTCCTTTATAAGAGTCACCTGGGAGGACCTTGTTAAGAAGGCACTATTTGGGGGATGGGATAGCCAGGTGATGGGTATTATGGAGGGCACGTGTTGTGATGAGCACTGGGTGTAATACTATCCAGCCTATGTAAACCCACTGAATCAAAATGGGTGGGATGGGAGAATATCCCAGAAGCTGTGTATTTAAAAAGGCAACCCCCGGGGACACCTAAGTGGCTCAGAAAAAAACTGTCAGACTTGGGATACTGAGCCTCATGGGAGAAGGCACAAATCTGCCAACAACAGGTCTGATTTTCTCTGCCAACAACAGGTCCAGTTTTCTCCTCACCCAAGGGAAAAGAGAACTAGGGCCAGAGAGGAAAAGGATCATCATCTCCCTGCCACAGCCCCAGACAAAAAGGGGCCTACGAGAATTCCTGGGGGCTGCAGGATTCTGCCACATCTGGATCCCTGGGTTCTTGGCAATAGCAAGACCCCTTTATGATTTCTTAGGGGGACCAGATCGAGAACCCCCTGCCTGGACTGAAAAGGAAAAAATAGCGCTCAGGGTACTCACCCAGACTGTTGGCAATAGCCAGTTGCTTACCTGTCAAAGAAGCTGGACCCCGTGGCAGCGGGATGGCCACCATGCCTCAGGGCGCCGGCAGCCACAGTCCTACTCATCAAGGAGGCAGACAAACTTACCCTGGGGCAAGAAATTAACGTCAAGTTCCCTCATGCAGTTGTGTCCCTCATGAACACACAGGGACACCCGTTCCTTTCCAACTCTCGGCTAGCACAATACCAAGGGCTCCCCTGTGAAAACCCATGGGTCACCCTCGAAACAGTACCTACAAGAGGGTGCCTGGAAAGCGGGTTATGCAGTAACCACAACCACTGAAGTCCTAGAAGCTAAGGCATTACCAGCTGGATGGTCAGCTCAACGGGCTGAATTATATGCCTTAGTCCGAGCTCTCACCCTCGGGGAGGGAAGCGAGTCAACATCTATACTGACTCTTGGTACGCCTTCGCTACTGTACATATACATGGAGCCATCCACAAGGAAAGGGGCCTCCTAAATGCAGCAGGAAAAGTTATCAAGAACAAGGAGGAGATACTGAGACTCCTCGAAGCCGTCTGGCTTCCAAAGGAAGTAGCAGTCCTGTGCTGTAAGGGACATCAGAAAGGAGATGACCCTATAGCGTAGGGAAATCATCTGGCAGATAAGGCAGCCAAGACTGCAGCCGGTGAGGATATGGACAGAGCCCCTTCCCTCACCATGGCCCTACCACGCCCGGAAGAAGTCCCTCCGCCCAATGACACTAAAAAGGAAAAGGAATGGGCCATGGCTGAGGGGGCCACCCTGACTGAAAAGGGATGGTGGATGATGCCAGATGGGCGCATCTTTGTTCCAACAGCAACTGGGGGGCATCTAGTCAAGGAACACCACCGACTCACTCATCTGGGGAAAACTGCATTAGAGCCCTTCTCAGGAAGCACTACTACATCAGTCAGCTGCCGGCACTGTGCCGAGCAATGAGTGAATGGTGCATAACATGTGCTAAAAATAATGCTCGGATGGCACCGCGGTCCCCGCCAGGTGTCTGGAGGATGGGAGCAACCCCTTCGAAGATCTAGAGGTAGACTTCACAGATGTGCAGCCGAGCAGGGGGTTCAGATATGTCCTAGTAATAGTATGCACATACCCTGAATGGGTCAAAGCCTTCCCAACAAGGACGGAGCAAAGCCGGGAAGTAGCTTAAGTCCTCTTGCGGGAGATCGTGCCCCAGTTCCGCCTGCCATTAACAGTCCATAGTGACAATGGGCCTGCATTTGTGGCAGACATTGTCCGGGGCTTGACCAAATCTCTCAACATCACCTGGACACTCCACACCACTTAAGTTAAAGGGGTTTTCGGGAGACCATGGGAGTCAGGATGAACCCCGGCAAGTTGAGAACCCTCTCTGAATTGGAATGGCCCACCTTTGATGTCGGGTGGCCTTCAGAAGGGACATTGGATGTCCCAACGATTCACTGAGTATGGTGAGTCGTAACAGGAGAACCAGGACACCCTGACCAGTTTCCGTACATTGACTCCTGGCTAGGAATTGCTCAGACCCTTCCCCACTGGGTGCGATTTGCTTGCAATAGGCAGAGACAGGCCAGGATCTTAATCACCTTGTCCAAGTGACCTAAAGAAAATCAGCAAAAGCCCCAGTCTCCACAAATCCTAGCCAAAGATCCCGAGGACGAACCGAACCTGCCCCACCCTACACACTCGGCCGCCATCAGTTTCATCGGTGCCCCCAGGCCCAAAGGATCCACTTTCTCCAGGACCAGCAGCCAGGCTGCGTCCCAGACCAGGCGCAGGCGCCCTCCAAATGCCGGTACAAGAGACGCAGGAATCCAAGAGGTACGATGAAGACGGGATGGTCCAACCCAGCCGTTCCATGAAACATAACACCCCATCCTACTCTGAGAAACCACAGGCCATGGTAGACCTCATAGAACCCCTCTTCCAGATTCATCGACCAACCTGGGAAGACTGCTAACAGTTACTCCGCACCCTGTTTAACGCAGAGGAAAGGAGGAGAATAATGAAAGTTGCATGGCAGTACCTGGAAGAGCACGCACCAGTGGGAGTCATCGACCCTGCTGCCTGGGCTAATAGGGCTGCATCTGAAGAGCGCTCAGCATGGGACTTCACCACAACTGAGGGACAGGCCCACATCCGCCGGTACCAGGAGGCCCTCTTCCAGGGAATCCGGGTAGGAGCAAAGACCCCGAGGCACAAGAAAGCCAACAGATGGTAAACACCTCCTTCGTGGCTCAGGCTGCCCCAGACATCAGAAAAAACTTCAGAAACTAGAGGGTTTTGCCGGGATGAACATCACCCAACTAATAATGATTGCCAATAAGGTCTACATGAACAGGGAGGTCGCAGCCAAATGGGAAGCTGACAAAAAGATGAAAAAGAAAGTCAGCCTCCACGCCACCGCCCTGAAAGAAAAGGACAACACAAAGACAGGGAGACCCCAACCACTGAAAGGGGGGAAGCCCAGAACCCCCTTGGCAAGGGATCAATGTGCCTACTGTAAAGAGAAAGGGCATTGGAAAAACGAATGCCCAGCCGCTACAAGGAAGAACCCCAAGAGGGACCTCATAGGCCTTGCGGGAATGGACTTAGACTGAGGGGGACCGGGCTCTTTCCTCCTTGGCCTCCATGAGCCCACGGTCAGAATGAAGGTGGGGGGCCAACCAGTGACTTTTATGGTTGATACTGGGGCCGAGCACTCTGTTGTCATCTCCCAGTGGCCCCTTTCAGCAAAAGGACTGCGACCATCCTCAGGGCCACTGGCATGCGGGTGATACAACAGCCCTTTTGCCAGGCTCACCAGTGTGAACTCGGGGGCCACAAGGTCCGACATGAATTCCTTTATCTCCCTGATTGCCGCATCCCTCTCCTGCACCGACACACTAGGCTCCGATTGAACCCAAGGCAAGAGGAGACAGGGTCTCTGAACAGTAGAGTGAATGAAAGGGAACCTTAGCAAAGTTTTGTCAGGAGACTAACTTCCATGGCCGAATCTGCTACCCCTAGCTCTCCTGCGTGCTCGGGACGCCCAGGACATCAGGTTTCTCCCCATTCGAATTAATATATGGACGGCCTCCCCCATGCTTGGGAAGCCTTCCAGGAAACTTGCATCAGGTTTGGAGACAAAGGGATAAAGGAGTAGCTTCAGGCCCTGGGGGCCACCCTACATAAATTACAAAAGTACACCTTTGAGAGGCCTCCAATCTCCTTAGTGTCTCAGGTACACTCCTTCCAGACAGGGGACTTAGTATGGGTCAAAGATTGGAAGAAAGAAGAAAGCTCATCATTCAGAGGAGGAGCTGCACCAGTGGAGAGCCCAGCCAGACTTCACGAACACAAGACCCCACTGACTGATGGACACCTGCTCACCGTGGTCCCTGGCTCTCATCGGCGTGATTTCCCTCATCTTGGGAGTCGGACTCTACACTGTTGCCCCTCCTGACTGGACTTTCCCCAGAGACGTCTACCTAAGGTCATAGATCCCACTTTTACTGGCCCTCTGCTGTCTTACTCCTAAGTGCATTTCACCGTGGTTTTCCTGACCCCAGTCAGTCCTGGTCTTCTGCTACCTGGTGTGCTGTTAAGTTTATGATTAAGTCCGTGTTCACCCCAAGCCTTGCAGTTCACCCTCAGAATCAAACAGAATGATGCCCTCTAAACTAGGTGTTTAAAGGGGTATCAAAGGGGGGAATGATAAGGAAAATCTGTGTCCTAAGATGGCCAACCGAGCCAGCGAGAGAGTCCCAGTCCTTGCCCCGGGGCTCTTCCGGATTCTTCTCCCTGCCCTGCTTTGCCCACGTGCCAAAAGTGCCAAGTATGTGGAAGTAAAAGTGTATAAATTACCTCCTTTTTTTGTGCTCGGGGCTCAGACCTTTGGAGACCACTCTCCTCTGAGCCTGCCGGCGTTAAATGAACCTCCTGTCCTCCAAGATCTCCGAGTGCTGCTTGGTTCTTCCATCGGGCTGTCCAGTCCAGGTTCCATAACACATACCTGGCACCATCTACAAAAACTAACTCAGTATTCATGATAGACCTAAATTCAAAACCTATAGCTATAAAAACTTCTAGCAAAAACATAGGAGAAAATTATGACCTTGAGTTTGGCAAAAAAAAATCTCTTGGGTACACCAAAAGCACATCCTCAAAAGAAGAAATTGGCAAGTTGGATTCCATCCAAATTTAAAACTGCTCTTCAAGAAAAAAAAAAAAAAAAAAGAATGAAAAGATGGGCCAGAAACTAGGAGAACTTAGTTGCCAATCATATATTTAATAAAAGACTTGTTTACAAAATCTACAAAAATTCACCTAATTAGGATGGTTTAAATTAAAAACACTGACCACAGAAGGGTTGGTGAGGACCTGCAGGAAATGAAACTTACACAAGGATGCCACCTACTATGTGTAAGACAATGTGTTCATTTCTTAAAAAATTGAAACATACACCTACCATATTATCCAGCCATGCCACTCTTCCATATCTGTCCAAAAGAAAAGAAAGCATGCTATCTATACAAAGGCTTGCACGTGAATGCTCATAGCAATTTTATGTGGTAATAGCCAAAGCCCAAGACAACTCAAATATCTATCAACAGGTGAAGGAATAAATACATTTTTATATATCCATACAACTGAATACTATTCATCATTAAAATGAACTACTGAGACCCACAACATGGATGACTCTCAATATAACTACGCAGAGTACACATACTATATGATTCCATTGATATGAAATTGTAGAAAACGAAATTTAACCTGTAGTTACAGCCAGCCAGTCAGCAGAGGGGCATGGAGAGGGTGGGACGGTGGGCTGGCCAAGGGGCATGAGGATATTGTTCACTACCTTGACTGCGGGGATGGTTTCATCTTGACTGTGGGGTTGGCACCTGAACAAACTCACCACATGGTGCATTTTTGAAAGGGAAATTTATTTTATGTCTGTAATCCCTCAACACAGCTGTTAAAATATACTAATAAGGGTCACCTGGGTGGCTCAGTTGGTTAAGCATCTGCTTTGGCTCAGGTCATGATCCCAGGGTCCTGGGATCGAGCCCCGCATTGGGCTCCCTGCTCAGTGGGGAGTCTGCTTCTCCGTCTCCCTCTGCCTGCCGCTCCCCCTGCTTGTGCTCTCTCTCTCTATCTCTGTCAATTAAATAAATAAAATCTTTTTAAAAAATAAATAAAATAAAATATACTAATAAAATTGGAAAGGGGGAAGATCAGTCCAGCTGTCAGCTCGTTTCAGTGAGCCCGTTCTGCTGTCCTCCAGCCCACTGCGCTGTCCTGGCAGGGGCCCCAGGACCCTGGCACGCTGGCCCCCGCCGGCTACTGCTTACAGGCGGGCAGACCCAGCCTTCTCCAGCTCTCATGCGGGGAAAAGCAGATTCCATCGGTGTGATTATGGAGAGGGGCAGGGGAAGCAAGCAAGGCCCTCAGAGGACACAGAGTCAAGCCGAGATGGTCCCTCCCCACCAGGGGCGCGGGTGGGTGATAAGTGTGCTCTTACTACTCACTTGTGCCCTATGATTTAATATAGTTCTGACATTTCTCCAGCTGAGTGGCAGCCAAGAATCTGGCTGCGTGCAATCGGGTGGATAAAAGCCCGAGCAAAGGGCACAGAGATCTCGGCTGCCTGTCATTTTGCCACCCACTCTGCCAGAGCCCAGATGGCACGAACATTGAGGGGGTGAGAGTGAGAAGACAAGAGAAAAAGAGATGGAGAATTCCAGAAATGGCGCCTTCTTGGAGAGTCACGTGGCTCTGCTGCCGTCCCTATGACAGGTGGGGCATTGGGGAGGCTCCATCCCACTGCGCAGAGGGGACCCCGCCACAGGCTTCTGAGCACCTGCTGTGTCCGGGCCAGCACGGTCTCTGGGGACACAGCAGCGACAGGCCAGGTGAGGCCCCTGGACACCCATCATGAGGATGATAATGGCAAATGACAATCCTTCCTCCTCTCTCTGTGCCGGCTCTGTGCTAAGATCTCCACTCCAGTGATTGTTCCCAGGGGACGTTTGATGAGGTCCAGAGACACTTTGGGTGTCATGTACGGAGAGAGGTGGGAAAGGCTCCCGGCATCTAGTGCGTAGAGAGCAGCGATGCTGGACACACCCTACAATGCACAGGACAGTCCCCACGGCAAGGGATTATCTGGCCCAAATGGCAATGCTCTATAGTCATTTCTTATTAACCCTCACAACCGCCCTGGGAGGTAGGATTATTGTCATTCCCATTTTACAGAAGAGGAAACTGAGACCCAGAGAAGCGAAGCAAGTCCCCAGCCATGACACACCTGTGGCAAGGCCGAATTTGGACTCCAACCAGGTGTGTGCCCAGAGTCTACACTCTGGCCTGCACGGAGCAGTGCCCCTAGCATACCATACAGAATGGTCAGAGCACTCCAGGAGCCCAGGCCCCAAGTCCAAGTCCCACGGAGCCCTGTGGAGCACTGGGTGGGTTATCAAACCTCCCCGCACCAGCACTTTATTTTGAAAATCGGGCTCCTCCTCCTGGCCTGGGGAGCCTGGGGTGAATGGAAACCCTCTCTATGTGTGAAAATATCGGGGAAATAGAAGGGATCTTACATTCATTCATTCATTTACCAAATATTTACTGGGCCCCAACCACATGCTTGACACTGTGCTAGGCACCAGGGATGAGCCGTGAAGGACACCCAGAGGTCCCTACACTTGGGTACTTATCCAAGCATGGACCTGGAGTCAGATGACCAGGCCCAGAGTCCGGGCTTTGTTCTTCACCAGCCAGGGGGCCCCGGAAGCCCCAACACTCTGCCTCTGAGGTCCCCTTCCCTCCTCTGTAAGGCCTGAGAGCACCACGGGCTCCTCCTGGAGGGCTGGGGGAGGAGGTCAAATCAGACGATGCGTGGGGAGCTCCCAGCACTGGTTCCGCACAAAAGTGAGTGATGAATATTCATTTTTATTATTCATGATGATGATACTTAACCACAACCCTTTCAATAAAATATAAAACCAGGGTTTGTCACTGCATCCTCTTGTGAGACTTCTCCCATTAGCACCCATTCCTGGAATCAGTCCCCAGCTTTGACTTGAGCCAGCCCAGTGGGCTCTCCTGACCAGAGAGCCCCAACTCACTTCCCATCCAGGCAGAGTAGCAGGAACCAGGAGTCCCTCCCTGCCCATCCCGATTCCAGAGGCACTGGATCCTCCCTGGTTATAGCTGGGAGTGGGGTTGGAGAGGAAAAGGAAAGGGCGAGAGGAGGGGCTGAAGCAGATAGCAGGGAGAAGGATGGCTGTCCTCTGGATGCAGAGAGAGAACACAACTCTTGAACCGAGTGGGTATTTATTTCAAGATTTCTAGCAGCTCATCAACTTGAGAAATTTTTAAACTATAATTTAAAACAACACCATGTGTCTAAATCTGGCCTTTTCTGATGCTCGGATTTCAACCCCTGCATCACGCACCTGCCTCCTGTCCCCCAGCTTGGAGGCCCCGACTCTCCAGACTGGCCTGCAGAGATGACTGCCTGGGGCCCCGTGGTCTCTGTCCTCTGACACCCCAGGGCCTGAGCCCCAAGCTGGGAGGGAGGGAGGCGAGCTGGGTGCAGGAGAGTGTTGTGACCACTTCCTAGTTTGGAGCCATAGGCAGGTCCCTCCACCTCCATAGGCCTCGACGTCCTCATCTATAAAATGGGTTGTGGCAGACAATGTGATCGTGTGGGAGGAACCACGGGGCCCATAGCACCGCCCAGCAAAGACAGAGCAACGTGGAAAATCGACTGGAATAGTTGAATTGCAGTGGTAGAAAAGCCAACCACCTAAATCAACCTAATCAGAAAGAGAACAGTTTTTGTCCAAGGTAACTAAAAGTACGTGCAGGGCCCAGCTCAGACTTAGCCCCTGCCGTTGCCCACAAGAGAGGAAAGGAAAGTGGAACCTCCCCGTGCTCCTCACTGTGGGACTAGAAGCCCAACAGCCTTTATGCTGGGCGGGGGGTGGCCAGAGGGGCATCGAGCTGAAATAGGAACACAGGTTTCCCGGGGCAGATGTGTGACTCGGGTGGGGGGGCAGGATGCACAGGGGTGCTCACAGCCAGCCCTGGGGTGAGTGAGGTCCAGTAGCCCTTCCCAGGGGCTCTGGAGAGGCTGATGCTGACCCCAAGGGGCAGAATGTGCTGACAGGGATTTCGGGCACCACAGGGAGGCCGTTCTGGTGCCAGGAGCCTTCACTGTGCTGGCGGGGGAGCTCAGCCTGCGGGGGGCTGACCCTGCAGCTCAGAGGGGCAGAGCCGGGAAGGGGCTGCGGGGGCAGCGGCCACCCTCGGGCTGTGCCTCTCCCTGGGCTGGGGACCAACGCTCTGGCTAGAAAGCCTGAGCGTGGCCACCTCTGCCCCTGGTCCTGCCTCAGTCCCTAATGGGGCCCCTGCCTGGGACCAGGCCTTGCTGGGCTGGGGCCTACACTGCTCCCACAGCCCCTCCCTCTGCCAAATCACGGCCCCTCCACCAACAGTAGGTCATTGCCACCCTCACTGGCCCAGCATCCATAGTACTTTGTCACTATGGTAACAGCATGGACAACTACGAGAACAATAATAATAATGGAAACATTCAGTGAGTACCGACCATGTGCCGGCCCTATTCTAAATGACTTTCATGCACTATCTTATTTAACAGGCCTTTCGAAAAGTCCTAAGAAGAAGAGATTCTGGGTTAATTTACTAAAAAATCCATTTAGTAAATAGTCAATTCATCAAATGACCAATTCACCAAAAATCTATTTGCCCAATGATCCGTGAGATGCCCAGTGACAGGTAGATACAGGAGCCCCGTCTGGCCCCAGACACCCAGCCACTGCTTCGCCCGGTGGGGGCGGGGGGGGAGAGGCGCAGACAGAGGCAGGGCTAAGGCCCTAAAGGCCCAAGTACCAGTCTAAAACACCCAGACAGGCCATGCTGAAAGGGAAGGAAGCCCGCCCATTTGCTGGATTGCTTTTCCGCGAAGGGGCTTCTGGAGATGAAGAAACTGAGGTACAGAGAAGTCAGGTAACTGGCCCAGGTCACCCAGGCCGGGATTCAGATCCAGCCTTGTTTTGCCAAATCCTCCTGCCACAGGGCACACCCAAGAAGTATGGCTCTGTGCTGCTCAGATACCCTGACCTCAGGGCCGCCTGTGAGCCATCCTCCCCTCTCCGGGCCTCCCTGGGCCTCATCCTTCTTGTCTGTGAAGACTAAGTTGGACTGAATTATCTCTAAGACTCCACTGGGCTGACTTTCTATGACATGAGGGCTCAGAGACAGCTAGCAACCTGCCCAGGGCCACACAGCTCGTCCGCTGGAGAGCAGCACCTGCCCCAGACTTCCTGCCTCTCTCCTTCTCGCTATTTCCTTCACACACCCTCCTGGGACACTTCTTGGGCATGAATCCCCTGGAAAGGCTGTTTTTGTCACTTTCACAAGGCAAAAAGTGACCATGTCAAGAGATGAGTGAAAAATCACACAGGTGAAGAATTTGTTCCGGACACGACTTAACTAACGGCACCGTCTACACACGCAGCTCTGACACTCGCCTCCAAGCCGGAAGCGGGTGGTGTCCCATTGGATCTGTCATCCACGCAGGAGGGTCCTGGGTCGCCGCACCCCAGCCCTGCCCGTAGGCCCGGAACCCCCAGATGCTCCCACCCCTGGAGATTTGCGTCACGAAGGGGCTCGTGCTGCGGATGGAACTGGGGGTGAACAGATGCCAGGGGGCGCGACCAGGACCAGGGAGTGCGTAGTGGGGCCACGCCCACAGGGAGTTCTTCTGTGCGCCACGCTGAGTTCTCCAAGGAGGGTGTGGGTGTGAGGGGTTTGTTTGGAAGTGACCCCCCCAAAGCCCCAGCAAGGGGAGAAGAGGCATGAAGGGAAGGAGGGGAAGAAAGCCACACTGGCTAGATTTCCAGACCCCGACTTTCCCCAGAGCGGGAGATGCCCACCGTGCCCTCTCCCCGCCCCCTCTCCTGGTGCTGCCCGGACCATCCCAAAGCCAAGTTCCCGCAGCAAGACTCCTGAGCAGCCGAGGCCTGCCTCTTTCAGCTCTGTCCGTTCAATGTCCAAGCTGATGTGGGGTTATGGGATAACCCGGCTGAGAGCCCCACTGAGTACTCACCGCCTGCAGCTCCAGGCAGAGCACCTCACACGGCGTAGCGCCTCACAATGAACCCATTTTCCAAAGATAGAAACTGAGGCAGAGAGCGAAGTGCCCAGCATGGTCCTTGTAACAACAGCAGGGCCGTCATGCAAAAGTAACTCAGTAAATGCAATTCCTGTGGACCAGGGGTTGTCAAAGTGGGGTTGCCAGGCCAGAAACATCAGCATCACCTGGACGCTTGTTAGAAATGCAAATTCTCCATCTCACCCCAGCTCGCCTGGCCTTTAAGGGCCTGGACTCTAAAACCAGAGTGCTCAGGTTTGAACCCTGGCTCTGGCACTAACCGCTTCCATGGCTTCAGGCCAATCACTTATCTCCCCATGCCTCGGTTTCCCCAGATGTCAAATAGGAAGGCTAATGCAATAGACCTCATGGGGTTTTATGAGGATTAACTGAGTTCCTGCAGGTGAACTGCTTAGAGCAGAGCTGCCCAGGCCGGGTCTGCTGTTATGTGCTGCATTTCTATCCACAGCCCCGCGAGATGGGGACATTCAGAAGCCATGGCCACCTAGCGGGGAGTGCTCTTCCCCCCAGACCCCCCACATCTGTGCCCTGCCCCCGTTAGGCTGCCCAACACAGGGTCGAGGTCTACGATCGGGAAGAAAGCCTTGCTTGGCTGCCAGCATCTTATCTACGCCCGGGAGCTCGGCACTGCTGTGGGCACGGGGCGGGGGCGGGGGGTTGCTGGGGGCACGGAAGCATGGCCGTGTACACCTGCCTGCTTTCGTACCTGGCACTCAGAGAGCTCGGCTGTACCTTTTATTTTCTTTGAACAAATCAGCTCTCCACACAGAAAGAGTGCTCTGTGTCCAGAGAGCGGAGGTCTAGAGACCTCTGCAGAATCTCCCGTTCTGCGGGTTTTATTGGTCTGACTCACAGTCAACTCCTGTCCCCTCCAGGGATCACCCAAGGCCTGGCTGTGTGTTCAAAGCCCCATGTGTTCCTCCCCCAGCTGGATGGCTGTTTTCTCTCTCGTGTTTCCCTTTCCTCTCTCTCTCTCTCTCTCCCTCCCTCCGTCCCTCTCTCTTCCCTCCTCCTCCCCTCCATCTCTCCCTCATCCTCCCTTGCTGGTTCTAATCTCTGTGAACAGGAAAGCACACATTGAGAATGGTGCTTTTATTCATTAGGATTTATTCCCTTTATTGAAGCGCTCCGAAATGGAGGTTTTCAAAAGAGACAAGGATGGCACTGGCGGTGATTAATATTCCCCTGCTCTCTAGAAAACAGGAATGATTCCAGGGTATGGATTTCTTCTTAAGGAACTTCAGCATGGGAGATGCTGGGAGGCCAGCCCATGGATTAACAGATACCCCACCAGGCAAAACAAGAATTCAGAGGAAAAGATGGTCGCCAAGCTGAGAGACCAGAGGGTGAACCTTGAGGAAGAATTAGGGATACTCCAAGACAGGGGCTGGAGCCAGGGTGGCTCCCCTTTACCAGGACAGCTGGATGCTCTAGGCCTGGAGAGAGGGAAGGAGGAAGGCAGGGAGGGCGTGTTAAGGAGGGAGGGAAGGATCTGCCCAACAATGGGACAGGTACACTTGTCAGGGGGTGAGCTCCCCATCCCCCACGAGAGTCCCAGTTATTACTGGCAGGACAGGGAAGAGAGCACATTCTGATTACAGGAGGGGGCTGGACTAAGGTCACTTCCTGTGCTAAGATTCTGGTTCCAGGGTTTCTAATTCAGCTTCACATTTCTCTGAATCATTCTGTATTTCTAAGGTCCAGGCATGCTGTGAATGTGGTTACAAGTTTTTCTGAGCAACTCCTTAATTCTCAGATACTTTGGGCCTGTGATTCTATGAATGTATCTGTGATCCTATAATTCTAGGATCTTGTGAAAAGGATAAGACTCTCAGATTCTGCAATTCAAAGACTCCATTAAGGTAGCTTTGAGTCTATGAAAGCCGCTCTAATTCCTAGATCCTGTGCGTCACAGGTGCCACGAAAGGACGGGCAGATCTGAAGATCCAGGAAGCTTCCACGACCCTCCACCCGCCATTGTCACCCACCATCTGCAGAGGGAGGACACTGGGCTGCTGAGCTGCAAGCTCCTCTCAGCGCTCGAGGTGGGTCCCCGGGAACCCCTGAGCCCGCGTGCCCCATCCCCCATCCTGGCTCACCCCAGTGTCCCCCATCAAGGGTCTCAGCATCCTAGGAATGAACCAAGCATGCCAAAAGAGCCCCCCTTCCCCGTCACCACCCCTACCTGAACCTGGTTAACCTGACAGCAGAAATGGACACCTCCAGGAAGGCCCTGGTACTTGACACCAGCCTGTGTCAAAGTGGTTTTGGACTCCTCCACCCACAACTCCCTGGGAACACCCCCAAAACAGGGCTAGGCCCACTCCTGGCTTCTCTCGTCCAGCCCCTCCAGCCCCTGGGCAGGGCAGCCAGCATGGACACACCAGCTGGGAGTTCCTGGCAGCATTCTCTGCTCTAACTCCCGAATTTGATGGACCCGGGCTCTCCTGAGCTCACCCCCACAGGCTGAGTGGGCTGAATGGCCCCAAAGCCCCAGCTGACAGCCCATGAGGCCAACACTTCGGCAGACGTGCTCCCAGCCCCACACATTTTTCCCCGGGATATTAATTACGAAGAGGATAGTGGGCACAGCCTTTGCTAAGTGGAATTTTTTGGTGCGTCTCCCTCAGTACAAGCCCCCTGGGGAGGGGAAGGTAGGAGCCCACTTGCATTTCAGTTCTGTTTGTTGTTCCTGACGCACACGCCCTGTTCCATCATGGAGTCTCTCCCAGATTCACTGTTAATCTGGGGTGCTCTCGGTGGGCTCTGAGCAATGGATTCGGCTAGGTTTCTCTGGAAAGGAACTGGATCCGGGGAGGGGAGAAGCAGAGACTAGGCCAGCAGGGCTGGAATTCTGGAGGAGGCTGGATTCGCACTCAGTCCTCCAGGCTGGCCCAGGGGCCACTCCCCACCCACCAGACCTCCGCAGGAGGGAACGGCAGAGGGAACCCGGAGCTCAGAGCCTGGCAGACTTGGCCGTGGGGACAGGGACAAGCCACTCCCCTCCCTGGGCTCCAGGAGGCTCCCTGGAAATAGCCCCAGCTGGAGGGCCCTGAGCCCCTGTGAGCTGGCAGGGGTGCTCTGATCCTCAGGGGAGGGGGCAGAGGTTTTCAGGGGCTCTCAGCTCAGGTATTCCGTCCTTTTCCAGTCTGAGGCTCAGGGGCCTGGCAGGCCTGTGCACGGCTCATCCTCAGGGACCCATGGGTCACTGACCCCACCTTCTCCCCGTAAAGTGTCAGTCTCATCTCAGGGACCTCAGCGGCCAGAGCTGAGTAGCCAAGGCCTGGCCCAGGGCCTCATGCTCCCTCCAACATACTGGTACCTGAAAGGAAGCCACACTGGGCCCCAAGTGGGGTCTCAGGCAGCCCAGGGGAGCTGTTTGGGACATAAGGCCCTGCTGAGGGAGCTCTGCTCACTGCGGAGCCAGGCAGCAAGCGACACTCTCAAGAAACAGGTGGGGTCTGGTACCAGTGACAGCCGGCTCACTGGGAGGAGCAAGGAGGGAACTCCTGAGCCTGAGCCACCAGACAGACCGTCCAACCATAGCTGGGCCCAGAGACAGCTGGCTCACCACCACCAGGGGCCCACTTGGCCAGGTGGGAGAACGGCAGGCAGGGGTCTCAGATGCTCACCCCCTTGGATATAGACACCCCTCATGTACAGCCTCATATCCTCCGTCAGAGCACTCAGCACCCACCCAGGCCTCCTGGCAGGCCGCCTCAAGGAGTGCAGACAAGTCCTGGGCTATGCCCTCCAGTGGGGAGAAGAAGAACAGGGCTGCTGGGGGTTAAACCTCCCTCAGGCAGGGACTGATTTCCACACGGGAGGAGGGACATTCGCTGGCGGCCAGGCAGCCAGGGTACCACCAACCCGCTTCCTGTGAACTTGGGGTTCAGGGGGCATCACTGGCCGCAGCTGCCTGGCCTCCTCTGGCCAGATAGAAATGGAGGGGAGACCTGCACCCACCCAGGCTAAGGCGGGACAGGCTTTTGGCTCAAGGACCAGACAGCAGGCCCCCTCGGGGTGGGAAGATGCTTGGGAAGCCAGAGTCATCGGGGGCCGGCCCAGAACCGCGCGGCCACATTCCCGCTCCGGCCCATGTGCCACTTTGTGCCCAGGAGCTCGGGTCGCTGCTATAGTAACCGCACACACAGCCGGGGTGACACAGGTGGGCCCGGGGCAGGGCTGAAGGGAGAGACACAGGGCTGAGGACCTGAGGGAGGGGCTGGCCTGGGAGAGAAGGGGGAGGGGGAGGGCGGCAGGTTGTGCGTGGAGCCCCCACTCCTCTCCAGGCCCTGGGTGGGTGCGTCGCATCCTTTACCTTATGTAACCCTCACAACGCTTCACAGCAAAGATGCCGTTTCCATCTTGAGCATGGACGGGCACCTTACCCTGTGCTCTCCCCATTTCCTAGGTGAGCAAACTGAGACCCAGAAATGCAGTCATGAGCCCGGAGTCACACAGCACGTCAGGGACAGTCCAGGACTCCCCAGCTCTTTGGATTGTGGCTTGACTGTTCTCCCCAGGGAGCCTGAGGGGCTTTCTCAGGGACCCTATAGTCACACTTCTGTCTGGAGACCGAAACCAGGTAACGATTCGAATAGGGGATGCTTACTATAAAGAATGACTGAGCTATGGCCGGGGCTGACTCCGAGGATGTAAGGAGACATCTGAAGGGACTCCTGGGACCGAGGAAGGACAGGCCAGCGTTCGAACCTCGGTGGCAGAGAAGTTGCTGGTTTCTGCCAGAGCAGTTGTCAGCCGGCAGGAAGCACCGTTAGCACCTCGGCTCGGGTCAGCCAGGGCTCATGAGCGTGCACGGAGACAGCTGCTGGGCTGTGCGGGTCAGGCCTGGGCACGTGGTCCCCTGGGGATCACCTGTGGCTGGGGGCCACAGGGAGGTGGTCACCAGACCCGGGATGGCTGTGAGCTGGCCAAGGGGCCATGCACTCGGAGTACAGGGCTGGGGCAAAGCACCACTGGACGTCCCCCACTCCACCTCGAACCACCAGGTGCCCCAGAAGCCAGAAAAAGCAAAATAAAATCAGGCCGACCAGGGAGAGGGCCCTTCCCTGGCAGCGTCCCTCCAGCGCCCTCTGCCGACAAAGCCCAACATGGTGGTCTCACCCAGGAGAGGCGCTCAGAGTCCAGTCCTTCACCAAGGACCAGGGACTCAAGAGCAAGTTGGGGGCGGAGAGGCAATAAATCAGGGGTCTGCAAACTACCCCCGAAGTTCACATCCGGCTTGTCACCTGTTTTGGTGTGGTTCATGAGTCAAGAACGGTTGTGACATTTTTAGATGATGGCAAAATAATCAACTGAAGAATATGTTCTGACATGAAATTACATGAAATTCGGTGTCATAAGTAAGTTTTGAATTGTGTCAGTTTAAAAATTGTGGGGATTTGCTTTTTCTGTCTGGTTATACAAATACCTACATCATATCCTCAATTTGTCTCTTGGACCACCAATCCGAAAATATTTAATATCTTGGCCTTTATGGGAAGTTTGACGACTCCTGGCAGTTGAATTGGTAACTCCTGGCAGTTGAATAGGGCTCCCTTGGTCACCATGAATTGCCCCCATGCCAGCTCCCAGAACTGCGAGGGCTGTGACGCCCTGCCTGGCAAAGCCTCTGGAAGGCTCATGGACATGGAGATGGAAAAGGAGCCCACTCGGGAACCCTCCACAAACACCTTGGGGTAAGGGATCCAGGAGGGGGCCTGGCTGGAGGATGCATCATAGTCTTCTCTGAAGATACAGGCTTCCTTCATGGGAGAGAGGTCACTGCCCTCCCTAGGAGCTTTGGGAGGAGATGTTAAAAAGATCAAGTGACAGGGACAGAACCAGCTCTGTGATGAGGCCTGAGCCCTACTTCCTGCCAGGGACTTGTGTTTGGACCACAGAGACCCCATCCCAGCCCCAAGCCTACCATTCCAGGCCACCTTCTTCAAAAGACACCACCCCGAAGCCTAAGATGACCTTCACGCTCATCCGTCCTTATCTCTGGGGCCCATTTCACAGACAAGAGAAACCAAGGCCCAGAAAGAGCTACCAGATGGCAACAAAGAGGGAGAAGAAATAGCAGACACTTTTGAGACAACAGCCCTAGCTTCCAATTTCAGCTCCAGAACTCAAGTGCTGTGGGCCAATCCTGCTGTGTCTGAGCCTCCTTAAGACCCATGACGTGTTCCTCCCCTGCCCGTTCAGCGCCTCGCCCAGCGCCCTACACACATCTGTCTGTCTTACTTCTATCTGTAAGATGGGTCTATAAAATGGATCTCTGCGAAGTTTAAGTTAGAAAATCCATGTAGAGCCCCTAGCACATGGTAGATGCCCAGGAGCACCATAGAGGACTATGGCTGCCCTGCCCCACATCCCCAGGTCCTGTAACAGAGCAGCCCCTCCCCGGGCCAACACACCAGATGCCAACCAGGCAGAACCTCTCCCAACCACAGGCCTCTCCCAAGAGGTGGGAAAGCTTCTCTCTCCTCCTGTATTAATTGTATTCAGATCTGGAAGCAATGTGGGGGGGGAGGGTCTTCCCCCGCTCCTGGTTTTCAAAGAGCTTTGGTCTAGGAGATAACAGTGTCATTAAACAAGAGGAATGCTAAGCAACCCTCTTAGACGGGCTTCACCATTCTCCCACCCTCTCTTATAAATCTATTAATGAATTGTAACTGAAGAGATTACACCCCTACTGAAACCTGGTGGCCAGTTCACCATAGGGTAAAAAGATTCCGTTGTCATCCAAGACCGAAAGAGAGAAGGAAAAATATATTAATTAGCTTTGCTCTGTTTATCTACACAAAAGTAAAAGAAATACCTCTCCGCATAGTAATGTGACATTTGCCGATAGGTTGCGGCTGCCCTGAGAGACGCTGGTTTCCCTCCTTTGTCGGGCTTGTTTGTAGCCTTCTGTTAATCAAACCAAGAGCTAAGAGAGATTTAGAAGCTGGGTCTCCAATGGACGCAGAGCAGATGTGGGGAAAATTGAGATGAGCACCTGGCAGGGGTTTGGGCGCGAGAGGGACCCTAAGAGGATGCCCGCTGCCCTCCTGGGGGGCCTGGCCAGGCAGGACCAATCCCCAGGCAGGGAAGACGGTGGGCGGAGGGGGCAGGCACGGGGGTGGGGGGCCTCCCACCAGTCGTCAGCAGCCAACAATCGCAGGTGGAGGATGGCTGCCCTGAGCTGGGGAAAGCCATCTGCTGGGGAAGGCGGGCCCTCCCCGCCCAGCTCTGCCCCCACCTGTTAGGGGCGGACGGCGGCACTGCCCACCTGGCCTCATTGTCCTCGGGAACCACTACTCATGACAGCTACTCCCCTCTCATGATGAGATCAGCCCCCCACCCCGGATTCCAGGGTGGGCCGGGCCCAGACCGGGTGCATCCCGGCTCCAGTGCTCGGTTCAGGGAGGGATGGGTTGGGGATGCGTATGAGCAGCTGAGGTGCTGTCTCTTGTGTGAGTGATTTAACAAGGGAGTAGCTCAGCAGGAACCTGAAAAAAAGATGGGTGTTTGTTTCCAATTTCGGGTTCACACAAACAAAGCTGGTGCAGGCGCTTTCGTAATAGGCTTTCTGTGGACATATGTTTTCATTCCTCTAGGGAATGGGACCACTAAGGCATAGAGGAGATGTACATGTAACTTTGTAAGAGGCTCCCAAATGGTCTTCCAAAGCCGGGTGGCGGCCGACGCTCCCCGGGTGGCAGCGCGACAGCCCCCGTGTTCCCACAGCCTCGCCCGCACTTAGTATGGTCGGTCTTCCTAATTTTAGCCATTTTAGTGGGAGTAGAGTATCTGTTGTGGTTCATTTTGCATTTCTCTATAGAGTAATATTGTCCATCTTTTCATGGGCTTATTGGCCATCCTAAATCTATTGTGAAGTGCCCCTTGGGGTATTTTGATCATTTTTATTACACTCTTAATAGGAGAGTCTGGTACTCTCTTTTTGGTTGAATCTCTTTGTACGTATTTTGGAGTTTTGTTGTGAGACTAAACAGTATTTTTATTTTATTGCCAATTTTTTGGTTGCTAGTACAGAGAATCACAACTGAAGTGTAGGCAGCAAAGTTGCATGCCCTGGGCTTGGCCTACAGGCCTTTAGGAAGAGCTCCCTGAGTCCATTAGGCTTGCTGGCACAGGGGAGGGGGGAAATGGAGGGAGAAGTAGGCTAAGGGAGGGTAAGGCTCAGAGTTGACGTTATATGGCACTTAGTATAGGTAAGGGGCTATGTTCACTCCACGAGGCAGGTGTTATCACTACTGCCTCCGTCTTACACAAGGAAACTGAGGCACAGAGAGCTGGCGTAACTTAAAGGTTTACCCTGCCAGCAAATGCAGAGCGGGATTCAGATCCAACAGGCCTGGCCTTCAAGTTTGTGCTTCCAGCCCTGATGCTGTCCTCTCTCCGATATGTCCTTGAAGATGACCTTGACGGTTAGTTGATGTAGACCTGTTAAGGGCTGAGCGGAGTCCCCAGCACACAGTCAGCGCTCAATAAATGCTGGCTAAGGTGTCAGACAGCGCCCCGCCTCCTGGGGAGTCAGTGGTGACTGAGCCGGACGCAGAGCCCTGAGGGGCTCCCAGTCCCGCGCGGGGAATGGAGGAGAGGACTGTCCTTATAGCACAGAGCAGAGCCGGACTGCAGCAGCTCGGGGGCCAGCGGGAGCCCAAGGCGGGAAGTGGAGACAGAGGAACAGTGAGTGCAAAGGCCTGGCGGTGAGGAGGGCACGGCAGGCCCCAAGGGCCACGAGAGGAGGAGCGGGGGCCATTGCAAGGGGAGCCAGGCAGGGACACGGGGCTCATTTCGGGGAGTGCCAGGACTGGATGGAGGCGGTAAGCTTGCCGTCATTGGGGAGGCCAGTGGGCAGCGGCCGGGATGGGGCTGGGCTCACGCCCTCACATCCCACGAGCACGGGGACTCTCACAAGGAGCGCGGCAGGGATGTGGGAGAGCCCTCTCCTTTCTCTTACTGAGCCATCCACGCTGGCGGTGATGGGGGCACCCCAGGGCTGCCAGGCTGTGGGGGGACAGCACCTCCTCCCTCCCCTGTTCATCTCCTCTCCTATCCCATCTGCTCTCCCTCTGAGGCTGTTCTGGTACATTAAATGATGAAGCAGCCTCATTTTGGAAGCTTCCAGCTCATTAACTGGGAGGAGGGAACAAGTTTGGGAGGACTCAGGAGAGAGCCCTTGCCTGGATCCCTGCCTGCGGGTCTAACCCTGCCCTGTGAGGGCTGGGGAGGGCGCCCCCGCCTGTGCCTGCAGGAGACCCCATGGAACTGTGTCACCAGGAAAGGTAGGCCCCCTGAGGCTTCCCGCCTTGGGTCCCTTTAGTCCTTCAAGGTAGGACCATGACATGCTGGCTCTAAGGAGGTGGACTCTGAGGACCCAGGGCTGTGGGGAGAGAAGAGGGTGGCGTGGGGTCCAGAAGGGTTTCCTGATGCTCCCACAGGCCCCACCTCGTCAAGGGCTCCTTTTCCCAGCTGGGCAGCAGGGCCCACCAGGCGCTCCCTGAGTGTGGATACGGAAGGGGTCTGGGTGGGGCCACAAGCAGGCCCATGAAGGGTCCATTGTGCTTGGGCCACGGGGTCATGGCAGCCAGATGCTGGCTCTGGGTTCCTCATCTCTTGCTCCCCCTTTCCCACAGTGGGACAGAAGGGTGGAGACAGGAAAGCTGATGCAGGGCGGGGGCGAGGAGAGCTGTCCCTGGTCCCAGGCCAAGAATGTGCTGGATGGGCTCGGTCCCCCATTCTTGAGATGCCACAAGGGAGCAACATTCATCCTCCCAGGAGGCCCAGGTGTCCTCCCCATCCCCCCCTCCCCCACACTGGAAATGGGGAGGTTTTGGAAACGCAGGGAGGAGAGGGAAGGGATTTCCAGCAGGGGAACGGCATAAACGAAGGCTCAGAGGTGCGGATTTATGTGGCATCATAAGGGGATGGTGAGGAGATAAGCCTGATTGGAAGACAGGACACATGCTGGGGACCAGGGACAGATCTGCGCAGGGAGAACAGCTCAGAAGGTGGGTCCTATTAGGAAAGTGGGTGGTTCCCATCACCTCTGATCCTTCCCCCACTTTGTACTCTCCACCCGCCTGCAAGGGCAGCCACAGACCCTGGAGACTGAGAGGTATCCCGGCCCCCAGGGTAGGGGGCGCTGATCCTGAGCCTCTGGTTGGCAGGGGGGCGCTTTCCATCCTCATCCTCCTTCTGGTTCCATCACTGTCCTCCTCTGCAAGAGGTCAGTGAGGCCAGTGCCCTGTTCCGCCCTTGAG
The DNA here is from genome assembly GCF_029215605.1 of Mirounga angustirostris. Lineage (NCBI taxonomy): Eukaryota > Metazoa > Chordata > Mammalia > Carnivora > Phocidae > Mirounga > Mirounga angustirostris. Next base: position 167,890,019 of record NW_026991712.1, read on the forward strand.
GCGGCCAGAGCGGCCAGGTGGGCACAGAAGCCGAGTGGCTGGAGCCGAGTGGGGCTGCTTCCTGGTGGGTTGGTGTGTCGGGGAGCAGGGGTCCTGCAGGCTGCCGGCCCCTTCCCTGAGGGCCAGCTCCTGCCTGGGCGTCGGGCCTGTGGACGCGGCCTGTAGGGGGAAGCCAGAGACTGCAGAAGGTAGGGGGAGGCACGGGCCTGCCCCAGATCACCAGGGAGCAGAGGCAGAGCCCGCTCCGCTGCCCCCCACCCCGCCCGGGGCTCTGCACGGCAGCTGCCCCCCTGGGCACACCGGCCAATTAGCACTGGGTCTCAGGGCTGCCAGGAGCAGATAAGCAGGATCCAGAGGGAGGAGAGAACAAGATTTTCCAGGGCTCCCTTACTGAGCCTGGCCTGAGGCCGGGCACCTGCAGGAGAGAGCCTGGGAGTACGGCCACTGCGGAGGCAGGGGCAGTGGGGAAGGGGGTGGCCTGTCCAGGGCACTAGGCTTGACTCGTCCCTGCCCTCGCTGCACACCTTCTTGATGCAAACATTTAACACCATCATTTGTTACATGATTACCATGTGCCACCATCCATTAGAACATTAATTACTGAGCACCTACTGTGTGCCAGGCACTGTTTCAGCACTCGGGATTCATCAGAGAACATTTGCTTCTCAGAGCTGGAAACAGGCCTAGGTTCCTTTTCACAGATGAGGAAACTGTAACTCATGGACTTGACCATGTCACTCACCTGATAAGTGACAGGGTCTGGTTCGAACGCAGGCCGGGCCCATCATGGCCGGGGATGTGAAGGGCCTCATCAAGTAGCAAGTCCCTGTCCTCACCAGCTGGGGGCCTGGGAATTGCCTCTAGTGGGGGAGGGGAGGTGGGGCAGGAGCTGGGATTGGCCCAGTGGGGGCGGGGGAGAGGGAGGCTGTCATCCACGACAGCAACCGGAGTGCTGGTGCTCGGGTCTTTCCACAGAATCCTCACGGCCATGCCGAGAAGCACGCACTGTCATCCCTCCCGTGTTACTGATGAGGAGACCTAGGCTCAGAGAGGTGAAGGGACTGGTCAGAGGTCACAGGAAGTGCCAGAGCTGGGGTTACCCAGGCCCCGTCTGACGGCCTGGTCTCCTGATGGTCCTCTGTGTTCTGCCTCTGTCTTCTCTGACTCTGCAAGCCTTCCAGAACATTCCCTGCATCCGTGCCTGTTCTCCCTCCTAGCAGAGCAGGCTCAGGGGGCCCCAGGACAGCCCAGAGGATGGGGGTCTGTCACCTCCTCCTCCCGGACCCTCTCCTTGCATCCACATCACCCAGTGTCGCACCAGCTTTTCCAGCAACCACACCCCCGTTGGCTCAGGGGCAGCCTCCAGCTGGGCTTTTCCAGGAATCGCGGACAAGACGGTTGTCCCGCCCTCTCTACTTGTGCCGTGAATGTTTGACCCTGAACGCAGAACCTTTCCCAGTGTCTGATTGCCCTCCCTCTGCTGACTCACCCTGATCAGCTGCGGCCGGCAGTGTTCACCGTCCCTCGGGCTTCTGTCTTCTGTGGAGCTGGGCGCTTGGTGTGTGTAGTTCTTCTTCCCCGTGAACTGAGAGGCCTGGGCAGGGAACAGAGCCCTGGGGCACACCGCTGGAGACTGCCTTCTAGGCACAGCTTGACTGCTGTCCTCTGTCCACGGCCCTCTGTCCTCCCTGTGGTTGCTGGTGTCTGCCTGTCCCTCCCTCTCTCTGTCCCCTTCCCCATCTCCCTCCTTGTCATGGTCCCTTTACTGTCTCTCCTCTTCCCCCTCCTCCTTCTCTTATCCTCCTAATTCCCTTGCCCCTCCTCACCTCTCTCTCCTTCTCTCCTTCCCCCTCTACCTTCTCTCTTTTGTTGATGGTCAAGGCCACCCACAGTCACAGAGGCTTCTCTTCACCTGCCCCCAAGAGGGTCCTCGGCTCTGCCCTGGGCCATGGTGAGGGTGATGCCCAGAGCCTGCGGGTGGGGCAGGGAGTGGGGGAGTGCTGCTGGGTGAGCAGGGCATCAGAGCAGCCTTGCCATTTACTGAGCACCTGCTGGGTGAGCAGCAGGAAGACGATGACTGAGAGGGAGCGACCTAGAGTCTGTCCCCGGGCTTGCTTCTCAGACCGCCTTGGCTGTGTGACCCAGGGCAAGTCCCTCACCCTCTCTGGGTATCCGCGTCCTCACCTGTAAAACAGGTAAATATCATAGCACTTCTGTGAAGACAGAATGAGATGGTGCGTGTAAACCACTCGGTGCCATGCGGACTCCAGAAAGCGCGCGGGCCTTCCTAGCTGCCATCATCGGTGGGCGCCGGGCCTTACTTTGCTAAATCTCTTCTTTTTTTGATGAAATGTTTCATTTGTGTAAAAGTTCTATATAACAAGTGTATAAATGATGAAGCATCGTAATATAATAAACTGCCACAACGTGGAGCTTGGGAAGCAGAAAGTTTCCAAGGCAGCTGAAGGCCGGCGGTGACCGTCCCTGGGGCACCTCCTCCACCGGCTCCCAGAGGTGACCACTGCCCTGCAGTTTTGTGTTTATCCTGTCCCTCTTTTCTTTGTGGTTTGACTGCCTACGTCCGTGCCACCAAACAAGGAGCTGTCCTGTTGTGCCTGCACGTGATCTTTATAAAAATGACTTCGCTGTGTGTGGATTTTCTGTGCCTTGATTTTTCGCTCAACGCTGATTCTAGATATGCTCGTGGAGATGCGTATCCCTGTGGTCATTCATCTCGCTGGTGCATGGCCTCTCACGTATGATATATGACAATTGGTGTGTCCCTCCTCCTCTCTGGGGATAGGAGTTGTTTCTGGATCGGTTCAGTTTGGGTGTTTGTTTGCTGGCTACGACAAAGAGAGCTGCTGTCAACATTCCTGCACACATGTCCTGACACATCTGCATGGGAGGTTCTCGGAGGGTATATTCTAGAAAGGGGATTGTTAACTTGCGGGGCGGGGGGCGGTGTGTTTGCTCAACTTTACAAGACAGCACCCAACTGTTTTATAATGTGGCCACGACCACCCCCAGCGGTGACATGGAAAAGTTTCCGCTGTTCCACGTCCAGACCCAAACTTGTCAGGCTCCTAAATTTTGCCAGAATTCAGTATCAAGTGGTGACTCTTTGTGTCCCTAATTTTCATTTCCCTGCTTGCTAATAAAACTAAACATATTCTCAAAGGATGATTGGCCTTTGGGTTTCTTCTGTGAAATGCCTACTCATGTCTTTTTCTAATTTTTCTATTGTTTGTTGCTATCCTCGTGATTCTTTAGCAGTCTCTTATCCATTTAGGATACATACAATAGCCACGTATGGACTCCATGCTGTAAATCTTCTCCCCGTCTGAGACTTGTCCTTTCACTTTCTCCATTGGCCCCGTGTGGCCCAGCCCCCACCTCCGTCTTTCTCTGACACCCCACCGTGTCGTGGCACAGGGTTTATGCGAGGCACAGGACCTCACCCTTGCTTTACTGCCCTGTTGTCACTGTTTTGAAATAATCATTTTCTCTTTGAACTTGCGTTTAGCAAATGAAGCCCGCAGCGACGGGAAGACGTGTGTGAGCCGAGCTGAGCCGGGCTTAGATGTGCGCCCCTGACCCTTCCCACCCCATCCGCGCATAATGTCCACAGTGCCGCCTGCGCACAGAATCTCATGGACCCGGGATGGGTGGGCATTCAGCAACCTTCAGTAAGTACCAAGTACCACTTCACACCCATTAGGAAGGTTATTATATATTAAAAAAACAAAAACAGAACAACAACAGACAACAAATGTTGGCGAGGATGTGGAGAACTTGGAGCCCTTGTGCGTTCCTGGTAGGAAGGTAAAGTGGGGCGGCCACTGGGGAAAACAATGTGGCGATTCTTAGAAAAAATTAAAAAGAGAATTACCATATGATCCAGGAATTCTGGTTCTGTGAATGTACCCCAAAGAATTAAAAATAGGGACACCAGATATCTGCACACCCACGGTCACAGCAAAATTATCCACAGTGGCCCAAAGGGGGAGCAACCCGAGTGTCCATCCAAAGATGAATGGATAAAACAGAATATGATATATCCACACGATGGAATATTATTCAGGCTTAAAAAGGAAGGAGATTCTGATCCATGCTACAATGTGGATGAATCTTAAAGACGTGATGCTCCGTGAAACAAGCCAGTCACAGAAGGACAAATACTAATTGATTCCACTTACAAGAGGTACTTGAAATGGTCCAATTCATAGAGACAGAAAGTGGAACAGAGGTTTCCAGGGGCTGAGGGATGCTCAGAATGGGTGTTCATGTTTAATGCGTTTGGAGTTTCAGCTGGAAAGGATGAAAACCTTCTGGAGGTGGATGGTGGAGATGGCCGTGCAACAATGTGAATGTATTTCACATCAACAAACTGCACACTGAAAAATGGTTAAAATTGTAAATTTTATGTTATACATATTTATCATGATTTTTATCTTTTCATTTTATTTTTTTAAAGATTTTATTTATTTATTTGAGAGAAAGAGAGCACGAGAGAGAGCACAAGCAGGGGGGAGGGGCAGAGGGAGAAGCAGACACCCCCCTAAGCAGGGAGCCCGACGCAGGACTTGATCCTGGGACCCTGGGATCATGACCTGAGCCGAAGGCAGACATTTACTGAGCCACCCAGGCGCCCTTATTATGATTTTTAAAGTGAGTACAGGTAAATATGTTACATCTATGATGAAGTAGGGGTAGTCACAGGCCTGAAAAGCCATGCTCTCCATTGGGAATTAGGGTTCTCCAGAGAAGCAGAATCAATAAGGTATATGGAGGGGTGCCTGGGTGGCTCAGTAGGTTAAAGTGTCTGACTCTTGATTTCAGTTCAGGTCATGATCTCAGGATCATGAGATAGAGCCTCACATGGGGCTCTGTGCTGGGAATGGAGCCTGCTTAAGATTCTCTCTCTCTCTCTCCCTCTCCCTCTGCCCCTCCTTCCAACCCCCCCCCCATGCACTCTCTCGCTCTAAAAATAAAAAATAAAGGAATTAAGATACATGGAGACATATAAGAGGAGACTTATTATGGAAATTGGTTACACCATTATGGAGGCTGGGATACACCACCTGCAAGCTGGATAGCCAGTGATAAAATTCACTCCAAGTCCAAAGGCTTGAGAACCAGGGGGCTGCAGGTCCATGTTCTGGAGTCCCAGGCCCAAGAACCAGGAGCTCTGATGTCCAAAGGCAGGTGCATCCCAGCTCAAGAAGAGAAAGAGAAAATTCACTCTCCTCCACATTTTTGTTCTATATTGGCTCTCAGTGGATTGGAGGATGCCAGCCCACACCAGAGAGGGTGCATCTTCTTTACTTAATCTACTCATTCAAATGCTAATCTCTTCTAGAAACACCCTCACAGACACACCCAGAAGTAATGTTTTACCAGCTATCTGGGTGTCCCTTAGTTCAGTCAAATTGATACATAAAAATCATCACACAGTAGAATCAGAACTTGATTCAACTGCAGAAAGAGATCCATGGCCTTCTGAGAAACATGAAGGACCAAGAATGCTAGCATGTCCTTCCTCACTTGTGTTACTTCCTTGCATTATGCTTGTGTTGAAAATGATGGCATAGAAGCAGAGGGAAGGACCTGGGACCTGCAATTCTTTTGCCTTTCAGACCTCCCTTCTCATCCCTGAGCTGAAAGCAGAAAGTGTCAGTACCATGTGTATATTTCAAGAAGTGAAATAAGCACAGCTGAGTTAGTTGTGTGCACCTTCCACCATGAAATGATACACATGTTTCTGATGAGCTACATAATACAGACTAATTTTGAAGACCCTGCATATGAGTTAAATGCTCTTATATTTGCATCCAAACGGGCATTATACAATATAAAGGTGAATAGTAAAATTTATGCTAATGCCTTAAAATTTTAATTGTTTCTTTACCTAGTATGACATTAAGAATCAAATAAAAATATCATGATGAGGCCAGTGTTACTCTAATATCCAAATACAGTAAAGACATTGCAAAAGTGGAAAACTATGAGCCAATGTCTCACATGAACATAGCCACAAAAATCTTCAAAAAATTTATTAGAAATCAAATTCAACAATGTATAAAATGAATTTTACACCAGGACCAAGTAGGAATTATTCCAGGCATGCAAAGCCAGTTCAACATTCAAAAACTAACCAGTGTGATCTACCATATCTATAAGTTAAAGAAGAAAAATCAAATATCAGAAAGGAAAAATCATATGATGCAGAAAAATCATTGGATAAAATCCAACACCCATTCATGATAAAAAAAAAAAAATCAGAAATCTAGGGCTAGAGGAGAATGTTTTCAACTTGGTAAAAAAAACATCTGCCAAGGGGCGCCTGGGTGGCTCAGTTCGTTAAGCGTCTGCCTTCGGCTCAGGTCATGATCCCAGGGTCCTGGGATCAAGCCCCACATTGGGCTCCTTGCTCAGCAGGAAGCCTGCTTCTCCCTCTCCCTCTGCTGCTCCCCTTGCTTGTGCTCACACTCTCTCTCTCTCTCTGTCAAATAAATAAATAAAATCTTGAAAAAAATCTGTCAAAACCAAATAAACAAAAAACCCAACAGAGAGTATCATACTTAATGGTGAGACACTAGACATTTTCCCCCTAAGACTGGAAACAAGGCAAGGATGTCCTTTCTCGCTACATTTTTAGGACTACTAGAAGTCCTAGCTAGTGCAATAAGACAAAATAATAATAATAATAATAATAATAATAATAATAATAATAGGTATACAGTTTGGAAAAGAAGAAACAAAACTGTCTATTTGCAAATGACATGATTGTCTACACAGAATATCTCACAGAATCTCAAATTCAAAAAAGAAACTCTTCAAACTAGGAAGTGAGTATAGCAGAGTTTCAGGATACAAGATCACTATGTAAAAATCAATTGCTTTCCTATACAGCAGGAATGAACAATTGAAATTTAAAATTAGAAAAACAATACCATTATAATAACACTAAAAAGAGAAATACTTAGGTATAAATTCAACAAAGTATGCACAAGATCTACATGCAGGAAACATATAAACACTGATGAAAGAAACTGAAGAAGCTCTACAGTTGAACAATAGAGTATTTGATATAGAAATTTTACTAAATAATATTAAGATTAGATGTTACAGGAAAAAAGATGAGTGCACTTAATGACCTATAATAAAAACTATCCAAATGGAAGCAAGAGAGAAAAAAATGAATGCAAAGTAATGGCAGAGCCTCAGTGATCCATGGGACAATATCAAGAGATCTAACATAAAATGGAAGTCTCAAGTAGGGCAGGTGGAGGGCGGTGAAGGGAGATATTTAAAGAAGCAACCATATTTGGGGCAAAAAGTCTCTAAGAATGCCCTGGGGTTAGAATACACAGGAGTGAGAGGAGGCGGAGCAAACTTAAAATATGCCCCGAAGTCCATGTTCTACAACTGGGGAGGTGGGGCTTAGAGGTGTATTTTATGGATTGCTTTTTATAACCCGGCTTACTTTAGTGCAGAAAAATAAACAGAAGAAGCAGAAACCACCTGTCATTTTACCTGCAGAGATACCTCCATGGGGAGCATGTGGTGCAGGTTTCATTTTCATGTCACTAAATATGCTTCATAGTCGTGATTGTTGCTGGCTGCATGATATTCCATCCTCTGGATCCCAGATAGTTCACCTCTCTGTTCCGCTATTGGACATGTGGGTTGTTCCCAGCTGTTGGCCATCATCGTCCACACAGCAGTGAACATGCTTGTTTGTAAACCTGGGTATTAAGCTTTCGTTGTGCTTTCTGATGGTAGAAGGTTTGGGTAAAAAAATGTAAGCGTTCTTAAGGCTTATGATACATACTGTGGGATTTACATACTCCTAAATTTGGTATCAGGGCAGTTTCACATTTGAGATGTTGCATTTACCCAAGGATAGTGGGTAAATAGTTAAGTCTCTGTGACTTGGAAAACCCTCTGAGTTTGAGACCTCCTTCCTAGATTGTAATCAACTAGTAATAGGTACCTGACTGGTCAAACTTCTGCATGTGAGCGTGTGTGTGTGTCCAATACCCTTCCCATGTACATGGTGCATTTCTCATCCACACTATCCAACCCTCTGAGGTATATGAGGCGCGTATGGCCCTCCCATTGTTCAGGTGAAAAGGCTCAAGCACAGAGGTCGTGTACCGTACAATAGAAAGAAGCATGAGCTTTGGGGCAGACACACCTGGGCTTGACTCCATTCTGCCACTGGGTGAGCTTGGCCTGTGTCTTCCCCTGTATCCCTGAGCCTGTCCCCTTGTATACAAAATGCACACAGAAACGCCTGCCCACTGTGAAGATTAAGTGAGGGGTTGGATGGAAGCTTTTGGCACAAGCTGGGCACAGAATAAGTGCTCACACACTGGGGGTTCTGGTCATTGTTAGGAAAGCTAATTTTCCAAAGTTCCAGAGGAAAGACATGGATGCTGATCTCCTACCCCAAGTACAGAAGAGGAGAAAACTTGGCTAACTGTGCATATGGGGTTATCCGTGGTTGGCTCCCAAAGGTTCCCCAGCTGAAGATGAAAGGAGACAGCTTCCCTGCCCAAGCCAACCTTTAACACAATACAGCCCAATGAGGCCAATGGTAGTCACCTGGTGGCCCACTAGGACTAGATTTTTTTCACGTTGAACTGACCCTCAGCCTGTCTCAGTGTCCTCCCAGCCCCGTACATGACATCCTGCCCATTCCCAGATCCCGGACCCAGGGAACTAGGCAAGATTTGATGCCAGCAGGGAAGAGAGGACCCCTCCTCCACCCAGATCTCTGGGAAAATTATTCCGGCTGCCAGACCAGACCATCCAGGGTAATGGACGGCGTCTCTTTAATGCTCTCTGGGAGATGGGCCCCTCCTTAATCTGTTGCAGTGTCATTAAGACAGAAAACATTTGCTCCATGGCGCTCCTGATGGTCTTTAGAAATTGCAAGTTAAACACCAGCCAGGAAGGGAGGCTCAGAGCTTAACCCTCCCCTTCCCGGAGAAGGCCCAGGCCTTGGCCCAGTGGGGCCACAGATCACTGGCCTGGACTCTCAGGAGCCCCGGGGTCTTATTTCCCTGCTCTTCCTAGCCTACAAGTGAGTGGGTGGGTGTGAGGGCAGGGAAAAGAGGAATCCTTGACACATGAATCACTTAGTCAGGTGTTTGTAGACGGAGGACCTTCACCCAGGTTGGGCAGAGAGCAGAGTGCTGGGGAACCCACCCTGGGGGCTGGTGACTTTGGGCCACTCCCTGAACCTCTCTGTGCTGGGTTGCTACAGGGTGGAGGGGCTGGATGCGCCTCCCAGCTCTGAGGTTCTAGGGTCCGTGTTTCATAGCAAGTGGAGACTGGTGGTCTTCCCAGAGAGGACTGACGTGTCCGTGTCCCCCGGGTCCCTGCACTGAAGCCTGTTCCCCACTGGGGTACATGTTACAGGTGGGGAGGCCAGCCCTGGGGACAGAGGAGAGCAGGTGACCTGGGTAGGCTGACAGAGAGGAGGGAGCCCCTGTTACCCAGCATCCCCTGGGAGCTCAGCAATATGCTGGGACTCCCCCCACCACACGCACACACACACACACACACACACACACTGCCCAGGGCCAGTCTCACAACACAAGAGAGAGAGAGAGGTCTCACCTTGACCCCTCTTCTCCTCCCTCCCTGCTTTTGCACAAGCAGTCTCCCCTTCTCTCATGCCTTCCCCTCCTCTAGCCAAATCCTACACAGCCCAAGGCCTGCCTCCTCCAGGAAGTCTTCCCTGATGTCTCATAGCCAAACCCTCATGGCTCCACCCAGCTGGCCTGGTTGTTTCACTGCCCAACCCAGTTTTAGATTTTGTGCTGTGAGGCCCAGACCCAAACATCAGCCTGTCTCATTATCTTCTCGGGTTAATCGATATTTACGGGGCGCTGGCTTGGAGCCAGGCAGTGTGGGGGCCACAGAGGGGATGAGAATAAACACCCACCAGGCACCTGCAGATGTCCCCAGCCCGGTCAGCCCACGTTGGGTCCGGGCAGGCTCCTCTCCCTGTTGGGAGGATGAGGACCCAGGCCCAGAGACAGGAGGGGTGGCTCGGGTCCCACAGTGAGGCAGTGGCTGAGACGCCAACCCAGGCCAGACTCCACCCCCACCCGCATTACCCGCCCCTGGAACTCTCTAACGCCCTCGGCTGGGGCAGGATTGGTGCTCTCGCCTGAGCTGTCTGGTCATACAAGGGGGGCTGGGGTGGCTACAGCTACGCAGAGCAGGGGGCAGGACAGGGAGCAGCAAGGCGTGGCCCCTAGTGACATGTGGGGCCCTTAGGTGGGACGGAGGACCTTCACCCAGGTTGGGCAGAGAGCAGAGTGCTGGGGAACCCACCCTGGGGGCTGGTGACTTTGGGCCACTCCCTGAACCTCTCTGTGCTGGGTTGCTACAGGGTGGAGGGGCTGGATGCGCCTCCCAGCTCTGAGGTTCTAGGGTCCGTGTTTCACGGCAAGTGGAGCCTGGTGGTCTTCCCAGAGAGGACTGACGTGTCCGTATCCCCCGGGTCCCTGCACTGAAGCCTGTTCCCCACTGGGGAGACGGTGTGTGCGCGTGCCCGCGTCCCGGTGAGACGGTGTGCGCGCGTGCCCGCGCCCACCTGAGACGTGTGTGCGCGTGCCCGCATCCGCCTGAGCCGTGTGTGCGCGTGCCCGCGTCCGCGGGTCTGTGCGCGCGCGGCTCAGGTGAGCACACGGCTGTCCCGAGTTGTCCGTGACCGTCACGGTGCGGGTGGATGCAGCCCGGCCCTGGCTCTGAGCTGGTGCCCCTTCTCGGGGAACTCGCTGGTCCTCAGCTGGCGGCAGGCGGGGCCCGGGTCGGGGCAGAGGGCAGAAAGCCCACTCTCCTTTATTTGGCTTTTAGATTAGGGAACGAAAATTAGATTTAAGCTCTGCAGGGAGGTGATTCTTCCTAATCACCCCCCCTGCTGCACACATCTCTACAACGTGGTGACGTCTAATCAGATTAATTGGGTGGAGTGTGATTTCTTTTCTCTGAGAATGGGAACCCCAGAGAAGGGGCCGTTGGGGGCCGGTGACCCCCTGACCCCCAGAAGCCCTCCCTGGCCTCCCTCTGGCCGCCCCTCTCTCTGCCTCTCTCCTCGTCACCTGCTCTTTCTGTCACCGAGTCCCTCCCATGTCTCTGTCCGCCCCTGTCCCCAGCTCTCTCCTGCTTTGGGCTTCTGTGGCCAAAGGTGTGAGTCCTGACTGTGCCGGGGTCCCCCTCCTGCGCCCCTTCTCTCGGCCAGGAGCTGAACTGGGGGCTTCCCTACATTCCCGACACTGATGCTCCCTCTGCACGAAGAGGAGGAAGAGGCACAGCGGGACTCGCCCAAGGGCACCTTCCCTGGCAGCGGGAGGCTGAAGTGCGCGGGTCACTGGACCTACAGTCAGCCTGAGCGCGCACAGAGGGCGGCCTGCGGGGCCAGGCTGGGCGGCATCAGCTGCGGGGCTCAGGGAGGTTCCGGCTGCGAGAACGGGGTCTGGGCAGTTCCGAGGGCGGCCGGGCCCCCTGTGCTGGGGCGCAGGGCAGCTGAAGGCCCGGCTGCCCCCTCCTCCTGTGGCCCAGGCTGGGCACCTCCACCCGCACAGGCCTGCGGCTGAGCTTCCCTGGCCCCAGACACTGCGCCTTCCCGGGGTCCCGGCCGAGCTCAGCACTTCCTTCCCTTCCGCCGCCCCAGCCAGAAAGCCGGGCCTCCCTGCAGCCCCCGCCTCCTTGCTGTCTCTCCCCCACCTCTGTCCCCTGTCCCCACGGTCCCCACCTAGTCCAGAGCATCACCCTCTCTCCTCGGACACGGCACAGACACCTGGTGTCCTGCACCCTCCCTTCCAGCGCCCAGTCCACAGCTCACGTGGACATGCCAGGCCCCCTCTCAAACACCTTCCGTGGCTCCCCTGCTCTGAGGACAAAAATCCCCACAATTCACGTGAACTACCGGCCCCGGTGGGCTTGCTTCCCAGACCTCCCCAGCCCCATCTCTCCCTAGCCCCGGCTCACACGCTGACCCCCCAGCCCCAGCGGCGTGCAGGCCTCTGCATGTGCGGTCCTCCCTCCTGGAGCTGCCTTTCCAGGCCTGCCCCCGCCGCTCCCGCAGCCCCGACACCAGCTTTCCCCACAGCTTCGCTCAGCCGTCGGTACTACCAGCTGGCATGCGCAGAGCAGTCACCATGCTCCGGGCTATGGGCCCTGTATGACTGTCTCATTTAATACCCCAACAACCCTGGGGGGAATTATTATCCTCATTTTACAGAAGAGGAAATGGAGGTTCGCAGACATGAAGCTCCTGGCCGAGGTCACTAGGCTGGGAAGTGGTCAAGCTGGGATTTGAACCCAGTCCTTTGTGTGATATCGACTCTCCCCGTCCCTCCCACCCCTCCCAAGTTAGGGGCCCCTCCTGCACACTCCTGTGTGTCTCCCAAGCATCTGCCTGACCGTTTCTCCATCCCCTCCATCAGGCCTGGGCTGTGAGCCCCCCCACGGCCACCCTGGGTCACACCTGCCTCTGATCCCCAGGCCCTGCATAGGGCCAGGCCTGGGGAGGCCAGGGTCAGCTGAGTAAGGAACTGCAGTGGCAGGCCTACTGACTTCTGGGCCCCTCCTGCTCCTAACCCTCAGCCCTGCCTGCTGCCAATATCCTCATTCGCAAGGCCTTTAAACCAAATAGAGTTTTACAATTCATTTGAGTTCATTGCAGCTGCCCTTTCTGGAAACCTCTTCCACAAATTGTCTGCAGAGAGGCGGTCTGCTGGCAGTTCTCCCTCCCCAGACCTGGCTCCATCCTAATGCCCCGGACCCCCAGAAGGGGGCAGAGGGGCACCAGAGGACTGCCTGGGCAGTATGGTCACATCAGGCCCAGGACTCCACCAGATCAGGAGGTTGTGACCCTTGTGTCCTCATGGGGTCTCTGAGGCAGAGAGGATTGTTTCGTCCCTGAGCAGAGCAAGAGCCTTGGGATGAGCGTGGTAAAGTCCCACTTACCTCTCAAGCCTCACCTCCCACCAGCATCCCCAGGCCCAGACCCTTGGGCTGCTTGCAGTGCCCCTCCCACACCCAGCCCTTCTCCCCAAATCCCCGTCCTCCACCTGTCACTTGTCTAATTCCAGCTCACCCTTGAAGCCTCTGCTCCATAGCACCTCCTCCAGGAAGCCTTTCCTGACCCTCAGGCGAGGCTAGGGGCCCCTCCTCTGGATCCTCACAACCTCTGGGCTTACCCTGCTCCTAGCACTTCACCACTGGGTTGTGATGGCTGATCTAGCTCTTGTTCTGCTCGCCACTCCCCTACACCTCTAGCCCAGGGGGCTCCTCAAGGGCGGGGATAGCCTGAGATAACCCAGATCCCGGGGTGGAGGCTCCCACAGGAAGCACCCAGGTGCGGGATCTCGGCTGCCCCACCCCCAGCAGCATGGCGGTGGGTCAGGATCCAGAGAGGTGGGGGAGCCCAAATCTGGCATGCTGAGACATGAGCTGGCTTCCCAGATGACCTCTTATTCATCTCTCTTTCTATCGGTATGTCCTAAATCACTAGCTTTTACACCACAAAAGGGATGGTGGAGGGAGGAACAATTCCAGGAAACCTAAACTCTGGCTAAGGAATTCAGAGACTCGGGAGGGACTGGCGCCTGGCCCTCTGCCCCAACTGATCCTGGGCATCTTAATGGATGTAGGTGACCATCAGGGCCCATCAGACACTGTCCAAATAGCTTCAGCAAGCTGTCCCTCACCCTCCCTACTGCTGAGGCCACTTGGCCGCACTGGCAGCCTCACTGCCCAAGCCCTGGATCAGCCCTGACCTGTAGCAGCAGAGTCTGATGGCTCCAGCCCAACCGCTGGGACTCCTCACCAATTCCTGCACCCTAAGCTTCATCTGCTGAGCCAGATATCTTGTATTTGCTATCTCCAGTCTCCCAGCTCCACCCCAGCCCTCCCTGCATTCACCATGTGCTCAGTGAGCTGGGGCCCTGTATCGGGCAGTGCTCGGGCATCAGAGATACAGTGATAAACAAGACAGACAAAAGTCCCTGGCTTCTTGTTGCTGGCATTTCCTTGAAAGAGACAGACAAGCAATCACAGTGGGGGTGGGGGGACGAGGAAAGTTGGAGCGTGGTTGGTACTGGGAGGGAGCAATATGTCCTGTGTCCAGAGAGCTGCAGGCACACAGGTGAATGCCAGGGGCAATGGATGACATTAGAGTAGGTTCTGCAGGACCTTGTACGCTGTGCTAAGACTTCCAGGCCCTACTTAGTATGTCCCTTAACTGTCTTATCTCTCCACATTGACTATACCTCCTTGGGGACAGGGACTGTGCTTTCTCTTCTTTTAAATTCAGGGATGAGAAGATTTGGTTAGGAGAAAAGGCCAATAGAGTTGTAGCCTCACAACAGGACTGCTGGGCCAGGGCTCAGCTGGGACAGCTCATGGGACAAGGGATGACCTGACATCAGGTTGGAACATGAGGTGTTATTAAGAATAGGCAGAACCAAGGGGCCAGGCTCAAGGAAGATGCACCGAGATGGGCCAGAGGGAGATAGGGCTGCATTTCAGCACCACGGAGAACTCTGGGGCCTATGGAAGGCTTTTGTCTTCAGAGTTGTGGGGCCATTCACTGGTTTCTGTCTTTAGGTGGAATTATGTGGCTGCTCAAGGAAATTTGCTCTTGCAAAGAATACTTTGTGATCAGAAACGGGGACACAGATTCCGGAGTCAGACTACCTACACTTCACGAGTTGTGCAAACTTGGCCTCATCTCTTCTATGCTTTGGCTGCTGTCTGGCAAATGATGATAACAAGACTACTTACATTATAGGGTTAAGAGGTAGAGGGTTAAAAGAAATGAGAAATAAAGAACTTAGCCCAGAGACTGGTACATGGTAAGTGCTTTAAATTTTTGTCATTATTATCCCCAAGAGCTTTTCCATATATAGTAACAGGGAGGGGAGGTGCTACAGAAGGCATTCACATCCTCAGGGGTCTGACAATGCCGTTGGGGGATGTGTATGTTTGAGGAGGGACATTGGGATATATCTTACTCAGCTCAGGCTGCTTTAACAATACCATAGACTGTGCAGCTTAAATAAGAAACATTTATTTCTCACAATTCTGGAGGCTGGACAAGCCAAGATCAAGGCGCTGGGAGATCTGGTGTCTGGTGAGAGCCCACTTTGCAGCTTGTAGATGGCCACCTTCTCATTGGGATCCTCATGTGACAGAGAGAGGAAGCAAGTTCTCCCCTGTATCTTCTTGTAAGGGCACTAATCCCATTGTGAGGCTCCACCCTCATGGTCGAATCACCTCACCAACGCCTCATCTCCAAATGCCATCACACGAGGATTAGGGTCTCAACATTATGAGTTTGAGGGGTTCAGGGTGGGGGGGGCGGTTGGGACAGAAGCATTCAGCCCATAGCAGGATATCTGATGGAATAAGAGATGCTAAGCCAGGATCCTGAAACCAGCTACTTTCAATGGCTATGTTACCTGAGATGAGTCATAAACTTTCCAGACTCCATTCCCCTGTGAAAACAAGACTTCTTGTTCAATACAGGTGGTTAGAATTCCTTTTTTCCTTTTCTTTTTCTTTCTTTCCCCCCCTTCTCTCCCTTCCCTCCTTCCTTCTTTTCTTCTCAAAGTATATATTCATGTATTATTTGATCAATTAGAAACAAAACAATATGTTTCTATTCATATGCTTCCATTTGTATTCATATTTTTCATATGTTGAAACTCTAACCCCCAATGGGATGGCATCAGGAGGTGGGGCCTTTGGAGGTAATTAGGTTTTGGTGACGTCATGAAGGCGGAAGCCCATGATGGGATTAGTGTCCTTATAAGAAGAGAAAGAGACCAGAGCTCACTCTCAGCCAAGTGAGGACCCGAGACAGCAGCCATCTGCAAATCAGGAGGAGGGCTCTCACCAGAACCCAACCATGCTGACACCATGATCTTGGACTTCCAGGCTCCAGATCGGTGAAAAATAAATTTCTGTTGTTTAAGCCACCCAGTCAATGGTATTTTTGTTATAGCAACTGAACTAAGACAATGGAGATATTAGACTATGTGGTACAAAATGTCCTTTCTAGTCCTAACCAACCCTGGGTCTTTGCTTCTGCCTTTCCAAGAGCACACAAAGTACTGGGCTAAATGAGAAGGAAGGCCTTTAGGAAGGCCAGGAGAGGCACCTGCTGGAAGGAGTGAGATGTCTTTGCTTTGGGCATGCCCAGTCTCGTAATCCAACATTGAACCTCCCATCGTTTTCCAGGTTATGTTCAAGCTCCTTGGACCCTCTGAACTCACATACACAGACAGTCATCACTTTCTACTTGCTCACCATGTTTCAGCCACATTGGCATTCTTTCATAGACCATGATTTTCCCTGTGGGCCTTGCCATGTGTTTCCCTTTGACAGGAATGTGCACTATCACACAAGATTCTTTCAGTTGCAAAGGACAGAAACCCAACTCAATATGATTTAAATAAAATAATGAAATATAGGCGGGGAGGGGGGGCAGTTCAACTGGCTCTTTTGCCTAAAGTGTCTGATTCAGGTACAGCTGGAACCAGGGAGTCAAATGATATTGTCAGGACCTTTCCTTTCCATCTCTTAACTGGGTTTTCTATTGCATTGGCTTTATTTTGCAGCAGGGTTCTATCCTCCAGGTGGGAGATGGCCACAGGTAGCTCCGAACTTCTGTCATGAGGGTTTATCACACTTCTTCACTGATAACTTAAGCAAAAGCTTCTGGCACTTTCTCTTATTGATCTGGCTTGGATCATCTGCCCACCTCTGAACCAGGAGTGGCCACAAATGGAATTCACTAGTTGGCCAGGCCTGAATGGTATGTTCACTCTGGAGCAAGAGCTTGGGGTCAGCCCCCCCTCACATGGACTGAAGGCAAAGGGGGGCATTGTTGCCCCCCCAAATTAGGGGTATGTTAACTGAGGAAGAGATAAAGGATGCTGAGCAAGTAAAATAAAAAAGTGAGAAACTAGATGCCCATGGCTTTTATTTTGTGTCCCTGTGACTGATTTCTGCTTATTGCTTCAGGTTTCAGTTTATATGACACCTTTTCAGGGCGGACCTCTCTGACTTACTGATCGAAACCAGGACCCTTCAATCTTTTTCTTTTCCATTTTAGGTCTTATTATATTAATAGCTAACATTTATTGAGCACTTGCTATATACCAGATACTGTTCTGAGCGTTTTACATGTATTAACAAGTTTAATTCTCACAAAACCCTAATAGGGAGTTACTTTATGATTTCAATTTTCTAGATGAGGAATTAAGAGCTAGTAAGGTCAAGCAACTTGCAAGAGGTCTCACAGCCAGGACCTGGCAGGGCCAGGATTTAAAGCCAGGAAGGCACACTTCAGAGCTCACCCTCTAGGAAGGCTGTCTGACTTTCTTACAATAATCATGCAACCATCAGACAACAATCCCACAGCTTGCTTGTACAGGTATTGTTGGCGTGATTATTTGCTCAATGTCTGCCTCCTTCACCAGACTGAATACCATGGGGGCAGGTACCTTGTCTGTCTCAACTGTTTTGAGCTCTCAGTACCCATCAGCATGCACAGAGTAGGACTTGGTGTCCTCACTTTTCCAATGGGAAGAATAAGGCTGCCCGACCCTGTCTTCCGTAGGTGGGGGATTTGGAGAGACAGATATAAAACTGGTCCCATATCCACCTCCCCCATTCTGCCTGCTTCCTTGTTCATCACCCCTGTCCTCCTCGCCTCTCTCTCTCTCTCTGTCCCTCCCTGACATCGTCTCTCTCACCATCTCCTGCTTTTCTGCCTGTATCCTATACTCTCTCCTCTCTTCCCATCCCCCACCCTCAGCTAATTAAATGATACCGTGGAACATGTTTCATTTGCATTTGGCTCAGAGGCCTTGGTGCCGTTGGCTGCATGTTCATTAAATGGCTCTTTGTAGAGGGATGTAATGAACTGGTTTTATTATGATCGTCATCTGCCCATCCTGGGAGGCAGTTATGTATTCATTGGGAAAAAAGAGAACTACAAACCTCAGCTGCTAGCGCCTGGGGTTTAGGGGTGAGAATGGGAGTCGAGGGGAGAGCCCAGTTCTGGTGCGGGGAAGACGGTAGGGAAAGGGGAAGGAGAGGCGGGGGCTGGTGTTGCCCCATTACCACAGCAACCCCATAACCATGAGTGGCAGAAATTCCACTGGCTTTGACCAGGGTCCAAAACTTCTCAGGGTGGTTATTGCAAGGGATCCCCACATTCATCTCTGTGCCCAGCACCATCTGCAGACGAGATCACTGGCTTGGCCCACTGGGACCGCTATTCCCTCACCTGTGTGCATTATGGTGGTTGTGATAACAAAGAAATCCTTTGACAAGCATCGAGAAAGCGTTCCAGTGCGCATTTTCCCACCGTATCTCTCCTCACTGCATCAAAGATGAGCAGGGCCAAGCTGAGCTGGGCCCTAGACTTGGTGCTTTACCTGGCTTATTTCATTCAGCCCTCACAACAAGCAGACCGGTTAGGTGTTGTCATTATCCCCATTTTATGTATGAGAAAACTGAGGCCCAGAAAACGGGTATTTCCGAGGCCGCGTAGCCAGGACACAGTGGATTCCGAGTTTGAACCCAGGTCTGTCCACCCCAGAGCCTGCTCTCTACCACCTGCAGCTTGTAAGGACAGCCGGTATAACACAGGAGTGCTACATCTTATTTTATTAATGCTAAACAAGGCTCCTAAAGCTCAAATACCACAGTGGTCATTGGTGGCTTCTGCAGAAGCTTCATCTTCCTCTCCAGGTTAACTTGGGTCGGGCCTTAACAGCATCTGGGTAGAAGCAATGAGTATGTGCCCGTGCGTAAGGGACACGTGGGGCCCGGAGGCCACATACAGACAGCGGGGAGGGAGGAGACAGTCTTGGGCTCTGATCATCTGAGGGGAAGAGCAGCTGGAATCACTTTAAGCCCTGGCTCTGCCTAAAACTTGCTGAGGGACATTCAGGAATTTTAACACATAGCAAATAGTGAGCCCCTGTTATACGCCAACCACTGCTATGGGCTCGGGGAGACAGCAGCGCATAGAACAGACCAATGATCCCTCCCTCAAGCAGCTGACAGCCAGGGTGGGGTGGACTCATGACACGCCATTCCTCCTCGGGCTCAGTTTACCCATCTGTGCAGAGGGCAGGCTGCGGTCTCTGCAGTGAGGTCACGAGCTCAGATCCTAGCCAGGGGCCAAGTAAGGGACACAGTGACAGACGTCAGCTGGTGGGGATGATGCAGGGCCAGGGCCGTCACCAGAGCCTGCTGCCCCTCGGCACCAGTGACAGTCACCGGGGGAAGTGCAGGCCCAGTGTGTTGGCTTCTCTGATGCTATTGTACGTGAAATCTTTAGATTTTTTAATTTTATAAAACGAACCAGAAAATACAACCCATTTTTTTTTTCTTCAAGATTCTATTTATTTATTTGACAGAGAGAGACACAGCGAGAGAGGGAACACAAGCAGGGGGAGTGGGAGAGGGAGAAGCAGGTTTCCCCGCTGAGCAGAGAGCCCGATGTGGGGCTCGATCCCAGGATCCCGGGATCATGACCCGAGCCGAAGGCAGACGCTTAACGACTGAGCCACCCAGGCGCCCCAAATACAACCCATTTTGTAGGCAAAAACCCCTCGCGTCTGTAAGGGGTCTGGCCTGCAGGCCTCTATTTTGCAATGGTCCTCCATCAGAAACAGACCTGGAGCGTCCTTCAGGGAAGCTGGAACATAGTCGGGGGGTGACAATCATGAGCCTCCCTCCCTTTAAGCAGCGGCAGACTGGACTGCTAGAGTCCAAGCTCCAGAAGAGATGGGGCAGCTTGGGGCGGGGAGGGTTGACACAGCCCGAAAACCCCCGCCCTGCACCCACACTGCTGTGAGGACGGGCCGCCCTGGGCAGGGAGAGGCCTCCGTATGCTTTGTCAACAGGAAGGAGCCTGAGGTGGCCCTGCGCCCCCTGAGTCAGGGGCCGGGAGAGAGGGGCGTGTGTGCACGTGTGTGTGTATGCATGCGTGTGTGTGTGCATGCGTGTGAGTGTGTGTGTGTGCATGCTTGTGAGTGTGTGAGAGATGGTGGTGGTGGGCCAGGAGTTGGAGCAGAAGGAGAGCAGGGCAGACCCAGAGGAAACCATGAGGTCTCTAACAGACCTGGGGGACACGAGGGCGGCGTGCAGAGGTCTGGAGGGGCCAGGAAGGAAGATGCTGGAGGGCCCTGGAACAGCAACGGCAAACAACCAGAGCGAAGCTGACCGTGACCACCGGGGCTTCCTGAGCGCCCCTCCGCTCTCCCGCTCTACATGCGCAGCATCTCAGGAAACCCGCACCACCCCTGTGAGGGAGGGACTGTTATTATCCCATTTCACAGAGAGCAAATCAAGGCACAGAAAGCATAGGTTGCTTCTTCAAGTCGTGGAACTGGTGCCCACTGGGCAGGGACCAAATCCAGCAGTCAGCTCCCAAGTCCACAGCTGACCCAACTCTCCTTCGAGCCTCTAAAATATGGTTCCACGTACTGACAGCAGTCCTCTGCGGACGACCCGCTATGTGTCGGGCACCGTGCAGGGCCTTTACTGCCCACACTTACCCCTCGCAACAACTACATGAGGGAGGGACCTCTGCTCCCACTTTATGGGTGAAAAGACAGAGGCTCAGGGTACACAGGGATTTGCTGCTGGGGTTTGCTCAGAGCCAGCCCTGGGTCTCAGGTGTTGTTGGTTCTGGCAGGTTCTGGAGGATCTAACCGCAGAGCCCTGTTCCTCCAGAACAGTAGCACTGTTCCTTGGTTTCTGGTCCGGCTCAGTGGGGTCCTAGTCTGGACTCTTTCCACTCCCTGCAGGGTTCTGAGCCCAGCCCTGCCGCCGGACCCTGGGTCATCTAACAAGGCCAGATCCCCACCAGTCCCTCCTGCCTTCCTAGAAATCAGAACGTTATAGGATTCTGATGCCCCCTGAGATCCAGCAGAACTTTGGACCCCAGAGGCCCCTTACTCTGCCAAGAGCCCATTCCAACAGTGAGATCTGTTACTTGTTAGCAGAGAAGCAGCCATACTCTAAATAATCCCCGAGCATATGAGCCACCATCTGCACCCGGCGTCCTGGGCACGCTGCAGCCGCGACAGTCTGCTCCTACCAGCAGAGCCTCTGGGGCAGGGCCTTTGCTACCAGCCACAGCGGACTGAGGCTAAACATGCGAGATCCACAACCCCTGCGAGCAGAAGGGCCTATGCAGGGAGCAGGATTTGGAGGAAACCTAGGAGGGAGACGTAGAGGAGGTGATGTTCAGGGCAGACTCACTGGACTAGGGGCAAGAACTCAGATTAGCTGAGCACTTACCGTAATGGTCCCTTTTCTGTGACTTCGCATCTAAGCCTCATCACTTTATGGAACAGATATCATTGTTCCTATTTTGCAGATGAGGAAATTGAGGCCCAGAGAGGTTAAATGATCCGCCCACAGTCAAGCAGCTTGACCGGGGTTCAAGGCCAGGCCCCTGGTGACCCCCAAGTCCATCTTCTTCCTCCCAACCACATCGTCTAGGTTAGCTCTTCACAGTATGGGGTCCCTCCACCTCTGCTGCCCTCTTGCCAAAGCTAACAGGTGGCTCCCCCTGGGAGAGGGAAGCCTCAGTAAAGCCTTTGAGGAGTAGTGGCCAAAAGGGTCCTTCTGGAGAAGCAAACATTTTGGAGCAGAGTAAATCTTTGGGCCTCTTAGTAATTACTGATGCAGACAGATACCACCCTCCCTCCCCAGCATGTCTGTAACTCAAACCTTTGACCTGGACTTGCAGCATCTGCTGGGGGAGGTGCAGCAGGAAGCAGGGGAGAAGAGCAGAGTCCCTAGTCAGGCCCTGGGGGGCTTCTTGGCTGGAGGGGAGGGGCACAGCATGGCCACTGAGGGACCATTGCCCCCACCTGTGCCCCCAGGGGGATGGGCCAGATGCTTCCTGGGGCCCCTGCCAGCCCCAACATTCTGCGGGTCCCTGACCCCGTGTTGGGGGCAGCTGGAGCAAAGGGTCTGGGCTCAGGGATGAGGCTGGACAGGGGCCTTGGGGTCGGCAGCATCTCTGAGCTAAGCCCTGAGTGGGGGCGATTGGGAAGAGGGGGCTGGTGGCCGCTGGGGACAGGCCTGGGGGTCAGTGTGCCCAGCAGGGGTCCTGGGCCAGGGCAGCAGGAAGGAAGCCAGAGGGGCAGGACTCCACACCCTGGGCTGGGAGTCAGAGCCTGGGTGGGTTCTGATTATGGGTCTGACCCATTATGTGACCTTGGACAAGTCACATGGCCTCTCTGGGCCTCAGCTGTCTCATCTGCACAGTGGGGATGACCATTCCTGCCCTGGATGTGGGGCTGCTGAGAGGACTGACGGAGGTCCAGGCGGGAAGCACCGGCCAGGAAGGTCTCAGCACAGGGGGCCAGGCCTGGCCCTGCTCCACCTGCCTCTGCTGCCAGCCTCCTGGTGATTGGCCAGGCCCTGGCGTCCCCGCCCCTGAGAGCCCAGCTGATTGGAGGAGGCGGAGCCTTTGTGCAAAAGAGGCTGCTCCCTCCCTGCCCCCGCTGCTCCCCCAAGGCCACCAGCCCTGGGGCCTCACACGTGCTGGCTTGTCTCCCCAGGAACGGCTGGACCCTGGTAAAACATTGGCTTTATTGTCTAAATGCAGGACCTCTCTGGCTGTGTTTCCCCAGGACCTGTGCTGCTCCCCCCGCCCCACCACGACCCTCCCCTCCTCTCCCCACCTCCCCACCAGCCCTGTGACGCTGGGCAAGTCCTTCACGTCTCCGAGCCTCAGTCTCCTCCTCTGTTGAATGGCGATGTGCATGCCCACCTCACGGATTTGTCCTGCTCATGGACACAGCCCTGTGGTCCTTAAACACGCGTTTCTGGGGGGGGCCTCCTGGGTGCCAGCCCTGTTCTGGGAGCTGAGGACAGGGAGGTGGGCAGTGGAGACGAGGCTCTGCTTTCTCAGAGTTCCCTTGGGTGGGTCAAGTTGTACTGCACTGAGGACCTGGCTAGAAAGTAGTCCATGAAGTTGCTGAGAGCCATGACAACGCAGAGTGGACAAGTGACTCACTCAGGGGCACATGGAAGCACAGAGCCAGGGTGGCCCTGAGCATGCAGGTGCCTCCATGCTGCAATGGTATCTACCATGAAGCCCCACTGACTTCCACACCCCACGGCCTGGTGAGCTCTCCCCCTTCTCTGGGAACATCCAGCTCCCGCGCCAAGCATCTCCTGGTCACGGGAGGTCCGGCCCTGCTGGCTCCTTTTGTCTCCATGGGGCTGGCCAGAGGATCTTAGACCAGCCAGATCAGGGTCGCCTGTCAGGTCCCCCGTGTTCCTGTCTCCCTCCACCCTCTCCTAGCCTCAGAACAAGTCAGACACTCTCCCTGCTCCTTGTCCTGTAGCCAGCAGTGAGTGCCTCCCCCTTGCCATTCTGATAAGCAAATTTGTAATTATTATAATTATCACCTGAAGAGTCAGGTTCCTGCCATAGACAATTAAAATGAGATTCAGCGCTGCTTTGTCTCTCTCCTTTCGGCTGGAATCGGATGGTGAAATACGTAGCACACTTGGAAACAAGAGTTAGGGGAGACCAGTGAGGGGAGAAAGGAGTCTGGTGGGTGGGGGATGAATGTGGATGTGACGGCATGTCCGGGACGAGGACCCCCACGTGTGTGTGTGTGCATGCACGCGCCTGTGCATATGAATGCATGAATGCACCTGAGCATGTGCATAGGTGTGTGTGCTTCTGAGCATGCTCAGTGAGGGAAAGGGGGTGACAAGATGCAGGCAGGACACGGGAGGTGGGGTCTGCTGACTGATAATTGTGTAAGGCTACTTGGTGAGTAGGTAATGGGGTGCAGGTGCAGGTCTGTCCCTGGAGGTGTCAGCAGGGGCCCTGGAGGCCAGGGGACCCCTACTTCCTGGTCGTCAATTTCCCCTCTCTGAGCCTCCTTTTGCTCACCCGCAAACAGGGCACAGTGCCGGTTCCTCCCGCACAGGACCATCAGGTGTCAGAATTAAGTGCAATGGGCCACGAATTCAGCACGCACAGGGTGAGTGTTCAGGGAGGGTTAGTTATTAGTACTCACCCAGGGTGGCAGCAAGGGGGACAGTGTGGTGACCACACAGGTGACAGGGTATGACCATGGGTGATGAGGTCCTGAGGTGTCAGGGCCCAGCCCTCAGGCCTCTGGTACTTGGCTTGGCTGGGGACCTGCTGTGCTCCTCAGAGACCTGCCCATCCCCCAGGGGGTGGGCAGGGTCTGCATCTGGCCCCAGGTACCATCATGGGACCAACTTGTGGAGTGGGAACTCATTGGGGAGTGCGCACAGGGCTGCTTGGCCCCAGGCACCTGAGCCAGTCCTGAGCTGAGCCACCCTCTGAAGTGATGGGTGGGCAGTACTGGAGGAGGCCACGGGGAAGTCTGAGGACCCTTACTTATGGGCTGAGTGAAGAGAAACTTCTGGAGCAGATCTGAGGTAGAAGGTAAGAGGAGAAAAGGTACCCTGAGACCTGTCAAGCTCTCATTCTACACCCCACTCAGATCTAGCCAGGGACCTCTAGGCTCCAGTATCCCCCAGTGGGAGCTTAAGACCCCACAGGCCTGCCAGATCTCACCTAGGCCCTGGGGGGGAGCCTTCATGCCCCTCTTCTTCTCTAAGGGGTTGGAGCTGAGGAGAGAGTGTGAGCAGGGCAGGCAGCCCCTCCCTTCCACCATGTGAGGCTGGGAATTCAATTTGCATTTTAGGTCAACCACTTGCAAGATGAGATTCTGGGTTTGTTTCTCAGCAATCTCAGCCCTGTGGCTATAGGAGGTAACAGTCCCTTCAGGCAGACTAGAAGATTTCATGTCATTTATAAGGCACTTGTGCTGGGAATTAGAATCCCTGAGCTCATTCTTTTCTTTTCCCACTTTGTCCAGTGACATTAGGTGCAACCATCCAATCTCATTATATTTATTAGTTTAACAAGACTGTTCAAATGTATCTTATCCGTGGTCACTCAGATCCTTGCTTTTTATAAGTGCTCAGTTAGGATTATCCAATGGTGATATTTTGCGTATTTCTATTGCCAGATCACACCACGGACTATCAGTGCTATCTTTAATAATGACTAGAGTCATTAGTGTCTTCAATCAGATTAGAAAGCCAATTCCAGAAACCCCAAAATTAACTCAGAAAATAATTTGTCCTTAAGATTCTGCTCCTCTAGAACCACTCTCAATACCAAAACATGCATTAGTCAGGGTTCTCTAGAGAAAGAGAACCAATGGGATGTGTTTATATAGCAAGAAAGAGAATTGTTAGCAGGAGTTATGGAGACTGCAAATCCAGATCTGCAGTGTGGGCCAGGCAGAGACGCAGGATAGCCCATGATGCAGGTGGAGTCTGAAAGTATTATCTGGGGTAGATGTAAGAATGTAAGCCTATAGCAATAAACAAAGTTAAAAAAAAAAAAAAGCTTCAGGGTTTTGTTTTGTTTTAGCAAATCCCAGGCACTCATAGGAAAAATCAAGGAGATTCCTCCTGAGAGAGCATCCTTGAGGTGCAGGCTAGGGAAGGGGTGCTTCCTACTGCAAAAATCCACCCAGGCCAATTTTCTCTAAGGACCATAAACCTTAATCTGCAGGGCAAAGAGAAACAAAAACTGTTGCCTTAGGGCACTGGTGGAAATCCACTGCAACTGAAGAAAGGAAACAGGATAAAAATAAGTACTAGCTGTGGGGAGGGGCAGGAATGTATGCTTAAGATAGGCAGCTGGAGGCAGAAACACTTGTGAAGTCCACACCTGAAGACACAAGGCCCTAGTACTTGCCTAAGACTGAAAATTAATCACATCAGAAATATACCCTCTCACACTCCTCCCACACTGGCTAACAAGCACTGAGTAAAAATAACAATGGAATATGTCTAGGAGAGCTTTAAAAGACAAATCATCTGTATAGTGCAGCACAAAGGAAAGACCCAAAGTCAGGGACCTGGGGAGCAGACATTGGAAACTAACCTCTGAAAAAACAGCCCAAACCCTAAATACAAGGTGTCACTAGATGAATTTGAAGGCTGTGGTATACTGAGAATAACCATAGCAACTACCGGACCTCAAACTAAGCCCCACTCCTGACTAGATTAACACCTACTTCTACACAAAAGTCTAGCAGAAGAAAAGGTGTGCATATCTCCAAGCATGAAAAAACATTTACCTCAGAATTTATCATCCTAAAAAAGATGTCCAGTTTTCAACAAAAAATTATGAGGCAGATAAAAAGGCAAGGAAAAAACTACCAAAAAAAGAGACAAAGCAATCATCAATGCCAAACTTAGCTCTGACACAGATGTTGGAACTATCAGACAGGGAATTTTAAATTACTGTGATTAATATATTAAAGGTTCTAATGAAAAGGCTGACAATATGCAAGATCAAATGACTAGTTTCAGCAGAGAAGGAAACTCTAAGAAAATATCAAGTGGAAATGCTAAAAAGCAAAAACACAGTAACAGAAATGAGACATATCTCCCATGGGCTCATTGGTAGACTTGAAATAGCTGAGAAAAGAATGAGTGAACTTATAGATAAGTCCATGAATTACCCAACTGAAACAAGAAGGAAGGAAGGAAGGAAGGAAGGAAGGAAGGAAGGAAGGAAGGAAGGAAGGAAGGAAAGAAGAAGGAAGGAAGGAAGGAAGGAAGGAAGGAAGGAAGGAAGGAAGGAAGGACAAAAAAACAGAACAGAACATCCAAGAATTGTGGGGCAATATCAAATAGTATAATATACAAGCAATTGCAATCCCAGAAGGACAACAGAGGAAAACGAGCAAAAGAAATATTTGAAGAAATAATATCCAAAAATTATCCAAAGTGAATGACATACACCAAACTACAGGTCCAAGAAGCTCAGAGAACATCAAACAGAATCAAATCCAAAAATTAAAAAATAAAAGAATATATAAACAAAACAAAAAATATAGGCAAATAAATTCAAATTCAAATAGCTGAAAACCAAAAACAAAGAGAAACTCCTACTAAAGAGAGCCAAAGAAATAAGACGTATATACAGAGGCAACAGGATAAGAATGACAGCAGACCTCTTGTCAGAAAACATGCAAACAAGAAGACAATGGAATGGTAACTTAAAGGTGCTAGAAAAATAACATATAGAAAGGTGTCAACTTCAAATTCTATACCCAGTGAAAATATCTTTGGAAATAAATATTTTCTAAGACAAACAAAAACTTAAGAACTTTATTGCTAGTAGACCTACTCTGATTAAAAAATATTTAAGTTCCTCAGGCAAAAGGAATTTATCAGTATAATCTCAGAACTACACAAATAGAGTATCATAAATGAAATAAATGAAGACATAATTAATTTTCTTTGTTATTTCAATTGTTCTAAAACATAAATGTCTAAAGAAAAATAGTAACCATGTACCATGTGGTTGTAGCATATGGGACATCGAAATACATGACAAAAATAGTACAAAGGGTAAGAGGTAGGAATTGGGAATATATTGTTTTCATGTCATTATACAATTCATGAAGTGGTATGTTATTTTAAGATAGTCTCAGATTAATTGAAATGTATGTTATAAACACTATGGTAACCACTAAATTTTTTTTTGAAAGGAGGTAATAGAATAGATAAAATGGAATCATCAAAAATGTCACTTAAGAGAAGACAGGAGAGGAAAAAAGAAACAACAAATGGAACAAATTAGGAAGCAGCTAACAAGATGATGGATTTCAAACCAACCCACCTCAATCATCACCATAAATGTGAAGAAACTAAGCCCGCAAGTTAAAATGTAGTTTCAGGTTGAATTAAAAAATCAAGACTGAACCATATGTTGTCCACAATAAACTCTCTCTAAACATAAAAGCATCAGGTGCTCAACAGTAAGAGGATGTAGAAAGAAATATCTTGCAAACACTAAAAGAAAGCTGGAGTGGCTATATTAATATCAGAAAAAAATAGACTTCAGAACAAGAAATATCATCAGATATAAAGAGGAACATTACATAATGATATGTGGGACAATTCTCCAAGAAGACCTAGCAATCTTAAGTGTATGCACCTAACAAAAGAACCTTAAAATATTTAAGGAAAAATCAGATAGAACTGAAAGTTGAAATAGACAAATTCACAGTTATAGTTGGAAATGTCAACACACCTCTGTCTGTAATTGATAGATTGAAAAAGCAGAAATCTGTAAGGATATAACCTGAAGAACATTATCAACTAAATTGACCTTGCTGACCTATATAGACCCCTCTGCCCAGCAACAGCAGAATACATTCTTAAGTGCACATGGACACTTCATCAATATAAATCGTATTCTCAACCATAAAACACACTTAAAAGAATAGTAAAACAATATAAATTATATTCTCAAATGAGAATAGAATTAAACTAGAAATCAAGCATGGAAATGCAATTGGGAAATGACTAAATATTTGGAAATTAAAAAATATATGGGTCAGAAAGGAAATCTTAAAGGAAATAGAAAAAAATTTTTGAATAAAGAGAAAATAAAAATAAGGCAGATCAAAATTTGGAGGACATAGCTGTATTTGGAGAGAAATTTATAGCACTAAATGTATGTATTCATCTGCTCAGGCCATCATAACAAAATGCCACAGACTGTGTGGTATAAACAACAGAAACTTATTTTCTTACAGTTCTGGAGGCTGGAAATCCAAGATCGGGATGTTGGCAGAGTTAGTTTCTCATGAGACTTTTATTCCTGACTTGTAGACGGCCACCTTCTTGCTGTGTCCTTATGTGGCCTTTCCTTTGTGCACACACACACTTGGTTTATCTTCCTCTCCTTAAAAGGACACCAGTTCTGGGACACCTAGGTGGCTTAGTTGGTTAAGCATCCAACTCTTGATTTCAGCTCAGGTCATGATCTCAGGGTCATGAGATCAAGCCCCGCATTGAGGCCCCCGTTGTTATGATTCTGTCCTTCCTCCCACTCACACTCACACTCTCGCTCTCTGTGTCAAAAAAATAAATAAATAAAATAAGGACACCAGTTCTATTGGAGAAGGACCTCATCCTTATGACTTCATTCCCAATCTTAATTACCTTCTTAAAGACCCTATCTCCAAATATAGTCAGTTTGGGGGTTAGAGCAAAAACATACAGACTTGGGGGGAGGGGCATATAATTCAGTATACAACATTTCAGTACAAAACTAGAGAAAAACCAGCAAATTAAACTCAAAACACACAGAAGGAAACAAATGATAGAGATAAATGATAAAGATTCATTGTCTGCATATCAAAATCAAAGACATTGGAAAGAAAATCATAGACTAATATCCCATATGAACATAGATGCAAAAATTTTAAACAAAATTTTAGCAATTATAATTCAATGATAATATAAAAAAGATAATACCTCATGACCAAATGGGGTTAATCTGAGGACTGAAAGGTTGGTTTAAAAAAATAGAGCCTACTGGGTATGAAGTATATGGGATTTTCCATACTATTTTCACAAATTTTCTGTAAATCTAAAACTATTCTAAAATGAAAAGTTTATTTTTTTAAAATGAGCTGAAACTTTAAAAACTGAATGAATTATTGATGCACACCACAATATGGATATATCACATAATAATTATGCAGATTGAAAGAACCCAGACCAAAAAGAGGACATTCTAAATGATTCCATTTACATATAATTCTATATAATCTATAGTAACAACAAGCAGATGAGTGGTTGGCACAAGGGAGAGATTACCAAGAGGTAAAAGGAACCCAGTTGGGGGGTGATGGTTACATTCATGATCTTGATTGTGGTGATTATTTTATAGGTGTATAAGTTTGTCAAAACTTATCCAATTGTATGTTTTTTATATGTGTAGTTTATTGTAAGTCCATCACACTTCAATAAAAATGTTTTTTTAAAAAAGGCTTATCAATTTCTATGCTCTAAATATAACTGGTTTATTGTAAGTCAATTATACTTCAGTAAGGCAGTTAAAAATCAGTAAATAAAGCCTACTCTGCAGTTTGTGCTTTCCCTAAGTCCCACTCTCTGCCCACATCAGGTAATCTTGAACAGGTGTGGTATACTGTCATCTCCCTGAGGATGTTAGGATTGGATTTTTATGGAGATTGGTACTTTCAGTAATTTTCCAGTAAAGGCAGGTGTTTCCTGTGAGATGCATATATTTGCAGGGTTCCTGTTGGGCCCTTTGCAGGTAAACTCTGCCTTCACCTGTCCCAAGGACTCTGCAGGTAAACTCTGCCTTCACCTGTCCCAAGGACTCTGGATAGGCTCAAGGCATGGCTGCCTTGGTGACCATGGACCCTGCCCTCTGCTGAACGCTTGGAAATGTTAATAACATTTCATCCCCAGCACAACCCTGCAACATTACTCCCATTTTACAGACAATGAAACTAAGGACAGAAGAGGTGAGGGAACACATCTGAGGTTCACAGCTAGGTCAAGGTAGAGGTAGGACTCCAACCCTGATTCCATCAGGGAGGGACTGCTGGAACTTAGCACACCCTATCTCCACGCCCACCCCCACCACCTTACATAGATGCATTATCTAAGGTAAAGCAGTATGTTTGCTATTACAAGAGCAAGCCCTGGCTTCCCCCAAGATGTGCCCCACTCAAAGTCTTCCCCAGTGATTGATTTCAAGGGAGCCTTGCTCCAAAACCTGGGCTCCTCTCCAAGTTGTCCTGGGCTTGGACTTCACAGGTGGACCTCCAAAGACCTGGTTCATGGAGGCTTGCTCTTGTGGCATCCCTGGATGACTTGAGAGTGGAGCTTACAGAGGGGTGATGGCCCCATTGTTTCCCAGGTGCACTGAGAACCTAACCTAAGAACCAATGATTTGAAGGTGATGGTTGGAGGCCATCTCTGAGGACAGGTGGTTGCTCAACAAGCCTAGAGCATATTCCACTCAAGATCTCTCTGAACTGTTTTCTCTTTGACCTCCTTAGGACCACCTTGGGAGCCTACCCCAGTTGTCTCTCATTTCCAACCCAGAGGGCATATTTAGGGTCCTGGCCCTTTTAATGAACTCTGTCCCCATCCCTTCTCCACGGACAGTGAGCAGGAAATGTGGAGGCACAGACTACCAGGCTCCCAGTCCTGCTTGAGTGGGGGGAGGAAGCAGGACAGAGTTTGCACCTTCAATTTGCTGTAGGACACAGGTTACAATGAGGTAAATTGCAGCTCATCAGACACTGAGCAACCTTAATTCTGTTCAGCTGTGGGTTCTGCATTGGCTGCACCTGGACCGTTATTTCAACTCTTCATCTTGTTCTCCTTGAACTGAGAAAAAAGAGAGATCTACATCCCACTCTGATTGGATTCTAGCATCAGTGGAAACTCTGAAGGGAGCATCACTGGTGGGAGCTGGATGTTCCTGGAAGTCATGTAAACTAGAGCAGCTAAAAAGCATAATCATTCCTATTTATGGAACTTCACGTCACCCTGCATACCCACACCAGCTACCTCATTTCACCAGTGCCCCACAGCCACGCTCTGGGACTTGTGTCCTACTCCACTGCCTCCTGGCTGTAGGACTTTCCCTTCCCTGAGCTTCAGTTTCCTTATCTGCAAAATGGGAATCATAAGAGCACCTCCCTCCAAGTCATGCTGAGGATTCAGTGAGATAACCCTCGTAGAGTGCCTGGCACAGGGCTCTTCACTAAAGGTGGCAGGTGTCACCCAGGACTGGGGTGTCTGAAGGGACCTTTTAGACCATGAAGTTCTGGATCCACAGGAGGGTTGTGATTCCTACAACTATCGTTCACCCTGGGTGGACTTTCCAGAATCCCACATAGGAGCCCACAGCTGTCCCACCCCTGATCCCCTACCATCTTGTGTCTCTCTGTCCAGTGTTGACGAGGGCAGGTCTGGCCTGAACTCAGTCTGCAGAAATGGATTCTCTGTGCTCATAAAAGCTGAGGATTCACCTGAGGATCATAGAAAACAATTTTCTTTTCCACTTCATGATGGGAGCATAGACCTGGCAGGGTCCTGCTTTGTGCCTCTACGAACAATTCAGGCTGCACACACCCTCCCCCACTCCCTCCTCATCAGTGAGGGGCTCATCGCTGCCAATTTGGGAAAATGAAGCCAAGCCTTTTAAGACACATTATATAGAAAGCAGTTCCCACTGTACAACTCCTTCCCTTCTCTTCTTCCTTTTCTTGAAATGACAAAATCTGTTGTTCACTCTTCTTCTGTCTTGGGAAAGACCCGGAAAGGAGATGAATCTATAAAATTCATGAATGCCTGGAAGTTGTGACTCTTAAAATTGTACTCATTTGCAACATGAAATACCACTGAGTGTGAGTGTGCAAACCCAGGCAATTTCATGGTGCAGTTTAAATTGTTTGCTGTAGATCTGTCTGTAAGTACCTGCTCCTAACTGGTGCCCATGGCTTCCATTGCAAGCTGTGATGCTCAGGATGGTGAGGCAGGTGTGGCTGGATCTGCCAGTCCTCCCTCAGCCCTGTCAGGAGGCCCAGAAAGGTGCCACCTGTACCTTCTCCCCTGGTTAGGTGGACTCAGGAGGAGGCAGGGGCGAGGGGAATGTGGTTTTGTTTTGAACACTCATCCCCGCGCCCAGACCCCTTTTCTTGCCAACTCTATCTTTGAGGCTCCATGGTCCAGCTATGGTCCCATTTCTTGACCTTTGTATGTGGCCTTGGCATTGAGCCTATGAGTCTTACTTTCCTAACGGTTTGCTCCAGCCTCTTGGGTCCTTCCCACGGCAGAACCAGGTAGATGGCCCAGCAAGTGGAGTAGGGGGCTAGATGGGCTAGATGTCATACCGTCCTCAAACCTGGGCAAGACAGACCCCTGGCCTCAGCCCTGCTCTTTAAAGGACTCCATTCTGGCCCTCTCTGGCTGTGCCTCTCCCCATGGAACATGGAATCTGCATGGCTGTCTGACCTGGGTCCCTCTCCCATTTTTGCTCACAGTTTGTGTACCTAGGATGCCAGAAATCCCTGCTCAGATGGACTGGACCCCACTTTCTGAGCCAAGTGAGCCTCTTCCGTGGATCTGTCCTCTTGAGGGTGGATTGTGGTGTGGGGTAAGCACCCCAGGCCTGAGGGGTACCAAGGGGTGGCTGCTTGCAGAGGCTGGGGGAAGCACTCGGATGCCCACGTGCATGTATGAGGCTTCTGGTGGTGCTGGGTGAATCCGGGGGTGGGAAGACGAGGAACAACCAAGAGCCAGTTTCCCCTGTGCCTCTGAGAGTGAGGTCCCCCGAGCTGGTGGCTCAGTTCAAAGAGCTCAGGGGACAGGCCTTGTGGAAAAAGTGGGAGAACTTTCCAGTGAGTTTCTCTGGCTCTCTGCTTAATGGTGGTAAGAGAAAGAAATTCTGGAGGGACTTGAGTCTGGGACCCAACCCCCACCACAGTGCCGCTGGAATCTGGAAGAGCTACATGCCCCAGGCACTGGGTCTGTGCTAAGGCTGTGGTCTGTGCTAGGCTGCCTCGTGGGCTCCCAGAGAGACTAATAAGCAGTACAAGGGCGGATGCTTTAAAATATCCTGGGGCTGGGGAGACAGATACTCATCACACAAGCAAACCACAGCAGGAACCAATCAGTAACTGCTTCCAGTTAGCTGGACCAATCAGATGAATTCATCTGTTCGGCCAATCACATGTTGAGTGCCACCATGAGTTCCTATTAAGAGACAGGTGGGCTGGCATTGGTGGTGCCTCCAGGTTCCCAAAGACCTAGGACCTCCAAGGGGGTCTCCCCACCTCCCCCAGCAGGGGGCATGTCCTACCTAACACACAGAGAACAAAAGGGCTTCCTGTTGGGTGGCCCACTTTAGAGGCATGCAGGGGAAGGGCTCTTGCCTGACACTCAGTGGCACTTTGATACCCTGGCTTCACCAGGCCCCTGATGATGTCAAAACGTTATGATCTTCCTGGGAGAAGTAATGAGTGGAACCAAGTGGAATTAAGTATAGGCCTGAAATGGGACGTGGGTTCCTGAATGTGTCGCTGGGATGCCAGCATCCCTGCCGACTTTCCCACTCACTAGAGGGGACATGGGCATTTGGGGGAGAAAGTACCTGTCATGTCTTCCCGGGAATGCTGCCTCTGGGTGTCTGTCTCACTCAGCAACCCTAAGGACCTTCAGCTTTGTTTATTCATTCCCTCACTCATGCATTCCCTTTGCTTTGGTTCTATTTTGTACTAGGCACCGTGCACAGGGTGCTTCCTGCCCTCACTGAGCTCATATTCTAAGGAGGTGGCAGAGAGAACTCGACAAACAGATAAGTATATAAATGGAAACTGGGATGTGCACGAATAAGGGAAGGAATGAGACAATACTCAAGAGAGAACAACAGAATCTGATTTGTCAAGAAAGCCTTCCCTGAGGAAACATCGGAACTGAGACCAGACCGGTCAGAAGGAGCCAGCAGGCTAAAAGGAAGGGGAAGAGCTTTCTCGGTGGCAGGAACTGCCTGTGCAGAGGCCCTGAGGCAGGGAGGAGCCTGGGCATCCCAGGAATAGGCTGCCACCATGCCCAGGAAGAGCCTGGGAACCTGCAAGGACCAAGTCAGG
The DNA here is from genome assembly GCF_029215605.1 of Mirounga angustirostris. Classification (NCBI taxonomy): domain Eukaryota; kingdom Metazoa; phylum Chordata; class Mammalia; order Carnivora; family Phocidae; genus Mirounga; species Mirounga angustirostris. Next base: position 167,924,605 of record NW_026991712.1, read on the forward strand.
TGGAACCATGTGGGCTGTCCCAAAGTCCAGTGGCTTATCCGAGGGCAGTAGGGGCCGTGGGAGCCGTGGAAGCTGGGTTGTCATGCCAGGGATTTATGTTGTGAAAAGCTCTGTGATTGGGCGCCTGGGTGGCTCAGTCTGCTAAGCATCTGCCTTCGGCTCAGGTCGTGATCCCAGGGTCCTGGGATCGAGTCCCGCTCAGTCTCCCTGCTCAGCAGGGAGTCTGCTCCTCCCTCTGCCCCTCTTCCCCTCCCTGGCTTGTGCTCTTTCTCTCACTCACTCTCACTCTCTCTCAAATAAATAAAATCTTTGGGGAAAAAAAAAAGTTCTGTGATCTGCACCATGGAGAGTGAAGGGGGAGGGGCAGGAAAGGAGAAGCCTGTTCCAGGAAGAAGGAGCACGCAGGTAAGGCCTGAGGGGCAGGACCTGTTCCAGGAACTTCTGGGAGCAGCCAGGGAGGAGGAGATGCAGAGGCTGAGCATGGGGGATTTGGGTGGGGCCAGGCTCCTTTCCAAACTGGCAGGAGGCAGTACGTGTGGGGAGGGAGGGGCTGGTGGGGATTAAGTGGCCTTGGGGGGGTGAAAATGCTGGGAAGACCCACTTGTGGATACTCAATCACCCACTCATGCTTTCACAGCCCAGCTAGCTCAGGGCAGCAGTAGCTGATGTAGGAAAGACATTCGGGTCCGAAGCCGACGGCCAAGAAAGAATTCTTGAGACATCTTTGGTGCAAAAAGGTGGTTTTATTAAAGCACGGGGACAGGACCCGTGGGCAGAAGGAGCTGCACCCGGGTCATGAGGAGGGGCCCATTGCATACTTTCAAGTTGGGAGGGGGTTAGAGATAACAAAGTCTCCCAGGTATTTTGGAAACAAGGTTTCCAGGATCCTGAGGGGCTAGCTATTGTTTGGGAAAGGTCATTTATTACTGTTTAGTAAAAACTCGGTCATGAGACTCTTCAGATGTCTATCGGTAGGTCATATGCTTGGAGGATGATTGCCAACATGTATCTTGGGGGGTAGACATAAAGGAAGTTTCCAAAGGAACTTTTATATGTTAAAATAGACTTATAGGATCCTGGGGCGGGGGTGGGGGGGATGGGGGGATGTGAGGCTAGGATTGCCTCTTGCCCTTACCAAAGTATTATTTGGAGGCAACTGAGTCCCTAGAGGAATGTCACTCTGCCTGTTTCAAGGACTTGTCAGTGGGCTGTAAGTAGTAAGGAAATTTAATAATTTTTCTTCTGCCTTTGTTTCCCACATCAGTACAATGGGAGTCGATTTAGAAGGTGTAAAAGTTGGAGAATACACAGCTGGACCTGGGGAAATTGTCTGCCTTGGCCTCGGTTCAGAATCCTGCCTACAGGAACATGGAGGATGGGAGCTGAACCCACACAGAGTAGGATGCACGTGTGAGTGGGCAGGGGGAGGCAGCTCCCTGGTCTCCCAGACGAGGAAAGGAGGGAAAGAGGGATCCAGCAGGGGTGAGGTTTGTCCTCAGTGCTTGGCCCAGGGGTCAGGTCCTTGGCACTCAGGAGCCAGGCCCTCCTGGGGAGCCTGAGGCAGAGGCCCAGAGTATAGGGCCGCACACTAGGGAGTGGGACAGGCCCACAGAGCATCACACCCAGCACAGCACCCCTGTTTTCATCCTCCACCTACACAAGGGGTTCAGGCAGCCAGGGTGCTCTCTACCCTGACCTGGAGACTCAGAGCCTCCAGGTCAAGTGTCTGAATGACATCAGGTGGGGCTCATGGGCAGGAGACCAGGCTGAAATCCTGAAAGACTGCCCTGAGGAAGGGGCCTCTGAGTACAATCAGAGGTTAAGCAGGAAGTTTTCAGAGGTGGGAGAATGTTCTCTTTAGAAGTCATGCCAGAAGCAGGAGGGGCTACAGGGAAGACACCTTACAGCATTGTTTTGGTTGCAGGTAGGCAATAAGCAGCGCATGTCCTGCTTGGGACTAGGGTCTTTAGTTCTTACTATAGAACATTTATGTTTATTATATCCGGCCTTTCTGGTTTCGGGGGAAGCAGCCCACTCTGGCTGACATAAACAAAATGCAGATTCGTTGAAGAGGTCCTGGGTATCCAGGGGCTGAGATGAAGGCCGGGAACGGGCTGGCAATGGCAAACCCAGAAAATGTTCTCCTGGTCTGTGTCCCCGTTTCCATCTGAGAAGCTTTTTTTTTTTTTTTTCTTGCTTCGTCTCCCAGATAAGTGCCCTCTGTCCCTCGGCCTACCTGGAAGAACAAGGCCGCACTTAGCCCCCAAGCATACAAAAGACAAAGAGGGGTCTTACCTTTTCACATCCACCTCCCAAATCCCAGGACGGTGCCATTGGCCCAGGCTGGAACAAAACTTCTGTCCAGAGCGCGGGTCCCTATCCACACATATGGCAGATTCTGAAATGACCAGGCGAACGGGTGGGAGAGAGAGGAAGAGAAAGGTTTCAGAAAGCTGGTTAGGGGGCTGAGCTTTGCTAGTGCTGCAGTTCATCTTCCACAACCTTATTTCAAGGACAAGAGAGGTTAGGTCACCTGCCAGACAGCGAACAGGTAATCAAATCAGCACTAAACCCCAGACCTAATCGAGTGGACAGGGATAAGGCACCTGTCATCTCTGTCATTGGTTTCCTTTGACTGTTTTGATGATGCTGGACTTGGGGCAGGATTTAGTTTCTAGAGGAATCTTCCCAACTCAGCAGTCCCAAAATTCCAGGGAAGAATATAGACAAGTCAGGGTGGGCTCTTTTTTGTGGCTCCTGGGGGTCCTGCTGCTCACTCAATGACCTAGTTACATGGAGGTAGGAAGGGCAGGGGGCCTGAGTCCCAAGGAGCAGGATGTGTGTCTTCTAGGACCAAATCGCAGCCAGCTTTTCAGGGAAGGGAAGCTGGGGATAAGTTTGTGTGCTGTGGGCACATATGAGCTGTGTGGCCTCAGGCAAGTGACCCAGCTTCTCTGAATCTGTTCCTTCATTTGTGAAACGGGCTTCATCATATATAATAACATATGAACACCATCTACCATATCACCTGGCACATAACTCAGTGTATGTGGTTCCCTTCCCTCATTATCAGACCCCATTAATTCTGATGTCTGCCCTTCCCTGGAACATACTATTTAAGTCCCCACTCTTGATTCACCGAGGTTCAGGAACCGGGTCCATGCTAGAGTGAAACTAACTGGGAGTGGCAAAGGATGCCATGGCAACGAGCATTTCACAGTTGCCCTGGGAACCCTCACTGATGCTCTTGGGTCAAGCCACACAAAAATAGGAGGTGCAGTCCCACTGTATGAGCCGGAGGCTCATACAGCAACATTTCGGGCTGTGACAGGTATGGGGGTGGGGAGCGGTAGGTAGTTCAAGAGAAGGATGGAGATGGGCAGGAGGCCATCACTCTTTTTTTTTTTTTTTTTTAATAGACAGATCCCAGTTCGGCACCAGGAACAGAACCTGCCTTCTTGGAGAAGCTTCTCAGGGAAGCAGCCTGAGGAGGATCAGAGAAAGGGGACCTGGTAGCTTTCATACTAATGGCACCACGTAAACCCCAGGTCAGGAAGAATAAACTTCGCCCAGCCTGCAGCATCTAGGAAATACTTTATCAAGACCACTCCATACTTACAAACATGCAGAAAAGCCCATTAGCCTGTCGTGGAGAAAGAACCAGGAAGGAGTCAGGAAGCCAGATTCTCGTCCCTGTCTGAGACCACCGGCTCCCCCCCAAGCCCTTGGGCAAGTCACTCCCTCCAGCGTCAGTGTTTCATCTTTAAAATAAAGATGCTACACCACATGATCCCTGGAGGCTTTTCCAATCAGGACGTTCGATGATATCTAAGGGTCCTACTATGGAAATATGGTTTTTTCCCTTTCAGCTTTCTGGCCTTATAGACAGGGCCCCTGGTTGTATGACTTTCCAACCCATCAGGACAGCATGGAAGGTCCCCTTGCCCCAGCTGCCTATACCCCTCATTCCGGCTGCTCTAGCCCCCAGTCTCCAGTGCCTGGCACAAAGACATGGTGTTGGCCAACTTCTAATGAGTGATCAGCGTTCACACCCTCCCCTCCCTTCTTCCCTCTCTCCCTCATCCTCCCTTCCCCTCCCGCATTGCTCCTTGCTCATTGTCTAACACTGCCAAGGCCCTTGGACTTAAAGGCTGAGATATGAGACTCCATCTCACAGGTGGAAATAGTGAGGGCGCCCTGGCCTCAGGGACCACCTCCAGGGACCTACATCCCACCCTGAGGCCCCCTCCCAATAGTAGATCTGCCAGCCTGGAGGGGAGTGACACGCTTGTTTCTCCTTTACTCTGCCCAGTGCTCATATGTGGACCCAGCTCTCCCCTCAATACCCTCCCCCACCTTTCCAGGGTCTGCCTCCAGGCAGCTGCGCCCAAGGAGCTTCTTCAGGAACCCCCTTGATCCTCACAGCACCCGAGGAGGTAGAGCATCATGCCCACTTGAAAGATGTGGAAACAGACTGTTCTAGATTTTTGGAGCTGGAAGGTCCCTTAGAAATCATATATCATGTCATTTTATAAATAATGAAACTGAAGCCCAGAGAGGGGAATAGACTTGCCCAAAGTCACACAGCAAGCGAGGGGCAAAGCCAGCACCGGACCCCAGGTTCCCTGATTCTTGGGCCAGCGCCTCTCACTCGGTGTCAGGCAGGATCCCGCGAACCAGTCCAGGAAGTTTCTTAGAATCCAGGAGGATTCCCACCCTGCCTGCCCTTCACAAAAATCAGGGGGCAGAGTTGTCCAGGTGCAGACTCATCCCCAGCTCCACCACCAGCATGTGGCATAAACTTGGGTCACCGCATCCCTTCTGCAGCCTTTTTCTCCCTGGATAATGACCATTGGTGGAATGAGGGTGCTGCGTCCGCGTGCCCCAGGCCTCCTGGCTGTGCTCAGAGGGTCTGAAGTGGCCACTTCCATCCCTTCTAATTGTTCCTCTTGGAATCCTCCATGGATCCATTTGAGACAAATACACTGATTTGTTGAAATGATCATTCCTCAGTGCTCTTCTCATTGGCTGCAAACAGATGGCTCTTCTGGGTGCTTCTGGATGAGACCTGAGTCCAGCTGAGACAAATCCATCCCTCTACAGTGACATTGGCTGGGAGGCGGCCTGGCGGTATGTCAGATGATTGTGGTGTTTCATTGCGTTCCTCTCACTTTTCGTCACCGGAGTTGGAAGCTCCCACTGGGGGGCTCGAGGCTCCGAGGATCACCCAGCAGGAGGGTGCCCTGGGCTGTGCGGAGCAGCTTGTCCTGCAGGGAAGGGGGGAGGGGGCTGGAGAGCAGAGTGAAGGGCCCCCAGGACTGGGCGGGCCCGTGGCAGTCGATCTGCAGTTGGAGGATAGCTTTGAGAGGACCAGACTGCCCTCCGGGTTGGCCAGAGGGCCCGGATTGCTTTGAGACTCATTTCTCGTTCATTCAATGGTTCACATTCTCACTCTCTCTATACACCCTTAATAACCGTCTATCTTCCCGGGCACTGTGCTCGGTGGCAGGAACACAGGGACAATAAGAACCTGACTTTACCAAGACGCTCACAGTCTTCACGGGGCATAGCAGGACCTGCTGGGCTCCAGAGAGCACAAGGAGGGAGCACCTTGGAGGTCAGGTGGGGCGGTCCTCCGTCTCGGGGTGTGTACCCCCAAGGCAGACCCTGGGAAAAGAGCTGGGGTTCTGGTGGTTCATCTGGGGCTGCTTCAGGGAGGCCAGCGAGGAAGTGCAAAGCCTGACACGGCAGGGAGACAGGCCACAGGGGGAGCTGAGCGGTTGCCTCTGTGGGTCACGGGACTCAGTCCCCCTGGGGCCCTCTGAGGAGCTTCGGAGAGACACCTCGGGACCATCGTCCTGGTGGCTGGGGGGCCGGGGCCTGGATCCACCCACCCTCACCGCCCACAGTGCGAAGGGTTCAGGGCCCTCCACTTGGACGTCGTGCCTGCCCACGGGGGAGCGGGCTTCCGTGTTGCTGGAGAAAGCACGCAGGCAGAGAAGAAGAAGGAAGAGGACATTTCACTCCCTGAAGGAGTGCCGGGATGGGCCGCTACCACGGGACAACCCGGATGGGCCAAGGGGACACGGCTGAGGGAGCAGCAACCTCTGCTGTGGTGCTTTTAAAGAGGAGACATCGGAGTGGGGTCTGGAAGCATCGGTAGGCACTGTAGCCAGCAGAGAAGAGCTTGGGGAACAGTTTCTCCAGGCAGCTGGAACAGGGAAGAAGCCCAAGCCAGGCAAGTGTTCACCGGGTGGACGTGAAGGGGGAGTCGGGGTGTGTGTCAGGAGACTCAGAGATTGTCTCCGAGAGTGAGGGATGTGCAGAGAGGAGCCCCAAACCCCGTCCCTCACAGCCACAGGGCAGGCCGGGACCCATGTGTGATTGGCCAACAGAATTTGTCCCCTCGCCCTTGGAACACCAGTGTGGAGACCGTCGAGTGCGAGGGAAGAGGGGAGCTACCCTGCTGACCTGGGCCCCACACCTGCCTCTGCACTGGGCTGATTTACTCGGGTCCCTCGTCAGTGCAGACCTGGCCCCCAGAGCTTTGTGACCACACTGCGGCGTGAGCAGCGGGTTCCAACTAGCAGGTGTCTCTCCTCTGCTCACACATGGCCCTTACGCACCTGGACTCAGTCATCCCCTCTGCCCCCACTGGGTCCCCCGCCCACACGCTCTGCAGGAGCCCCCATACTCCGCGGGCCCCACACCTGCCCGTACCCACCTGCCTCTGTTGGGGAGCCGCTTATTTTTCAAAATTCTCTTGGACATTCTAGTCCCACAAAAAGCAGCTGGCTTCGATATTCACCACGTCATGTCATGCAGGTCTCTGCATATCCTCTCTCTCCCTGTCTCTCTCTCTGTTTCTCTGTACCTCCCTCTCTCCTCTCTCTCTCTCCTTTCCACCCCACCTCCCACCAACAATACGTCCGGACGATCGGTCCCCTCGAGCAAGGACAGTCATTCAAGCTGCCTGCGGCCGCACCTTACCCAGTTCAACACTTGTCCAAATCTCTGCACTTGTTCTGCTAAAAACAACGTCCCTTCATGATGGGCCTTTTGTCTTTGCAGGAGGCTGGGGCTGAAGGCGGGGGGTGCCCAGGCGGGGCTGCAGGAGGCTTGGCTGTGGGTGTCATGGCCTTTCTGCCCATAGCCGTGGACTTGAGGGGTGTTACTGACCTCGCAGAGCCTCGGCTTCCTCGTCAGCAAAGGGGGGCGATCACAGCAGCTGCCTTGTCTGGAGGATTCAGGGAAAGGGACAAGGAGCATCAGCACCATGTCAAGAAATGACGGTTCTGGATGGAGGAGCGGATGCCTTCTCGTTTGGTCCTCAGGCCAGTCTGGGAGGTGGGTGTCCTGAACGCATCTGGCAAACAGGAACCTGAGGGTCAGCAAGATGAGCTGGGGGGCCCGGGGCACACTTCCTGGTGACAGGAGACACTGGGACTTGAACATGCTCTATTCACCTCCAAAGCCCATCCCAATGGCTCAGGTGCGTCCATGGAGGGGACACCTGGCCCCCTGGGATGCTCAGCTGCTGGGGAATCCCGGGCCACCATGATGTGAGGTTGGCCGCTCTTCCTCACCTGAGCCCAGGCAGAGGCTGCAGACCACAGCAAGGACAGCTCTCCATCCAAGGGGGCAGATTCGGGACCTTGTGAGCCACCAGGGCACTAGGCTCCTGGTCCTGGAGCTGCTCCCTACTCCCAGGGGGACCTTGGGTGAGAGCAGCCTGATTCTGAGCCCCCTGCATTCCTGGATGAACTGGCGTCCTGGTCGCACGTGGTGTGTTCGCCTCCAAAGGTGAGCCTTCCCGGTCAGGGACTCCCCAAGTTACTGGTGTCGGGGTGGCCGTGTCTCTGCTCTGACTCTTGGGTCCGGGCCCTCGAGTAGGACCCCCGATGGCATCCTGACCTCCCTGCCACTTGTTGGACATTTCTCTATGAAATGAATCCCACGGTGCGCCTGGAGCCAGGATTAACTAGCCTTATGAGGGGTCACCTCTGGATATAGTAAAGTTCCCTGAGTTTTACCTGTTACGGGATTCCCCGCTGGACGTGGACACAGAGCTGGACAGGACCACAGGGATTATCTGTTCAACCACTTTGTTTTAAAGCTGGGGAAACAAGGGGGCCTCTGCCTCAGCCCTAGGCCTGGTCTCTGCATCTCCTGCAGCTGCCGGGCTCCCCCTTGCTGCCCGGGGGCTCCCCTGCCCCACCCAGACCCCCACAGCATCACCTGGTCTCGGTTTTCCGACTGGTCCCAGAGAGCGCTGATTCTGAGTCTTCACCTTTGGGCGTGAATCATCCTGGAAGCGTCGCAAGCCCTTTCTGGGGCCCCGTGTCTGCTCTCTAGTCCTCATGAGAAACAGGTTCCGAGTCGTTAGTCTGTTCACAAGAAAACCGAGGCCCAGCGGGGCGGGCCCTGCTCAAGGCCACACGGGGCTCCTGGCCCACTTGTCACCGCAACCCGATTCACCTGCCGAGCCTCAGTGAGGCTTTGAGACTCCGTTTCCCCGTGGGGGTCATGAGGTCAAGTTCACCGGTTCCCCACCCACATTCTGGCCCCAAGTACAGAGGCATTACGGGGTTTCTGTAGGGCTCCCCAGCTTCCTCTTCTGATCACTTAAAATAACAAACTTCATTGTTTTCAAACTTCATTGTGGTTCATTCTTGCTGCAAAAAAATAACACCAAAAGACAAAGAATCTAAAATCCCTAAAATGCACCCCAAGTAACACTTAACATGTCAGGAAGACTCTCTGCCTGGCCCTCGCCTTCACCACTTGCCGCCCCTGATTCACTTCCACCCGCTCTGTCCTGCTGGGCGCAGGGAGGAGGCCTGGACGGACCGTAGTGGGGGTTCCCGGCAGACTGGCGTTCTTGTTCTTGGACCAGCGGGAGGCCCCCTGGGAGTCCAGATGGCGGGAGGAGAGGGGGGTCAAGGTCTCTCTTCCCTGCTCTGTCCCCACCTCAACCCGCCGCCTGCGCCCTGCCTGAGACCCCCCGCTCCTGGGGTGGCCCCTCCCCGGCTCCCGCTCCCACGGGGCTCCGGGAGCACTGCTTGCTGTCCCCGTCCCGTCAGCCGCGGGGGCTCACGGCTGCCTGGTGCCGCTGCCCTGGGGGTGCCTCCCCTCCCTGTCTGCTCCCTTAACCGCGCCGTCACCTCCACAAGCAGCCCCTGCATCAAAGCCTCTGTGTTTGAACCACCCAGGGTGAATGTGCTTCCTGCAGGGGCTCTGACTGATACGTCAGCCCTCCGCGTAAATATCCATCACTGTGGCTTATCCAAACGAGATCTTGCTGCACCTCTTTCCATGGTAATAAATATTGATGTTCACCATCATTTTTTATGATAATTAAATGTGCTGACTCATATAAAGTATTTAAAGAGAGCCTGAAGATGCTGAGTAGCCCCTCCGGGACCACAAGGACTGTTTCCGCAGGAAAAGCCAAGATTCTGTTAACACAGGAAGGAGAATAGATGCCTCGGGCACAAGCAGTAAATACCATTAAAGAGCAGGACAGCTGCATTGGGTTTTGAAGGATGAATACAAGTTCACCAGATGGAGAAGCATTTGGTCATTCCCAGCAAAGGGAGGAGAATGGTCCAAAACCAGACAGCACAAATGGGCTCAGAGCAAACTGTTTGGGATCATCCTCAGGTCAAGCCCAGGAGATAAGGTGAATTATTACCCACGTGTTTCGGATGGGGAATCTGAGGTTCAGGGAGGTAAAATTTTGTGTCCACCTTGTTATACAAAAAGTGGCCAAGCCAGGATTTGAAGCCTAGTCTGTGTCCCTCCCAAGCCTTGCTCTTTCTCCCGCCCCATTTCCTCTGTCATTGTCACCAGTGAGGCTGATGACTCTCCGCCTGATTGAGTCCACGTGATGGACTCAGGCCTGTCTGCAACGTGACCATGTGTGTTCCCAAGGTGAGCCCGATCAGCGGGGTGGGAGTGCCAACACACCCTGCAATGTAACTTGTTAATAAATTTTCCTACAACAGACCGTCGGGCCCACTGGCTGTCACCCGGGCTTGCAGGGCTGTGCTGTAAGGACTCACCCAGGTCCCCAAATCTCATATTCTGTGGTATTGCCTGGGGGATGAGAGGGACCTGGAGCTTCGAGCAGCACAGGATCTGGTGGGAACTGGGACCTGGGTCTCTTCCTGCTGCAGGGCCAGGCCAAGTCCCCACCAACCCCCAGGGGAACCCTTCTCTTGCTCCACCCCTCCCCCTGCTCACCACCCTCTGCCTGGATCTCTCAGACCTCAGGAAAGGGGGTCATAATTGTATCCTCCTTAGTTCTGTGTCCCAGTGCCTGCAGCATATGGCCCAGAGGATGATGGAATCATTGCATGAACATCCCTTCCGGGGCCCTGATATCTGGGCTTTCTGCCTCAGCCTGGATTTGCAGGCATCCGGGCCCCCCAGCGGGACTCCTGTGTCCTGGATGCAGGTGCTAGCACAACGGGACGTCCTGAGAAGGCTGTCCTCCAAGGGCCAGAACTGACCCCCAACTGCCAACCCACCCTCTCTCCCCACCACCTCTTCCCCAGGCCACCCTTTCTCCCCATCACTTCCTCCCCAGCCACCCTCTCTCCCCACCACCTCCTCCCCAGCCCACCCTCTCTCCCCATCACCTCCTCTCCAGGCCACCCTTTCTCCCCATCATCTCCTCCCCAGCCCACCCTCTCTCCCCATCACCTGCCCTGCAGCCCACCCTCTCTCCCCACCACATCCTCCCCAGCCACCCTCTCTCTCCACCAACTCCTCCCAGCCACCCTCTCCCCCCACCACCTCCTCCCAGCCCACCCTCTCTCCCCACCACCTGCTCCACAGCCCACCCACTCACCACATGCCCCCAGCCCACCTTCTTTCCCCACACTTCCCCCCGACCCACCCTCCACATAGCATAATTATGATTTTTTAAAATGCACATCCCACCAAATCTGTTCAGGGCTTCCTGCCCCCCAGGGCTCCCGCTGGACTCAGGGCCAAGGTCAAATCCTTCTACATGGGCTCCTCAGATCCCTTAGGATACAGTCTCACTGCCTCCTCCGTCTTCTCAATCAGGGTCACCCCCACCCTCCACCACCTGCCTGGGCCACACGGACCCACTCACGTCTTGTTGACCTGTGTGTGTGTCTCTCTCTCCCACTTGCCCTCTCCGGGCCTATTGTACCAGCTGGACCCTCTGCCCTGAGAGCCCTTCCCCCTCCACTGACCATCTACCCCTGGGCCTCCAGGTGTCTACAGGATGTCCTTCATCAGGGAGGCCTGCCCGGACTGTCCAAGCTCCACAGCCCCATGTGCCCATCCCCACCATACAAATGACCACCCAGAACGAAAGGGCCCATTTGTCCTTCTCCCTCCCCACCGAAGACAGAGGTACACCTCACTCCCCTCTGCAGCCCCAGAACCTGGCTTCAGGCCTGTCGCAGTCAGGGGCTTCAGTGCACAGGGGGTAGAGAACACCGGGCTGTCAGAGGACAGAGGGGCAGTGTGCTCTGATGGTTAGAGTCTGTCTGACACCACCCATCACTCATCAGTACCTCCATCTGTTCAGACTGTGGCAAGCAGTAGCTGGGATCCCCTGTTACTTACCTTTGGAGAATGGTTTTGTTTGGCCTAAACCAGCCATGGAATCTCATCTCCTTGGCCAGTGATTGGTCCAGGAGTTGCTGTGTTTCACTCAATGAAGCAGAAGCAAATCCCTCTTACATGAGTGTTCTAGGAAAGATTTCTTTCTCTGAATAAGAGAGACAGACTCAGTTGGTACAATTCTCTTAGCCTTCCCCCAAACCCTTCCTTCTGCCTGCTATCCAGATATGATATCTGGAGCTACAGCAACCATTTTGTCACCATGAGGCTACAAACCCAAAGACAAGAAGCCACATGTACTAAAGATGGTAGAGCAGAAAGAACCTGAGTCCTATGTGGCATCATGGAATGCTGAACCAGGGCCAGCAGTCACCCACATCTGGACCTTTGTTCAGGTGAAAAAAACAGACTTATCCAGAGTCTCTCTTACTTGCAACTAAAAACAGTTGTAACTGATATAGACAGGTCTGGACTCGAGTCTCTTCTCTGCCACTGACTAGCCAGGTGACCTGAGTAAGACAGTTAGCCTGTCCAACCTTTCCAATTTTCTCAAAATGCAGTATCTTCACCTGTTAAAATAGAATTTACAATCCCTGCCTTAAAGGTACATTCCATGAGAAGAGGGGCTGAGTCTGTCTTGTTCCACACAGGGTCTCGTACAAAAGGAAAATTGCTAAATTTATCAAGAACTTACCATGGAACAGGCATCAGTCTCAGCAGTTTGTATGAAAGATCTCCTTCAATTCTTCTCACATTCCTATGAGATAGATATTAATATGTCTCTCTGTGTGAATGGGAAAACTGAGGCACAGAGAAGTTAAATCACCTGCCGTGGGACACACTACTGGTAAATGGCAGAGATGAAATATTAACCTGACAGCCAGATACCAGAGCTCACACTCATAATCCATTGTACTATGTTGGCCTAGCATACAGTAGGTGCTCAATAAATGCCTGCTGAATGTTGCATGACAGATTGAGAGAGGTGCTCGAGGACATGGGCTCATAGTCCAGTTCCTTCTATCGCTGCCTTGGCTTGTGAGGGCCCCTGAGGAGACCCTGGAACAAGTGGGCAGCGAGTGGAGCTCCTGAGCCTACTCCCCCACCTCCTTGCCCCAAAGCTGCATCTTCCTGGGGCTCCTGGGGCCTCAGGTGCATCTCTGGGCTAGGTCCATTTCACAACTCAGGTACCTTCTTTGTTCTTTCTGTGATTGAGATAACACATTTACTTTCATGTTAACTGTTATTACTTATTGATTTTATCTGCCCTGTCTCAGCCATATCCATTTTTATCTGCTCAAAGTAGAAGCCATTCAGTAGGAGAGTAGAGTATAAAATATTATGACCACAGACAAGGACCCATATTAATGGTGCCATTGCTTATGAAGGGGGCACGAGAAAGGGCCCACCCATTACTCTGGCCATAAGTGCTGGCCTGAGAGAGCCTGAGAAGGGGGCTGTCATCTGAGCTCCCATCAAGGGGGTGAGGGACTCCTGGGAGGAAGCCACTCGGTGAAGGCCCGGGTCTGGGTCTAGGATGGGAGTATCATCTAGGATAACCAGAGGAAGATGATGGCCCTGAGGGTAACCGCATCCCTGCAAGGTGGGTCTTATCCCCCCTTACAGATGGGAAACTGGGGCCCAGAGAGGGGGACTAGAGCCAAGGTCAGGGTCACTCCCATCTGGGCTCAGATTGTGCACCATCCCTGCACCTGCTGTCATCCTACCCACTGCCTCTGGGCTCTGTGCCCCCTGGATCACTAATGTCACCAAGCACTGCCTCTAGTACCTCTCAAAATGTGCCCTATGGCCTAAGTCCCTCAGTCCTCACAGCACCCTCCAGGAGGGGCCATCAGCGTCCACAGAATGAGGCGTCACCCAGCACTGACCACCAGGTGCCACCTCGGCTGCGTCACTCTGGTGCCTGAGCTCCTAACCCCGAGCTTCACTGATGCACCTGCTGTGTCTCTCAGTGTAGCCTCCACCAGCCCCACAGCATTTCCATCAGGAAAAATACACTCTTGCTTCAAGGGCCAAACCAAGTGCCACCTGCTCTGGGAAGCCTTCCCTGATCTCCACTCCAAGAGCACCCCATCCCAGGGCAGAGTCCCTCTGTGAAAGCATCCACTTCCCCCTTGCTTAGGGTACATCCATGTGTCCTTCTCCCCCTCTAGACCATGGGTCCCCAGAGTGTGGCCAAGGTGGCATCCATCAGCCCTGATGGGGGATCTCATTGTGTAATAGGAACTGCACGGCCCCGGGGAGGGGGCTGGTTGGGGGTCTGTGGAAAGTGGGGAGAGTAAACCCTGAGCTGCCCCCAGGCTGGGTTGACGACAGGGGTTGGGGGATGTAAGGGATCTCCTGAGATCTCTTCCATCGTGGGGTTTACAATTCTGTTCTTTCTGCAAAGTGCCCATCCGAGAAGAGCTGCAGGGGGGCTATGGTAGAGGAGAGGTGGCTGCAGGGGTAGCAGGGCCAGACCTTGGAGGAACATACACGTCAGGCTGCACAGCCAAGCCAGGCCAGGCCGGTTCTGGAGCGGGGCAGGCAGACCGCCCCCCACCTGACTGCACCAGGGAAGCTGGGGATGAGAGCGGCACCTCCATGCCCTGCGGCGGGCCCAGTGCCCCGGTCACACAGCTGGGGGGAGGCTGCTAAATGGGAACAGCCGATGGGACCTGGCAGGGAGGCCCCGAGTGGAATCGAGCCCAAGGGTGCAGACCCTGGTCCCGACTAGCTGTCTTGCCATCTATATAGCCCTTTGCTGTGTCCCCGTTGGCCCTTGCCACAGCGTGGTCACAGGGGAGGGGACCGGGCCCCGTGAGGTCATGCCAGTGACAACTGGAAGGCCGTGTGTCAGGAGGGGTGACCCATCCAAATGCCAGTCAGTAACATGTAGGTCACACACTGCTTCTTTCCTTCCTGCTTCTCTGTTCTCCATCCGAGCACGAATCCCACTTTCCCACCACCTCCTGTCTGCAGCCACCTGCATCCTCCCTTTGCCTCCCCCAGGACAGAAGACCCACGTCCTTTGGAAAGAGGAGGGACAAACAAGAGCCCACACTCTGGGGACCCATGGTCTAGAGGGGGAGAAGGACACATGGATGTACCCTAAGCAAGGGGGAAGTGGATGCTTTCACAGAGGGACTCTGCCCTGGGATGGGGTGCTCTTGGAGCAGAGATCAGGGAAGGCTTCCCGGAGCAGGTGGCACTTGGTTTGGCCCTTGAAGCAAGAGTGTATTTTTCCTGATGGAAATGCAGTGGGGCTGGTGGAGGCTACACTGAGAGACACAGCAGGTGCATCATTAAAGCTCGGGATTAGGAGCTCGGGTGTCAGAGTGACGCAGCTGAGGTAGGACCTGGTGGTTAGTGCTGGGTGACGCCTCATTCTGTGGACCCTAATGGCCCCTCCCAGAGGGTGCTGTGAGGACTGAGGGACTTAGGCCATAGGGCACATTTTGAGAGGTACTAGAGGCAGTGCTTGGTGATATTAGTGATCCAGGGGGCACAGAGCCCAGAGGCAATGGGTAGGATGACAGCAGGTGCAGGGATGGTGCACAATCTGAGCCCAGATGGGAGTGACCCTGACCCTGGCTCTACTTTCTCTGGGCCCCAGTTTTCCATGTGTATGTGGGGGATGTGAGTCAGACCCACTTTGCAGGGATGCTAGGCACATCAAAAACAAAATAGCAAAGCACTGGAGCTCAGAGCTCCTGACCATTTTTTGAGGGCCTGGAAGCAGGCAGAGCCCCTTGGGGTGCAAAGGGTTTGGGAATTAGTAACAGGAAGGTGATAATTGAAATCTCAGGAGTGGAAGAATCCCCTAGGAGAGAGTGTGGGAGGAGAAGAGATGAAGGAAAAGTTTCACCAAGGGGAGCCCTGGAATCCCTAGCTGAATTCTGCTCATGGACTCCTCTGAAGTCAGAAACAGCAAGTGGACTATGGCTGCAGCAGGGGTGTGAGCAGTTAGACACAGAGAAGAACTTTCTCACCATGAAGACAGAGAGTGCATTGGTTAAGAAGGTGGGTGTGAAGCCCAGCTCCCCCTCTTACTCACCATATGACCCTGGGCAGGTGACTTGTTCTCTCTATGACTCAGTTTCCTCATCTTTAAAATGAGGATAAAAGCTGAACCCATCACATGGGGCTGCCATGAGAAATAAATGAGATAATCCATGGAAAATGCTGTGCTCAGCACAAACCACTAAGTTAAACCATAGTGATGATGATGATGAAGGTGGTGATGATGTTCATCATTGTCTCATGATTGTCCCATGGACGGCAGGGTCAAGTACATGTGCATACACACACACACACACACAACTGGTTTGGATGTTGAATCTAATGATGTCATAAACACACCAACTGAAATATTTTTTTACTCACATAATGAGGCTTTCTGGGGAGAGCAGGACATGTACCCAAGCTGTCCATTTTGTTTGTATAAAGAGAAGGGTGAATGGCTCTGGTTTCTATCATGGTTAAGGGTGTGGCCAGATTGAGAGTTCCGTGCATGGGATATGGTTTGCTTGGTTTGAACTTCTTGCCAGGGTCAAGGGGGGGAGCATGGGCCTTCCTATCAGTTTGTCCAGATGAGAGACAAGAAAGGGTAAGAGGAGTGTGACCCTCAAACTGTCAGAGATCCAACATAAAAATTGGAGTCAAGGTCTATTACTATGGATATGATGGTAATGATGGAGATGATGATGGTGGTGGTGGTGATGATGATGAAGACAGATCCTGTATCCAGGAACTTCCCAGCACCCTCCTCTGTTTTGGCAAGATATGCCCTCATGGTCCACCCTCCTGTCCCTCTCCAGGATTTGAGGAACAAACCTTGTCTCCCTCACAAAATGTGAAGAGGGAGAAGACAGATTTGTTCCTCAAATCTCAGAGACTAAAATTTGGGGAACGGGGAGGTTGAAGCTCAAGAGAGGCTGAAGACAACACAAATGTCAATCTCCTTGACCCTGAGGGGAGAAACCACGTGGATGGTCTGCATAAACCTAGACTGTCACAGGCCATTGAAGGTATAGGAGTGTGAAAAGAAAGCTTGACCTCTTGAAGGAAGTGGCCAGTTTCTCCCAGCTTCCCCAAAGCTTCTGTCCTGTAGATGGCTACAAACACAAACTGCAAGGCCCATGGAGCCCAGATACTGAGTTTTCACACATGGGTCAGCTCCCCCCAGGGGGGAGCTATTTCCATGTTTCAGATGAGCAACCTGGAGCTCAGTTTTGGACTACAACCTACCTAAATTTGCCCTAGTCTGATCTGAAGCCAGAGCTGACACTGTTCTCTGAAGTGCACTGATGCTCCACAAACAGAACAGGTTTTAGATTTTTATCTCATGGAATCTAGTCCCTTCCCTGCAGGAGAACCATTAGTGGAAGGACTGGTGAAAAATGGTGTGTGGAGTTCTGCATCAGGCAGAATTAATTGGAATTTGATTTTTGCCACTTGGCGCCTCTGAGCAGCCTCAAAAACATAGCAATATACATCAAAGTTTAAAATTTCTGTGCATCAAAAGACAATTAACAGAGCAAAAAGGCAATCCATGAACTGGGAAAAGTATCTGCAAATCATATATTCAATAAAGGGTTAACATCCAAAATATATAAATATATAAAGAGTTAATATCCAAAACATATATCCAACCAGATTTTAAAAAGGGCAAGGAAGGGCGCCTGGGTGGCTCAGTTGGTTAGGCGACTGCCTTCGGCTCAGGTCATGATCCTGGAGTCCCGGGATCGAGTCCCGCATTGGGCTCCCTGCTCGGCGGGGAGTCTGCTTCTCCCTCTGACCCTCCCCCCTCTCATGTGCTCTCTCTCTCTCATTCTCTCTGTCTCAAATAAATAAATAAAATCTTTAAAAAAAAAAAAAGGGCAAGGAACTCGAATAGACATTTCTCCAAAAAAGATCTACAAATGGCCAATAAGAATTTGCAAAGATAGGAGTGCCTGGGTGGCTCAGTCGTTAAGCGTCTGCCTTCGGCTCAGGTCGTGATCTCAGGGTCCTGGGATCGAGCCCCGCATCGGGCTCCCTGCTCCGCGGGAAGCCTGCTTCTCCCTCTACCACTCCCTCTGCTTGTATTCCCTCTCTCACTCTCTCTCTCTCTAATAAATAAATAAAATCTTTAAAAAAATAGAATTTGCAAAGATAATCGACATAACTAAATAGGGAAATGCAAATCAGAACCACAGTGAGACACCACTTACACAAATTAGACTACTGTTAAAGAAGAAGGAGAAGGAGAAGAAGAACAACAACAACAACAAGAACAAGAAGAAGGAGGAGGAGGAGAAGAAGAAGAGAAGAAGTCTTGGTGAGATTGTGGAAAAATTGGAACCTTACGCACTGTTTGTGGAAATATACCATAGTGCCGCTGCTAGAGAAAACAATATGATGACTCCTCAAAAAAATAAAAATAGAATAAACATACAATCTGGCAATTCCGATTCTGGGCATACCCAAAAGAACTGAAAGCAAGGTCTTGAAGAGATATCTGTACTCCCACGTTCAGAGCAGCATTATTCACACAAGCTAAAAGGTAGAAACAACCCAAGTGTCCATCCATGAATGAAAGGATAAACACAATGTAGTGTATACATATGATGGAATATTACTCAACCTTCAAAAGGAAAGAAACTCTGATACTCGCTACAATATGAAGGTCCCTGGAAGGCATTATGCTAATCAACCAGTCACAAAAGGACAAATACTGTATGATTCCACTTACAGGAGGAACCTGGAGCCATCGGATTCATAGAGATGGAAGTAGAACGGTGGTTGCCAGGGGTTGGGGCGGGGGCTTGCAGAGTTAGTGTTTAATGGGAACAGAGAGTCCGTTTGGCAAGACTGATGGTGTCCTGGAGATGGACGGTGGTGACAATTGCACAACGTCAATGTATTTGATGCCACAGAACCGCCAACTTTGTAGAGGTTAAGATGGTAACGTCTGAGGTATTTGTATTTTACCACAATTAATAATTTTTAAAAAACAACAATAACATGGCAGCAGATCCACAGTCATAAAGCCCCTGGAACCACAAGACTGAGCGGGATGCAGCTCTGGGCCATGCAGGCTTGCCAAAGCCTCAGACAGCCCAGCCCAACCTTTACTCAGGTAAGAAAACTGAAGCTCAGAGAGGCTGAGTGAGCCCCCTGAGGTGGCACAGCAGGTTGGAAGCAGAATCGGGCTCACACCTTGCCTGTTCTGATTCTACACCAGTACCCCCGCTATTATTCCCAGCCACTTCTAGAAAACATTTACCAGGATCCACATTTATGTTGATATTCATGACTCCTGAACCAACACCCAGAGGTCTCCAGGCCCAGTTGTCCCTGCTGGGCATGTGAGGCCCCTTTCCCATAGTCCTCTGCACACGCCCAGCATCTTTCCCTGCAGCCAGCCCCTGACAGTGTGGGCCCCTCATCTCCCCTCTACTTCCTGCCCAGACCTTGTTCTACATCCCGGGGCTTCCTCCCCGTCTGTCACATGCTACACCTCATTCAGCACACCCTGTGTCCCCATAGCCGCCTGTGGGGAGGCAAGGGACTGTGGGTTCCCAGCCAAGACCCTGCGGTGCTATCTGCCAGCAACAGCAGACTGCAAGCGAACACTCAGGAGTGACCTCCTGGCCACTCAGGAGCTGCCAGGCTCCCTGGAGGAGGCCGCCATCTTGCAAGCAATACTACCTCTTTCCTGGTGGCTGTCTTCCCATTCACCAGCCCCTTCTCCTCAGCGCAGATAGCAGCCTCCACTCTGATGACCTTGACCCAACAAGGGGATCCTTTCCCAGGGTCTTCCTTTTCCCCCAAAATGTTGTGAAAGAATGCTGACGTTGGGGTCAAAGTTTGAGTCCCCACTCTGAAACTCAGTGTCCTCATCTAAAACGGAGACAGAAGTAATGACTGCATAGTGTGTGTGGATCGTATTAGAATAGAAACATGAAGACAAAGCCCTCTGACTCCTAGGAAGGGCTCGGTAAATGTTCACAGTAAATGTGCCTTCCCCCCCCTTCCGTTTCAGGGATGGAAAGAGCGTGGGTTTTGCCATCAGAGAGCCCCAGGCTTGCCTCTTTCCTCCGCCACCCACCAGCTATGTGAACATGGACAAGTCGCTGAACTTCTCTGAACTTCTGTTAAATGAACAAACATGAGTGCCCCGTCATTGAGTCGTTTCAGTGGAGATCAGATGACTAGCTCAACACACCACCTTGACCCCTTCCCCCAAAGCCCCGGCTCCCTGCTTGCTCTGCTCGGGCCACCTGGATCCCACTTGGCCTTTTCCTTCTGTGTCTGTGCTCCTGGCCACTCAGTGGCTTTCACAGCAGAAATGACTGTTTTTGTAGAAGTGGATTGTGATGATGTCTGAAAACAGCGATCCAGAGACCAAAGGTGGCAGATGCTGCCCAGGCGCACATGGCAATGGTCTCTCTCCGGGGGAGCTGCCTGGGACCTCAAGTGGAAAGGGGTCTTCCTTGTCATTGGGCCCCATGCCCTGAGGTCCTATGGGTCCCTGAAGCAGTGACCCTGTCTAGGGGTCATCCCCTGGGGCTTGGTTCCCCCAGAGATGTGGACTCAGACACACCTAGACCCCAGTTCCAGCTTCTTCACCTGCTTCCTATTGACCCATCACCTCAGTCCCCTGCCCTTGGGCATGCAGCTTCCCTCCTTTCAAATGGTGATGCCAACCACAGCCTCCTTCCCCAGTGGCAGGGGTGAGAAACAAGATGGCTCAGCTCATAGAAAATATTCGGCCCAGTAGACACTGGATAAAGGGTAGTAGGTATTATTGGTATCGTTATATAAATCCAGCTTAGCCCCCCCGCATTATGTGGTGATCATGGATTGTCCCTTACACATTCCGAGCCTCTGTTTCACAATCTGTAAAATGAGGATGAAAATCTTAGCCCTCAAGAATGAGACCAAACGCACATAGTAGGTGCTCAACCTACATGCAGTCCCTCTTCCTCCTTCTTTCCCTCTCCCTCCAGAGGCAGCCTATTATACCCCTGGACACCTTGGCTTATAGAAAGTTCTAGAACGTTTCCTCCTTGGTTCTTGGCCTGTGAAGTAGGAAGGAAACCAGGCAAGTGGCCCCGAGTCACAGAAGCCCAGGTGACATGGCTTTCCCTGAGGAGAGAGCGATCTCTTGAGTCAATGTGATGGAGAAGCCAAAGGCTACAAGGGAGCAGTGTCCACGTGATGTAGGGATGTGAAGGTTATCTATAACCTTGACGGAGATAGACCAGACTGTAGTGGGCAAGAAATGATGGAAGGGGGAGGAGGCGCCAGCCCATGCAGACAGTTCATTCAAGCGGAAGGGGGCAGAGAACTCGAGAGGCAGTTGGAGGGGACGTGGGCGTTTATGTTCCCTTTTGAATGAAATATGGGAGATGTTCCCTGCGTCAGCTTCATGGTGATGCTGTGGGGCTGAGGAAAAGGGGAGCGTGCCGGGGCGTGGGTGGGGTCCAGAGTGAAAGCAGAGGCTTGGCCTCTGGAAGAGCAGAAATATGTGCTCTGGGGGGTCTGAGAACTGATGAGACCCGAGTGGGTATAACCCAGAGGCCGGCTGGGGTCGGCCGCTCACAGGGAGCACAGGGTAACTGGCTCGAGTCCAGCCTTTGACACTGTCCCGTCCCAGGCCTGGATCTAGGCCTTTCTCCCCAGATCAGGCCCTGTGCAAAGCTTAGCCCTTTGTCTCCTCCCTAATACCTGCCCCCACCAAGCATTCTGAATTTACTGGTGTTGGAGATTGGTGGGGTCAGAGGGAGGGACACCGACTGGCCAGCTCTCGGGCTTTGTTCTCTCTGCGCCCCCCCCCCCCGCCCCGCCTTCTCAGGAGGAAGCTGATCCTGATTCGCACAGAGCAGTTTTACCTGCATCCCTCCAAACACTTCGTATCAGCTGCTTCGTGTCCTCAGACTGTCAGCGTCTGATCCTCATGGGCATCTGCCAGAAAATGCTTCACTCTCCCAAAGAATTGTGATGATCGAAAATGTCTTCCTCGTGTTCAAGAGGTTATTATCATCACTACTCTACAAATAAAAGAATGGAGGCTCGGAGAGATTAAGTGATTTGGCCTCTGGCACACAGCCAGGGAGAGATTTGGGGGCAGAAATTTCATCTGGGGTGTGATAGACGAGCCTTCGGGCTCTGCAAACAGGCACACCTGGGTCTGATCCCGACTCCGCCACGGACCAGCTAGGATAGCGGCCACATCCCGGGCCATCTGAGTAAACAAGATGACACATCCCAGGACCTAGCAAAGTCCAGGCATGTAGTAGGTGCTCGAGTAAATGCAGCTGCTATTGTTCACCCTGACGAGCTGACCGCACCTGCTGAGTCTCCCTGCCCCAGGTCCTACACCCCACCTTCCCTTCCCGTCCCACGTCTGTTCTTTCTCTTCTTCCAGAAGCACTCAAAAGCTCCCTCCTTGAGGATGTCCTCCCTGATCTACGCCGCCCCCTCCCCTCCCGTGAATCTTGCCCAGCCACTGGCCACCATGTGGGACTGCAGGAAGAATGAGATCTTGAATGAGTCCTGCCCCAAACCTCTCTTCTTTCACCAGTCCCGGGGCCTTAGGCGGGTCCCCTGACAAGCCTCTGCTTCCTCATCTCTGCAGTGGGGCAGCTCTCTGCACTTCCCAGACTTGTCATAAAGCTCAAATGAAACAGCAGGTGTGAAGGAGCTCTGCAAATGCTGACTGGCAAACCCAGTGCATGGAGGCTGGCTTGTCATTTCCACCTGTCTTCCTTCGCTCTGTGTCCCCTCGGCAACCTGGAGTTTGATTTATGTTTTCCTTCCACATTTCGTGATCTCCCTCCATGCAGAAACGGTGCATAAGAACCAATCAGACAGCCGGGGGTGATGGGCTGAGCCCACCCTGTGGAAGTAAGTGCCCAGGCCAGCCTGCTGGATGGGGCGCAGACCCCAGTCTCCCCCGAGAGTCAGAGGGGCAAAGGAAATACTTGCTACGGCCACCCAGGTGAGATATGCCAGAGACAGGAAGAACTTGAACCTAAGCCTTTCGATACCAGTGCTCTATGTGCTGACAGGGAAACTGAGGCACAGTCGGGGGATGGTGGAATTTTAGGTGTCAGGGCAGCCAACAGGGCAAGCTGTTTTCTAGCACCAGCTCAGCCCCATCCACCAGGTCCATCGAAGTTACCCAAAGATCCAATATATTTTTAGTTAAGATTCTGAGCCCAGGAGGGAAGCAGGAAATGATTCATTCTCTTTCTCAGCCAATGTACACAATGGCACATTATTAATATTTACTCAGGGGCTTCTCCAAGGACCCCAAATAGCAAATCATGCAAGAGAAGGGAATGGAAGATGAGCTTTGCCAAGTTTGCTGGCTGCCTACAGATGGAGTGAAGGCGTCTGCTAAACATTTTGCACAGCACGGCACCCGGGCTCCCAGGGGCCTCAGCTCTTTCCGTCCTCCCCATAGAGGGCAGGGGCTCCTCATGGTGACCTAGCAAGAGGAAGCAATAGAATCTGGGAACATGGAAGGATGGGAAGAGCCTGGGGCTGTGAGCCTCAGGGTCTCCATCAGTAAAATGGAGACATGAACACTGCCCAGGCAGGTTTGCAGGCAGGGATAAAAGGACTACGCACCGCACTGGCCAAGAGCGGGTGCTCCAGAAATAGGGTCAAGGGTGAGCAGTGATGAGGACTGGATGTCCACGCCAGTCCCTGCCCCCCTTGTCCAGGGTGCTTTGCAGTGGCTTCAGGCACCCCTTTCAGTGGGAGAGGTCCCCAAGCTGGGCTGAGTGAAGGCAAACCACGAAGTGGCCCCTCTGCAATTCCATTCAGGGCCTCCCTGCCCCGGAGCTAGGCAGAAGCACTCTGGACCCTGCCTGCCACCCCCCCCCAGAAACCCTACCCCCGGCCCCTTCCCAGCCTCAACAAACAACCCTCACCCTTCTCTATGGCCCCCTCTATGTCACTGCCATGAGAAGTGAGGTCCAGATGTCATTTTCTAAATGGCAGGCACCTGCTGACAGCTTCTGGCTCTTGGGGCTATAACTGCAGTTCCCTCTCTCCCCTTTATGCTCTGTTCTGCACAAACTCCCTTCTGTCTCTGCCAGGGAAGTTATTAAATAGTTTATTAAATTTCTCCGCCTTTGCTTGCAAACGTCTCTTTTAGAGATTAAAAAAAAAATACTAAGATCCAAACAGGAATGGTGAACTTCCTGAAGGCCACACAGCTAGACAATGATGGATCTGGGACTTCGTGAGTTTGGAACTCCAGTGTCTCCTGGCCCTTTTGTGACTTCCCTGGGCAAGGAAGGGGATGGGACAGAGGACAGATGCATGGGACCGAAAGCAGAGGGTCAGAACAGGGATCCAGGCTGGTGTAGGAGCAAAAAGGAGGTTCAGAGGTAGGTGGGGACATTGGGGTCCCTAGACTTATTCCTTCCTTCAACAAATGCTGATCGAACACACCTGTAAGAGGCCCTGGCGATTCAACTATGATTCACAGTCCCTGCCCTCAAAGAACCCATGGTCCAACAGGAAGAGACAGACAAGTAAATACCAATGTGTGCCGTGGTAGGTGAAGTATAGGAGACTATGGACATTCATAGAGGAGATACTTAATCTGGGCTTGGCAATCCAGGGAGGCTTCCTGGAGGAAGTGGTGTCTAATGTGAGACCTGAAATAAGTAGGATATAGTTGTGACACCTTGCCTTTTTGGAGAGAAGAGCTTTGCTGGTGATTAGAGTTGTTACCAGAGACCAAGGCCAGGCTGGTATTCGTGCCAGCATCAGGCCAGGGCAGCCAGATCTCCTAGGGCTGGATTTGAGCTGTGTTGCTCTATGATTGCCATTCAGGAAAATTCTTAAGATCTTGGCCCCTCTTCTCATAAAAAGTGTGAGTGTGTTTGTGTGTGTTTATAGACACACATATTTTAGGGACTAGAAAGGTGTTTGAGGCTGTGTAAGCCGTGGGCGGTGGGTGATGCTGTGCGTAGACAGGAAACTGTGATGGGAGAGAAGCAGAAAGGGAGGGGGCAGAGCCTGGGTTCTCAGGTCCCTCCCGGAGCCCCCTGCTCCCCCTCCAGTTGGCACAGGAGAGACCAGGGTCCTCATACTAAACTCTCCTTTCCCTGCAACTAACTAGATTTTGCTCCTCGTGATGGAAGGAGCCCTGATTCCAGCCAGGAGGAGGGACTTCCTGATGGTCACAGGGGTCCAGAGCCAGGCGGCCAGCTGACCCTGATCAGGAGGGAGATCACAGCCGGGCAGGCAGTGCTGAGGCCCCCAGGGTCCCTGCATACCTGGGGCCTGGGTTCCTCAGTGCCTCTCTCTCAATCCCTTTCCTCCCTGCTTTGTGATCTTCCCCCTACTCCCCGTCTCTCTTCCTTTGCTCCCACACTTGGCCCCTCATCGGATCATTCACGCATCCCACAGGCACCCTCTGCAGCCCACCTTGTCTGTTCAGCCCCTGGGCTGGCCCCAGGATGCCTAGGGGGATGAGGTGAGTCCCTGCCTCAGGGAGCACCCACCGCCCCGTCTGGCTGGGGAAACAGTGGAACCCATCACAACCCAGAGTCATCAGTGCCCAAATGGGGGAGATGCAGGAGGGCCGGGGAGCCCAGCGGAAAACCGGACCCTGGACAGCAGTGTCAGGGAGGACCTCTGGGAGGAGGTGATCATGCTGAGACCAAAGGAGAAGGCTGGGGAGCCAGGAGGGTAAATGGGGGACAAGATTAGTACTGGCAGCAGCAACCTGGCACCCGCAAAGGTCCCACATGGAGGGAGAGGGGGGCCCCTTGGAAGTGGCAGGTGGCTCTGCCTGGCTGGGGCCTGGGGTGCAAGGGTGCAAGTGGGGGGTGGGAAGGTGGAGAAAGAGGAAGCTGAGGGTGCACTGGGGTCAGGTCACAGAGGATGGGTGGGCTGGGCTGTGCAGTCTGGACTTCATCCTGAGGGCCCTCGGGAGCCCTGGACAGATGTAGGGAGTTAAGGGACAAAGGGACTGCTCTGTAGTCATGGGGGCCTGTGGGGGGCGGAGTTCCAGGAGGATCTGGCTCCTCCAGCCCCTGACCTGGAAGAAGCCCCTCCTCCCCTCCCCTCCCCTCCCTAGCATTTTCTCCCGTCCCTGCTCTGGACTCCCCGCCTCTCTCAGTGCTCTCCTCCATTCCTTCAGCTCCCCCCTCCCCCCTCTCTCCCTCCCCCGCCCCTCTGCTCCCTCCGGACCCCTCCCCTGCCCAGGCGCCCGCGGGCTCCGGGCGGAGCGGCACTTGCGAGAGCCTGCAGCGCCACCTTGGGGCCGGAGCCGGCACCGCCGCGGGGGCGCCACCCCCGGCGGAGGGAGCGGGTCCTTCTCGGCCCCGGGAGCAGGCGCCCACCCGCCGGCCCCGTCCCAGGGCCCCTCCGCCGCCCGCAGCCCGGGTCCGCTGCTCTGGGGCGGCGCTGGCGTGGACTGCAGCCCGCTCTCCGTCTCCCCTGACAACCCTCATTACCCGCTTGGCTCCTCTCCCCAGAGACCGGGCGCCAGAACTGAGGAGCCTAATTAATGAGAGCATCCCTTCCTCGCACTCAGGTGCCTGGGCCGCGGGCCTAAGGACACCAGCGTTTCCTGTGCTCCCGGGGTGGAGGGGGGAGGCCACAAGGTAGCACACCCATATCACAGATGGGGGACACCGAGGCTCAGACAGGGCAGTCGGGGCGGATCACGCAGGACCTAGACCCTGGCACCGTGCCTTGTTTATCTGCTCCGTAGTCACTCGTGATCACCCACGCTGTGCCACATGCAGCTCTGGGACCAGGGACACAGGGAAGGAAAGACAGTGGCGGAAGTCCCCGCCCCAGGGAGGGGGGTATGTAAGTGATGGTTCTAGTGCTGGGTGATCAGAGATTTGACAGGAATGTATCAGTTACTGTGGGAGCCCAGAGAAGGTGCTGCAACCCGGGGAGGGGCGGTTCCGGGAGGGGTGGGGAGGGGAGGTCTGAACCGGCTTCAAGGAGGAGGTGGTGTCTGAGCTGATTCATGGAGGCAGAGTCCGAGTGTGCCGGGGGAAGATGATGGGAGGACCTTCCAGGCAGGGGAACAGCATGCCCGATGGCATGGGGGCCCGAAAAAGCAGGAGGAGGGGAGTTCTGTGTGACTGGAGAGATGGCGGGAGCCCTGAGGCTGCAGAGAAGGGCCAGACCAGGAAGGGGTTTGGGCCTCTTCCTGTAGGCTTTAGGGAGATGAGGTATAATAGTAATCGTGATCACAGTGTTATATTAATAGTCACAGCTAACACTTACTGAGGGCTTCCTGTTTGCCAGAAATATTCTGAATACCTTAGACATTTATTTCTTTCACTAATCTTAAAAGGATTATTGCCACCTCTATTTTATAGAGAGAAGGAGACACAGAGAGGTTAAGTCACTGCCCCGGGTCATTCAGCTGGTAGGTGGCAGATTTGAGCCCAGCATCTGGCCTGTGCCCTCACTGAGGACATTACAAAAGGGGGTGCAGGGCTGCGGGGGGAGCCGACCCCAGAGCTCTTTAGGCGATAGGGCCATCTGGCTGGAGCCACTGATCAGATGTGGGGGGAGGGCAGGAGGAGGCCTGGCTGACTCCCAGGCTTGCTCTGATGGTGCCATTCAGATGTCTCATTCAGAGAACAAATACTTGCATCACATCTGCCCAGGCTTGGTCTCTGCCCTCAGGGAGCTGACATTCAGCAGCCAGAGGAGCAATGAACCTAAACACAGGCCTAAGGAAGGTAGCCTCAGACAGTGACCCTGACTCTGAGGACAATTGGACAGAGGGGTCCAGTCTGGGAGGTGGGGGGGTGGCAGAGGACCACTCACCCAGGACCAACCTCCAGGGACACACATTGTAGCTCTTCCCTTCCAAGGACCTGCCTCCTCCCCCACCCCCAGGTCCTGTGAAGGCTGCAAGGGGGAGGGGTCCCTGATGGCTCACATCTAGGAAAATGCCCCTGAAGACCCCCTCTCTGCTTTCTGGGCCAGTCCCTTCCTTCCCCATACATTGGCTCCCAACCATCTTTTGGAACATCTCACATTAATGGGCCTAAAATAGCAAAGTTTTTGGCTTCCCCTGCCTGCCTCCAGGGCCAGGGGCCAGGAGGGACAGCTGAGACCTTTGGAAACAGAGATTACCTCTCTCTTCCACAGGAAGTTAAGGACAAACAATTCCCTGCCACACACTGTTTGGTTTTGAATAACCTCCAGGGTTACCTATAAAATATGAGACACAGAGAATCTTAGAACAGCAGAGTCTTAGATCCTTAGACTTAGC
The DNA here is from genome assembly GCF_029215605.1 of Mirounga angustirostris. Classification (NCBI taxonomy): domain Eukaryota; kingdom Metazoa; phylum Chordata; class Mammalia; order Carnivora; family Phocidae; genus Mirounga; species Mirounga angustirostris. The sequence goes on from NW_026991712.1 coordinate 167,952,476, forward strand.
ATCACATCATAGACTTGAAGGCTCTTAGAATTATGGAATGTTAGAAATAGAACACCTTAGATTTATGGCATCATTAAATTATGGATTTTTAGAATTAAAACACAAGATCTGAAAAATCTCAGAAGCCTTGAACGTCATGGCTCCAACTTTTACTGGCTGATGTCTTTAGGCATTCACTTCACTTCTCTGTGCCTCCATTTCCTTTCTTTTTGTTAAAAGTAGACAGTAATAGTTTGCACCTGCTAGGGTTCTTGCGCGGGTTCAACGAGTTGCTACTGCAGAGAGCTTGGCCCAGTGCCAGGCATTGGTAAACTGTGAGCTCTACTAAATAGTCTTACAACTAGTCCAGTTCACCTGCCCTGTAACGCAGGTGAGCCAGCTGACGTTAGGAGGCCAGCCAGCCTAGATAGATTCCCTCCTGATCTGAGATGGCCACCTTCACAGGAGGCACCTTTGTCCGGCTACATGGGACTGGGTCCCAAGCCTGCTGCCCCACAGTTCTCCCTGCCTTACATGTCCCAATCCTGCCCTCTAGTGATGGAGACACCCCCCCCCCAAAGACGGGAGGGGGGCTTGGCCCACTCAGCACCTTCCCCTGGACAGCCGGGGGAAGTGGTGCAATTTGTCCGGAGCCCTCCCCAGTCCAGCTCCCCTTTGCTGCCTTTCTCAGCAGCCCCTTCAATCTCCAGGTTTCCCAGGTGCTCATTTAACCTGCCTTCTGGGGAGAAAAGCATCCATTCATTCTCCTGAGGTTGGAAAAAACGTGTGCTTTATAAAGGCAACCTGGATTAGTAACATTTAAGGTAAAACCACAACTTGCAGGTGTTGGGAGCTCAAGCAACACCTGGGGGCCTGCGGGACCAGTGGGTTGGATCTGGAAGGAGCACAGAGCCCTGCCTACCGGACCACAGCACTGAGGGGCTGGTGCCTGGGCTGGGCGCTCTGCCTTCCTGCCTGCATCTGAGTGCAGGACCACAGCCCGGACTTGCCCAGATGAGGACCCACATTCTGATCTGCACTCTCGCTGGGATGCAGGTCCCTGATCCCTCTGCATTGATTCAATATCCGGCACCAATAAATCCCCAGCTTCGCCTCTAGGGGCTCCAGGAATGCGCTGCAGCCAGGGAGCTGGGTGTTTGCAGGGCTCCCATCACCAGCCTGAAGGCTTTTTCTGGCTGGGCAGAAGAATGGGTGTAACTCCCAAATTAGGCTTTCAACTGCTCGTCTTTCCCTAAAGGAGACACGGGGGCTGTTTCAGCAGAAACATTGAGGAGAGGGAGAAAGAGAAGTAGAAATTGGTTCCTTTCTAGAAATTCGGTGAAAACAGTCTGGGCTGGTTTTGTATTTCTACATTTTTTAATCTTCCCCCTGCCCCCCACCTTTGCCTCTGATGCCAAGGTCCCGTGAGCAGATGTGGGTTCCCAGGACCAGGCAGCTGGAGCCAGGCCTGAGTGGTCAGTGGGGAGACCCAGAGGGCCTGGGGGAGACCCAGCTGGGCTTGGGGCCACCACCTGGCCCAGCTCTGTGAGAATGAGGGTGGAGCCGGGCCTCAATGATGGGGAAGAAGGTGCCAGGAATGGAGAGAGGCTCAAGAAGGGAAAGAACACCTGTGCTTCTCCTCCCCGCCTGCACCCCACTTTCTGCTGCCCGCAGAGTGAGTGGTCCGGGTTCCTCAGGCCCTGCCAGGTGATGGTCCTTTCCACATGCTGTTCCCCTGCCAGGAATGCCCTTCCCTCTGCTGGAGAAGCTTCTGCAGCCTTCCAGCCCCATGCCCCTCCTCCGAGAAGTCTCTGCTCTCCCAGCCGCTGCCCCTGCTCACCCCACCCTCCCCCACCATTGTTCTTTTAAGACCTTTCCAGCCCCAGACCTTCATGCTTTGGGAAGCTCCTTCTTCCATGGGAGCACACGGGTTAGATGGGCTCCCACATTAACTCCTTGCGCAGGTAAGCATGTGAGAGCCGAGCCGAGCCGAGGGTCACTCTTCGACACATATCAGTGTCAGTGTGGAACTTCCTGTTTGTGTTTTGATCCCATGACTTTGTCCAGACCTTACACATTTTCACAGGCCCCCAGGAGCCCAGAGGTCCCAGCACTGTGGCTGCAGTAGAGCATCTGCTGGAGAAAAGGACCCCCTTTCAGCCTGTCCAAACCCACGCAGAACGGGAGCCTCGTTCACAGTCTCACAGGGTGACGGGATCATCACGGTCTTCACCGGACAAGGCGCACCCTGTCATTTCCAGGTGCCACGTGGCCAGCCCAGGGCCGGCCACAGAAGGATCGGTAAAGTTGCTGAGAAACAGTAAGCAAGCAGATAAGGTCTCCGGGCGATGCAGGCCTGCAGGGGCAGCAGACCAGAGGGTCTGGGTTTTGTGAGTTCGGGAACGCAGGACTGGCCTTCTTAGACCCCACCTCTCAATGCTTGCCATACCAGGGAGCAGATTCCTCTCCCAGGGGGCCAGGTTTTTCTTCCCCCGGAGAATTTGCAGGGATGGGGCATCACTGAGGCCCTCCTAGGAGACAGGGTGGGTGGGACCGACAGTCTCTCCCAGTGAGACTGCTTTTTCCCCTCTCCCAGTGGGCCCGGATGGTATGGAGGGGAGAGGGTGGGGAGCAGATGGGGGCGACTCTGCAGGGCATGGACATTCCAGCAGCAGCTGGGCTGTTTGGACCTGGGTTTGGATGTCCCCAGTCACATTCTATCTGACCCCTAAGGGAGTGATATCCCCTACCATCATGTCTCTGCATCCCTCAAAGCTAATGTCCCCAGACCCACCAGACCCTTCCACCCCCATTTCATGCCACGCTCCCCGTCGCTCACTCCACCGGCCACACCGGCCTCCCCAGTTCCCCGTGAACACTCCAAGCCCACGCTGACCGCAGGGCCTTTGCACTAGCTGCTCCCTTTGCCTGGAAGGCTCTTCCTGCAGATACTCACGCACTTCACTCCCCGACTGCATACCTCCCCAGAAGGGTCTCCTCCTCCCCTGACCGCCCCATCGAACAGAACCCCTTCCTTGGGGGTTGGCAGAAGTTTCAGTGAAGGACTGTCAGCTTGGGAATCTCACGGGAAGAAAAGAGATGAGCCTGTGCTGAGCACCTCCTGTGTGCCAGGCCTTCGGTCAGAGCCGCATCTGTGACCTCATTTGATCACAGGGGTCCTTTCAGAGAGGACCATATCATCTCCCCCTGTTTACAGGTGAGGGAACAGGCTCAGGGAGGGGAAGTGACCTGCCCGAGGCCTCACAGTATGTAAGGGCCAGAGCTGTCCCCAACCCTCCATCCACGGCCCTGGAGACGGAGGCGCGGGGCCCTCGGCACCGGAGGTGGTAGCTGATGCTGTGCGTGCAGATGAGGCTGTCCCGAGGGAGGGTGATGAGAGGCACAATGGTAGAAGTGGTGTATGTGAGGATGAGTTGAGAAGCCAGCAAAGTGGGCCGAGAACAATCCATCAGAGGTGAGAGGGGAACTAAGACAGGGGAAGAGTGATGTGTAGAGAGGGGAGGGGAACAGAAAATCAAGACGTGGGTGCCGGACATGGTCAGTGGCAACAGTGACAGTCAGCAGTGACCCATGGCAGTCAAAGGCAATCCATGGGGTCAGCAGCGACCAGCATGAGCACCGACAGCCAATGGTGATCAGTGTTCAGTGGTGATGAACCATTGAATGGGAATCTGTGGTGGCCCATCGTGGTCACCAGCAGGTGATGGTCTGGGAGGGATCCCTACAGGGCCAAGAGAGGGGACTGAGGGAGAGTGGGCAGAGAGGCAGAGCAGAGCCCCGTGACGATGCACAGCATGAGAACCGAACTAGGGAGAGGAAGCTCATGTTGGGGGAGGCTCCCTATTTCCTATTGTCACCTGCCAAGAGGGTGGCTACTTGGGACAGCCGTGGGGGTGGGGAAGGAGAAAGAGAAGATGAGGGAGAAGCCCAATGACTGTGAAACAGCTAAGGGGACACCCACTGCACCTCACCCCAGCTCTGGCTTTATCAGGTGGCTTATAGTAAGGGAGGCAGAGGACCTCAGTGGGAAGGATTTGGAATTAGGAGTCCAGGCAACATGGTCAGAGTCAGGTTTCACCCCTCACTAGCGGAGTGACCTTGCTTAGCCTCCCCAGGCCTCATTCTTCTCATCCTAAAACTAGGATCCAGAATGCCCATGCTCACAGCAAAGTTCTAAGTTCTTAGCACAGCGCTCATGGTGACGTGGTCAAGAACACGGGCTTTGGAATCAATGTCACTTCCTGGATTAGGTGACCTTGGGCATGAGGCCTCAGTTTCCCCAGAGGCAAAATGGAGATGTTAACTGTGCCTACCCCATGGCGTTGCTTTGAACAAGGCAAGGTCTGTAGGAGCCTGTAGGAGCCTGTAGGAGCTCGGCATAGCCCCCAGCGCAGAGAAGCGCTCACTCGAGACATAGAACAGCAACAGAAGTGCGTGGGGTTCCCTGCCCCCTCTCTTCTGGGGGGATTTTTTTTCTCTCTGCTGCTTCATCTTCCTCTGTGGGTGGGGGCTCAGACTGATCTCGGTACAGTGGGGTCTTAGAGGTGGCAGGGCGCCTGGAGATCATCTCTCGAGTCCAGCTTTCTCATGGAAAGATGGAGCGTCAGGGTCAGAGAGAGATGAATGTGCCCGAGGTCACACGGAGAATTCTGGTGGAGCCCAGCGGGCACTTATTTGATCATCACAGCTGTCCTGGATGTGGCGGCTTGACTCCAAGACCAAGGCCACATCCCCCAAGTTCACTGTGCGGGACCTAGGGCCAAGGACTTGGGGGCTCGCCTAACCCTCCACAGTGGACCTCAGAAACCAAACCAAATGCAGATAATGAAGTAGCTGTTGTGCTCTGAAGGGTCATGTTTCTGGAACACTGGGCTGAGCACGTGTCCCATCCCTCTCCGTGGCCCAGCCACACACAGCACAGGCTGGGTCCATGGCTGAGCCAGGAGTCTGTCCCAGGCAGTCTGGCACTAGAACCCACAAGGCCACTCCCGTTCTGTGTGCCTCAGCAGAGGGAAAGCAGGGAAGTGGGGGGGTGGGGGCGTGTCGGGGAGAAGCTCCAGCCCCTGGATGTCTGGGGGAGACCCAGGCCATGTCTGTCACATGGCAGCACATTATATGAGCTCATGTGTGTGGATGACCCGACCCTCTGTGTTTGACTTAAGGGTGTGCCCTGTCCCTGAGCAAACCCATCTGTCCCGGGGAGCTCCAGGGGAGGGCGCTGGCTGCTTCCCTAACGGAGTGGGCACAGCTCGGGCAGAGGGGCCGAGGGGAGAGCAGCGCCAGACAGACCTGCCCGGGTCCCCGTGTCACTAAGTCTGATCTGCTCAGAGATGAACAAAGCTCCCCGCTCCCCGGCCTCGGCCTCAGTTTCTGCATCTGCAAAACTGGACACAATATAACCACCAGACTGCGGCATTGTTGGGGGATGCAGATGAAGTAAGAGAGCGATGGAGGTTGGTGCTCAGACATGGTAATGTGCCCAATGCTGCCCCAGCTGGTAAGCTCCGAAGCCTGGACCGGAGGCTTTGCGGCCGCCCTCCGTTCCAGTCCTGTGTCGCCCACTTCCCAGCCGTGGGGCCAGCAATTTTATCTTCTAAGCCTCGATTTTCTCATCTGAGGAATGGAGATAATGATACCCTCTTGCAGGTTTTCCTCCAAGGCTTGCAATCTTGTGTTTAATTTGCCTGGTGCCCGGTAGCATCTGTGACCTGGCGGCCGAGATGATGAGGGTGGCAGTGGAAACAGGCGGAATAGAGCAGAATGAGGAGGAGGAGAGCTGGTTAGGGAAAGACCTGTCCTCACCAGGAGAAGGGATGGGGCTGACTCTCTGTTGATGCCCCCATCTGTCTCTCAGCCCCTGCCAGGCAGGAGAGTCTCTGGAAGCTTCTGAGGACTCTAGCAGAGGTGGCTGACTCCCCCTCTGAACATCGGCTGCTGCCCTTCCTCCCAGAGATGGGGCAGTCATGGAAGACATGAAAAGGACATCTGGGTCTGCGGTCCCCTGGGGGCAGGGGCTGGAGACCTGAGGATAGGGGGAGCGGGGGGGCAGGGGGCAGGGGAATGCAGGAGGGGCTCCACCTCTCTGCTTGTTTAGTGGGTGACCCCTCAGCAGCCCTGTCCAAGCCCAGGCTCTTTTCCTGATCTAATTAGCCTCACTGAGAATTAAACTGCACAGCCCTGAAGTGAGCCCGCTCCCCTGAGAGCGTTCCAGAACTAATACTGATTAAATATGAAACAGTTCCTTCTTCAGGCTGAGTCGAGGAGGCACGAGCCAGAGATGGGAGCTGTAATTACTAGTTCTGGTGATGCACCGTGCATGTTTAAGAAGAGAAGGGAAGGGAGGGGAAGAGAGGAGAGGTGAGGAGGGGAGGAGAGGAGAAGGGGGTAGAGGGGAAGGGAGGGGAGGGAGGGGATGGGAGGAGAAGGGAGCGGAGAGGAGAAGAAGGGAAAGGAGGAGAGGAGGGAGGGGAGGAGAAAGGAAGGGGGAGGGGAGGGGAGGAGGGGACTGGCATGTACAGGAAGCTATGTGGGAGGGTAACAAGAAGGACTAACTCAGGGGAATCCAGAGCCTATATTTATGTGGAGCCTCTAAGGGCATTTGTACTTAGTGTTTCCTTGGCCTGGGATGCCCTTCCTCAGATACCCACCTGGCTCCCTCCTTCATCTCCTGCAAGGCTTTGGAAAAACATCAGCTTCTCAGGCCTTCGACCACCCTCATTTTAACCGCAGCCCCCTGACTTCCTTATGCTCCTTTCTCCTTTGCACTTGGCACCGTGGTACATACAAACTACATTAGATCTCCATGTGTCTTGTCCATCTTTCCCAGTAGAAGATAAGCTTCCTGAGGCCAGAGACTCTTCTAGCTGCTGTTTTTCACTGCTGTGGCCCCAGCCCCTGGCACAGAGCAGCGCTCCTGGCACGTGCATTCATGGAACGAGCATCCACGTGACTCATGTGAGGGAGCACGGGCCTTATCCTTGGGGCCAGGAGCCACCCTGGGCTCTGAAGGAGGTGAGCGGCTGGGTCCGATTCAGGAAGATCTTGTCCCACGAATGGAAGGAGCCTAGCGGCAGCAGGGATACAAACTAGTATCTCAGCAAGAAAGATGGCAAGAAGGGACGGGAGGAGGAAGAGGAGCCGGATGAGGGTGACACCCAGGGAGGCTTGGCGCTCGATGGGCTTGGGGGGCTGGCGGGAACGTGGGGTGGGAGACTGCAGGTAAAAGCCCAAGTTCCTGATGATAGCGACCATCTGGGAAGCAAGGTGGCAGAGCGGTCTCCAGGCACAGTGGGCTTCAGACTTAGGCAGGCTGCAGGGGAGGGGCCTGCGGTCAAGTCCAGGATAGCCAACAGGATGAGGACTGAACCAGAAAGGGGGAGCCAAGAGAGGCGAATGGTGTGTTAGGATTCATAGGCTGCAAAAGCACATGAGGACCCATCTCCCTGCTCTAAAACCTCCCTGATTTGTACCAGCAACAAGCAGGGGCAGAGGACGCCTGGGTTTGTAATCACCCCAACACATCACTGGTTATGGACGCCAAGTCCAAGTCGAGGCCTAGCGGTAATGATGGCCTCCTCCTACCTGCTCCTCTGTGACAAGGGTACATTCCCTGGATGGGAAAGCTGGCCCTGAGGCTGTCCCTTCCCACTGGCAAGAGTAGGGCAAGGGGGTGGGGGGAGGGGCCCAGCCTGGCCTGAGGGCTCTGGTTGCCACGGAAACGGGGTGGCTGGGGAGGCTGGCCCTGAGGCAGAGGCCCAGAGTCAGGCTCCAGCCTCCAGAGCCAGGTGTCCCTGAGCCCAGGCAGGGTCAGGGTCGGGCCCTCCTTCTCCCTCCCCACGTCAGAACTCCCAGGGCAGATGAGGTCACCCCGGCTCCTTCTGGAACAGCTTCATCTGTCCCCCCAGGTCCTGCCAGCAGAGATGAGAGCAAAGCTGTGCTCGGTGCCTTTGGGCTGAGACCAGAGCGCTGGGGCTGCCAACGGACTGCTGGGGGTGGGCTGGGGGGCCAGAGACCCGGGCCTGGTCTGCTCCTTTCCTGGATGGGAGAGCTGAGGCCCTGAGGGGCGCAGCGTTCCCACAGTGCCTGGCATGGGCCCGGACTTCCTGCAGATGCTTCTTCCTGATAAAGCCAAAGTCCTCAAAACCTTTTGGGGTCTTGGCCATATCCCGCTTTCCTCCCTAGCAGGTGGGCTCTGGGTTGGCCATGTTGGTGTGGATGCAGGGGCTGCTGGCTTCTGAGTGACAGCCCAGACTCCATTACTCACAGGGTACAATGAACTCCAAACCACCCCAACCCTGCGCTGAGCCTGCTCCCAGCCCTCCCTCCAGGCAGCGAGGTCTGTGAGCTCCGAGGCTGCTGCCCCCCAAGCTCAAGAGCCCAGTTTGGGGGCGGTGGGAAACGGGCAGCACTTGTGCGTAGCCTGAGGTTTTCACCATGTGTTTTTGGTGCCCAGATGCAGGTAATGATGGAGATGCAGGGAGGGCCTCAGCACCCAGTTCCGTGAGCCAGGCTCAGCTTGTGGAAGCCATCCCAAGGCCTGTGGAAGCATGAAGGATGCTGGGCAGGGATCATGGGACTGTCCTGTGTTTGGACGATCATTATCTTGTGGCCAGGGTATCAGTGCAGGCTAGCCCCAACTTGTATGCAGCCCGGGGCCAGAGAAACAGTGAGGCCCACAGACAGTGAACTAAATATCTCAGTTATAAATCAAGTAACAGTCAAATAAAATTAGTTTACCCTCCTATCTTGACAAATTCTTGATCTCTGCACTAGAATGTGGGGAGCAGAGAAAGCTGGCCCCTGACCCCTGACCCAGCCTAGAGCGAGCCCTCCCTCCCTGCCCTCCCTGGGCTCAGCCCCACCACAGCCTCACACACAGTGTGCAGACACCCCAGTCCCCGGGTCCAGGCTCTGGATCCCCACAGACAGTTGCGTGTTGTGGTTCTGAGCACATGCATGCGGGGTGTGCGCTTCACCCTCAGGAGAGCAGACCCAGGGACGAGGCCCATGCGGGCCCTGGAAGCAGGTTCTGGTCAATCAGGAAGGGGATTGTGGGGTTGGGGCACCAGAGCTTGTCCCCTCATGTCCCAGTGGGAGAGGCACCACTGGAAGAGGGTAGAGCCGGGCCCCCTTGCTCAGGTTTTGGGGTCACAAGGTGGATGGACGAAGGGGCAGCAGTGGGGCTGAGGGACCAGGTGAGAGGGTGTGGGGACTTCTGGGCCAGAGATGACCCGGGCCTGACATAGACTGCAGAGGGGATAGGAGGGAGTCCGGAGGTTTGAAGATGTAAAAATGGGCAGGACTGGATGGGCCCTGGGGTGTAAGGAAGGCAGGGTCAGAGATGACCCCCTTGTCTCTGATCTGGTGAGCAGGTGCTGCGGGGGAACCCCAAGATGGGAATGGTGGAGAGGAGCAGGTCTGACAGGAAGCTGAAGGGTTTGGCTTTGAACCCAAGGGGCCGGAGGTGGGGCCCCCCAGGGGGCAGAGGCTACAGGAGCCCGCAGACGGGAAGGGCCGGGAGGTGGGCAGCCTGTCCAGCTCGGCACTGTGTGTCTAGGCCTCAGGACGTGCCGGACACATCAGAGCCCCTCGCTGTGGATCACGGCTCAGGGGACTGGCAGGACACAGAGCCCTGGGGCTGTAAGCACATGGACAGGGATGCACCCTCAGGCTCCGGTGAGCTCACGCAGGGAGAGGGAGAAGACAGGAGGGCGAGGGGGAGAACCTGGGATACCCACCCTGGTTTCACCCGGCTGGGTCCTCAGAGCTGACTGGCCTCCAGGCTGAGGGCAGCAGGAGAGGAGGGGAAAGGAGGGAGCGGGTCCAGCACCTTCGCCTTCCATGCACTGACCCTGCCGGCCAATGAGCATGGCCCATCAGCGTCCTGCCTCTGAGCAGTCAGGTCCACGCAGCTTCCTTCCTTGGGGAGTGTGGAGGGTCTTGGACGGACACCCGAGGTGGGTCTGCCATGGGATGAAGGGCAGATGTTTCTCTCCAATAATGAGTTAAAACTCTGATAAGTGCTATAATCATGATTTAAACAAAATCTGCACAAAACACAGAGGCAGAGGGTGTTCATTTCAACTGGGAGATGAGGAAAACCTCGTGGAAGGTCTGCCTCGGACTTTGGCCTTGAAGGTGTGGGAAGATTCCAAAGAGGGGGTTTGGTGGGGAGGGTGGAAATGCAGGAGACAGTAGGCTGGGGGGTGGGGGGTTGTACAAGTCAGCGGCAATGGAGTAGACTGGAATTAGCAAAAGGGGTCCCCAGAGAAGTGACGATGGGCCAGGGGGGGATACAGATGGAAGATGTGAAGATGAGGGACAGAGATAAATGGTCCCAAAGCAGCAGACAGCCCATGGTGGGGACAAGCCCCACTGATGGAGCGATGGGTCTAGAATGCGAATCTGAGAATCACACAGCTCTGTGATTCCTAAGGAGCCTTAAATGAAGAGAATAACAAAATCATAATATCTTAAAGCCTTAGAATCCTAGGGAATCTTAGGATAATTGAATGATTGGGTCTCGGAGCCTCAGATGTCTCAAAACTACAGCAACTTGGAATCTTAGATAGTTCAAGGTGTCACAACCCAGCCCCTCCACCCCAGCTAATGACAACACGCCTCTCCCCCGCCATCCTCCCCGCCCCCCCCCGCCCTTGCTTTGCACACATCATGTTCTTTTATCTCCATGACAACCCTGGGGATTGGGAACTATTACTTTGCCTGATTTTTCCAAATGAAGAAATGGAGGTTTGGTGAATATAAGTTGTTGCAGAAGATTGAAGATGGTCAGGACTCGGCCCACAGCTCTCAGCCTCTTGGCTAGTTTGCCTCCTTGGAGGTCTCTCTGCTGAATGCTCACCTGTCCTCCTTGCACACCTCCAGAGATGGGGAGTTCATTACCCCTCCCCAGGGCCATGATGCATCCCAACATGTGGACACATCTCTCCTTCACATAGGATCCACCTGTGTCCCCACATCTGCCTTGGGAGACCCCAGAAGTAGACAAACCTTCACCTGGGACTCCTGGCGGGGGGCGGGGGAGGGTGAGCAGCTTACCTGAGGTGCGGCAGGGACCCCACAGGAGGGAAGAGGCTCAGAGAGGAAAGCCCCAGCTGCAGCCCCTCCCTGGTAAGAGAGAGCGGGGTTCACCTGAGGGAGGGAGTCAGCAGAGTCGGTAGGAGCAGGCCCACTAAGGACTAGAGAGAACAGAGCCCCAAGCACCCAGCGGAGGGGTGAGGGATGAATGTATAATACAGAAACAACCCTCCAGCAGTCAGAGTTATGCGGCTTCATAAGAGTAGCATCCTAAGTGCTGTGCCTTTAATTTCTTGGCACTTCTCCCTGAAAACTTATTCTACAAAATCTGCCTGCGCCATCCATCCTCCCAGATGGCTTTTTAAGTGAAGCTGTTTGTTAAGTTGGAGAAGACAAGGGAGGGGCAGGGAGGAGCGGATGGAGGCTCCTCAGACCCCAGGAGGAGACCAAGTGGGAACTGGGAGTAGGGACGGAAGGAGGGGCAGGGAGGGCCCCCGTGGTCCAGGAAAGGCACAGAGCACGGCCTCCCAGTGTGGGAGCTCAGGCACAGCCCAGTGCACGTGACCAGAGTTCCAATGACAGTGGCCAACAGTGTCTGGCCCCACCAATTCGTCCTCACACAACCTGTGCAGTGGGTCCCATGAACATCCTCATCCCACAGAGGAGTAGCTCAGGGAGGTGCAGGCACTTGCCCAAGGTCACCCAGCTTATGAGAGGCAGACTCGGGATTTGAGCTTGGGACTGTGGTAGTCCAGAACCCCAGCTCTTAACCAGGATATCACACAGTCCCTCCCAGGCTCTTAGCTGGAAGGACCGTGGAGATCAGACCCACAGTGGTACTCAGACCCCCAGGGCCTCAGTTTCTCCATCTGTACCGTGGGGCGGTTGGTGTAGCTCCGTAGTTCTCAAGCCTCATTGCACATCAGAATCTCCCAGGGCTTTTCAGCAACACTGAGGTCTGGGCCCTACCTCAGGCAGGTGGAGTCAGAATCTCTGGGAATGGGGCCCATATATCTAGATGTGTTTTTCAATCCCACCCAGACAACACTAACTGCTGGAAAGGAAGCAGAGCGACAGGAATTCTCACCCACTGCTGGTGGGAAAGCAAAGTGGTAGAGCCGCTTTGGAAGACAGTTTGGTAGTTTCGTACAAGGCTAAACATAGTCTCACCATACGATCCAGCAGCCACGTTTCCAGGTATTCATTCAACTGCTCCGAACATTTATGAACACACACAAACCTGTATCTGAACGCTGATAGCCGCTTTATTCATAATTGCCAAGCACAGAAACAACCAAGCTGTCCTTCAATAGGTGAATGGATAAGTAAATCGCGGTACATCCCTACAATGGAAAAGTACTCGGTGGTAAAAAAGAAATGAGCAATGGAGCTATGCGGAGACATGGATGAATCCTAAATGCTTATTGGTAAGGGGAAGAAGGCCATCTGAAAAGGTCACATGGATATGACAATCTGGAAGAGGCAAAATTACAGAGATAGGAAACAGATCAGTGGTTGCAAGGGTCTCAGGAAAGGGGAGGATTGAAGAGGTAAAGTACCGAAGATGTTTTTTATCAGGGCAGTAAAACTTTATGTATACTACCATAATGGTGGATAAATGACACCACGCATTTGTCAAAATCCATAGAACTTGACCATAGAAAGAGCGGCTGTGGGCGCCTGGGTGGCTCAGTTGCTTAAGCGACTGCCTTCAGCTCAGGTCATGATCCTGGAGTCCCTGGATCAAGTCCCGCATCGGGCTCCCTGCTCGGCAGGGAGTCTGCTTCTCCCTCTGACCCTAACCCCTCTCATGTGCTCTCTCTCATTCTCTGTCTTAAATAAATAAATAAAATCTAAAAAAAAAAAAGAAAGAAAGAGCGGCTGTTAGTTAATGTATGCAGATTTCAAGACATTGTCTAGGAGACTAGGGGATTCCAGGATGGGATTCAGACTGGGACGAAAGAATCTCGCCATATTACAAACGTAGAGAACAACCTCAGGGAAGCAGGTGGAAGTAAAAGGTGCTGATCTAGGGAACTTTGGAAATGAGTGGAGCCCGTAAGACAAAAAGCAGAAGGAGGTGCACAGAAGAACCGGACTCTGGTGGATAGAGTTGCTTCCATGCAGTAGGGGCTAGCAAATCTGAAATCACTGTGTGTATACACTGGGAATGAACATTCTTAGTGTTTGGAGGGCAGAGGGTGGGAGCCAGGTTTCTCACTGCTGAGGTAGGAGTTTCCAGACAAACAAAGGGAGAAGGCTAGAATGATCCATGAATTGGAAACCTCAGTAGCAACTCACACTTAGCTGAATGCGATACAGATGTTTATATATATTAATATTTATACATCCGTGTATAGGCATGAATTAGTGTAGCTGTATTTCCTTGCTCTGTGAGCTGACAGGGCCTCGCGGCGAGGATATCCCAGTAGCTACAAGCATGCCTAGCACCCAAATCTTGGTTTGTCATACGATTCTCCAGTAACAGAATCCAGGGCTCCTTGGAGAAAAGGCTGATTCTAGAACTAGGGCAGCAAATGGACAAGATGAGCCTGGCGTACATTTTAGTGCCCGAAAGTAAGGAAGTGCTAAAAAATAAACCTCACCACGATGGGCAAATATCAAAGGGACGCAAGAGCCAAGTGAAAGTGCTTTCAATCGCCAAAGCTGGAACAATTTGAGCAACAGAATAAATAAATTAGTATTGGATTATAACCCAAAGCATAAAATAAATACCTGTGAGTCCAAACTGATAGGAACGAATGAATAAAAAAGACAGATCTCACTTGCAGGAGAATTCCAGATAATTTATGTAGAAGTCCGTGATGTCACCTCTCTCATTCCTGTTATGGTAACTTGTGTCTCCCCTTTTTTGTTTCCTGATCAGTATGGCCAGAAGTTTATCAATTTTATTGATCTTGTCAAAGAACCAGCTTTGGTTTCATTAATTTTCTCTATCGCTTTTCTCCCCTGATTTCTACCCTGACACTTATTTCCCCTCTGTTATCTACACTGCATTTAATTCACTTTTCTGCTTCCAGTTTCTTAAAGTGGAAGCCGAGGTCACTGATTGAAGACATTTCTCCTTTTCAAATGTAGGCGTTTCATGTGATAAATTTCCCCTAAGAACTGCTTTAGCAACGTCCCACAGATTTTGGTATGTTGTTTTCATTTTCTTTTGGTGAAAAATACTTTCTAATTCCCCTCTGGTTAGTTCTTTAACACTACGGGTTATTTGAAAGTAGCTATTTAGGTTCAATATATTTGGAGATTTTTAAGAGATCTTTATGTTAAGTTGCCGATTTCCAGTTGATTTCTGTTGTGGTCGGAGAGCATGCTCTCTACTCGAGCCCCTTAAATTTATGGAGACTTGTTTCACAACCCAGAATATTGTCTCTGTAGCATATTCAGATATGCACAAGGGAAAGAATGTGCACTCCATTGTTGCCTGGTGGAATATTCTATGTCACGCAGGTCAAATTGGTTCATGGTGTTCATCAAGTTCTCTGCATGGTTTATGTCAATTTCTGTCTGGTTGCTCTGTCAATTATTGAGAAGGGGATGTTAAAGCCTCTGACTATTACTGTGCTTCATCCACTTTTTGTTTCACGTATTTTGAAGTGCTATTAGGTACATAAATACTGAGGATCGGTAGGTCCCCTGGATGAATTCACAATATTATCTTTACCTCCGGTAAAAATCGTTTGCTCTGAAACCTCCTCATTAGACATTACTATAGCCGCCCACCCCATGTGTCTTTGCAGACACTGTGAATGTTACCTTGTTGGGTACTGGGTATTTTTGTTTTGCTCTAAATATTCTCAGCTTTGTTCTATAATTCGAAAATAGTGTGATATCTTTAGAATCTTGCTTTACTATTTCTTAGGTGGGACCAGAGTGGCTCTCAGTCTAGGGCTAAATTTTCCCCACACCCAAGGCAAGCCCCTTCTGCACACTCTCCAGAGAGTTCTCTCTCCATGCCGCTCTCCTCCTGGCACTGGGTCCTGCCAACTCCAACCACCCTAGTCTTCTGGAATCTCAGCTCTACCTCCTTGACTCTGGGACCCCCAGGCTCTGCCAGGGTCCCTCCTCCCTGTCCCAGGGCCTGGCAACTCTCCCAGGGCCGGAAGCCAGGACATTTGTGGGGCTCCCTTCATCTGTCTCTCATCTCTCATCTCTCCTTCGTTGCCTGATGTCCAGGGTCTTGTAAACCATTGTTTCATAATTTCATTTTTTGGTCACTTCAGGTGCGTAGGTAAATCCAACCCCTGTCACTCCATCTTGCCTGGAAGAGGAAATCTCCACAGCTGGAGTTGAGAATCCCTGAGCTACACGGATCACCTCATTGTTCAGACAGGCAAACGGGCCATGGGTCACATCACAGGTTGGAGGGTCCAGAACGTGCACCCCTATTGTGAACCCCAAGGTGATTTCTGTTGGAGATGATCTGTTTCCTGGGCAAAATAAAATAAAATGGCTTTGGCTTCTGCTCCTCCCCCAGAGGGAGCAGATCTTTGTCCCAGGGCCCTGAGGGTGACAGGTTCCTAAAATGGAACTGAAGAGTTTTAAGGCTTAGCTTCACAGGAGAGAAGGGTGCGGCGAGTGGGAGGGTTTGCACCCCTGCGCGCTGAGCTGCAAGCTGGTGACTCTCACAG
The DNA here is from genome assembly GCF_029215605.1 of Mirounga angustirostris. Classification (NCBI taxonomy): domain Eukaryota; kingdom Metazoa; phylum Chordata; class Mammalia; order Carnivora; family Phocidae; genus Mirounga; species Mirounga angustirostris. The sequence continues at coordinate 167,968,168 of NW_026991712.1, forward strand.
ACCCATGTCCCACCCCCAGTCTCTGCCGGGCACCATAGGAAATAGCTTCTGGAATGAACGTGAACGCCCCTTGCGGCTGGGGCTCCCAGGAACACAAAGCTGTCATGCTGGTCCACATTCAGCCTTTAAGAATTCATCAAAATGTTAGCTGTTTGTTCCTTACCGGCCTTGATGGCAGCCGCCGTCTCCCTCCGGGGCTCTGCCGAGGGGTAACGGGTTCTGTGTTCTGCCTCTTCTGAGGGTCTCATTATCCTGCGGATTTCCGTTCACTTGGGTGCCTTACAGCCCCAGCTCCCTGGGGGGTTAAGAAAAGTTATGATTTTGTAGACTATCTGGCTTTTTCTCATTTTCTCTCTTGTGTCTTTTCATATCCTAAGGAGAAGCAGAAATTCATGAGAAGACCAAATAGGTCAATAAAATGCTAGGGCGCCTGTGTGAAGGTTAAAGGCTGCATAACGAGGCAGCAAAGATTTCCCTTTAGAAAGGTCAGCTCGGTCTTAAGGTTTCTTTGACCAATATTTGTTGTATGCACATCATGTGCCAGGCACTGTTTAGACACTAGACAGATTGGAGGGAGGGGCACCAGCAGGAAGGCTACTCTAGTAGATTGATAAACAAAGGCCCAGAGAGAGCAATATAAAATCCCTGGGTCACACAGTGAGTGAGCAGAGCTGGGGAACCCAGCTCTTTGACTCCCTGCCTGGGGTTACCCTGTCACAGGCTGCCTTTCATCACGAGGCTTGCTGAAAGCCCCTGAATGTAATTCGATGATCACCCAGCCAGGAAATAGAAGCCACAGGCCAGGGCTCTGCGTCTCCAAAAGACAATGAAATACAATTTGGGGTCCACGGAATTAGTAAAGACTAAATAAAAAGAGAATAATCGATGCTGGTAAATGTGTGGTGCGACAGAGACTCTCCAGCCCCTGCTGGAAACCTTTCTGGCAGGCAATTAGGTAACAAAGATCTTGAGCCGGAGAAACACCAGCTCCAGGAAGTGGTCAGGGATCTGAGCAAGGATTATGTCTAGAGATGTTTATTGCAGCTCCATGGTAAGATTGAGAAACTGTAACACGTTGTTTACCCAGCCATAAAGGGTAACAAATTAAATGATGGTGCATCTGGATGAGGGACTATTATGAAGCTGTTAACATCTTGCTCTTGAGGAACTTCTAATGATGTGAGAAAATACAATACCGTGATAAGCAAAGAAAGGAAACTGGATGTACAGTAAGATCTCAAGTATATGAACTATACTGTATAGAAACACCTACAATCCCTGCCTATGGAAAGGCTAGGTGATAGTACTGATAATAACGAGAAGAAAAGCTTTTATTGGAGCCCTTAGTCTATGCCAGGTACCATGCTAAAGGCTTTCACCCCAAATGGACCGAGGTGGATGGAAGTGAGGCACAGAGAGGTTAAGCGGCAAGTCCAGAGTCACAAAGCTGAGAGTCCTTACTGGGATGTGGACTCTGGTTTGGAAGACTCCCACCTCTACTGTGAACTGCCGAGGCTAAGGGGGAGGGGGAGCCACAGTCTTGTGTGCCTATCCTTATCCCAAGCCCCTGGAGAATCCACGCGCTCTGTCGGGGAGGCTGTGGGGGCTGCGTGGACTGCCCTGATGACCTGAGGTCCAGAGCCCACCCTGACTGCCACCCACCCCCCAAGCTGGTGCAGGCCCTTGCTCTCGGTCTGGCTGCATCTGCCTGTCCCCCAAGCCCCAGTCCTTGCAGAGAATGGGAGTGTTTCCCCGATGGGCCGTGCTGACGGCTGGGAGATGGTGGAGATGGACAGCCTTGCAGATGTATCTGGGGCCAGGTCCCCACTCATTAGAGCTGCTTCGCACCCATCACCTTCAGTGAGAAGCAAAACCCAGGGCAGGAGGATCTGGGAACCATCAGTCAAGGTCTCCACAAATAGGGAGGGGGGTTGGTTCTTGCCCTGGTTTGTTGATAAATATTTTCTTTAATGCATTGGTTTCTGGGGCCCCAGCCGGGTTGGGCCACCACATCTCTCCCCACCTAGCCCAGGGCTCTCGGGAAATAGATGGCCTGTCTTGGCCTGCCTGCTCACTCACACACCGAGTGGGATCTCGTGAGGCCCTCCTAGACTCAGCCTCCCCTCTCCCGCACATGCCGCTAGCACATCCATGGATCGGGAGGTGTTCTGATCTGAAGCGTGGCACAGCAACCTGAGCAGGGGAGGCTTCCTGGAAAGAGGGGAGAGAATGGAATAGTGCCCCCACCGCCCCCTCTCATCCTGCCCCGCCCTGCCCTGCACCTCTGCCTCCTGCACCTCCCTTCTGCAGGGACCTGGAAAGGCGGGCTGAGCAGGACATGCTGGTGTGTTGGCCTCAGGAGACAGGCTGCTAACGCCTCTTTCCCAGCAGGATTCTCCAGCCAGGCCCCCTCCTGTAGCTCTCAGCATGTACCGTAGACACGGGGGCAAGCAGAGAGGTTGTTAATGAACAACCTCTGTGTGTGTGTATGAGTGTGTGTGTGTGTGCATGTGCATATTTTTCTTTACAAAGCAATCTCCTATCCATTCTCTACATCCCTGCAGGGCCAGAGGATTTATTGGTCCCATTTCATAGAGGAGAAAACCGAGGCACAGAGAGACTAGGTGTTCACCACCCAGTTACCCGCCTGGGTATTGAGTCCCAATGATGGGCATTGGACTCAAACTCCGGTTTGATAGATGCAAAGTCACCGGTTTCCCCTGCGTCACAACATGGATCCTAGAGATGGATTTGGGGGTGAGAGACATTTATTAGGAATCAACTGGGCAAAAGCAGGGGGAGGAAGCAGGGCTGGAGGGAAGGAAGCCAAACTGCGGTGCGGGTCTGACCACCTCTGCCAACCGGGTCTGGAGTGGGGAGCCAACCGCACGAGGCAGAACTGGCCGGGCCCCTCCGCCTCACTCTGCCCTGAGTGGGCCCCCAAGAAGGGAGCTCTCTGCGGAGGAGGCCAGCCTGGAGGAGCTAACAGAGTGAGGCTCTAGGTTGACAGTATTCTCCAGAGCTAGATGGCCAATCCCTCTGTGATGGAGCATCAGAGGTACCCACCAGATCATCAGGGTTCCACACATTTTCCTCCCCACCCCAGGGCCTGGCAGCAGCCCTCCCCTCTGTGAGCAAGAGTAATTGATCTGCGTCAATGACCCTTCTCAAGACAGTGCCCGCCCCCCCCCCCCCGCCACCTTCTTGCCATCTAGTCCCTGGGTACGAGGGACCCAAATCTCCTAGGCAGCCACTGTAGTAAACCAACCAGACTCTTTCTGTGTTCCCGGGCCCATGTGGGTCCTCTGGGGAGCAGGACATCTAACCATGCAGAGCCCAACATTGCAGGGATGGGAGTCACCAGGTCCCCCGGTGGCTCACTAAGTGATAAGTGAAGCTACTTTTACTTCCACCTTAACCCCTTGTATTCTTCTCATTGGGACGCAGCCCCTTATAAAAGGCTTTGATTCAGTGCACATAGTGCATCCTGCAGGATGGACCCTGGTCCTCACAGCATTTCCTCCCAAATGGCATTTTAGCGGGGCCCACGGGAGACCATTCCAACACCCTGTGCGGTTGGCAGGTTCTGGGTGGACCGCGTGGGATACAAACTGGCCCCTTGGCCGTGAGCCTGTTCCTGCCCCTCTGTCACACAAGCAAGCCATCCCCGGGACTGATGCACTGTTATGTGAGGTCCCAGGCCAGCAGATCAAATGCTCTGTAAACCCCCAGATGGTGGTGCCAGTTGAGACCCCACAGGCAGGACAGGCAGACCTCCGCCAGGAAGCTATGGCTACTCCTAGGAGAACAAACCGGGCCTCTCCACACACAAGGGATGCAATGTGGCCAACTTGCCGGTTGCTCTCCTCGAGGAATGGCGCCATTTCTGGGGCTCAGCCATGGTCTGTGTTGCTGGCAGGATGGTTTGCAGAAGCAACAACGCTAGATCATTCTTGGGTAGTGGAGTCGGAGCCATTGTGCCCACGCGTGGCCTCCAACTCTGTCATACCAACACTGGAGTGGCCAGTGGCTGGTGTTAGCCATTGGGTCACTGTATTTACTTGGTCCTTTACTGCCTCTTCCTTGGGGGATGCTCTCTGGTGAACATAACCTATGTGATGCAAAGACTTGAGCACCTATTGAGCCTTTACTGTATACTAGGTGCTGAGCTATGAGCTTTACATCTATTATCTCATTCAGTATAAGAACTCTCACCATCCTCGGTTTACAGTTGGGGAAACTGAGGCACAGAAGGGTCAAAGAACTTGTCCAAGGCTACTCAGCTAGGGAGTGGAAGAGCCAGGTTTAAATGCAGGCATCTGGTTCCACAGCTGGGGTGCTGACCCACTGGGTCACATGCTTTTCTGAACACCCACACAGATGCTGGTCCTGCCTTCTCCCCCTAAAGCACCCCTGACCCAGGGACCCCCAGTAGAGGAAAGTGGACACAGTCTGCACACCCTCTCCCCAGTGGACTCAGCCAGGGCCCAGTCACCCAGAGGTAATTGGCCATGGATCCCGCCTTACAGAGCAGTTCCACTGTGGTCGGAGGAGCCATGTAGCCCTGTGGGGTAGAATCACTGAGCATCTACTAGATGCCAGCCTCTGTACTGGGGATTCATGAACAAACAACAGCAGATCCTCTCTTATCCTCCAGAGTTCCCAGTAGGGGTAGCGATCAAGTTTAAAATGACAGTCCTGGCGGGTCTCATAAGGCAAAGCAGATGGAGCCATAAGGGCCTGTGATGGGGGCTCTGAACCAGTCTGGGTAGTCAAGGAGGGCTTCCTGGAGGAGGCGATGCTGGGACAAGATGCATTCACTGCAACATTGTGGAAGGGACTAGAATGCCAGCTGGGTGTCTGGGCAAGATGATGGGGAAGATCCCGAAATCCTAAAACCCTATGATTCTGACTGAATATTTTACAGTTTTAAGATTCTATTCACTAAAGATTCTAAGACTTTGGAATTGAAGATTCTGGGAGTCAAGGACTATTGGGTTCTAAGGAGCTGGGATTCCCACATGTGAGTCTTCGCTGCTAGAGAAGCACCAGTCCAATCTTCCATGGGCCAGAAGCTGCCTTTCCCCCTTCCTAGGCCCCAGCCAGGCTCATAACATGGATATAAATGTGGCTCTTGCAGTTCTGAGAATGTAAATTTATTCTGCACTTCCAACATCAGGCACTCACCTTATCTGCATGTTCCAGTCACCAGAATAAATATTAGGAGACAAGTGTGTGGAGATTTTCTGTGTGTACACGAGTTAAATCCTCTAGCCAGTGGTTAATCCAGACAGGGATTTCAACAGAAATGCTTTGCTTATATTAATTCAAGGAGGGGCTGGTAACTGGGCCTCTGTTACCATCTGAAGAGGGGCCCTGTCTCCTGCGGAAGGGACTGAGAGGGCCTTTGTGTGCAGGCTTCAGGCCAAGGTCGGACTAAGCAAGGGAGAGAGCATCCCCCAGCGGGCCTGGGCCATGTGGGCGCAGATGGGGCCATTCTCCAACGGGCATTTGGGGTCTCCCGTGAACCCCTGGGTCTGGGCTCACTCAGGCTGGTGCAGTAAGAGCCTCCCCAGAGGGCTGGGAGGGGCAGGGAGGCCCCACCACGGGGCAGACACTGCACTGGGCACCGGGTAGGCTCCCAAGTCAGACAGACGGGGGCAGATCTCAGCTCCCATGCACCAGCTCCACCATGTGACTTTGAAGAAGCCAATTCACTCCCTGGGATTCAATTTCTTCAACGGGACCAGTGGCCCTGATCACCCTACCACCTGGCAGTTCTCAGGATTAGTAACTGAGCATCAGTCCCAACAAATGCTCTCACGATGCCTGCTGGGGGCCAGGCACAACTTGAAGGACTTTACATAGGTTTGTCCTCACCCCAGCCCAGGATGGGGAGCCGTCACTGTCTCCACTTCACAGATGAGGAAACTGAGGCACAGAGAGGTTTGGTAACTTGCCCAACATCATATAGGTAAAAAGTGGCAGAGGCCAGATTTGCAATCAGGCAGTTGGCTCCAAAATCCATGAACTTAAACCCTACAGGTAAATGTTTCCAACAACCTTATTAGCTGGGTTCCCAGGAATTAGCCCACATTTCAGCAAAGGCACCCTAAATCTGACCCTCGTTCTTTTGCTATGATTGATGCCCTGGTTATAACCAGGCAAGAATGAAATACAGTTTATGCCTCCAGGCCTTTGCTTATGCTGTGCCCTCTCCCTGGAATACCCTTCCCCTGCCTTGTCAACCAACATTCACTGAATTTGGCCCCTGTCTTAAGACTCATTCAGGAAGAGAACACCAACACTGATGTTGGTATCATTACCCCCATTTTAGAAAAACTCCTACTTATAAAGGTTTTGTAATTCCCTGAGGCCACAAGCCCCACTAGAAGGTAGCAGTCTGGGATCTCGGACCCCACTCTGGGCTGCCAAGATCACCTTGGGAGTTTAATGGAGAAGCCATTCCATTCAGAGGCTGTGAGACGCCCCCTCCCCTCATCATTGTCAGTCCCTCCTTCCTACAGCCCTGAGCATGGGAAACACACTTCCTTCTACACAAACCACACCACTAATATTTAGTCATGTTAATTAAATATTGATTGTCAGAACATTACTTGAGATTTAAAAGAGACACACTTAAGAGAATGATGAAGGGAGAACATAACAGAACACTTGCTTTGACAAGTTTTTTTTAGAGCTAGCCTCACTAGGAAATTAAGGACTGAATTTTTGAAATTTTTGGTTATTGTCTCTCCCAACCCACTACCCCCAGTTCCAGAACATAAACCCCACGTGGGTGGGAATTTTTGTGCATCTTCTTCACTGTTGAATCCCAAGCACTAGAACATTTTGTGGTGCACAGTACCAAGATAATAAAAATTGCATAAATGAAAAATTAATAAAAATAAAAGAGATACATTTAAGTGCCAGGTAATTAACTAAAAAAATTTAAAAGTATATTTTAAAAATTTTAGAAAGGAAAATCAATTGAGAAAATCAATGAAACCAAAGCTGGTTCTTTGAAAAGATCAATATAATCAATAAGCCTCTAGCTAGGCTAAATAAAGAAGAGAGAAGCCACAACTTATTAATACCAAAAATGAAAGAGGGGACATCAGTACAGATCCCACAGAAATTAAAAGGATGACAAAGAAACATTATGAACAACTCTATGCCCACAAATTTAATAACCTAGATGAATGGACCAATTCCTGGAAAAACACAATCTACCAAAACTCACACAAAAAAATTAGATGCTCTGAATAGGCCTGTATCTATTAAAGAAATTAAATCAATAATCAATAGTCTTCAAAAACAGAAAGCACCAGGCCCACAGGGTTCATAGGTCAGTTCTATCAAACATTTAAAGAAGAAATGATACCAACCCTGTACAATCTCTTTCAGAAGACAGAAGAAAAAGGACTATTTCCTAACTTATTCTATGAGGCCAGCATTACCCTAATACCAAAACCAGGAAACATTACAAAGAAAAAAACTACACTCATGAACACTGTTGCAAAATCTTCAGTAAAATATTAGCAAATTAAATTTAAAAAACCATTAAAAGAACTATACACCACAATCAAGTGGGATTTATCCCAGGTAAGTAAAACTGATCCAACGCTTAAAAATCAATGAATGTATTCCCATCATATCAAAAAACTAAAAAAGAAAAATCACATAATCATATCAATAAATGCTGAAAAAGCATTCGACAAAATCCAGCAGCCTTTCATGATAAAAACTCTGAATAAACTAGGGAAAGACAGGGGAACTTTCACAACTTGACAAAGACTATCTATAAAATCCTACAGCTAACATTATTCTTACTGGTGAGAAACGTTATATGGAGAGGCAAAAAACCCAGCATAGCCGATACAGTATTAAAGGAGAACAAAATTGAAGGATTGACACTCTTGACTTCAAAGTTACCATAAAGCTGAAGTACTCAAGACAGTGTGGTGTTGGTGAAAAAATAGACAAATAGATCAATGGAACAGAGTAAAACACCCCAAAGAGACCCCCATAAATATAGTCAGCTGATCTTTGACAAAAGAGCAAAGATAGTCTTTCCAACAAATGGTGCTGGAATAATAACATCCACATGCAAAAAAAAAGAAAAAAGAAAAAAAGAATCTAGACCCAAATCCTACACCCTTCACAAAAATTAACTTGAAATGGGTTTTGGACTCACATGTAAAACACATAACTATAAAACTCCTGAAGATAATAAGGGAAAACCTAGAAGCTCTTCGTGGTGATGCCTTTTTAAATACAACACCAAAGACACAATCCATGAAAGAAACAATTGATACCTAGGCTTCATTAAAATTAAAAACTTCTGCTTTGTGAAAGACAATATCAAGAGAATGAGAAGATAAGCCACAGAATGGGAGAAAATATTTGCAAAAGACATCTGATAAAGAACTGTCATCCAAAATACACAAAGAACACTTAAAACTCAACAATAAGAAAACAAACAACCCAGTTGAAAAACCAACCAAAGACCTTAACAGACACCTCACAAAAGAAGATATACGGATGGCAAATAAGCATACAAAAAGATGCTCCACATCATAAGTCATCTGGGAAATGCAAATTAAAACAAAGAAATACCATTTATACCTATTAGAATGGCCAAAACCCAGAACAATGACAACATCAAATGCTGGTGAAGATGTGGAGCAACAGGAACTCTCAGACATTGCTGATGGGAATTCAAATTGGGACAGCCACTTTAGAAGACAGTCTTGCACTTTCTTCCAAATCTAAACATGCTCTTACCATATAATCCAGCAGTCACACTCCTTGGTATTCACCCAAAGGAGTTGAAGATATAGGTCTACAGGAAAACCTGCACATGAATGTCTATAGCAGCTTTATTCATAGTTGCCAAAACTTGGAAACAGCAAGATGTCCTTCAGTAGGTGAATGGATTAACTGTAGCACATTAATAATAATAAATAAATAACAAAATGTTATTCGGCGTTAAAAATAAATGAGCTATCGAGCCATGAAAAGACATGAAGGGAACTTAAATGCCTACTACTAAGTGAAAGAAACAAATCTGAAAAGGCTACATACTGTATGATTTCAGTTATATGATATTCTGGAAAAGACAAAGCTATGGAGATAGGACAAAGATCAGTGTTTTCGGGTTGGGTGGGGAGGGAGATGAATACGCAGAGCACAGAGGTTTTTTAAGGAAGTGAAAATACTCAGTATGATATTATAATGAGGATATACATCATTATACATTTGTCCAAACCCACAGAATGTCCAACACCAAGAATGAACTATAAGGTAAACTACGGACTTTGAGTGATCATGATGTGTCAGTGTAGACTCATCCCTGGTAAAAAAAAAAAATGTACCGTTCTGGTGAGTAATTTTTTTTTTAAAGATTTTATTTATTTAGAATGTGCATGAGAGCAGGGGGAGGGGCAGAGGAAGAGGGAGAGAGAGAATCTCAAGCAGACTCCAGGCTAAGCATGGAGCCCAATGCGGGGCTCAATCTCACGACCCTGAGATCATGACCTGAGCCGAAATTAAGAGTCAGAAGCTTAACCGACCGAGCCACCCAGGCGCCTGGTGAGTAATTTTGATAATGTGGGCAGGCTACACATGTGTGGGGGCAGGGAGTGTGTGGGAAATCTCTGCACCTTCTTCCCAATGTTATTGTAGACCTAAAGGTGCCCCAAAAAAGGTCTTCTTGGAAAAAACACAGGCAATAAGTGCAGAACCATATTAATACAATAACTGGCAGGCATCTTTAAATTCTTTTTACCCTTTCACTTTGAGTCTCATAGTGGCTGCCCCAATTCTTACCAATTAGCGAACCTTTACAAATTGACGGCCAGTTGCAATTAATGAGCCACACTGAGGGGTGAATTTGACCCAGGCCAAGAGTTCTCTGGAGCAGTCCAGGTGAGACAGGAATGGGGTAAACTCTATAAAGGAAGGACCAGCCACACCAACACCTGGGGGTCACGTGCCTCAGTGTCCCTCACAGGGTCTCCATCCAGGCCGGGGTTCAGTGCTCGCTCACCTGCACCATGGCCCCCGCCTGCCATCTTGCCAACCCCAAACCCAGCCCCCAGCCCAGCTCTGGGACCTCCTGCCCCACCCGCCCCACCCGCTCTCCAGGCTGTGTGCTGAGGGCATATGGAGGGGTCAGGACAGGTCTCACGGTCGGACGAGAGAGTGAGGACTGTGCACTCTCAGCCCTTGTAGGGCTCCCACTTGCCTTAATTCAAACCATTCAGGGATTTATCAAATCATTTGCCTACCGTATGCTCAGTGCTGAGCAGGACATAGTGGGACAAAAAGACAGTGCACCTCTGAGTTCTTACCCAGGTAGCTGTAGGCCACTCACTTAATCTCCCAGAGCCTCAATTGTCTTATCTATAAAATGGGGATTTGGGATTTAAATGCCCACCTCACAGAGATGGGGTCAGCTGAGACTGTCCTTTACATGTCCAGTGCTGGCACGCTAGCCCTGCCCGTCGCTGCGGCGTCCGAGCCGGTGGGAGGGCCGCGGGCAGCCCAGGGCCCCTCGATCTGGTCCTCGGGCTCGCCGTGACACGAAGCTCTTCGTCTCTCTGAGCCTGGTCTTCCTCGTCCTCAAACTGGTCACGTGGGGATCCGATGAGGACACGTGTGTGAAGGCGTCTGTGGACCCACACACCGCACGCTGGTGCCAGGGTCGGCCCCGGTCACCCCCAGTGATGTGGGCGTCCGCAGGCGGCACTAACACGCTGTCAGGCCCCCACTGGCCCTGCCCCTGCTTTCTCTCGTTCACCCACATCGCAGTCCCAAGAGGCAGGTGTTGTCATAATCCCCATGTGGCAGATGAGGAAACTGAGGCACGGAGGGGCTGAGTGACTTATCCAAGGTCACTCAGTGAGTGCGGGGCAGAAATGGGCTTGAACCAGGGCGTGTCTGACCCCAGGCTGGGCTTGTGCCGCCCCCATCATCCACCCCCCCATCACCCACGCCCCCAACACTGCCCACACGCCCCACACCCCCACATCCCCACATCTCCCCTCCTCCATCCACGCCACCCATGCCCCCACACCCCCCACATCACCCCACAACCCCCACACTACCCACACCCCTTCCATGCCCCCACACCCCCATGCCCCCCACCACCCCATCGCCATCCTGCCCACACAAACCACCCACACACCCCCACATCACTAGGAGGGGGCAAGGAAACTGCCCTAAGTTGGGTGCAGGATGCAGGCATGGGCACCCCTGTCTCCAGGGACCAGCCCCTCGCTTTCCCAGCCACCTCTTCCTCTTCCTCTGCTCTCTCCGCCACCTCCAGGGCCCTTCCCTCTGAAGGCTCTCCACACTGCGGGGCTGCACTCAGCCTCCAAGCAGCCCTGCTGCTACTACGGGAGGGGCACAGTCTGAGGATGAGCCCCTCTCCAGCAGCCAGGAGGCCTTGTCCCTCTGTTCCCAACTCCTTGGGGGCTGCAAACAGGGAGGGCAGCTCAGAATCGGAGTCTGGTCACCATGGATCCCAGTGGCTCCTGGGCAGCATCTCATGGGGACAGGGGACCCCAGGGTCTTACAGGGCAGGAGAGCCTGAGAGGGGGCCCAGGGGGTCTGAAGCTGGGGTAAGTGGTCTCTTCCCTAACCTGATAGGAAACACTTATTGAATACCTACTGTATGCCCAGGCCCTTCTCCTAACAAACATCCATACACTCTGCCTGCATGAGGCTCTGTCCTAAGCACCTCATAAGACTGGATTCAATTAGGGGCGCCTGGGTGGCTCAGTCGTTAAGCGTCTGCTTTCGGCTCAGGTCATGGTCCCAGGGTCCTGGGATCGAGCCCCACATCAGGCTCCCTGCTCCGCGGGAAGCCTGCTTCTCCCTCTCCCACTCCCCCTGCTTGTGTTCCCTCTCTCGCTGTGTCTCTCTGTCAAATAAATAAATAAAATCTTCAAAAAAAAAAAAGACTGGATTCATTTAATCCCCACCATGACCCTTGGGGGTGGGCACCCTCAGAATCCCCACCCGTGGATGAAAAACCGAGGCCCAGAGAAGAAAGTGGTCTGCCCGAGGCCCCACAGCCAGGGAGGCGCAGAGCTGGGTTTGCATCCGGGTCCATGGGGCCTCACTGTCTCCTCCATGTCAGGGGCCCTTCAAGGTGAGGCCAGGCCCCTGTCCTAGGTCTTGTGTTTCCCTCCACCCGATCCCCAGTCTGATCTGAGGAGGAGCTTTGGCTACTGCATCCTTACTGGGCTCAGGGCCCAAACCTGAGAGTCACCCTTGAGCCCCCTCTTTCTCTCAACTCATAGCTAGTCCTTGGGAAACCCTGTTGGCTCTGCCTTCGGTGACTACCCCCACGGCCTTCTCCCTGGTCTGAGCCACCGTCCCCCCTCCCCTGGTTTCTAGCCCAGTCACCAACACACCCCTCCACCTGCCAACACACCTCCTTGTTTCTGACCCTGGACCATGGTTATTGACTGAGTGATTGTTATCTCCCCCAAAATTGATAAGCTGAAACCCTACCCCCCACTGTGATGGTATTAAGAGGTGGGGCCTTTGGGAGGTGATTAGATCATGGGGGTGGCGTCCTCATGAATGGGATGAATGCCCTTATAAAAGCGACCCCTGAGAACTCCCTCGCCCTTCCCCCATGTGAGGACACAGGAGAAAGAAGGCTGTCTGAGAACCCCAAAGTGAGCTCTCACCAGACAGCAGATGTACCAGCACCATGATCTTGGACTTCCCAGCCTCCAAAGCTGTGAGAAATAAATTTCTGTTGTCTATCAGCCTTTGTTACAGCAACCTGCGCCAACTAAAGTTATTTCAGTATACAGCCAGAAAGAGGCTTTTAAAAAATGCAAGTCAGACCAAGCCACTCTGCTCAGCCCCTGCCCCGGGCTCCCACTTTCTCCCAGTAACATTCAAGGCCCTACATGATCTGGCCTGTGTTTCCCTGTGACCTCTCCTCCTCCAGTCTCCCCCTTCCTCCTCCCATTCCTCCACACGTACCAGCCTGCTGGCTACTCCTCAAACATAGGGATCTTCCCACCTCAGGGCCTTTGCTTGAGCTGTTCCCTCCACCTGGCATGCCCTCCCTGCTGTCACCTCTTCCGGTCGCTGTTCCTGGAGGCCTGCTCGGCCCCACGTTACTGAATATGCAACCTGCCCCCGACACATGCACCCACTCCTCTCAGCACCCCATGCTTTGTCTTCTTTTCCACAGTGCACACCATCTGCTAACATCCTGTAGAACGTATTGTATTTACCATTTATCATCTGTCTCCCCATGAGGTTGTCAACAACACGAGGGCAGGGATCTCTGCGTTGTTTCTAAGCGCTCAGGACAGGGCCTGGCATATAGTCGGTGCTCACAAACACCTATGAGTGAATGACACCTGACATGAGATCTGAGACATTACAGTCCAGGTGACAAGCTCTGAAGCTGGAAAGCTCAGGACAGAGGGTGTCCATCTCCTTCTCGTCTCCCGCCCTGGGCACTGGCCTCTTCTCTCTGGGACAGATCACCCCGTTTCATGGGCCTGAGATGCTTTCTTCCCCCCACCAAGCCCCCCACCAGAATCCCCTCCCCATCCAGGGGCAGCTCCTGCAGCCCCCACCATCCAGAGGATCACACAGCCTTTGTTGGGGGTGGGGGCTGAGACACTGAGTAAAACCACCCCTGAGGCGGACAAGGAGGCACACCCCGAAAACATAAAACATTAAATGTGCCCGATTTCCCAGGGAGCTTATTAAACTTTCATCCGTCGGGAAGAATGACAAACCTAGACAAGTACAAATAAGGGAGCGTGGACCCGGCAAGCTGCGTGAAGGCACTGGAACCCAGGGACCTGCAGGGCAGAGGAACCCCTGGTTAACAGCTCAGAGAGCTGGGACCCAGGAGCTCTGCACCCCGGGCACTACAACAGAGGGAGGGGCAGACCTTCCATATCTAGAGACGGTCAGGCCCTTCCCAGAGCAGCTGGCCCTGCTCCAGTCCCTAAAGTTGGACACGCCCTGGCGGCTTGGCTTCTCTTGAATTTGGGAGAAAATCAGGAAGCAGGGAATGAAATCGTCAGCAGCACAGCAAGTAGGAAAAAACAAAATCAAAAAGAAGAGAAGGAGTTGGCGTGCCTGGGTGGCTCAGTCCGTTAAGCGTCTGCTTTCGGCTCAGGTCATGATCCTGGGATGGAGCCCCGCCTCGGCTCCCAGCTCAGCCGAGGGGAGTCTGCTTCTCCCTCTGCCTCTCCTCCTGCTCATGCGCTCTCTCTTTCTCTCTCTGTCTCAAATGAATAAATAAAAAATCTTTAAAAAAAAAAAAAAAAGAGGAGGAGCGGAAGTGGGGCGGTGAAGAAAATTCACACTGATGGTGATCTACGGCCCACTCTGTCCGGCAGGCGGGAGTCTCAGAAGACGAGGAGCGCCACAGGGAGGCCCTGGGTCAAACCTCCACTTCCCCACCCACTCAAAGGGCAGATGACAGTCCCCTCCGTGGCTGTGGCAGGGACGACGGGCAGGAAAGGGGGCTGGAGCATTGACTGTTCTCATCACAGGCTGTGGCTATAGCCTGGGGGTTGGGGGTGGTCCTCAGTCAGGGAGACAAAGAACAGAGGGCCAGAGCTCCCAGGCACCCCCTCTTTCCACCCCCCGACTGCGGCCCCGGGGCCCAGCAGCCCCACACACCTATACAGACAAGGACACTGAGGCTGTGAGGGTCGTGCAGCCCCCCGGCTGGAAGCACGGAGTGTCTGGGCTCCAGCAGACCCGGGTGGGCACCGCTTTCTCCTGCGGGCCCTGGGCAAGGGACCCCACCTCTCAGCACCAAGTTCCTCATCTGTAACATGGGGAGATTCGCGGGACTCCCCTCCTAAGGTTGTTGTATGGAATTAAACCCTATTAATGATTAGGAAGGACTTAGCACTGTGCCTGGCTCCCAGGCTGTGGCTCAGTAAAGTTAGCTGAAAGAATGATGACAAGAATCATTAATGTGGGCGCCTGGGTGGCTCAGTTGGTTGAGCGACTGCCTTCGGCTCAGGTCATGATCCTGGAGTCCCTGGATCGAGTCCCGCATCGGGCTCCCTGCTCGGCAGGGAGTCTGCTTCTCCCTCTGACCCTCCCCCCTCTCATGTGCTCTCTCTCATTCTCTCTCACATAAGTAAATAAAATCTTTAAAAAAAAAAAAAAGAATCATTAATGTTATTTTACTGCAGGGACTTGGCCTCACTTCGGATCTATGGCCTGTGTGTAGGCTACACCCGACACCCTGGGGGGAAGGCAGCACCATATTCATCCACCTGCTTTCTGCCCCTGCCCTGGTTCTCAGAGACCTCCACTCTCGGCTCCACAACCTCTGGGCCATTTTGTTTCGTTTCTAAGAATGACTGGGTTTGCCTGATATTGACATTGTCACAAGCCTGTGAGTCTCCATTCCTTAGAAAACATTTCTTTCTGCCGAGGCTCTCCCGCGCTCAAGTATTGGGTCTCTGATGCTTAAAGAAATTATGGTATGACTTCTTTTAACTGTTAATAAATCATTGATTCAGCTTATGTGGGAGTTGATCTCCCTAAATAAGATACACATTTTAAAAAGTTAGTCTGAAAAATCTCACAATCGGCAATGCTACTTCCCGCCCTGCTCCCACGCGGGGCGCACTGCACGGTGGAGCTGCCGGGGCTCCTGCTCCCAGGCCGATTTCACGGGGGACAGCAGTGGGGATGGAGAGGAAGACGGAGGTTCACATGCAAAGGCCCAGAGGTAAGGAGCCTGGCACGACGCGGGTGCTGGGACAGTAACAGAGACGTTCGGGGCTGTGGAGGGTGACCCACAGGGACCCCACAGGGCCACATGTCACGAGGCCCCAGAAGGCTGAGTCAGGATCCTGTTTTTTATCCAGAATAGCAGGTTGCCACTGAAGACTAGATGACCCTCATCTCGGGTTGGGGCCAATCCTTATGGAAAACAAGGCAGGCAGTCCAGACCTCCCAGCAGGGACATGACCATGTACCTTGCCCCTAAAACCAGACCAAAGCTGACAGCGGTGGCCCCCATCATCTCCCACCCAGACAGGGCCTCCAAACACACCAGCGAGAGTCACCCTCCTTAGACCACCAGCCCCTACAGTGTCCCAGCCTCTGCGATGTCATCTACACATGAGAAACACCCTGAAAGAAAAAAAGAAGGCAAGTCGACAGACCAGGGTTGGGGGACTGTGGTGTTCCCGCTGGTACTGGGATGGCCCTCAGGGACAACACCGTCATTTCTGGATTAGGAAGCAGGGCTTCAGCTTTGCCGTGCCTCTGCGGGATGATTTTCAACCCCAAATGGCAGAGGAACGGAGCAGGCACAGGCATGTAGACTCTCAGGAAAGTCCAGCCAATTCCGTGAAATTCATTGCTAAATCACACTGATTTTTAAATGCACTTTAAAATTGGGGTCAGGAGAGTCATTTGGGAGGTGTTAATAGTTGGCAACTCTGTACCAACAGGCTACATTGACCTTTTTTTTTTTTCCCCTCGTTTTATCGAGAGCCTGTAGCAATTTCATCCCAGGCTGCCATGACTCAGGTTCAAGTCTGTCCACTGGCTTCAGTGAGGACTGTTCAATCACTGTCCCCTCTGGAGGCCGAGGGGCTCAGCATGAGGCATTCCCTCCATGGGCTTGATTTCATCCCCTCCACCCAAGTCCACACCTCCCACCCGACTCCCCGTCCCTTGTCTATTTAAGCTGGGGATTTGGGCACAGCCAGCCCAAGGCATGGGATCCATGTGGCTCAGGCAGACAGATCCATGTGGGTCAGGAGTTCAAATTCTGATCTCTGTTCAGTAACCAACTCACCACGTGACCTTGGGCAGGCTGCCTCCCCAGTCTGGGCCTCAGTTTCTCAACTGTACCACGAGGAGTTTTAACCAGATGATATACCTGGTTCCTCTCCACTCTACTGGTCCAAGAATCTATGATTTTGTGCAGGAGGGTCTTGCCCAGACATTTGGAAACAAATGACATGGGGTCCATTGATGAGGGTCTCTGTCTGGGAGGTGAGAAAGGAGAAAGCATCAGCCCATGAACCATAATCAGAAACCAAAAGCCACACCCTCATGCTGGTCCCCACTGACCTGACATGGATATTTTTGTTCCCACAGTGAATAAACTCTGCTAAACCAAGATGACATGCTAAGACAATAAAAGTTCTTCCCCAACTCAGATATGTGGAGTTTAGGATTAACTGAGCCAATACAGGGAATAAAGCCCCTACTTGATATAAGAGTCTGGAGAGGGATGGGTCAGGTGGGCGAGGGGTGGGTTCTGGCTTCTGATGATAAGGGCAGTAGGAATGGAGGTGGGGGAGCATATAAATAACAACAGTAATAATAACAGCAAATCCATATCACTGCAAAGCAGCAAGCCCAGGGCCGGGCATATGGTAGATGTCCACCCAGGCTGGACCGATGGATCCAGCAGCCACCAGTGAGGTCGATTTTGTTGCTGCTGAAAAAGTGCCTCCTCTTCTATCTGCCACGGCAGCCAGGTCTCAGGGAATTTTTAAGAATAACGAGGTTCCAGGGGAAAAAGAACAACCTCCACATCCCCAGCACAGGAGCATTCACCTATGCCTCTCCACTGAGAACACGAGGCTGCCCTTCCCAACGCCAAGGTCAGAAGGTGTCTTCACATCCTGAACACAGGCGCCTCTGAAAGGCCTAGAATAAATCCCACCTGTGCGTCCCTGCCCTTCTCGGGCACCTCTCAGGCCCCAGCGGCGACAACTGCTCTGTTTCCATCAAGGACCAGCTGTTTTAATGGAGGTTTTAAATAACCCCTCTGCTGCCAAGAAATTTATGTCCTGCAGAGACGTGTGTGGCTGTGAACAGACGCTGGAGAGAGGTTCAAGGCCCAGCGGCTGTTGGACAACAACCAGGAAGCGCCCCCCTGTCCTGTCCTCTGGGATGTCGGTTTCCAGTGACTCAGCAGATGTCCCCACCTAGCGCCAGGCCACGTGCAGGGCTCTGGGCCCAGAGAGAAAGATCAGTCATGTTCCCGTGCTCGAGGAGGCCACAGTCAGATGGGGAAGGCAGACCTGCCAGCAACACACGCCATCCGGCTGCCGGCGGCAAAGCCGCAGACTGAAGGCTGCCGCTCCATGAGCACCTCCTGTATGCGACAGTGCCTCGGATGTGCTGGGTCCGAGGCCAGGTGATCCACAGGTTGTCCAGCCCTCCCAGCAACGCCCCCTGCTGCAAGGCCATTAATCGTTCCCATTTTAGAGATGAGGACACTGAGGCTCAGAGCAGCTGAGCAACTCAGGTCACACAGCCAGGGAGGGAGCTCGGGTCAGTGTGTGCTCTGGGCACGGCCAGCTTCAGAGCGGCTCTGCCCACCCACGGCCCCCTCAGACGGAGGCCAGGTCTGCTGGGAGGACCAGAGGCAGGGGTGGTCACCGGATCCAGGCGGGCAGAGTCTGGAGGGGGTGCTAGATCGCAGGTGCACCGTGTCCTGATTGTGGAGGTTCCTCAAGGCCGCCCCACATTAGCCCAGTTGAGTTGGGCTGTCTCAGGCCAGTGGCCAAGGAAAGGGCGCCTGGGTGGCTCAGTTGGTTAAGCGACTGCCTTCGGCTCAGGTCATGATGCTGGAGTCCCGGGATCGAGTCCCGCATCGGGCTCCCTGCTCGGCGGGGAGTCTGCTTCTCCCTCTGACCCTCCCCCCTCTCATGTGCTCTCTCTCTCCTCTCATCCTCTCTCTCAAATAAATAAATAAAATCTTTAAAAAAAAAAAAAAGACAAGAATCAAATTTACTTTGCGTCACTGTCCTTCCCACACCCTCAACCCCATCTTTCCCCAGTACCAGGTGGTTTGGCTGGGGCTGAGCCTGGACCTGGTTTCAAGGGTGAGCATGTGACTCTTCATATGGTTAGCCAATCAGTAACTTCCTCCCCTTGGCTATTGTGATTGGCTAAGAATGGGCACATGATCCAAGTGGGTCCAATCAGAATTCGACCTTGGATTTTTTTTTTTCCTGAAAAATTTAGGAGTGCCTATATTGGTCAGTATGAACCAGAGTTGCTGGAGAAGAGCCTCCCTAAGAATGAAGACAAATGCAGCTCTGAAAGATGGAGAGAGAGAAAAAAGAGCTGGCTGGCGTGAGTGTGTGTGTGCACGTTTATGTGCATATGCGCCCAGATCACACTGACCACAAGCCCAAGGCAGGCAGACTGTATGTTCTGCTTTGCCCCTTGCTGTACTCCCAGCTCTGGAAGGCTGCCCAGCACAGAGAGGTTGCAATTATCTGAGGCCCAGGGTCAAGACAGGCCTGAAGCCAGAAGCCCCCCCGCCCCAGGCTTCCCTGAGCAAATACACTTTTTTTTCTATTTAAGCCAGTTTGAGTTGAGTTGGATCATAGCTCTGTGAGTCCTAATCCTGCACTGTAGGTCTCCATTCCTACACACCTGGAGAACACAGTGTCTGGCCCATGGTCCATATTTGTACAGTGAACAAAGAAGTGAATGAACTTGGCCATTTCCCATTCCTTGGCCCCCCTACTCTCTACTTCCCTGAGAGCTACCCCCACCCTCCCAGGCAACAGAGGGCCTCACTGGGACCACCGATCACGGGTGTATAAAGGAGGCTTGATGAGCAAGCAGCTGCTTGCCCCCACGGCAGCAGAAGGGGCTGGTCATCACGCCCTTGGAGGAGGACGGCTGGCCTCAGGGAAGTGCTTGGTGTCACAGGTGGGAGCAGCACTCCCAGGACATACCGGAAATGGGCTCAGAGGTGCCAGACTGGGGACGGGGACCCTGCCCTCCCGGCCAGTGGACACCAGAGTAGAAGGATGATGAAAGTAACTGCGCACATCCCTGGACAAGTCCACATGCAGTAAATGAGCCTGTTGGAGGAGGCTGAAATCCTGGCTCTGCACCAGCCACGTGACCTTGGGCAAACCCCAACTCCTCCCTGGGTCTGGGGTTTGTCACCTGCTAATGGCCTAGCTCACGGGGCTATTGCGAGAAGGAAACAGGATGAGGATTCAGTGCCTAGTAAGTGCCTAGTAAGTGCCTAGTAAGTGCACAGTAATAGTCGCTGACTCATGGTCAGCCCCACTCTGCTCTGCCACCTACGTCCCGAGCTCCCAGGAGAAGGTAGACAGGAGGCTGCCTGAAGGAGTGTCAGGAGGAGCAGGGACCCAGAGTCTCCCAGGGCCACTCGGGAGCGGCTGCCTGAACATGTGTCCCTCGTGGGGCCCCCGGGAGGCCCAGAGGCACTGAGCGTTCTGCAGAGCACACTGAGGGAGGACCTTTATTCATTCATGAAGGATGGCAGGAGAGATGGGCCCTGGGCTCTGAGCTTTGGGAGGCGCTGACTCACCTCCTCTCCCGGGCTCCTCGCTCCTCGCTCCTCACCTGGGCCCTGAGGATTGATGCTGCTCCCCCACACATAGGGTGAAACAGGCTCAGAGAGGTCAAGTGCATTGCCCGAGGGCACACAGCTAGCCCAGGAGAGACCATCCTCTTCCCATGACCACAGGTTGCATTTCTGGCCCCAAAGTCACCTTCTTCAGCTCTTGGGGTCCTATCTCTGAGGGTCAAAAGGGCCTCCCTGGCCATTCCCCAGGAGCTGAGCTGCCAAGCTCATCTTCCTTTGGGCCCTGACCCAGCCCTGTTCCAGGATCCCCACCCTTCCCTCCACCTGTCTAGGGCCTCGGTCCCCTCCCCTGTAAAAGAGGACAATAACAGCCCCCTAGGTTTGTGGTGAGGATGGAGGGAAGTCATTTGCATAATGGTGGCCAGCATGGTGGGGGAGGGGCCGCACCTGCCTTAGTCTCTGCAGCAAGCTTCTCCAGCCCTGCTGCTCCCTCCTCAGCCACTGCCCAACCTCTCTCCCCAGGCTCCCCCCATGGCCTCTCAAGCCAGCATCTGTTTCTCATCATCCTATCTTCCTTCATTTTTCCCTAGCATTTTTCATACCATGTAAATTTTTTTGGGTTCATCTACAAGTTTTGCTTGGCTGTCTCCCCAGTGGCACCCAGGAGCTCCCCGAGGGCAGGAGCCTGGGGGCCTCGTTCGCGGCTGTGTCCCAGTGCTCAGCACCCCGAGGGGGCACCCAGAGGAGCCTGACCAGTGCCCGCTGGATGAAGGGCCGGATGAAGAGTAGGCCTGGGTTGTATCGGTCAGGACAGGTGAGATACTGTGACAAATAGGTCCATATCCCAGTGGCTTCACCCAGGAAGAGATGGTTTCTCTCCACGTGAAGTCCAAGTGGATGTGGCGGGTCCGGGGAGCTCCTCCGGGGAGACGCTTCCTCTGAGCGAGGATGCGGGGACCCAGGCTTCTTCATCTGTGATGACGTCATCTACACACAAGGCTTCCAGGGCTCCCAGGGAAGGGCAGTGAGTGAGGGGCAGGTCACCAAGTGATTCACCAGCTCAGCCCAGAGGGGACCACATCATCTCCAGTCACGTTCCACTGACCACAGGTGCCAACTGGCCCCACCTGGATGCATGGGGGGCGGGGGGGCTGGGCAGCCATCTATGAAAGGGGGTGTGAACTAGTGGGCAGCAGCTGTCTCTGCCCCTCTGGTGGCGATGGATGACTCCTTTCACTTTGATTCCCTTCCCGAGGCCCCTGGGCTCCGAGCCCTCTCTCTGCTTCTGGCCGACGTGATGCTGGGTCAGAAGGGCAGGAAGAAAGGGGCAGTGACCCCGGAAGGGCTGCCCATGCTGCTCCCCACACTCGGCTGGGGAGGGAAGTCGTTCTGGGCTGTTCCGAGCTGACTATGTTGGAACCTTCTGTGTCTGCTGAGCTGCTAATTCCAGAGCCATCTGCCTCTGTTCCCAGCCCCAAAGCCCCGGGATAAATACATTTTCTTCTGTAGTTCTTAAAGAAAGTTTCAGCGGGGGTGGGGAGAGAGAGGAGGGAGGTCTCGGAATCATCTGGTCTCTGAGGAGGAGGCCCTGGCAAGGGATGGGACCAAAGTGTGCTTGGCACAGAGCCCTGAGCCTCATAAGAACCACCTGAGGTTGCTATGATTAGCCCCATTTTACGGATGAGGAACCTGAGCCCCAAAGAAATTAAAGAGTTTGCTGAAGGTCAGACCTTGACAGAACTAAGTGCCATGTCTCTTCATGTGTCAGTCCTTTCGACTGGAAGGACCTTGCCCCTCGCCTTTCCGATGGAAGGTCCTCCCTCATTTCAGAATTCTGGGCCAGAAAAGCTCAGAATTGAAAAGCAGGCTTGGAGGGGTAGCGGGCCTCAAGGGCAGGGTCACACAGCGAGGTGAGGCTGGGAGAGGTTACAGGGGTGCCGGAAGGGCACAGGCCTTGGAGAGGTAGAACTGAGGGTGAATCCAGCTCCAACAAGAGCTGGCTCCATGGCCCTGCCTGGCCTCAACTTCTCTGAAACCACAGTAGAACCTCTCCCTTCTCACGGTGGAGAAGGAAGGCCTAGGTGACATATTTGTTCGCCTTCCGTTCAGATGCGCGAGGAGGGGCTTCGACCATGGTTTCTGGGAGCTCTGAGCCTCAACTCAGCCCCGCCAACAAAATTTTTCAGGACATCTCCTCACTTTTCAAGGTGCGGTGCAAACGTCACTGTGATTCAGGTGAATAATAGTCACCCGGATCCATATGGAGCCTGCAGCCCAGATCTCAGCTGCCTTGTTTCTGGAGAAAAACTGATGGGACAGGGACCAGCTCTGTCCCTCTCATGGTGTGGCGTTACCCTAAGCCACTTCACTGTGCTTAACTGGGCTTATTCATAAAATGGGAGTGACAATGGAATCTCCCTCATGTTTTATTTAGGAAAAAAAACAAAAACAGAGAAGTGTAAAAGTCTTTAGGACTCGGCCAGAGACAAAATATTACAATAGCTAAGATCTATTTTAACAGACTTATTGGGATGTGACTGGCATACAATAAACTGCACATATTTAAGTGTAGAATCAGATAAGTTTTGACATATGTGTACGTCGGTGAAACAATCGCCACAGTCAAAATGATAAATGTATTCTTCACCCCCAGAAGCTTCCTCGTGCCCCTTTGTTAGCCCGACCTACAACACATGCTCACCCCACTCTGTCCCCAGACGACCACCATCTGCTTTCTATCACTCCAGTTTGGTTTGCATTTTCTAGAATTTTATAGAAATGGAACTATGCCAGGGCGCCTGGGTGGCTCAGTCGGTTGAGCGACTGCCTTCGGCTCAGGTCATGATCCTGGAGTCCCGGGATCGAGTTCCGCATCGGGCTCCCTGCTCGGCGGGGAGTCTGCTTCTCCCTCTGACCCTCCCCCCTCTCATGTGCTCTCTCTCTCTCTCATTAAAAAAAAAGAAGAAGAAATGGAACTATGCCATATGTAATCTTTTCGTCTGGCTTCTTTCGCTCAGCATAATTATTTTGAGATTTATTCCTATTGTCACATGTATCAATAATTTGTTCTTTTTTATGTATGAGTAGTTGGATAGAATTTATTTATCCATTGATGACCCGGCTGATGAACATTTAGCCTCCAGTTTGGAACTGTTGTAGACAAAACCACTCTAAACATTTGTGTACAATTTCCCTTTAATTTCTGTTTTAGCAGCCTCTCACGAATTTGTCTACGTTGTGTTTTCATTTTCACTCACTTCAAGATACTTTATAATTTGCGTTTGGATTTCTTCTTTGTACCATAGATTATTTAGAAGTGTGTTTTTAGCTTCCAAATACTAGGGTATTTTCCAGACATCTTTCTCTTATGGATTTCTAATTTCATTCCAGTGTGGTCAGAGAACATACATTGTGTGACTTGTATCTTTTTAAAAATTTGTGAACTTGTTTTATACAACCCAGAATATCATCTGTCTTGGTGAATGTTCTGCGTGCCCTTGAAAAGAATGTGTATTGTGCTGTTGCCCGGTAAAATGTCCTATAAATGCCAATTAGGTGAAGTTTGTTGCTGGCGCTGTGCAAGCCTTCTCTATCCTTGCTGATTTTCTGTCCATTTGTTCTCTCTGTCGCTGAGAGACGGGTGTTGTGATCACCTTCCGGGGTGATTTGTTTATTTATCTTTGCAGCTTCCTAACTTTTCCCTCATGCATTGTGAAGCTCTGTTATTATGTTCATAAATAGTCATGGTTGGTACAGCCTCTGCATGCATTGACATCTGTAACATTATGAAATGTCCCTCTTTATCCCTGGTAACATTGTTTGCACCCAAGTCAGCTTCATCTGTTATTATTCTCGCTCCAGCTTTCTTCCAACTTGTGTTACGTGGTGTATAATTTTCCACCCCTTACTTTTAACCTATTGCTGTCTTTCTACTTAAAATGGGTTTCCCATAGGCTGCTTGTAGCTGGGTCTTGCTTCTGTATCCAATACGACAATCTCTGCCTTTTAATTGGATCTATGTAATGCTATTACTGATGTTGGTGGGGTTTAAATTTGCCATCCTGCTTTTTATTTTGTTTCTTCCATCTGTTCTTTGGTCCTGTTTCACCCCTTTTCTGCCTTCTTTGGGATTAAGGGGGTAATTTTTATGATTCTAGTTTATCCCCTTTGCTGGCTTCTGAGTTTTAACTCTTTGTTTTGTTATTTTGTTAAACATCTTTTCTTTTTTATTTTTTAAAATTATTTATTTATTTATTTATTTGAGAGAGAGAGAAAGAGTGAGCATGAGCGGGGGGGGAGGGGGCAGAGGGAGAGAGAGAGAGAGAGAGAAGCAGACGCCCCACTGAGCAGGGAGTCCGATGCAGGGCTCAAACCCAGGATCCTGGGATCATGACCTGAGCCGAAGGCAGACGCTTAACCGACTGAGCCACCCAGGCGCCCACATCTTTTCTTTCTTAAAGTAGGCTCCACGCCCAGCATGATGACCGTGCGACCAAGACCTGAGCTGAGATCAAGAGCATTACTCTTAACCAACTGAGCCACCCAGACACCCCAATGGATCGTATTTGTTTTAACCTCCTATGGCCAACTAGCAAGTGATAATAAACAACTTCACATTCAGTGTAAGAATTGTACAACAGCCCCTCTCACCCTCTGTGCTAAAGGGGTCACACATTGACTTCTACATATAAATCGTGAACAGCCAGTTATCTTTTAAAGAGATTTAAATAATGAGAAAAATGTCTTTTCTGTTTACCCCCATAGTCATCATTTTCAGAGCTTTCTCCCTAGATGTCCAGACTCCTATTCCCATCTGTATTCATCTTTCTTCTGCCTACCTTGAAGATCTCTTGTCATGCATACTGTTTCATGATGAATTCTTTCAGCCTCTATAGCTGATAACATTTTTTGCCTTTATTTGTGAAAAATATTTCCCCTAGCTATAGAATTCTAGGATGTTTTGGTTTTTTCCTTTTAGTGTTTTAAAGATACTGTTCTACTCCCCCTGGTCTACATCGTTTTTGATGAGAAGTCTGCTATCCTCCTTATTTTTGCTCCTTTATCAGTAACACGTCTTTTTCCTCTGGTTACTTTTAATATTTTCTCTTTATCACTGGTTTAGAGACATTTTATTATGATATGCCTTGGTATAATTTTCTTCATGTTTCTTGTGCTTCAAGTTTGTTGCACTTCTTGGATCTAGAGATTAAGAGTAGTCAACAAATTGGGGAAAAAATTGACCATTATTTCTTCAAGTGTATTTCTGACCGGCTCAGTTATGTGTATGACAGGCAGCTGGACGCCATCCCACAGTGCACTGATGATTTGTTCATTTCTTACATTATTCTTTTTCTGTGTGTTTCATTTTGGGTAATTTGCATTTCTATGTCAAGTTAGCCAATCTCTTTTTCTGCAGTGTCTCATCTGCCATTACAACAATCTAGTATAGTTTTCATCTCACACGTTGTGATTTTCAACCCAGAAGTTCAGTTTAGGTCTTTTGTACATCTAGTGTGGCTCTAATTACCATTTCTTATCTTTCTCCTGTATTTCTAAATGTATTCAATAATGTGTTAACAATTGGTTTTACTGTCCTTGTCGGCTAATTTTATCATTTGTGTCAGTTTTAAGTCCATTTTGATCGATTGGTTTTTACATTCACTATACATCATATTTTCCTGCTTCTTTGCTTGCCTGGAAATTTTTTACCAAATGCTAGTCATTATGAATTTTTCTTTTGGGGTACTTGATATTTTATTCTTATAAATAGTCTTATAGATTATGTAAGAATAAATATCCTATTCTTATAAATACTCTTAAAGATTGCTCTGGGACACAGTTAAGTAACAGGGACACATGTCTTTTTTTTTTTTTTTTTTGGTTACCTCATTACTGTTTTTTTTTTATTCTTATGTTAATCCCCATACATTACATCATTAGTTTTAGATGAAGTGTTCCATGATTCATTGTTTGCGCATAACACCCAGTGCTCCATGCAGAATGTGCCCTCCTCAATACCCACCACCAGGCTAACCCATCCTCCCACCCCCCTCCCCTCTAGAACCCTCAGTTTGTTTTTCAGAGTCCATCGTCTCTCATGGTTCGTCTACCCCTCCGATTTCCCCCACTTCATTCTTCCCCTCCCGCTACCTTCTTCTTCTTTTTTTTTTTCTTAACATATATTGCATTATTTGTTTCAGAGGTACAGATCTGAGATTCAACAGTCTTGCACAATTCACAGCGCTTACCAGAGCACATACTCTCCCCATTGTCTATCACCCAGTCACCCCATCCCTCCCACCCCACCCCCCACTCCAGTAACCCTCAGTTTGTTTCCTGCGATTAAGAATTCCTCATATCAGTGAGATCATATGATACATATCTTTCTCTGTTTGACTTATTTCACTCAACATAATACCCTCCAGTTCCAACCACGTCGTTGCAAATGGCAAGATCTCATTCCTTTTGATGGCTGCATAATATTCCATTGTATATATATACCACATCTTCTTTATCCATTCATCTGTCGATGGACATCTTGGCTCTTTCCACAGTTTGGCTATTGTGGACATTGCTGCTATAAACATCAGGGTGCACGTACACCTTCGGATCCCTACTTTTGTATCTTTGGGGTAAATACCCAATAGGGACACATGTCTTTTAAGTCTTGCTTGTAAACTTTGCTACACATGCACAAAGCAACATTCAGTCTGGGGCCGTTCCCCACATCTGACGCAAGACCCTTCTGAATACTTCAACCAGTGCCCATGCCTGGCCTGGCTTTCCAGGCAGGTGGGAGTGGAACTCTTGCATTTCAGGATCGTGCCTTAACTCCTGTTGGCTGTTTTTCCTCAGGCCCAGGCAGTTTCCTCACACCCCAGCCTTAAGCAAGCACTCTGCAAATCAGTGATGACTCTCCGTGCTCTCATCTCATCTCCAAATTCTCTCATCTCTGGTATTCTGCCTGTGACCCCAAGCTGCCCCCATTTTCCCCCTACATTCTACCTCAGTCTCCTTAGACAACCCAGTTCTGCCTGACCCCTGGCCTCTGATCTCTCTCTCTCCGGGCTCACTCTCCTTTGTCGTTTGATGGCTAATGACTTAGAGAGTATTCTTTCATCTATTTTGTCTTGTTTTCAGTTGTTGCAGGCAGGCAGGTTAGTACAGCCCCTGCTGTTCCATCTTGGCTGGAAGCAGAACACTTAGTGACATTTACTGAGCACGCACATACGCCAGGCTCTATCCATAGCACTTGTATGAACGCACTTTATCCTCACAGCAACCTTCATACAGGACCATTATGGTCCCATTCTACAGATGAGGAAACTGAGGGGCAAGTGTTGGAATTACTTGCCCAAGGCCACACACCTGGTGAGTGGTCCAGCCAGGATTCCTACCTGGCGAGGCTGCCCCATAGCCTGCCCTCTCCACCCTCCCCAGCACTTCCTGCCCCTGGTGCCCCACATGCATTCTGCAGGGGCTCCACGTACCCAGGGTTCAGACTGCTGGGGGTGTCACAGCGTGCTGGGGAAATGATGCCATTTCTCCAGGTAGAAAGTACAGCTGTGCTCTGCCAGGTTCATCCTCTCCAAGCAAGCACTCAACGCAGTAGCTGTCCCTGTTGCTGTTGCTGTTGTTATTGATATTTTTATCAGCAGAGCCATGATTCAGCACGGCGCCTCAGGCTGTCTCCACACCCCAGCAATTCAGGAAAATGCCCATCATTTAAGAGCCCATAGGTAGCAGCTGTAAATTCCCATGGGGGCTCCTGCTCTGGGGAACTGGACCAGGACACTTCTGACTCTCCCAGGTTCTGTGTACCCATTAGCCCCAATTAGGAGTGGGTCCTTCCAGGTGGCTCCGGCCCTCCAAGGAATAAGGCCATAATCTTGTTGCCGGAACAGGTTTGCTGCTCTCGCCGTGAGTTTAAGGAAGAGCATTCATTACATGGACTTTGGGGTCAGAGACCCATAAGCTCAAAGCCTGAGTCCTCCTGAGCTCTGTGACCTTGAGCCTCATTTTCTTCATTTATAAACAAGGAGTTCTAACAGGTGCCTTATCCGCTACAGTGAGGGTTACACCAGATCGGTGGGGAAGGGCGTAGCACAGGTCTGGACCAGTTTGTCCTGGGCAGATCAGCTGTTGTGATCACCTACTGGCCTGGTGACCCCAGATAAGTTGTCTCACTTTTCTGAGACTTGGTTTTCTGATCTGTAAAATGGGGGGAAATAACACAGTTTTCCTTGTCATTGAATTGTAAGGATGAAATGAAATAATCATATCCCCCTGATTCCTACATCACTCACCCCCACCCCTTTTTTTTTTAAGAGTTCTTTTTTTTAAAAAAAGATTTTATTTATTTATTTTGAGAGAGAGAATGAGAGAGAACACATGAGAGGGGATAGGGTCAGAGGGCAAAGCAGACTCCCTGCCGAGCAGGGAGCCCGATGCGGGACTTGATCCAGGGACTCCAGGATCATGACCTGAGCTGAAGGCAGTCGCTTAACCAACTGAACCACCCAGGCGCCCAACCCCCACCCCTTTTGTTTCACTGACCGCTCCCCCGACCTCCAAGCCTCCTTTCTTAGTGCCACCATCCTGGGGATCACCATGCTCTGAGGCTTGGGAGAACAGAGGCAAAGAGTGTCTGTGTGTCTGTCTCAGAGCAAACTAGGCGGCCCCCGGAACTGGAGCTGGTTCAATGCTTTACTAACTTCTCATAGAGCCAAACAGCCTGTCACAGAAACACTGATGTCATCTCTAATTTTTCTGATGCTCCATTTAAACACAGCATTACCCAAGGCTTCCAGGTATTTAGAGAAACAACATAACGATATGGCTACTGCCTCATGTGCATGTGGAATTATGCTTTCCCCGGAGCCTTGTGCATGCTACACATGTTTATTTGAAAACCAGGTGAGTCTCAGCTATAAAAGATAGAGAAGTCTCTGCCCCAGAAGAACATCTGGATGGGTCTGAGTTGGCTGGAGGCTCAGGAGCAGACATTGCATGAGACTCACAGAATGGCCTGGCAACAACATCCATCAAATGGTTAGGGATCACATCTAGCATTTTGTCCAGGCCAGGAGGTCAGGTGACATGGGCCAGAGCCCCAGAGTCTGCAGATATAGCCATCAGCAACCACAATGTGAGGTCAAAATCAGCCAATAATTCCTGAGTACTTACCGTGTTCCAGTCACTGTTCATTGTCCCTGCTTAGCAGATGAGAAAACCGAGGCACAGAGAGGTGAAATGACCTGCCCAAGGCCCCACAGCTGATAAGTAGCAGTGCTGGGATTTGAATACAAACTACCAGGTTCCAGAGCCTTCAGTAGGATCACTGTAATGAAGTTCAGATCCCCCAACCTAGCCCAGAAGTCACCTCCCCCCACAGTTTTTCTCCCTTTCATGTGTATCAGTTAGCTTTTGCTGTGTAAGAAACCACCCTGAAACTTAGAGCTTAAAACACAAACATGTCTATTTCCAGTGGATCTGTTGTCAGTGAGACAGCTCTTCCAGTCCAGGCTGGCCCAATAGGGGCTGGATGGTTTCGGGTGGCCTCAGTCACCTGCATGGGCCTCAAGGGGAACTGCTGAGATGGCCAGGGCAACTGTCCATATAGTCTCGCATCTTCCAGAAAGCCAGCCTGAGCTTGTCCAGTTGCGTTGGTCACAGGTCTCCCAGCAGCAGGAAAGGGCTGGTCCCGTGCACAGCACTTTTCAAGTCCCTGCCTATGTCATGCTATTACTGTCCCCTTAGCCAAAGCATGTCACCAGGCCAGGCCCAGACTCAAGATGGACAAGCAGATCCGACCTCCTGACAAGAGGAGCAACAACACTCCGTAGCTAGGGGCATGCGTGGGGCAGAGAGAAGTGTGTGGGCATGCCACCACCCCCTCCCTGTCTCCAGCTCCACCTACTGCCCCCCTTCCTCCCTCCCTCCGCCCGTCTGCTGCTACAGCTGCAAGAATGCTCTAGACACCCACACAGGCTGCCCTGGGCCTGGAGTGCTGTTTCCTCAACTTCTCCTGGCAAGATCTTCCGTATTCTTCAAAATGCAGCTCGGGGACAAAAGCCTTCCCTGACCACCCACCCCAGACACCCAGCAGGCTGCTCTTCTCAAGGCACTCAGGCACTCATCAGCCCGAGGTGAGCGTTCTTCCCAGGAGGCTGGGAGCCCTGAGGTCAGGAGAAGCATCTGAGAGCCCCAGGGCCCTAGAATAAAGGATTAGTTCGGCAACTGCTTTGGGGCTAGGAGGAAGGGAGGGAGAAAGAGAGGGAATGAAGAAGGAAGGAAGGAAGGAAGGAAGGAAGGAAGGAAGGAAGGAAGGAAGGAAGGAAGGACGGAAGGAAGGGAGGAAGGAGAAGGCAAATAAATGAGCCCTGGGTGAAAGGGTCTAGGGTCAGATGTCAAGCGAATGACCAGGCAGGGCCAGGTGCAGGTCAGGTAGTAGCTGACCCACCAGCCCTAGCACAGAAGAGCCTGAGCTCAGAGTATGTGCCCTGGCTGGTGAATAAAATATTTACTAGCTAACCACAAAGTTAATTTCCATGGGCAGGAGTGCTGCCAAGGAGAAGGACAGGCTCCCAAGATGGGTCACAAGGCTTGATCTGGTCCTGGGTGAGGTCCAGGGAGGCTTTGTTAAGGAGGTGACATGGTAACATTTGATCAGAGACTGGGGTACAACAGGTTAAGTAGAGGGGGGTGGGGTGCAGGCAGGAGGAACAGCAGGGTTGTCCTCTCTAGAGGGGAGAGAAGCAGAGCTCCCTGGGACACAGACGTGCCCTGTGTCCTCTGATGTTGTGTGTGGGCAGGAGGGAGGCAGGCGGGAACTGCGAGGCCGGACACTGGACACGTGGGGCCCCCCGGGAGCAGGACGCTTACCTGGGAGGCCCGGGGACAGACAGCGCGGGGTGCACGGGAGCTCCGAGCGGGAGGCAATGCTGGGTGGGCCTCAGCCTGTCAGCACTGGCAAGAATTAGAATCCTAAAAAAGACCCCATTATTTCTCCAGGGCCCGGGCAACCTTTGGAAAAAGGGATGTTTCCTGCCAGATCGCCCCCTGAAGATGCGTTTGTCACAGGCTGTTGTGTAAATCCATGTTTGGCCCATTTACGAGACGTGATTTCTCCACTTGACTGGCCTTCATGCTCCTTCTCCAAACTCTCAAAATGTGGCTGCTATTAGGGGCCCAGAGAGGAGCCATAAAACACGGCGGGGGAGGCCCCTGCCACGGGCCTGTGGGCTCTGGGCCGCCTCCTGCTGCAGAGGAGAGCCCAGGAGGGGCTGGGGGGCCACGCCGCTCTGGACAGGGTCGGTCCCCGGGGAGAATCGGTGTGACGCCAGAGAAGGGCCAGCTCGGGTCGGCTCCTGCCACTAGGCTCACTGAGGCCCTACTGTGCGCGGGCCTGCGTGGGGCCTTGGGGTGCACGGTGAACAGAGAGGAGCCTGTGTCTGGAGCACGGAGGTGGGAAGGACAGGTGAGCAATGCGGGACGGGGTGCGCCAGGCGGGAGAGGCGCTGAGGAGAAAGTACCGCAGGGTGACGTGTGGAGCCCGGCTCTGGGCGGGGAGGGCAGTGTGCCTGGGGGGTGGCGGAGGGGGGGAAGCATGTCAGTGAAGGTCTTTCCCATGAGTGAACCTTCAAGCTGAGGTCTCAATAAGGAGATGGAGGACTAAGCAGTGAGTTCTGCCTGGAGATAGGGGGGAATGGTTCCAGGGAGGAGGAGACACAGGTGTCTATGCTTGGCAGATGCTTAGATTCACAGCAGGTGGAAGAGAGGAAGAGCACTCCGGGGCAGGTGCAAAGGACCAGAGCAGTGCAGGTTTACAACATGCTGGGGAAATGTTTATTGTAGCCAGAAGTGGGGCTGGAAGTGACAGACCTCAGATCTGTGCTGAAGAGCTGGGCTGCTGCATCCTAAGGCGAGGGACTCCAGAAATGTCAAAGCTGCAAGCAAGCCACACCTCTGAAGCCGATCACTCATGACTTTTAACGCCCCTTCCAGCTGGAAAGCTCCATGAGCCAGACCTACAAAGGCTATTGACTTTAGTTGAGTGGAAACTAATAGACAGATACTCAAATAGATTTGAGTGTCAGGAAATCCTGGGGTTCATCGAGACCAGGCCTGGTCGGGGAGAGTTGGACCTCAGGAACCAAGCCCCTCTTGCAGGGTCTTCACCCTGATGGACACAGTCAAGGGTGGAAATTTCCACCCTCCTCCAAACAGGGTCTCACTCAGCTCTTTCCACCCAATAGAAGTGATTGCACCTCCCGGGCCTCCCACTGGTCCTGCCCCGATCCCTCACCCAGCAAGCACCTTGCGGGGCAGCCCCCGAAAGTCCGCCCCAAATAACCAGCCCTGAACCAGGTCAGCTTTCCTCTCCTATTTTAGATCAACCAAGCCAGGCTTGATCCCTTTGGGAGCAGCAGATGCTCATGTCTCTCCTGGGCTCACTAGATTGGTGAGACCCTGAGACTCTCCCAGCAGGCGACCGAGGGAAAAGTTTTCAGAATTTCAGGCCCCACGATGGCGAAAGTCTGCCTGATAAATAATTGAGAGAGCCTCCACTTCCTGAGAACTGTGAGGAGCAGTGAGGGCGTCCCAGTCCCCCCAGCAAAGCAGAGCTTCGGAGCGCTCCTGCAGAGGGGCAGGAAGCCTCTCCTTCCAGATGAGTCAGGAAAGGCAAGAGGGCTGGCGTGGGAAAAGCCCACGTGTGCCGAGGGGGCACCTGCTTCAGGTAAGGATGTAACCAGGCAGTTAGTGGTTACAAGCATGCGCTCCACAGTCAGACAAACTTGGGAAGGAGACCCATTTCCATGGACATAATACAAGGTCAGAAGCCCAGCTCATCCTTTTTCCAGATGACCAGACAGATGGAAGGTCATAGCCAAAGGTAGCACCACGTTTTCAGCAGCCAGCGGAATCAGAGCCTTTCCCTCCCCGTCATCCATTCATAAAACCCCAGAGAAGGGCTCTGATTGGCCTGGCTTGTGCCATGTGCCTACCCCTGCACCAATCACAGTAGCCACCTGGGTGGGGTACTGTGAATGGTCACTTCTGGGTCACATGCTCACGCCTAAGTGGGAGGGTGGACGTTGATTGGCAACCAACCAGACCCGAAACACAGAGAGTGGGGGAGGGGCGAACTAGAAAGGAAGGAAGGGCTGGTCGCAGAAGGATGGTGTGAGCTGGGAGTGTTGCTGAGCGTTTGGCCAGGTGTTCAAATGCCTTCCTGATCTGGCCCCAGGCTACCTGTTGGGCCCCTTCCAGCCACACCCCTCCTGCCCTCGGTATTGGGGACATCCGATTGTCTGCAGGGCCCTGGCGCTGCACTCTCTCTCTCCTTACCTCCCTGCCTTGCGTGTGTTCCGTCTGCTTTGGATGACTTCCCCACCACCACGCACAACAAATACAGTCGCTTCTTTAAGTCTCGGGTGTCACCTGCGCTGCTAACCCTTCAGTCCTGCCCCCTGACACACTATTCGATCCCGGCAGCACCGTGTAAAACAGTGATGGTCATGAAGATGAGGATGAGGATTATGTGGCTTTTCCCCATTGGTTTGCCTCTGGTCACACTCCCAGCCCTCCTTGAGAACAGAGATTTAATCTTATGTTCCCCTATTATTTCCCGAGTGCCCCTAAGGTCACCTGGCACATGGTAACCATCCATGATTGTCTTTTGAATGAATCAGTTGATGAAATAATTGCAGCTATTGGCAGATCCGGTCTGGGAAGGACAGCTGCTCTCCATGTGCTGTGTGGTTTCAGGGGCCTGGGGAGACATCCTTGTCCCAGATGATATTCCTAAGCGCCATCTCGGAGAAGTCCCTTCCTGTCTCTGATCTCAGCTTCTTCATTTGTGAAATGCGGGGCTGGGCTTCCTGACCTGTAACTCTGTAAGTGTGGGGAGGACTGGCCTTGGGAAACACCAGGCCAACCTAGGGGGCCCTGGGCAGCCAGGAGGGCCCTGGGAAACCAGGCAGCACAGAGCAGGGGGCCGGGATGAGAGAAGTCACCAAGTGTGTAAAAGAGAAATCCTGCTGAATTTACAATTTTGCTAATATCGGCTGTCAGATACTCCCCAAATTCAAGAAGTTCTGAGCCTGGAATTCACCTTTGCATTTTTATGGAGAAATTTAGACCTATCTCTGGAAGTGTAGTAACATCTGGTCATTATTCTGGGCACATTTGCATTAGCTAGGGGAAAAATGTTTTGCTAAATCCATTAATAATAAAAGCAGGACTGGAAGTGAGAGTGTTTCCCCTATAAAAATTAGCAAATAATTTTCAAGCCTCTTATTCACAAATCTGTGAGTCTGGAAAGGACCTCAAGATCGTCTGGCAGCTCATGTCTCTCATCCCGCTCACACTCCCTGTAGCCAGGTGAGCTCTCAGAAACAGGGAACAGTTGCGAAGGACCTCCTGTGTGTTAGCAACAGGGCGCGGCCATTTGAATCCTCACCATTCTCCCTCTCTGACCTCATCCCCTATGGCTCTTCCCTCCCTCTCTCGGCTCCAGCCCCAATGGCCTATTCTCAGTTCCTAACACAGGTCCAGCTGGCGGCCACCTGCCACCCTCGGCCTGGAGCTCTTTGCCTCCCAGTCTCTTCTCACTGTTCAGGACTGCATTCAAATACCATCTCCTCCAGGAAGCCCTCCCTCCTGGTGCTAGCACGCATTTCCCTCCTCCTGTGCCTGGTCCAGTACAGTTCTTCCTTCCATAGCCCTCATCATGGTCTGAAATCAATCTACTTGTTGACCTGCCTCCCACTCCAGAATGTCAACTCCTGCAGGGAGGAGCCCCTGTCTGTCTTTCTCAAAGTCGCATTCCCAGAGCAGTGACTGGTGCATAGCTGGGACTCCAAACCATGTGTTCTACAAGGCGATGAATGAATGCTTACATGATTTCCGTTTCCCCAAGCCCTAACCTTGCCCATGGCGCTTTCCAATCAATGTTTATAATGCGTAGGAAACGAGGTAGCCCTACGGGGCTCGGAACATATCGTGAGCCAGGAGTGAGGTTTATCTTTACTTCATCTACACGTTTCCTGAGTCATTTGAGGGATCACAAAAGGCATGCCTATCCTATTGGAAGGAGTGCCTTGTTTTCTGGCCATTTCAAAATGGCCCTAAATTCATCACTTGAAAAGGATTTTGGTGATCCCATAAAGACCACGGGCTAATTTAACAGATGAAAAACTGACCCTCAGAAAGAGGGACAAGGACACAGCAAGATCACGTGTGTGTCAGAACAAGACCCAGGACAGGAAGCCAGCTCCCTCCATCCTGTGGGCTAGCACGCACACCTAAAACCCTCAGGAGGTGCTACCAGTCACAAAAATTGGCATCGCTTTTTTGGAGGTGCTCCGAGAATAATAATAACATGATAACGGTAGTGGCTAGAGTTTCTGGAGTATTCTCTGTGTGTTGGACAGGGTATTCTTCACAACAACCTTAGAGGAGGTGGGTACTGTTATTATCCCCATCTTCCAGAAAAAGAAACTGGGAGCCACAGAGAGAGAAGTATTTTGCCTACGGTCACAAGGAGAATAGATGGTGGAGCCAAGGCTTGAGCAGAGGCGTCTGGCAATGTCATCAAAAGCATTTGGTTTCGGGCACATGGGTGGCTCAGTTGGTTAAGCGACTGCCTTCGGCTCAGGTCATGATCCTGGAGTCCCGGGATCGAGTCCCACATCGGGCTCCCTGCTCGGCGGGAAGTCTGCTTCTCCCTCTGACCCTCCCCCCTCTCATGCTCTCTCTCTCTCATTCTCTCTCTCAAATAAATAAATAAAATCTTTAAAAAAAAAAAAAAAAGCATTTGGTTTGACAAATCTACTCCTGGATACTTCTCTTAAGGAAATGGCCATGGTCCAGGGAACAGTGCGTATTTAAAATGAGTAGCCGTCTCCAGGGGCGCCTCGGAGGGCTCAATTTCGACTCAGGTCATGATCTCAGGGTCGTGAGATCAAGCCCCCATCGGGCTCTGCACTCAGCATGGAGCCTACTTGAGATTCTCTTTCCCTCTCCCTCTGCCCCTCCCCCCACCCCCACTTGGACACTCTCGCTTTCTAAAAAATAAAATAGAATAATAAAATAAAATAAAACAAAATAAAATAAAATGAGTGGCCCTCTCTGGTCTGCTCCCTTGCATGAACTTTGAAGCTGTCCATGAGGAGCTGGGAGGGGCCAGCTCTGCTGGGGGAAGTGGGGGGTGGAGGCATGCGCTAGGAGGCCAGAGCCCTCCCCCAAACAGGGTCCTGCGGGGAGCCCCTGACACACTTGCTGCCCGAGGGCCGGTGTGGGGCCTCCCTTCCCGCCTCACCTGATCTCCTTTACAGAGACGTAAAGAAGCACCAAATGGCGGCATTCACTGGAAGTTCTCCTCCTGTGATTTCTACTGAAAATTATGCCTCTTGCTTATCTTTTTTTCCTCCTCCTAAAGTGTCAGGTAAGCCTTTTCTAGAAGCGGTGAATGGAAATAAAGGGGATTAGCAGATCATTTTATTCCATTTAAAGCTAACCTGGGGCGAATGGAAGTAAACAGACCCAGTAGGCAGCCTCCTCCCACCCCTTTTGCCCTCCAGGCCCCTGCCCTCCTGCTCCCCTTCCACTCCTCAGAGGCCCCTGGGGCTCCCCACACTGGGAGGAATCATGCGTCCACTTCCGGGCCCTTGCCAAGGCCCACCTTCCAGAAGTCTGCTTCCTACACTCATCTGGCGGGAGGCAGGTTGCCTGTGAAAGGCTCTGCTCTTCTGGAAAGGAAAAGGGAGGAGTGCCCTGGAAAGAAGGCAGAAGCCCCTCAAGCCTTGGCCCCGGGGCTGACTTTGTCAACACTTCTGTCCACAAACGCACACTTCACAAGGAACCTACGCCGGGAGGGAGGCCCGCATCTGCTGTTCCCTGGGTTCAGCTTACCTGCACTGGGCGACTTTGCGGCCGGACACCTTGTGAGAGGTGCTTCTGCCGCCCTGGCCAAGAGGCCAAGCTGAGAGTGGGGGACAGGGTGACAGAGGCCGTTGGGGGGTGGTGGCTAGTGAAGGCAGGGGCACAGAGTTATGCAGGGACACCAGAAGGAGGTCCATAGAGCTGGAGGCTGAAGGATGGAAGGGCATGGACAGGTTGGGCCAGGCGATGAGGCTGCAGACTTTGGCCAAGGACAGATTTGAAATGCCAGGCTAAGGAATTTGAAATATTTTCGGGAGACCAAAGATTTTTTTCTGAAGTGCTCCCTCCGAAGTGGCTCAAGGGTTGGGTTGCCAGATTTAGCAAATAGAAGTATAAGACTGACTCTCAGTTACACTGAATGTCAGAGTCATTTTTTAGTATAAGTATGACTCACTCAAATTTGGGATATACTTAGTCTGTGTGTGTGCGTGTTTTTTTTAAGTCATTGTTTTTGTGGAATTCAAATGTAACTGGATGTCCTGTATTTTCTCTGGCAGCCCTTCTTGGGGGCAGAGCAGGGGGAGGGGACACCAGGTGGGGGCAGGCTCTTCCTCTCCCCCCCACAACTGCCAAGGCTTTGCTACTGTCAGTGTTAGATTTAGAGGAATCCGTGTCGGTTTCCATTTGAAACAAGTGTCTGACTTTTAATAATAATATTAAAATGCACACCCCTCACAACCCCGGGGCAGCAGCTCTTTCTGCCCACGGGTCCTGTCCCCATGCTTTAATAAAGCACCATTTTGCACCCTCTCCAAAAAAAATAATAATATTAAAATGCAGATAAAACCTCTGCATAATTTATGCGTAAGATACTCTCCAGCAAGTGTCTACACAACGGATCCACAATTTTTTTGTCTATCAAGGGCCACATAGTACATATTTTAGGCTTCGTGGATCATATAATCTCTCCTCAGTGACTCCTCAGCTATGCAGAGGTAATGTGAAAGCAGCCTAAGGCAGCCCAGAAACAAATGAGTGCAGCTGTGTTCTAATAAAACTTTATTTACAAAAACAGACTATAGGGCCAGATGTGGCCCACGGGCTATAGTTTGCTGACTCCTGATCTATACTTCCGGGCACCCTCGGGGTGGCTGAAGGAAACCGTAATCTTTCTCCAGCTCTGTGCACAGAGACATCTCCCCTTCAAGAACTGATAATCTAACTGGGGACATCAGCATCTCTCTTTCAGCCACCAGCTTGTGGGGTGACCATAGAAGAGGCTGCCTTTCTCCTCCCTGGGCTTCCAAGGCCCCATCTCCCAGACAAGGCAGTTGGACCCTCAGGATCTTCCCCAGATCAGAACTGATGACCCAGTCCCACCCGAGAAGTGGCAGGTGCCTTTCTTCCTGCCTCCTTTCCTGGAACTCCCCACTGCCTGGGCACCAGGTTGCAAAGACATCCTTTACTTATTCTGTCCACTTCTGCCTTTAAGGACAATGTTGTTGGGTTTTCTTTTTTTTTTTTCTCCAGGGCCTGCAGACCCTTGGGAACCCTCCACCTCTGCCACCTCCTTAGCCACCTCCTTAACCACTTAGCTGGGGGGGGAGCCCCAGGACAAGATCACTGAACCTCCCAACAACTCCTCTTGTGCAAATAAATAGGTGCTAACTCACTGCCCGTGGCCAAGGGCCCTCATACCAGTGAACTTGGACACAGCTGGAGATCTCTTTAACCCGCTGTGGAGGGCTTTCCCCCTATTGCTCTGTGATACAGGCCAGACAGTGTAAGGCCTAGAGTTACCAGGTTTGAGATGTGAGGCCAAGATTAAAGCAGGGAAGCGGGCCACAGGGCAAGGGGGCGGGTCCTGCGATGCACCTGAGCTTCCTGTTCTCCCGGGCGCATTTCTTTGGTGCCTCCATGGCCATCCGAGTAACAGCAGATTTGTATCTAGTGAGGACGCCTTAGTCAAAAGATCAATGATGCTCTCAGAACCGCTCTTCCGGTCCACGGGGGCGGAGGAGCCTGGTGAGAAGCCCGCAAAAATCCAGCTACAATTAGGCAGCTGCCCATAGAGGCCGGGTCTGCAATCACAGCACATCAATTTCCAAAGTGATGCTCAAACTGAGAGAGTTTCATCGGCCTCCATGTCCTGCCTTTGTGGAGAAGGGCCTTCTGTAATGAAGTGGTTCCCCTTCTGGGGAAATGGAGCTTTTTAAAGGCAGGCTGGGGATATGGCAGATCAAAGGGGCAGGGGGAGGTGGTGAGGGTGTCAGGGTTTGTTCATGCTCCTTTAACCCAGAGCTCGGAAGCTCATAAAGAAATGCAAAGGGTCACATGCGGTAAGAAAGAACTGAGCTACTGACCAGCGGAGTAACCATGGGCATCAACCTCCCAGGCCTCCACATTCCTCCTCTGTAAAATGGGTACCTCATCCCTTGCTACCATCCAACGGTACCTCACCAGTTGTTCTGAGGATTCAGTGACTGAATTCATGCCAAGTGGCTGGCAGGGGGCCTACGCAAAGGAACCACTCGCCATCTGAGGCCTTTGCTGATGTCCTGACTACATACCCTCAATATCACACACTGCACCTTGCATTTCCTTACCTAACCCCATAGTCACCTTAGGAGCTGTGGTTTTCTTTAAGCACGTGAGGAAAGGTTAACCAAATTCAAGATCTGCTGTGAAATGGCAGGTCTGGGTTGTAAGCCCAAGTCTCTCTGATGCCAAAATCCACATGTCTGGACCCAACCCACCCACCTGAGCTTCTCCTCCTTATCCTTCTCCTCCTCTTCCACATCTGTACTGCCAGGCCAACTTCCTACAGCTTCTCCATCCCCTGGGCCTTCTCAGCTCCATGGGACACCTGCTGGCCCTTCCCTCTCTCCAGCCTTTGGGAGTCCATCCACCTGTCAGGTCAGGATGGGCCCCTCCTGAAACCACCCCCCGTTCTGGGGCTCACACTGGCCTACAGTACTGACTGTCCCTGCCTTGGTCTCCCTCTTGCCTGGCCATATAGCTGATGCTTTTGAGGCGCGCCATGGTTCTGGGAGAAGAAGACTGGGCTTGAGCCAGACAAACCTGGATTCCTGTCCCCGCCCAGGGACTTCCAAGCTCTGTGATCACTATCAGTTCATTTAGTTGCTGACTCTCAGTCTCTTGGGATAGTTATATCCTCAAGCCCACCAGGATTGAGTGGGAAGAAAATCAACGTGGTCACCTTGCTGAAACCATAAGCCCATGTCTTCTTGCCCCACGGTCAGCTCTCACCTATTCCGCAGGAGCCCGCTCAGAGGCCCTCCTCTCTAAGCCCACCTCCCAGTCACTAGAAGAGCTGCATAAATGTTTGTTGTTGGGGGTTTTTTTTAGTTAATTTTTTTATTTGAGTGTAGTTGATACACAAAGTTACATTAGTTTCAGGTGTACAACATAGTGATTGGACATGAAATGTTATGCTGGGCTCGTCACAAGTGTAGCTAGCCATCTGTCCCCATTCATCACTCTTATAATGTCACTACTGTATTCCTCACGCTGTCTTTTATCCCTGTGACTTACTCCTTCCAGAACTGGAAGTCTGTAAGTCTCTCTCCTCTTCACCCATTTTGTCCATCCCCCCACTCCCTGCCCCTCTGCAACCATTGGTTTGTTCTTTATGTTTCCAGGTACTGCTGTTACTATTTTTAACTGGTTAGTCCTAGGCTCACACTGAGGCTCTGCCACTTCCTGGCTGTGCATTCTTGGATAAGTAACTCAAGCCCCTGAAACCCCATCTCCCTCCGGGGGGCTGCAAGGGAGGAGTGACAGTGGGAAGCATCTCGCTCAGGACTGGTTCCAGGTGTGGAGCTCTGGGACCTGCCAGACCCCCACCCCCGGGGGCCTGAGGGGCCACGATGGGGTGAGGCATTCGTTTGCAAGAGAGATGGTTGGTTATTCCAGAAAGGACGCAGGGGAAGGCAAAATAAATCACAGCCCTCCCACCTAACTGTGTAAGCATTATTGATTTGAGGCGAGAGGCAGTGTTGCAGGTATATTGATGGATTGGGCCAGGCCGAGGCTTTCAGGGCTCTGTGAGCTGCATACACAACCAACTCTGTCCCTGCCCTTCCGGCACACTGGTTATGAGATTAAAGACACCCACAGAGGGGCACCTGGGTGGCTCAGTCCGTTAAACATCTGCCTCAGGCTCAGGTCATGATCCCAGCGTCCTGGGATCGAGCCCCGTGTGGGGCTCCCTGCTCAGGGGGGAGCCTGCTCCTCCCTCTGTCCCTCCCCCCACTCATGCTCTCTCGCTCTCTCTCTCTCTCTCAAATAAATAAATAAAATTTTTTAAAAAGGCACTCACAAGGCTTCAACAGGCACGGGCTCAGCTGCCGGTTGGGGTGGGAGCAAAACAGGGTATGTGCAGGAGCGACAGTGGCACCTGAAGGAAAGACAGCGCTCAGCCTGATGTGCCCCCATCCCAAGAGGGATGCTTATGCTGAGATCAGCCTTGCAGGCAGAGGAGGAAGAAAGTGAAGAAAATGAACAGAATTCCCTGCCCACGTGGAGCTTCCGTTCTGTGTTAGTCTATATAAATGTGACTCTGCACATTTCTCAAGTGAATTTCCTCACTCCAGAAGATGTATTCTTTGAGGTCAAGGTACAGATCTGCTTCCCTGGGATACAGCTCTATGCTTGGCACATAGCAGATGCCTACTAGTTGCATAAAGTGTTTTAGCTCGCGTTTGCCTGGAACCTCACATTCCTGGAACATTCAGACTATAAATGTCAGGGATGATGTAGGAGTTTCTGAGGCTCAGGGAGGGGAAGTGACTTTCCCCAAGCTGCACAGCAAGGTACAGGCCCATTCAGGACTGAAACAGGGGAATGCTGACTCTCGGCGCGGGGTGGGGAATGCTCTTCCCGTGCTGCTCACATCCACTGGGCACATCCAAGGCTGCGGAACAGCAATTTTATTAGAGCATAAAAACAATTTATTTCCCCCTAAAAATAACTGAAAAATAAATGACCGAAGAAGATATCCAAATGTTTATAAATGTGCTAAAACCGCGTTATCAGCACATCAAGTGCAGAGGCGTAAGCGTGGGAAGAAGCCTCCCTCCAGCCCACCAGGCAGCAACTTCTGCATGGAGACGGAGCCGGCTCTGCAGGCGCCCACGAAACCCAGTGGGAAATCAGGAGCTGAAACCCCAGCAACCGAGTTTCAGAC
Source organism: Mirounga angustirostris (assembly GCF_029215605.1). Taxonomy (NCBI): domain Eukaryota; kingdom Metazoa; phylum Chordata; class Mammalia; order Carnivora; family Phocidae; genus Mirounga; species Mirounga angustirostris. The sequence continues at coordinate 168,010,617 of NW_026991712.1, forward strand.
ACCTTCACCATTCCAGCTGTACGCCAACAAGAGTAGAAAAATCTACATTGTCTTGTAAAGGTACCAAACTTGCATCTTTCACAGAAAATCACAAACAACTTTTACTATAAGGGGAAAAAAACTGGCCGCTTCTCATGTAGCTTTGGACAGCCTGGGTCTTTCCATGACAAAAGAGAGTGTGGTTTAGAACAAGGAGAAAAAGCATATAATTTATTGCAATTCTACCGGGTCTGACACAGATTGGCACTTTTAATTCACTGTCTAAATCCACCCACAAAGTGGAGCGGATGTTATTCTTCCCAAAGCCCCGCTCTGCGCCTGCCCCACTAATCTCTGCTGATATCAAAGCTCCTCTGTTTTGGGGCGCCTGGGTGACTCAGTCATTAAGGGTCTGCCCTCGGCTCAGCTCATGATTCCAGGGGCCTGGGCTCGAGCCCCGCATCGGGCTCCCTGCTTGGCGGGAAGCCTGCTTCTCCCTCTCCCACTCCCCCTGCTTGTGTTCCCTCTCTTGCTGTGTTTCTCTCTGTCAAATAAATACATAAAATCTTTTAAAAAAACAAAGCCCCTCTGTTTAGCTGGACCTGTTCATTTCACTGGATGGCAGAACAGAGCCGCTCTCTCCGGTGGCATCTGTCAGCCAGGTGTGACAGTGTCTGTGTCCACAGCTCTCTGTTTGCTCGGCTCCACATCCCAGCCTTTCCTGCATCCGAGGAAGGAGGGAGCCACCCACGAGACTTCTCCGGCAGGGGGCAGGTGTGACCCAGGCCCCCGGGGCATCAGGAGAGAGACAGGGCACTGAATCTCTCACAGCTGGCCCCGCCCGTCTTCCCCACCTTGGACGAGATGGCAAGGTTCCACGGACAGGGTGCGGGCTTGAGTCTGCAGAGGTGTGTTCATATCCCGCCTCTACTCACCGCACAAGCTTTCCCGGGGCTCTCTGACCCTCAGTTTCCTTGTCTGTAGAATGGGAATAATACTACCTAATTTGCAGGATAGGTGTGAGGACAAATTAAGATGACAGATGCTAAACAACTTGCTTGGTCCTTGGCACTTAGTAGTTGCATATAACTGTTGCTTTCTTTTCTTCCCCTGTCCATGGCAGGAGGAATTGTGCCCCAGCCCCAAAGATGTCTGTGTGCTAATCCCCGGCACCAAGAACACGTCATTGTGTGGCAAAGGGGACCTCTGCAGGCTGGCTCCTAGCCCTCGGTGTCCCCTCTTCTCTGGTGAATCTGCTCATCTTCTAGGACTTAGCCCAGAGGTGACCCCTGCAGAGCCTACCCGACTTCCCCCCGGCACCCTCATCAGGGTAAAGGTGTCCACTTTGCCCCAACAACACACTCCACCTGTCACAGTCCCGGAGCCTCGTGTGTGAACACGGAGGGCAGGACCAGCCTTTCTCCTCCGGACCCCTCGGGATTTCTCAGCCCAGAGTCAGCAGGGCCAGACCCAGTCACCAGCTCTGCTCCGAAGGGCATCTCCAAAGCACCACAAACCCCTGAGCTCCCCCTGCAAACCTGCCCCCTTCTGGGTGAGCTGGGGCCCGAGGGCCGTCTATGCAGCAAGGCCTCCCAGCCACCAGTTCTCGACACCGATGTTCCGTGGCATCTATATGCCAGCATGTAGGCGCCTCTAAAGATCCTGCTAATGACAGAGGAGACACATACCCTGAGACCTCTCAACTGATTTCTCAGCGCCCGAGTCTAGACGCTTCTAAAGACCCTACTGTGGGCAAGAGACACATCAGCTGCACTGTCCTCGGCTCCTCCAAACCCAGCCCTATTAGCTCTTCAGTGAGGATCCCGGGAGCATCCACACGGGCCTGGGGCTGGGCCCACACCACCCTGGTTTTGAATCCCTCAGCTCTCCTGCCCTCGGCAAACACTGCAGCCACAGATCAGAGCCCCTCTCGCCTCCCGCGGGCTCCTTTCTATCATGGTGGAGGTGGAGAAGGTGGGGGTAAGCAAACCAGGGTGGGCCAGAGCCTAGGGGGAGGGCCCAGGGTGGAGGCCGGCAGAGCAGGGCTGAGGCCTGGGCCATGGGCCCACGGGCGCCCTGGGCAGGGCAGGATGTTACTGCCGTGAGCAGCGCGGGACCACGAGACATGGATGTGTCTGTTGGGACAGGGCCCCCTGGGGGCGCACACCACCTGGAGGCAACGTTCCTGGATGGCCCAGGGGGGCGGTGCTGGGCGCAGGGACCCAGCCCGACAGACCTGGGTTTGAATTCGGCTCAGCCATCTCCCCATGGGCGGCCTAGGCGAGTCTCATCGCCTCTCTGAGCCTCAGTTTCCCACCTGGGTGAGTGTGGGAGGGGCCGCAGGGGGCGGGGCGGGAGCCGGACTCCCAGGATCCTGAACAGGCTCAAGGTCAGGTCACTGCCATAGGAGCAGTGGGGCCTCTGAGGGGCTCTGAGCATCTGGAGGACAGGATGCTCCTGCATTTCAAACAAACCACTCAGCCCCCTGTGGGTTATGGGGACAAAAGGGTGACCGGCTGTGGAAAAGCTTAGACCCTCACAGCTCAGCAGCCACCCAGGAAATGGCATCAAAGGTGGGGGGCAGGGGGGCAGAGACAGTGGAACCAGACAGACCAGCGGCTCCCAGGTCGCCTGCCCGTCACCCAGCATCCTGCACCCTGTCCTCCTTGTGTCCCCCCAGCCCCCAAGAGGTGGGTATCATCACCACCCCCTTTCACAGAAGGAGAAACTGAGGCTCAGAGGAACCCCAGAATGGGAAGGACCCGGGAGAATGGCCCTCCGGGCACAAACCCACTTCACAGAGCGGGAAACTGAGGCCCAGAGATGGGCAATGGCTGGCAGAAGAGAACGGCCCTAATGCAACGCTAAATGGAATAACTCAGGCAAAGCCCCTGGTGTGGGTCGGGAGTGCACCCGAGGATCTGTAAACAGGGGTTTCCCCTCTGCTTCCCTGGCCCCTCCAAGGCCGCTGTGTCGGAGCTCCGGCTGGGGAGCATCCTTCGAGCACCATCAGGATATAAACTGAAATGTGGATGGATGATGCCAGCCGCCAGTCCTCCCTGTTCTGTGTGACCCCCAGCCCGCTGGGGCCCGTGGTCTGGCCCAGGAGTGACCGGAGCTCTGGCTGACTCACAGCCCGGCCATCCCCCCCCTGGCTCCCGATGCCCAGCTGTCTCCCCAGGCCTCTGAGGACAGAAGCCGGGCTGGGTCCCCACCCCTCCCAGGACCCAGATCCCAGGGACAGGGCAGGTGTCGGTCTCGGCTGGGGGAAGTCGGGGCCTGCTGGGAGCTCAGACACCACATCCCTTTCTCCCAGCGCAGCAGGAAGGACCCGCGGACACCCTCTCTGCTGCTTCTCCCGTGCAGGGCTGGGTGACAGATGACCTCAGTGGGAGCGGCAGGCCTGTAAGAAGGGAGCGCAGGCTGTCCCCTCCCATGCGGCAGGAGGGCCCAGCCCCTAGCCCATCACTAGAGACCACTCGAGGCTCCTTTGCGCCTGTCCTCCTTAGAAGCTGTCCCATGTGCCCTGGGTCCCATTCCACCCATGTCAGAACAGACCCGAAAGGTGGCCTCTTCTAGTAGGGTCCTAACTCCATCCCCATCAGGGAGAGCCTGGAAGCTGCCCCTCCAAGAGGCAGACCGGACTGGGCCTAAGAGGAACAACACTTAGAGCCATCTGGTCCACTCATCTTCCCCCATTTTTCAGAGGGTGAAGCAGTTTCTCAGGGACCCACGACAATCTGGGGACAAGATGTCTCTTTTTCTCTCCTCCTCTCACTGCTCCACCTCTTTCCTCCCCGCCCCCCCCCGCCTCCCCCCCACACACACATTTTTTCTTGCTGTCTCGTGTCTGTGTCTGGCCTCACATTACACAGGGGACCGTATTGTGTTTTTTTGTTTTTTTGGTTTTTTTTTTTAAAGATTTTATTTATTTATTTGACAGAGAGAGACACAGCAAGAGAGGGAACACAAGCAGGGGGAGTGGGAGAGGGAGAAGCAGGCTTCCCGCAGAGCAGGGAGCCCGATGTGGGACTCGATCCCAGGACCCTGGGATCATGACCTGAGCTGAAGGCAGTCGCTTAACCAACTGAGCCACCCAGGCGCCCCGTATTGTGTTTTGATCACAAGGCCTCAGGAGTCTGGCAGACCTGGTTCAAATCCCAGCCCCGCCACCTCCTGGCCACACCAACTGACAGGGTCTCTGAGCTTGTTGGAGCCTCGGTCCCTCCCTGGGAAACGGGGCGAATCTCAAAGAGACAGAAAGAGAGAAGTGCCACTTGGGATAAAGTCAGAACCAGGGCTCCTGACCCATCTTCCTCAGCTGCTACGGTGCTGAAGGACCTACCGTGCACCGGACCTGCCCTAGGTTGTGTTTCAAAGGCGCGTGAAGGACACTGGGGGCATTTTGCCCATTTTAATACTTAAAGAGGGCTCAGTGACTGCATGACAGTGACAGAGTTATGTTTCAACTCCAGCTTGGGGGGTAACCGCCCCCTCCCCTCGCCATCTGCCTCCCCGAGCTTCTGCTCATCCTGGAGTAGCAAGACCCCTACCCAGATGCGCCCTGATAGTTGCCCTGGGACACAGGGGATGGGGAGGAGAGAAGAGGCAGATCCGGAGTTGTAGCTGCCAGTCTTCCTGTCCCTCCCCGTCAGGAGGGTCTGTCTGGACCAGCAGCTTGTGAAGAGGCAGGAAGCAGCATCCTGTGTTCTGTGCAGTGTGGCTGGCCTTTTGCTGGGAATGAATCTCTCTCCAGTGCCAGGCAGCTTGGAGTCCAGGGACAGCCAGCCCACGCACTATTGCCATTTCCTGATGGAGCAATAGGATGGAGCATGAAGGGGGTGAATGGTCTCAGGTGGTTAAGGAAGGCCTCTTGGAGGAGGTGACATTTGAGCTGAGACGGTCATAGAATCTCAAGGCTGATTCTCCAGCCCAGGGTCACCACCTGGAATCCTCCCAAGGGTCAGCGGTGGACAGGTTCAGCTGACAAGAACGCAGCAGGGCAGACAGTCTCGGCCTCAGAGCTGAGGGACCATCAAGAGAAGTGAAGACTGAGTGTAAGCAGTGAGTCCCATCTGGGGGCAGAAGCTGCCCAGCTCCAGCCAAATGTCCAGGCCATACCTGGGGTGGTTAGACCTCTTGATTTTTTAGGAGAAAAGGAAATCGAACGTTTATGTGTGATATTCCAATTTTTAGACTTTGCCAACTCATTCTATTTTTTCAGAAGACACTTTGGGGGGAAACAAAGCCCATCCACCACTGGATACATCCTACAGGCCACACTTTTACAACTCTTCACCTAGTCTAACCTCTCCATTTTACATGGGGTAGTGGGAGACTCCGTCTCTGTCTGTCTCTCTGTCTCTCCCAGCCTTGGCACCTCATCTCCACGCCCCGCCTGGCTCTCCCCCTCCTCCCCCCGTGTATGCCAGGTTTATTTTAAGAATCTCCGAATCCTTCCCAAGCCTCTGACATTTACTCTTTGGAATTAGAAAATTTTCTATTTCTCTTTCCCAGAGCGAGGCTGGCGGAAAAGGTTTCCCCGGGGATCTACCTGCCCTTCCGGAGGTGAAGTGCCGGGGGCAGAGCTGGCTTATGTCAGCCCGGCACTGATCATGCCAACCAGCAATTATTAGGCACCCTCTGTGCACCAGGCCCTTCTAGGAACCACCACAGTCAGTGTGTCTAAGAACCCTGAGGGGTTGGTGTTACCATCTGCATCAGGCAGGTGCACCGGGCAGGGAAATCACAGGCTTGGAGCAGATAAATAACAAGTCTAAGATCACCTGGCAAGTGAGAGGCGGAACAGGGATGAAACCACACCTCTCAGGTTCCGAAGTCCATTTCCTTCCTCTGTGCTCTCCCTTCAAGGTCCACGGGGGCTGGGGCCCTAAAGGATGGACAGCATTTGGGCAGAAGAATTTGGAAGGGGGCACTCCAAAGAGGTAACTTCCAAAACAAAGGCACAAAGGTAGAAACAGCACATGTCTGAGGGACCAGTGGGAGAGGCTAGAGTAGGGGGGTCAAGTTCAGGAGCAGGAAGGGACCAGCTCAGCTGCAGAAGTGGACTTGGCCTGTGTGGGTCAGGGCTCCTTGATCGCAGGTGGCAGAAAAGCCAGCTCATCCCGGCTGAGTTTGAAAAGAAACACATTAGCTCATCCGAGCTGGCAGTCCAACGGTGAAGCAAGCAGGGGTGGGAGGAGAAAGGGCTGCTTCCAGAAGGGAAACATCCTGGTCAGACAAAAAGAAGGAAGGGGAGGGTGGAGAAGGAGAGGGAGGAGAGGGACAGAAAGAGGAGGAAGCGAAGGGACAAATCACAAGAACAGGCTCGAACTGAGGGCTTCTATGGACAGGGGTCTGCTGTAAGCATTTTACATGCACTAACTCATCTTTCCTCAGAACAACTGCACAGTATCGTATTGTCATTACACCCACTTTATAGATGAAGAAACCGAGGCTCGGGGAGGTTAAGTAGCTCCTTCAGAGTCACGGCCGATCCAAGATTTTGTAGCCTGGCTTCAAAGTCAAGGTCTTAACCACTGCAGGGTGCAGCCCGCCCGCAGGACCAACGAGGGGCAGCGGCGCCCAGCCCCCTCCGCCAGCCCCGTGCCGTCATGGCCACCGCGTCATCATCACTGTATTAGTTTGCTGGGGCTGCTGTAACAAGACGCGGCAAACTGGGTGACTTAGAACAACAGGAACTTATTTGTCTCCTCGTTCTGGCCAGATCAAGTCCCGTATCAGGGTGTCCGAAGGACCCTGCTCTCTCTGAGGGCGCTGGGGGAGGATCCGCCCCAGGTCTCTGAAGCTTCTGGGAGCTCCAAGGCATTCCTTGGCTGATGGACGGCTACCTTCTCCCTGTGTCTTCACCCTGTCTTCCCTCCGTGTCCATCTCCGTGTCCAAAATTCCCCTTTATAGAAGGACGCCAGCCATATTCGATTAGGGCCCACCCTAACCATCTCATTTTAACTTGGTTACCTTGCGGAAGACCCTATTTCCAAGTAAGGTGACGATCTGAGAGAATGCGGGTTAGGATGGGAGCACATGACTTTTGAGGGACACCATTCAGCTCATGACAATCATCGGCCCCACTTGGTAGCAACACTTCGGCGCCGCATTCTCACCGTCCTGACTGACGACATCTGGGCCTGGAGGCAGGCAGATCAGTGGGTTAAGAAGCTAGGCGCTGGGGCGCCTGGGTGGCTCAGTTGGTTAAGCAACTGCCTTCGGCTCAGGTCATGATCCTGGAGTCCCGGGATCGAGTCCCGCATCGGGCTCCCTGCTCAGCGGGGAGTCTGCTTCTCCCTCTGACCCTCCCCCTTCTCATGTGCTCTCTCTCTCATTCTGTCTCTCAAATAAATAAATAAAATCTTTAAAAAAAAAAAAAAAAAGAACCTAGGCCCTGAGGCCAAGAAGTGCATTCAAGCCCTTCTTCCAAAGGGGCAGCCTCCCTAAGGAGGAGACCTGCATGGGGCCCGGGGGGAGGGGGCAGGAGGTGCGGAGGAAGGGCGTCAGCTCAGAACTTGGCATTTCCAGCTGGTCTTGAATGTTGCAGATTTTGAAATGTGATGCACAAAAAGAGAAGACACTCAATTGAAATGGAAATGTGTTATGGTGGGCAAAAAGGAAAGAACATGGAAACTGCATTTCCCTTCAAGATGTGTTTATGTTTCTCCTGAAAGGAAGTCCCCTCACCCAGCAGCCCCGACACTGAGACGTGCAGGTGAGGGAGCCGGGCTCCCGGGTGGAAAGATGCCAGCAGTGATGGGGCCGATGTGGCGGTCGCCGTGCGTCCCAGCTGCTCGGGACACTGCCCAGGGAAGAGGATCTCATGGTGACCGTGGGGAGCCTGGGAGGAGCCGACTGGCACCGACTTGCCGAGTGACCCTGGGGACGCCACTCAAGGACACTGCACCTCCCTCCTCACCCACCTCCAGCAGCCACACTCAGGCCCAACCTCCCCCGCTCCCCAGGGCAGAAGGTAAAGGGCCACGGGGCGGCCACGGGCGGTGCAGAGGAGAAGGGGCACCGGGATTTAGCGACGCGGCAAGCACCTGGAGGCGGCTGACTGCTTCACCTCCACAGGCGTCAGCCACAAGCGTACTGAGCCCCCCACCCCACGGGAGACCCCAGGCCCCAGGGCTCACCTCTGACATTGCCCCCCCAGCAGGCAGCCTCCCGCCAGGTGGTGACCCAGGGCCCAGGGCGGCCCCTTCTCGCCTCTCAGGAGCTGATGATCCCTACACAGGACAAAGGCGAGTCTGTGGGGTTGTTCGGTGGTACAGTGGGGGACGATGTGGGGCAGCAGACTCACGGTTCTGCAGGGATCACCTGTCATTTCTCCACGTGGGTCGCTCTTCTATCCCTCCCAGCAAACGCACACTGTCCGCATTTTGCAGATAAGAAAACTAAGGGCAGTTTTCTGGGGAGGGCAAGAGATGTGCCCAAGTCCCACGGCAGGAGCATGAGGATGCAGGTCTCTAACTCCCACCTCCTGGCTCCAAAGCTGGCGCCTGGTTCAGCCCAGCCCTGGAGCTCCTTAGGAGCAGGCATCTCCCCTCCAGCCTTCATGCCCCCTGAGGGCAGCAGCTCTGCCTCATTCACCTCTGCGTGCCTGTTGAGCTGCTTCCCAAGCTCCAGACCCAGGAGCTCCTAAGCCAGCTTCCTCTGGGAAGCTCATTAAAGATGCAGATTCTTGGGGCACCTGGTGGCTCAGTCGGTTAAGTGCTCAACTCTTGATTTCAGTTCAGGTCATGATCTCAGGGTGGTAAGATCAAGCCAAGTGTTGGGCTCTGCACTCAGCGTGGATCCTGCTTAAGATTCTCTCTCCCTCTGCCCCTCCCCCATCCCTCAAAGAAAAAAAAAGATGCAGGTTCTTGGCCCCTCCCACAGCTGCTGTATCAGCATCTCTGGGGTGGGGACCCCACATGCAGTTTTTAAAAACTGCCCAAGGGAGTTATGTCCAAGCACCTGTGTCCTAAAACTTTAAATGCCACTCTCTCTGACTATGTCTTTGGGCTTGAGGAGCAAACTTTGGTGCTGAGTGCTTTACATACAGTGATTCAATCAAACCTCACCAGTGAGGTCTATCCTTATGTCCCCATTTTATAGACAAGGAAGCTGAGGCATGGGCTCATTGAGTAATTTGCCCAGTGTCACCCAGTTGGTGGGCCGGCACTGAGCCTCACAACAACCTCGGACACACAGCAATAGCCAACACTTACTCAGCACTTCACATACACAAGCACAGCAGCCTCGCCCCGCGGCAAAGTCTGACCGAATCTCCCACCTCTCGGAGTCAGCTATCATTAGTAACCCCATTTACATTCAGAAGGGCTAAGTTCCCTACCCAAGCTCACACAGCTGGTGCTTTTCAGAGCCAAGATCTGAACCCGGGTCTTCCCAACAAATCACAGCCCGACTATTCTCTGCTCCTCTCCAGCCATGGACCTCACTAACTCTTCTTAGATAAAGAGAAGTAACATGTACTGGGCATTTACCATGTGCTAGGGACATAGAAATTAATTCAGTGCCTGGCATATAGTCAGCACTCAAAACACATCTGTCGATGGACTCGCTTTGCATATGTGAACTCATTTAAGGCTCAGATCTCCTCATCGAGCCTCATGACCACCTGGGGGGGTAGGGGTTGTTATTACTCAATTGTGCATATAGGGAAACTGAGGCTCCTAGAGTCAGAGGGTTCGCCCAAGATCATGCAACATGAGTGCTCAGTAAACACTGGTGGTGTCCTCTTCTTCCTTCCCCTCCCTTGGATCCAAACTGACACCTTGCTGGGGGTCCATTCCTTAATCCTCCCCAAATCCTGGAATGGCTCTTGGGCTACAGAATCAACCAAACCCAATCCTCACCCCTGCCTGGATTCTCATCACGTTCAGTGATGAATGTCATTATCATGCAAGCCATTTTGAGTGTGGTTTCATTGACTTGGAGTCTGAGCATCATTACAGATACAAGGATCATGATAATGTGCAGGAAATGTAACGTGATCTTTGAAAGAGATTATCAGTGGAGGAGGTTGGGGCTCAGGAGAAAATAGAATCACCAGTGTGATTGGGAACACTCACACCTGTGCTGCCCCCCCCCCAAGTCCTTGTCCCCTCTTGCAGTGCTCCAGCCCTCGGAGCATGCTGTGCTCTGGATGCCCACTGCCCCCCCCCCCCCCGCACTAATGAGGAAACAGATGTTTATGGAGGTGAAGTCATGGACTAAGATGGCCCAGCAAGTGGGGGACAGAGCCCAGAAGTGACCCCAATGGGTCTGGTGCCAAACTCAGCGGGCGTTGCCCTGCACCATGAATATCACAGAAAATCAAACCTCATTCAATCATGTGGATTACAGAAGGACAATGTCAATTGAATTCACTCATCAAACATGTCCCCCCTCCTCCCTCAAAAGAAAGCAAAGAAGTGGAAGTTCAGGTGGGGGCTCTGGACAGGAGTGCCAAGAGGGTGGAGGCTGGACCATAGGCCGTGGTGCCTTTGGGCTTGAGAAGCAAACTTTGGTGCTGAGTGCCAAAGTTTGCTCCTTTTTAAAAACTGCATGTGGGGTCCCCACCCCAGAGATGCTGATACAGCAGCTGTAGGCTGTGGTGAGTGGGCTACACTTGTACCTGAGTCCACAGCCAGTGGCAGGCCCCCTTCTGCCCCAGTTGGGAGAGCACACGGGAACACAGAGAAGAGGCCAAGGAGACAGAGTGGATGCCCGCTCCTGGGAGAGCCCGCCCCGGCCTTCCTGGAATGGGGATGAGTGGTTTTGCAAAAAGAGAAAGTGATTTGGCTTTTTGTGCCCTGAAAGAATTGATCTTTCTCTTTTCATGCTGAGGCTCAAAGGGCCAAGTTTAATCCAGAGAAGCCTTTACACTCAGTTATCGACAAGAGTGAGGTCAGTAAGAGCTAATGGGGACTATTTCTACCTGTGCACATGGTCACACAGCAGCCAAGAGAAAGATGTTAGCAGCCAGAGCCTGTTTGGTGCTTGACCAAGGATGGGGGGCATAACTGCCCCTAATGCTTTGTTCTGGATTCTTTCTTCCCCCAGGAGCTGCAGTGAATCTGGCTCTAACATGCCCAAATCCAGATGCATGGGACCCCAGGGAACAAAGTCAGTTGAGGACAGCAAAAGAATCACAAAGCTTTCAGCTCTCTCGAGAAGTGGAGGAGGGTCTGGGAGAATGTCGAACTGTGAGACCCAAATTTCCCTGTTCAAAGGCCTGACTAGAGAGACAGAACTTCTCAACATGGCCAACAAGGCCCTCCCTGGCCTGGACCCAAACTTGCTCCAGCCGTACCTCCCCACTTTCCCCTCCCTTTATCTGCTCCAATCACACTTGCCTCCTGGTCCTCCTGACCTGCTCACCCCAGGGCCTTTGCACATGCTGTTTTTTTTTTTTAAAGATTTTATTTATTTATTTGAGAGAGAGAATGAGATAGAGAGAGCATGAGAGGGGGAGGGTCAGAGGGAGAAGCAGACTCCCTGCCAAGCAGGGAGCCCGATGCGGGACTCGATCCAGGGACTCCAGGATCATGACCTGAGCCGAAGGCAGTCGCTTAACCGACTGAGCCACCCAGGCGCCCGCACATGCTGCTCTTTTTGACCAGAATGCTTTTCTCTCCCCTCTTACTTGACAAACTCCCATTTATCACTTCCTCCAGAAAGTCTTCCCTGACCACTCACTGAAGCTATAATTGTGCATGCATTGGATGATCGATTTTTTTTTATATCGTCTGCTCCCACTGTAGTCTAAGCTCCAGGGCGCAGGAACCATACCTGATTCTTTTCTCTGTTATATCCCCAACACCTAGCAGAATGTCTGTCACAGAGTGAGTATCCAATAAATATTGAGTGACTGAATGAATAAGGAGTATCAACAGCGGTTGCCACAGATGGATAAGGCTCTGTCCATGTAAACATTAATTATCTAAAGGTTCAGGTGGTCTCACTAGTTTGAGGGATCCCAGAGCTAACTGGTGATCCAGGGAGCACTTCGGGAGACCCAAATGAAGGCAATAAGAGAACCACATATCAATGTCAAGGTTGAGAAAGATGGCAGGGAAGGAGGAAAGGTGGAGAGAACAGAATGGCCCATCTCCTCCCTCCCCACCCCCGCCCCGGCCCACCACTGCCAGCCCCACACATATTCCCAGAAACACTCCCCTCTCTACATCCTGGAGTGCAGTGAGTCTGCCAGGGCCCCGCCAATAGAGTCTCCCCATCTGCCTTTAATAATTGAACCTCAAATTTCAGCTTTGTACCTGGCGGCTCTGACTACATTTCCCAAGGCTGAGAAAACCTTCACCTCAGCCCACTCCTGCCACCGCGAGTTGGACCCAGCCATCCACAGAGCAGGGGAAGGGGGAGGAAAGTTTCTGACACCACTGATGGGGATGACGGTTATGAACGACTGGTTGTTCCGCTGCCGCCCGTCACACCCACGGGGAGAACCCTGGGGCGGGCGGCTCAGGGACCGAGTCCTCCTTACTGCAAGGCACGCTCAGCCCTCGGCACCAGCCTAGTGGAGTCATCAAATAAATCCAACATTTAGAAAAGGAGGGTGGGATGGGGGATTTCAGCAGACACTTTCCTGAAATGTAATGGCAATAAAAGAGAAAAATGGATCAGTTGCTCCAGATAACCGGCACCAGGGAAGTAATTATCCCACCCTGGTCCTCAGTCAGGATGCTGGTGGCGGAGGCACCTGCCCAGGTAATTCATCAGCCGCAGATTTATGGACTCCTTGGGAGCCCCTGTATAAAATCTCCCCTCCAGTTAACTCAAGACAATGCTATTTAGATTTTGTCAAGATTATTGCTCTTCTCTGCCATCCCTGAGTGGTCCCAGCGTGTGTGGTCCAACTGAATATGGGTTTGCTGGTGCCAGCCTGGAGGAAAGTGTCCACAAGTGAGCCCATTGTTTCCAGCTGCCCGAAACCTGCCCAAGGCCTTGCTTTCCCCCAGGAATCACTGAGCTGCTGGGGTCACATCAGGCAAACAGAGAGCCCAGCTGCACGATCATAGTGGAAAAGGCTGTGGTGTGTAGAAGTACCATGAGCCTCAGTCTCCTCATCTGTAAAATGGGAATCAGCATGGATGATGGGGGCTCTCATTGTCTCTGTTGTTTGAAATTTTAAAATGAGTATATGTTGCTTTTGAAAGGAGAAAATGAAGCACAACGAAATGGAAATAAAATGAAGATAGGAGTCCATACCTCATCAGTCTACAGCGAGAGTTGAACTGGATGGGACTCAGGGCGCCCACAGCCCACCGATGGGCACATGCTGGGCACACGAGGCATGTCGCTGCCAGGCTGCTCCTGTTACTGTGGCTGGTGGCGGCTGTTCTGCTGGAAATCTGGGTTCTTGGCAGGTGTTGACCATGTGACTTTGAACAGAGAGGATGACCTCTCTGATTCATCTATAAAATAAGACACTCTTTTCCTGCCTAGAGGCGGGGGGATGGACCAGAAGACCTTTTCCTGCTATTTCCAGTCCCAGAAACCCCGTTTGTGTCACGGCAGGGTTGGGGGCCATGGTGTTAACATTTCAAGAGGACGGGGAGAAGCTGAAGCAGCCCCTCCGCTTCCCCCTGGCCCCCCGCCTGCACTCACACACTCACTCATTCAGGCACCGGGAGCATTTATTTAGCACTCAGGAAGCTGCGGCCCAGTACCCCAGGAGCGCTGAGCCTGGCGGGCGAGGGACACAGGGACACGCAGGGACACGCAGGCATGGGCGAGTCTGGCACAGTGGGGGGCAGTGGCTGGGGCCCGGGGACGTGCAGGGCTTGTCTGCATTGCCTGCGGAGGGCAGGCAAGCTTCCCAGAAGAGCTGACATTGACCTGAGAAGGGGGAGGAGGCGTTTGTCAGGAGGCATGGTGGGAAGGGCACTTCAGGCGGGGGAACAGCATGTGCAAAGGCCCAGAGGCTCGGAAGCATTTGGGCTGTTCGAGGAAGAGCACCCAGCTCAGGATGGCTGGAGGATGGGGGATGTGCTTAAGGGGTGGAGCCAGAGGTGAGAGATGAGGCTGGGGAGCCCAGTGCCAGGGTCCTTCTCCCTGTCCCCACCACTGACACCCACAGCACTGCTTCCTGCATGTGAGTTTAAGTCCCAGCTCTGCTTTTGATCCACTATGTGACTCTAAGCAAGTGGCTTCACCTCTCTGAGCATCAGCTTCCTCAGTGATAAGATGAGGATAGGATGCCTCATAAATGTGTAAAAGAAATAAAGTTCTCATTCATTCATTCATTCATTCATTCATTCAGCAGCTAGGAGAGCATCTGTGCACTGGAGCATTCTCAAGCCCTTGATAATCCTTGGCTGATGAGGCCTCACTATTGCTGTGGTGACTCGAATGTGACCCGTGGACATGGCCACCCTGGCCTGGCCGCTGGGCGAGGAGGCAGCTGCCCAGGGAAGGAGGCAGGATTCCTGCCATGGGAAGGGGTGGGCTCCCCCTGAAGGCCCTCCTCCGGTTTGTCCCTGTCCTTCACTGCCCCTCAGGGCCCCTCGTCGCCCTTGTCCAGGGGCTCTACTCAACAAAGAAGCACAGGGTCGTGGCTGAAAGCTCTAACCCTGGAGGAGCCAGACCGACTGCGAATGTTAATGCTGCTTCCTCCGAGCTGGGAGACTTCAGGTAGTTCCCTCAGCTCTTGGAGCCTGTTTCTTCATCCGTAAAATAAAGGCGATAACAGTTCCTTCCTTATGGAGTGAAGTGAGATTAAGCATACCACTGTGCAGAGTATCCAGTAGACACTCAATAGTTGCTTACTATCATCGGTTGGTCTGACAGGTTTTGAGCTCCACCTGAGCTCTTCTCAGGTCCTCCCTCCGACTGCCTCATCCCATCCCCCTGCCCTGAGACCACTGCCCCCCAGCCTGGGCTGCAGGCTCATGACTTTGCCCCAGAGAAGCTGAGCATCTCAGGCCTGGCCCCAGGCTTGGCAGGAAGCTCAGCACCTGCCCCGTGGTGGGCACTCGATGCACGTAGGTGAATGGTGTTGTGGGAACGACGTCCTCCTCCCACTGCCCGGAACTGCCTTGCCTCAGCGGCTGCCCTGTTGGATAACCAACCCCACCCTACCCGGGACACCCGTCCCCAGCCTGCAGCTCTGCTCACAGTTCCATCCCTGAGCCACTGGCCTGCGTCTGGGGCCTGCTGCATCCCAAGGACCTCTGTGATGTCACTGCCCATCTGGATACCCAGGCGTCACTTCCTGTGGATCCCACCATTCTGTGTCCTCTTGTCTGACTGGACAGCCCTGCCATTTATCTGGCACTGACTGTACGTGTAGCAAGGCTAACTGTACTATGAGCCGCAGCCAGCTGGTGTCTAGGTCTTAGGAAAACTCGGTCTTCCTAAGGCCAGCTCAGGACAAAACATGCCACAATGAGGTCCTCCTGATTTCCTAGCTCTGCACAGCCTCAGAATGAGGCCATTTCCAGGAAAAAGACACCAAGAGAAGGAGATAACAGCCAAGGTGGTGACAATAAACTACAAACAAATGGCTATTCACAGTAGCATCTTTAATAAGAAAATACTCAGGAATAAATTTAACACGTGAAGGGCCAGATTTGTACACTGAAAACATTGCTGAAGATCTAAATAAACAGTGAGACATTTCATGTTCAAGGGCCAGAAGACTCCGTGTTGTCGACTTGGCAGTTCTCCCCAAAATGATCCACAGATTAAATGCAATCCCTATCAAAACCTCAACAAGGTTTTTTTACAGAAATTGACAAACTGACCTCAAAATTCATATGGAAAGTCAAAGGACCAAGAATACACCAATTTTGAAAAAGAACAAAGTTGGAGGACTTACCCTACCCAATTTTAAAACATACTATGAAGCCCTGGTAACCAAGATAGTGTGGCATTGGGGTGAAGATGGGAAACGGAAGGAAACTCAGATTCCTAAAATAAGCCATTAAATTTATGGGGAATTGATTTTCAACAAAGGTGCCAAGGCAATTCGATAAGGAAAGGACAATCTTGTCAACAAACAGTGCTAGCCATGTGAACTCAAATGCACACTTCATGCCATACACAAGAATTAACTCAAAATGAATCAAAGTTTTAAAAGTAAAAACTAAAACTATAAAACTTCCAGAAGACAATAAAGGAATAAATCTTCATGACCTTATATTAGGCAAAGAGTTCTTAGAAATGCCACCAAAAGGGGGTGCCTGGGTGGCTCAGTTGGTTAAGTGTCAAACTCTTTGTTTCAGCTTAGGTCATGATCTCAGGGTTGTGAGATCGAGCCCTGAGTCAGGCTCCACATTCAATGCAGTCTGCTTGAGATTCTTTCCCCAACCTTCTCCCTCCCCCTCTGCTCCTCTCCCTGCTCATGCTCGCTCTCTCTCTCTCTCTCTCTCTCTAAAATTTTAAAAAAAAAAATGCCTACAAAAACATGATCCATAAAAATAAAAAAAATTTTAAAAATCAGCAACTTCGGGGTGCCTGGGTGGCTCAGGCATTAAGTGTCTGCCTTCGGCTCAGGTCATGATCCCAGCGTCCTGGGATCGAGCCCCACATCAGGCTCCCTGCTCAGCGGGAAGCCTGCTTCTCCCTCTCCCACTCTCCCTGCTGTGTTCCCTCTCTCGCTGTGTATCTCTCTGTTAAATAATAAAAAAAAAATCTTAAAAATCAGCAACTTTACCTTATCAAAATTCAAAACTTTTGTTTCAAAGGACACCATTAAGAAAATATAAAGACAATCCATAGACTGGGAGGAAACATTTGTAAACTGCATGCTGTGAAGGTCTTGTACCCAGAGTATGTCAACAACACTTATAATTTAATAAGAAGAAGACAAACATCCCAATTTAAAAAAAATGGGCCAAGACTTGGGTAGACATTTCACTAAAAAAATATATGAATTCTAATTCAGTAATAATAACATGCTCAAATGTTCAGCTAATGACATTAGTCATTAGGTTAAATGCAAACTAAAACCAGCAATGATATCCCAATACACACCCATTTGAATGTCTATAATCTTTTAAAAACACAATACCATAACAATGCAGAGAAACAGGGAATCTCATAAATAGACAAATATATAAATATATAGATAGATAGATAGATATATCTTCTGTTGCTGGTAGGAATGTAAGATGGTAGGTACAATCACTTTGTCAAAACAGCCTGGCAGTTTCTTAAAAAGTTAAACATAAACTTACCATAAGACCCAGCAAGTCCATATTCCCAGGAATCCCCCCAAGAGAAATAAAAAACATACGTCCACCAAATGATTCATGCACAAACATTCATAGCAGCATTATTTACAATAGCCAAAATGTGGAAACAACCCAAACATCCATCCACTGGTGAATGGATACATAAATGTGGTTATCCATCCAATGGAATACTACTCAGCCATGAAAAGGAAGACCCACTAATACATACCACACTTGGATGAACCTCAAATCTGTTATGCTAAGAAGCCAGATGCAGAAGACTACATGCTATAGGGCTCTCTTTATTTGAAATGGCCACAAAAAGCAAATCGATAGAAACAGAAATCAGACCAGTGAATGCCTAGGACACTGTATGAGTGTATTGCAGGAAGAGGGGAGGGTAGAGGTGGGGCTTAACTGCAAAACAAACACAAGGGAGCTTTAGGGTGATAGAAATGTTCTAAAACAGGATTGTAGTGATAACTGCTCAACTCTGTAAGTTTACCAAAAATCAGTGAATTGTACTGTTAAAATGGTTGAATTTTATTGTGAATTATACCTCACTAAAACTATTTACTTAAGAAATAACTCACTCGGGATCCCCGGGGTGGCTCAGTCAATTAAGCATCTGACTCTTGGTTTCGGCTCAGATCATGATCTCAGGGATGTGAGATGGAGCCTGGCCTAGGGCTCCACGCTCAGCAGGGAGTCTGCTTGGAATTCTCTCTCCCTCTCCCTCTGCCCCTCGCCCTCATGCTCTCTCTCTCTCTAATAAATAAATAAATCTTAAAAAAATAACTTACTCATAACTCTGCACCCCATAGAAATGGCTAAATGAGGAAGACGATAAGTAACAAACACAGTTCTCTCCCTTCTCTTTCTCTGCCAGCTCTCATTTCCTTCTGAGAAAAGAGATGGAATGGAGAGCAGCCTAGTGATTTGCACCAGTCTTAGCATGGAGGCAGAACTCCAGCATGGCCAGGCCCTGGCCCTCTCTTCCTTCAACCCCCTCTGCTCTCCCATGCCTTATTTCCACCCTAAACACACTGGCTTTCTTTTGGGACTTCAAAGCAGCAAGGTTCTTCCCACCTCAAGGCCTCTGTCTGTGCTAGCACCCTGTGAGGAATACATTTCCCTCCCTGCCTAGTTCTGCTCAATCCTTAGGCCTCAGCTCAATTGCCTCTTCCATAGGAAAGCCTTCCCTGAGCCAGGCCAGATCCCTCTATGAATTAATATCATAGACCATATTATATCTTTCTTCTTGATGTAACTTACCACAGTAGCAACTTTGCATTTATTTAAGACATCATTCGATTCATGTTAGTCCAGTCCCCATGAAGACAGGGACCATATCCACTTTGCTCACCATTATACCTGAGGGCTCACCACAGTGCTTGGCACATAGTAGTTGTTCAGTTAATTGCTGAAAGTTAAAATTCTAAACTTCTTAAGATCAAGAGATTATAGCATTCAAAACTGTTTGTTATTTTGAAATATGATAATCCATCACATTATGCAATTATTATGTTCCCAAAATATTTCATGTGTCAAAGAACAAAAAAACTACAAAACACTAGTAAAACCTGACCTTGCAGTTTACCATTTTATCATTTAAGGAGCTTTTTTTCTCCTCTCTAGTCAGGCTAAACAAGGACAAAAAATGTAAGAAAATACAAATTGCTAATATCAGAATGATCATCACTATTGGGCCCACTGCCATCAAAAAGATACTAAGGGAATAACTCTGTGTGCACAAATTTGATGATTTATATGATATGGGCAGATTTCTTGAAAGATGCAAACTACCAAAACTCACAGAAAGAGAAATAATCTGAATAGCCATATATCTATTAAAGAAATTTAATAAATAATTATTTTTAAATCTTCCCCCCCTCCAAAAAAATACACCAAGCCCAGATGGTTTTACTGGTGAATTCTACCAAATGTTTAAGGAAGAAATAGTACCAATTCTTCACAATCTCTTCCAAAAAATAGAAGCAGAGGGAACATGTCTTAACTCATCCTATGAGGCCAATATTATCTTCATACCTAAAGCAGATAAAGACACTATAACAAAAGAAAACTACAGACCAATATCTCTTTTAATATAGATGCAAAAATTACCAAGAAAATATTATCAAATCGAATCTAACAGTGTATAGTAAGAATTATAAAGGACAATCATGTGGGCTTTATTCCAGGTATGCTGGGATAGTTCAACATTTGAAAATCAGTCAGTGTAGGAGCCCCTGGGTGGCTCAGTCGTTAAGCGTCTGCCTTCAGCTCAGGTCATGATCCCCACAGGGTCCTGGGATCGAGCCCCGCATCGGGCTCCCTGCTCAGTGGGAAGCCTGCTTCTCCCTCTCCCACTTCCCCTGTTTGTGTTCCCTCTCTCGCTGTGTCTCTCTCTGTCAAATAAATAAATAAAATCTTAAAAAAAAAAGAAAGAAACTCAGTCAATGTAATCCACTATATCAAAAGACTAAAGAAGAAAAAGCATATGATCATATCAATTGATACAGAAAAAGCAATTGACAAAATCCAAAGCCAATGCATCATCATGAGAGAAAGAAAGAAACAAAGAAAGAAGGAAAGAGAGAAAGGAAGGAAGGAAGGAAGGAAGGAAGGAAGGAAGGAAGGAAGGAAGGAAGGAAGAAAGAAAGAAAGAAAGAAAGAAAGAAAGAAAGAAAGAAAGAAAGAAAGAAAGAAAGAAAGAAAGAAAGAAAGAAAGAAAGAAAGAAAAGAGGGAGGGGGGAGAGAGGGAGGGAGGGGGAAAGAAGGAAGGAAAAGGAAAAACTCTTAACAAACTTGGATTAGAGGAAACTTCCTCAACTCAATAAAGAACATCTACCAAAAACCCTACAGCTAACATCATACTTACTGGTGAGACTAAGATCAAGAATAAGGCAAAGAAATCCTTTCTTACTACTCCTATTCAACATCATACTGGAAGATGTAGCTAGTGCAATGAGACAAGAAAGAGAAATAAAAATATATTATTCACAGATGGCATGATTTTCTATAGAAACCTCTCCCCCAAATTCTGCAAAACCCTATTAGAACTAATTAGTACAGCAGGACCATAGGATACAAGGTCAATATACAAACATTTATTGCTTTCCCATATACCATCAAGGAATAATCAGAATTTGAAAAAAAAAAAAGTATTCTATACCATTCACAACAGCACCAAAAAAAAAATGAAATACTTTAGGTATAAATCTAACAAAATAGGGCGCCTGGGTGGCTCAGTTGGTTAAGCGACTGCCTTCGGCTCAGGTCATGATCCTGGAGTCCCTGGATCGAGTCCCGCATCGGGCTCCCTGCTCGGCAGGGAGTCTGCTTCTCCCTCTGACCCTCCCCCCTCTCCTGCTCTCTCTCTCTCATTCTCTCTCTCAAATAAATAAAATAAATAAAATCTTTAAAAAAAAAATCTAACAAAATATGTATAGGATCTGTGTACAGAAAAGTTTAAAATATGAAAAAAGAATTTTTTAAATCTAAGCAAAGGAGATAGTCCATGTTCATGGATTAAAAGGCCCAATACTGCTAAGATGTTGACTTTTCCCAACTTGATATACAGACTCAATGCAATACCAATGAAAATCCCAGTAAGTTAGTTCGCAGGTATTGGCAAACTGTTTCTGAAATGCATATGGAAGGGCAAAGGATCTAGAATAGCCAATACAATAGTGAAAAAGAAGAATATATTTTTCTGGTTGTGGCTCAACCTGGTGAGGAGCTCTGGTCTACCAACAGTCCGTGCAGGTCCTCAGACGCAAGAAGACGGCCACAGCGGTGGCGCACTGCAAACCGGGCAACGGCCTCATGAAGATGAATGGGCGGCCCCTGGAGATGATCGAGCCACGCACACTACAATAGAGGCTACTGGATGTTCTGTTTCTAGGCAAGGAGCGATTTGCCGAGGTGGATATCCGAGACCGAGTGAAGGGTGGTGGTCATGAGGCTCAAATTTACACAATCCGCCAGTCCATCTCCAAAGCCCTGGTGGCTATTATCAGAAATACATGGATGAGTCTTCCAAGAAGGAGATCAAAGACATCCTCATCCAGGACAACCAGACCTTACTGGTAGCTGTTCCATGGCACTGCAAATCCAAGAAGTTTGGTGGTCCTGGTGCCCATGCACACTACCAGAAATCCTACCAATAAGCCTATCGTGAGGATCAGGTTTCACCTTTATAATAAACAATTGTCACAGTACTTAAGATTATAATAAGAAAAAAAAAAGAACAAATTTGGAGGACTCATGCTATCTTATTTCAGGACTAACAATAAAGTTACAGTAAGACAGCGAAAGTTAGACACATAGATCAGTGGAATAGAACAGAGAGCCCAGAAATAGACCCATATAAATACAGCTGACTGATTTTTGCAAAGGAGCAAAACAAATCAATGGATAAAGTGTAGTCTTTTCAACAAATGGTGCTGGAACATTTAGACATCCATATGTAAAAAACAAACAAAAAAAAAACAGACACAGACTTTATATCTTTCACAAAATTGTCTCAAACTTGGTCATAAACCTACCTATAAAATGCAAAACTATAAAATTTCTAGAAGAAAACACAGGAGAAAAATTAGGGAACCTTGGGTTTGGCTACAAGTTTATAGATACAACACCAAAATCACCTTACATGGAAAACAATTGACAAGTTGAAATGTACTAAAATTGAAAGATCTTGCTGCGAGGAAGACACTGTTTTAAAAAAAATGAAAATATGAGGCAGACATTGGGAGAAAATATTTGCAAAACTCATAGCTGGTAAAGAATTTGTATCCA
This sequence comes from Mirounga angustirostris, assembly GCF_029215605.1. Classification (NCBI taxonomy): domain Eukaryota; kingdom Metazoa; phylum Chordata; class Mammalia; order Carnivora; family Phocidae; genus Mirounga; species Mirounga angustirostris. The sequence continues at coordinate 168,032,595 of NW_026991712.1, forward strand.
AAATACACAAGGAACTCTGAAAATTCAACAATAAAAAAACAAACAGCCCAGTTAAAAAAATGAGCAAAAGATCTGAACAGATACTCCACCAAAGAAGATATACAGGTGTCAAGTGGGCATATAAAAAGATGTTCAACATCATTTGTCATCGGGGAATTGCAAATTAAAACAACAAGGAGATAATACTACATACCTATTAGAAAAGCTAAAAATTTTTTTTTAATTAATAATGCCAATTGCTGGCAAGGATATAGAGTAATAGGAACTCTCTCTCATTGCTGGTGGGAATGCAAAATGGTACCGCCTCTTTAGAAAGCAGCTTGGCAGTTTTTCACAAAACTAAACATAGTCGGGCGCCTGGGTGGCTCAGATGGTTGAGCGTCTGCCTTCGGCTCAGGTCATGATCCCAGGGTCCTGGGATCGGGTCCCACATCGGGCTCCCTGCTCCTTGGGAGCCTGCTTCTCCCTCTGCCTTTCTCTCTCTCTCTCTGTCTCTCATGAATAAATAAATAAAATCTTTAAAAAAAAAAATAAAAAAAAAAAAAAAAAAACCTTTAAAAAAAAAAAAAAAAAAAAAAAAAAAAACTAAACATAGTCTTACCATATGATCCAATAGGCACACTCCTAGCTATTTATACTATACTATATATTATACTATATTATACTATAACCACACACACACAAAAATTCATACAAATATTTATAGCAACTTAATTCACAATTGCCCGAAACTGTAAGCAACCAACATGTCCTTCAATAGATGAGCAGAGAAACAGACTGGAATACATCCAGATAATGAGACATTATGCAGTGATAAAAATAAATGGGCCATCAGGCCACAAAAAAATATGAGTGGATTTTAAATATGTATTGTTAATGAAAGAAGTTTGAAAAGGCTATGTACTCTGCATTGATATGACATTCCGGAAAAGGCAAAACTATGAGATGGTAAATGGATGGGTTTCCTCATCATACACAATTACTCATCTCAAAAGCTCCTCAAATGTAATTTCTCAAAGTTCGGGCTGCCAGTCTTCCCTCCGTAGCTGGAGCTCTGTTGTCATCACCTCCATTCACTCATCCAGTTCCTAGAGTAAGAAACCTAGGGGCCACCTTGACACCTTCCTCCCCCTCACCTCCAACACCCCACCCCAACACATTCCCCATCCGCCAGCCATTGTGATGTTGGGAAGGGAGTTGTGATCATGGCGTCCCTCCAGTCAAGGATTCTTCCATGGCATCATGTTTCCCCCTGAGTCAAAATACATCTCTTTGGTCTCAAGCCCTATAGGGTCCATCTCTCTTAGTCAACTCACAGCACAATTTCTCTCTCTCTTTCTCTCTCTCTCTCTCCACTGGGCTCTGGCCTCACTGGTAGGATGTGTGTGATTTGAGTGATGTTATCAATCAATGCTTCTTGACGATGTCGTGCTCATCCCACGACAGGGCCTTTGTACGTGCAGTCCCCTCCTCCATGGCAGACCATTCTTAATGGCCTCACCATCAACCATCTCAGCTGTACTCGGTGCTCAGGAAAATAAATAAAGGAAAAGAAAGCTCTCATTGCAACACTGCTCCAGGGATTCACAACCCCCAAACAGCAGAGGTATAAGCAGGTTTTAAAATAAGGAGGACAACTTAAGGGTGGAATAAAGGCAGGGAGCATGTCTGGTAGGTTCCTGAGAGCTCTGGAAAGGCATTGCTCACTCCTCACCAGCCTCCTCTGGGTGTACCTGGGACTTGTTTTCATTAACGCCTTTTTAGAGCAGCTTCACAGATCATCATGTCAAGGTGTTATCCAGTGTTTTCCAAGAAGCTCCACTCTTGTGGAAAATGCCCAGTGATGGCGGAAGAGGGCAGAGCAGCTGTCCCCCCTCCCAGCCCTCAGCCACCCTTCCGTCTCTGGTCAAGTCCCTTCTGGCTGCCTCACCAACCTGAGCGATGTCCAAGAGAAACGCAGCTGGATATTCGTTACATCAGAGAAACCAGAATTTACTCGGTGACTACCATCAGTGGGGAAAGTCAAGCGCCCCTCAGATCTGGGCAGAGGTGACAGGGTATGTCAAAGGGAGAATGGGGGGTGTGGGAGGTGGCCGGGGCTAGAGCAGAGTCGGGGAAGTGAAAAGTGGGAAGCCTTGAGCTGTTAGAAGCTATGTTAACATTTGTTCAAGTCTTTATAGGCCAAGGGTGAGGCCTAGTCGAGAGGAGGGCTCAGAGGAGCCTGGCTAGCGTGGGCAAGGACCGAGTCTTTGTCGGAGACCAGGGGCACTCCGTCATTCTGGGCCGCCGCTTCAATGTGCTTATGATGCTTAGGATCTGGCTAACGCTCCCCAGGCGAAGTTCTTAAAAAGCCTCCTCTGTGAGTCGACAGTGCATTTCCCTCGCAACGTGGATCTGACTCAGTTTCGTTCCCTGACAGCACGATGTCCAGCTCTTTGGAGGACCTTGGGAAGATCCTCCTGGAAATCAGAACTGGAGATAGAAATTGAGCTTATTTTTAAGGGTTGCATTGGAGCATGGAAGTAATGGATTCATAAATAAAAATCATTTTCTGTAGGCCCCTGGAGAGTGCAGCATTTCAAGAAAGGCTTTGGGCAAGTCATTCTGTAACGTGTAGAATTGCTTTCTATTGTACATAGTCTCTGCTTGGATGGCTGGTTCACACACATGTGTAAATTATAGAGGTAATAGAGGATTTTTGTAGAAAGAAAGGGGGAGGAGAGAGGAACAGATGGTTGGATGTACAAGCCTGGGGCTTAGAAAGATGTCCAGGCTGAGGTCTACATTTGGGAACATCAGCCTATGAATGGCACTTCAAGGCCACACACAAGTCCGGTGAGGTCCCCAAGGGGCGGAGGGAGGGTAAGGAGGAGAGAACCAAGGGCAGAGCCCAGGGACAGTACAAGGTTTGTGAGTTGAGGAGCCAGAAAAGAACCAGCAAAGGAGACAGACAAGGAGCAGCTAAGGAGGTAGGGGGAGAACCAGGGAAGGGGGGATCCCAGGAGCAGAGAGAAGGGAGAGTTTCTGAGGGGAGTGAGCAGCTGGGCCAAATACTGTTCGGTCAATGCCACCGAGAGTTGACTGTTGGGTTTATCAATGCATCGGTGACTGGTGACCTTGACAAGAACAGGTGCGGTGGAGAGCGAGGGACTGAAATCCAGTTCAAGTGGAGTGAAGAGTAAAGGGAAGGAGGGGACTTGGTGGTTCTTGCTGTACTGTGCAGGGAAGCAAGGGGAGCAGAGAGGTGTGAGGTTGACTCGTTTTTATTTGGGGGGATTACAGAGTTAGTGCTGTGTTTGCACACCGATGGGAATGACCCAGAGGAGGTGGGAACGCTGATGATGTAGGCAACAGGGCAGGGATCTCGGGCACAAGAGGCTGTGGGCAGGGATTGAGAGCCCAGGTGTTCAGAGGGTCTCAACACGTGAGAAACTTCCCTGAGGGTTTCCCAATACAGGCACAATTCCCTCCAGATAGTTATCTGTGTACAAACCAAGATTATTAAAATCATTAGCATGCCGTTCATATTTTTCAGCAACCTACTTTCTTTATCCAAAAACATACCACAGACATTCTCCAAAATTGGAGCATGGAGGCCAAATGCAATCATTTTAATGGCTGTTTCATTTTCATTAGTATGGATGTGCCATAGTTTAGATAACCCACCTCCTCCTGATGGACAGTTCGATTTCTCCAATCTTTGTTATTACAAATAACATCGTAGTGAAGATCCTTATATAGTTTGTACTCTGGAGTATTTCAGAATGACCGACTCCCAGAAGTGAACTTGCTGGGACAAAGGGTATGTGCATTTTGAATTTTGACAGATGGTGCTTCAACCTCATCCGCTAAGGTGACCCCGGGGAACATCCCACCGGCAGGATCAGGACGAGAGAGAGAGGGCGGGTCACACGGGAGATTGGTTTGGGTTTGGACTTCCGGTAGCTGACTTGCTGCAGGTGGTTCAACCTGAAAGTGTGTCAGGACCGAACGTGGTGAGCTGTTCATCTCCGGGCTGTGGGAACGTGGCTGCCCTCCTGGTCCAGGGGCTGGAGAGGTGGAGAACTGGACAGGGGGCAGAGAGAGCTGGCAAGCGGGGGACAGCGGCACAGAGCTGGGGAGCTGTGGGGCGCCCTGGGGCAGGGAGTCAGGGTTCTGGCCGGCCCGCAAACCACTCGCATGGGGCCCCGGCGAGGGGTCAGCCTCTCCCTGCCCGACCATAGCATCTGAGCCCTGCAGGTGCAAGGAGGTGACAGACAGGAAAATGAGGTTGTCAGTGTCCCGACAGAGACAGCGGGCCGCCCACTGACAGTCACCCTCCTCTTCTTCCTCACTGAACACCAGTTTTCTTCATGGACAACAATTTCCCAGCTTAAAAGCCTTACACTGGCCCCCAACAGTCAGTCCTGTGACACAGCTTGGGACCCTGAGATGGGACATCGGCGGGGCTTGCTGTGGACCCCGCATCGCCTGTCCTGAGCGGGACCCTGCGGCCCAGGGGGCGCAGCCGCGCTGGGACCTCAGGGGCAATCGCACACACTGAGGACACTCAGGGGGAACAGAGGAGGAGACCGGCCCCGGGGCATCTTGCAGCCGCTGGGCCTTCCCCGGTCCCCGCCTCATTAGGAAGCAAACCTGATTTGTTTACACCTGTTGGCCAGGCTCCCCTTACTCTGCGGAATAACATTCCTCTATGTGCGAGCAGCACTGTGGGGTGACAGGGCAGCAGACTGACCTCCAGGAAACCAGGCCCCCTCCCTCTTCACCGCTGGCCAGCTTCGAGGGGTCCGGGGGCGGGGCCTCTCTGAGCCTCCCTCCCCCATCGGTAACCAGGGCAGCACTCCCAGGACGCCAGCCTCGCAGGAACTAAGGAAGAGAACATGCCACAAACTCTGAAGTCCTGGGAAGCGGTCCTATCTCTGACCCGGCAGCAGCTGACCTTGGGCAACCCCCTTTCCCCCGGCTACCGTCTAGCCCTTCGCTGTCTCGTGTTTCAGCAGGACAGTGCTGACCTTCCAGGCTACTTCAGGGGTCAGGGCGTGGCCCCTGGAGCCAATGGGAGTCAGTTCAAGACTTTGGATCAGGTGTTGCGGAAGCTTTCCCTTCTCTGCTGGACTCCAGTCTGGATGGAAAAACCATCTGGTCCCCAAGAAGGGCACCTCAGCGCAGCCTGGCAATGGGAGAGATGCTACAAAACCACACAGAAGGTTCTGGAGGCATCACCTGAGCCACCGCAGCAAGGTCTCACTAAAGGCCCCTCCACCCATCCCTGAGCTTTTCAGTGACATAAAGCCAGCAAGTCCCTTCTGAGCTCCAGCCAGGTGGCACTGAGGTTCCTGTCACAGGACATGAAAGAGCCTAATGGTTGCCTCCCCTCCAGCACCTAAGTCTCCACGTTGAGACCAGCACAAAACTTTGCTGCCTCAGCTTCTCCCCCCGGGTATGAGTCAGATTCATCTCCCGCAGAGGAAGCTGCCGAAACCACCCCGTAATGGCATCTCCAAGGGCGAGGGTGCGTGATCCCCAGACTCTAATGAACCGAGCAGCCCTGTCCCCTCCTGGCCCGGCCTCACGCGGTGACCGTGAAGGCTGCTATGTCAGCCCTGTGGCTCCCTGGGGGTTCTCTTGCCTTCCCCTGGCAGAGGCGGGTGTGAGCCAGGAGGCCACCGGTCAGATTTAGGGCTGGGGGCATAGAGGGCAACCACACAGAACCCCAAAAGTCAAGGCTCAATGTGGGAGCCGTCTTAGACATGACCTTGTTCTGCGGATGTGCAGACTAAGCCCAGAGAGGCTGAGGGACTTGCCCCGGGTCACACAGTGGTCTGGAGACTGAGCTGGGTCCAGAACCCAGATATCCCCATTCTGATCCAGTTGCTCCTTCTACCCCATCAAGGTATCCCCCAGGATTAGACCAGTTTCCTCCCCCGTCCCCCCAGCACTTTCTCCTTCCCTTTGGGATTCTGGAGAGAGTCAAGCCTAAGCAGCCCTCCCAGAGAATCCTCACTGTCTCCCCGAGTCTGCATAACACTGGGCACCCCCATTGTGCTCCAGATTCTCTCAGCTCTTCCGTCCGCGGGCCCTGCCACTGTGGACGCAGAGGGGAAACGGAGGCACACTGCAGTGGCGGCTGCCCTGGTCCCCACGTGGGAGCGGAGGTGTGAGCTCGGGTGCTGCTCCTTTTCTCAGATCTTGTGGGTGCCCTTCCTCACCCCGAGTCAGGATCTCCCCCCACCCCCCAGCCCCCGCGATGAGACAACGCTGCTTTGTCCCCTGGTCCACACGGGATGTTTTCTCACGTTTTCTTTCCTTGGAATCTGTTTGGAACGGAGAGACGGGCTATAAGCTGTGGGACCCAGCTGGCAGAGCACGTAGCTTGGGGCTAGAGGTCACCATTTTGGCACGGCCGTGGTGGGGTGGAAGTGAGCAGAGGAGCCAGCCGTCCACAGGGAGGAGGAAGAAGATGGGCAGAGGGAACTAGAGACAAGTCATCGTGTAGATCCAGTCAGAGACACACACAGAGACAGGAAGACCCCAGGCCCCAGAACACCAGCTCTTCTGTCTTCAGTTGGGGTCTGAGGGGGCCCCTGCGTCCTTCCACTAAGCCATCTTTCCATGCGAGCTCCTTTGTGTGGGTCTGTGAACCAGTTAGGGGTCTTCTCTGCTGAACGTGTCAGAAAACTCAACCCAAACTGGCTTAATCAAAGGAGAATCATTGATCCACGTCATGGAAACTTTCAGGGCTGGGGCTGGTTTCAGAAACAGCTCGAAGGGGCCTCCAGCAATGCCACCAAGACCTGCCTTCTCTCCGTCCCTCCTTCACTCATTGTCTTCCTTCTCAAGCTACACCTAAAAAGGCGGCAAGAGCTACAGACTCTGAACTTCCAAGGTTAAATTCAGTGGCAAAGAGCAATGTCTCCTTCTCAGACACCCCAATAAAAGCCCCATTGCATCTCACTGGCTCCATTGGGTCCTATGTTCTCCCTGTGCTAACTAGTATGGCTACAGAACTCCATTGCACAGATTGGTTAAGGCTCGGTCCCATGGCCCTGAGCTACAGTGCAACCTCGCCACCCCCCCCACCCCCGGAGTGGGGGAGGGAGGACCCACAGACAAAGTCAGCACGACTGCTCTAGGAGGACAACGCTCAAGCAAAGACAGGACTTCAAAGGGGAGGGGAGGGTGAAATGAGGTCCCCAGTGAAACACATCTGTATGATTTTTTCCTCCTTTTTGCCCCCAAGTTGGTAGCTCTTCTGTATGGCACAAATGAGTACAAGTAAATACTGAGAAAATCTGAATCATGTGATTGGCTTGTAGCAACATCCATACCCTGGTTGTGATATTGTCCTACAGTTTTATAAAATAATACCATGGTAGAGGGGACTGGGTAAAGGGTACAAGGAATCTGTCTGTATTCCTTTTTTTTATTAAAATGTTAAAATTAAATGTTAATAAATTCCCCCACAAGGTTACAAACACTTCCTGAGCTGGGTGTTGGTGGTAGGATCCCCCTTTTCCCGTGTCACCTAGTGGTGTGGGTGGGGCTCCTGGTAGATCCCGGGGAGGCTGGGTTGCCTTCTTTTGCTGGGTTGGGGGTAATAGAGAAACTGGGTCTGGGTCTCCTTATTCAATGGGCAGGAGGTCTGAGACACCTTGCCACTGTGTTGTTCTTCCAGTTCTGGGACCCCTAGCCCATTTGCCTCCCTCTCTCCGCTCTTCAGCATGCTCCTCTGATTGTTTCTCACATCATTCCTGAAGCTGATAGTCCTATCGAGTGGGGAGGAGCAAGGAAAGACCTCCGTATTATTTCTTATAACTTCATATGGCTCTACAATGACCCCCAAAGAAAAAAGGTGAATTTAAAAAATAAAATAAACATATGCAAGGGAAAAAAAAAGCAATAAAATTAAATAAGACTAACACCACCAGCCTCATTGGATCACCACAGAAAATAAATTAACACATGCAAAGAACATAGCCTGTGCCTAGCACTCAGGGGGATGCATGATGGATAATCATTTCTTCTCCACTAATTTAGGAGTGTTTAGCTGTGTTTCTAAAGTTTTGGGGAACTAAAAACATAATTGTTAAAGACAACTATAAATTGTCTTGTATAGAGGGGAGTGAGTCAATCCAAAAGTCCTAATGGCTGTTACTACTAACTAACCGTAATAACAGTGCTTCTGTGGGTAAATGTAGTCCAAACTCCAAGCACCGACCACACATCCTCCCATCCCATGGCCACGCCCCAGAACGGGCATCACAGTGTTTGGGGACCCAAAGCAGAGCCAGACCAGACCCTACAGACAGAGGGGATGGAGTGAGGGGTCGACAAGAGCCCAGGATCATGAGCGTGCCTTAGGTTCACGGGCAAAGACCACCAGCGACACCACCCACCGTGGGCTGGGGGTTCCTGTGTGCCAGGCTCCATGTGTGTACCATCTCACTAATCCTCACCGCCAGTCTCTAAGGAACGGACTAGTATGAACCCATTCTATAGCCAAGGGGATTGACACTTTGGGAGGTTAAGGAGGTTAAGGAGTTTGTCCAGGGTCACAGTGGAGATCTAAACCCCAGACCTGGAGCCGACTCCAGCCCCCTGCCCCTGACCACTGCACTCACTTCCCCTCTGCTCCTGGGTGTCCTTTCGTGCAGCTTCAAAGGCTCATCTCCTCAACCACCTTGGGAGGTAGAATCTGATCGGATCACTGACCCCCATCGGCAAATGAGGGAACTGAGGCCCAGAGCAGGGAGGCAACTTGCCTGAAGTCACACAGCAGGGAAGTAAGAAGCCCTGTGCGCCTGACTCCTCCTTGGTTCCTTCCTCTGCTCCCCGCTTCCCTCCCCACAACACCTCTCAGAGGAAAGCACAGACTGGGGCCCCCTTCTCTCTGGGGGTAGCAAGGGCCTCTTGAGCCCACAGAGAAGCCTCTGTTTGCAGTGCCTCCTGTCCTGGTGGCCCAGCCCCGCCCTGCACCTCCCCCTCCCAGGTCTACACCACACCCTCTCTCCCCCTCCTCCCCTGAGCCCTGGGGCTGTTCCTTTGATGTGTCTGCTTTAATTATTACCTTCAAGGAGAGAATCCAGGAGGTGAACACAAAAGACCTGCCTCTGATAATTGAAGGCTGCGGATGGGGCCAGGGCGGGCCCTGCACTGACGTGCCATTAGCCTCTGCCAGGGTGGAACAGCCACCCACACGTGCTGCCCTCTGTGCCCGCGGAGCCAGGTCTATGTGGGGAGCAGGAGCAGCGTGGCTTCAGAGCAGAGGGGTAAATCCAGGGTTCTGGGGCCGGACAGCGGGGAATGGAGTAGGTTGGCACCAGACGAGTCAGCACTCAGCCAGTAGCAGTTGTCAGAGAGATGTGGGCCATGTGGCCACCACCCCCAGCCTGGCCCGGGCACCACCAGACCCAGCAAGGGGCGCTGCTGGGCTTCTTTCCGGACCCCCTGCTCCTGACTCGGCGCTGGTCTCTGCTGATGCCCTCTGCCCTGGCTGTGAGACTCAGGTCTCCTAGGCCGGGCCCTCCACACCCCCCTGGGACTGCACTGTGGAACCGCCCTCCTGCCCAGTCCGTGCCCTGTCCTGGGCGGGAACTGCCCGGGCCTGGCCCTGAGGGACACACCCCGAAGACCGGCTGCAGACTGGTCCCAGGAGGCCTAGTCCCCACCCCCCCGCCCCTACCCCACACATCTTGAGAAGAAGAGTTCAGACAGTGAGGTGAGAGTCTGGGCCCCCTCAGGCTCCCTGCAGGCAGTTCCCCGGGGGGACAGTGGGGTGCGTGTGCATCCTGCTTGGACACTTACCATCTGTGTCACTCGGGCAAGTTGCTAACCTCTCTGAATCCCAGCTTCCTCTCCTCAAAGTGGGAAAAAACACCTCCTTTTCCCTCTGTAGGCCTCAGTTTCCTGCCCCCAACTGCAAAATAAAGCCCATGTCCATTGGCCCTTCCCTGTCTGTGTTTCCAGCCAGTATGTGAGCAGGGCCGAGCCCATCTTGCTCCCTGCCACGTCCCTGTGCCCAGCACGCCGCAGGCCCTCAGTAAACACTTGTAACATGAACGCATGAGCAAGATGAGCTCTGATCGCCCTGGGTCCTCAGCGAGCACTCCGTGGACCAGCAGCAGTCGCATCACCCAGGGTCTTGCTAGAAAAGCAGCAGCTCAGGGCAACACCCCGCACCCTCCGGGGTTACAGCTGCACCCACATGGCCTCAGGACAGGTGCATCCAAGTCCCAGGAGCCCTAGAGCCTTGGCCTCCCTCCTCTGCCACCCACCGTGATGCTCGTTCATCAGGTCACCTCCCTGAGCCTCTGCCTTCCCCTCTGAAAACCAGCAGTTGCACCCCTTTCCCTGGGGACTGTCAGGAAGATTAAGGGATCATGGACCCAACATACTGGCTCCCAGGAGACGCTCCGTAAGTGGGGCTCTGTCTCCTTCCCTCTCTTGTCCCGGCTCAGGCCACCGCAGGAAGTACCGGAGGGGCTCATGCCCTGCCACTGGCCGGCTCTGGAATGCACTCTGCAGCCCAGGCTGGGAGCGCACCTGTCAGCGGGAGCCCGGGGCTCTGGGCACCAGCTGAAACCAGCTGCCCTTCTCTGGCAGGTGGCAGGGGGCCCAGTCCTCACTACACAACGGCTGCCCACCCGCCTTGCCTGCCTGGCCCTGTGGCCCCTTCCGGAGCCCCAGCCTGGTGCCTCCCTGTGTGCCTCCCTCTGGCTGTCCCTTTCCATGGGGAAGGTGTCCCCTTCCTTGCCGCCAGGCTGGCCCACCCGACTCTATGTCAGAGCTGCTGCCTGCACTCTTGCTACCCAGCCCCCACCCCCCGCCTCCCTGCCTGGGCCGATGCCCAACAAGGCTGGGGCCTCTAGCCTGTATCAGGAAGGCCCATCCAGTTCTGATGCTCCAAGATCAAGGCCGTTGGTTCTCTGTGGCTGTCCTCCAGCCTCAGCCACATGAGCCTCAGTCCACCCCTGCCTCTCCCCTGGGTCCCAAGTCTCATCTGCCCACTTGATTGTCCACTTGGATGATGTTCAGTAAACCCAAACTGAGCAGAAAGCGGAGGGCCGATGACCACGATGTAGCACAGAAGCCCCAGCCAGTCCACTCTCCACCTGCTGGGGGTGCTGGGGCTGAGGCTGGTGGGGGCCGTGCAGATCCGTGGGGCCCAGCCGCGGTGCAAGGACACGTCTGTCTCTGGGGAACCACTGCGCTGACATTGGTCTTGGGGGGGTGGAGTTGGCTGGTTCTGAGCCCTGGGTGCTCCGTGCCCCGGATGCTCTTAGTAATTGTTGCAGAGCCCTGGGTGCCCCACCCATGTCCCCAGAGTGGGGTGGTGGACAGTAAAATATCCCCCAAACCGAGAAGGCACTTTGAGACCAGAAAATGAAGCCGATGACTCTATACAGTTGACACAGAGTTTTATTTGGGATAATTTACTGACAGGGAGGATCTGGTGGAGGACATTCCGTGATGCAGCCATAATTCTCCGCAAAATCCAGACCTTACCTGCAGATTTTATGAGCAAGGGGACATGTAGAAGGGCACTGTAGTGAGATCAAAGGGCTTGCACGCACCTCGTTGACAGCTAACCTTTAATTAGATCTTGCAGCACCACCTGTGCTTCCGGAAGGGGAAAGACGGTGTTCTAACAGATTCACGGGAGGCCAAAGCAAGTCTCCCCCACCCCCAGCCTCAGGGGCATTTCTAAGGTGTATATACTAATCTCCAAGGGGCCAGGAACACCTAGCCCCAAGAGAGGTCCTCAAGTGAACATGAACAAGATGGAGAGCCAAAGATGGAGTCAGTATTGTCAACACTCCTACCCCCACCAAGGGAGGCTGCCCACAGAGGACCCCTGTGGCTCTCCATGCCTCCTGTTCCCTCCATTAGAGCGCGCCCAATGGCATTCACAAAACAGGGCACCCACCACGTGCCAGGAGCTGTTCCAGGCACAGGGACACAGCTCTGACAGGGACAGAGAAAGCCCCATCCTCCTGGAGCTGACGTTTAGTGGGGTGACAGACATTAACAGACTCAGCTGTATCTAGAGTCAGGTGGTGACACGCGCTAAGGGGACACAAAGCAGGGTGAGGGGACGCAGGTGACCGTGTGCCGGTTGGAGGCTGCCGTGACCCCACTGCGTGCAGACTGGGGGTGGGCACCGGGGCTCGTCGGGCCCGCATCTCCAGCCCAGACACAGAGCCGGGCCCAGGCTGGGCCTCGGCAGACACCTGCCACCCGAGCACCTACGTGAACAGAGTCCCCTCCTTGGGCCTTTGTTTGGGAGGGGTGGCAGGGGGGCTGATCTCAATGCTCCCCTCTCTGGTGAGATGTCTCCGCAGGACCCCATTCCTAGAGGATTGGGGTCCCTGCACCCCATTCGCCCAGTGTCTCCAGAGGTCATTCCCCAGCAGATGAGGGAGGGGATTGAGGAAAGAGCAGGACCCCTCCTCACCTCCCTTCTCCAGGCAAAGCCGGCACCCTCCGACACCCCTCTCCCTGTGGGGGCAGAGCCGGTGGGGACCGGAGCAGGAAATGCCACCTTACACAGCAGAGAAAATGACCCAGGACATACACTCCCCTCTTGAATGCAAATGCAGACGTTTGTGGCAGGCTGTGAGTTCAGGCACACTCAGGCTCCTGGGCCCTCTCCTCCTCCTCCCCCTTCTTAATGCATGGCAGCTCTTCATTTCCCTTGTAGTACCTGTTTCAAGTGCATTGTTTTTCTCCCTTTGATAAAGTGTAATTCATTTAAGGCTCTCATGGTTATTTCATGTCTCCAAAGCATACTTTTCACAGGCAGATCAATTCCAAGAAAACACTTAAAGCCCGTGGAAGTTAGATCCATTAACAAGTGCTAAGTGGCCAATCGCTCACGGAGGGGGCCTTTGACAAAGACCAAGAAATGATAACTCTGCCGGGAGCCCAGGAACAAGGTTTTAGGAGTCTTTTCTTTTTTCCTGTCTGAAATCAAAGCTCCTTTTGGAGACCAAGGAAGATGATCAAGAGAGCAGCCAGCCGACTAGCCAGCCCTGTGTGGGAGACGGGGGGGGTCTCTGCTCTGCAAAGGCTGTAAACACGTCATCGAATCTGTGGCTCCAGGATCCCCGCAGAATGTTTTCGGTCATGCTCACACGTGTGTGGACAGCGGAAAGAGAGAAATGTCACCTCCACGCCCAAGTTCAGGGGGAAGAAGAAGGCCAGGTGGGGGATTGTGAATCAGCAGAGACCACTTCTGGAAGAAGAGAAAGGGCTCAGGGGAGAGCAAGAAGGAGGGGCAGACCTCTAGGGGTCAGAGATAAATGATGGCGTTGACTCCAAAGACTCAGAGCGTCAGAAGGAGGTTAACACCTGACACCTCATCTGAAGACAGATCCTCTTGGTAAAAAATGAAACATAATGACGTTAGCTTCCAACCGCTGGGACCTGACTCTGTGTTAGTGCTTTACATGTGTTGCTTCAGTTAAGTCTAATAACTCAATGGATTGGATGGTGTTATGACTCCATTTTACAGAGGAGGAAATTGAGGCTCATAGAAGGGAAGTCCTTTGCCCTGAAACACTCAAGGTGCAACTCAAATCCAGGTCTGTCTAATGCCAAACCCTGAGCACTTGGCTATGATACCTCCCTCTAACTCCTGTTTGCACACCTTCAAGGATGGGGAGCTCTACCACCTTCCCAAGTAGCCCGTTCTGTCTCTGGACGGCTTTGAATGTTGGAGAGTCCTTCCTTCAGGCCACACAGGACACAACAACTTTCTCTTTCACATGGCAGCCTGCCCCGTACTTGAAGAGAACTCTCTCTTCCCTCCAGAGATGTTCTGTCCCAGGTTTGACAAGCCCACTCCTTCCGCGCTCCTCGACACACAACCCCCGCACCAAGCTCTACTTTCCTCTCTCCCTTTTGCACTGTCTGACAAATCTGGATGCAGTTCCCCAGGGAAGACCTGCCCCACGGATCCATCAGGGTCCTGGAGCAAGGTTCTCGCCCTTTCTGTCAACTCTTCCTGAATAAGGACACATCTGCAGAGACATGGGGTTGATTATGGACAGCTGGGTGACTTCTCCTTCATTCCCCACCCTGCTCTCCTGATTCTTGTCAGAAATCTACCCTCTGAACTGTTGCTGGAGATCTGAATAATAGGAATTTTTTAAACCACTTTACTGGGTATGATGGATACAAAAGAAACTGCATTTATTTAAAATGTACAATTTGATAGGTTTTGCCGTAAGTATGTATCACCGCAGTCAAGATATGGCAGCTCCACTTGTGGTGAACAGCATAATGTATAAACTTGTGGAATCACTACGTTGTACACCTGAAACTAATGTAACATTGTGTGTCAACTACACTCCATTTTTTTTTACTTGTTAAAAAAAAAGACAATGAATGTATCCATCACTCTCAAAAGTGTCCACGTGCTGCTTTATAATCCCCCTCTCCTGCCCTTCCTGGCTCTCCCCATCTCCATTCCCAGACAGCCATGGATCTGCTTTCTGTCAGTAGCGATTAGTTTGCATTTTCTAGAATTGTATGTAAATGGCATCACACAGCAATGTGGTCCTTTATGTCTGGCAACTGTATAATTATTGTGAGGTTCATCCATGTGGTTGCATGTAGCAATAGTTCTCTTATTGCTGAGTAGTATCTCATTATATGAGCATGCCAAATTTGTTCATCCCTTTACCTGCTGATGGACATTGGGTTATTTCCAGTTTGAGGCTATGATCGTTAAAGCTGCTATAAGCGTTCATGTTCCCCTTGGGTAAATAATTAGGAGTGGAAGGGCTAGATCAGATGGCAGGTGTTTCACTTTCTATGTGAAACGATCCAACTGTCCTCCAAATTGGTTGTGACATTTTACATTCCCACCAGCGGTGTGTGAGCATTCCAGATCTTCCACAGGCTGGACAAAACTTGATATGGTCCATCTTTTAAACCTTAGCCACTCTAATACCCCAGGTCTGTAGGGACCTTCCATTGTGGTTCTAAATCTGTGCTCTCCTAATCACGAATGACTTTCAGCATCTTTCCATGTGCTTATGTGTTTGCCATTCATGTATCTTCTTGTTGGAAGTGTTCAAATCCTTTGCCTTTTATTGGTTGTTTGGAGAGTTCTTTGCACACTCTAGGTACAGCTCTTTCATCAGGTCTATGCTTTGTAAATACTTTCTCTCAGTCTCTGGCTTGTATTTTATTCTCTTAATATCTTCCAAAGAGCAGAAACTTTTAATTTTAATTAACTCCAATCTACCAATGTTTGCTTTTATGGACCACCTTGTTGGTGTCATATCTAAGAAAGCTGTGCCTCACCCAAGGTCACAAAGATTTTTTTTCCACTGTTTTCTTCTAGAAGTTTTGTAATTTTAGGATTTACATTTGATTTATGACCCATTCTGACTTAAGTTTTTATGTGGTATAGGGTATGAGTTGAAGCTTGCTTTTTTGCATATGGACCTCCAATTATGCCAGCATCATTTGTTGAAATAACTATTTCTCTACTGTCTATCCTACAGACCTCTGTCAAAAATCAGTTGTCCACACATCTGCAGGTCTATTTCTGAATGCTTTATTATTTTCCATTGATTTTTTTGTCAATATTTATGCCAATACCATACTGTTTTGATTACTTTTGCTTTATTAGTCCTGAAATTAGTGTTAATCCTCCAAATATATTCTTCTTTTTCACAGTTGTTTTGGCTTTCTAGGTCTTTTGCATTTCCATATGAAATTTAAAATCAGCTTGTAAAAGTCTACAAAAAAAATGGTGCCTATTGAGATTGAGTTGATCTAGACATCGATTCCGGGAGAACTGACACTTACCAATATTAGGTCCTCTGACCCATATATGAACATATATGAACAACATATATCTATCCATATATTTATTCCAATTTCTCTCAGGAATGTTTTTGTTTTGTTCACAATGTACAGGTCATGCTCATCTTTTGCCAGATTTATCCCTAAGTATTTAAAAATTTTTCATAGTGTTATAATGATAGTTTTTATATCAATCTCTGATTGTTCATTATTAGTAAATATAAATACAATTGATTTTCTATATTGATCTTGTATCCTGCAACCTTACTGAGCTCACTTATTAGTTCTAATAACTTCTAGATTCCTTTGGGTTTTCTTTTTTTTTTCTAACTGCTACAATGTACTTTTTTTTTTTTTACTTAGTTAACATACAGTGTAATATTGGTTTCAGAGTAGAATTCAGTGATTTGCCACCTACATATAACACCCAGTGTTCATCATAACAAGTACCCTCCTTAATGCCCATCAACCCATCTAACCCATCCCCCCCCCCACTCCCTCCATCAACCCTCAATTTGTTCTGGATCATTAAGAGTCTCTTATGGTTTATTTCCCTCTTTCCCTCCCCCCACCCCTTCCCATATGTTCCTCTGTTTTCTTTCTTAAATTCCACATATGAGTGAGTTCATATGGTATTTGTCTTTCTCTGACTGACTTATTTCACTTAGCATAATACACTCTAGCTCGATCCATGTCGTTGCAACCTTGGGTTTTCTATGTAGATAATCTTGTTGTCTGCAACTAAAATTATTACTTGTTCCTTTCCAGTATAGATGCATTTAACTTCTTTTTCATGCTTTATTGCACTGGCTAGACCCTTAAGTACATGTTGAATAGGAAGACATTGGGGAGAGCAGGGGTTCTTCTCTTGTTCCTGATCTTGGGGTGGAACATTCAGTTTTTCACCATTAAGTATGATGTTAGCTGATGGTTTTTCATAGGTACTCTTTATCAGTTGGCAAAAACTCCCTTCTATTCCTCATTTGCTGAGAATTTTTGTAAGGACTATAGATGGTGAATAATGAAATATTAAAACATATATGAAAAATTGACTGGAAAATGGCCACAGTACTTCCTGTCTGTCTGTATCTCTTTCCTGCCCTATGAAATGTGACTTTGCTTCTCCTGCCATCAAGCAATGAGGTCTCTTTCCCCAACTCATGAATCTGGGCTGGCTCTGTGATTTGCTTTGGCCCATAAAATGTGGTAGAAGTGATATGCCAGTTCAGTTATTTTAAAATATACCCAGTGTTTTGGGTTTTTTTATTGTTATTGTTTTGTTTTGTTTTTATGATCAGATATAAGACACACAGACACAGAAACAATTGTCATTAAGTAAGAAATTTATATTCATGGATCCCTAGACACAAGAGGCACAGTATGCCACCTGCAGAACCACCAGTATGAATCAGAGGGCAGAAGGCAAAGAGGGGAGAGCATGGCCCAGAGCCTTTATTGGTTTTTTTTGTAGAGGGAAAGAGCAAGGCAAGGTAGATATGCTGAGTGAGTTTAGGATTGGATAATTTGAGTAATTTTGTCAGCTCTAGACTATAGGGGTGGTCTGTGGGTATCTAGTAGTACACCCTAGGGTGATGTAGGGCAGGAGGAACATTGACTTGGTATATGAGAGTTAGATGTGATTGGGGGTGTGAGCTCTGGAGTGGTTGGTTTGTATATGAATGGCACACTCAGCAAAATCATTTGCTATCTCCAGGTATTAACGCCAGGAGGAACATTCTCTCCAGAATCAAGACCCCAATACCAGAGCATCAAGAACACAGAAAATAAGAATACATGGTCAAATACCTGCCCAAGCATATATGGTCAAAACACCTTGTGTGCTTTTATTCCCTCTTTTGAATTTTTATCTTCATAATGAAGATAAGTCTGGGCTGGCCCTCTGTCAGATGAGACCACATGAAACAGAAAGGAGTCATCTGAGCTGAGAGCATGCTAAACCAGGGAGCCCCCAACTAATCCACAAGCTGACTCGCAGGTGCATGAGTGGGCTCCGCCAAGATCAGTCAGACCAACTCCAGATCAGCAGAAGTACCCAGCTTCCCTGCACACTTCTGAGCTAAATAAATGCTTGTTATTTTAAGCCAGTAAGTTTTGGGGTGGTTTGTTATGCAGCATTAGCTAACTGATACATCAGATCTCACTCACTGCACAGCTGTTGGACTCAATAGCCTTGCAATATTTCATCTAGTGCTTGACTCTATTTAATCATCTCTACACAGCCATCTTTGTTTCTAAAATTCCACAAGCGTTTTGCCTTGCATAAAAGCACTGTAACTGAGTTGTTAGAACTCATCTCCCCCTTTCAGTGCATCCTTTATTCAATCAGTCAACAAGTGCTTAAAATGTGCCCACTATATGTGCCGGGCATGGAAGAATAGACAGTGAATAAAATAGACATAGACCCTGCTACCAAAGAACTTACAGGAAATATAAAAATTAACTATATAATTGCAGAAATAATTACAGTGGCATTAAACATAGCTTTCACTCAGAATTTGTGCCAATTTAGCATGTAAAGTAACCCAACCTGCAATTCAATTGCACCCACAATGCTCAGTCAAAATGCCCATAGCTCACCTTATGAAAGAGCAGTTGTTCACAGTGAGGGGAATTCACAGTCATCAGTGAACAGCTGGTCTCCCTTTGCAAGGTGGGAACACCAGCTCTGAATCAAAGGAGTCCCCACACAGCTGTAATTAAGGAATTACAGAGTCCTAGAAAATAGAGTCAAAGGGGCTTTGAAGACAGACCACCAGGAGGGAGAAGCCATGGGGCTGGGAGAGGGAACCTCCATCGGGGTCAGGCAGCCTGGATCACAGCCTCAGCTCTCTCGCCCACATGCTGGTGACCTTGGGGAAGCCTCTTAACTGCTCTGAGCCTCAATTTCCCCATCTGTAATCCTAGGCCAAAACCACTTGTCTCCCTGGGAGTCTGTGAGGGTTCCCGAGTGTAATGCATGTGGAAGTACCTAACACCTCTCTCCACTTAGTAAAGATGGGCTGGAACTGAACCTTGTCCACTGGGATATGGAGGAGACCCAGGACTAGATCCAGGTGTTCTGATGCCCGAACTCCAACCCTCCTGCCCTCCAGCCTGTTGGAGAAGCTAAACCCAGTGTCCCTCCCCTCAAACCCAGCAACGAGTCATGTTACACATGGCACCTCCCTTGGCCACGTACCCTTCACCACATGCAAAGACGCCCAAATTCATGGGGGCGTCCCTCCCGGGGCATGCCTCCCTACAGCTCTTGGCCAGGTCCTTCCCTGTCTCCCTTCCTCCCTCCCTCCCTCCCTCTGTGATTCCACATCACCATCCACCATCCAACAGACGACAGCTGAGCACATCTGCACACAGCTCTTGTGGCTGGTCGGTCCCTCTGCGGACCACGGTGCATTCCTTGTAATGACGTTCATTAGTCTGGCTGACATCAACACTGTTCTCAGGTTAATATGTTTAACTTAATGAGGCATTATTTTCAGTTAGAAAATTCCTGAAGAAGCATGTTTTCTCCTGATGAGCTAAGCTGATGAGTAGATTAATACCAGGCTTGAAAAGCCGACCAAGAAATTGAGTCTAACCAGCTCCTTTTTCTTCTTCAGGTATGAACTGAGGTTGAATTAATTTAAGTTAAACTTGTCATTTCCTAGAGGAAGGAACAGGGAGAAGATCCCCACTTGACTCTGTGACTTGTCCTCCATGGACTGTTTGTTTCCCTCTCCCTCCCCAGCTCCAGCCCCAAGGACAGGAAAAGACAGAGGACAATATATGATGGGTGTGGGGGGTGGATGGTGCCTGATACTGAGCAGCGGGAGGGGCCGGCACTTGAAAGGGGAGCTTTCACGTGGTGACCGAGACACCAAGCACAGTGGACAGAGCTGGGAGTCCATCTGGCTTGTCTCTGTCACTGCCAGCTTCGCGGGGCTCACTGTGCCTAGCACTTAGTAGGCACTCGATAGATATTTGCCAAATGAGCACAGTAGATGCTCAACAGATGGCTCCTAGATGTTCAAGGAATCACATGATCTCAAGAGAGAGAATGTGCTTGACATTCCAGATACATCTGATGGGGAAGCCAGTGTTCCTGACTCCTGGTCCTGAGGCCAAAGACCACCCAAAGGCCCATTTCCTTGATGACTTGACCAGTGGACATTCCCACATCCCTGTCCCCAGGGGCACTGGGAGCCACTGCCAGCCATGAGATGCCTGCCAGTGAGCACTGCCCTTTCTCCCAGGAATGGGCTTCCAAGCCACCCCAATTCACTGCTGTGTCTGCCCAAAGGTCAGACACCGAAGGAAACTCAGTACCTTTCTGTACTCACCCTGCATAAGTAAGCCCTGTTTCCATTGCATTCAGAGTCAAGTGTGGGGGTGTTTGCTATGGAATGAGTGGGAGTTTTATAAGCAGAAAGGTTATTTCAAACCTCATTTCTGCCACTCCCCAACTGAGAGAGCTTGAAAAAGTCCCTCCTACCATCTGAGGCTACATTTACTTAGTTGTAAAATGACCTTTATCAGGTCACTAAAATGAATTAAATGAAACCACATGTATGAACAGATTAACACATGAGTGTTCAGTGACCACGTGTAAAGTTGAATCAGAAGGAGCTGGTATCATCAGGCACATCCCAGGATTTTACCTTCAGCCTCCTCAAATCTATCTTCCCTGCTGCTGATCTGTTCTCCAGCTCAAGGGATTCAAGCTGTGAGTCTGACCCTTGGGGTTCTACTGCCCTTCCTGACCCATATCTTCCATATTCTTGCTCTCCCATCCAGTCCAGGTTGTAGCTGCTCATTCAGGGTCCTGACAGCCAGCCCATCTAAGATCTTGAATAATAATCTGACCACAGCTAGTGAATGTTCCAAGAGTTGTCCTCCCCCAAACATATGGTGATATCAAGGCTGATGGAGAGAGCTTGACTTTGGTATCCTTGTGCTGGACCACCCAAACCCTGGGCAGACACAGCCTCAGTGAGAAAACAAAGCTACCCCACCATCTACCATTGTTATCCTATCTCCAAAGGCCCCTGTCATATGTGGTTTCCAAGGTTACAGTAGGGAGGGCACCAGAACCCAGCAAATGATGATTCTAGGGTGGATGAGGTGAGACTCTGAAGCCATTTGAGCCCTCCTCCCTTTTGCTGGGGAGGCCTGGTGGTAGGGACTGGCCCTTACTCTTCTTCTGGACCTTGGACAGCAGTCATGCTGTCCTAGGTTCTAACCCCAGCTTCTACACGGCCCTTAGACTCAAGGAATTGTACATTAATATAGCGGAAAGGAATCTTGGAGACCATCAATTTAACAGTCTCTCTCCTTATTTTATGGGTGAAGAAATGCCAGGAGTGTTGAATTGAGTAGTGATATAATTTGATAAAATGGTCACTGGACTGAAAGGCCCAAGTCTTAGATCAGCTTCATGTCCCCCTGGGCAAAATAAATTCCCGCATGAGCCAGAACGCCCCTAAATCTTATGATTCTAGAATGCCTAGTTGGAGGTAAAATGCAGGCAATACCTGTCACAACCCGAATTCTGAACCCATGTGGGAACAAGGCCCCAACAGGCTTTGACTCTGCTGACTGCCCATCATATTTTTGTACTCTGTTGATTTTATCCCTTCTCTTCTCCTAAGCAGAAGACTCTTGACGAATGGCTACTAAATGTGGCCCTATGCGTAACACTAAACTAATTAGAAGCTTTTTTAGAAGCCTCTCTCTTTACCAGAGATCTCACGAGACACTGAACTGGTCTCCAGGTCAAGAAAACTACTCCCAGATTCGAATAATGTTCCAGCCAGAAGTGCTTTGGCAATGGTTCTAGCCAAACTTCTGCATTTTATAGATGAGGACACTGAATCACAGGGAGAGAAAAAGACCCTTGCCCAAAGCCCTTCTGTGAGTTAGTGACAGAGCTGGAACCAGAACCAAGATCGGTTCTTGGCCCCCAGCCAACATCCACGTCCACAGCCCTCTGCGGGTGCAAGAGAAATCAATCCAGAACATTCCGGTCACATCCCTGGGCTGAAAACCCTAAAATCAGCCCTGCTGTGGTGACAGCCAACAATAGCAGTGATGCTGCCATCAACTGAACATCACTATGTGTTGCCTGCTCTGCACTCATCGATCTGTTGACCCCACAAAACTCAGTGATGTAATTCCCGATGTTGGCGCCACTCTACAGACGAAGAAATTGAGGATAAAAGACAAAAGTGGTTGGTGTGGAATATGAGATACATGACAGTGCCCTTAACTATGCTCTTCATCTCTCAAGCCCCTCCCATGCCAACCCTAGCTTCACACTTATTCTATCCACCCCAGAACCTCACCCTACCTCACCTACCCCCAAACCTCTCTTCTCCAGTTGGTGGGGTCCCAGCCATAGCACTTCTCTGAACCATCAGCCAGCCTTCCCAGAGTATCGATATTACTCAAAGATTTTATGGGAGATTAGTTTAATCCAAGCAAATGTACATATATAATGGAATAGAGTGTAAATTACCATGATCTTTTTAAAGATAAGTGATCAGTCCTTAAAATGTTCTGTTCTGTGGTAGGCTGTTTTGGTCGAGGCCCTCAGACTCCCAGAGAGCATTCACCAACCCTGCCTTAAGGGGGCTTTGTGTGAAAACTTCCAGGAACATTGCCCTTAACACAAACCAGCATCCTAAAGATCATCCAAACCCTCACTGACCTCACTGAGCTAATCCCTCAAGGTCAAATGGACCATAAGAGGTGTGACCCATGAGTGTGCCTGGGAAGAGCACCCCAGGCCACAGGAACCACAAGTTCAGAGGGGAGAGGTGGGAGTGAGCCCACTGTGTTTGAGAGTCAACAAGGAGTCCTGTGTGGCTGGGGCTAGTTGGTGGACAGGGTTGGCGGGGTGTTAAGGGAGGTGAGGTGACAGAGGTCACAGGGATCCTGGGGACCAATGAAGGACTCTGGCTTTGATCTGAGGAAGATGGGAGCCATAGAGGGTGTGAGCAGAGGAGTGATGTGTTTGCACTGGCACTTTTAGAGCTGATCTCCTCTATAGCAAAGAGACCAGAGGGGACAAAAGTGGAATCAGAGAGAAAGTTGGGCATCTCCCACAATAATCCAGGAAGGTGGTGGCTGTGACCAGGGTGGGAGCTTAAATACACAAGGATTTTCCAAGGTTCCAGTAAAGATTATGAATGATGAATAATAACTGAACAAACAAACAAGCACCCAACCCAATGCACGGCACACAGTAGGCCCTCAGGAGACGGTAGCTATCATCAGGAAATAGAAAATGCTGGTAAATCTGGAATCAAATCTTGCAGCTGCCTGGCCTCATTTTTTTGAGTCCAGCAGCTCTGTCCAGAAAAAGCAAACCCTTAGGCTACAAAGAGAAGTTGCCGATGACACACTGTGGCAAGGGAGTCTCATGCCAAGGTCCTCCCATCCCTGGAGAAAGGTTCAGACAAGTGATAAAGCCCTCACATATTGCACATTCAACATATGCCTGAGTGACACGTATCCAGAGTATTTTTAAGGGTAAGGTAAACTTTAAAAATGATTTGCTCTTTGTTGGTTTAAAAATCAAATTAGAAGTGGAGAAGCAACTTGAATTCTCCCTTTCTTTTGTCATAAACGTTTTTGATGGGATTTTTAAGCTGGATACAATTACATCAATAGCATGCTATGTTCACACAGACAATCAACCGAGTGTTTGCTTTGGAGTGAAACTAACAGCCAGTTTGGGTCAGGAAATGTGGATTTTGGTGGGGTCTAAAAAGAAAACATGGCCCCATGGCAAATTAGCTTCCAGCTTTTCAAAGGCAGCGTTCATGCTTGTTGGTTTTTGCTCTTGTCCAGAATCAGTCACAAAATTCCCAGATGAGGTTGAACATCTCCCTGGAGCGTCGAGTGGGAGCCACACTGAGCAAGGACATGCATTGTCCTCGGGCTGGAACTGCTGAATGGAGCTAGCAGCTGAACCACAGCTGGCTGGGTGACCTAGATCCCATTGCTCTACTTCCCTGGGTCTCAGTCTCCCCCAAAGTGTAAAATAGGGGGCTTGGGCCACTTGGTCTCTAACAATCCTTCTGAGTCTAAAATTCTAATAAGCCAGGGTGAGCCTGAGAGGAAGCAAGGTAAGTGAGCAGGGAGTGGAAGGAGGAGGGAAGCAGAGCCCTGAAGGGTGATGCATAGAACCCAGACACAGCGGTCCATGATAGCAAGACAGCCAACCCTGGAGTGGATGAGGCTGCAGGGTTTGCTAAACACTGTCACCTCCTTCATCCACTCAGTCTTCCCCGTAGTCCCAGGAGGAGGAGATTGTCATCCCATTTTATGGCTGTGGCGCTTGAGAAGCAGAGGGATGGGGGGACTTGCTGGAGGCATGCTGGTGGAGAGTCAGAGAAGGAAAAGAGCAGGGAAAGTGGCTCTGCAGCCCCAGAGGGGTCATGGAGGCAAGACCCTCCTGAGCTTCCAGCTCCAGAGCCCTTCTCCCTCAGTCATCCCCTCCTGGATATATTGTGGGCACCTCCATGTGTTCTAATCACCAAAATTGGTGCTTTCAGCATCCAGCCACACGGCTGGGCATGGAGGCATTGGAATGTGAGCCCAGATGCGATGGATTTTAAAGTTCAGGTCCTTTCTGTGCTATGACTTCACCTTGTCCCCCACTCTCCCCCCTCCCAGTGAATCAGATGCCAGGTTCTAGTTCTACATGGAGTTCCTCTGTCCACTTCTTCCCTCAGATCTGATCTCCCCATCTTTGATTCATAAGAAATGTCAATCTGCAAACCCCAAGAATTTAGGACCCACACCTAGTATATCAAAGACCCCAGTGCTCAGCAGAAGGCCTGACCCATGAGCCAGGTCCCCCAGGAGGTAGACTTGGGATGCATGGGAGGCCCTGCTCTCGACCAAGGGCCTGGGGTGGGAAAGGTTGGGCTGGGCCCAGATGACATCACCCAGAGTGGCTTGAGGATGTGTCTCTAGCACCAGGGCTTGATGGAGCCAACATCAGGGCCAGGGGAGGAAGCCCTGTACTAAAGCCCCAGGGAGAGGCAGAGGCTTGGAAGTAGAAGTAAGCAGGTGGCCCAGGGGGACAGGAGACAAATCAAGGGCAAGGTGAGGTCATGTGGAGGGTGATAGGCTCAGGGACAAGTCTGGGAACAAAGGTGGGCCCCACACACTGCTGGTAGGAGTATACATTGGAATAACCACTTTGGAAAACAGCAAAAGCTGAACATATGCATAATCCATGAAATCCAGAAATTCCACTCCTCAGCATCCACCCAGAAGTTCATCCACGTGTTCACCAATAGGCATGTGCAAGAACCTCACAGCAGCACCGTGAGTGATAGTCCCAGACAGCAGAGCATTCGGCATCATCTAGGGTTAGATGGGCAAATAGTCATACAATATGCAAACAGCACACATCAATAAGAATGAACAGTGTACAGCTCAATGCAACCACATGGATAAACCACGCAAACATAATGTTGAACAAAGTGGAAACAAAACACGACAGTGTGAATACATTTGTATGGAATTCTGGAAAAGACACGGGTAATAAACAGTGTTAGAAGTCAAGACGCTGATTACCAGTCCCAGCTTGGAGTTACAGTGGCAGGGAGGGATCTGAGGGGGCTGCTGGAGTGTGGGGAACATTCTCTTGCTTGACCTGGTGCCTATCCTACAAGTATGTTTCGTTTCCGAAAATTCTCCTAGCCATACACCTGTGATATGTGTACTTTGCTTTATGTAGATGTTACATTACATCAGCTTATAATAAAAAGTTTGCTTTAAAAAAATGATAAATCCCAAGGCCCCTTTTACTGAAATGCCTAGAATGTGCCAGAGGGTGGCATAGGGCTGCAGTCACAACAGATGGACACACCCACCAACACACATGAACCAGTCATTCATTGTCGAATGATGCAGGAATGAATGAATGGAGAGCCGCATGAACCACTGAATAAATGAGTGAACCAAGGAAGGGCAAATGAATGAACGAATGGATGAACGGATGGATGAATGAATGAAATGATGAATGAAAGAGCACGTTCACGAGCAAAGGAACAAACGAACCAGTGAAATAGAGTGAGCGAACGAAGCCACCCCTGGATGATGAGTGAGGAGCCAAGACCATAAAAGAACAAGGGGAGAAGAGTGAACGAAAGTATAATTGATAGAAACAAGGACCCCAGGCACGGGGCAAGGACTAAACTAACACAGGAAGAGCAAAATGAAAGAAGCAAAAAATGAACCAGAAGAAGCTAGTGGAAGGGGCAAAGGAGTGGATAGAAGAACATAAAAAAACCAATAAGCAAATGAATGAGTGGGGTTCCATGTGTCCTGGCTGCCCGGGACGGGGAGTGATTCCTAGAGCAGAAAACCCCCGACCTTCCAGAAAGGTATCCGCTCAGACACCGGAGGCCAGGGTCTCAGCAACTGGCATGTTCTGATCTGAGGAGGCTCCTAGAGTGACTTCAATTTAGATGTAATCAGAATACGATCGCACAGATATCCCTAATGCCATTGAGTATGCCGCTCGCTCCTGGGATTAACTCTGGGTTCTGTGGGAACAGCTAAATAGAATTGACGACATTGTTTTTCCAATTATGTTCCAGATAATTACCTATTATGTGGCAAACCCCCAGCATGATTTTAATAATCACTATTTAAATAACACATTTCCACCGTCTCCTTACAAATTAACCTCCGGGAGGTATAATTAACGTCGGTGTGGGGAAGTTTGCGGAGTGGCCTGGGAGTGAGGAAAGGGGCTGGCGCGGTGGCCGGGATGGTCCGGTGAGACCCCGAGGCCGGTGATGCTACGGACAGAGCTCAGGTCTAGGAGAACCCGGGTCCAGGACGTCAAGCAAGTCACTCCCCCACCTCGGCCTCAGTCACCTCCCCTGTGAGGTGAAGATGGGTCTCCAAATTCCCACCCTCCCTGGGGGCCCGGGAGCTCTCGCTGGAGACTCAGGTCAGGGTCAGAGTTCGTCACTACCCCTGACCCCCAGCGTGAGGCTCATCCTTGTCACAGGAAAGGGGGGCTCCTCCTGACCCGTGTTTCTCCCCAACCAGACCGAGGCTGGGACCTGTCTGTCCTCAGTGGGTGCTCAGCACCCAGCATGGGGCCTGCACACAGCAGGTGCTCAGCAAACACTGGTGGGAGGACCCGCTGGATCCCGCTGTGTCGTGCGGGCTGTAGAAGTGGCCTTGAGTCCCTTTCAGGACAACGAGGTTTGATAAGCAGACGGCCCCTCCCTGAGGTCCTCATGGAGCCTGTCGCCATCACCCATCTCTGACGCTCATCCAATGTGACTTATTCCCTTTCCTCCACTGCCGTCTTCCTGTCTAGGCCCCTCTGCCACCTCCCATGTGCCCCCTCTAACATCCGGGGCCTGAGAAGGAGGGACCCCAAGGGACGAGTGGGAGGAACGTGAGCACCAGGTCTCTGACCAGGGGCCCAGGGGCTCTGCTCTGAGGAAGCGCGCACAGGGAGCATCGCGTCTCCTGTCTCCACTGCCCTGACCCGCCAGTGACGGAGGTCAGCTTGTGGGTCTGGGACCTGCCAAGTCCCCACGGGAGTCTGGCAGAGCTGGACAGGGACGCTGGCCCCTGACTGCACACGGGATGCATCCCTGCTGTCCCCTGTGTGGACTGAGTGCTGGGTCTGCACCTGGGAGTCTGGAATGTCTGCCTACTTCCAGAGGGAGAGTCAAAAACAGACAGTCTAAGAGGGGGCAAGGCTCCTCTTCTTAAGCTTACTCCATCCCTCAAATAGTCCTTGATCATCACAAATTGCCCTCAGAGGAAGTAGTTATAAAAAGAAGAGAAAGAGGGTGGCCTCTTTGAAATGAGGTCAATTTTCCTTTTACCAAGTTGGTCGTGGACATTGGAAATGCCCTTCCCACAAGTTAAGGCAGAGTCTTCAATAATTAAGTGACGGGAGGTTTCCGGTGATGCTAATGGTATGGGAACCTTGGCTTCTCAGAGGTCTGTCCCCAAGGAGTCTGCTCTTCAAGGGTCAGGAAACAAATCTTGGCCCTGTCCTCATGGGGTCCTTTCCATGTCTCCCTTGTAAATGGATGAGGGATATCAGGACGGAACTCCCAGGGGAGGGGCGGATAGAGACATGATCAAAGGGGAAGAGCCTACTGCTCCCACTGGTGGAAAAAAATGAAGGTGGCATAATGATATTTTTATTGCCTGAATTAAGTAATGATAAGTATCATAACTAACATGGGTTATGAGATCTCTGTGTACCAGGCACTGTTCGGTGTACTGACTTATTTAATCCTCACAACAAGCTCGTGAGGTTAGTGCCACTATTATTCCCATTTTACACATGGGCAAACTGAGGCACAGCATTGCGTCGATTCGAGGAAAGGGAGGGAGGTGGGGTGAGCAGCACGGACGTGGAAGTCAGGCATATCAAAGCTCACATCTCTCCCCACTGTGCCCCTCACCGCCGGAGTGGCCTTGAAGAAATGACTCCCTGTCTCTGCAAAATGGGGAGATCGAATATGACCCCTGCAGGACCTGGGGGTAAGGCCACAGAGATGAGACATCTGTCTCCTTCCCTGAAGCTGGAGTCAGTGTCAAGCACCCCACCTGTTGGCTCTGGGCGCATTCAGGGCTGGGCACACCCAGAGGAGGATGCTGGTCCCTTAGCAAAAGATGGGTTGGCTGAGCCACCTTCTGCAGGCTGCCCCCAGGTCCACAGGGCACAGAAGGCCCAGGCACACATAATCCCAGGGTCCCCAGCGTCCCATCCCTGCAAAGACTAGTGGGCACACCTAGTCCAAACATCTTTTTCAGCAGACCTGCTGAGTCCCTATAAGTCAAACCAGAGTCTCAGGTAAATGGAAAGCCTGGATCACATGGTAGATACAAGTTAACTTTTTAAGAGCCCACCACACTGTTTCCCATAGTCATGGTAACATTCTGCATTCCCACCCTGGATGCATGAGCTTTGGGTTCTTACACATCCTCACCAATACTTGTTACTTTCAGTTGTTGTTGTTGTTGTTGTTTTTAATTTTAGCCATTCTAGTGGGTGTGTAATGGCATCTCATTGTGGCTTTAATTTGCATTTCCTTGATGACTAACGATGTAGAGCATCTTTTCTTGTGCTTATTGGCCATTCATATATCTTCTTCTTTGATTACTTTTTAATGAAAAACACATTTGCATCCAAACTGAAATTATATTGTCAGCAGTTAATTATCACTTGTCAAACAAGTGTGTGCCCAGATTGCGGGTTTAATTTTCATATAGGTTTGCAAATGCCTCGTTCCTCATACTTGACGAGGCCTCTATGAGTGAGAGACAGTCATTGTTGGAAAGGAAAGCTTTTTTTCAAGCAGTTTTAAAAATAAATAGGTTTCCTTGGTGTCTGAATCAGGGCTCTTCGCAAGCAACAGAAGAGCAGGCAGTCTAGCTCAGGCAAAGAGAAACTGTGTGTGGAAGGGTCTTCTACCAGGCTTGGGGTGAGGGGAGTGTTTCGTGAAACTTACAGGAGACTCTACTCGGCCAAGGAGCCAGAGCAGGAGTCTGCCTGTCTGTGGGGCAAACGGGGCTCACCTGCGCTGAAGGCAGAATCCATTCCTGACTGTGATCCATCACCATCTCCTGTGAAGGGAATTTTTTTCTTTGTTTCCTCCATCCAGCCCCGGGGTCCTCAGCCCTCACAACCCCCACCTGGGGAAAACGGGGCCAAAACCAAGAGAAGTCAGAGACTGTTCAGTGTCAAACCAGACACGTTCAGAAGAATCCTCCATCCACACTGAGGGCCGAGATGCATGTATGGGCCCTGCAGGTGCGGGGAGACTGCTCACATCTGACCCTCCACATCCATGCCCCGCTCAACCCTCCCGCCCCCGCTCAGTCTCCTCAGGAAGGGGGCAGACTGTTTGTCCTGCTTGTGCTTGAATTTCCCATCTAACGTTTTCACACAGGTAACTCCCACAGCGCTCATCCCCATTTGATGGGCATCTGGGAAGTTGGTATGAACCTTTCCCTCCGCCCCTGGGAAGTGTCTGACCCCCTTGCCGTCTCCCAGAGATGCCACCAGTGAGTGGTGAAGCACGTGAGAGAGGAAAGGCCTGTGCCCGTCCCCGCCCTGGCCCTGCCCCAGCCCTGCCCGCAGCCTCCTCTTGCCCTGGATGAGGGAGGGCCCCTCACAGACCTGTATCCGAAAGAGTGGGTAAGAGGGCATCCCAGCCCCATTCTACAGCAGGGGTTCAGAGGTCCAAGAGGCAAGTGGCCTGGTCCACACCATAGCCTGTGCCGAGGACAGTGAGCTTTCTGACCCCAGGATGGAAATGCTCCCCCCTTAGCCAGCGAGCTGCTATGAGAGCTGTTCCTGTGACTCCACTGGCCATACCAGGAAAGAGGACTCGTGACTTCATTGCTCCCCATCACCCTCTAACTAGCGCTCGCCCGGCCTCGTCCACAGAGGGCTGGGGCTTCTGGATCCATCTGGATTGTCCAGACAGCTGGGAGCAGAGCTGTTCACCACCCCCTGACGCACACAGGTTTTCCCACACTAGCCCACACCCTGTCATTCCATCCCTCGTCCCTCAGGGGCCTCTTGCCTTCCTGATGAGATGCCAAGGAGATGCTCCGGGCAGAAACAGGTGCTAAGGCTCAGATGTTTGGGTGGCAGACAAAAGACCAATGTCACTGGACCACCTTGAATAGGGGTTTCAGAGGTCAGCAGAACCAGACTTCCTTGGGCCTTGGAGGCTGCATGAGGAATTTGGGACTCGATCCTAAGTGCCATGGGAAGACCGAAATGTGTTCAGGTTGTGTTTTTAAACCTCCATTCGCTGCCTTGTGCTGAGAGGGGCTGGGGACAGAGAGGCAAGGCCAGGGGCACCATCAGCATGGACTGTGCAGAGTGAGGCAGCGGTCTGGGGGCGTGGAGCAGGGCAGGGATGGCTCCGCCCTGAGTCTCACAGGGTCACCTGGCTGCTGGGGAGAGAATGACAGGAGCGGGGCTGGGGCAGAGGCAGGGAGCAAGCAAGATGGTGGTGGGGCCAGGGTGGGAGCCTGCAGAGCTGGAGAAGCTTCCAGATCTGGGGTCACGTGAGGGCCAAGCAAACAGAACTCGAGGATTATTCACGCCCTAAATATTAGCCATTTTTAGTTCTTAAAACTTCATGCTATTTCACTCAATATGTCCTTCCTTATAGGAGGTTTTTCTAATAAAATAGAAATTTAGTAGAATATTAAAGAATGAAAGTATTTATTGTGGCATTATTTATAATAGTAAAAAATGAAATCATTCAAATTACATACAAAGGAGATTAGTTAAATAAGTTATGGAACATTAATCAAATGGACTCTATGAGACAGATAACTGGTCGGACCAGAGTGTCAGGTGACAAGCACCTGACCAGGGGCGCCTGGGTGGCTCAGTCGTTAAGCGTCTGCCTTCGGCTCAGGTCATGATCCCAGGGTCCTGGGATCGAGTCCTGCGTGGGGTTCCCTGCTCAGTGGGGACCCTGCTTCTCCCTCTCCCTCTGCTGCTCCCCCTGCTTGTGCTGTCTCGCTCTGCCAAATAAATAAATAAAAATCTTTAAAAAAAAAAAAGAGAGAGAGAGAAGCACCCAAATCTGTGGGTGCAGCATGCAGAGGACATGGCCGGGGTTCATTGAGACCCAGTTGTTTTTCTGGGCACCCCCACGGGAGAACTGCAGGTCCCCACCGCCTGCATGTCGGGGTGCCCGTGAGACCTGCCTTGGCCAAGAAACATGAATGGAGGTGGGGAGTGAACTTTCCAGGAGGTAGCATCTAAGGGTCAGAGTTCGGTTCTCCCCGTCCGTTCTTCCCTGTCCCCGTGACTGAGAAGCTGGAGGACCTGCTGACCCCCTAGGACGTGGCGCCCCATCAGCCCGGTCCCCAGGTGTCTACAGGGGCAGAACCCTCCCCGCTGACCCCAGCAGACCTGTAACAGGAGCGAGAAGAGAGCTTCACTGTTCTGGAGGGTTCTCTGCTCTTGCATGGTACCCTAGCTCCTCCTGACAGCGACGTGAAAACAGTGTACGGGGAGAAACAAAGAATAAAGAAAGACATCAATAATTTCCGGGCCACTGTCCCTGGGAGGCGGGGCATCAGGTGACTTCGGTGCTCTCATATTTACCATCTGGCACTTTGCAAACGCCTCCCGCCTCCCAGTGAGCGTGCATGACTGTATTAAGGGGGAAGATGAGCGTCATTGAGGCGAACACCTGCCCCGGGCAGCGGGCGCCTCTCCCTCACCTCTGGCTCCTGCTCACAGAGCCTCTGTCCCGCCCAATGGGCCCCTTATTATAGAGCCTCTCGTTCTCTAATTGTCCGCCCTGCATAATTTAGCATGGCCGTAGATGGTCTTGGTTGCCAGACGTTTAATCTAATGTCTCCTGGCCTGGGTTTCTCAGCTGTCAGCGCAGCAGTCTCAGGAAGGGAGATCTTCAGGGGCCACTGAGCGCCCGCACTCCCTCGGGGCCTGGAATGATAAGAGCTAATGCTGAGTGCCAGGCACTGTGCTCAACACTTTGCATGCATTAATCTATTGAATTGCTTCAGCAGTCCTACAAAGGAGGCACTATCGTTATCCCGCCATTTTACAGATGAAGATACAGAAGCTCAGAGAGGTTTAGAAATTCATTCAAGGTCACACAGCTCAGAAGTTGTGGAGCTGAGCCTTGAACCCAGGCAGTCTGCTCCCAAGTCCCAGTTCTTGCTCTATTGAGCGTCTTTCCTGAGACCCCACAGCAAGGAAGCAGTGGAACCCAGACTGGAAACCACAGTCGGCCGAAGCCAGTGGCCTAACCGGTGAGCCACACTGCCTCCTTCCACCATGCCTAGGGACTGGACCTCCACTACTGGGATCTGGACTCAAAATATAAAATCACTGGTCAGCACTGCTTGAGAGGGGCAATGGGCTAAGGAAAGGAGCCTCTGAAGAGATCAGGATTCAGATCTTTCTAAGTATTGATGACCTATACACTCAGGATTGGAAGGGGTCCAGGATCACCCAGAGCAGGGATCTTATCTTGGTCTACCCACTTGAATCACCTGCTTTAGAAAAGGCCTGATGCCCCTTTCTTGATTAAAACTCCTCAGAGTGTAGGGATAGAGGGTACATACCTCAGTATCAAAAAAGCCATCTATGAAAATCCCACAGTGAATATCACTCTTAATGGGGAAAAACTGAGAGCTTTCCCCCTAGGGTCAGGAATGCGGCAGGGATGTCCACTATCACCACTGCTATTCAACATAGTATTAGAAGTCCTAGCCTCAGCAATCAGACAACAAAAAGAAATAAAAGGCATCCGAATCAGCAAAGAAGTCAAACTCTCACTCTTTGCAGATGATATGATACTTTATGTGGAAAACCCAAAAGACTCCACCCCAAAACTGCTAGAACTCATACAGGAATTCAGTAAAGTGGCAGGATATGAAATCAATGCACAGAAAACAGTTGCATTTCTATACACCAACAACAAGACAGAAGAAAGAGAAATTAAGGAGTCGATCCCATTTACAATTACACCCAAAACCATAAGATACCTAGGAATAAATCTAACCAAAGAGGCAAAGAATCTGTACTCAGAAAACTATAAAATACTCATGAAAGAAATTGAGGAAGACACAAAGAAATGGAAAAATGTTCCATGTTCATGGATTGGAAAAACAAATACTGTGAAGATGTCAATGCTACCTAGAGTAATCTACACAGTTAATGCAATCCCTATCAAAATACCACCCACTTTTTTCAAAGAAATGGAATAAATAATCCTAAAATTTGTATGGAAGCAGAAAAGACCCTGAATAGCCGGAGGAATGTTGAAAAAGAAAAGCAAAGCTGGTGGCATCACAATTCCGGACTTCAAGCTCTATTACAAAGCTGTCATCATCAAGACAGTATGGTACTGGCATAAAAACAGACACATAGATCAATGGAACAGAATAGAGAGCCCAGAAATGGACCTCAACTCTATGGTCAACTAATCTTCAACAAAGCAGGAAAGAATGTCCAGTGGAAAAAAGTGTCTTCAACAAATGATGTTGGGAAAATTGGACAGCCACATGCAGAAGAATGAAACTGGACCATTTCCTTACACCACACACAAAAATAGACTCAAAATGGATGAAAGACCTAAATGTGAGACAGGAGTCCATCAAAATCCTAGAGGAGAACACAAGCAGCAACCTCTTGGACTTCAGCTGCAGCAACTTCTTCCTAGAAACATCGCCAAAGGCAAGGGAAGCAAGGGCAAAAATGAACTACTGGGACTTCATTGAGATAAAAAGCTTTTGCACAGCAAAGGAAACAGTCAACAAAACCAAAAGACAACTGACAGAATGGGAGAAGATATTTGCAAATGACATATCAGATAAAGGGCTAGGATCCAAAATCTATAAAGAACTTATCCAACTCAACACCCAAAGAACAAAGAATCCAATCAAGAAATGGGCAGAAGACATGAACAGACATTTTTCCAAAGAAGACATCCAAATGGCCAACAGACACATGAAAAAGTGCTCAACATCGCTCGACATCAGGGAAATCCAAATCAAAACCTCAATGAGATACCACCTCACACCAGTCAGAATGGCTAAAATTAACAAGTCAGGAAATGACAGATGTTGGCAAGGATGCAGAGAAAGGGGAACCCTCCTACACTGTTGGTGGGAATGCAAGCTGTGCAGCGACTCTGGAAAAGAGTATAGAGGTTCCTCAAAAAGTTGAAAATAGAGCTACCGTACGACCCAGCAATTGTACTACTGGGTATTTACCCCAAAGATACAAATGTAGTGATCAGAAGGGGTACGTGCACCCCAATGTTTATAGCAGCAAAGTCCACAATAGCCATACTATGGAAAGAGCCCAGATGTCCATCAATAGATGAATGGATAAAGAAGATGTGGTATATATATACAATGGAATATTATGCAGCCATCAAAAAAATGCAATCTTGCCATTTGCAATGACGTGGTTGGAATTAGAGGGTATTATGCTAAGCGAAATAAGTCAATCAGAGAAAGACATGTATCATATGATCTCACTGATAATGAGGAATTCTTAATCTCAGGAAACAAACTGAGGGTTGCTGGAGTGCTGGAGGGATGGGGTGGCTGGGTGATGGACATTGGGGAGGGTATGTTCCACGGTGAGCGCTGTGAATTGTGTAAGACTGTTGAATCACAGACCTGTGATTAACAAATAATACATTATATGTTAAAAAAAAAAAAAAAAGAAGATAGTAGCAAGGGAAAAATGAAGGGGGGGAGGCATGGGGGGGAGATGAACCATGAGAGACTATGGACTCTGAGAAACAAACTGAGGGTTCTAGAGGGGAGGGAGGTGGGGGGATGGGTTAGCCTGGTGATGGGTATTAAAGAGGGCACGTATTGAATGGAGCACTGGGTGTTATATGCAAACAATAAATCATGGAACACTACATCAAAAACTAATGAGATAATGAATGGTGATTAACATAATAAAATTTAAAAAAAAAAAAAAGGCCTGATGCCACACACCCTCACCCACTCACTGTACAAATGGGGAAACTGAGGCTGGGGAGGTAAAGAAGGAACTGTCAGCACCAGGACTGAACCCAGGCCAGTTGGGGTCCACCCTGCACTGCCTCTGTGTCTCTTGGCTCCTGGGACGCCCCCCTCAGCGCCCTGACCACCCTGAAGAGGCCCTAGAGGAGGACCCTCCCTTGTTTTCCTGTGTTCCCCTCACCCTCAGCATGGTACCCCACACGGGACCATAAACGTTTGCTGAACCCAAGAGTGGGGACAGGGACATCCTCCCTAGGCAGGCTCAGTCCCCCACCCCACAAGCCTCTGCACACATATCCCGGGTGCCTGGCTCTGGCTCACCTCCTTCAGTGCTTCCCTCAATGTCACCTGCTTCCCGGACCCCCAAGTCCCCCTCCTGTCACACTCTCCCCCACCCACACAAGGTCTCCTCATGGTGCTCATCCCCCCCAGCATTGTCCTCTCTGTCCCCCCCAAACAGCAGCTGAATCCCCTGCACCTAGAACAGAGCCTAGGGCATGTTAGGCACCCAGCACACTGCTGGGTGGGAGAGTGACTGAGTGAACGGGCCTCAGTTTCCCCAACTGGAAAAGGGGGCAGTCACTCTCAGTGATCCTCAGGGTCTCTCCCAGGCCCATCCCCCACAGGCTCTGTCTCTCTGGGAAGCCGGGAGGACCAGGAAGGCTGGAAGGGCGGCGATGGGTGCAGGTCTGAGTGGGGGCCGGCAGTGGGGACAGTGAGGCCCCCCCAGCAGGGCTGGGCTGCACGTTTCGTCCCACACCGGGTGCCCCAGCTTACGTTGCGATGCCGGCCAGGAGCCTCCTGTGCGGTTATTAAATCGTGATGTGATTGTAGGTGTATGATTGTCAGAGGGGGTTTTACATATTTTGGTAAATCTATAAATATGGAGTATAATTACCCATCATTAGCATATGCTTATGTTCTGCATAAGTGCATATTGTTCCCCGAGAATGCAAGTTGCCAACTCGCCACCAAGTTATGGTGACACCAGCCTGAAGATTGTGTGCCCCCCCATCACTGGGGTGGACCATTCATCCATTCGGACACTGGAAGGTGTCCATTCATCATCCTGGAGGAGAAGGGCAGCCAGGATGGTGGGCAAATCTCCCCCTGGCAGGTTTTGGGGCCCTGAGCCCCCGAGGGACAGAGATCGGGGTGAGAAGAGGGATCAGGGGCAGCCACCAGCCTGGGACCCGGGGACGGGCAGCAGGGCTGGGAGGGGTCACCTGCGCGCCTGCCTGTGCCGGCTCCCGCCAGGCCCTGCAGTGGCTCAGAGCACGGTGGCTGGCATCTGTTTGCCCGCACTTGACCTGGAGTCACCGTCCTGCGCCCCAACTGTAAAATGGGGACGGGGCGGCTCGTCACGGGGTGGCTGGGGGGAGTCAGTGCGCGAGCACAAGTGAGGGGCGCCCAGCACACGGAGGAAGCGCTCCCACGTGTGAACTGCTCTTCTGCTCTGTCACCCCCGGGACGGTCACAGAGGAGGCACCACGGGCCCACTTCTCAGACGGGGCTCGTCGCGGCCACAGCTAACAGCTGTTAACACCCCCGCCCACCAGGTGCCTCCACGCACGACCTTGGCCCCTGCATGATGCCCCCTCAGCAGGTGCTGTCGTGGCCCCCACTCCACAGGGGAGGAGGCTGTGCCGTGGACCGGATCCCATGGCCCATGGAGGACTGCGGCTCAGTGCAGGGCTTTCGGCCCCCAGGACTGGGCTTGGCCACCAGCCCCGACCCCACCCTGCCCGGGACACTCCATCGCAGCGCTGAGGAGAAGGTGGTGGACATGGGCAGCCGCCCACCCCGCAGCCCGCCGCTCCTTCCTTCCCTCGCAGAGCCCTGGGTTCCTTCTGCAGCAACAGACCTGGTGGGCCTCCTCAGCCCAGGGGTGAAGCCATGCCCAGCACGCCGTCCCCTAAAATCCAGACATGGCTTTAGGAGTGGGGCTGTGACCCAGATCCGGTCATTGAGGTGTGAGGGAAATCTGCTGGTGGAGGGAGAGCTCCTGGGAAATATTATCCTGCCTCACTCTACTCCCCTTCTCTAGACTTGAATGTTGGCCTGTGAGACGATGTTTGGAGCTGTGGCAGCCATCTTGCTACCATGAGGCAAGAAGCTAAGGTAAAAGGCCAACATAGCTGAGGATGATAAACAGTTAAGAGGAAAAGACCCTGATTTGTTGACATCACTGAGCATGTGACCAACCCCAGAACTGCCTCTCTCCAGACATCTTTTTGCTCATGATCATTACATGTCTCAGTTGTTTGAGCCATTGTTGTTGGATTTCTGTTCCTTGATATTCAACACTTTCTAACTGATGGAAGCTCCTACTATGTGCCCAGCTCATGTCTCTTACAACCCCCCCCCCCCACACACACACACACAGTCACAGCTATTCGTCTATACTTCTGTCTCCCATATCAGACCCTGGACCAACATGGCCAAGGATAATGGCCATAGAAGAGGGAGAAAATGTCTGGATCTTTGTTGACATCTCTGACCTTCTGAACAACTGTAGAGCCCCTCCAGACATCTGCTCATGGGAGGTCATTTCATATCTCAATGGCTTGAGCCACTGTTGTTGAGTTCTTTTATTACTTGGGGCTCAAGATATCCAAACTGACGTGGCACCCCACTATATGCCAGGCACCCAGCTATTATCTACCACTTCGTTCCCCTCACCCACCCTTGAACTCTTAGAGGGCAGAAGTTGTGTCTCGCTGACTCTGGACCTCCCCTGCCCTGGGGACTATTAGGGCATGGCACATGGTCAGCCCAATCCCACATGCTGAGTAACAAGTAAATGAGGAGCAGATGCACAAATGGATGAACGAACAAACAAATGAATAGATGGATGAGCAAAATGGATCTGAAAATGCTTTGCCAACTGTGAAGTGCTGGGCCCAAATGCAGGATTCAGATCTGAAAAGGTGGGAGGAGGTAAGGAATGGAAGAGGGGCAGGGTGGAGAGTGGGGATTAGAGGAAAAGCAGCAGTGCCCAGCTCCAGCAGGGGTGAGGCACGGCCATCCTCCTGGATGCCCCCTGCCCCTCCTCCCTGCCGCACAGACCACAGCCGCCAGGTCCATGAATCCCCCCGCCGACCCTGCACGCAGTCCTCCTCTGGGCTGCTGAGCCTCTGACAGCAAGCGCCTCTCTCCCCAGGCAGTGTCATTTTCCCCCCTAAAAATTGTCCTGAGAAGCCCATGGTTACCATGACCCCAGCCATGCTTCTTTGCTGCGTTATTCTGTAAGAGGCTGAGGACGAGGCACCAGATGAGGAGGCCGCGGGAAAATGAGGACCCAACATGCAGGGTGAACAGGCTTGAAAATTTCAGCTCCAGGTTTTGCAGTGATTAAAGGATCATTTCAAATGAATTTTGCCATCAGAGAAAGAGATTTGTCTCCCCAAAATGCTTTACTTTGACAGTTGGCTTCAAAGGGTATGGCAGAATTCGTTTTGTGAACAGACAAAATCAAAGCATGAAACAAAACACAGGTCACCATGAGAACTCTGTTAACCACTTGACATAATTGTGTTTCTTCCAGAGTTGGACTTTTGGCAAAACTGAGAGTCCTTTTCTTTCCACTGACGTCTGATATTTGTGGAGTCTGGAAAAGATCCTGGGGGGTGGCGGTCAGCAGGCAGGCAGAGGCCTCCCTCCTCTGCCCTTGGGCTCAGAGTCACCCCGGGGGAAGCCAGCAGAGGAGAGCCCTTAACACTAGCAGCCCTGGGACTGACCTGTGCTTCCAGTCAGAGCCTCCCGGGGCTCTGCAGCCCGAGCTCCCCCCATCTCCATGCCAGAGGGTATATCTGGAGCTGGACAGTGACCCCGCACCCCCATTCTACCTGCCTGATCAACACCCCCCATGAAACACACATACACTTTCAGCTTCACCCTGGCAACTGGTTGTTCCAAGTGGGGCCTGAGCCCTGCCCCCACCCCCACCTCCCCACTGTGGCATCTCCAGGCCCATTAAACAGGCAATTTACGGGCCTGACACACAGATTTGTATGAGCTGCACCAAGATCAATTTTAACTCCTCCTCTAAGATTATACCCTTGAACTTCTCCTTCCCCTCAGACAGATCTGAGCACTCTCCTCTTGTCAATTACCTGCCTGCCCACCTCCCACCTGCCTGCCTACTTCCCACCTGCCTGATCACCTCCCACCTGCCTGATCACCTCCTACCTGCCTGCCCACCTCCCACCTGCCTGCCCACCTCCCACCTGCCTGCCCATCTCCTACCTGCCTGCCCACTTCCCACCTGCCTGATCACCTCCTACCAGGCTGCAGAGAAACTGTATTCATTCACTGATTCACTCACTCATTCAGCAATTCTTAAGGAACAGAAGAGAGATAAAAGTAAATAAAGTACTCCTCACCCTCTAGAATTTTATAACCTATTTCTTATGCTAATGAATCCTGGGGTCAGGACCTTTCCTAGCTGGTCTAAAGGTCAGGGTGGAGGAGCTGGGGGGACCCCAAGAAGAACTTTGGGGGGAAGGCAGTATGGTGCAGTGGTTACAGCACAGACTGCAGTGACAGACCTGGGATCGAACCCCAGCTCCAGGGTTCACCAGCTGTGTGTCCTCAGGTAAATAGCTTAACCTCTCTGAGCCTCAGGTTCCTCATCTGAGACGTGATGGAGGCCCTGGTCCAGGTGAGCTGGGGGTCAGCACGGGAAACGCTGTGCTCTGAGCCTGGCATGAGGGGAGTGCTCACTTCCGAGCAGCTTTATTCTCTTGGTGACAGTCGAGCTTTGGAGAAAGAAACAGGCGGGCCTGGGTCAAAATGCCATCCCTGCCGATTCCTGCCTCACTGAACCTCTCAGAGCCTCAGCTTCCTCCTCCGTGAAATGGGAAAACACAGCCTCAGCCTTGGGATGAGATGGGGCTGGAACTGGCAATGGAGGGGGTGAATTAGACCTGCAAAGCGTTGCCGAGGTTCTGGGGACCTGTAGGGACGGGGAGCTCACCCCCCCTCCGACTGGAGAGCGAGTTCCAGGGCTGATTGCGGAGGGCAAGGCAAGGAGCCCTGCGCTGCCGCAGCTCCCGGCACCAGCCCTGCAGGGCACCCGGGGCCACCTCCGGACAGGTGCCCTCAGCCCTGCGGGAGCGGTTTCCATGGAATGAGGGCCGCCATGGGACACAGGGAATCTGTGCGTTAGAGAATATAAAATAGCAAAATATTAAAAAAACAAAGATTCCATTTATCAACTTCTCTTTGAACCATCTAAAAAAAAAAAAAATCTAGGGGCGCCTGGGTGGCTCAGTCGTTAAGCGTCTGCCTTCGGCTCAGGTCATGATCTCAGGGTCCTGGGATCAAGCCCCGCATCGAGCTCCCTGCTCCGCGGGAAGCCTGCTTCTCCTTCTCCCCCTCCCCCTGCTTGTGTTCCCTCTCTCGCTGTGTCTCTCTCTGTCAAATAAATAAATAAAATCTTAAAAAATTAAAAAAATTAAAAAAAAATCTAAACCATAAACACGATTGCCCTTTAATTTCTGATTCCAGGGGTGGTCCAGCTCTTGAATGTGGCTCTCTGACAGAGCCAGGAAGAACACTGACCTCAGCCCCTCAGCAGTCATTTCGGGGCAACACTGTGTGGTGAGGAGACACTTGCTCTGGGATCCCTATCCATCCATCTTGCTGTGTGACCTTGGGAAACCAAGCTCCTTCTCTGGGCCTTTAAAAGATCTGATCAGCAGACAACACGTAATTGTGTTGGGGGTGGTGATGGGAGGGGTGTTGTGTAGGGAGGGATGGAAAAGACAAGGGGGAAAAAAGGCAGGAAGGAACCTCTTACACCTGGAAAGGTGAGGAAGGCTGCACCTCTGTGACCACGACCTTCCGCCAGACCTGGCTCCTGGGTTCTGACTGCCCCGGAGCCTTTGCCTTCCTCCAGGAGCCCTGCGGGTCATCCTCAACCCTCCCACTGCCTCCCTGAACCCTGCAACCAGCCCACCCCCAGTCATTGTGGTCCAGACTCTCTCCAAGTCCACTGCCTCTTCTCACCTAGCACCTGCCACCTGGACCTTTCTGCAGCCTCCTCCCCGACTCCTGCACCTCTGTCTTCTCCTGACCACTGGCCGGAGAGAGTGGTTTCTCTGAGGAAATCTGCCCATGCTTCCCTCATACCCTTTAGGAGCTCCCCAGTGCTTTGAAGATAAACAGAACTGCTCCCCCACGGCCGACCTGGCCCAGCACCTCTCCTCCTGCCTCACCTGCTTCCTCTTTTCCCATCACACCCTCCCCGGCCTCAGGGACCACTGTTCAGGCCCTGAATGCACCACCACCCTCCCTCCCACCACAGGGCCTTTGCACATTCTGTCCCCATGGCGGGGAGCCCACCTCCTCCTCATCTCCCCAGAGCTTCCACTCCTCACCCCTCAGATCT
Source organism: Mirounga angustirostris (assembly GCF_029215605.1). NCBI lineage: Eukaryota > Metazoa > Chordata > Mammalia > Carnivora > Phocidae > Mirounga > Mirounga angustirostris. The sequence continues at coordinate 168,074,368 of NW_026991712.1, forward strand.
CAGTGCAGGTGTCCCCTCCTCACGGAAGCCCTCCTTCACCTTCCTGACAAGGTGGAGACCTGGGAAGCTTGTCCTCAGCACACTGGTCACAGGGCAGCTTGCCGGGTGTTTGGTGAGCCTCTGTGCCCCCCACGGGCTGTGAGCTCCGGGCCAGGGAGTGTCATCTGTGGGGTTCAAGGCTGGAGCCCCCAGAACAGCACCTGGTCCCCAACCCGCCACATGCTTCAGGCTCCACTGCCTGTGCCCTGCTGTCCCCTCTCCTCCCCTCCCCTGAAACTCAAGCCCCCTTCAAGGCTCAGCTCAAGGGTCACCTCCTCCAGGAGGCCCTCTCTGGTTCCCTTTGGTGCCCTCTCTGCTCGTCCCTCCTCCATCCCCGGAAAACCCAGCTTCTGTCCCCTGACAGGGATTGTTTCAGTGTTACCGCCAGACCCTGAGCCACTGGAAGTGACCGGACCCTGAGCCACTGGCGGTGACTGGACCCTGAGCCACTGGAGATGACTGGAGGTTTTCTTCTCTCCCTGATGCCTGGCACGCAGCCTGGCACAGAGCAGCTTGCAAAGTGGGCTGGATGGATGGGGGGTGGAGGAGGAAGAGAAGGAGGGAGGGAAGGAGGGGGGGGGGGAGGGAGGGATGCAGTACCTGCCCCCATTTATTCGGGGCCCACCGTGTGCCAGGCACCATGCTGACCACTCCAGCGTTGCTTCAGTAAATCCTCCTGCCACCTTGTCCGGTGCACTGACGTGCACCCATATTCCAGATGTGGACGTGAGGCTCAGGAGGTTGGGACACTCACCCAAGGTCATGCAGCAAGTAAACTGAGGTAGGAGAACCCTTCCTGCTGCCTCCATCCAATGCCTCTCGCAGTCCTCCTGGGCTGAGCCCACACTTCACACCCACATCCAGAGCGTCCTTGCTGATCCCGCCATCACTGGGGACCCATGGTGGCTGCTTTGGCTGAAAGTCATGATCACAAACATCCAGGCTTAGTTCTAGGGCAACAAAGAAGGACTCACCAAGAGTGTCTGCAAGAGTGTGTCTAAGAGAGTCTCTTCACTCACAGGAGACACTCCTGGTCCCACTCGTGGCCCCCTGGCTGTCCCCAGCATCAGCAGAGACCCCTCTCAAGCCCACGTAGCTGCTGACAGTTCCCTCTCCTCAGCCCCAGGGTGATCTATGGATCACAGGATCACGGGCTGTACAGTGAGGCTCTTCTGTGTGTCTGATCAGGGGCCACATGGCCACTCAAATCCCTGAGATGCTAGGAAGGGGAGGCGAAATCTCAGAGAAAAGCAAAAGAAGGGAAACAGGAATGTGTCAGGGAGATTAATCTGCTGCTCAGACATGAAAGAAACATGTTCAATTATATTTTGTTTCGTTTCATTGGAATGTACACATCGTAGTTAGCTGCCTGCAAGTCTCTGATTACCCAGAGAGAAAGCACAATGAAAGGCAAGAGAATAAAAACACAGACAAGAACAAGAAGATCCTGAAACTGGAATGACTGAGAAAGAAGCAAGCCAGCCCGAGACGAAAGCAGCCGCTCGGCACCGAGGCCCTCCCAGCACCCACCCCAGGGCCCGGTGGCCACCCCACCCGCCAGCTCCGCGTCCCCATCGCTGGCATCGCGCAAGTCAGCAGGCCCTGCTGCCCTCCCAGAGCTGCCCCCGCTTGCTGTGGGAGAAGCCCTGCACCTTCTGAGGTCACAGAAGTGGGAAGGGGGTGGAGAGAAGAGCAAGAGGGGATCGCACTGGTCCCAGCCCGGGGCAGGGGGAGACCACAGTCAGAGCACCTGGGAGGTGTGCCCCCTCAGCAGGTCTGGTAGTAAATCTGGGCCAAAGGTACCTGATGAACAAGACAGCCCTCCTCCCTTCCAGAGCTTTCTCTCCCTAAAAGAAAGAGGGTCTCGGAGAAAGAAGGGTTCCTGGAGCCTCCAGTTTCCTGACCATTGATTCTACCTATGCTAGAATTTGGAAACCCATGGGAGGGTGCACCAGGCCGAGAAGCTGGGAAGAGACCACCCCCTTCCCCCATGCCTGCTCAGTGTGTGTGTGTGTGTGTGTGCGCGCGTGCCTGCGCACATCCGGTCACGGGCTGCCACGCCGGCCTCCCCCTGACCGGTACCTCCAGCCCCATCTGGGCCAGGGTCTCTGCACATGAGCCAAGCAGCTTGTACTCCAAGCCAGAGGCCAGATGTTATCTTCTCTGCAAGAGTCACTGCCCAGCCCAGCCCAAGTTCAAATTCAGCAACTCCTTACTCTGTCACCTCAGACAAATAGCTCAGCTTCTCTGACTCCGGCCTCCTCACTGCGACACGGGACCAACAGTCCTGCGTCAGAATGAAATGAGATGGGGCAGGCAGTGCCTGGCCAGAGGAAGCGCTCAGTGTATGTGTGTTGTTATGATTCCACACCTGCCCTCCATCCTTCAAAACAGCTCAGGCACACCTGCTGGCATGGCTGTTGACTGCCCAGCTCTGGGGAGAGCCATCCATGTCATCGCACAGGGTTGAGTTGTGTAGTACACAGCCTGTGCAACAGGACATTGTGGCCCTCGATTCTGGGAAGCTTCTCCTGACTGGCCCGGCTTGGTCAGGGGTCACTCCCTCCTCTGTCGCATCCCCTCTCCTCACCAGACTGTGAGCTCCGTGAAGACAGGGACCTTGTCTTACCCACCCTGGTGTCCCCGGGCCCAGCTCAGAACCTGGTCCCCCGTGAGGCAGACACCAGCAGCCATTTACTAATTTCAGGAATTGCCAGCAACTATTCCCACAACTAGTAAACAGCTGAGCAGGGATTTATGCCTGAATTTCAGCTCCAAGGTTCCTCACTGCGGTCCAGCAAGGTCAAGTAGCTGAGTAGTTAAACCTACTCTACGTTGACACTTGGAAAGCCAGACATCTGAAGGTAGCCAATTAGACAGGCCCAGGGTCCAAATGTACAATCCCCGCTTCTCATCGCCAAGTACGTGGCCCGGCGAGACCCTTGTCCCCTCCCCCTCCCCGGGTCAGGACGGGCCGAGATCTCTAGGAAACACAGTGAGGGTTTCTGCCTCAAACATACTGACTTCTTTGGAATTGCTCAAGGTGTGAAGGCTTATTTTTTAGGCCATATCGAAATGCTCTGATATCGCCCCAAACAGTACATCAGACGCTCCTGCTAGCCAACCAAGAGAGAAAAATGTCGCAAACATGGGGCACAAACAGGGGTGATGAGATGCAGACCCCGACCAGCAGGAACGGAGAGCTCTGGGAGCGGGAGAGCGTCGGCCTTCTCCCCCACCCCCACCCTCTAAGGGTTGTGCAGGGCTCAGGGCTGGGCACCTGCTCACCTCGGGCGTTTTGCTTTTGTCCGTCGCTGGCTCCTTATGACGTTGCCGGAGGCAAATGCCCCAGGAAGGGGGCATCAGGCTCAGGTGACCTTTGGGGGCAGCTGGGGTGTCTGTGCTGGGCCCTGAGCTGTGCTCGAGGATGCAGGGATGCCGGATGCTTTCCTGTCGGGGCGGTGGGGGGAGGAAGATGTCAACCAGGTTGAGGGAGGGACCTCCAAGCTTGCAGCTGATTGTCCATCTGCTGTGTCCTGGGCCCTTTTCTAAGGACTTATTTGTATTAACTCACTAAATCCTCACAATTACCCCCGCGAGTGTGAGGTAGTTACTACTATTCCCATCTTACAGGTGAGGAAACTGAGGCACCTGATCATCATCCAGTAAATGGCAGGGCCAGGTTTCAGGCTGGAGGGTCTGGCCCCCTTCATGCCATGAGCAGGGAGAGGGAACAGTAGTTACAAAGGCTCAGAGGCGAGAGCGAGGGGATGGCGGACTCAGGACCTGGAAGCAGCTCGGTCTGGCCTGGAGGGACAAGGTGGGGAGCTGGGAGCTGGCCCATGGAGGGCCAGGCGCCGAGTTAGGGAGTGTGGACCCCCAGAGTCACTGCCCTGGGCAGGAGGACAGGGACAAAGGTTTGCCCGCCCCATGCTGGGTGGGTGACTCTTCTGTGCATCTGACCCACCCCCGGGGGCTGTGTCATCGTCATCTCTGGGCCCCCAGACCGGGCACAGGAGGGGCATGAAGCACGTGCTGAACTGAACTGACTGAAGGTCATTTGTTTTCTCCCCCATCATGCTCAGCCCTGGGCAGGCACCTCGGGGCTGAGATGCAAGGCCCTGCCCTGGCTTCTGACTCATGGTGGGGCTCCTTTCCACCCCCACCTTCAAATGCAGATGGGGCCTGTGACCTGCTCTGGCCAAAGAGATGTGAGAGGCTGGGTCTGTCACTTGGAGGGAACTTTAAGAGCCAAGCGCCCAGTGGGCTGAGATGGTCAAAGAACCCTGTGTCAGCCCAGAGTGACACTGGTGAGCCCTGGCGACCCACCCTGAGCGTGTCAGTGCCAAGCGAGGGACTTCCTCTTGTGTTGGGGATGCTGTGGCTGGAGCCCAGCCCAGACCTTCCAACTGATGTCACTGCTGGAACCATGTCACCCTAGAAGGTGCACATGACTGTGAGGAGGGGCGAGACCGGTGCTCCCCAGCCTCCAGACCCCCTCCACCCATGGATGCCGGTCCCTGTGGGACAGGCCACTCGACACATCCCCAGTCATAGGGGTGGGAGGGTCCTGCCAGCATCGGGAGGCCAACTCCCTCAGTTCTGACTCACCCAGACCTGGGCCAGACTGGCATGTTCTGTTCCAATGTGCGGATCACCCAAGAGCCTCTGGGCTCTTTACTCCTGTTTCCTCATCGTTCAACAAAGAACCCTTCAGAAGATGGAGTCTGTGCCAGCCATGCACTGGGCACTGAGAATGCCCCAGGGAGCAGGACCCACACAGCCCCTGCCCTCCCAGAGCTCACAGACTCGTGTGGGTGACAGTTGGTACCAGTGAACACCCCACGGAAAAGAATTACAGATGGTGCTGAGGGGGACAAGGGAAAAAACCAGGGCTTGGGGAGAGGCTATCAGGGAAGGGAAACCAAGTCAGCAGGTAGGGTTAGAGGGTCACATTTGGGCTGAGACCCAAAGATAAGAGGGACCAGCCAAGTGAAGAAAGGATAGGAAAAGGCATTCCATGTGGTAAGAACTGCATATACAAATGTCCTGTGGCAGGAAGGGGCCTGGAGAGAAGTAGCAGAGAACAGGAGAGAGGGGAGGGAGCCGGGGCAGGGAATGGACAGGAGCTGGACCACACAGGCTTTAGGGAGGAGTCTGCAGTTGATCTTGGGATCAAGGAGAAGCCTGAGAGTCCTCAGCTTCAGGAGTCAGGATGGGAGGGAAATGACCAATTCATATTCAGAAGAACATTCTCTGGGCCCAGGGCTTAGCACAGGGCCTGGCATACAGTGGTGCTCAATAAATGCTTGCTGACAATGACGTCACATGAAAGAAGCAGAGAGACTCTCTTTCGGGCAATATCGACTGGCCCTGGTCAGTCTATGTGCTCTCTACCCCCGGTGAGGACTGTCCACTTGAGGACGGGGAGGAGCTGGTGTTTGGGAAGAATCTGCCACCTGCCTGGACCCCTGGGCTTCTCAGGTGACCTCAATGAGGGCCCCATGAGAGTGCACACAGATGGCCCCCGTGAGGTACTGAGGTTCTTTTTACAATAAAACAGGTCCAAAATGAAAACGCTCCAACCCTGACGCCAGCACGTGTGAAACTGGATTCTCATTAACAAGGGCATCAAGGGCATCAAGAAATATCTCAATGTGGAAATCAATGGACAGTCATGAAAAGAATTACTAGCTGAATAATGAGGAAGGACAAGTCAATATAACTAAGTAAATACAGAGGAAAAAATCCACAACTCACCCCTGATTATAGGATAGGAGACACCGAGTTGATAAAACCATGACATTGAATTATGAGGAAACAGGCAACTTAACAAAAGGGGCAGAAACCAGCTGATGTGCTGGCAAACCACGCTGAGGGTTCCTCAGAGCCTGTGGCCGGCCCTGAGCATTTTCTAGCCATGTAAGTGATTCCAGAAGCCTGGCCTGCATCCCAAAGTGAGCCCTGGGACTGGCCCCTCAGCCCGGCCCTGCCCTCGCTGTGCTCCCTGAGCTCAGCCTCCCCAACACCTTCTCCGGACCAAACACCTCTCCACCTCCTCCAGGAAGTCTGCCCTGATTACTCCAGGCCCCAGTCACCCCAACTCTGACCTCAACCCATCTCCCCGCAAATATCAGGTGGTCTCGGCAAAATGTGAGATTAACAGTTTACAGAGCACATAGCAGATGTTAGATTCAAATTCTCTTTCCCATAGAAGGTGACCTCATCTGGCATTTCTGAAGCTTTCTAAAGCTGGCAAAACCCCGCACCTCCTTCATCGATTCTCAGAGCCCCGAGCAGCAGGCAGGAGTGTGAGCTCCAGAGCCAGAATCCCGGTGTTCAAATCCTGCCTCCACCACTTCCTAGTTGGCCTTGAACAAGTTATTCCCCCTGTCTGAGCCTGTTTTCTCACCTGTAAACCAGGACTAACAATGATATCTCCCTTGCGGGATTATTGCAAAGCGTGTAGAACAGAGCCTGGCCTGTGAAAGTCCCTCAGCCGTGTCTGACACCTTATCAGCCCTCCCATTTTACAGGTGAGGAAGCCGAGGCACACAGAGGGGACATGACCACCTATGTCCTCACAGCCGGTGGCTGGACCAGGATTCAGAGTGTTGTAACTTCTGAAGTGTTGTAACTTCTCCAGTGGCAGGGAAGGGGTAGGGGGGAGATGCTTTATCCACCAGCTTCATCAGCACGGAGCCCCTCCTCCCACCCAAGCCCACACAGGGCCAGACCCGGCCGTACGGGCCACCCGGGAGAAGGGGGTCGGTAAGCAACCTGAAGACTGACCACATGCCCCACACAGTACGAAGCATTGGCCATCACTCTATTCCCACTTCAAAGAGGGGCAAACTGAGGCTCAGAGGGGCTAAGGCACACGCCCAGGATCACACAGACGATGGCCATCAGAGTCAGCTCTCTACCTGGGATCCGTCGCCCTGGGACCCTTCCACACATCCCACCCCCACGTGGCATCTCATCTCATCCCACAGCCTCCTGTTTCACAGGCGAGAAAACTGAGGCCCAGGGTGTGCATGGAGCTGACTCAAGGTCCCACAACCAGCAGGTGGAAGCAGCCCATGGAATTCTGATCCAGGGCTCCCTTTCCCAAACCCACAGAGAAGGGGGTTCCCTCCTCCCTTCCTTGTTCAGAGCCTGCGGGGGACCCAGGGCCCACCTGGGGGAGGGGGCTGCAGGACAGGAGCCGGCTGGGGGCTGTGGGGAGGGCAGGTCCCTGGAGATCACCCCTGAGTTCTGAAGTTGCCCAAATTTTGCAGTCCTCAATCCTTTGCAAAGTCAGAGGGCTTAAGGTAGAGCCAGTTCTCAGAGAGCCCCGGAGGGGAGGCAGAAAGTGAAGCTCGTTTCCTGGGGTTTATGCCTGGGTTCCTCTTCTCTGACACTTGGAGAGTTGTGTGTCTGCATCAAGCCACATCTCTAAGTGGCCAGCAATAAACCCTGTGAAGACAGATGTATGATAAACTCATTATCTTTCCCTCCCCAGGGTCAGAGGTCACATCAATAACTTCCTGCCCACTTTCTCCTGCAGATCTGCTGCAAGGCTGCAAACATGGTTTACAAGCTAAAAATCCATCCTCCTTTCCCCATGGAAATCAATTGGAAGCCCAGTTGCTAAATCCACCCTACATATAAAAGCTCTTAAACCACAGGACTTTTCTAGACCAGGATGGACGCTACCTAAGGACCTGCCCCCAAAAGACACCCTCCTTGAGTCAGACCAGGCTTCTATCCAGGGTCTGGGCGTGGGGGGGATAGCAAGGGGACACAGCAGATGACAGTGGGAAACCGGAGCTGATGTCTCCCTCTCCTCCTACTCAGGGGCCCATTCCAGCTGCGAGTCTCTCTATCGAGGGGGAGAAAGAAGATCAGCTCAGAAAGGGTGGGGGTCTCCCCAGCTTCCACCAAGACCAGGCTGAGGGTGGGTACCATGCCTGAGCATCCTCTCCCTAAGCTGCTCTTGCTGTGCTTAGAGAAGAGAAGACGTCCACGTGGGGGTAGAGCATTGACAGTCCTGTGTCCCCAGAAATGAGGTGACAGTTCCTGTGAGTATTGCCACGGCTCTTGTCACCTGCCGTCGTCTTGGGTTCTAGAATAGAAGAGAACAGGCCATGTGTGTTTGCTGAGGGAATCGACTGATGGCTTTGGGTGGGTCAGATCCAGATATGGCGCCTGGAATTCAGGGGTAATCTCTGAGCAGCTTTGTGCAACAACAATATTGTCCATCACCAACCATGGCGATTTGAAAAACATTATACATGCTTTGATTTCTCTTCCCACGACTCTTTTGTGCACAATCGTGTATGATGGAAACCACATGATCTCCAGGGCTAGCTGCTAAAAGCAGCTGGGGGAGAAGTCCCACCGCCCCTGAAGCGGCCACATTGTGAGAAAGCCCAAGCCGCAGGGAAAGGCTCCAGCCAACAATCGCAGCTAAGTCCAGCCTCCAAACCCACCCCACCCCAGCTCAGCCCTCACATAAGTATGTGAACAATCCTCCAGATGCTGTCAACAGCCAGCTGTTCAGGTCACCACCAGCCATTCCAACCTTCCTGGCTGAGGCCCCAGACATGGTGGAATAGGGCTTGAACCACCCCTGTGGCATCTTGTCCAAATTCCGGATTCATAAGCTCTGGTTGTTACTTAGGGCCACTAACTTCTGAGTGGTTTGTTATGCAGCTGTGGGTAATCAGACTACCAACCTGGGGCACCAAACACTATTCAAAGTGGTCTGCCTCTGAGCCTCCCCCTTGAAGTTCTCACGCAGTTGACTTTCTTCTCCCGGGAGAGACCATCAACGCTGAGCACTTCAGCTAGGCTTTGCTGTGTAACAAAGCACCCCAAACCGTAAACACTTAAACCTTAAAAACAATGACAACGTATTATTTCTTACAATCCAGCGGTTGGCTAGGTGGTTTCTTGGCTGGTTTCACCCAGACTTACTCCTGTGCTGCATCCCATCTGGCCTGGAAAGTACAGCCTGGCCACACTCACTGTGCTAGTGGTCGGATGTTGGCCTGGGTGCCTGAGCTGCCCACACACCCACTCAGCTTCCAGCTTCCTTGCGTGGAGGTCTCAGGATAGCATTCCAAGAGGCTGCAGAGCCCTGAAGCCAATTTTCAGGAGGCACAGAACATCCTTCCCCTGCATTTGAGGGTGAAAGCCAGCCACAGCCCTGCACAGATTCAAGGTGAGGAGAGTCTATCTCTGTTTTGTTTTGTTTTGTTTTTAATTTGTATATGCTATTTATTTTTTCTTTTTTTCCTTTTTTTAAATTTTATTTTATTATGTTATGTTAGTCACCATACATTACATCATTAGTTTTTGATGTAGTGTTCCATGATTCATTGTTTGTGCATAACACCCAGTGCTCCATTCAGTATGTGCCCTCTTTAATACCCATCACCAGGCTAATCCATCCCCCCCCGCCCCCTCCCCTCTAAAACCCTCAGTTTGTTTCTCAGAGTCCATAGTCTCTCATGGTTCGTCTCCCCCTCTGATTTGCCCCCTTCATTTTTCCCTTCCTACTATCTTCTTCTTCTTCTTCTTTTTTTTAACACATAATGTATTATTTGTTTCAGGGGTACAGGTCTGTGATTCATCAGTCTTACACAATTCACAGCACTCACCATAGCACATACCTTCCCCAATGTCTATCACCCAGCCACCCCATCCCTCCCACCCCCCACCACTCCAGCAACCCTCAGTTTGTTTCCTGAGATTAAGAATTCCTCATATCAGTGAGATCATATGATACTTGTCTTTCTCTGATTGACTTATTTTGCTTAGCATAATACCCTACAGTTCCATCCACGTCGTTGCAAATGGCAAGGTTTCGGGTTTTTTGATGGCTGCATAATATTCCATTGTATATATATACCACCTCTTCTTTATCCATTCATCTGTTGATGGACATCTTGGCTCTATCCATAGTTTGGCTATTGTGGGAGGAGAGTCCATCTCTTGATGGGACAAATGACAAAGTCACACAGCAAAGGCACACACACAATGGATGGGAGGACACGTGGCCATATTTTATCATCTCCCCCCACTGAGGAAGCCCTGTGCAGGCCAGTGGGAAGAGACTGTGTGTTCCATGTGGAGAGAGAGGTTCAAGGGTGAGTCTACAACCCCCAAGAGGCTTATTCAGTTCCAAGGGACACCACTGTGTCCCCAAGAAGAAAGCAGGCACCTGCTCTCTGTCCATGGCGGCCACAGAGCTCCCTGGCGTCAGGGAGCAGGGCTCACACACCTCCCTCCCTAGAGTCGGGTCTACAATATTCCCAGCCCCACAGCCTTCTGCAATGGGTATGGTTTTGTACCTGCACAAAGTGGGCCCTGGAGCACCTGGGGAGGTGTGGGTGGCAAGGAGGTTTGGCTGTCCGGCTGAGGGTGCCAAGTAGGGCTACATCATGGAGGTGGGTAGCGTCCAGTTTCCAGGGGTAACCCGGAAGGAAGATGGCAAGGGAGATAAAAACAGAAAGACGAGCTGAGGGATGGCGGGGGCAGCAGCAGGTCAGGAAAGGGGATGCCTGCGGCCCACTAGAAGCTGGCCGGTGGGGTGAGGTAGCCCCCTCCTCCACAGCCCCCGTCCCAGGAATTGACCACCATGTGGAATGGGGAGCCGAGTCAGTCTTACCTCTATCTTGAAGGTCTCTGAGCTGGGGGACCAAGATCAGCCCCACTTGGGTCAGGGGCCAAACACAGACTAACTCACAGTGGCCAGGGGAGGGGACCAGGTCAAGCAAGACCATGGAAGCCCCCACCACACTATGTGGAAAGGATGGGGGGAGATGCCTTGAGGAGAGAGAAGTGGGAAAGCTGCAATCCCCCTGAGGAAAGAGGAGGAAACTGAGGCACAGAGCACAGGAGCTTACCCGATGACACAAGAGAGGTCAAGCAGCAGAGCAGGGACTTGAACCCAGGTCCCTCTGGGCTCCGGAGTCTCTGCTCTAACCACGAGGCAGCAGAGCCTCGGGCTACAGACTTAGGAGGCCCTACGAAGGCTAGCGGGGTGGCAGGTCCCAGGGACCAGGCAAAAAGTCCTGAGTCCCAGGGCACGAGGGATGGCTGACACTCTGCCCTCAGCGTCCCTCAGCCCCTCTCAGAGGGCTCAGCTTTGTGAGCATGCCCAGGGCTGATGGCTGAAGTGGGGTCATGTCATGAAGCTTCCACACCTCACAACCAAAGCTGGCGTCAGTAAATTACCCCAAATAATGGGGCTGTTTGCTCAGGAAATCGAGGAAGCAGTAAACAGTTGCCGAAGTAATTAAATACAAGCAGTGGACGTGCCAGGCTTCTCAACGCCGCCAAGCCACTCCCACGGTAGCCTCCCCTCCGCCGGGGGAGATGGAACCACGGTGTTGTCTGTCTGTTGAACTGAGAAACTGAGAGTCAGAGAATCAAAGAAAATCCAGAAAGGACAGGGTAGGGGGAAGGGTGCCTTGGAAACCACTGACTATAAACCCCTAGATTTACAGATAGGGAAACTGAGGCCCAGAGAGGAAGAGAGACCCACTCAAAGATACACGGCAGACTAGAGGCAGAGGTAAGTCTGGAATGCTCCCAGCACACCTAAGGTAGGGTCAAGGTCATGGTGATAGGGTGGAATCTGATGGGTGGTGAATAAGGAAGCTGAAGCTCAGAGAGGGTAGGTAACCAGCCCAAAGACTCGCAGTAGGGTAGGTGGTGGAGCAGGGGGTGGACCTGGGTCTGTCCGACAGGTTTTAATTGTGCTCTGCAGCCTTCCTGTCCTTGGCTTCTGGATCAGGACTTAAAGGAGACGGTTGGGAGAGGTCAGGGAGATCAGATTTCCAGAGCCAAGGGATGACGATCCCGGCTGAGGGAATGAGCAAAGGCATGGAAGTGGGACCCTGTTTGGTATACGTAGCAGCAGTCCTCAAGGTGGCAAGCAAAGTCCCACTCACCCTGCCTCGAAGAGTCAAGGGAATGCATTGGCTCTAGTAACTGAGAAGGCCAGAGAGGGCCAGAGCAAAGCCCGGACATCTCCATCGGCTCCATCCAGATCCACTTTCACTTCCTTCCACTTTCCCAATCGTGTTTCCTACTGAGGCCCAGATTCATAAAATTGGCTTCAGGTGTGGCTTGATCCAGCAACTCAAACAATGTCGCCAGAGACCCAGGTGCTCTTCATCTCCCTGCTCTGCCTTCTGTGACAGCAGTCTCATCTGTAGGTTATGCATGGTAGCACCCCCTTCCCTCCCCCCATCCCCAACCCACTCATTCCCACCTCTGATACCCCACACACTCCAAGTCTCACCTCCATGTGTCACACCACTTGAGGGGAAGAATCTCCTTGGGCAGCTGAATGGAAAAACCTGTTTGTCTCCCTGACACCAGAGAAAACATCTCCACATCTCACTGATTCTGATTTGATTAGTTCCCAACCAAGCCAATAACTAGCCAATGGCTAACTGACTCCAGCTAATCAGGGCCCACCCTGAGGCTGTGAGTGGGCCAATCCCACCCAAACCACATGGTTGAGGATGGAAAAGGGGTCGGCTCCACAGAGGGGAATCCGGGAGAGCCCCGAGGTGCTGAGGCGGAGGGGAGGTAGTCAGGAGGTTGCTGCAATGGTTCAGGGGCGCACTCATAGGCCTGGTGCAGGGCTGGAGGGGGCGAGAAAAAAGAAGTTTCAGGGAGACATGTATAGACATCCACTCCTGCATTCCAGGGCCCAGGTCAGCAACTGAATTACAGAGAAGGCATCCTCTGGCCCTGTACGATTCAGGACCTGGCTCCCCGGCCTTCCCAGACCGTGTTGATGGATGAACAGCAGCTGTGGGGAGTGCAAGCACAGAGCCAGGGCCCAGCAGCCACCCATACCCGCAAGTCATGGGGACCGGGCCACAGATGGAGCAAAATTAAGCATACAGATGGGCCTGAGACAGGGTAGGATCCTCTCCTGGGGAAAGACAGACAACCATGCAGGCCAGGGGAAAGGCCAGGACACTGGAATCTCACGCACCTGGATCCAAATCTCAACCCTGTTATTCACTCGGTGTGCAATCTTAGGCAAGTTACTGATTTCTCTGAGCCTTGGCTTTCTCATCTGTACAAAGAGGGGTTAAACTTGATTATAGGAACGCACCATGCAAGTCAAATTCTGGGCCACACAGGCTGTAGCTCCAAGACGGATCCCTGAGACCATAATGGCGAAGTTCCTCGCCTAGTTCACCAAGCACCCAACCGGACTTCATCTCCCCCACCCCGCGCCCAGCTTCCAAAGAGGAATCCCAACACGTAATTGTTCAGGTACTGGAGGCAACATGGGCCTCCTTAGGTATTTTGTTGAGCCTTACGCATAGACTGACCAGAAAACCTGCGGAAAGTAGCGGGGATCAGCAGGTGGTGCTACCGACAGCAGGATAGGACGTCTCAGCAGCTCGGCGGAGACCTGCCAACCCAAGGCCCCTCCTTCACTCAGGTCGGCTCGTGCTGATTGGAGTCTCTGGCAGAGGGAGGTGGTCCCCGCCTGGGGGCGCTCCTGGGGGATTTGGAAGCCCTGCCTCCCTGACCCGGCCACCCCACTCACTACACTCTGCTTGAGAAAGCGCTTCCCGTCCCCTACGGGGCACCTGTGGAAACTAAACACCATAGGCAGCCCCTCCTGGTCACACTGCACCCAGATATTCCTATCTTGGGTAGGGTCCCCTCAGGCACTGACCGCAGCGCTGGAAAGGCACCACAATATTGGCTTTATTAAATGAAAATGAATATTCAAGAGGGAAGCAAGTGTGGCCCCACAGGTGTGTCCCTCTAATATGAAAAGGTGGAACCACATCTTCAGGGGCCACTGTACCTCTCCTCAGTCAGCCACAGGGGCACCCTTCGGCCCCCTGGAGATCCCAGTTCTGGTCCCAGGAAGTCCCTCGGGATGCTTGGGTTTGGTTTACTGACCACTCAGCCAAACCATCAGTTGATGGTTCCACTGGGTAACTGTCCAGCCCTAACAACTCTGGAAGCCCAGGCTGAAAGCCATCACCCTTGTCTTTGACACTATTCCTAAAGACCAGACCTGTTATATTTTCACCACCGCTTGGGCTCTAGCTAACGGCCTAGGTATCTGGTCCAGTCCACAGGTGGTGGGCGACGGAGAGATGAGACACCCTTCTGCAGAACCATGAGCTCTGCAAAGCAATTGCCACAGCCCAACGGGACATCTATAAACCCATGTGGATGCCATATTCACACGACACTGGATAGAACAAGGTGGCAGATCAGGCCTGGTCAGCCCAGGTGGCCAGCATCGCTGGTGGGATCAATTGCTGGATTGGGTACAGCAATCCTGCCACCACAACCCAGTGGACTCCAAACATGGGTCTCCATCTGCATGCCAAGGAGTGACCATGGTATCTGTCAGTAGGCACACTCGGTAGCTGCTTGCTCTTTGTGGGAAGGGGACTGGCTTGTTCAGTGCCTGTTACAATGTTTGCTCCATGCTCAAAAAGTGCCGAAATCTTAGCCGTGAGCTCCCCAGCTCTCCCATAATCCACTGCGGGCACAGCACCCCCCTGGGCCCATCACTACGCCCTGTAGGGCTGGGGACAGGGCGATCGGTGCAGCTATGCTAATGGTCCCGCTGTCGGCTGTGTGGACTAAGTAACACATGGTCTTGCTCTGACCCACTAAGTCTCAAGTCTACTTGCAGCACCTATGGAGTAGAGGCAGGGTTACCCCTTGCCACCCTCTGTGAAGTTGGGAATCTTCTGGACAGGCCCCGGGGGCCAGAGAACGGACGAGGGAGCTCTCGAAACAGAAGTCTGCAGGAACTGGCATCTCAGAGCCTGCCAGGATTCTTCCTCCACCCATCTTTCATCGCTGCTTGTTTCTGCTCTGGTCCACACATTCAGTGGCTCTCACCAGACCCAGGCGTGACCTATAAGAACTGGGGAGCTGGCCCAAGCATCTACTTTCAGCTCCAGGACCCCAAAGAGGCGAGCTCTCCCTTGAGCTCCAGCAGAAAGTCCCAGAGAGGGCTCGGATTGGCCCATCTCTGAGCCAATCACTGGGGCCCAGAGTGCAATGCTCTGATTGGCCGAGCTTGGGTCACATGTCCATCCCTGCACGGGGTAAGGTGAGGTTAAGGAATTGAGAGTTCTCAGAATCACCTGGGGCTGATGGGAAGTTCTCACAAAGGGAGGGAGGGGCTCTTGCTGGGAGAGGAGAGGGGGGACAAAAAAGTTAACAGCCTACTCACCCAACACACACTCGCAAAGTCTGTTCCACCTAGTTAATTTGTACTCACCCTTTCAGACTCAGCCCCACCTCCCCCTCTGCCAGGAACCTCCCCTGACCACTTTCAGGCTCTGCCAGAAGCCCCTCTTGTGTGTCCCTGCAGCATCCCGCACCTACCACGATCACATCCCTGAGCAGCTGGTACACGTGTGTCTCCCCCACTGGACGTGACTCTTGGTGGAGGAGGGCAGGGCCCAAACACTGGCATGGAGGAGGTTTCAGAAAGTTGTTTGTTGAGCGATTTACACATCTCCTCCTGACCTTTCCTAGGACTCACTAGTAAGGTAGACTGAAATCCTTCAAATAACCAGTCAGTCCAAATGTCAGTACCCGGAGGAAGAGAGAGGGAGGCAAATAGTGTATGGAGCTGGCCCCAGAAGTGACCCACAGGGCTGTTGTGATCATTCTGCCCAAATGGCAACAGGCCCAGGAGCTCTGTGTCACAAGGAGCTGTCCGAGAACTTGGCCACATACAGCAAACTATTGGATAAAAAGAAGGTCCCCTCCCATCTTGTCTCCTGCTGGCTGTTTGCACGAACAGCCACCTGGGATCCACAACCCACATCTTTCCCAGCCTCCTGGGCCCTCAGACAAGACCTGGCCTGCCAAACCCCTTAACCCAGCAATTCCACATACTGATGCTAGAGAAAAAAGTCCCATGTGCATGCAGTGAGGCACACACAAGGATGTTTGTTGCAATAAATTTTATAGAGAGAAAAAAAATGGAAACCATCCGAATATCTGGAGGGGAATGATTTAGGAAGGAAAGGAAGGAGGGAGGGAAGAGATCCAAGCAATTGAACATGACACGTGCCTTGTGAAAGAGGTAGCTCATCTTTTTGGAACGATGTCAGTGATTTCAAATGATAAAAAGTTAGATACAAAACAGCATATATAGTATGATAGCTTTTATGCTTTTAAAAACATGCATAGCTCACCATACAATTATATGTGCAGAAATGCATATTAAAAGGGTCTGTGCAGATTACACACCACGCTGATAACGTGCACTATGGGGAGGAGTTTGACAAATGGAGGTGATTATGAAGGAGGATAGAACAGAGGCACTTTCCCGTTATCTGAATTCTTGAATGTGAAATAATGAGAATGTCTGCATGCAGCCCTTGTGTAATTAAAAATCATTTTCAGTGAATGAGGGAAATGGCAGGATACACTCATTGCAACATTTTTATAATAGCAGAAAAGCGAAAAACAACCTAAATATTCATCTATAGGGAACTCACTGGATAAATGATGGTGCCCTATGGCAACAGAACACCAGGCAGCCAGTGAAGGAATGGAGCAGGGCCATGTGGGAAGATATTCTTAAATGAAAAAGCAACTTGAATAAAGTGTGTATGGTATAATCCCATTTTTGTAAAGAAAGAATATGTAGAATACAGTTTTCCCCTGCTATCCAAAAGTAGAGCGTTACAATGAAGCCATCCCTAAGCCCAAATGGTGTAAATCGAAGAAGCAATTACTGTTCATTTATTATTTTGAGCATTCCCATACCCCAAAAATAACCTCTCTTAAGTTTCTGATACCTTAGGACACATCTCACTGACAGGTGCCCAAAATAAATGAAGATAAAGCACAGATGCTCCCGGACACAGTTCAAAGCTATGGCAGCTTGATGCTGAGATGCTGAGTGTAGCTCCAGGGGAAGGAGTTCGGCAGGACCACTCTCTCTGCTCAGGGTGCACGCTGCTCACTGCAAAATAAATGCTAAATGCTGATGTCACTTTTCACCTTTTCTCATAAAAGTGAAAATCCTCTTGGATTTCTTTTGGTCATCGAATACAGGTGTGAATGTAAGTCTTTTGTAAAAGCAAAGTGATGTAATAGAAAGTATACTTATATTGAAGTGTAACTGAAATGCAAACAACTGAACATATTTAAAGTGTAAAATTGCATAAGTTTTGATATATATACACACCCACGAAACCATCACCACAATCAAGATAATGAGCATATCCATCACCTCCAATAGTTTCCTCATGCCCCTTGGTAATCCATCCCTCCTGGTCCCCAGCCCAAGCAAACATTGGTTTGCTTTCTGTCCCTATAGATTAGTTCACATTTCCTAGAATTTACCATAAATGAATTCACACAGTATGTGTGCTTTTTTGTCTACTCCTTCCACTCAACATAATTATTTGGTGATTTACCATGTTGATAAATGTATCAAGAGTTCATGCCCTTTTATTGCTGAGTAGTGTAAACTTGTCTGATTTATATAAATCTTTTGCTAGATTTATCCTTATGTATTTTGTATTTTTATGCCATTAAAAAATAGATATTTTAATTTAAATTTTCTTTTTGTTCATTGCTATTGAAATAATCTTTTTTAATGTTTTAATTTGATGAGTTACATTTATATTGTATAATGGATGTAGGATTACTCGAGTTATCTATTTCTTCTTGAGTGAGTTTTGGTCTTCTGTGTCCTTCTTGAGTGAGTTTTGGTCTTCTGTGCCCATTCCATCTAACAACTCTGTGTGCATAGTTATTCATAGTATTCCCTTATTATAATGTCTGGAGCCTCCATACTCCCAATATGCGTGATTTGTGTTTTCTCTCCCTCTCTCTCTCACTCCCTCACTCTCTCGCTCTCTCTCTCTCTCTCTCTTTCTTTCTCATTGGCTTAACTAGAAATTCACCATTTTGTTTATCTTTCCAAGAATCAGCTTTTGGTTTCATTGATTCTCTCTGTTAATTACCTATTTTCAATTTCATTGATTTATGCTTCAATTGTTATTTCCTTCCTTCTGCTTGCTTTAGTTTAATTTGTTCTTCTTTCTCTAATTTCTGAAGGTTATTTTTAGAGCTTTCTTCTTTTCTGATTAGATAGAAAGATAGATTTTTTTAGTGCTATAAATTTATCTCCTAAGTGCTGCTTTAGCTGCATCCCACACATTTCTCTATGTTCTTTTTTCATTCTCATTTAGTTAAAAATAATTTTTAATTTTCCTTAAGATTTCCCCCTTTTGATCTATGGGTTATTTAAGTGGTGCTTAATTTCCAGATATTTGGGGATTTTCTAGAAATCTTTCTGTTACTGATTTCTAGTTTAATTCCATTGAAACCAGAGAACATACTTTGTATAAGGTCTGGTTTGTTTGTTTGTTTGTTTTTAATTTGTAAAGATCTGTTTTATGGTCCCAGATATGGTATATCTTGGTGAATATTCCATGTGTACTTGAGAACATATATTCTGCTCTTGTTGGGTGAACTGTTCCATAAATGTCAATTCAATTAAGTTAGTTAATAGCATTGTTCAAGTCTTCTATATCTTTACTGATCTGTGTCAATCGTGGATCAGTTTCAGTGGGTTGGGTTTTCTCCTCATTATGGAACCTATTTTCCTGCTTGTCTGCATGCCAGGTAATTTTTGATTGGGTGCCAGACATCACGAGTTGTATCTTCCTGGGTGCTGGACATTTATGTATTCCTCTACATAGTTTTCTGCTTTGTTCTGGGATAGAGCTAAGTTACTTTATAGTTTGATCCTTTCAGGTCTTGCTTAAGCGTTGTTAGGCAGGCTCAGGGGAATGTTCAGTCTGGGGATAACTATCCGCCATCCTACTTAGTGTCATGTAAGCCATGAGGCTTTCTAATCTGGGAATAGCAATAACAGATACTATTCTCAGCCCTTGGGGAGGGTGTGGTACTGTTATCTGGAGGACATTTGCCCCAAGCCACAGGCAGATTCTTCACATATTTGTCTTGATGACAACTCAGTTGAAGACTCAAGAGGATAGATCTTTGACTCTCTTCTCTCGAGCTCTGTCCTGTGAATCCTAGTCACATTGGTCTCCCCAGACTTACAACTCCACCTTCCTAACTCAGGGAGTCCACTGAACTCTGTCTGGGTTCCCCTGCCCTGCACTACACACAGCTGAAAATTTTCCCAACTGTAAACTAGTACAATCATAGGGCTCACCTCATTTGTCTCCCATCTCTCAGACATCACTGTCCTTCTTTGCCTGATGTCCAGCATTTTGTAAACTTGTTTTATATATCTTGCCCATCTTTTGGTTCTTTTAGGTGGCAGGAAAAAATCCATCCCTATTACTCCATTTCGGCCAGAAGCAAAGCCCCTCACTTTTAGTCTTTATATACTTTTATACTGTGTGAATGTTTACAATATGTCTGTGTTGTTTTCTAAATTAAAAAAAGACATACTAATTAAAATTAAGATGAGGTAAAGGAATAACCCCAGCCCAGCAGTTGCCTGTGATGTGTCCCTTCTTCTGGGTTCTATATCCCTATCTCACCCTGAAGTGGGGATCCTAGGGCCAATGTGCCAGATATTGTTGGCTTTGACTTCTGCTGAATGCTCCTGCCCATCTCCACTCTCATCTCAAAAAAATTGCTTTCAATTCTCCAACAATAATTGTGGAAAAGTGGGCATGAAATGAGCCAGGTCCTTAGAGCATAGTGAGACAGGCTAAGATGTTCCTTCCCTGGCAAGGCCTAGGATTTGGGTGACAAGTGTTCTCTTACTGCTCACACACGCCTTGTGATTTAACATTGTTTTGAAATTTCTCCAACTGCGCAGTGGGCGGGGCTCCAGCCACACGAAATTGTGCAGATAAAAACTTAAGCAAAAGGCACTGAGACCTTGGCTCCCTGACATTTTGCCACTGGTTCTGCCAGAGCCCAGCTGGCACACTAAATCGCTGGAGTCAGTAATGAGATGCTGCAGGGACTGAAGTCAAAGGGAGAATAGGGAGAAAAATTGGGAGTCTAGCAAAGTGGGCTCCTCTTCAAGATTTGCATGGTTCTGTTGCTGTTGCTTTGGGCAGAAGGGGCATCAGCTAAGTTCAGGGAGGCTCCATAGTTGTGACGAGGAGACCCCCCCAGGCGACTGGTGGCAGGACAGGGTGTTGGCTCCACAGAAATGCAGATTGCTGCCCTGTCAACCTTTGGCCTGCAGGACACAGGTCACTTTTAGTTTTTGCTTCCTGTATTTTGAAACTCTGTCATAAGGTACATAAAAGCTTAGGACTCTATGTCTCCTTGATGCATTGACCACTCTAGGGCTTATAGTATACAGATTTAGCTTACTGCAGTCTACTTTCTTTTTTTTTTTTAAGATTTTATTTATTTATTTATTTGAGAGAGAGAGCGAGAAACAGCATGAGAGGGGATAGGGTCAGAGGGAGAAGCAGGCTCCCCGCTGAGCCGGGAGCCCGATGCGGGACTCGATCCCAGGACTCCGGTATCATGACCTGAGCCGAAGGCAGTCGCTTAACCAACTGAGCCACCCAGGCACCCTGCAGTCTACTTTCAAGTGAGATCATGCTACTTCACGTACAGCGAGAGGACCCTATGATAATACACTTTCTTGTCTTTCACTGGCATCTCTGCTGTTTTTTCCACCACACTTCAAATTTATATATGTCATCAAGCCCACAATACATTGTCATTACTTTTGCTTAAGAAGCAGTTGATCATCTTCTTTAATCACTATTTAGTTAGTATTCATCTAATCTTTTGGTTTATAAGTACTGAGGGATCTATAAATTATACGTGAGCTAAATTCTGGATTTCTGTGCTCAGACTCCCAAACACAGCTCAAGTCCTGGTATCATATGTATTAGTAACTGACTGTTTCTATATTATTTTGAGCCATCTTTTTTTTTTATTGAAGTAAAGCTGACACAAGTTTACATTGGTTTTAGGTGTACAACATGGCGATTTGACTTCGACAAGTCTATATGTGATGCTGAGCTCACAACAAGCGTAGCTACCGTATATCACCTAGAGCACTACTGCAATACCATCAGCATATTCCCTATGCTGGACCTTTCTTCCCCATGTGGAACTGGTCGATTATCTTTTAAAGAGATTTAAATAATAAGAAGAAAGTCTGTAATGATTTCCCCATGTAGTAACCATCCCCAGTGATCGCCATTGTTTGTGTAGATCCCTATTTCCAGGTGGTGTTATTTCCCTTCTGCCCAAGAGACTCCCTTTAACACTTCTCATAATGTGGGTTGCCAGTGATACATTTTTCCAAAACCTGGTCTTCGAGGGCTGTTGTACCCAGAAGCCCAGCACCACGATTTCCCAACGATGGTACCCTGCAAAACTTCAAGGTGAACCAACATTGCCTATTATCCTGGATGGAGGGAGTGGGGGAGACAGCTGGATGTTAACACTATAGGGCCGCTAAAGCTCAGCCATACAAGTTCCTCTTTGTGGTTAATGTTGATGGGGGTCCCCTAGAGCTGGTGCTCTGGGAAACAGATGGGGAGAGCAGGGGGCACCGCATGTTGACCACCTACTATGTGCCATAAACTGCGTTATGCATACCTCGTCGGGTCTGAAGAGGATGAAATGAGCCCAGCACCTGGTACGTGTCTTCCCTCAGGAAAGGTAGCTATTATGATCATTTTCCTCGATGATTTTAACAACCTCGGGGCACAGGCATTCTGATCCCTGAGTTACAGCTGAGTAAGCCAGGCTTCGACAAGTGAATCTGTGGAGGAATGGGGATTCAAACCCAAATCTGTGTTTTTCCACAGCCAGGGATCTACACCACCTGTTCTGTCCCGGCCCCCCATGGCCAGGAACTGGGATGAGCCGGGCAGGACTGACCTCCTGGCAATTGAGCCCATGGCCAGAAGAAGCACAAAAAAGAATGTCCAGGAAATAGGGCTGCATTGAGCCAGACTCAGCTCAGGAATCAGTCCAAAGTGTCTGAGCAGGGGTGCAGCAGGGGCAGGGGGCAGGAGGGAGCACCCAGAGATGGGTCTGGGGCGGTTTGCACAAAAACCCACTGCACTCCACCTATCCAGATCTGTACCCAGGACACGAAGAGCCCAGCAGCACATTTGATCTTTTTCTTTTAACAAATCAGTATGTTTTTGCTGCAGCCGAGCAGCGTGGAAAGTACAATGTGTGCAGGCATCAGAGATAGGAAAACAAAACTCCAATTCCACAGGTTTTATTGGTCTCATTCACGGCCGCCCACTGCCACCACCTGCCCCCCCCAGTGGTCACCCCGGGGACTGGCTGCATGCCCTTAAAGCCCTGTGCTTCCAAAGCCAAACCAAACAAAGAACATCTGTTTTCTCTCTTTTTTCTTTTTTTCCCTCTCTTTCTCTCCTGTTTTCTTTCCCTTATCCTCCCTTGCTGCTTGTCCTCTCCCAGGCCAGGGAAAGGCGTCTCAGAATGCTGTGGCCTTCCTTTGCCCAGGACCTAATTAATTCCTTTATCACAGAGCTCAGAGATGCAGGGCCACAAGAAGACTAGGAAGGCGTTAGTGATTAACATTTCCCTGCTCTCTGCAATACAGGAATGATTCCAGGGTGTGGATTTCTTTTTAAGGAGCTTCAGCATAGGAGATGCTGGGAGGCCAGCCCATGGATTGGCTGATACCCCACCAAGCAAAGCAAGAATTCAGAGGAAGGGAGGATCGCCGAGCTGAGAGACCAGAGAGTGAGCTTTGTACCAGGGTTAGGGAGACCCCAGGACAGGGGCTGGAGCCAGCCTGGCCCCCCAGTACCAGGACAACTGGATGTTGGGGGGTGCATCTGGATCAATTCTGCCAAGTTTGCAAGATTATTCGAATCTTAAACCTCCCCTAATTTTTTTCCCTGCCACCTCCCATCGCACTGAGTTAAAAAGGTCTCCTCCAACCCAGACATGATGAGAGAGGATCCCGTGGCCCGAGTGGAGGGTACTTTGGGAAGAATCAGTAAATGAGGCCAGAACAGGCAGACCCAGGGAGAAGCTGCTATAGTCCTCAGGGGAGTAATGTGGTCCAGAAGAGAGGAGACAGATCTGGTCAGAAGGCAGCAGATGGGCAGTGGGGTTTGGTGGCGTTTCTCACGAAGTTCTTGGTGGAATGGAATGAAGTCACCCCACCCAGCTAGCAGGGCCACATCTAAACCCGGACTGGGTTCAGAAGATGCTGTGTCTGCAGCAGAAGTCGCAGCCCCCGCGATGGCCCAGGACATGGAGAGCAGACACGGGGAGCAGAGATGTCATTTCACATTTCTCCCTTCTCCGCCTGCACTTGCCAGCCCGGGCCACTTTCCCGCCCCCACGCAGGGCCGGCCTGGCTCCTGAGGCTGGCCCAAAGTCCAGGGCTGGGCCCCTCAGCCCCTCCCTGGCTGGTGGCCTCATCTCTGGGACTCAGTTTCCTCCTCCACCGAGTGGGTTAATGCCCCCTCCCTCCCCTCTTGGTGGGGCTGCAGTGGGATCGTGCAGGCAAGGAAGCTAGGGGTGGCCCGGCACCTCTGTGTCCGTGCCCGTCCCTTCTGTGCCCTTAGGTGACGTTAGGCTTTACCGAACTGAGGGGATTATAGGATCCAGCACAAAGTAGAACATTAGTTAATGGGTTTGAATTCTTGCTTTGACATTTAATACCTGCAGAACCTTCAGCTAGGTCATTCACTCCCTGGACTCAAGTGAAAAAATCACAGGGAAACAGACCCAGATTCAGCAAAGGAGCTGGGCACTGAAGAACAGAAACACTTTCGGAAACACCCATCATGGGAGACAGGTGTCCAGGCACCTGGGCAGTCACGCAGGGCCCTGCACACTTGCTTTAATCCTCTGTGATCACCATCTTGAAATTCCTAATAATTGTATCTTTAACTTGTGTTTTGTAAGTGGAATCCAAGGGGACAGCGGAGCACGGGCATGAGAGCAGAGAGCATTGGTGCAGTGCGTTTTTCTCCGCCCCCCTCGGACAGGGCGTCCGCGGTGCCCCGTGGGCTCAGAACCCCCCTGACCAGCCAGGTGTGTGAGTTCAGCAAGACTCAAAGTGAGTTAGAGGCCAGAGTGTCACGTCTACAGCCAAGTAAGTGGGGGTACTGACAGCCCCGAAAGGCCAGGCTCCTTCCCATCTGAACCAGGACGTTCTGCAGGTGCAGAAAGGAGTCAGTGATAGTCTAAGAAACATACATGATCAAGGAAACTTACCAGATCCTTTCTTACCTGGGTCACTTCCCGGAATTAGCCAACCATTCATCCTGGAAATGGTGCCGGAGGAAAGGAAAAAATGAAACAACTTGTAGTTCCCCTCCTTTCAGTCCCTCCTGGCTCACCAGTGAGTGGATGAGGAGAGTGTTGGGAGCGTGGACACGTGGCAGGAAGCGAAATAAAGGCTGTGAAGCTGGTTTTGTGTGGCTCTTACTCTTCCCGCAAGAATGAATACGTCCACGTGCATGCGCTATGAAAAGCAAATTGTGCAATTCCCGTGACTCCGTGTGCGAATTAGATGCTCTTATATTTGCATTTAAAACTGGCATTGCACAATATAAAGATGAACGGTAAAGTTCATGCTAATAATTTTAAATTCTAATTTTTCTTTACTTAGAGCCACATTAAATAGGAAATAAAATACACCACAGAAGATGAGGGAGAGACTGCGGCAGAAAGGAAAAGGCTTTATATTTTTGTGTTTAATGGCACTTTTTTTTTCCCCCAGCGCTTTGAACAAGAGCCCCACATACTTATTTTTCACCGAGCCCACAACTTCTGCAGGCAGCCCCGCTGGAGAAGCCAGGCGCCTACACACTTCCCCAGGGCAGAGAGGCTGGGTTTCTGTTAGGTAACTTCTAGCCCACAGGAGGCGCTCATCAGAGACACACAAGTCAGGTTGGGAGATGGGAGACCTGAGGAAGTTCCCCACCCAGGCGCTCTGAAGGTGGGGACAGCGGGTGGCGGGAGCCCTGCAGAGGCGAGGTGGGAAAGAAGCGAGGCAGGAGGCAGGGAGAGGAGTGTGTCACGGTGTCCGGCGCTTTCATGTCGTACCGCAGCAATCCTGGGAGATGAGGATTGTCGTCCCCTTCCACAGATGAGGACACCGAGGCTCTGAGTGGTCGGGAGACGTCCAAGCCCCACAGCCAGTGAGGAGGCAGAGTGGGGCACAGAGCGGGGCACAGAGAGCTGACGGAGGCCGGCCCTGTGCCAGGCCCTGTGCCCCCCACGGGGACAGAGACACCGTCGTGGCCCCCCAGGCCCCCATTCCCATGGGGACCAGGAGATGACCATACAGTGGGACCTGATGGGGCAGCATAGTCCAAGCGAGTCCGAGGGGGGCCCCCACCCAGTTTGCCTGCACTGGGGCCTGGCAGCGAGCAGCAGATAAACCTGCCCTGAGAAGGAGGGAGAGGATCGGGAGGAGGAGGGAGAGGAGGGGGAGGGGGAGGGGAAGGAGGAGGAGGAGGGACAAGGAGGAAGAGGAGGGCGGGGGGCGCTGGAGAGAATGATCATTACCAAGTTCCCAGTGGCCAGAGAGGTGAGGCTTGTTCAGGGAACTTCGGCCAGGCTGCTCCAGCTGGGGGACAGTCACCCATGGAGGGGAGGATGTTGGAAGGAAGGAGGCCATGGCCCCTCAGGGAGAAGGCTAAGAACTGAGACTCTGGAGCCAAAGCCGGGCCCTGGAGCTCCCTGGCTGGGAGGCACCAGGCAGGTCACTGAGCCTCTTGGGGCTGTTCCTTCATTGAGTGGGGACCTGATGAGAGCCCACCTCCTGCGAGAGCGGTCTGAGGGTCTGAGGCCAGTGCCAGGAAGCAGGAGGGCCCGCTGAGCCCGAGCCTTCCCGGCTGCCTGGCCCCACGCACTGCTGGATGCCATGCTTGCCCTGCAGAGAACAGACCCCAGCAGCCTCACGTGTGAGAGACAGTGACCTGGGCTTGCAGAAGGTGACAAAGCCCCTCCCCAATCCCTCCTCACCCCATCTGGACTGAGGTAACAAGACAGAGAATTTAGGGGTGACTTCCTTCTCCTTCTGCTACTGAGCAGCTTTCATTCCTTCCCCCAGGGAAGAAATGCCTTAAATTCATTGTCACACTGACTGACCCCCAGACCCATGTCCCCCCTCCCTAGGCTGCCCCTTCCCCTTCCTCTCTTGCCCCCCAAGGCAAAGGCAGTGCCTGGAGGCCCTGAGCAAGACCTGCTGTGTGTCCCTGGGGAGGCCACTTGCCCTCTCTGGGCCTCAGTTTCCCCATCGGTGAAGTGAGGAGCTTGGACAGGGAAGAGGGCCACCCTCAATGAGCCCTACTGTGTGCGGGGCCCTGACCTCCCACCCTCCCGGAGCCCAGTGCACCAGGATTACTCATGCTCCCTCATGAGTCCTGAAGCACAGACCCCTGCCCCGCTCCTCCCCTGCCCCCACACAACATCGGGGGTCGCCAGGCAGGACAGCTGTCCACATCACAGGCATCACTGCTCTAGGACCTGCTGTGGCTCCCACTGACAGCTGCCTTGAGCCATCATGACTCCCTACCTGGCAGCTTTACCACCCACCACCTCTCCCATCCCTGCCCTCCAGAAAGCTCCAGACAAAGCGGGTCTTCACAGGGCTCCCAGCACCCTCACCCACCCCCACCCTGCCAGGGCTTTGCTCCAGCTGTATCCCCTCCTCCCTCTGAGGAACTCCTATGCATCCTTCAAAGCTCAGAATTCACCTCCTTGGTGAAGGCTTTTCCAGACAGAACTAATCGCTCCCTTAGCTCCACCCCAGACAGCTAGTAGAGAACCTGCTCTGAGCCCCGAACACGTGCCAGGCTCTGTCCTCACCCGTTACCTGGGCCACCTCACTTTATCCTC
Source organism: Mirounga angustirostris (assembly GCF_029215605.1). Classification (NCBI taxonomy): domain Eukaryota; kingdom Metazoa; phylum Chordata; class Mammalia; order Carnivora; family Phocidae; genus Mirounga; species Mirounga angustirostris. The sequence goes on from NW_026991712.1 coordinate 168,101,260, forward strand.
ACCACCACCCTGTGAAGTAGAGATCATTGTCATCTCTGCTGTACAGATGAGGAAACAGGCTCAGAGAGGTGGTGCTACTTGCCTGAGGCCACACAGCCAAGAAACAGGGGAGCCCCTATCTCTCCACTTCTGTGATGATCCATATCCCCAGTTGTCTCCCCAGGTGGATGGTGAGCAACTCAAACAGGAATCTCTCCTAAGTCTTCCTTGTATCCCCAGAACCTAAAATAGCAGGGCAGGGCAGCAACAATGAAGGTGTGTTCGATGAAGGCATCTGTCGGTGGATTCCCACCTCCCGGCCTTCGCCCCCACCTGGATTCCCACCTCCCAGCCTTCACCCCTTACCTGGATTCCCACCTCCCAGCTGGCCTCCCCCCGGATGTCCTTCCACTCCGTGTGCAATCTCCACAACCTTCTTCAGGGAGGCCTTGGGCTTCCCCAAAATGCCCTTGTGCCTCTTTCCTCAGCTGCTTATTTGCACCAGATGAGGTGGACATTCCCAGGGGCCCAGGACCTGCCTCTCTCAGACCTTCCTCCAAGGGCCCATCCTCTGCTTGACAGGAAATGCTCATGGCTCAGCTGAATTGAACTCAGATTCAGCCCCATTTGGGCCAGTGACAAATCCCACCACCAATGTCCAGAGTCCCAGCTTCCCGGAGGCACAGATCCCCGTGTCCCTCCTGCAAAAGGAGGGAAAGAGCAGGGACTTGGGTCAGCCTGGCGTGGGCTCACATCCCCTCCTGCCACCAACGAGCTGAGTGACCACGGACAAGGCAGTTCATCCCTCAGGGCCCCAAACTCCCCTCCAGAAAAGTGGGAGCAGCAGTGCCCACCCAGGGGACAGAGTAAGGGCTGATGGGTCCAGCATGGGCACAGCCCTGCACAAAGTAGGCGCTCAGTAAATATGAGCCCGCCTCCCCCGCAAAGGCGGGCAAACTCTAAGCTGCATCCAATTCAGAGCTGCTGAGTGAGTCCTTTATCCTGCAGCTTCCGAACCCCAACCCCACCCCTCCCTCCAAACCCCCAGCCCCACCCCTCCCTCTAAACTCCTGGCCCCACTCCTCCCTCTGAGGCCCCCCCGGGCCTCCAGCCCACCCTTGCCCTCCTGCTCCCAGTGTAATGTGTGTGGTTTCTGTGGGGTTGTTCCATTATTACACATAATAAATCTTTCAGGATATTTAAATTCCAATCATTTTTTTCCTAATTCACCTACACCCAAAGAGAAATGGCTGCATTTGGCGAAGGTCACACATAAAACACACAATATGGGACAGGAAGAGGAGGCGAGGCCCCGATTACAGAGCAGGTACCATTCATTAGAGGAAATCACGGCGCTCTCCTTTCCAGAAGCACCTGCTCACCCGGGGCTGCAGAGCAGACTGGCGGCTCGGGGCAGGACTGCTTCTCACGGCCTGGGAGTTCTGTTCCTGGAGCCCCTGCCTCAGTGGGCCCCTGAGCCCTGCATGTCAGCCCTGCAAGGGCATCCCCGTCCCAGCTGCACAGACCCGGGCCACTGAGAGGTGAGGGTCCCCCCCAGTCAGGCCCCCTTCAGTAAGAGGAGGTGGGGATTTGAACTTGGTCTGCTGGCTCCCCAGCTCCTGATCCCACTCTCCTGCTCCCCAGGAAGGCAGGGGGATCACAACAGGAAAGGTGAGCGAGAAATCAGCCCAATCCAGGTGGACGCCCACCGGGCTCTGGGTTCAACCTTGGTACCAGAGGCCTGAAACACAGGCCAAAACAACAAAAAACAAAACAAAAACCCATTGATGAATTAGTGCCACCAACCGAATGTTTACCGCAGGATGCCCTGGGAGCGCAGGAACAGGGAAGGGGTTCTGAAATGATCCCCGTTATTGCCCCCGGGGGCAGCAGGGCCCACTAGCCTGAGCCCAGCCTGAGCCCAGCCCCAAGGCCCTCTTCTGCCTGCTCTCCGGCCAGAAGGATGGACTCAAGAGGGCAGACGCGAGTCCATGTTTATCTGTCCCCTCTGCACCTCTCTGCCTTCACCTGTGTCGAGTTCTGACACCCCAGAACCAGGGCCCTGAGGGGCAGGATGGACGGCAGCCTCTGTTCTCTGCCAAGGCCCCAGAGGCCACACCTTCTCCCAGCCCAGAGCTGGTGAAGCTCAGACAGACTCTCCAGGAGTGACAGGACTTCCCGGGACGGAGCGAGGGCAGGAGGCCTGCCCGGCTCACAGCAACTCCTGAAGGGCAGCGGGCGCCCCTCGGGATGGGCTGCTCCGACCTGCCGCACAGGCTTCAGCCACCAGTGCCTGGTCCCTGAGTGAGCAGGGTGGAGGCAGGCGGGTCCGGGGCCTGGAGCCAGCCTCCAGGAGCCACCTTCACCGCTTACGGGAGGATGTGGGGCCCAGAGAGGTTGAGTATTTGCCCCAAGTCACACAGCTCATGGGGGCAGAACTGCGATCCCAGCCCAGACACTTGGCCGCCACCTTGCGCCTCCGCTGCTTTCTCAGATCTGCCGTGGGTGGGCGCCTCGGCCCAGGCTCCTCAGGAGACTTGGCCTCCTTGAGTCCCCAGCGGACGTGTGACTTAATCAAATCCAGCTCTTTATGTCAGAATCAAACCTTTCCAGATCCTTCTAAATTGCTCCAATGTTCCAGTGCTGGCTTTCATCACTAATGCATTCCATGTGGTTAGGGCTGGGTGTTGGCTGGGAGCGGATCCTATGTTTTCTGATGATTGTTTCTAACATGTTTTCATTGGTCCGACTTTCCTGCCCCTGCCTGAGGCTGACAGCCACCCTCTGTCCCCAGGCCAAGGTGGTATGTCTTCTCAGGAGGCCACCTCTGCCTGCCACGGCTCCCAGCACCCTCGCTCCACCTTCCTAGATGGTGGCATCCAAGGCCCCATGGCCCCCAGACCATGCCTACAGCTTCACCCCCACATCTCGACACCCCGAGAACGCTAGGTGCTACTCCCCAAACCCTCCTGACATGCTCAAGGCTCCCAGGCTTTGCACAGGCTGAGCCCTTCCCCGGGAATGCCTTTCCACGTGTTCTGCTTCTGGAGAAATCCTCCTCATCACCCATGGCCAAGGCACAGATGGAGGGAGGGAGCGAGCTAACATATTTTCCCTCCTGCCACGTGCCCAGGGCCATGCCGAGGCACGACGACTCTCAGTGAGTCCCACTGCAGCCCGGCGCCAATCGCAGCGTGGCTTCATTAGCCTATTTTACAGATGGGGAACATTGAGATACTTATTCCAAGTCACCCAGTGGTCAGCAGCAGGGCTGGGATAACTCGGACCAAGTTGGACAACCCACAGACCAGCCCTGTTCCCCCCGCCCCTGGCTCTGGGCACCGTCCCCAGCCCTGAGCAGGGACACAGCTCCCCCTGTCCCCATCACGGGGCATTACTAAGTATCTCCATTCTCCTTCCTCTCAGTTGTTCTCATGCTCTTTCTCTCTCTGCCTTGGTGAACTGAGGTGGGTTGAGTGTCCCCATGGCCGGGTGTCTGTCTCTGCCCTGGAGGAAGACACCCCTCAGCCCGAGGCCCAATCTGGTCCCCGTGTTTGACTGGGACAAACAGCTTGTGCCATGATGTCAGGTTCACTAGTTTTCATATTTAGCTCTTCGTGGGGGCAGGATGGCAGGGAAGTGGAGGGGGGAGGTGGGAAGTGTGCAGAGGGATGGGTGGGTCACCTGGGGTACATTTAGGTTCAGTATAAGCAGATGTGCCCAACAGCAGGGCAGGTTCCCCTGTCAGGTGGTGAGCTTCCTGTCCCTACGAGAGTTTAAGTTATTACAGGGTAGTGAGGAGAGAGCTCCCTGGATAAGGAAGCGGAGAGTAAAACCAGCATCGCTCTCTGCGCTGAGATTCTGATCCCAGGATGTCTGTTTCTGCTCCACGTTTCTCTGGACCGATTCTGTGATTCTGAGGACCCCATAGGCGGTGGGTGGGTTCCAGGTGTCCTCCAGAGATTCCTTAGTTCTCAGGTTGTCAGGCCTGTCAGTCCATGAATGCTTCCGTGATTCTAGAATTCTAGGATTCTGTGAAAGGGACCAGATGCTCACATTCTGTGATTCAAAGGTTTTCTGGAAGCATCTCTGAGTCTATGAAAGCCGCTCTAATTCCCAGATCCTGTGCGTCACAGGTGCCACAAAAGGACGGGCAGATCTGAAGATCCAGGAAGCTTCCATGACCTTGGCCCGCATGAGTCAGCATCTGCAGAGGGAGGACACAGGGCCGCTGACCTGCGAGCTCCTCTTGGCGCTCAATGTGGGTCCCCAGGAGCCCCTGAGCCCGCGTGCCCCATCTCCTCACCGGGCTCACCGCCCCCCAGGTCCACGCATGCCGAGTGGGTGAGATGGGTCCTGAAGCCCCTGGGGCCAACCCCTCAGCAGACGTGCTGCCTGATGAACATTGCTGTTCTGGGGTCGTTTTCCTCCTGTGCTAATTATGAGGTGCGTGATGGGGACGCAGCCTTTGCTAAGTGGAATTTTCTGGTGCATCTCCCTCAGTACAAGCTGTCTGGGGAGGGGAAGGTAGGAGCCCGCTTGCATTTCAGTTCTGTTTGTTGTTCCTGATGCACACGCCCTGCTCCATCACGGAGTCTCTCCCAGATTCACTGTTAATCTGGGGTGCTCTCGGTGGGCTCTGAGCGACGGCTGTCCTGTGGGTTCAGCTGGGTTTCTCTCGAAAGGAACTGGATCCGGGGAGGGGAGAAGCAGAGACTAGGCCGGCAGGGCTGGAATTCTGGAGGAGGCTGGATTCACACTCAGTCCTCCAGGATGGCCCAGGGGCCGCTCCCCACCCACCAGACCTCTGCAGGAAGGCTGGGGTCCCCGGGCACCTGCGGCAGAGGGAACCTGGAGCTCAGTGCCTGGCAGAGTTGGCCGTGGGGACAGGGACCAGCAACTCCCCTCCCTGGGTCCCAGGAGCCTCCTTGGAAATATCCCGAGCTGGTGGGGAACCCCTATAGCCCTGAGACACTGACCTTGTGGGGGCTATTCTCCATCTGGACACTCCCCATCCACCCACCCCCCCTTTGTTGGACTCCTCCTGGCCCTGCAGGTCCCTGCTCAGATGCCCCTGCTTCCAGGCAGGCTTCCCTACTCTTGCCAGGGACACCCACAGCAGCCTGTGCTCCCCCTCCATAGATGTCTTCACACTTCATAGTCATGTGTGCTCAACACCAGTTTCTCTGCTCAACTAAACCACCATGAAGGTAAGACCTTGGCTGTTTTGTTCAGCACTGTCTGCACCATGGCACTTGACATATAATAGGTGCTCAACTGCCAATTACCAGATGGAAGGATGAAGAGATAAATGGATGGTGGATGAATAATGGATGGATCGATGGATGGATGGATGATGGATGGGTGGATGATGGATGGATAAATGGATGGATCGATGGATGGATGCATGATGGATGGATGGATGGATAGATGATGGGTAGATGATGGATGGATGGATGGATGGATGGATGGATGGATGGATGGGTGGATGGATGAGCATGTCAGGTACAACACATTTAACACTCAGAACTGATTCAAATGCTTCCCCATATTTTAACAAACTGTCCCTGCCTGACCAGTAGATCTTCACCCCATGGGAAGACAACTTTTCTCATGGGATGAAGCCCTACTGTTCTGGGGACTTGACCTGCCTTTTCTTGTTGCTTCCCACAGCCACACCCCTGCGAGGTGAGTCTCTATTATCAGCCTACAGTCAGGGACATGGCAGCTCCAGGAAGCTGTGTTGCCCACTAGCCGGTGGCCCAGCTGGACACACACCCAGGCCTGCCTGGCCCAGAGCTGGGAAGCGTGAGGAGGGCGCCCCTGGTGGGGCTGCTGGCGTGAGGCTGGGCTGAGGATTGGGTGACAAGCTCTCTTCCCCCATGAAAACCATCAGTCCCCACACCCAGAATGAGCCCCTGGTGAATAGGGACACTGATGCTAACAATAGTAAAAGCACCCGCCGCCACCAGAGTGGGGCGCTGACCCCGTGCCAGGCTGGGGCCAGCCCTCCACCTTTCTCACCCCACCTCACCCTCTCCCCAGCCCCCCGTGCGCCACTGCTGCCCAGCCCACGTGACGGAGGAGCCAAGGGAGGCTCGCCAGGGAGCAGTGGCCTGCCCAAGGTCCCTTAGCCACAGGCAGGGCCAGGCCGGCCCCCCACGAATCTCACATGGAGCTCACGGGCCTCTTCAGCGCCCCCCAACTCAAGTGGTTTCTCTGGGCCTGTTGGGCTCTTCCCAACTCTGCCTCCTACCGTGTGGACTCAAGTTCCCTTCAGATCGACTCGAAATAGGCTCCGTTTTCAATGTGCCTCACCCTGAGCCATAAAATCCATGAAATCAAGGGATTCATGCATTAATTGCTTGGGGGGGGGGTTCTGATACTCATTAAAATAAACATATGACTGGTGGAATAGAAAATATAGTTTCTCTGTGCGCCACCGCAGTCACCTCCGACTCACCGGGAGCCGGTCCCCCTCCCTGGGAGGCGCCAGGCCTGCCTCCAGAGGGACTGGGAGGAGCAGCGAGTGGATGGCATCTGGGCGGGTGGACATGGCCTGGCCTCTCCCAGCCCAGCCCAGCACAGAGGCGGTTCTCTTTCTCCTGGGGAGGCCGCACCCTGCCTGTCACCCCAGCCTGGGCCTTGGCAGAGGAAACACCAGGGCAGCCGGAGGGGGCCTGGCTGACCACGGGCCCCTTGAGGGGAGGCCCCGTGGGGAAGGCTGCGATGGGCCCAATGGTCCCCTGAGAATGGGGTGCATATGGGGGTGCTCACCACCTGCCCCTCCTCTTTTCCAAAGGAAGCCCCAGGCACCCAAAAGCAGAATTCCCAGCTCTGCACCACCCCAGGGAGAGAAGCCAGGAGATGCCTTCTGTTCATGTGCAAAAGGTCCTGCCAAAAATGAAGACAGGAAACTGCAAAGGAAAATCTGGCAACAACAACAAAAAAAAGGGAACAGAACCTTCCAGAAAGGCAGTCACATCCCCAGCCAGACAAGGCAACTGTGATGGGTTGAGGAACAGACAGAAAAGCCTCCAGGCTGGAGTGGAGGCTGCGTGGGTGGGGGGAGAGAGCTGAGGCGGGCTGTCTGCTCTGGGCCCACACAAGAGGAAGTCCAAATGCAGCACCAGCAGACAGAGAAGCAGGGGGGCCTATGTGGCGCAGACGGGTCTGGATTCAAGTCCCAGCTCCTCCTCTTACCCCTGCAATCCCCTCCCTTCTCCCTGAGCCTCATTTTTCCCCATCCATAAAATGGGAGAGACTAGAACCTATGTCCCCAAGGTCTGGAGGGGGTGCTATTATGAAGGATAACAATGCTTAGCACATGGGAAGCACTCAATATGGGTCAGCGATCACAATTTGGGGGGTATTGAATATTATTTACTATCGGTTCAGCGATGGTCTGTGGGGAGCAAAGGGGCGGGTATGGTATGTGTGGTCCCGGATATTATTAATTCATTTACTCACCAAGCGTGTTTACTGAGTACCTATTTTAGGCCAAACACCACTAGATACTGAGCCTGGATACCGAGCAGAGCTGGGAAGCAGAGTTGAGTTCAAACTGGGAAATAATTCACCTGCAGTCACACTCTCCCAAGGGACACCTCAGGGCTGATGCTGACACTGGAGTTTCAGGGACATTCACACCGCTGAAGGGCCCACTGTGTGCCGAGCACAGGCCGAGGTGCGTCCCGCTGCAGCCTGTCACCAAGCCTTCAGTCGGAGCCTGGGAGCAGGAGGTTGCCCCCATCCACAGACAGACGGGGAGGTTTGGAGAAGGGGAGGGGCTTGCCCAGCGTCTCCTGTGCTGGACGCTGGAGCAGGGCTCGCACCCAGGCCTGGGCAGAAGCAAGGTGGCCTCTCGGAACCCCCGGGTCTCCTTGAAATGCAGGTTCCAAGCCCCCACCCATTTGAAGACTTAGGATCCCTGCGCCAGGGTCTGGGAGTCCCAGGGGGTTGGCGGGGGGGAGCAAAGCCCACACTAGGGAGCCCCCGGAGAGGGAGCAGCTAGAGGACTGCCAGGGTCTTCTCCAACCTTGACCATCCCAGAGTCTGAAATCCCACGCCTGCACAAAGCCCCGGCCACACGGGACCTCCGGGACACCTGGCTCCTTCCCGAGTGCCACACCCCCAACTGTTCTCCCACCCCGGTCTGGGGTGCTGGCACATCCTCCCAGCCACCTGCTCCGGCCCACCCTCAAATGCTCTCTACACCGTGCCCCTGCAGACCCCACGCTCCCGATCACCGGCACTGAGTAGGACAACCACTCGCACTTTACAGGGGGGACAGACAGAAGGGGCCACTTCAGGCCCTGTGAACCTGAGGGGGCAATTGGGGGACACGTTCTGACCCGTGGGGAGGTTTGCCATGAGGGAGGAGAGGACAGTTCTTGGTCTGGAGGGGGCGCCGTCTCCTCCTTGAAGCCCTGGTGGGAGACCTGCGGCCGAGGGGGCACCCGGGCCCAAACCCCAGCACAGGTGTGGTTTCCGTCCGGAGCCCCGACCACCCCTCACCCCCGCCTGGTGTCTCATTCCAGTCTGCCCCAGGTGGGAATTGTTCTCCCCATGTCCTAGGTGAGCAAACTGAGACCAGAGGGGCAGTCACGTGCCCCAAGTCACACAGCATGTCGGCGACAGCCCAGGCCTCCAGCTCTTTGGATTGTGGACTCCATGTTCTCTTCGTGGCACCTGTTTGGGGGCCCCTCAGACACCTCTGCTTGAGTGTTTCATACTCCCCTTCTTCCACCATGCTGTAGCTCTTTTTGGCTCAGAAGCACTTATATCCTGATGTGGGGACAAAGGACTCAGGCATTTGTAAATAAGAACAAGAGAGGAAGGGGACAGGACAATTCTCAGGTGCTCCTGTTCCGCCCCCAGCCCACTCCCAACAGTCAGCTCCAGGCTATGCCCTTGATCAGCACAGCCTCTGAACATAGCGAGGCCAGGACAAGCAGATAGGGCCACAGACAGGCCAGAGTCAGGGATGCAGAGGGTGACCCATCTAGAGAAGGGAAGATGGCCTTTCCTGGGGAGATCACAGACCCATGGTTTGCCCCATGAGAGGTCACTGCCTCCCTGGGAGGTTTTTGGAGGAGGGGCTAAAGGGGCCAAGTGACAGGGACAAAACCAGCTCTCTGACCAGGTCTGAGCCTTACTCCTGGTACCAGAACTGGACGCCCCTGGTCCCTGGACCACAGAGCCCCCTGATCCCAGACCTCTCCACCCCAGCCCCACACCTGCCATTCCGGGCCCACCCTCTTCGAAAAACACCATCCCAAAGCCTAAAGCAGCCTTCACACTCATCCTGTCCTGTCCCTTGGGGACCATTTCACAGGTAGGGAAACTGAGGCCCAGATTTTGCTATGCCTTGGCAGTGAAGAGGGAGGGAAAACAGCAGGAAATTTCGAGATAACAAACCTGCCTTCCAATGCCAGCTCCAACTCAAGTGCCTTGGCAAACCCTGCACGTCTCTGAGTCACCATTTAACACACCTGCAAATCTTCCCTGCTCCCGTATGTAGCCCAGTGCCCTGCACACATCTGTAAGAGTTAGTTCCCCTCTGTCTTTACAATGGGTTTGGGTAATATGATCACTGTGAAGTTTAAGTTAGAAAATCCACGTAGAGCCCCTAGCCCATAGTAGGGGCCCAAGAAACAGTAGCTCAATAGAGGATCAAGCCCGCTGCCCTGACCCAAATCCCCAGATAGTACGTCCGGTGAGCAGAGCGGCTGGGCTGTGGGGATGGAGGCTCCCAGCCACCCTGCAGCTCCAAAGAGGAGGCAGGCATGTCCTCCTGTCCCAGCCACCCCCTCCCCACACCTGTCTTTCCTCACATCAGTTGCATTTGCATCTGGAACAGATGGGTGTTGGGATCCCCCCGCCGCCCCCGATGTTTCACAGAGCTTTGGGCCAGGACATAAACATGCAATTAAAAGAGGAGACATGCGAAAGCAGCCTCTAGCAGGACTTAACCACCTTCCCTCCCTTGTAAATCCATCAATGAACTGTAGTTGCAAAGATAGACCCTTTACTGAAATCCGGTCACCAATGCACTGTGCAGCAAAGAGCTTCTTGGGACCTAAAGAAAGAAAGAAGAGCATATTTGTTAGCTTCATGCTTTATCCAGATAAAAATCAAGAAAACAAAAATATTGGTTAGAAAGCAACTTGCCTCTGGGCAGGCCTCCAGTCCCTGCGGGTCCTGCAGAAATCACTCCATCCCCAGATGGAAGAGGGGACAGAACTTCAGGGCTGGCCAATCAGAGTGGTGCATGCCCCGTCCACAGTGATTGGTTCAGAAATGAGCATATGAAGCCAATCCAAGCTCATGAGGCTGAATTCTGGGATTTCTGTGAACTTGGAGACAATATGGTGTGAGCATCGTCTCCACTGTGGAACCATCTCAAGGAGAGGGACTGCCAGAATGTCAGGCCATCCTGGCAGAAACCAGGGCAAAGGATGGAGACAGATCTAATGACATCATTTATTTAACTAGTAGGTGCTCATTCCCCCCCCCCCATCACCCTGATGTCCATATGCATGTATATATTTCATGACGGATAACTATAAGCTGTTTAAGATCAATTTTGGAACATAAATTTTAAAACTACAAAAAAAAATAGATTGATTCAGACTACAATCGAGGGTGACCTTGAATTAGAAAGAGAGATCGTGTTATTAAACCAAAATTATAGTGATCATTTATCAAAGGCAAAGTATATACTCCGTGTGCCAGGCATTAATGCCTTTTTTTCCCATGCATTACCTTAAGCCTCAGAGCCATCCCGAGGAGGTGAGGTCTGTTGCTCCTCCACGTTGTTCAGTTGAAGAAACTTGTGTTACTTTCAACCAGCCACTCCTCTGCCCTGAACCAAAAACCAGACAGCACACAAAAAGAAAACTCTAGACCAATATCCCTTATTTCTTTCTCCTGCCTTCCTGTCTATTATTGAATATTTTTAGACTTCAGTTTTTATTGATCTGTATTGTTTTGGAGTGGATCTCTGTATAGTTCCTTTCCTGTTTGCTCTGGGTGTTGCGTTGTATCTACATAACTTATCCCCTCTACTGACCTCATCACTTTACCACTTTGAGTGGAATGGAGAGAGCTTACCTTTCTTTACTCTCCCCCATTTATAATATAAATGTTTTAACTATCTCTTCTACATACATTTAGAACCACACCAGAGTTACAGTGTTTGTTTCAACCGTAAAACACAATTTAGAAAACTTAAGGGGGAAAAAAAAGTCTAGTGTATTTACTCATATTTTTACTTATGTTCTTTCTTCTTCCTGATGTTTTGAGAATCCTCCTTTTTTTTTTTTCCAGAGAGAGAGCTTAAGCAGAGAGAAAGAGAGATAATCTCAAGCAGATTGAGAGAGATAATCTCAAGCAGACTCCTTGCTGAGTTTGGAGCCTCACTCTGGAGTCTCAAAACCCTGAGATCATGACCTGAGCCGAAATCAAGAGTGAGACCCTTAACCGACTGAGCCACCCAGGTACCCCTCAAGAATTCTCCTTTTATGCTTCCTTTCCATTTAGAGAATTTTTTAGCCATTCTTTTAGGGCAGATCTTCTAACAACAAGTTATCTTAGTTTTCCTTCATTTGAAAATGTCTTGGTTTCCTCTTCATTCAGGAAGGATATTTTCACCGAATATAGGATTCTTTTCTTTCAGCATGTAAATATTGTGTGCCACTTTCTTGTAGCCTCTGTGATTTCTGATGAGAAATAACCTGTCATCCTAATATTTAACCCTATAGATAAGGTGTCAGTTCTCTCTCACTCTCTCCAAATTTCCTGCTTTTAAGATATTTTCTTTGTTTTTTAATTTTTAGAAGTTTGATGATGATGTCTTAGTGTGTATTTCTTTGGATTTTCCTATTTCAGATTTACTCAGCTTCTTGAATCCATAGGTTTCTGTCTTTTGCCAAATTTGGGGAGTTTTCAGCCATTGTTTCTTTGAGTTTTTCAGATCCTCCCTTCCCTTCTCCTTCTGGGATTCTGATGACACAAATGTTAGATTTTTAGTTATAGTCCCATAAGTCCCTGAGGCTTTGTTCTTTTTTTTTTTTTTCTCCAAATTTTGTCTTTGCTGTTTCAGATTGGGTAATTTCTGTAGTTCCATCTTCGAGTAGGTTGGCTTCTTTCTCTGTCTTCCCTGTTTAGCTATTAAACTCATTGACTGACTTTTTTATTTTGATTATTGTTATTTATGGCACAGGATATAGTCTATCTTGGAGAATGTTCCATGGGCACTTGAAAATAAATGTGTGTTTTGGATGAAGTGTTCTGTAGCTGTCAATTAGATCCTCTTGATTGTATTGTTCTGTTCTTCTATGTCTTTGCTGATTTTCGATTCTGAGAGTGGGGTCTTAATGTTTCCCAGCTATCATCTTGGATTTGTCTATTTCTCCTTTCAACTTTATCGGTTTTGCTTCATGTATTTTGAGGTTCTATTATTTGGTACATATATATTTAAAATTGTTATGTCTTCTTAGTGGATTGACCCTTTAATTATGTAATATTCCTCTTTCTTTCTAGTAATGTCCTTTTCTCTGAAGACTACTGTATCTGACATTACCATGGTCCATCCTGCTTTTTAATTATCTTTTCCATTCTTTTAATTTCACCCTATCTACATTGTTGTATTTAAAGTGAGTTACTTGTGTACAACACATTGTTGGGTCATGTGTTCTTTTGGTTTTTTGCTTGTTCTGTTCTGTTTTGTTTTGTTTTTGGTCTACTCTGCCAATCTCTGTCTTTTCATTGATGTATTTAAACAATTTACATCTAATTATTGATATGTTAGGGCTTATATCTGCCATTTTTATTTTGTTTGTTTTGCTTCTCACTCCTCTGTTCTCTCTTCTTACATTCCTGTGGGTTACCTAAACATATTTTCTGGATTCCATATTGATTTGTTTATAGTGTCTCTGAATATATCACTTTGTATAGTTTTCTTAATTTTACTTTAAGTATTATAATATACATACATAATTTATTGCACTCTACTGATATTGACATTTACCACTCAAATTAAATATAGATACCTTACTTCCATTTAGATCCCTCCACACTTTAAGCTAGTCTTAAATACTTCCTTTGCATGCACTGGATGCCACATTCAGTGGTTTTCAATTTTTCTTTCCACCATCAAATATGAGTTTTTAAACTCATAAGAAAAAAGATTTCTATTCTGTGTACCCCTACCCATTCTGATAGTGTTCATTCTTTTCTGAAGCTCCAAGCCTTCTGTTATCATTTCCTTTCTGTTTAGACTACTTATTTTAGCCATTCTCTAAGGATACATTTGCTGGCAAAAATTTAAAAAAAAAAAAAACCCACTTTATTTTCCCCTTAATTCTCAAAGAATATTTTTACCAGATATAGAATTCATGGTTGACAGTTCTTTTTCCTCAGTACTTGGAAACTGTTATGCCACTTAATTGGAGCCTCCACAATTTCAAAAGAGTCATCCACTGACATTCAGACTGATGTACCTTATAAGTAACATGAAGTTTCTTTCCGGCTACTTCCAAGATTTTTCATTGTCTTTAGTTTTTGAGCATTTAATTATGATGTGACCTGGCATCAGCTTCACATCAGTTTCTTTGGGTTTATCCTATTTGGGGTTTGCTCGGCTTCTGAATCTGTAGGTATATGTCTTTTACTAAGTTTAGGCATTTTTAGCTATTGTTTCTTCAAATACATTTTCAGTCCCACTCTCTCTCCTCTCCTCCTGAGACTCCAATGATATCATTGTTAGTTCTTTTGCTATTGTCCCATGGATCTCTGAAATTCTGTTCATTTTTTTTCAGTCTGTTTTCTCTCTCTTGTTCAGACTGAGTAAATTCTATTGAACTACACTTGAGTTCATGGATTCTGTCATCTACCATGTCCACTCTACTGTTGAGTCATCCCTTGAGTTTTCTTTTCTTTCTTTTTTTGGTTATTTTATATTTTAGTAGTATAATTTCCATTTGGTTATTTTTTATAACTTCTATTTTTTGCTGACACGTTTTTTTTTTCATTTGTTTCCAGAGAATTTATAATTGCTTATGGAATCATTTTTATGATGGCTACTTTAAAGTACTTGTCAGATCATTCCAACACTTGATTCATCTCAGTGTTGCCACCTATTATCTCTCTCATGCAGGTTGTGATTTCCCTGGTTCTTGGTATGATGAGTGATTCTTCTTTTATTGCATCCTGAACATTTTATAAGACTCTGAAGTCTATTTAATCTTTTTTTTTCTTCTTTTTTTTTCCTAGCAGTTGTAGCAAGAGGCCAGGTGGGTGTGTGTGCTCAGCTCCCCCCTGGCATGCCTGCAAAAATAGGGCACCAGCTCTACTGCCTTGTTTCTTCTGAATGGGGATATTAGGCTCAGCTTCCCACTGTGCCCTACTGACACAGGGCTGGAGGAAGCTGAGGGCTGACTCACACCACATTGCGGCTGGAGGGTAGAAGCAGAGCTGAGCTTCCCCCTCTGGGCCCTGTTGACACCGAGGGAGAGATAGAGGAAAGCAGAGTGCCAACTCACCCTGCTTCTCACCACTTCATTCTGCCTCACCAATGGCAGGTTAGGGTAGAGACACAGTTTCTCTCTAGGGCCTGCAAATACCAGTTGGATGTTGGATGGGAACATCAAATGCAAATAGCCCCACCTTCTATCACCAAGAAAGTTTCATTGATGTCAGGTGGGAGTGGAGGCTTAGCTCATACCTACACCCATATGACTCTTGCTACAACTATCCTGGCAGGGGAACCGGAACATCAATGCCTGCTTACACATGGTGAGGGTGGAGTGGAATGGAACATTAGCTCCCTGAAAATGCAGGGCAAGGGGAGTAGGAGGAGAAAAGGTTTTCTGTTGCTTTTCAGCTGAAGTAAGGCAGATTTTGACAAAAAGTTTTCTGTTATTAGGCAACCCTTTTCCTTGTCTTTTAGCTACAGTGACGGGTTTTTCTTGGAGCTGTTTTTGTCTGTATCTGTTAGTGGTTCTGGGTTGGAGGCTTTAGCAGGACTTTGCCAGGATATAGGGAAGGCAATAAGAAAACCTAGGGAATTCACTGCCACATCGTTCCTCAGCTTCTGAGGTCCCTATGCAGTGTATCTTCTTTCTGTCTTTTGGGGTCTTCCTGTGCTTGGTGTTGCATTATGTTCAGGGTTTTTTTAGCTCTAAATGGAAAGACCTGGGAGGATACTCTGACTTGGAGGAAACAGAAGTCCCATCATTTAGATTTTTAAATGTTACTCTTAGATAGAAACAGAGAAACCCTCCCTAACCCACAATAGGTCAGCCCCCCCACTCATTACATATTTCCATGGCAACCTATGTGCTTCCTGTGTGGCACCATCAGATGCATTTGTATATTTGTGTGTATGTGTGTGTGTGTGTGTCTGTGAGAGAGAGAGAGAAAGAGAGAATCCTCAACTATTATCAGTTCCAATCCTTTTACCTTATCAATAGAGTCACAAGTGTCTGAGGACAAGGACAGGTCCTGTTCACTGCTATGTCCTCCATAAATAGCACAGAGACTGAAAAGGAAGTGATGAGGAGCACTAAGAACACAGGGATTGGGGCACAGGGACTCCTTTAGATAGAAGTTCAGGAAAGGCCACTCTGAGGTGGTGACGTTTAAGCTGAGACCAGAAAGACACAACAACAGAGCCAGGCAGGTGAAGCTGTGAGCCTCCTTGGCATAGGGAGCATCAAGTGCCACAGCCCTGTTGTGGGTATGGATTTGATGAATTTCTGGAGCAGCAAGGAGGCCATTGACTGTGGAGGGAAGCAAGGAGATAGATCACTTAGGTCTTCGTAGGCCAGTGGAGGAGGGTGAGGAGAAGATATTAAAGCATTCAGTGGACAGATAAGGGTACAATCTGAATTGGGTCTTAGGGAGGTCTCCTCTATCTACTATGATCTGCAGGGACTGCAATAGGTGCCCAGTGCAGAGACTATTGAAACACTGGATGAGAGATGGCATTGTGTGAGGGGTAGAGGGCTGAGTTAGGTTAAGGGAGGAAGTTAAGGGGTGGCTGGATTTGGGAATGAATGACTCTATCTGCAGAAGGGTGTAGGGGTAAAAATGGGACAGGGTGTATAAAGCATCAGAAAATAGTTTCTAGCCCTCTCTGCTCAGAGCTTTCACCCCTCCCAAGGCCTCTGCAGAGAGCACGCAGCTCCAGGTCTAAAGGGAATGCTGTCAGCTGGCTCCTACAGAAGCAGATGGTGTTCCTGAACCTTCTACCTGTGACTTGTTGTGGCAGGTTCCACTTGGAGCCCAAGTGCACTGTAATATTGGGGGTGTCTGTGGAAGTATCTCCCCCAGAGTCTCACCTGCTAAGTCCGGCCCACTTCACCTCAGCCCCTGCCAACCAGATACCTGGCATGTCCTCCAGGGCCTGTAATGAGATCTGGCTGCAATGTACAAGGGAGCCCATGGCTTTTGAAGCTTGCTCCAACTCTGGAATCTCCAGTGAGAATCAGGGAGGCAAAGAGTTTTACACTGGAACCCTAGTTACCATCCTCCCTACCCCCTGTAACTTATAGATGGGGAAACTGAGGCTTACTAGGGCAAAAATCCTGAGGCTTAGTTAAGGAGAGTACTTGGGGGCCAGGAAATCTTAGATTCACATTTTAACTGTACCACCTCATTGCTGAGATCTTGGGCAAAGGACTTTGCTTTGCTCTTGGTTTCTTCATCTATAAAATATGGACAATACTAACAGCCAGCACTTTACACCTTGCCAGGCATTGTTTTAAGCCCTTTAAATATATTTAGTATCTGAATCCCCAGAGGCAGGTGCTATCATTATTCACTCCATCTTACCTGAGGGTACCAGGGGACAGAGAGCTGACATAACTCCATTAACATTTATTCAATCAGCAAATGCAGAGCTGGGTTCAAATCCAACAGGCTTGGCCTTCAAGTCTGTGCTCCCAGCCTCAGTGCTGTCTTGTCTCCAGTATGTCCTTGACAATGACCTTGAAGGTTAACTGACATATGCCTGTTAAGGGCTGAGCAGAGCCCCCAGCACACAGTCAGTGCTCAATAAATGCTGGCTAAGGTGTCAGGCAGCACCCCGCCTTCTGGGGAGTCAGTGGTGCCTCCCTGCATTTCACGGGCAAGGGGACTTTCCCAATAAGGGTTGGGAGGGGGTGCCCCTCACTCCCCTTTCATGATTGCTCTAGACTGAGGAGACTGAGTCTGTGGCAGACTCTGGAGCCGGCCAGGCTGATGGGGAGCCAGGCACCTCATCTCCTCCTTCCTCCCCCACCCAGCCCCTCTCCCTCCAAGGCTGTTCCAGCACATTCCATGATGAAGCAGCCTCATTACCGAAGGCTGCGGCTCATTAGCAGGTAGCTGGAGGGGCCGGGGGGACCCCTGGGCGACACTGGACAGGGTGGGGCGGGAAGGGGAGCCGTGAGCCCAGCCTGTAATAAACACATGCTCGGGGCTTCATGCTGACCTCGGGGTGCGCGGATGGGCAGGAGACATCCTGGGCTGTTTTTAATCACTCGCGATCCCACGTGATCTCCACAGGGACCTGTGGTGCCGTGCTGCTGTTAGAATGGTCCTCGTTTTAGGCCGTGGACAGGGGCGCAGGGAGGGGCATGACCTCCTCAGGGTCAGACAGCTGGAGGCCGCAAACCTGGCCCTAAGCCCTGCGGCCCGCATTGACCGAGGTCCTCCTGTGTGCTGGGACCGTGACCTGCAGTACGGGGCACTTGCAACAACACTACGAGGTGGGGGCCCTGTTATTATCCCATTTTATAGACAAACTGAGGCACAGAGAGGTCAAGGTGCTTGCCTGAAGTCACATAGCTCCTTTTTCTTGCCCTCAGACCCTATTCCTTCCACACGGAGATGAAATTGGGGTCTTCTGGGGAAAGGCCTGAGCCTTACAGGGGCCTTGGCTGATGGCACCCTCCCCCTCTTACATCACCCCTCCCCCCAGGAGTTCTGGGGTCAATAAAGGGCCAGAGTGTGGAGTTGAAGATGCTGCTGAGGCCTGCATAGGGCCCCAGTGAGCCCTTCAGAGGCAGGAAGGAAGAGGCCCTCTCCCTGACCCAGAGCCCTGACCCAGGCCGGCTGGCCTTGCCCTCTCTCAGCCTCCCACCCAGGGCTCACAGTGTCTGCAGGAGGACTTCTGTGATCCTGGGCACGCAGGAAGCCCTGCCACCCCCTCCCCCGAGGCCACAGGTGTCTGATGGTGACAGGCATGATCATCAGTAGAGAATGTCCGGTCAGGAGAGGTGACTAGCCAGGCCCATCCAGAGGACCCCCACTCAGACATCCTACAGAGATGGACAGCTCCCTTATTCCCAGTTTTTCTCTGGAGGGTCCTGCTCAGAGAGACACTGGGATGGGCTTTCTTGAAGGCTAGGACAGGTGGCCAGAGAAGACCATCGTTCTAGCATGACCAAGAACCTGGCTCGTCCTCCCCTCCTTTACCTCCTAAGGGAGCTGATGGCTGTGCCTCTGCCAGGTAGAAGGTGCTGGAGGCCGGGGGGTGTGGGAGAGCACAGGTGTGTGCGGGAGGGTATGTGCAGACGAATGTGGTCTGTATGTGCGCGGGACATGTGCGGGGGGTGGGGCGGCAATGTGTGGGCATGCGTGTGAGATTGGGGGGCACCCAGGAAAGGGAGGAGTCAGGAAACCCAACGACACCTTCTCCTTTCTCTGACCACTCTGGGAGTCCTGAGCAGGAGCCCAGGACACAGTAAGGGCCAAAGAGAGGCCTTGGCAGGGGGAAGTGCACGACATCAACAGAAGAGCTGGGAGTTCCAGTCTCCAAAGGACCCTGCTGTGTGACCTTGGACATGTCCGTCCCTTCACCTCTCTGAGCCTCCCTTTCCTTAAGCAAAATGGGGATCAGGCCAGATCCAGATGCTTTGTTCATAGCTCATGTTGGTTGTTATCACCTCCCGGTGGGGCGTGGGGCCAGTGGAGGCCTGACCTTGGCCTGGGAAACAGAGGCTGAGAGGGGCCTGGGCTGGCGTTTGCCGTGCGCTGGTGACAGGGGACGAACCTGTGTGGCCCAATCCCAGGGCACTGGGGTGATCCCCGCACAGCTCCGATGCTCGAACAAAACAGCTGGAGAGCCAGGGAAAGGCGTTCCTACTTCCCAGAGTGCAGCCGTCTGAAAGGGTGCCACATGCCAAGACGTGACCGAGGCTGTGACTAGAAATATTTGAATTAGTCAGCACTCACCTATTTACTCTCGGCTTTGTTCCACCGAGGATTTGGAGGAGCTCACAGCAAAAAGCCATTCAGTAAAGTGAGAAAAATAAATAGAAACACACAAGTCGGGATTGGGAGACACACATCAGAGAGAATGCAGATGCGGGCACACAAATCAGCTGTCGGGACCCGGAGATGACAGGCTCCGAGTTGCAGACTCCAGCCTCCCAGCATCCTGGTGACCTGGGGGAAAAGAGCACAAGGTCAATCCCTTCCATCCCATTTCTAAGCTCTTCTGTTGTTCTTTAGCTCAAAAGCAAGAGCCTCTGAAGGAGCCCTGGCCATGCCTGCTCCAGAATGAAGACCCGGGGCTCAGGGGTGACACTGGGAGCCCTCAGCCATTTACCCCAGGGGTACTTCCAAGGGATGGAAGAAAGGCCTGCCAAGTCCTTCCAGAAGGATTCCCAGAGACCCTGCCCTTCTCTCCTGCAGGCCTCCCCACACTGGGCAGTCCCAGAATCAGGTAGTGGTAACACCACCCAGGGCCTCATGAGCTATATTAAGGACTATGGACTTTATTGCAAGATCTCCTGGAATCCAGTGAAGGGTCTTAGTCAAGAGAAGAGAGACAGGACCCAGGTTTATCTTTTATAAAAATAACTTGTATATAGTGAGAGACAGACCACTGTTGACCCAGGTGTGCCTATCTCCAAACTCATGCCCAGCTTACCTCCACATGCTGCCCTCCTCAGCCCACCTGGTCCCCGCCCCAGCCCCAGTGACCAGCCATAGGGCCTGTACCCTCCACTCTCTCCTGGGATGGATGAGAGGAGACGTGTTGTGTGGCCTCCAGCCACTCTCCTGCCCTCACTGGGCCTCAGCCTTCCACTCTTCTCTCCTTCCCTTTCCCCAGTCTGCAGAGTCCCTCATGGAAGGCTATTCCCTGGGGTCGCTGCTGGGGGGTGGTGTGGGGGCAGGTGAATGAAGGACCCCTGGATGTGCCCAGATGGGGCCTCAGGAGGGAGCTGGCTCTGGGGGTCAGGGTCCTGGGACAGGCGTCTGCACTCTGCCCCTGACCCCCAGAGAGGCCTTGGAGGACCACGACTGTCTGGGACTCAGCTTCCCCACCTGCAAAGTGGGATCAGACCCAAGCCATGCTTTGGGTGCCCAGAGGGGGCGGCCCAGCTCCTCTGATGGGCCCCACACTCAGGGGCAGTCTGGGTCGGGGAGAGCGGGCCTCACCTTTGCCATGGAGTCCAGCTGGAGCCCTCTCCACCTCCCCCTACCCCCACCCCCCAGCCAGGGTTCCCTCCCAGGCACAGGTGTATGCGGAGGGCTGACCCCTCAGGGGCAGAGGGGCCTGCAGGTGTGAGCAGCATTGGGACTGAGGGGTGGGGCTGCAGGGGAGAGCAGGGTCACCTGTGAGCATGTGAGGGAGGGTGTCTGTGTGTGATTGTGTATCCACATGAGTGTGTCTGTTTATGTGTGAGTGTGTAAGTGTGTGTATTTCTCTCTGTGTCCACGTGTGTGTGATTGTGTGAAAGCTCGGCTTCCCCAGGCCCTTTCCCCACCACCTCCTCCCTCCAGCAGCAGGCTTGGGGAAGGTTCTGGAAGGGGCCTCCGGTCTTGGTTTTCAGCGACTGAGCCCAGCCAGCCCTTGGGACAAGGAAGGTCCTCCTGACCTGTCCAGTCCCTGGCCAGCACCCTCCCAGCACAGAAAGCACCAGGCCCCTCCCTGCCCACTGGGTGCTGCCCTCGGCCCACCTTGTGACTGGACCACGGGCCCAACTGTGCTCTTCTCTTTGCATGCTGCCAGGAGGGACCACTATGCCTACTCCTACTACCCGTAAGTAGCCCCGCCCCACCCCCTTGGGCCCTGTGTCGGCCTCCTGGTGTGGAGGGCCTCTCCCGGGTCCCTCTCTGGGGCCCACAGCCGCGCACGTGTGTGTGCGTGTCCAGGGCAGGTCTGTCCCCACCCTGGCAGCTGTCCCCACGGTGCACACAGCTCTCAGGTCAGCACGAGCGCCTTCTCCAGCCGGGCAGCCCCAGGCTCTTCAGACCCACCATTTCTGGGCGCTTCTTCTGGGCTCAGGCCCCGAGAAGCACGCACTGTCATCCCTCCCGTGTTACTGATGAGGAGACCGAGGCTCAGAGAGGTGAAGGGACTGGTCAGAGGTCACAGGAAGTGCCAGAGCTGGGGTTACCCAGGCCCCGTCTGACTGCCTGGTCTCCTGATGGTCCTCTGTGTTCTGCCTCTGTCTTCTCTGACTCTGCAAGCCTTCCAGAACATTCCCTGCACCCGTGCCTGTTCTCCCTCCTAGCAGAGCAGGCTCAGGGGGCCCCAGGACAGTCCAGAGGATGGGGGTCTGTCACCTCCTCCTCCTGGACCCTCTCCTTGCACCCACATCACCCAGTGTCGCACCAGCTTTTCCAGCAACCACACCGCCGTTGGCTCAGGGGCAGCCTCCAGCTGGACTTTTCCAGGAATCGCGGACAAGACGGTTGTCCCGCCCTCTCTACTTGTGCCGTGAATGTTTGACCCTAAACGCAGAACCTTTCCCAGTGTCTGATTGCCCTCCCTCTGCTGACTCACCCTGATCAGCTGCGGCCGGCAGTGTTCGCCATCCCTCCGGCTTCTGTCTTCTGCCGTCCCTCCGGCTCCTGTCTTCTGTGGAGCGGGGCTCTTGGTGTGTGTAGTTTTTCTTCCCCGTGAACCGAGAGGCCTGGGCAGGGAACAGAGCCCTGGGGCACACCGCTGGAGACTGCCTTCTAGGCACAGCTTGACTGCTGTCCTCTGTCCACGGCCCTCTGTCCTCCCTGTGGTTGCTGGTGTCTGCCTGTCCCTCCCTCTCTCTGTCCCTTTTCCTGTCTCCCTCCTTGTCATGGTCTCTTTACTGTTTCTCCTCCTCCCCCTCCTCCTTCTCTTATCCTCCTGATTCCCTTGCCCCCTCCTCACCTCTCTCTCCTTCCCTCCTTCCCCCTCCACTTCTCTCTTATGTTGATGGTCAAGATCACGGTCACAGAGGCTTTTAATCTGCCCATAAAGGGGTTCTCAGCTCTGCCCTGGGCCACAGTGAGGGTGATGTCCAGGGGTCACCCTATTCTTCCCCTGCCCCAGACAGCTCTTAAGCCCAGAACAGGCTGGATGGAGTTTGCCTGTCTGGGAAAATCAACTCATTAGCTTCCATGTCCCTTTGGATGATCAGTGACCCTGAGCCCACATAATCTGGAAGCCTCTCTTGGGTCTACCCCACATCCTGCATGCTGTAGGGCTGAGCAGGGGAACAGCTCTCTCATCTTGAGCTTTCCCTGCGATTGGGCCCCTGGCTCTATAGCAGTCCATTTGGGGTCCCAAGTCACCTCCCCTCTGCCTGTTGCTCAGCCTCTGATCATGGAGCTGTCCCCCTGCCTCCCCACTCCAGCCCTCTAGCCCCTTCCTCCTGGTCCTGAGTTCCCTTCCCCCAGCCTCCTGAGTGAATGGGGTCAAGACCTCCCATGGCCCTCTCCATATCAGATGAGTTCTGAAACACCCCTAACCAATACTGAAACAGTGGCTGTGCTCCTGCTGGGGCCCAGTACTGGCATTGAAATACAGAGAAAGCACAGGTATTACCTCTGCACTGAAGGTAGAAGAAACATTGAGGATTTAGACACAGACTCATACAGAGTCATGAAAGAAGTGAGGAATAATTAAACCTCTCCTGGGCATTGCTCTGGTCCCACCTAACAAATATGAAAAGCAAGACCCAGCAGGATCAGGCCATTTTCAAGTAACTTATGTCCCAGTACAATGCTCAAGAATATTTACAGGAATACAAAAATATCTGGCCTCCAACCAGGTAAAACATACAATGTTTGTCATCTAATCAAAAATTACCAGACTTGCAAAGAAGCAGAAAAATATGACCAGTAACAAGGAGAAAAAGTATGCGTTCAGAACTAATACAGGATGCAGAGCACGGTCAAAGATGGTGTGGCTGGGAAAGTCAAGCTGTGTTCAGCACGGTCTGTGATCCAGACACCACTGCTGTCCCTTCTTCTCTGAGGAACCTAACCCTATGGTTTACATCGGAAAGCGACATTAATTTTGACACTTCCTCAGTATGCAAGTCATTAAAAATGGGCTTCCCAAGCACACTTAGCACCCAGATTTGGATTCCGATACCATTTTTCAACAAAAAGAACCCAGGATTCTTGGAGGAATGGTTGATTCTAGGACTAGGTCGGGAAATATACAAGATGAGCCTGGAGCACCTTGTAAAGCCAGAAAGTGAGCAGGAGGTGCTAAACACATAAACATACAAAATGATGGGAAAATGTCAAAGGGACGCAAGAGCCAATGGCCAAAACTGGAAACAGCTGAGCAACAAAGTAAATAAAGTAGTATCAGATTATAACCCCAAGTATAAAACAAATACCTATGAGTCCATACTGATTTAAATAAATGATTGAATTAAATCAATAAATGGGGGAGAAGAGGCAAATCTCCCATGCAGAAGAATTCAAAAGAATTTAGGTTAGATGCTTAGCCCTCAAGGAGGTGGAGCTTAACTCCTCCTGAAGTGTGGGCTTCACATAATGACTTCCTTCCAAAGAATACAATATGAAAAGGAGAGAAGAGTGACTTCATAGTGGAATCCGGCAAACACTACCTTAGCCAGGTGATCAAGGTTAATATTACCAATGATAAGCCATGTTGATGGCATGTGCCCTTGATACAATGTGATGAGAATGGCACTTGACCTCTGTGATCTTCTGCCCAAAAACCAAAACCCTAGTATAATCATAAGAAAAAAATCAGACAAAACCCCATTGATGTTCAACAAATGATGCTGGGACAACTGGATATCCACTGGCAAAAGAATGAATTTGGACCCTGCAATGTTGCTATTTATAAGAAATATATATTTGGTCATTTAGAAGGCCAAAATATGTTTCTCATATACATCTGGTCTTCATCCACAGTTCCTGGCGCACAGCTCCAGAAATCTTGGGAATTTCCCAAGTGATAACGGTGCCTTTTGTTATGTTAATGAGGTAACTTTTGGACCCACCTAGGGATGGGAGCTGATTGCCAGGAGAACCAACCATGTGACCAAAAGGTTAGAACTTTCAGTCCCACTCCCTGACCTACAGGGAGGGGAGAGGGGATTGAGGTTGAATCAGTCACCAATGCCAATTAATTTATAATCAATCATGACTATGAAACCTTCATAAAAACCCAAAAAGGACAGGGTTCAGAGAGCTTCCAAGTTGGCAAACACATAGAAATGTGGGGAGAGTGGTGCTCCTGGAGAGGACATGGACCTTCTGTGTCCTTTCCCCTACCTTGCCCTATGCAGCTCTTCCTGAGTTCCATCCTTTCAAAATAAATTGGTAATCTCATAAATAAAATGTTTCTCTGAGTTCTCTGAGCCACTCCAGCAAGTTAATTAATTAATTCACGGAGGAGGTCAGGGAACCTCTGATCTATTACTGGTGGGTCGGAAGTACAGGTAACAACCTGGGCTTGCAACTGGAGTCTGAAAGGGGCAGGCAGTCTTGTGGGACTGAGCACTTAACCTGTAGGATCTGATGCTCTCCCCACATAGATACTGTCGGAACGAGTTGAATTGTAGGACACCCAGCTGGTGTCCTGAGAACTGTTTGTTGGTGTGAAGGAACACCCCCAGTGTTGGAATTGGGTCCAGGAACCCCAAAGAGACTCCTACCTCACACCATATAAAAAACTAACTCAAAATGGACCCAAGTTCTAAATGTAAGAGCTAAAACTACAGAAGTCTTAGAAGAAAACACAGGTGTAAATCTTTGTGACCTTGGCTTAGGCAAAGGTTTCTTAGATAAGACACCTAAAGCACAAGCAGCCAAAGGGAAAAAAAAAATAGATAAATTTGACTTTATCAGAATTAAAAGCTTTTATGATTCAAAGGACATTCTCAAGAAAATGAAAAGACAACCCACAGAATGGAGAAAATATTTGTAAATCACACATATAAGGGCCTAGTATCCAAAATATATAAAGAACTCTCACAACTCAACAATAAAAAGACAATCCAATTTCCAAATGGACAAAGGGTTTGAATAGATATTTCTCCGAAGAAGATACATAAATGGCCAATAAGCACATGAAAAGATGATCAACATCATTAACCATGGGAAAAATGCAAAACAAAAGCACAATGAAACACCACCTCACCCACTGGGATAGTTATTTTAAAAAAAGAAAAATAACAAGCATTGATTGGTAAGGATGTGAAGAAATTAGAATTCTCATACATTGCTATGGGAATGTTAAACGGTGTAGCCGCTTTTGAAAATGTTTTGACAGTTCCTCAAAAAATTAAACAAGAAGTTTGAAAACATATATCAAGCAAAACTTATACACAAATGTTTATATTAACATTATTCATAATAGCCAAAAAGAGAAACAACCCAAATGTCCATCAAGTGGCGAATAAAGAAAATGTGATATATTTATTCAATGGAATATTATTCAGCCATAAAAAGGAATGAAGTTTTCACAGCCATTAGGATGGCCACTAACAAAACAAAACAAATAAACAAACAAAAAATAACAAGTATTGGCGAGACTGTGGAGGAATTGGAACCCCTTTGCTCTGTTGGTGGGGATATAAAATGGTGCAGCCATTATAGAAAACAGTATGGCAGTTCCTCAAAAAATTAAAGATAGAATCACCATATGATACAGCAATTTGGCTTCTAGATACTTACCAGAAAGAATTGAAGGCAGGATCTCAAAGAAATATCTATAGACCCATGTTCAGAGCAGCGTTATTCATAATAGCCAAGAGGTAGAAGCAATCCATATATCCCCTGACGGATGAGTGGATAAACAAACTGTGGTCTATACACAGAATGGAATATTATTCAGCTTTAAAAAGGAAGGAAATTCCAAGAGATGATACAACATGGATAAACCTTGAGGACATTATACTAAATAAAATAGACCAGTCACCACAAAGACAGATTCTGTATGATTCAATTTCTGCGAGGTATCTAGAGTAACCAAACCCATACACATAGAAAACAGAGTGGTGGTTGCCAGGGTCTGGGGGAGGGGCAATGGGGGGTTGTGGTTTGAGGAGTACAGAATTTCAGTTTTGCAGGGTGAAAAAGTTCTGGATATCGGTTGCATAACAATATGAATACATTTAACACTACTGAACCATACACGTAAAAATGGCTAAGATAAATTTCATACTATGTATATTTTACCACAACTATCAATTTTTTAAAAATGAAGTGTTATACATGATGAACTTTGGCACCATGATGCTGAACGAAATAAGTCCAGTCACAAAAGACAACATGTTGCATGACCAATTTTATATAAAATGTCCAGAATGGGCAAATCCTTGGAAACAGAAAGTAGCTTAGTGGTTGCCAGGGGCTGGGGAAGGAGGGAGTGGGGAGTGATGGCTGATGGGGACCAGGTTTCTTTCTGGGGTGATGAAAATGGTCTGGAATTAATGGCGATGGTTTCACAATCTGTGAATATACTGAAAACCCCTGAATTGTACGCTTTAAGAAAGTGGATCTTGGGGCGCCTGGGTGGCTCAGTTGTTAAGCATCTGCCTTCAGCTCAGGTCATGATCCCAGGGTCACAGGATCAGTCGAGCCCCACATTGGGCTCCCTGCTTGGCGGGAAGCCTGCTTCTCCCTCTCCCACCCCCCCTGCTTGTGTTCCTGCTCTCGCTATCTCTCGCTCTGTCAAATAAATAAATAAATAATCTTAAAAAAAAAAAAGAGGGTGGATCTTATGGTATGTGAATTATATCTTAACTTTTCACAATCCCCCTTGAGAGACATCCTACAAATTATCTGACCAGTAATCTTCAAAACCATTAAGTTCATCAAAATGAGGAATGTCACGGGCACCTGAGTGGCTCAGTGGGTTAAACATCTGCCTTCAGCTCAGGTCATGATCCCAGGGTCCTGGGATGGAGTCCCACCTCATCATCGGGATCCCTGCTCAGCAGGGAGTCTGTTTCTCCCTCTGCCCCTCCCCCAGCTTGAGCTCTCGCTCACTCACTCTCTCTCTCTCAAATGAATAAATAAAATCTTTTTTAAAAATGAGGAATGTCGCAACCAAGAGAACACAAGTAGCCATGGTGACGAAATGTAATATGGTATCATCTATGGGATCCTGGAACAGTAGAAAGGACACTAGGTAAAAACGAAGGAAATCCCAATATAGCATAGACTTTAGTTAATAATAATGTATCAATATTGGTTCATTATTTGTAACAAATATACCATTTGGAAGACATTAATAATGGAGAAATTGGGTCAGAAGTAATGGGAATTCTTTGTACTAGCTGCAACTTTTCTGTAAATCTAAATATATTGCAAAATAGAAAGTTTATTTATTTATAAAGTCAATGTATCCTATCAGGCAAGTCGTGGCAGGCTGGTGGGAGGGAGCTTTCTGGGAACTTCCCACACTGCTGGAATTTAAGCCTGACGCCAAAGCACTGCCTGGAAAAGCCCTCTGGGTTCCCCTGGGCCCCATCCATCCTGAGCTCTTGACTCTGGCGGGTACCAGTGAATTCCACCAAAATGGTTTGCCAAGTTAAGTGCCCATTTCTTTCATTCCCACAAGTGCTCCTCTCTCAGGGAGCGGGACAACAAGGGGAACCCGATGGACCTCAGGACCCCAGAGTCCACCGGGCGGGGGTGTGAGTCCTGGTGCTGCTGCCTCTTCTCTATGTGTTGCTCAGGGAGGGCCCATCTTCCTGGGCTCAGGGTGTGCAGGGTCAAGGGCAGCAGCAGCATCCGTGGTCCTAGCCAGGCCGCTGCTGTATTTGCATTTGTATTTGTCTCTGCCGGCTTGTGTTGTCTTTGGACTCAGCCCGGAGGCTGCCCAGCTTTGCTCTGGCCTCCTCACATTGCCCTGACCAGGTGGTGCTGTTTGCTCTTGCTCAGCAGCCCTGAGCTCATGCGGGTCCACTTGCTGAGCCGCGGAGAGCTGCCAGAACCTTCCTGGAGCCCTCGCACCTCCTCCTCTACCTGGAGAGCTCTCCCTTGAGCTGTCAGCTCAGCTTCCAGAAAGAGCATGTGCAATCCTTTGTCTCCCCAGCCCTGCTTTTGGAGCTCCTGAGAGTTCTCTGAGCAGGAGACAATTCTCTCTTGAAATTTGAGCGCATGTTTTATGTGTCGGCCAAACCTCCTCTTTCAGATCCTTTCTCCACCAATGCCACCTTTCACGTCCTGGTCCAAACTCTCCCACTAAGGCAGATGAAAGTCAGGGCAAGCCCCACTCTTATTGGCTTCTTCTTTCCTCAAGAAGCTGCCCCCAGCTTTGGGGACTCAGGGAGGCTCTGACTCTACAGTGAATTCTGTGGGCTGTCTGTGGGCATTCACCATGTGCCAGCAATGGACTGGGTATTTCTCATGCCTCATCTCATTTAATGATCACAATACCTCTATTGGATAGTAATGATTTTCTCCTCATCTGGCATGTGTGAAAATTGTGTCTGGAAAGGTCTAGTTACCTTCCTAAGAACACACAGCCAGGAAGGGGCAGAACTGGGACTCAAATTCAAGCAGGTCTTAATCCAGAGTCTCCCCTCTTCGTCACCACATCACATGGTTTCTCTAGAAATGTTTTGTGAAACCAAAAAAGCCCTCCCTGATAAAAGAAATTTGGGAAGTGTGGCTACTTTGATTCTCCTCGTGGAGATTCACAATGGGCATTAGTGTGTTCAAAGTCCTGAAATGTCCTGCAGGGAACAGACCTGTTTAATTTTATTTAAAGCAGAATTTTCCAAATTCATTTTTTGTAAGCAGAACATGTATTCATTTTGTTTCTTTTGTAGATGGACCACCCCCGTCATCATCTTGTATAACTAATGTTCTCTGGAAGAAACTCTGAGACACTGCATTGGGCAAGTCACTTCTTTCTGACTTCAGTGGGGCTTCTGGTCATGATGGGGTAACAGGTGGTTTCCTGCCTTCCCACTGTAAGCAACTAAAAACAGCACAAAATATATGAGAAACTGTTTTCAGGCCTTGGACAACAGGCACCTCAGGACTATGATTCCTGAGAAGAAAAGCTGAGTCCTACGATTGCATGAGCGAGTGTCCAGAGGCGGGTGTGACTGAGTGGGGCACTTTGCCCTGTCCCAGGGCCTGATCTGGGGGACCAGGGTGGGATGTCCTTGGGGATGCTGACCAGAAGAGCGGGAAGCGGGTGGGCCTGGAGGGAGGGGATAGTTTTCCCCGTGTGTGTGTGTGTGTGTGTGTATGTGTGTGTCACTGGGAACCTCTGACCTGTTGCCCAATTGGCTGAGGCTGCCACACAGGCTGACAATGGAAATGCTTGTGCAGGAGAAATGCTGCTATTCGGGTGCCTCCCGTTAATCTGTGGAGGGGGTGGTGGCAGCAGCTAATTTCGGGATTTGCTTGTCTTTGAATGGGGGTAATTACTGGGAGTTGCCAATTGTTCCAGATTGTTCTCTGGAAGAGGGGGAGAAGGGGGGGGGCTCTCTTGGGCTCTGCTGAGCGCTGCCCCCTGCAGGCAGTGCGGTGAAGTCACAGAGGGGTGGTCCAGGCTGGGGAGCAACAGGATGGAGTCAGGGGACCCCAGGATCGCAGCAGGGCCAGAAGGGCTGGACCGGAAGGGCCCCCCAGAGACCCCGTGACCCAACCTGCTCATGTTACAGATGGAAAAACAGATGCAGAAGGGAAGGGACTTGCCCAGGGGTGCACCGGGTGGGCCCAGCCAGGCTGCTTGGCCCCGGGGAACAACTTCCATGTTGGCCATGCACCCCTCCCCCACCCCGAGTCCGTCTGGGATGCCCCAGGCTGGGGGGCCGTCTTAGGCTGGGGGGCCGTGTGCGTCAGGAACCCTCTTTCTTCCCTCTGACTGCAGGAGACCAGCGCAGTGCCGGGGTCACTGAGGCCAGCAGCCTGCTGGGGGGCTCACCGCAGCGTCCCTGTGGCCGGAAGGGCTCCCCATATCACACGGGGCAACTGCATCCTGCGGTGCGTGTGGCCGACCTCCTGCAGCACATCAACCAGATGAAGACGGCCGAGGGCTATGGCTTCAGGCAGGAGTACGAGGTGCGGGGCCCCAGTCCAGCCAGGACCCCTCGCCAGGGCCTCGCCGGGCTCCTGCATGCTGTGGACCCTGACCCTGGTCTGACCTTACCCCTACTCTGATCAGCTAATTCCCTTTGGCCTTCACCCTGAACCCTCAACCCCATCCCAATCTGACCTGGACTCTGACTCTCAGGCTTAGGCTGTTTTGAACTCTGACCTTGGATCTCAATCCAGTCCCCATGAGAATGTCAATCATGACCCCTAATTATACCAATCCTAATGTGACCCTGACTGTACCTTCTGGATTTTGACCTGAAACCTCATCCTAATACTCTCCTGATTTTGACTCTAATCCTAAACCTGATCCTTATCTGATAATTTCTCTGAACTTGACCTTCTTCCCAACCCCATCACTTCCCTCTCTGACCCTCTACTTTGGTTTTGAACCCCACTTCCTTGCTGATTAAAGGTAAATGCAGTCATTGACCTCAAGCCCCAGTGCTGGCCGTGACCCAGCCCTTCACCGTGACTCAGCCTTCCAGCCTGCCCGCTTGATCCCAGAGGAGGGGTTGACCACCGCTTTTCTTCTTTGCAGGGCTTCTGTGAAGGCTGGGATGCCAAGAGGAAGAAACCAGCTTGGAGGCCCATACCCGAGAGTCCTGACAGAGGGCCTGGAGCCTGGAGGAGCAGGCGGAAGGCAGTGAGCAGGGGGCTCGGCAGGGGGACCCAGGGTTGGAGCTCCGTTGAACTCGGTCATGCCAGTGCTGGATGTGGAAGAGTGGCATGGCCGCTCGATGTCCTGGACATGGACACGGACAACAAGGACATGGCATCAATGTCCTGCTACCTGACCACTGCCAGCCCTTCCTTAGCTCCGCCAGTGGGGACCCCAACATCTACATCAACATGGACCTGGCAGATGGGAGGGCTGCAGGCAAAGCACACCCTAGGAACCCCCAAACCCCATCTGGGAAAATCTCAGGGACTGAGCGTGGAGGGCTAAAGACTCTGGGAGGGTCCCCTCTGTGCCCCTGCCCATCTTTCTGGGCACCAAGCCTGTGGGATGGCCCTCTCCCCTCCAGGACTCCTCTATTCGGGGCATCAAGGCCAGTGCTCCTCCTCTGTGTGCCCATCTGCACACTTGGGGGCCTAGAGAGGAGGCTCTCTGGGGGTACTTCCAGCCCTGTGAGTCTTTGAGCTGGGAGGGTCATGTTGGGGCTCCCTGGCGCTGGGTAGAGAAGCTGCTGGGACAGCCCCACCCCCTCCTGGGGTCCTTGACACCTGATCCCAGCTACTTGGTATCAGCCCAGGAACCAGAAGGCCCTGAAGCTCAGACCACACTGAACTTACCAAGGAGGGACTACTGGGGTCTGTTTGGAGTGGTTGAGTCTGCAGAGAGCCCCACCAGGTACCCGGGCCTGAGTTTTAGAGTATGGCTGGAACTGGCCTGAGTTTTAGAGTATGAGCTGCTAGTCAGGCCATATCTGAGCCTTCAAGAAGTCCCAGGGAGGGGAGCTGGTGGACTGGGGAGGGATTCCCCCCTTTCTCTGCCCTTCCCCTTGCAGGATTACAAAGGGCAAGTTCATGTTTGGTCAGGGTATAAATCAGGGTCAAGGCCAGAAGAAGCAAGACAAGTGCCAAGGCTCCAGGAGCCTCTGCCAGCCTCTGGGGTCAGGTCAGGGAACTGGGTTTTAGAAGAGCATCAGGAGAGGGAGACAGGGCACAGGTGGAGCAAGGCAGGACACCAGGAGGAGACTTGGGGCTGGAGCACAGATGGGGAGAAGGCCAGCTACCAGCCTACCTGGCAGGTCAAGGTCAGGAGCAGGGAGCAGAGTCAGTGCCCATCACTGTCTGGGGAGCCAGGGTTGGGGCCTCTGATCCTCTCATGGAGGATGAAAGGAATGGAGTTGAACAGAATTCAAAAGATTCATTCATTTATTTAAATATATTATTGAGCTCCTGTCATACACTGGGCCCTAGGGATACTGAAGTGGACAACACAGGCAGAGAGCCTTGCTTTCCTAGACCTTACATCAGGAGTGGGCAATAATCAGGCAGGCATGTGGTGGGAGTCAGCAGCTGGCCTCGCTATGAAAAGCCATCAGGCAGGAGAAGGGGTAATGGGGCTCTCACCTTCCACCCAGCTATGGGACTCTGGGTAAGTCAGCTCCCTCTCTGGACCTCGGTTCTTATCTGTAAAATGGGGATGACCCTGGTAGGATCAGATGAGATCGTGGTGAAGTGCCCTGCATGGCACCAAGCCTGCTGAAAGGGCTCCATTTACAAACACCAGCAGAGATGGACACAGCCTGGCTGGGATGACCCAGAAGCCCGAGCCCAGCCTGTTCCCCACCTCGGGCTTGCACAAGGGGAGAAGTGGGAGGAGGAGCGGGCTGGCTAGTAGGGACCCCAGTCATTCCTGGCTCTCTCACAAACTTGCTGTGTCCCTAGCTAAGCCATTTCCTGCTTCTGGGCCTCAGTTTCTCCACATGAAAACTGACTGTAATTTGTACTAACTCTATTTGCACCCCTGCTGACTCTCTGTGCCTCAGTCTCTCCACTGGCCAGAGGATACAACCTATTCCAGTGACTTCCCAGCCCAACATCCTTTAATCTGAATTACGAAGTCAGGGGACAGCTCTACCCCCAGCTCATGCCATTGACGCATCACTTCGATCCTGGTGTGCCCGTCAGGGAGAGCATCTACTGTAGTGTTAGCTATAGTTCCTGCCTGTCAGGAGCCTCAGTCCACCAGGGAGCAAGAGGCCCATAGCATCATTCGCAGTCACCCTCGGGGCGGTGGGGGGGGGGCTCTTCAGGTTTGCAGGTGACAGACTCTTGGAAGGAAAGCAAGCATGTTGGACCAAGGTGGGAAAAAATATCCCCACAGGCCAGAGCTGTAGACTGAGGCTCACACGATAGGATTTAATATGTACTAGTGAACTAAACATGCAGCGCAAAATAAATCAGCAGCTTAGGGACGGGGGAGGGGGACAGGCCTTGAGATGAGACTGACAAAGAAAGGGCTCAGTGTGAGCCAATGAAGTGACACATCTCTCGTGTCACCTGCCCCTTCACTGCTCTCCCCATACACGCTGTCCCCTTCCAGTCCAGTCCCAACCAAGGTCTTTCCTGGAAGATGGAGGGAGGGCCCAGACCTAGTCAGTGTAGTAATAACAACAACATAGTAATAGCCTATAGCTCCCACATGCTTACTCTGTACTAGGCATTCACATTTTCTCTCTCTCCTTGCAAGTTCACATGGTTGGTATTATTAGTACCATTTTACACCAAAGAAAACGTACCCTCAGAAAATCTAAGTAATGAAGAGCCAGTAAGTGGCAGAGCTGAGATTTGAACCTCATTCTATCTAACTCTAAAGGCAACACAGCTCTGTGCATATCCTGCTGTTTTTTTAGGCCATGTAAATAGAGATATGGAATCTAGACAAAGGGAGGAGAGAATCTGGTTCACCCTTGTACCATCAGAGTCACACAAGAGGTTCATGGATAAGCTGGCCTAAAGGCAGGATCTCCAAGCTGAGAAGGGCACGGGAACAAGGTCATATTGATTGATCAATTAATTAATTTAAGAAGTATTTGTTAGAATCCTACTAAGTATTAAGCCCTCTTCTAAGTGCTTGAAGATACAGAGGTAAAAAAGATGGACGAAATCCCATTCCTGGAGCTTGCATTCCAGGAGGGAAGACAGATAATAATCAAACAACTACATATTAGAAAGTGATGAGCATGGAAAGAGACTAGAGACAAGAGGGCTGCCCTAGAGTCAGTTGTCAGGGAAGGCCTCTCTGAGGAGGTGATATTTAAGCAGATACCTGAATAAAGTGAGGGATGACTGTTGTGATAATTGTCAAGAGAATGAACCAGTCATAGTGAGCAGCAGATGCAGAGGCCTGAAATAGAAGTGACTATGATGGGCCTGAGGACAACGGAGAGGTCCGTGTGCTAGAGCAGAGCAGGTGGGGGAAGACAGGAGGAGACAGGTATGAGGAGTCACTGGAAAGAAGACCATTTAGGGTTTGCAGGCCATGGGGAAGTTGGGTTTTATTTTCAGCATTGAGGGAATTCATTGCAGCTTTGAGCAGGAGAGCAGTGAGATCTGATTTGTGCTTTCAGATCGCTATAGCTGCTGGGGGGCACAAAAGCTGTTGGGGAGGAAGGATCACAGAAGTTCAGGAGGACCAGGGTGGAGGCCAAGCAGGGCATGAGAAGTAAGTGGTCATTCACACATGGAATTATTGAAGGAATGGAATGTTCATCCTGAAAACGAGGAGGCATGGGTGGATACGGGAGCCCACCTCCAACTTCAGAAAAGCTGTCATGTGGACTTGAAGTTGGGCACACCCTGCAGCCCCAAGAAGGTCAGAACCAGGACCAATGACTGAGGCTATGGGACAGCTATTGGCCCTGGCTGAAGACAAAGTAGCTTCCTGGCAGCTCCCCACACTGGAGGTGCACAGCAGAGGTCAGCTCTCAGAGCTGTGAGGTGGAACGGATAGAGGTCAGCTTTTGGAGTCAGACAAATCTGAATTCGGACCATCCTCCCTTTTCTGCTTATTATCTGTGCTGCCTTGGGCTACTTTACCTTTCTGACTTTCAGTTTCCTCATCTATAAATTAGAACCAATACCTATCTCCTTGGATTCTTCAATAGATATGTGAAGTACCCAGCACTGTACCTAGCACATATAAGGTACTTAATAAGTGGCAGTGATGATGATGGTGATGGTAATGGTGATGATGATGGTGGTGGATGGGTGATGGTGGTGATGATGATGGTGATGTGATGATGATGGTGGTGATGATGATGGTAATGATGATGATGGTGATGATGATGGTGATGATGGTGGTGGTAGAAATGATGATGATGAGAAGGAGAATGGTGATGATGATGGTGGTGGTGATGATGATGATGGTGGATGTGATGATGATGATGAAGATGGTGGTGATGGGGTGATGATGATAACGGTGATGGAGATGATGCTGGTGATGATGGTGGTGATGGTGATGGTGGTGGTAGTGATAGAGATGATGGGGGTGATGAGAAGGATGATGATTTACCAGCATTAATCACAGTAAAATTATTCTTATGGTTGGCAATGGTTGTGTGGAAGGAATCCCAGCACCAAGCAGGGGATAGAACTAGAAGGCCACTAAGTTCTCTTCAAATCCTAAAATTTGATGAGAAAATGAAGTACAAGGTAGCTCACTCCTTCCATTGACATCACCACCCCTCTGTTGATTCTCCTGCCATGGGAGGGTTAGACAGAGACGGTGCTAGAGACAGTGGTTTGGAGACTTTCATGGCACCAGGCGCAGCATCTGCACAGGGAAGCCCTGACCCAGCTGGGGGTTGACACTGCACTGCCCATGTTCTGGGTAGCCATGGGAGTCAGGGAGGCAATGGATGGTCAGCTTGGAGGAAGCTCTTACTTCTGTCAACATTTCCAGGCCTCCCACATACCACAACTGACTGCACAGACATAGTCGGGGCTCCTTAGATCAGAAGGAAACAGACACCCTCTCACCCAATTCCTCTCATTTAGCACATGGGAAACCAAAGCCCAGGAGGAAAAGGGATTAGCTTAAGGTCACAGGTAAAGTCCAGGCATCCTGATTTCTAGTCTCACTCTTTCTACTTTAATAAAGTGGAACTATTGTGTCAGTTATCAATCGATTGCCTCTCAGCTCCAAGTTCACTCTTCAGCACATGAGCTAAATAGTAGGTTGAATTTCTTTAGGTATTTCTCCTTTACAGTGAACATAATATTAAGTTCTCTCAGTAGAAAGTGCTGGAGGAACACTGCAGGAGGTAGGGGCTTCTCCCACTAGTTCCAGCAGCCTCACAGTCAGTCAGCAGGATGGATCTGAGTACATCTGGCCATACCTGGCCCCAGCCACGGCTCCAAACATGCATTCTCTGGTGACCTTGCAGCCCCACCGTAGCCTGGTGATCACCCTCTGATGACCCCCCCACCAACATCAGCACCCAGATTCCCTCTGCATGCCTTCATGCCCAGCCACCAGCTGCAGCTTGCAGCAGCAGAGGGTTGCTTCCTGCTTGCCTGGGGATTGCAGACCAGCTCTGACCTGGGCAAACCACTGAAAGTCTCTGCCATCCAGTGATCTATGACTCCACCTTTTCTCTGAGGTCTAAACCATCCTTGAAGAGCCAGAACTCTTCCAACGTTGTCCTTTCTTGGGTACTCTTCCTCAGTCCTAGGGGACCACATAGAGTCTCCTTTATCTTACAGTTACTCTTTATTATAGTTTAATCATGTTTTATATTACACTTGCCCTGCCTAAATCACCATGTGGTTTCTACCTCCTGATTAGACCCAAGTTAATAAACTATCAACACTTGTGTTCTAGAAGGTAATTGGGAGCAATCCTCTTGGCCCCATTGTCCTGACAAACCCCTCATGCCATGTGCCACATTTGTAAGTACACAGCCTGGCTACAAAGGCAAGCTCCCATCCAGCTAACTCTTATTTTATAGAAATATTTTATTTAGAGGTCTTTTCTCAGTTCATCTTAGGCCTGTCCTGCTCTCCCTTGCACTAAGAGAAGTTGCTGCTTTCTTACCAATTCTATTAAAGTTCCTGTGTGTTATCTGGGGTTTTACCTTATCTCGGCCAACCTTGACACTGGCCCAGTGTTACAAAATGCATTCAGCTGCTAGAAACAAGGGTCCAGAAAGTAAGGTCTTAAACCAATTAAAAATTTATTTTTCACTCAAATAAGAAAAGTCTGGGTGCAGGAAGTCCAGGGCTGCTATGGGAATGTCAACCTTAAAAGTAAAACAACCAGTTATTTTACCAAGAAAATTTATTTTTATTCAGTTTATTCAGAAATAGCAGGGGAATTGCAATCCAGGACATGCAAACTTGGAGAACAGGAGCTCAAAGCCGAAGACCAGTACTTTACAGACTAAAAGAGGAAGTTGGGAGGGGCTGCTTTGAATGACAGCCCATTGGAGGAAAACAAGAGTTCAGGGTGGTAACAGTTTCTCATTGGCTAAGATGTGGTATTTTCTTATTGGCTGAGCTTGTTGCTGGGCGAAGAGAAATTCTTCCTTCCTCCTTCTCCGGTAGTAAAGTAGGCTTCTTCCTGTTGGGAATGCAAGATACTTCTCTTCCCCTTGGAGTCTGCAATTAAGGACTAGTGGTGTGGTGTGAGAGCTTTCCCTTCAGGGCTTCGCAGTGATGAGGTTTTGGAATATGTGAGGTTCAGTGGGGTGGAGTCCGGAGCCCACGACCAAGGAAGAATTCTTGAGGTGTCTTTGGTGCAAAATGGTGGTTTATCGAAGCAAGGGGACAGGACCCGTGAGCAAAAAGAGCTGCTGCCCTGGGGTTGTGAGGGGTGGCTGATTATATACTATGGGGTTGGGGGAGGTGAGGAAAAAGGGAGGTTTCCAAAAGACCTTTCATATGCTAAAGAAGACTCACAGGATACCTGAGGCCTTGCGGTGTCAAGTTAAGGTTGTTTACCCCTCTAGTAAGGCATTAACATGAAGATAGTTGGGAACTTCCTGGAGGAACATTACACTCTACCCACTTCAAGTATCTATCGATGGGCTGCAGGTTATAAAGACATTTAATTGTATCTACATTTCCTTCTGGAAGCTAGGTTATTGATGATAGGAATGCTTTGTTCTTGTAGATCGCTAAGACATTTGTAAACTGAGCAAGACTCTGTAAGTTAACTACTTGTTTTTCCTTTAGGGCAGCCAGGAGTGCCTGAGGAATGTCACATATATCCCTTGGGGGGGGGGTTGGGGGGTGTCAACTCCTGCTTTGTCCTCAGCTTGTCTTCTGTTCCCTCATCACCAGCTCCATTTTTAAAAAGATTTCTTTTATTCGGTTTCACAGTGTATACACAAAGCTGTCAAATTCCCAGCTTCCCTCTGTTTTTGCTCCACCATCCACAGTGGCACATGACTTTATCCTAAAGGTTACCTCATGGTTACATGTTGGCTGCTGGTGTCCCAGCCCTTGAGAGATGCATTACGCGGGGAGAAGGGGAAAGGGACTCGTTCCAGGTGAAAAAAAACTCCCATCAGAGAAATTTCCTGGAAGCTGCATCCACTACCTCCACTCATATTTCATTGGTCACCCCTATCTGCAGGGCAAAGCCGCCCACAACAGCATGGGCCTCTTGTTACTAATCAAGAAGGGAAGACTGGATTCTAGGCAGAGGACCAGCACCTCCTCCCACAACCAGCAACCAGGAGATTTAAATACAGACAGAGAGAGCCTGAGGTTAGAGTTCCAATGATAGAACTTCCTCCAGAAATCCCCTAAGTGGGAGGAGGAAGAATCCCTTCTCACTCAAATCTGCTTTTTAAAAAAGTTAAAAATAATAAAACAGCAATAGATGTTCATTGCAGAACAATTTTTTTTTAAATGGAAAAAAAAACACCAAAATCCCTCTTAATCCCATCATCCAGTGTGATATTGTGGTTTATTATTAAAAAAATATGTATTTGTTATTCATCCACTGTTCCAGGCATAGAGTTTCTAAAACCCTTGTCATTTCCTATATAAGAGCCAAAGGGGCATCTTTTGTTACAATATTTAGTTTCATTCCCAGTTCCTGAAATAGCTCCAGAGCATAAAGGTGAAATGGGTGTCTTTTGTTATTCATAACAAGCCCCTTTCAACCACACCAGAGTTTATGTTAATGAGGTGACTTTTGGAAAGCCCCTCAGGATGGGGACTGGTTGTCAAGGGAACCGACCACAAAATTAGAGGGTTGGAACTTTCAGTCCCACCTCCAACCTCCTGAGAGGGGAGAGGGGCTAGAGATTGATTTGATCACTAATAACCAATAATTTAATAAACCCTGCCTACTGGACCCAGGATAAAAATCCTGGAATTAACAGGGTTCTGAGAGCTTCCGGGTTGGTAAACAGAAATGCAGCCAAGTGCTGGGAGGGTGGTACCCACTGAACTCCCCTGAGATGGGAAGTTAATGTGCTTGAGACCCTAATAGACTTCGCCCTATGTATCTCTTCATCTAGCTCTTCATATCCTTTAATATCCTTTGTAATAAACCAGTAATCTAATAAGTAAACTGTGTTTCCTGAGTTCTGTAAGCTGCTCTGGCAAATTAATCAAACCCACAGAAGGGGTTGTGGGAATCTGATTTATAGCCCGTCATCAGAAACACGGGACCACCTGAATTTAAGACTAGCATCTGAAGTGGAGGGAGTGGTTGGGGAGTGGGGGGCAGGCTTCTGGGACTGAGCCTTTAACCTGTAAAATCTGATGATACCTCCAGGTAAGTAGTGTCAGAATTGAGTTAAATCTTAAGACGCCCAGCTGGTTGATGGTGAAGAATTGCTTGGTGTGGGAAGAACCCTCACATCCAGTGTCAGAAGCAAAGCAGTGCTGTAGCAAAGGGTTGAGAGCAGAACCTACCGGAGGGTGCTTTCCCTTTACATTAAAAATTGATTCAAAACTGTTGGTATTCTTGCACACTTCCTCCCGGGATTTCTTTTTCTCTGTGTATATTTAGAAAGTACATTATATCCAGATCATCTATATGTTGTTTTTTTTTCTCTCACCCCTTTTTTATCAGTATCTTCTCAGTGTGAATTACTTTTTGACTGTCGTGTTTTTAATGCCTACAATTACATTCCATCATGGGGTTGTTCTAACAGATGTAGCTAATCCCCCATTGTTAGGTGTCTAGATGGGTTCCATCTGAATTTGTTAGAAATGATGCTGGATGACTAACTCTTCACGTAGATCTTTGCCTCCATCTGACTATTTCCTTATAATAGATTTGTAGACTTATCGGGGCAATAGGTATGGGTATTTTTCCTTCTTTTTTATTGAAGTAGAATTGAAATACGGTATCATATTAGCTTCAGGTGTACAACATAGTGATTCAACATTTACATACATTGGAAAATGATCGCCATGGTAAGCCTAGGTAGCATCTGTCACCATACAAAGTTAATACGATATTATTGGCTATATTCTATTCCCCAGGCTATGCAATATACACCCATGGCTTATTTATTTTATAACTGGGTATTTGTAGGTGAGTCTTTTTAAGACTTTGGATTTGTTTGGTCAAATTGCGCTCCCAGAGGCTGACCTGAGTTCCACTCCCCATGTGGGCCTAAGAACTTCCTCACTGGGTTTCTGAGGCCCTCCTCCCCTCCTTGGGCATCAGCTCTCTGACTCCAGCCTCAGCGCCCCCTCCCCTGTTTCTCTAAGGAAACACAATGGAAAAGTTTGTATTCTGAAATATCTAATCAGGTGTTTATCTCTAAGTACTTTAAAAAGTCAACATAATTACTCTAGTCCCATTAAGTTTAATTTGCAGCAAA
Organism: Mirounga angustirostris; assembly: GCF_029215605.1. NCBI lineage: Eukaryota > Metazoa > Chordata > Mammalia > Carnivora > Phocidae > Mirounga > Mirounga angustirostris. The sequence goes on from NW_026991712.1 coordinate 168,141,858, forward strand.
TTAAGCATTTAGCATGAAGTTAGGGTTGCTTTGCTAGTTGCGGTGGAGCTAGGGTCTGGCTGTTTACAGCGGAGCCCGTGACGCCTGCTCAGGCTGTTGGGGGGTGGGGGACAGCCTGGGGGCCTTTCTTAAGAAGGTGTTATTCCCAGGGTGGGGGTGGGGGAGCCTCAGTGCCTGGGATACCCTGCCCCCATCCCCTGAGCCAGCTCTGCATTCACCTGCAGCAGATAAACAGTAGTGGGTGGTTCTGTTTCTCCAGCTGGGGGGCTCCCCAGTGCTTGGGGGTTTCTCCAGTGTCAGGGGCTTGACCAGTCTTGTGCAGGGCAGCCTGGAAATGCCAGGGCCTTCACACCCCAGGGGCACCCCTCAGCCAGTGAGGGATGGAAGTGAGTAGATAAATACCCAGCTTCCCTCTGAGGGACAAATCTGAGGCACGTTCTACACACTTCCTCAGAGGGTCCCCAGCAGGACTGGGCCCACAGTGTGGCCTGCTCTCTGATTCAGCCTTCGGGGCTTTTCTCCCTCCTGGCCCCTGGCCCCCCGTCACTGTGCCTCCTGGGGTCACCTTCTACATCAGCCGCCTGCACTTTCGGAGGAAGCCTCACCCAAACAGCGCTGGATCTCTCTCCAGAGCAGCAGAAGCAGGGGATGGGTAGAGCGGAGGGTTGCAGAGGACTGGACAGAGGGCAGGACAGTGATGGGCAGAATAGGGAAGTGTGAAACCAGATTCTTCCCCATTCGAGTCTTTTGAGGCCCTAAGCAGAGGGTGCAGCTAACCAGCACCCAGACTCCTGAGCTGTGGAAACAACACTCATTTACTACTTCACAGTTTTAAGTCCAGCACCTGGACACTTGCCTTCTCCCCAGGGCACGTTATCCCTCCTAACTAGTGTCTGAGGCCCTTCTCATCCCCATGCTCACAGTTCTTTTACATCTTATCCATTCCTTGGCCAGGCACCAGGTCCTCTTGGGAATTCTCTAGCCCCTGCCCTGGGCTGACCTTCCTTCTCCTGCTTGTAAGGCTCCTGCCCCACATATCCTCCTCCTGGGATGGTTCATTTTACATGTCAGCTTGGAGGGTGATTTGGGTGAGATTAATGTTTAAAGCAGTACACTTTGAGCAAGCAGATTGCCCTCCAAGCCATGGGTGGGCCTCATCCAATCAGTTGAAGGCCTGAATGGAATAAAAATACTGGCCTCCCCCAGCAAGAAGGAATTCTCCGCCAGACTGCCTGTCCAGGCTGCTGGTCCCCACAGCAGATTTTGAACTGACCAGCTTCCATGATTGCATGAGCCAATTTATAATAAATTTCTTTCTACATACGTATACATAGCCTATCAATTCTGTTTCTCTGAAAAGCCTGACTAATACACCTGCCCAGACCAAGAGCCCAAGGTCCCCAGGGCTATTCTGATATTGAGCAGTCAGCCTCCCAAAGCCAGCTGGCCTGGCTCCAGAGGCCACATCTTTGCTTAGCTCTTTCCCCTGTCCCAGAATTCTCCTCTCACTCCCCTCCTCCCAGTAAGCCACTCTCTCAAGAATCCTCATCTCAGGCTCTGCTTCTAGGGAACCCAATGTGAGCTAATTGCTAGTAGGAATGGTCCTAGGAAGCAGACTCTAAGATGAAACTGTGGAGATGTCAGTGAGGACCCCGTCGTTGGTGACAAATGGAGTAGCAATGGCCCCTGACCTGTGGTAGAGGTGCCGTCGTTAAGACATCCCCCTGTCAGGAACAGGGGTGCAGGTGGAGGGGGTGTGCTGGCTGGGGGCAAGGTCTCTGGGACCAAGAAATGCGGGAAGGAAAGGAATGAGAAGGAAACTAGAATTGTCAGCTGTTGTTAAGTATCACTGATAGATGAAGACTGAGAACTATAGACTCAGATTTATTAGTCTGCAATTTGAGGCAAAATGTTCATCAGAAAACCTACTTGGCAACATAGAAGAGATTCCAAGTCTGTAGCCAGAGACCAGGCAAAGGATGTCATTGTAGGAGTGGCCAAGCTTCCAAGAAGGACAAATACTCTGCCCAGGAAAGTCTTCTGTGCCAAAGTCAGGGCCCTGATAGGCCAGGGCCTATCTGTGAGCACGGGGATTAGAAGGGCCTCAGGCCCCCAAGACTTTGGGTGAAGATATCTGGATGGATGGACTTGAGAACCCAGACTCCCCTGTACTCTCTGGGCCTGCAAAGTGACCTATTCTGCCTTGTTGGAAGATGAAAGCCCCCTCGCTAAAAGACCATTCGAGGCCTCAGGTGAGGAGGTACCTGACCCCTCCTCTTTTTCAGGATTGGCCCCCTACCTCCCCTTTGGCCACCTACCTCCCCTTGGGCCACCAAACCCATAACCAGGCTCAAATCTGAGCTAATCTATCTGCTGAAGTACCAGACCTGCCAGGGGAAGAGAGAGATTATATACCCAAGGAGCAGCAAGACTTGGCTACGAGGACCAGGAAGAACCAGGGAAGTGGCCTGGAAATGGATTGTGGAGGTGCTGGTTCAAGAAGGGCAAAATACAAGGCTGGACAGGGCAACGTGTTGATATAGGGGGACTGCTCTGTGACACTGGATTTAACATTCTGGGAAGGACCTGTTCCAGAACAGGCTGCTATGGGGATGCCAGGACCTGACAATGGCAGATGCCATAATTATCATAGTGGACAGCAAGTTTGGATGGCAGCCGCATTAAATTTAAAAACTTTTGAGCATGAAAAGACACTGGTAAGAGGTTGAAAAGACAAGCCACAGACTAGGAGAAAAAGATGTGCAAATTATATATCTGACAAAGGACTTGTTTCCAGAATATATAAAGAGCTCTCTAAACTCAATAACAAGAAAGTAAACAACCTGATTTTTTAAGCGGGCAAAAGACTTGAATAGATATGGATGGCAATTCCATGCATGGAAACACAGATGGAAGCCACAGTGAGATGCCACCGCACACATGGCATGGTGACCGTCACAGACCGGGGATGTGGAGAACCGCAGGTCCACAAACTACAGGCGGAGACAGGAAATGGTGCAAGCGCTCTGGAAACCAGGTCGGCAGTTTCTTAAAAAGTTAAACATGCCTCCTTCCGCATGACCCGCCATTCTATTCCTAGGTATTTACCCAAGAAAGATGAAAACATGAGTTCACTCGAAGACTTGTACACAAATGTTCATAGAAACTTTGTTAACATCAAAAAGCTGGAAACAGCCCAAATGCCCAACACCAAGTGAAGAGATTAACAAACTGTGGTCTATTCGTATAATGGATTACTACTCAGCAATAAAAAGGAATGAATTATTTATTCACGTACCAACAATGGATGAAGCTAAAAATAGACTGAATGAAAGAAACCAGACAAAAGAGTACATGCTCTATAATTCTAGTTATATAAAAGTCTGGAAAATGTAAACTACAGTGACAGAAAGCAGAGAAGGGGAACAAAAAGGGAAAAGGTAGATGAAGGCAGGTGGCTGTCAACTTGTGGTCCACTGGGACTGGGTGCTCTCTCTCATGTTGAGCTGAGCCTCTGCCTGTCTCAATGTCTTTCCAGACTATCCTCTCCTGGAGTGAGTGTCAGAGGTTCTAGGCAGGATTTTGATGGCAGGGATGAGAGGACCCCTCCTCCACTCAGGCAGGTCTCCTGGAAAGTTACTCCAGCTGCCAGTCCAGGGCCATCCTGGGTAATGGATGGCCTCTTTCTATGTCAGCTGAGAGATGGGCCCTTCCTTAATCGGCTGCCGTGTCTTTAAGAGAGAAACCATTTGCTCTCTGGAGCTCCTGACGGCCTTTAGAAACTACAAGTTAAACACCAACCAGGAAGGGCTGCTTGGGGCTTAACCTTCCCCTTTCCAGGCACAGGCCCAGGCCTCCGCCAATGGGGCCACAGATCATTGGCCTGGATCTCAGGAGCCCCAGGGTCTCATTTCCCCTCTCTTCTCAGACTGGAAGTGAGTGGGTGGGCGTGAGGGCAGAGGGAGGACAAAGGGAGAAGAGGAATCCTTGAAGCTCTCCACTTGGGTGTAGTTTGTAGACAGAGGACCCTCCCCCAGGCTGGGCAGAGAGCAGAACACTGGGGGACCCACCCTAGGGGCTGGTGACTTTGGGCCACTCCCTGAACCTCTCTGTGCTGGATTCCTGCAGGGTGGAGGGGCTGGATGCGCCTCCCAGCTCCAAGGTTCTAGAGTCTGTTTCATGGCAAGTAGAGCCTGGTGGTCTTCCCAGAGAGGACTGATGTGTCCGTGTCCCCCGGGTCCCTGCACTGAAGCGTCCTCTCCATTGGGGCACATTTGACAGGTGGGGAGGCCAGCCCTGGGGACAGAGGAGAGCAGGTGACCTGGGTGGGCTGACAGAGAGGAGGGAGCCCGTTACCCAGCATTCCCTGGGAGCCCAGCACTGTGCTGGGACTCCCACCACACACACACACACACACACACACACACACACAGACGATGCCCAGGGCCAGCCTCACAGCACGAGAAAGAGGTCTCACCTTGACCCCTCACCTCCCACCTTCCTGCTTTTGCACAGTCTCCCCTCCTCACCTGCCTTCCCCTCCTCTATCCAAATCCTACACAGCCCAAGGCCTGCCTCCTCCAGGAAGTCTTCCCTGATGTCTCATAGCCAAACCCTCGTGGCTCCACCCAGCTGGCCTTCTGGTTGTTTCACTGCCCAACCCAGTTTTAGATTCTGTGCTGTGAGGCCCAGACCCAAATATCAGCCTGTCTCATTATCTCTCCAGGTTAATCGATATTTACGGGGTGCTGGCTTGGAGCCAGGCACTGTGGGGGCCACAGAGGGGATAAGAATAAACAACCACTGGCCACCTGCAGATGCCACCGGGCCCAGTCAGCCCACATTGGGTCCGGGCAGGCTCCTCTCCCTGTTGGGAGGATGAGGACCCAGGCCCAGAGACAGGAGGGGCAGCTCAGGTCTCACAGTGAGTCAGTGGCTGGGACTCAAACCCAGGCCAGACTCCACCCCCACCCCCATTACCTGCCCCCAGAACTCTCTTTTTAAATTATTAATTAATTGTTTTTTATTCATTTGTTATCCATTCATTCATTCCTTCATTTGGTTAACTAATACATATAGAACTCCGATATCATATTCCAGGTGACATGAAAGACTACATGAATCAAGTTGGTTTTTTTTTTGGTTTGCATTTTTTAATTGGATAAATTTGACATGTAATATTGTATAAATTTAAGGTGTACATCTTGTTACTTTGACACATTTATATATTATAATATGGTTGCCACTGTAATGATATTTATCACACTGCATACTTACAGTACAGTATTGCTATCTGTGTTCAAAAAACTGTACATGAAATCTCTGGCTATTTTAGTAACTCATTATAATTTTGTAACCGTAAACACCATCAACACTGTACCCCCACCCCCAACCCCAGGAACCACCATTCACTCCCTGTTTTTGTTCTTGTTTTCACGTTTGATTTTTTTTTTTTTTTTTTTTTTAGATTTCAAATATAAGTTATATCATTCAGTACTTGTCTTTCTCTATCTGGCTTATCTCACTTAGCATAATGTGCTCGAGGTCCATCCACACGGCCGCAAGGGGCAGAATAGCCTCCTTTCTTGTGGTTGATTAATATTCCATTGTGCATATGTACCACCTCCTTTTTAGCCATTCATCCACTGATGGGCATTTGGGCTGCTTCCATATCTAGGCTATTGTGGATAATGCTGCAATAAGCATGGGGGTGCATACATCTCATCGAATTCCTGTTTTCATTCCCTTTGGGTACATTCCCAGAAGTGGAATTGCTGGATCATATGCATGGTAGATCTATTTTTAATTTTTTTGAGAAAACTCCATATTGTTTTCCATAGTGGTTGGACTGATTTGCATTCCCACCAACAGTACTCGAGGGCTCCCTTTTCTCCACATCCTCGCCAACATGTGCTATTTCTTATCTTTTTGCTACTAGCCACCCTGACAGGTGTGAGGTGTGATCTCACTGTGGTTTTGATTTTCCTTTCCTTCACCGATGGTAACTGATGTTGAGCATCTTCTGTTGAGCATCACCTGTTGATCATGTTGATGTCCTTTTTGGAAAAAGGTCCAGAACTCCTTAAACCCCCTCAGTGGGGGCAGGGCTGGTCCTGGAACCTGGAGCTGTCTGTTCATACAAGTGGGGCTCAGGTGGCCACAGCTGTGCAGAGAAGGAGGGAACATGGAACAGCAAGGCAGGGTCCCTTGGAAGGACCACGGCGGGGGGAGTGAGGCACCCGGCGGGAGTGCAAACTTTTAAGAGGGTGCTCACTCGCAGGCACGAAAGCCAGCCTGCTTCTCACTGTCACCCCTCTGTGGGCTCGCCAGTGATCCACCAGGGACTCCAGGCCCCCTGGCTGTATACTTGCCTGTCCCCCTTCTCCAAACTGTCTCCAGGGCCTGTCTGTAGCCCCAGGACATGACTTACCTGTCTTTAGGCTTCTGGTTCCAGATCTTCTTTTCTCTTGCCTTCCCGGGCTGGTCCCCATCACCAGCGAATTTTTCAGAGAAATATTAAAGGAACAGATGGTGGTCACTGATCCCAGGTGGTGGGAGGGCCAGGCCTGGCTCTGGATGATAAATCCCATCACTGGGAGCCGGTAATGACTTTTCCTGCAGATGTGTCCCAGCGTGAGAGCAGAGCATGCTTGTGCTGCGTGCGCGCGTGCAGGGGCAGTAAAGCTCTGTGTTCACAGGCCCGGACTCCATCTCAGGCTCTGTCCTGGGGCTCCCAGGGTGAGTTGCCAGTTTGTTGATGAAGGCTAATCATGACTGATGGCTTGTGACCCCACTCTGTGCTGCCCCTGGGTCAGAGAGAGAGAGAGATGAAAGAGAAAATTAAACCCCAGGACGCCACACCCAGAAGGGTCCCAAAGAAACAGAATCTATCTCTCCTGTTCAGATAGGGAAAGTGCAGGTGCCCAGAAGTTTATACACCTGGGTGGTGCTGGGATTAGCACACAGGGCTCCTGAGTGTCAGTGCATCTGTGGGAGATGGTGTGTGCGTGCGTGTGAGCGTGTGTGCGTGTGCGTGCGCACATGCCTGCCCTCTGGGTGTGTATTCAGGCTTTATTAGATATGTGCATGTGACTGTGTCAAGATACATGTGTGCAGGTCACTAACAAAGATGGTGCACTGGTGTTGGTGTGTGGACACACCTGAGCATGGCTGTGTGTGCAAGAGGCGGGACTGCGGCAGTCCCTGAGGTTGAGAGTGTGGCCTCCAGATAGCAAGACTCTTTCAGAGCATGTGGGTGCCTGTCTCAGCAGGGCCGCACAGAATGGGGTTCAGTGAGCATTTGCAGGACCCAGGGAAAGCTACATGGGGGAGATCAATGACAGTGTGTGTAATGTGCCCGGCACGGAGGCCAAAGCCCCTAGTCCAGGACTTGGTGCTGAGCCCCAGGGGTGCAGCTGACCCCAACCCTCTCCTGCTACTGGTCAGGGCCCATCCAGGGCTTGGACATTGAGCCTGCGCGTGGGGCCAAGTGGCCTCAGCTATAGCGGGGTGGGGTAGCCTGCCAAGCTCTGTGAGCAGAGGCTCGCATGGCTCAAGTGGTGAACAACATGCCTAGAGGCAGATCACAGGTGCCCAGGGTGAGTCGGGGCAAAGGCCAGGTGCCTCCCAGCGTCTCTCCCAGTTCCTTGGCCAGCAACTCCACAGCACTCTTGCAATTGCCCTGGTATTTTGCCTTCTCTGGTTTCCTAGGATCATTCCCCATCCTTGTGTATGGTGAAAAGGACCCAGTGATTTAGGGCATAGACAGGACCCACCATCAGAGAGGGAGGTGAGGAAGGGTTTGTCCAGGAGGCCAGCACAGGGAGCCACACCATGACCTCAGCTCCTGACGCCTCCCTGGGTCCCTTGATGGTGGAGCGGGTACATCCCACTCATCCCACACCTAGGAGGGAAGAAAAGGGCAGATGGTCCAGGTGAGACCAATAGTGTGATGGTTAAGAGTTAGGGTTCCAGAATCAGACAGACCGGGGTTCAACTTGCTTATGGTGTGACCTTGGGCAAGTCCCTCCACCACTCAGAGGACAGACATCTTATCTGAGCAGTCCCCACTGTGAGCTCTGGGACATTGGGGCTGTTCCATTCATATTCCCAGAGAAAATAAATTATTCTCCATCTAATTAATCTAATTAGAAGTAATCAATTTCTGGAAATGTGTGCAGCAGGGTGAGTGATTAGGAAAAATTGCCTCCCTGCAAACAGTTTAAATGTAATTTTTTTGGTTCCACCACTAAAAACCAAATAAAAAAGAGTGAGCTTTCTGTCCCAAATCCCTCTGGCAGAGAGTTCCCTGAGGTGGGGGCACCAGCCCAGAGAAAGAGAGTGAGACTACCACCAGATTGGCAGGGGGTGTGGTAGACCTGCTGAGACAGTCCCCCACACACTCTGGAAGAGCTATACCATCTCAAGACCACCACCCAGCACCTTTGGGGACAACCCCAGTCACACCTCAGGTCAGGCCTCTCCCACACACCCAGTCATGTTCATACATACTCATCCTGAGACAAATGACACATCTGTCCTTGGGCTTCAAAGTATTCTTATATTCTACTTCAACAGACCCTCCCTCAAGAGAACCCAGAATTCTTAGGAGCCAGAGAGAGATGGTTACATCACAAGTGTGTGTGTGTGTGTGTGTGTGTGTGTTGGGGGAGGAGTTGCATTAACTTTACTGCCTCCTGTCTCTGTTGGGTTTGTCTCAGACAGAAGGAAGAAGGTAGGCAGCAGTACCAGTGGCCTTCATCAGAAGAAGCTGGGGAAAGCAGGCTGAGGGATGACACCAGGGTAGGGCAATACTTATCCAAAGGGGTAACTCCCTGACAGTGTCCATTGCCTTTAAAGGTCCCTTAAATCACACTCCCTCCTTCTCCTTCTTCACTAAGGAGTAAGCCCTCAGGTTACTTCAGGACTTGGGACCTCTTTACTGAGAGCAGTGCCCTGTCCAGGCCATCCATCACTTAGGGAAGGGCAGAGCCTGGAGATAATTATTTTTAGCCCTGCTGAGTCAGGTAGACTGTCCCTTCCATCCACAACTTTCTCAACCTGTCCCCCAATCTACATGGGGAACCTTATTAGGAGCAGGCAAACTGGGAGGAGGACTGTAGAACAGGGTGGGGAGGGGGGGCTTCGCTTGGCCAGTTGTCTGTTGGTGGGGAGAGGGAGACAACATTCTTCAGAGGAGCTGGAAGGATGTCAGGACCTCCTCTTCCCCAACATGTGCTTTTGGGTTTAAAGAAGAAGAACCATGACAGTACTCAGAACCATAAAGCCCAGAACCCAGAATCTAGAATTATATAACCCAGAACCAATACTGTAGAATCCTAGACCCCAGAGCTACAGATTGTAAAACCAGAACCACAGAACCTAGAAGTATAGATCCCAGATTCACAGAATTCTAAACCCAGAAATTTAGAAACTAGAGTCACAGAATCCAGAGCCATGGAATCCAGAATTACAGAATCCATGGCCCAGAATCATAGACCCTAGAGCACTAGAACTAGGACTTTTATACTAAAATGCTCTCTACATCCAATACCATCTTAAATTCTTCAGTGCCCCACTCAAATTCTCTTTTCCACAGGAAGAGTGCCCTCAGCTTTGGCAGGGCCCTCCTTCCTCTGAGCTTTCCAGTCCTCTCTGGATCCTGTGAATCCACCCATGCCTATCCTCTCCTCAGGTCTGATTCCCCTCTACATCCACTCTATCCTTACACTGGATCTGACCCTGTTCCTGACTCATAGTAGACACCCTAGGCATGTTTGTGGAAAGAGTGAATTCTTGAACCATTTAGCCTGAACTCCTTCATGTTCCAGAGGAAATACCTGAAGCCCAGAGAGAGTATATTTTCCCATGGTCACACAGTATATTTGGGAAATCCCAGGGAAGATCCTAGTTTTCCTCATTCTAAGCCTAGGGCTTCTTCTCTTTGCCAGACTGGAGCTAAAGGACTGAAGTGTTGGCATGGAATTCCACCATATTTTATTGCTTTTTAATGTCCCCGTTGTTGTTAGTTTCACCCTCAAAAGCCTCAAAAGTTTAGGATAAACTACTTAGTCTGGTGGAGGTGGTGATGGTGGTAGGGATGACAGCAGGCTCTCTGGAGGAAGTGGTACCTGAGCCCAGCAAGCATGGGGAAGCTATGCCAGTCAAAGAGCAGTATGTGAAAAGGTCCAGTGGCAGGAGATGCATACTTTGCTCAGAGACTATAGGTGGAAAGTAGTCATAGAGACAAAAGGTCTTGTTAAAGGAGACCCTGTAGGGTTATGTCTGCCATCCTAGAATGTTTAGACCTTACTTAATGTATATCTTATATACATTATATCCCTGGATTGCTTATGGCTCCTTAATGGCAGGAACTATGTTTTCCTCCCTACAGCCCAAGGATAAACACAGATTTGACCAAGAGAAAAAAGCAGAAAGTGTTGTGGCTTGGGAATACCACTTGCCTAAGGTTCAGCTGGGGCAGCTTATAAGAAAAGGAATGAATACCAAGTTAAACCAAGTGGGTGTAATCAAGAATAGCCTGAACATTCTGGAGGGTGGAGGATGAGCTGGAGGGCAAGAGAAGGTCGGTGGAGGTCAGGAGAGTGAACAGAAGAAGGTGAAGAAGATTCCTGTATTTGTTAGTTTCTATGTAGGTTTCAGAACCACGGACAGCTCCCAGGGGGGCTAGATGGGGCTTTTTCTGTTGATTCCTGGGATCGCTTACCTCTGTCTTTTTAGATGGAATTATCTGGATTGTTACCAAGAACGAGGGGATGGGCTCTAGATCCAGACTGCCTGAAATCATATCGTGGCCTGCCCCTTGCTAATTACATTATCTTGGACAATTATCTTAACTTCTCTGGGCCATGGCTGCCTTATCTGTCAAACAAGGATAATATTGGTACTTCATAGGGTTGTAGTGAAGAATAAATAAAAAATAATGAAAGTAAAGCTTCACGTTGTGGCTGAACATAGGTGGTGATAAAAGAAATGTGTCACTATTATCCTAAGATCTTTCTGTGCAAGATGGGGATTCTTGGATTCCATTCCCGTTCTTTAAAATGAGGCCATTTGCTTCATCTGTATTATTAGACTTTTTTACCATAACAATGTATTTTTACATTATTTGGTCAATTATTTAAAATAAAACAAAATAAGGATACTGGACTAAGAAGTATTTATGTTCCATAACTGTCCAGTTGTAATGGTCCCTGGGTCTTTTTTTTTTTTTTTTTTTTTTTTTTAAGATTTTATTTATTTATTTGACAGAGAGAGAGATAGCTAGAGCAGGAACACAAGCAGGGGGAGTGGGAAAGGGAGAGGCAGGCTTCCTGCCGAGCAGGGAGCCCGATGTGGGACTCGATCCCAGGACCCCAGGATCATGACCTGAGCCGAAGGCAGACGCTTAACGACTGAGCCACCCAGGCGCCCGGTCCCTGGGTCTTTGATTCAGGACTTCCCAAGTGGATAAAAAGTTGAAAATGAAGCATAATGAGAAGTGAAGCCTTTGGAACAGGTCATGGGGTACACCAGTTGTAAAGAATTAGAAGTTCTTACTAATGTTTTTAGCCTCTACATTGTTTCTTTCCACTTTCCTCAGTGTATGCTCAGGTTTCTGGCACCCTGAGCTATGATATGCACATATTCACCACTCCCCCCACACATACCACACTTCAGTCCCACTAGCATTCTTTGGATGTCTTGAATAGACCATGATCCTTCTCTCCTCTGAGGCTTCTCACATGCTTTTTCCTTTGTCAGGAAGTTGTACAGTATATACGGGATTCTTTGTAAGTCACAAAAACCCAATTCAAAACTCAACTCAGCCTGGCTTCAGCAAACTAATAAAAAAGGGAAATTAACTGGGGCATTTTCCTGAAAATTCTAGGAGTTGATGGCTTCAGGAATAGCTGGATCTAGGAACTTAAATGATGTCACCAGTTGTCTTTCTACCTTCTGCATTGCTGTCATTCACAGTCATGCTCTCCACTCTAAGTGAGAAATGAGAACTGTTAGCATTAGGATTACATGACATTAGTTTAGCATCTCTCCTGATTAGCAAAAGTTCCTATATGGTTTTCATTGGCCTGGTTTATTTAGGTCATCTTCCCATGACTGAAGTGATTATTACAACAGGAGGTAAAATTAACTTAATGGCCACGCCTCAGTAGCAGGAGCCAGGAGATGGGTCAGCACCACCTGTATAGACTGAGAGTGGGTGGAAGTTGTTTTTGAAGCAAAATTGAGGAACGGTCCTACCAGAAGAGGAATGAATTCTAGACAGGCAAAAAAAGGGGGGATGGCAGGGCCATTACAACTTTGTCTCCCTTCTTCTTGACATGTAGATCACTTTTCAGAGCTCAGTTTAAGACACGCCCCTTCAGAAAAGACTGTCCTGAGCCCTGAGCTAAACCACAGTCATCTAATCCTTTGCTTTATTTTTTAGCTCTTTTATATTCAAAGTTGGAATTTTTAAGTACTGTCAAAGAGAACCAGAGCCAGACACTAAAGTGGTACAGACAGACTTTATTCAGAAACTACTGCAATAGGGAAAAAGAGACTTCAGTGTAGAACTGAGCACAATTCCAAAGACAACAAAGACAGGTAGGGATTTATATAGCCAAGGAGCTGGGTGAGAGTGTTGGTGGAAACACCAAACTTAGGGGAATTTTTGCTACCCTGACTGAATAAGATTCTTACTGATCAGATATCAAGGATGAGAGATTCTTTCAAAACTGACTTAGCAGGATTCTTGCTAAAATTGAACTTGGTGAGGATGAATATGCAAGCTCAAGGTCAAATTCTGGTGAGAAGAGGGTTTAGAAGAACCAGTCTAAAGTTCAGTCAAGGGGAATTTGTCATTACTTACTAGGCACCAAGCACTTTCTAAGTGATTTAGACACATTACCTAATTTAATCCTCTCAACTTCCCTATGTAATACATACCTTAATCTCCGTTTTAGAAATGAGGAAACTGAGGCCCAGAGAGGTTAAGTAACTTGCTCAAGTTCCCACAGTCAGAATGTGACAGGGCTGGGATGCAAATCCGGCCATTCATTCTTCAGAGCCCACTCCCTTAATCACTCTGCCACAGTCCTTCTTCTAAACATAATCATGCAAATAATCACAAGCTCAGCAGTCCTTACATGTATTCTTGATGTGAAGATAACAGTAAATAGTACTTTTAATCCACTAGACTGTGAACCCCACAGAGGCAGAGACATTATCTGCCTTGTCCATTTTTGGATCCTGTCTGAATTGTCCATCACCTAACCCAGTGTGTAGTACATAGGAGAACTCTGGTGTCCTCACCTTTCCAGTGGGAATCATGAGCCCACCCAATGTTCTCCTCCTTACAAGAGGGATTTGGAGAGTTAAATCCAAACTCAGATCCCATCTTGCCTCTTGCCCCTTCTTGGCTTACTCCTTTCCTTCCCTCACCCTCCTCCCTCTTTTCTGCCTTCCCTCCTCCTCTCTGCCCCTCCCCTACACCTGTCTCCCACACCCTCAATCTCTCCCCTTCCTCTGTCTTTGTCCCATACTTTCTCCTCCCTCTCCACATTGTGCCCCCAGCTAATTAAATAATACTGTGGAATGTTTCATTTGCATTTGGCTCTGGGGCCTACGAGGAGGGTGGGCAGCCACGTGTTCATTAAGGAACTGTGTAGAGGAATGTACTTTTACTGCAACCCCTGTCTCATCTTGGCTCATCCTATGAGACAATTACATATTCACTGGGGAGGGGAAAAACCCACAAACCTCAGCCATGAATGCCTAAGACTTGGGAATGGGTTGAGGAGAGGAGGGCCCAGCTCTGAATCCAAGAAGGACTCATCAGCTTGCAGGGCAGGGTGGGGGAGGGATGCAGGGGAGGAGACTAAGCTGGACCCAGGAGACTCCCAAACTCCTGTTATTGCAACACTACCATAACTAAGGTCAGAGATCCCCCTTGGCTTTGACTTGATCCAGGTCAAAATGTAGTTATTAAACTCCTGGGGGTGGTTATTGCAAGGTGTCCTCAAACCCAAATGTTGTGTACCTAGCACTTAACAGCACCAAGCGCTGCATGTACATGGAATACTTGGCTTAGCACACAACAAACCACTATTTTATTGTACTGTGTGCTGCTGCCATTATAGTGATGGAAAAATTCATGGAAAGCATTTCTGAATTCCTGGTAGATTTGCCCATTCTGCATTTCCTCAGTCACTGGTATTGAACAGTAGCAGTTGTAGTGGTGATAATGGCAGCCACCATCTATTGAGCACTTAGTGAATACAGTCATTGGGCTTTGTGATTTAGTAGGTTATTCATTTAATCCTCACAGCCTGGCTGGGGGGGGGGGTGTAATTATTGTTATTATTCCCCTTTTGTGGTTAAGTAAACTGAGGCTCAGCAGTAAAGTACCAAGACCAAAATGGTGAACATTAGACAATGGAGGACAGTGATCCCCAAGAGATGGGGCAAAAAATGGTAAGACCAAGGAGTCCCCAGCTTCCCATCTAAAGAGAATTCTAGGCCATGATGGAAGAGGAGGAACCAAGTGGAGCAAAGTTGAAGAGACAGAGCTGAGAAAACAGGAAGAACAAACAAGACAGGGTTCATAGGACAGAGTGGCAAGAGAAGAGAGAGGAAAACAGAAAGAATTCTGAAGATCTGCAGAGGGTCCCTCTCAAGTATTCAGCTGAGTACTGATGAACACCCCCATTTCAGGAAACTGTCAAATACTGGGGAGAGAACCACCTAAAAGAATGAGGGGTAAACTGGAAATGGTGTCTGTTCCCACTAGCCAGACTAGAAAACCTTATGGTTCACAGGGATTTGAGTAAAGTACACAGAAGGGTCTTTGCCTAGACCGTGGGCAGTAAATAGCCCTAGATTAAAGACTACATCAGTTCCTCCTTGCTTTTAATTCTTTAAAAGTAAGACCTGAAAAGACCAAACTGTTAATGAGGAGCAACACCCCAAAATATAGCTTGAGAAATTTTATAGAAACACAAAACTAGCCAGCATCCAGCAAGGTAGATTCATGATGCCTTAGATTCAAATAAAAATTAGCAGGCATTCAAAGAAGAGGGGAAATGTAACCCATAATGAGGAGATAAATGAATCAATCAGAACCAACTCAGAAGTGACACAGATAATAGAATTCGCAGACAAGGACTTTAAAAGTTATTATAATTGAATTCCATATGTTTGCAAAATGAAGTAGAGACATGGAAGATATTAAAAAGATCAAGTGGAACATTGAGAGGTGAAAACTATAATGTGTGAAATGAAATATACACTGGATGGAATTGATAGCAGATTAGAAATTGCCGAAGAAAAGATTAATGAACTTGAACCATAGTGGTAGAAACTGCTCACACTGAAGCAGAGAAAAAAAGAATTTTTTTTTAAATGAACAGAGCAGTGGTGAGTTGTGGAACAAATTCAAACTCTCTAATGTATACATAGAATTAGATCCCCAAAGGAGGGTGGAGGGAGGCAAAATATTTGAAACAATAATAGCAGGAAATTTTCCAAATTTAATGAGAACTATAATCCCACAGATCAAAGGAGCTCCACAAAACTAAGCACCAGAATTATGAAGAAAGCTACCGGCTTTTTTATAGAAATTGACAAATTGATTTTCAAATTCATAGGGAAACAAAAAGGATCTACAATAACTAAAACAACCTTGAAAAAAAAAACAACAAAGTTAGAGGATTAACACTCCGTGATGTCAAGACTTATCATAAAACTACAATAATTAGGACAATGTGGTGTTGGCATAAAAAGAAATAAAAAATAGATCAGTGGAACAGAATTAAAAAGCCCTGAAATAGACCCACAAACATATAAAGACAATTGATTTTTGATAAAAGAGCAAAGGCAATTCAGACTATCCATTCAGTGGAGAATGGATAGTCTTTTCATCAAACGGTACTGAAACAACTCAATGTCCACATGCAAAAAAATGAACTTCAATCCATATCTCACACCATACATAAAAATTAACTTTAAGTGGATCATAGACCTAAATGTAAAACTCAAAACTATAAAACTTCCATAAGAAAACATAGGAGAAAAATTCCATGATCTTGGCTTAGGCAAAATATTTCTTAGATGTAACATCAAAAGCAAGATCTATCAAAGAACTAATTGATAAGTTGATAATGATCAGCATTACGCACTTCTGCTTTTCAAAAGACACTGGTAAGAGAATAAAAAGACAAGCCACTTCTGGGAGAGAATATTTGTAAATCATAATCTGATAAAGATTATATATAACTCTTATAACTCAATAAAAATCTTCAAATTGTTAGCTATTAACAACTGGTTCAAAAAAATTTTTTAACAATTTTATTTATTTGACAGAGAGAGAGACTGTGAGAGAAGGAACACAAGCAGGGGGAGTGGGAAAGGGAGAAGCAGGCTTCCTGCAGAGCAGGGAGTCCAATGCGGGGCTCGATCCCAGGACCCTGGGACCATGACCTGAGCTGAAAGCAGATGCTTAACGACTGAGCCACCCAGGCGCCCCTGGTTCAAAATTTTTGAAAGCCACGCTGGGTACCCTTAGGTGTCAGTCCAAATTCAGTGAAAAGATGAGGCAGCTCGAGGAGAGATGGTGGGGGGCGGAGAACCGGCCCCAACACACCCCTGCAGATGCCCACACTGCTATTGGAATGGGTGCCCTGGCCTGGATAGGGACGGGCCTCCTTGTACTTTGTCAGTGGGATGAACCTGAAAGAGTCCTGGGCCCCCTAAGTCACGCGGTTGAGGGATAGGTGTGTGTGTGTGTGCTGGACGGTGACAAGGCTGGATGGTGACCATTGTCAACACAGCAACCAGACACCTGACCTGGTGCTGATTTGTGCCCAGCTCTGTCCTAAGCACTTAACCCAAACTATCCCATTTATTCCTCACAATGACACTATGAGGAAGTTATATTATTATCCTATTTTACAGATGAAGAAACTAAGGCAGGGAACGATGAGGCCCCTTCCTGAAATCTCAGCACCGGTTCAGGCCAGGCAGGGGTTGAAGCCAGCGGTTGGACTCCCGAGTCCACACTGGCCCCCCTTCTGTGGAATGGGATACGGTTGCACCCTCATCACGGCTGTGCTGGTAGGTCCAGGGAGGACCTACTGTATGTCAGATAACGTCTGTACTCACATTACTTACTCTGCACACCTGAGTGAGGAGGGATCCCTACTCTCATTGCAGCCCCCCACTTCCCGACACTGTACCCCGCAGGCTGCAATAGCAACTTTGAGAATGGAAGCGTTGTTTTGGGGGTCCCTGGAGATCCCTTCAGAGTGAGTGGAGCTGCCTTCCCACCCACCCCCTCCAGGGGTCCAACCCCGGCCCCATCAGACCCTGGGTCCTCCGCCCTAATGAGGCCAGTGCCACCACTCCCTTCTTCCTGCTTAGAATTCAGACCGGCTAAAGAATTCTGCTGACCCCTTAGATCAGCGGAACTTTGGGCCCCGGAGGCCCCTTACTCTGCCAAGGGCCCTCTCCAGACAAGATTTGTTAATTCAGTAGCATGGAAACAGCCGCACTGCTAATAATCCCAGGACATTCGAACCATCTGTGCCTGGCGCCCTGGCATGGGGCCAAGGCAGTCCTGCCAATAGGACCATGTCCTTCTCTTTTCTGAGCCACAAGGAGGCAGAACCTGCCACACTGACAGGGCCTGTTCTCTCTGAGGGCAGAGTCTCGTGTTGGGGGAACTTTGAGGACATCTAGATGGGAGACCCAGAGGAGGTGATCTAGGCAGGGAAAGGGAGACCTCAAATGGGCCAGAGGGGAGAATTCAACTTTTCTGAGCACCTACTATGTGCCAGGCATTTATATACACCACCTCATCCAAACCTCATCACCTTGGGGACAGATGTTGTCACCAACCCTACTATGTGATTGTGCCCATTCTGCAGATAAGAAAATTGAGGCCCGGAGAGCTTAAGTGACGTGCCCAAGACACACAGCTTGACCATGGAGAGACAGGCCCCTGGGGACCCCTAAGTCCATCTTCTCCCTCCCAACCACAATCTAGGTTTGCTCCTCACTGCATGGAGCTCCCCTCAGCCCCTCTACCTCTGCTGCCTCACCAAAGCCACCTGGCCACCTCCCCAGCCACCTCCCGAGAAAGAGAAGCCTCAGTAAATCCCAGCCTTCAATGAGGAGGGGCCAAGATCCATCCTGAGAAGCGAACATTTCCCAGCAGAGCAAATCACCAGGTGCCGCAACCACCCTCCCTCCCCAGCAAGTCTGTAAATCAAGCCTTAGACCTGGATTTGCAGCATCTGTTTCTGGGAAGTGAGGCAGGAAGCAGGCGAGAAATGCAGGGAGAAGAGCAGAGCCCTAGTCAGGCCCTGGGGGGCTTCTGGGCTGGAGGGGAGGGGCACAGCATGGCCACTGAGGGACCATTGCCCCCACCTGTACCCCAGGGGGATGGGCCAGATGCTTCCGGGGCTCCTGCCAGCCCCAACATTCTGTGGGTCCCTGACCCCGTGTTGGGGGCAGCTGGAGCAAAGGGTCTGGGCTCAGGGATGAGGCTGGGCAGGGGCCTTGGGGTCGGCAGCAACTCTGAGCTAAGCCCTGGGTGGGGGCTATTGGGAAGAGGGGGCTGGTGGCCGCTGGGGACAGGCCCAGGGGTCGGTGTGCCCAGCGGGGGTCCTGGGCCAGGGCAGCAGGAAGGAAGCCAGAGGGGCAGGACTCCACACCCTGGGCTGGGAGTCAGAGCCTGGATGGGTTCTGGTTCGGGGCTGATCCGCCGTGTGACGTTGGGCAAGTCACATGGCCTCTCTGGGCCTCAGCTGTCTCATCCGCACAGTGGGGATGACCATTCCTGCCCTGGATGTGGGGCTGCTGGGAGGACTGACGGAGGTCCAAGCGGCAGGCGAAGGCCAGGAAGGTTCTCAGGAGCACAGGGGGCCAGGCCTGGCCCTGCTCCACCTGCCTCTGCTGCCAGCCTCCTGGTGATTGGCCAGGCCCTGGAGTCCCCGCCCCTGAGAGCCCAACTGAATGGAGGAGGCGGAGCCTTTGTGCAAAAAGAGGCTGCTCCCTCCCTGCCCCCGCTGCTCCCCCAAGGCCACCAGCCCTGGGGCTTCACACGTGCTGGCTTGTCTCCCCAGGAACGGCTGGACCCTGGTAAAACATTGGCTTTATTGTCTAAATGCAGGACCTCTCTGGCTGTCTCCCCAGGACCCGTGCTGCTCCCCCCGCCCCACCACGACCCTCCCCTCTTCTCCCTACCTCCCCACCAGCCCTGTGACGCTGGGCAAGTCCTTCACATCTCTGAGCCCCAGTCTCTTCCTCTGCTGAATGGGGATACGCATGCCCACCCATGGATTTGTCCTGCTCATGGACACAGCCCTGTGGTCCTTAAACACGCGTTTCTGGGGGGCCTCCTGGGTGCCAGCCCTGTTCTGGGAGCTGAGGACAGGGAGGTGAGCAGTGGAGACGAGCCTCTGCTCTCTCGGAGCTCCCATCGTGCGGGTTGGCAGGTGGCCGTGGGGAGGCACTGGCCGGGAAAGGGTCTGTAGGCAGCCAAGGGCTGGGGCCATGCAGAGTGGGAGGGTGACCCACCCAGAGTCACAGGGTGGGTCACGGGCAGAGCAGGGCAGACCCAGGACTCACCCCTGCCAGGGGACCCACGGGTGGATTTCCAGACGCACAACCCAGTGAGGATGCCCCCTATGTAGGGCCAGCCAGGTCCCACGGCAAGCATCGGCTCAGGGTGGAGGCTGAGCGGCCTGGGTCCCCTTGCCTCCTTGGGCCCGGACACGGGCTCTCAGGCCGTACAGGGGAGGTTGTCTGGTCACGTGGGTCCCACTGGAAGAATGACCCACAGCTTCCCGTTCCTGAGCTCTCTGTCACCCTGTCCAGTAGCACCAGAATGTCCCGCAGTCTTATCTTGGGACTTGAGGAGGTTTGGAACTGGATCTTATTATCAGAACATTCTGCCAGATCGAGCCGCAGCTGGCTGTTCAGGCAGCACCTTCCTCCCCACCAACGACAACAGATTTTTTAATTATTATAATTATCACTTGAAATATTGCTTTGTTGGCACTGATAAATGAAACGGAATTTGGCTCCTCTGCCTCTCTCTCTCTTCATCTTTAAATCTGATGACGAGTTTCATAACATACCCAGAAACAGCGGTTGGTAAGAGGAGGTTCCTGAGGGGACTTCGTGCAGGAAGGAGTCTGGGGTAAGTGGGTGTGAATGTGGACGTGGAGATACCTCTGGCAGGGGAGGAGGACTCACGCATGCATGAGTGTGCACGAGTGTGTGTGCAAGCATGTGCCCGTGTGCACGGGCACTAATGGGGGTGCCCACAGGGGGCAGGGGGCACCTCCCTGGGGGCCGGGCATGGGGGCGGGGTCAGCTGAAGGTACCTGGGGAGCGGGTGGCGGGGCAGGTGCAGGTCTCTGCCTGGGGGTGACAGCCGGGGCCCTGGAGGCAGGTAGGCCCATGTGCCTGCCCCCTGGTTGTTTACCTCCCCTCTGCTCCCCGATTTTCCTCATCTCCAACAGGGCACAGAGCCGGTTCCTCCCACATCGGACTATTAATTAAGCTCGAGGGCCGCCTGTGTGGCTCAGTCAGTTAAGCATCCGACTCTTGCTCTCAGCTCAGGTCTTGATCTCAGGATCGTGAGTTCAAGCCCCACATTGGGCTTCATGCTGGGAGTGGGGCCTACTTAAAAAATAAAGAAAAGAATTAAATGCGCTGTACCATGAACTCAGCATGCAGAGGGTGAGTGCTCAGGGAGGGTTGTTGTATTTTAGGCAGGGTGCAGGGACAGTGTGGTGACCACACAGGTGACAGGGCCTGACCATGGGTGATGAGGACTCAGGTCCTAGGGTCCAGGCAGCAGGCCTGCCTTGGCTGGAGGCCCAGCAGCCCTCTCTAGAGAGACCTGTCCGTCCTCCCAAGAGGTGGCTGGCGGACTACGGTGGTTTGCAGCCAGCCTCTTCTCCTGCCCCCAGCATCCCCCAGTGGGAGCTTAGAACCCCACTGAGGGGACCATGAGGCACCAGTGCTGGGCTCGGCCAGAGCCTCAGTCTCCGTTGGGGAGGGGGTGCGGGGATGGGAAGGCACAGCCATCCCTGAGCACCTACTGTGTACTAAACACCTGTGCCTGCCTCAGCCTCCATCCTCCCAACAAGCTGCCACTGCCCCCGTTTTACCGAGGAGGAAACTGAGACTCAGAGCAGCTGAGTGACTGGTCCAGGGCCACAAGCCACTTAGTGGCCTAGGAGTAACATGAGCCTAGGTCTGTCAGAGACCAGGAACCCACTACTCTCCCAGGGCTCCTCCACTGACTACTTACTCGGGGTGGACCCTGAGCACCCCCTCCCTCTAGGGTTGGAGTGGTAGAGAGAACATGAAGAGGGCAGGTACCCCCTCTCCATCCAGGGCGCTGATTCCATCATGGGACTTTCCAGCGTGACCTGTGGTGGGTCCCTCCACTCCTCTTAGCCTCCATCCCTCACCTGTCCCACGAGGAGGAGATCCCCACGCTGGGGGACAGAGGGGGCTCCTCGGAGACCTGCAGTGCAGTGCTTATACCTGACAGCCTGGGTCCAGACCCGGGCCTCAGCACCCATGGGCTGCATGGCCTTGAGTAAATTGCTTAACCACACAATTTTCTTATCCATAAAGTCGGAGGATCATAATAAAATCAGAGATGCCTTGCAGAGGTGTCACAAGGATCAGATCATTTGGGAGCCTTGGGGAAGTTACAGCAGCCCCTGGTGCAAGGCAAAAGCTCAATGAATGGGAGCCATTTTAATTTGATGCCGGATGATCATGAAGATTAAGCGTAATGGTAATAGCAAACATGTAAATAGCATTTGGAAAAAAAGATATGGTGTTGGCGAGCATCTTATTCAGGACAAACTCAGTGAATGCCACTGTCCCCGTCACTCCCCACCCACCTCTGCTGACCTCTCCTGACCCCAGTGCAGCCCACCCACCAAGCTCCTGTCACGGGATCCCACCCACATGCCCAGGCTCAAGCTCCGTCCACCTCCTCGGGGGCCCCACACCCTGAATCCCAGAAACAAGAAACACCTTTCAGTGTAATCTGCTCTCCAGCCCCACACGCGTCCCAGAGGTCGAATTACTCAGACCTTTGGGGTCCCTGCTGCCTGTGGGCAGCATCTCTGCAGCATCTCTGAGCCCCATGGCCCAGCGGCTGAGGGCTGAGCTTCCTCTTCCTGGCTGACTCCCCTCCCGCTGCCCAGCCCCCAACAAGACAGGGTGGGGGGCAGGGGCGGCGGGGGTGGGGGTGGGCAGGCCCTGGCTCCCAGAGGTTGGGATGTTTGCTTTAGAATGAAGCATTTTAGATGATTGAATTCAGCCCCCACTCTCCTTTCCGTTTTTCATATGGGGAAACTGAGGCCCAGAGAGGGCCAGAAACTTCCCACTATAACTCAGCTGAAAGCAGAGACCAGAACTCTGGTTCTCTGTCCAGCCAGGGCTCTTCAGACCACTCTGACAGGGATTAGAAGACTTGAAGACTTGTTTAAGGGAGGACAAACAGATCAGTTTGCTGCTGTGTGGGGAAGAGGACTAGGAAGCGGGGCTTCTAAAGGATTGGATTATGTAGGCAAAAGGGAGCCCTGGGTGGTTCTTCAGCAAGATAGTGACACAGTCAGAGCTTGCTTTAGGGAGCTGTCTCAGGAAGCGGCATGGAGGCACTATTGGAGATGATGAGACTAGAGGCAGGGAGACTGGCCAAGCGCCTGGAACAGTGTCAGGAGGGTAGTGACGAGGTGTGACCCCAGAACAATGATGTCACACAAGTGACCACGTATTGAACACTTGTGGATCCCAGGAACTTTATATGCTCCATCTTATTGAATCTTCAAAACCGTCCCATTGATGATTCCACTTTTCAGAACCTGAAGCTCAGAGAGGTTAGGTTAGTCCCTGAGAGTCACACATCGATAAAGTGATGGAGCGCAGGCTTGAGTCTAGCAGCGCCGGCTCCGCCTGGGGCTGGCATGTCCGGGACTGTGGCAGTGGGTGTGGGGAGGAGGGACACTCGCACAGAGATTTGAGAGGACAAACTGACAGGGGAGGGAGGTAGCAAAGTTGGATGAGAGTTGGAGAATCAGCCTGGGAGTTTGAGCTTTTGAGGGGATGTTGAGGTGGAGCCTGAGTCTGGAGAGAAGGTCGAGAACCTGTTGGACCGGATGTAGCATGAGGCAGAGACCACGAGGGCCATGTGTCTCCTCTCTCTCTCTCTCTCGGTGTCTTCTAATCTGAAGGGGTTTTAAATCAATGATTGATGATCCCCAGAATTACATGAGGACTTCTCTGAGTTCCAGACTCTGAGCTTTGTATCAGTCAGGTGAGGCGAGGCTCTGCTGTGTAACAGACATACCCCCAAATCTCAGGTCCTTCTTCCTCACTCATGCTACCTGCCCTTCCCGTTGGCTGGGCCCTCTGATCCACATTATTCTCTCATTATTCTCTCATTATTCACCAGACACTTGTTGATGAGTGAGCTGGACTGGAACTCAGACCTCCTGCCTCCAGGGCTGGGCTCTCCCTGTTGCACAGTTATCGGGAAGAAGAGGTTTAAGCATGGTCAGGGGCGTCCCAGCCCTGCCTGATCCGTCCTAGGCTGGACGACACAGTGGGGCCTGTCCACATGATCCCTGAGCCCTAGTCCTCCTGACAAAGACCTTCCCTGGTATCCGAAGGGTTTGAGAGTCAGCATGTGGCCTCCCCTCCATTTCCAGCTTCCTGCCTACACCCCCTCCACTGAGCCAGCCTATCCACTGGGACTTCCACAGACTCTGCCCACCTCAGTCCTGTTAAGAGGGCCAAGAAGAGGATGTCCAATGGGGGAGGCCTCAGGCTGGTAGGCAGAGGAGCCATCCTGACTTTAGGAGACCCTAGTCTAGGAAGGAGACATATATCTGTTCTTAGATGCCACCACCTTGGAGGAAGACTCAGAGTCCCCACTCTAGTGAGGGAGAGTCCTGCCTTCAGTCCTGCCCCAACATTCAGTCAAATGGGGGAGTCCTAGTTCTGATTAGGGTCAAGAACTCTCCTGGTAGGGAGCCCCCAGTCCCTGCAGACTCACAGTGGCATGAGCTCACATTGTATCTACAGAGACCATCGGTAAGGTGGCCCCCTCATAGGTAGACAGCCCACCCCCATCCTGAGGGAGAAGAACAGCCTGGGGGCAGATAGAGGCTACCCTCCCCAGATGAGTGGACCCTGGGGCAGAGCTGACAAGAGCATCCCTCTCCTGGGAGGTCAAACTCCCATGTCCCCTAGGCTGGAGGAAGGAGGAGGAAGCCTGGACCACAGCCCCACTGTGCCCCCAGCATCCTGTGTCATCATGGATGGGCCCCTGCCCCTTCCAGGCCCATCTTCTCCTCTGTGACCTGGGCTGGGTGACACGATGTGCCGCCCCCACCTCCACGCTAGAATCTCTCTCCTCTCCTCATTTTGTGTCTCACGTCCCCTTGCCCCCAACCCTCTCGCCCCATCTCCCCTGGTTCCTGATCCTGCAATTGTGGGGGGATCACAACTTGGCTAATTTCTGGGGCCTGTAAATCACCCAGTGGGGAGGCCAGGGGGGCGGCCCCGCTTCCAATCCATCACCCACCCTAATGCATCGACTGACACTTTCATTTTTCAATTCCTTTACCATCAGAAATGACGATTAAATTTCCAGAGTAAATACCACTTTACCAAACTGAATTAATCACGGGTGGGGAGGGGCAGACAGGCTCCAGCAGCCGTCAGAGCGGCTCAGACATTAACCCTTCGCTCCTCACCGAGGCCCCGCAGGGGGTACACAGGCTGCCACGCAGAGCCTCCCTGGGGTCACCTGACCCGGACCCCTCTGCCCTCTTGCAGCCGGCCTCCTGCAGGCAGTCTGGGAAGAGAGTATTGCCCAAGGTCACCTTCCCCATCAGGACAGAGTCAGGGGACGCCGTCCCTCATCCCCCAGACCTGCTCCTTCCTGACCCGCCTCCAGCCCGATCCAGATGGGGGCCGCATGGCTGAGAGGGGGCATGATGTGGGGAGGGTCCAGGGCTTGGGATTATCCAGGCCACCTGTGGGGCCGGGGCTCCTGCAGGCATGAGGGTGGGGACCCCAGATGATCGCAGGACCTGGGCTGACAAGGGTTGTGGAGGGACGGGGGTGGAGGGCCTCTTCACCCTCATTTGGTGATGATTTTAATAAAGAAGCCGCTAGCCCTCCATCCCTGCTCGGTCAGGCACTGGTTTAGGCGCAACCTTCGCCATCGCCCCCTCCGTCGTGACCACTGATATGAGCCCAACCAACAGCTGCATTGACATCTGTTTCCCCCTGTCCTCCATCTCCCCAACCCCGACCACAGTCTCCTCACCCATCTCCCCGCTTCCACAGCTGCCCCCCAGTCATTCCCCATCCACCGGCAGAGTCATGGTCTCCAAGTGCAAATGTTGCCCTGTCATTTCCTGACTCAGAGCACTTCCGCGCTTCCCTCTGCTCTCAGGTCAGGTCCCCGCCCTCTGCAGCCACTGGGACCAGGGGGACCGGGCTCTGACCCCCTCAGATGGTCCTCCCACCTGAAGAGTCCCCTTCCTTCCTGACATCAAATTAGATGTCATCACCTCAGATAACCCTCTCTGACCATCACCCCAATCCAAATTAGTTTCTACCCCCTAAGATTCTTTCTTGAGGTGTCTATTTCCTTTCCTTCAGAGCACTTAACACAAATGATAATTATGTATTTATTTATGGTTTATTTGTTTAATAGACTCTTCAGTGAAGGGATTCTGTCTGACTCACTCAATGCTGCAGCTGAAGTCCCAAGAATAGGACCTGGAATGTCGCAGATGCTTGGGGCAGACTTCTGCATGAATGAATGAATGAACGAATGAACGTTAAATCCCTCCTATTAGCAGGCTGGGCTCTGATGCTGAAGTGGGCATAGCCTCAGTCCTTTCACTCCTCACCGTCAAGCATGTAATGACAGCCCAGCCCTGGGGCTGCTGATGAGGGCTTCAAAGAGAACCTAAAACCTCACTGGGCTCTGAGGGATGAGTAGGAGTTTGCTTAGCACTGAGGTCATGGAAGGGCATTTCCAGTAGAGGGAACAGAAGGTGCAAAGGGCAGGATTGTTTGGAGAATAACGGGTTGAGTGAAGCTGAACATTAGGTGGTGTGTGGGGGCAGGGTAGGGGGATGGAGGGGGCTCCCCTCCATGGTGCTAGAGGGGCTGCAGGGGCTGGACCTAGAGGGGCCTTGAGCACCAGGCTGAGGCATGCGGATTCTACCCTGAGGGTGGTGGAAGGGGAGAGGTTCTTGGGAGAGTTTTCAACCGGGAGATGCTCAGACAGCAGAGGTGCAATGAATGGTTGTGATATTCAGCACTGTATGCAAATGCCTAAAACAGTGCCTGATAGCGCAGGGGTCGAGGAATAGCAGCTTCTTTATTAGTATCATCACCAAATGATGGGGAAGAGGCCATACTGGCAACTCTCAGGCCCTCAGACACACTCTGCCCCAACTCAGGGCCTTTGCACACGCACTTCCCTCTGCCTGGAATGCTCCTCTCTCCTTGTAGCCTTGCTAATGTCTTCATATCTTTCAGGTCCCAGCTCAGCCATTACCTCCCCAGGGAAATCTCTCCTCGTTCCCTCCTTTCTGTGACCCCTCTCACTACATCCTCTCTATTCCCTGGTGGGCAATGATCTACTTGGGTGATTGTCTCATTCACATCCATCCCCTGCTGGATTCTGACCTCCAGGAGGTATCGGCAGTGTCTGCTTCACTCTCCACGGTAATGCAGCACCCAGCACAGTGCCTGGAACATAGAAAAAGATGGGAGTATATGTTGGTCCCATGAGTGGAGCAAACAGATCAAGAAGCTCCTTAGAGAAAGTGAGTTTCCAGAGGGCACTGACACACAACACCCCCACCCAGGCAGTGAGCAGACCCGGGCTCCTGTTGGCACTGCCTCCTGATCCCCATTTGCCCACATCCAGCACTACTAAGTGACCAGCTGATGCAGAAGGAGTTAATGGCCCAAGTCACCAGAAGGATTCCACGGGGCCTGCCCGGTGGGCTGAGCCCTGTAATCAGCCCTGCATTCTGGGGAGCGCCAAAGGGAGCCCCTTCCCCCTCCTGGAGCCCCAGCACTGGCTCCAAGTACCACCTCCTCTCTTGCCTCCCTGCAGCGGGCTCTTCTGTGTTCACACATGAACAGACCCAGGGAGGGGAGGTCACAGGCCCGAGCACCTGCAGCTGCTTGGTGCTGGAGCTGGACCAGGGTCCCGTTCTCTGAGTCATGCTGCATCCTTCATCTTCCCCCCACCCAGCACTGCTGGTGGTTGAACACAGTGATTTCAAGCACTTCCCCAGCCCTCCCCGCTGCCCTCCTGGGGACTCTGCCTGCCTGTCCCCCAGTCTGCCTCCCAGACTGAAGAGCTCATCCCCAGGACCCAGCTCCCCACTCCCCAAAGATTCCCCTAGGAGCTATCACCTCAGCAAAACCCCTAGAGAAGAGATGTAACTCCTATCCCACTTCCTCCACTCAGTAACTTTCATTAATTCATTCACCCGCCCACCACCCCCCATCCTCCAGCCCTCCCTCCTCCCCTCCCCCCCCTCCCCTCCTCCCATCCTTCCGCCCTCCCATCATCTGATGAGCAGCTACTCTGGGCGCAATGAGCAGCTACTCTGGGCGCAGCTGCTCGAGGCACGGGAGGGGCAGGCAGGGGACAGAAGACACCCAGCACCTCCTCACGGCCCTCGCAGTCATGGGGAGAGGTGACAGACACACCAACGACTGACCAATTCCTGACCAGGCCAGCTGGTAAGGAGCGTGTGGGGAGGGCTCTGACGGAGAAGAGAAGAGCCCTGTGGACAGGACGGGGACGTGGAACAGTGTGGGGGTCACTGAGTGACTGGAGGGGCCGCGACCTCAAGCAGAGGTCAGGAGGGGCCCAGGGGGATGGCGCTGAGCTGAGACGAGCCATTGGGAGGAGCCAACGTGCCCAGGAGGCCGGGGGCAGGTGAATGTCGTTATTGACTGAGCCCTTCGCTCTCCGAAGTGTCCCAGGTGTGACATAGGTCGGGAGGTCGCCTCTGCCAATAGGGCTAACCGAGCTCCTGTGCACGAATCTGACCCCAGGGTGGCCCGCGGTCGGTCAGCGCCAGGACACAAGAGCTGTGACCTCCTCAAGGCTGTCACCATGCACTTTGCTTCCTTCCCTCTGAACCCACAGGGGCTTCCCAGCCACCTGCTGTCTCGAAGTCTCAGAAACCCGCAATGAGGGGTGTTTGGGGTGAGCACTGTCTCCCCAGATGGAGCTGCCTGCCCCCCAGGCTGTGGGGGGAGCCCGAGCACCCCGAGTGCCCACCTGCAGGGGGGAGGCTCAGGTGCGAGGGGTCGGTCTGTCCCCGTCCCATCTCCGCAGACCAGGCAGGTGGCTCCTGCTGACAGACCATCCTGTCTGGAATCTGGGGAAGGGCTAATTAATTATGATCATCGACATCACCAGATGTCTACCATGTGACACCAGATCTGACGGTAAAAGATTCAGGTAATTCTGTTTGAACAGCACTTTCCAAGCAATATGCTTTTCATTTGGCTCACCAGGAAACTAGGTTTATTTTTGAGGACACTGCCTAGGGTGGGCTGACCGGCGCTTGCTCACCTCCTAGAGGGGTCAGAGGGTGCCTGGGCATCTGGTCTGTCTCGCTCAAGCACAGGACGTCTGCTGGGAGAAGCAAATTCTCCCCAAGACCCTGGAGCAGCTCAGCTTGGGAACTGTCCCATGTCCCCTCTGCCTTGTTTTTCTCTGGTCTGCAAAGTCACATAACTGTGGGGGCAACTTCCCCAGCTTTCAATCCCTTTCCTCCAGCCCCTTGCTCCCATCACATGGATCTGGGTCTGTTTTGTTCCTGATGTGCCCCCAAGCTCCTGGAACAGTGCCTGGCACATAGTAGGTGCTCAATCAGTGAGCACATCCCTAATAATGACAGCACAGGTGTTCGAAGGCTCGCCAGGTGCTCTCACAGGCTCTGCTAGTCCTATGGTAAGAATGAGGTAGTGAGCAGACTTGGCGTCTATTAGTCAGAGCTACGTGCTGGCACCGTTCTAAGCCCTTCTAATGGATCGACCCCTTAATCCTCACAAAGCCCCGTGGGGAGGGTACTATGATCCGCTTCCATTTTACACATGACTTAAGTCCCTTGACCAAAGCCACATGGCTGCAGCATGGCAGAGCTGAACCTTGAACCTGGGTATCCTCTAGACATGCCAGAGTCTGCCTCTGACCATTCTACGGATGGAGCCCAAGACTCGGACAGGTGTTCCAATTCCCTACCACTGTGGAACAAGCCACTCTAAAACCTGGTGGCTGTAAATGGCCACCATTATATTATATTTTGCTCATCATTTTCCGAGTTAGGACTTTGGCACATGGAGGACAGTGTGTGTCTGCTCCCCAAGGAGAGGCCTTAGCAGCGTGGCCCACAGGACTATCACAGCGATGGCACGATGGGCCTCAGGTCTGGTTGTTGGCTGGCTCCTGGGTCCCTCCCCCATCACACCTGCCAGGGTTGCGATGTCCCTCACATGCATGCTACCTGGGCTGGCTCGGCTCCCACCGTGGGGGTCAGTGGGCATCTCTGTCCCAGGGGCGTCTTGGCTTCCTCAAGGCCAGACAGTCGCACCAGTTCCACTGCCCCCTGCAGTCGGAGGTCCCCCCTGACTGGACAGCGGAGCTGCCGGTTGTTTCTGGCCCGCTCCCAGAAGCCAACAGAGCATCCTGCTGCCATCTTCTACTGGTCAAAGGCAAAGACCACCCCCTCCAGATGCAGGGGGACAAACCACACCGGACTGCAGCCGTGAAAACCTGCGCCCTAAAGTCCATGTGAATTCTGAGGGACAGACATTACCCAGAGGCAAGTCCCATGTGTCCCTGGAGTCTTGAACACCCATGCTGTCCCATCTGCCTTTCCAATAAAGCCCTCTTCTTCCCACTCTGTGAGACTTCCATACCTTCACCAGTCACCTGCCTTGGCCCTTGGCCACTCCGTGTCCTCCAATTCCAGCCCTAGGCCTGAGACGACACCTTGGGGCCCCCAAAGTGTGGCTGACCACCTCCTGAAAGGGGGAGGGGCTTGTTAACATGCTGATCCCCAGGACCCTCCCCAGACCCTAGAACTAGGACCCGGAGCAGGGGATCTGTACTCAGCTTCCTCCCTGGGTGAGTCTGACTCTCTCTAGTGCCTGGGAACCACTGTCTGAGTTTGCTGACTCCTTGCCCACCTCCCCCAGACCCCCGCATCTGTGCCAGGCCCGGGCTGACCTCTGGCCCACACTGCCCCACGCCATCCCCCCAGCAGCGCTGGGTCCAAACCGCCACCGCCCTTCCATAGGGTGCCAGATGGGGCTCAGGGCAGAAGGACCTGTCCAGTCTCTGCCCTTGGCTCCAGCCCATCACCCGTCCCTCCCCCCAGAACCCTAACCCCCAGGCCTGAGGGCACAGACAGGTGAAGCCTCTGGGAGGCGCTGGGTGGGGAGGCCCTGCCAGCTCTCATACCAGCTGCCCAGGAGGGACTGGGGGGCCAGGCTTCGAGCCCCCAAGCCGGGACCTTCAGTCCTGCAGCAGCAGGAAGGAATCCAGAAGCCCCCGCCCCCCTGTGTGTCTGTAAGTCAGCTGACCCCTCAGTGAGTCACCCGCCCGTCCACCCCCCCATCCATGCCAGGCCCCAGTCCAGCCACGGGACTGCACCCCCAGCAAACCTGTGGGAGCCCCGGCAGTCAGAGCCCACCCAGAGCCTCTTCCTCCCATTGTCGCTCCCAGGTCTCACTTCGGCTCTGGGTTTGCAGTTCAATGAGAGACAAAGTCAACCGTCCTATTTGCCTCCACACTGTTCACTACCAGGAGACTGGGGTCTGATGGAAAGTTCTGGAACACCTGAGTTTTTGATCCCTGAAAGCTGGCTTTGTGCCGGGCACACAGACTTCCTCTGCCTCCCCTCACCCAACCATCACAACAACCCCCGGGTATTGCTACCCGCCCAGGCTGTGGAGGAGGAAGCTGAGGCAGGAGAGGTCTGGATCCTGGCGCCCCACCAGCAGGCCATGGGGTTCAGAGCCTACGGCCAAGAAAAGAATTCTTGAGATGTCTTCGGTGCAAAAAGGTATTTTCATTAAAGCACAGGGACAGGACCCCCAGGCAGAAAGGGCTGCACTCGTGTTATGACAGGTGACTGATTATATGTTTTCAAGTGGGGAGGGGAGTTAGGGACAGCATAAGCCTCCCAGGTATTTTGGACAAGGTTTCCAGGACCTTGAGGGGGCTAGCTATTGTTAGGGAAAGGTCAGTCGTTACTGTCTGTCAAACCTTAGTCATGAGACCCTTCAGATGTATATCAGTGGGCCATATGCTTGGGGGATGATTGCCAACATGTATCTTGGGGGGGTAGAGATAAAGGAAGTTTCCGAAGGAATTTTTGTATGTTAAAGACGACTTCCAGGATCCTGGAGGTCAGGATAATGTTAAGCTAAGATTGCCTTTAGCCTTTAGCAAAGTATTAACATGGAAGCAGCTGAGTTCCTAGAGGAATGTCACTCTGCCTGTTTCAAGGACTTGTCAGGGGGCTGTAAGTAGTAAGGAAATTTAATTTGTTCTTTTGCCTTTGTTTCCCACATCACGACCGCATGTCGGTGGCAAAAAGCATAGGAGAAAGCCTGTATGGGCTCCGGCCTTATAGCATAGTGACCCTCGCCCCCAGTAACCGTGGCCCTGATAAATTAGATCAGAGCTCCTCCTGCTTTGTGGGCTGGGGGTGGCCAGGAAGGCAGAGATGGGTGAGGTGGGAACAAGGGAGAAGGCTCCCTCCCCCTCTGTCAATCATACACTGTGGCAGATGCTGTCCAGGTCCCAGGCATAGCACACCCCACCTCCCAACACTCCCCATCCCAGACCTTCCCACTAGAACGTTCCAGCAAGTGCCCATGAGTCTCCATCTGACGCCTCCTCTTGGGCTGCTACCAGGCAGACAGCCTTCCACCACCGATAGGGAGGGACCCAGTAAGGACCTGGAGGACACCCACCACAGCTCCCCGGCCCATTGGTGGAATAGCTGGGAGGGGTGCTCTAGAAAGTCTCCTAGCATTCCCCACTGGGAGTGAGCCCCAGTTGCCCCTCAGTGGTAAGCATTCAAAAAATGCACTTTGGCGTGCTGACTTTGAACCCTTTCTAGTTGTGTGGTCTTAGGTACGTCGCCTCAAGTCCTGACTTCAATTTCCTCCTCTGTGAGGATGATTACCTACCCAGCAGCTTTCTAGGGAGATTTGTGATTATCGGTGCCAAGTGCTTGGACGAGCATCTGTGTGCAGTAGATTCTCCATCCAGCATGTGTAGTCTGGGGTGTTCTTTGCCTCCCCAGTACCCATGTCCTTTTATTTCAACAACAGCCCTTGATTTGGGAAAGGATCAAAGAAAGATACCCCCAATTCTTCCACCCTTTGTCTGTGGTTCTAGGGCAGGCTTCACCCCAGGCCCCAGCTAGTCAGGGCATGACATTAACCTGGCCGTGGTTATTGGCTCAGGGATGGTCACATAGCCCAGTAAGAGCCAACAAGGTACAATGAAACACTGATTGGGAAAGCTGGCACTCAAGTCCAGCTCTGGAATTGAACCTCAGGGGACAAAAAGCCTGCTGGTAACCTCTTGCCAGCACACAGTATCTGAGGATGGAGCCAACGGAACAGAACCAAAGCAAAGAGTGAGAGAGACTC
This sequence comes from Mirounga angustirostris, assembly GCF_029215605.1. NCBI lineage: Eukaryota > Metazoa > Chordata > Mammalia > Carnivora > Phocidae > Mirounga > Mirounga angustirostris. Next base: position 168,174,630 of record NW_026991712.1, read on the forward strand.
AGATCCAGTGACATTGTCTTAGCTCCTTCCTGATCAAGCCATTCCTGAAACACCCCTCTCTTCGATTTTTCAGTCACCTATGCCAATACCTCCCCTATGTGCTGAAGTCAGTTTGATGTGGATTTTCTTCTTATCATCTGCAACTGAAAGTATTGACACAGACACTTATTATTACTAATATTATTGTTGTTGCTATTATTTACTGTCAGGGCTGTTTCCCCATCTGCGTGAAAGGGCCGAGCCTGATGGCATCCTAGAGTCCAGCTCCGACATGCTGGGATTCTAAGGAACCTGAGGGTCTGACCAGGCTTGGAGCTCCCAGAGGCACGAATGGATTTTCCTTGCTCAGTCTACAGGGAGGATGGCAAACAGTGGGAGGGATATTGATTAAGACAAGTCAATCAGAGCTTTCACTTACTCCCCTACTGGGGGATTTGGTTCAAGAAAAATGGTGTCGGGGGAGGGAAGAAGAGCTTCTTGCCGGGTCCCAGGATTGCTAGAAAACGGGAGGAGGCCCTGGTGGTGACAATGATACCCACAAGCTCATGATGGTCTCCCCCCGTCTCGGGTTTGTAAAATGTATTCTTATCCATCTGAACCTTCTCATTGCATCAGAGCCCAGGAGGAAAAGGCAGCCCAGAGAGTTTAAGTGGCTTGCCCACGGTCACACAGCCCTCAGAGAGCTAAGCCAGCACTTGAGCCCATCTCCACATGCTCAGTCCTCAGTCTCCCCAGACGGCTCTACTGCATCCTGACTTGGGTGTCCAAGTACAGCTGAGCTGATGATGGACACTCCTGGCTGACCACACACGGCTGCTGGGTGGAATCTTCCTGCTGTCACTATATGACCTCCCAGAGGCTTGTTAGGTGGGAGGAAGGCAGGAGGAGGGTGATGGGGCTGTCTGTTGCATGAAACAGTGCTCTGGCATCCTAAGGCTACGAACTTAGGCATTGGAGCCCCAGAGATCCTGGCCCCACCGCACAGAGCAGTAGGACCTGTGTCCCGTGACTTAACCTCTCTGTACCTTATTCCCCTCCCCTGTAAAATGGGCACTAATAAGATTCCCTACCTAACTAGTCGGTCAGCTAGTATTTACAGAGCTGTTCGGTGGTGCCAGGCCCACCGTAGGTGCTACATAAGGGTCCATGAGTAACCTATTTGTAGAGAGAATGTGCCCCAGGACAGATGAGTCACCTCAGGTCTCAGACATTGTCTAAAACCTTGGCCCCCTCCCTGCTCTCGAATATTCTGCACAGTCCAGATGGAAAACAGCCTTCTTTTCTCTTGGCCTTTGTACCTGAGCTCATCTCAGCCCTCGGTTCTAGCCTCCTTTCTCACCAAATCTCATCCTTTCAGTCCTCTTAAGCCAGCTGCTGAGCCTGCCTCTTTCAGGAAGCCCTCCCTGTTTCACCCCTGAGCCTGTGTCCCTTCCTTCAGCTTCTCTCCAGTGCTCATGAGCTCTGAGGCCAGGCCTCCAGTCCTGCCTCCACCACTAGACACCCCCACTGGCTCCAGTCAAGTCGCTGCCCCTCCCTGGGCCTCAGTTTCTTCATCTGATCATCCCTGCCTGACGCATCTTACAGGATTTGGATGAAGAACAAGTGAACAAGCTGCTGGGTGGGAAACTGCTCTGAAATGCCAGGAACCATGGAGGGACTGTGTTTGCCATAAGCTCTTGTGGGGCTGAGGGTACTGTTCTGGTCGCAGGTCCTGGGAGCCGAAACGCCCCATGGTCAAGGCTGGGTGAGCTACAGGCTGGTCTGGCGTGCATCTGGGCTCCGGCACTGGGTGAGTCACATCCATTGCCTCTGGGAGGTCATTTCTCATCTGTGCAAGGGGGAAACCTTCTACCTGCCTCTCAGGGGAGGTACGGGGATGGAGAATGGGGGGAAGTCTGTACCGAACCCATGCAGCAGGGACAGGGGAGGGCCTGGGTGGAGAGGCGGAGCACGGCATGGGGAGTGTTTGAGGTTTCTGCAGCCAGTCTGGTTGCGGGACCCAGCACTGTGGGATGAGAAGCAGAGCGGGAAGGTTTAAGCCTGGTTACTCAAGGCTCTGAGTGCCAGGACAAGGCGTTGGGGCCTGGAGCAGGAAATGGAGAGCCTGGAAAGGCAGCTTTCTGGCACGTTCACCCCACACTCCACCCCGTCCTCCTTCTCCATCTAGGGCAGGGGAGATGAAGCTGAGGTCTGGGGCTAGTGCAATGCAAAGATTTTCATCAGACTAGCCGTCTTGCACCTCTCTGTCTGTGCAAAAGTGATGTGAGTGTTGAGGAGGTGATCCTAGGAGTGCTGGGGGGAAATGTGTTTCTCCCCAGGGCTCCCACATCCCTGCTTCTCAGTGCAAGGCAGCCCCGACTTCCATCTGTCATGGCCTGGGAGGGAGGAGGGCCCAGGAGCCGGGCTGCCTGGCTTGGATGTGCCAGGAAACACACCAGAAGGCATGGGGTGCATTAGAACCTGCCTGGCCCTGCAGCACCTCAGCACCTCCTACCCAGGCCCCAGCTTCCTCTCCGGCCTCCCACCTCCCTCCTCCAGCAGGCAGCCAGGGCAATGTCTGAAAAAGTAGATCAGATCACATCCCTCCCTGCTCAAAACGCTCTGGGGGCTTCTAGCAGCACTTGGGATAAAACTCGCCATGGCCCCTTGTCTGCCCACAGTCTGGAATGCCCTTCCGCAGCTCTCCCTGCCCCCGGCTTCCCCCCATCTTTGATGTCTCCCCTGAACCGGAGTCAGCCCCCACAGTGCACCCATCGTTCTCCATCTGGGCCCCTGGGGTCTGGGTCCCTGTCTCCCTGGGAGGACAGGGTCTCTGTCTATCACTGAATCTCCAGCGCCCACCGCAGGGCCTAGTGGGTGTTTGATAAAGATGTATTTAATATGCAAGTGAAGGAATAAGTCAAGGGATTCATGCACTAGAGCAATCCTGTTTTATAGAGCAGGCCTTACTGGAGGTCACGGGACTAGGACTCAAATTCTTGTCTCCCAGGCCAGGCTCCTACTTGCAGTTGCTCCTCATTTCACTAGGAAAACTGGAGACAGGGTGGAGGAAGAGAGGGGTTGGAGGAGAGACACAAAATCCATTTATCTCTTCCTGGGTGAAGCTCCCCCAGCCCAGCCCTCTCCAGTGTAAGAAGAGTTGGAGGCCGTCAGACAGATGGGGGGCAGCGGGGTGGGAAACAGGCTGGGGATCTTGGTCTTTGATAAGTAAACCCACAGCCTCTGGAGCCAGACTGACCAGGTTCAAAGTCCTGTCTTCCAGTTACTAGCTGTGTGACCTGGGGCAAGTCACCCAACCTCTCTGATGGACTGAGAGCAAAAGGAGCCCAGGGAAGATTTTCAGCAGGTAGGGGCTGGCTGATACAACTGGCTTACAAAGGAATGAACTGGAAGGAGCCAAGTTGGATGTAAGGAGCCCAGTTTCCAGCTGTAATAATAGCCCAGACCCCAAAGGACCTGTAGTGAATGACAGCTAAGCAACTTGCAGTTGCTCCTCATTTCACTAGGAAAGCTGGGGACAGGGTGGTGAGGAAGAGAGGGGCTGGAGGAGAGATGCAAAATCCATTTATCTCTTCCTGGGTGAAGCTCCCCCAGCCCAGCCCTCTCCAGCACAAGAAGAGTCCGGTCCCTTGTCCCACACCTGGATGGCAAAGATGGAGGTGTTCAGGCAGCACGGTGCCCTGCCCCATTCCTCCCCTCTGAACAACACTTGCTACTCATCCCAGAGGTCCCATCACAGCTTTTCCTCCCTGCAACCCTCTGATATCATTCTGTATTTTTTGCAAAGATAGCCCCCAGCACCCCACTTTTGTCAAAATCCAGATTGGAGTTCATTGAGCAAGACACAATCTGAGATCGACTGATACCACTGAAATATCAATCTAAAAGTTATGAATTTTAATTTTGTAAAAATGAATTTTAGTTTTGTAAAAAAATGGCAAATGTATAGTGTAAAATATTCAAGCAATGCTGAATGTTACCAGGAAAAAGTTCAATATTTGGTGAATCTCATTCTAGGCACCTCTCCATGCACATATGTAGCATAGAAGGAAAGATGAGGAAAAATGAAATTGTACATGCTATTTTTAATTAAAAAGTATTGGAAGTAATTTTACTTAAATTTAACAGAAGGATTAAAAATTACAGTGAAATAAAATATTAACTTCAGATAAATGTTGCTTCACAAGTTTTTTTTTTGCCTTAAAAAATATAGTTAAGAAGAAAGCTTATAAAATATTAAGATGTTGTGGTCATGCTTTTAAAAAACTGTTTTTATTATGTTTTAATTTTAGACTGAATGTATTGACTCCTTGGTAATAAGGTTAGGAAATTAGTACACTTACACTGTTCCTTAAAACATTATTATTACCTTGTCAGGGTTCATAACATTTCATGCTGTTCTGGAAGCACAATTATCCTGGCAACTTAGAGTGAGCTCTGCATTTAACGAGAATCCATTCTCACTCCTAGTCCTTCCTTTCTTCTTTTTTATCTTAACTTTTAACCCTACCTTTACCTTTCCTTTGTTCTTTTTTCATTTCAAATTTTTGTTACTAGAACTTTTTCCCCCCCCAAGATTCATGAATGTTGTTTCCTGAGCTCTGCACACTTGTGAATGTCTCTGTTGACTTTTCACTTGAAAGACAATTTGGCTGGGTATAAAATTCAGGGTTGTACTTTCTTACCCTTGGAACTTTGCAGACACTGTTCCACTGTCTTCTAGCATTACCATGGAGATATTTGTGCCAGCCTGATTTTCTCCTATGTTGTGATTTCAACTTTTTTACCTGGACAACCAAATGAATCTTTTCTTTTCAAAGCCCAGTGATTTCATTCAGACTTTTCTCAGCTGATATTTTTTTGGCAATTTTTCTTGCAAGACTGTGTGCACTTTAGATCTGGAAATTCATATCTTTATATCAAGGCTTTTGTTTTAGTATGTCTTTGAATATTTTTATACCATTTGTCTCAGACAAGGTTGACCTGTTGGATAACCTTTATTTGTCTTTTATGCCTCTCATCATTCTAATCTTTGACCAAAAAAAGTTCTTCTTTTCTATGTAATGTTGTATCACTTTCTCTAGCTCATCCACAGTGTTCCTTATTGTAGCTTTAGCCATACTCATTTGATTTATTGGTGTTTCTAATGTGGTTTTAATCTCTTCGGTTTCTTTTCTCTCTCTGTCTCTCTGTTTCATTCTTAAGAACAACAGCCAGCTTGATTTTCATCTCATGATGGTATTTTATAATCACTTCTTTTAATCCTCTTATTTCTTATTTGAGTCTTTTTAAAGAGACGCTGTGTCCTTTGAAATTAAAGAAAAAAGTATTTTTCCCCATTTCTTTGGGCAATTCCTCTTATGATGTATTTTCTCATCTGCCTTTACTTATGTTCCCTTTCTCCTTTTCTGCAGTATCCATGTGCAGTTCCTGTGTTGGCTTCTTCTTAGCTTTTTTTGGATGGGACCAGCTTTTTGTGGAAGGGTAGCATGGGAAAGGGGTGGGAGGACAGCCTCAGGAAGACTGCAGCTTCCCTTTGGGTTTGTTATCTTAGACTCTCCCTCACAGTAGTCTGTGTTGTGGGAACACAGCTTGGCGTTTGACACCCAGCAGTCAGTGTGACCCCAGCAAAGCCCCTGGGGAGGCTGTGTCTGCATCTCAGTGCTCTAAGCCAAGGATTTCTGGATAAAGTTCCTCAGGTCTGGAATACTTCCTTTGGGATGTGTCCCATAAAGCCTTAACTTTTCCAGTTCACAAAACATACTGGGGATATTTGCATGGATTCTCAGTTTCCTCTGTGTGCTGGTCTAGATTTCACAGTATTAGGGCAGAAAGGCTTCAGGGTTTGTGGTTTGGGGCTGTGGTAATTTCTGATTTCAATAAAAATTCAGGGAAAAAAACAACTTCCCCTATCTACCATTTGTTGTTGGTGACTGTCATCAATTTCAAGAGAGGGGATTCAAATGTCCTTATGCCATCATTTCTACCTGGAAATTAAATGTTTTCTCATCCATTCTCTCTCTCAGTCCTGACACCAGCCCTAAGAGGTGAGCAACACTGTGTCACTCTGGGCTGGATAGCGGTGGCAGCAGGAATGATAGCTAGAGGACGCAGGGCTCGAGCATAAAGCCAGCGCACATGGTCATTTTAGATAAGAGCATGTGGTGCTCACAGTCACCCTGCTCTGCCTCAGTGACAAATCCTGATATGTTAGCCAAAATTCTCTCATACTTTAGGTTTGGTAGACTCAAGACCTACATGGTAAATGCATAACACTCACTATGCTGCTCCTGATTCACCACTGATGGCAGACATCACTAATCAACCACAGTACTCTTTTTTGTTCCCCTGCATCTTCTCAACACTACATTACAAGTAGACATTACCAAGTGAAATAAAACCTATTTGCCACTTCCATATTAGAGATTCTTCAGCCACATTAAACACTAACAGAAAAGTCAGAAAGACCTGGGTTGAATATTAGCTCTGTGACCTAAGCAAAGTGACCTCAAGTGAGTCTTTACTTCTCTGTTATCTCAACTTTTCCATTTGTAAAATGGGGATCCTTGTTATCACATAAAATTATTGAAGTGGAGGCGCCTCAGTGGCTCGGTCAGTTGAGCGTCCAACTCTTGGTTTCAGCTCAGGTCATGATCTCATGGGTCATGGGATGGAGCCCCACATCGGGCTCCATGCTCAGTGGGGAATCTACTTGATATTCTCTCCCTCTGCTCCTCCTCCCCTAAAATAAATAAATAAATAAATCTTTTTAAAAAAATGATTGAAGGGAATACATTAGCTGTATTAGTCATGGCTGCATTTAAAAAAAAAACAAAAAAACAAAAAAAAACCCTCCAAAACCTAGCATCTTAAAACAATACACACTTATTTAGTTCATGAGTCTTCAACATAGCTGGGGGATTCTTTTGGTCTGGACAGGCTTGGCTCATCTCACCTGGACTTACTCACGTGTCTGTGGTCATCTGGCAGATCAGCTGGAGTTGGCTAATCTTTGATGGCCTTGTTCAAATGAATGGCAGTTATCTGGCTGCCATCTGGGGTGATGGGGGTGATTATACCACAGGGTCTCTCATCTTCCATCAGGCCAGCCCGGGCTTATTCCCATAGCAGCGGTAGCATTCTAAGGGATCAGGTAGAAGAATGCAAGGTCTCTTGGGGCTCAGGCTCTGCACTGTCACACTATCATTTCCATCCTGTTCTATTGGACAAAGGAAGTCACAAAGCCAGCCCAGGTATGGGAGGTAAGAGGCAGGAAACAAATTCCACCACTTAAAGAAAAGAGCTGTAAAGTCATATTGCAAAGGACTTGATTACCAGACGTGGGGAGGATTGTGGCCATTCTTACAATGAGTCTATCATGGCACTTTTCCACACTAACAGCCACAGTTTATACTCCATGGTGGGTTTTAGGAAAAAATTAAAAGTCACAAATTGCCTACTTTTTCTCTTGGTTGATGGAGCCTATAAAGACTAGGTATGGCAAATAGTTTTCATCTCATGAATTAACTCCAGTATTGAATGAGATTGCAAGGTCCACCCTTGGTGGTAACAGTGCTGAAATTAATCCAGTCTGCCGTCAGTCTGTGATGGGGTGTGGTGATAAGTGTGCCACCATGTGCATGCTGGATGATGAGACAAGAACTTTGAGGAACCGGGCCCTGCCTCGTCATGCCCTCCCCACTGCTTCTCATGGATCACACAGCACATGAAAAAGAAGGATCTTCTTTTGACAACACAGCATTTTTTTTGGTAACCCTATGACGGTCTGGTTGCCCACATTTTTTTCACCAAAGCTGATAAGGACCAGGATTAATCCATGCAATGGGAAGGCCACTGGACATAGCATCAGAAAGCCTGGATTCTGGTCCTGGGTTCCCGTGGAGTAGCTCTGTGATGTCAGGCAAGTCTCTCCCTTCCTGGGGGTGGAAGGTAATAGGAAAGGGATGGTGGAGGAGAAGGAATGTTGTTTGATCACCTCTACAATGTCAACAGCTCTCTTCTCAAAAGTTGATAAGAAGGAATGTTCTCAAGGAAACAGCCAATCAACATCCTAAAGCCATGAGTCTAGGAGCTCCTGCAGACAATGTCACACACAGTCCAGTGGATGGGGACAGTCCCACAGGACCAGTGAAGGGCCAAACCAGAAAAACAGCCCCTTAGAGAATTTCCCCTCGGCAAGGCTTAGCGTGTCCTCCAGCTGACAGACAACTTGAACACCTCCTTTCTCCGGGATGTGACAGGAAGGGAAAGAGAAATGAGATTAAGGTGAAGGCTGGAGTCCCCGAGAAGAGCCTCACTAGTGGGAAGGATCCGGGGGCCGGCTCTGAGTGGGGTGTTCGATGACAGTGACTGCGGGTCTAGGCTTAGAGCCTGCATCAAACGTGATGGCAAACAAACCAGGAGACACAGCCCCTTCATCATATCCCCTGATGTGGGCGGGGGGGGGGGGGGGGGGGTCATGTTTCTGAGCAACAAGGGCCACCTTCCCAGGAGGCTTCTGGAGCCAGAAAAGCAAAAGGTTCAGAGTCATGGGCCTGGCAGGGACCCAGAACAGTGGCCGGTTCGGGCTACTCATCTCAACGACGGCCCCCGATTGTGCCGTGTTCTCACATTCATTATGTCAAGAACATATGTCAAGGACGAGGGGGTTGGCGGTGGTGGGGTGAGGGGTGGGGTTAGTTCTTGTTATCCTCACATGTCAGAAGCAAAAACTGAGCCACAGAAAGGGCAGTCCCCGGTCTCAAACCATGTAGCTGGTGTGTTCCTCTCCAAGAACCAGAGAAGTGATCAGGCCTGAATGCAAACAGCCACAGCGATGTTGAGCTTGATACAGAGAAGAAAGCCTGAGGCCTGAGGTTATCGAACACAACCCCAGCACAGACACTGCTCAGGAGAGCAAGGAAAGGCTGGGCCCAGTGCTCGCGGCCCACTGGCATCACACTAATGCCCATATACCAGGCTGGTGGCCTGTGGGACCAGGCTGTTCTGAACACACTCATTAATAAAAATCTAAAGAGAAAGTGTGCGCAGACAAGCCTGGGGACACGGCTAAAACCGAGTGCAGACAGACATCAACCCAAGAAAACAGGGGAGTGGTCTAGGCAGGGCAGCAGCCAACAGGCATGTTCACCAGGACTCACTGGAATAACAGAATACAGAAATAGGTCCTTATTGGTTGGTATGGTTTGTCAGTCTGAGCTCCGGGCATTCCCATACTGCACCAGCCCCTCTCCCTGTACCCTCCCACCTCCTCACTGTCCAGCCCAACAGGGGCCTCTGGGGCTCTGGCCACCTCCAACCTGATTGGTCAGTGCTCCTGCTTACTGGTTGGTAAATATATTCAGTCCTACCCCTGCTCAAGAGACCATTTTTACCTGCCTGAAAACCCCACCTTGTTTACTAGAGTACCATCGCCTCCATTTTTCTTTAAGGACCCACCACCACCACCACCTCCTAGGTCCTCAGTGCTTTGGGTTCCAGAAGATGGGCTCATAACCTTGGCCTGCCCAATTAGTAATCGGAAATATTGCACATAACCTCTGGCCATAGTAACTGGCTAAAGGATGGGCACATGACTCAGAACTGACCAATGAAATTCTATCCGGGGACTTTTTCTGGAATTACTGGACTAGTGAAGCTGTTCCTTCTGTTGGAACTTCTGGGGGCCTCCAAGAAGAAAGAAGTTGTATAGTAGAGAAGTGAGAAGGAGAAAAACAAAAGCCATGTTACAGGGAGAGAAGGATTCCTGAAGACCTCATCTGATCACCTGGATTCAGCCGTACCTGAAATTCTCCCAGACTTTTCACTTAATAAACCTATATTCTCTCTTTTGCACTCCTTTCCCTTAAAAAGGGTCCTGACTAACACAATTATTATCCCCATGAAATATTGTTCCCATAAAGTAACTTATCTAGTCACAGGGATTCAAGCCCAAATCCAGTTGTCTCTAACAGCAAAGGTCTTTGAGGAAAGCTTTAAGACTTGAAGCCAAGGGAAGCGAAGTAACAAGCCCTGCTCAGGAAGCAATTTGCAGAATCTGAAACCACTCAGCAAGGCAATCTAATTTGAGGTGGTCCAAATTGCAGGCAATCTCCACAATTTCCTGGAATTCTCACTGCTTACTTCCCAGGGCCTGGCTGTCCAGGACCATGACAGTTCTGTTATCAGGCTTGGCAGGGCACAAGCTGTTGCTGTGACTGCCAGTCCAAAGAGGTAGTGAGGTGCAATTGAAGGTAATTTTCCTCCCTCTCACTTGCTGGGGAGCAGCTCCTCAGCAGCCATCAAAACAGTCTGGTGGAGGGTGGGAGAGTCTCCAGGAGGCCAAGGGCTCAAATGAACCTTGACAAGTAATCATTCCCCAGAGTAGCAAGTGAATCGTGATTAGCACTCTTGACAAGAGAAAGAAGTGGCCTTGTCTCCACCAACACCTAGGACTCCAGCCCAGAAGTTGTTCAAACCAGTGCAGCTTGAAGCCTCCAGGTGCTGTGGGATCCTTTTTCTGTTACAGCCCAATATCCACCATTAAAAAAAGCCCTTCTAGATTGCTCTCTGCTTGTGGATTAGGGGTTGAAAGTCAAGTGAAGCACAGAACATGATCCCTGAATGGTCCCATCACCTTCTATACGGCGATGCCCTTGAAGATGGGAAAGGTCCCATGCCGCAGTTGACTCACCAAGCCCTGACACACCAGCACCTTGGGCAGCTTTATTAACAAGTGGGTAGGGTCACCCTATGCCCCACTTGGCCCAGGACAGTACAGTTTATGCCTATTTCCCAGGTATCATCACTAAAAGAACTTCCTCTCACTCTCAGAAGTGTCCCCATTTGGATGATTTTTCAGGGTGACCAGGGAGTGGTCTCTGGAGAGAAAGGGGAACCACCATCAACTAGTAACCAACAAACATCGACTGGGCTCACCTTCCTTCAGTTAGTCTTCATAACCAGCCTCCATTCCCTGTGGCTCTCCCCACAGCGTGAGCTTTCAGGTGTTAATAGATGCTCCATGACGAAGGTGTCACATGACCACGTAAGTTTTGGAAAGCCTAAGTTAAACAACAATAAACTGGTTTCCTCACCACAACATTTGTCATGCCCTTGCTATGCTAATAAGAGCAAGCAAGAAAGAAAAATCTCCCCCAACACCACGACTCCAGAAAGGTACTGGTGTGGGATAAATCTTTATACTTTTTCCCTCTGGTTTATTCCTTTACCCAGACAAATAGTCTACTGTGCTTCAGAGTGTTACTGAGTTAACAAGAAGGAAAAACACACGCAAGTATTTTATGATGCTAAAGAGAAGCTCAGAATGATGCTTTTTGTTCAGTCAAGCAAAGCAAGGGTTTTTGACTATGCAAACATGAGCTCTAAGCTTAGTGGGGAGTGGAAGTGGAGAGGAGAATGGACATAGGAAGGAGATGGATCAAATTTAGCAGGAAAAGGAAACCAGAAGCAGAAGCAATCAGGAGACCTTAAGCCCCAGGGAATTTGTGGACCTCTTAGGAAGTCCCCTGGACCTTGCACAGGGCATGGGACGGGGCTCCAGCCAATTTTCAAGACACTAAAGGAGAGGGTGACACCAGTAATCTGGAGGACTTAGGCTGATCCAGCTGGAGCTGTCTGAGGTGTGGGGGTTCTGTGATTCTGAGTCTGCAGTGTTACAATGGTAGGTTGGATTTTTGTTTCCAACCTTTCACTCCTTCTGCCTCAGCCATGTGGCCTTGCAGAGCACTGGAACGGGTAGAATGTTTTTGCCAGCTTGCCCATATGACTTGCTTTGGCCAATGGAACATGGGTGGCAGTGAGAATGGCAGTTCCAAACTGAGGCCTTAAGAAGTAAGAGGACTCCTGGGAGTTAGAGATTATGGGAGAAAAGCAGAGGGAAAGGGGAGCTTGAGCCATTCAACAAAGATGTGTATGAAGTCCTGGACACATCCACAAGCTGTGCATGTATGACACTGACCCAAAACAACATGATACTAAAGGCTTTGAGAACTGAATCACAATGGTGCGTGTCCCAGAGACACACATGGGGAATATTCTAATAGGACTGCAAAGTCTTTGAAAATTTAACTGAAACTGAAACCACAGTCCACAGAAGATGGATGAACGCTTGTGGCCCAGACCTTGCCAAGCTAACTGCCTACTCAAAGGAAAAAAGAAATTCTCCACTAAATTTCAAAAGAACCCAAAGTTTCAAAATGCCCAGGATATAATCCAAAATTACTCAACATACAATGAGTCAGGAAAATCTCAACAACTTGCAAGAGAAAAAGCTATCAGTATATGCCAACTCCAAGATGACAGATATGTTGAAATGATCAAATTTTTAAAACAGCTATGGTAACAATGTTCCATGAAATAAGGGAAAATATCTTAAAACAAATGGAAAGATAGAAATTCTCAGCAGAGAAATAGAAGCTATAACAAGAACCAAATTATACTGGCCTTAAAAAGGAAGAAAATTCTGACATATCTACAGCATGGATGGACCCTGAGAACTTAAGCTAAGCGAGATAAACCAGTCACAAAGAGACAAATACTGTCAATCCACTTACATGAGGTACTTAGAGTAGTCGACATCATAGAGACAGAAAGTAAAATGCTGGTTGCCAGGGGCCAGGGAGAGGGAGAAATGAGCAATTATTATGTAATGTACAGAGTTTTACAAGATGAAAACAGTTACAGAGGTGGGTGGTGGGGACAGTTCCACAACATTGTAAATATATTTAATTCCACAGATGTACATTTTAAAATGGTTAAGAGGGTAAATATTATGTTATGTGTACTATACAATAAGAAAAATGGGGAGAAAAATAACCAAAGGGCAATTTTAGGAAAAAAGGGACAAGACACTAATTACTGATAATAAATGAAAGCAGAGGCTTCACTATTGGAATAAACAAATACTACAAACAACTCTATGCCCATAGATGAAATGGACAATTTCTTAAAAGATACAAACTACCAAAGCTCACTCAAGAGGAAATCAACAACCTGAGTAGCTCTATATCTATTAAGAAATGAAATTTGTAGTCAGAAAACCTTCCAAAAAGGAAAATTCCAGGCACAGATGGTTTCACTAGTAAATTCTACCAGCGTTTACTTCTACACAATCTTTTCCACAACATAGAATAGGAGGGAATGCTTCCCAACATCCTTTACGAGGTCAGCATTTCCACAATAACAGAACCAGATAACGCTCATACAAGAAAACAGAAGATTAATATTCCTTGTGAATATAGATGCAAAAAAATCCTCAACAATTCAAATCCAAACATATATAATAAAAATAATACATCATGTCCAGTTTTTTTTATTCCAGGCATGTAAGACTGACTGAAATTTGAGAATCAATTCATGTAATCCACTATATCAACAGACTAAAGAAGAAAAAGCTATATGATCATATCAATCAATGCAGAAAAGTCATTTCATGGGGCGCCTGGGTGGCTCAGTTGGTTGAGCGACTGCCTTCGGCTCAGGTCATGATCCTGGAGTCCCAGGATCGAGTCCCGCATCGGGCTCCCTGCTCGGGAGGGAGTCTGCTTCTCCCTCTGACCCTCCCCCCTCTCATGCTCTCTCTATCTCATTCTCTTTCTCAAATAAATAAATAAAATCTTTAAAAAAAAAAAAAGAAAAGTCATTTCATAAAATTCAATATCTGCTCATGTTTAGAAAGAAAAACTGTTGGCAAACTAGGAATAAAAAGGAACTTCCCTAACCTGATAAAAGGGCATCGACAGAAAATACAAACTAACGTCATACTGGATGGTCAAACACTGATGGCATTTCTGCTAAGATAGGGAATGAGGCAGGGACGTCCACCCTCACTGGTCTTATTCAGTAGCATACCAAAAGCCCTAGCCAGTGCAATAAGAAAAAGGAAAGACACATAAATTGCATACTTTCACAATGTATACATATATCAAAACTTCAGGCAGTACACTTAAATTTACACAATTTCTGTTTGCCAATTATACCTCAATAAAGCTTAAAAAAAGAAATAAAATTACCCCTATCACAGGTGACATTGGCTATGTAGAAAATCCCAAAGAATCTATAAAAACTGGCTCCTAGAACTAACAAGTTCTGTGAAAACCATAGGATTAAAGTCAACATACACAAATCTCTACAAATTACCATGAACAGCTAGAAATCAAAATTTTAAAAACAGTAAAAAATAAAATTTACAAAAGCTCCAAAAAATTAAAAATACTTAAGTATAAATGTAACAGAGTATATACAGGATCTACATGCTGAAAACTACTCCCTCCAAAAAAAAAACAGTGAAAGAAATCAAAGAAGACTTAACTAAATGGAGAGACCTATTAAATGGGAAGACACCCTCCTGTTAACATGTCGATTCTCCCCAAATTAATCTATAGATTTAACACAACTACAATCAGAATTGTAACATAACATTTTGTCAGATATAGACAAGTCAATTCTAAAATTTACATGAAAAGACAAAGGAACTGGAGTAGTCAAAACAATGTTGTAAAATAAGAACAAAATTCTTAAGGATCCAACCTTGCTGATTTTAAAACTTACTATAAAAGTACAGTAATCAACACTGTGCTCTTGGTGGGAGGATAAGCATCAAATCAATGGAACAGAATAGAGAGTCCAAAAAATACCCACACAAATATGGTCAATTGATTTTTTGACAAAAGTGCAAAGGCAATTCAATGGATAAAGGATCATCTTATTAATAAATGATGCTGGAACAATTGGACATCATGTGCAAAAAAAAGAAAAAACCTTTAAAAGGTACCTCACGCTTTACATAAAAATTAACTCAAAATGCATCATAGACTTACATGTAAAATGTAAACCTATAAACTTTAGAAGAAGACATAAGAGAAAATCTTTGTGAACTTGAATTAGGCAGAATTCTTAGATGTAACATCAAAAGCACGGTCCATCAAAGAAAAAGTTGATAAATTGGACATCATCCGGATGAAAAACTTTTGCTCCATGAAAGACATAGGTAAGAGAACTCGTCATCAGAACAGATAAAGAACTCTCCAAACACAACAATGTGAAAACAAACAACCCAAAGGAAAAACAGGCAAAAGATTTGAACAGATGCTTCTCCAAGGAAGGCGTAGGAATGGAAAAGAAGCACGTGACAAGATACACAACATCCTTAGTCCCTTATTGTAGTGTCATTAGGGAAATGTATACTAAAACCACAATAGAGTAGCACCACCCATCTATTAGAATGGCTGATCATTTTTTAAATCGTGGTGCTATTGAGTGTTGACAAGCATGTAAAGCAACAGGACCTCCCATACAATTCGAGTTGGAACACGAAGTAGATGGAATGCAAAGTGGTTGGAAAGCAAAGGGGAAAAACAGCTATGCAGTTTCTTCTGAAGCTGAACGTACACTTAGCATGTGACCCAGCAATGCTATTCCTAGGTATTTACGCTGGCGAAGTAAAAACTTGGCTTCACACAAAAACATTCTAGGAATGTTTACAGCACCATGATTTACAATTGCCCCAAACTGGAAGCAACCCGAATGTCCTTCCACAGGTGAGTGGTTAGAAAAGCCGGTACAACCAGTCATTGGAACAGCGCTCAGGAGGACGGAACCACGGACACACACTCACCATGGATACATGTCCGACTATGCCGAGGGAAAGAAGCCAGACGCAAAGGGCTTCCTGCTGTATGTCTCCATGTGAATGACATTCTGGAAAAGGCACGGCTGTAGGCCCGGACAGCAGGCCAGTGGTTGGCAGGCTTAGAGCTGGGGCAAGAGTGTGACCACAAAGGGGTGCACAAGGGCATGTGGGGGTGATGGGAGTGTTCCGTCCTGATAGTGGTGGTAGTGACATGAACCCGGTAGGGATTACAACTCAGAAACCCGTGCACCACAAAAGGTGGATTTTACTGTATGAAAAACAAAACAGAGTCATTGGGTGTTCCTCTTATGGTCTTGTCATTGGTCATGGAAGAGCGTGCCCAGGGGAGCTGCTGGCTCAAGGAGAGACCTGACGACAGACCCGGAGCCCACCCCCCCCCGAAGAAGAGCTCCCTCACCTGCCATGAGCAAGAAAAATATGTTTGCTATTATAATGAGTTTCAGTTTGAGATGACTAATTATGTAGCAAAAAAACTGACTAATACAGTTATACAATTTGATCTGATTATGGAAAATACCTGTTAGCATCCCTCGGCGCACCGCGTCCCTCGGAGCCGGCAGCTCTGCGAAGGGGAGATTATTCTCCTGGAATCAGAATATCTCACAGCAAGACATAAAGGGGCCTGGCCAACGTCAGATGACATCCCTTCACCCGCCTGATGAGCCCAGAACCTCACTCCCTGCTAGGGTCTCTCCTGTTACCTGTGAGCGTCCAGGGGTGGGGGACACACGCTCAGGCCTCCGTCCACCCTCAGCCGTCCACACTGCCCTCTTCGTGGACCGCCGACCCCTCCAGGCCTTCAGTGGGGCCTGCTACCCCTGCCGCCGGTGTCCAGGGCTCTCCCTGTCGGAGAGCCAGTGACCCCAAAGGCCCAGGCGGTGCTGGGTCTGTGGCCTGCTCTGGGGAGAAGGCCCCATCTCCACCTGGATGTGACCTGGGACCCTACACAGCAGTGCTTGGGTGCTGGGCCTCACGCAGCGTCTCCTGACACAGCCAGGTTCTGGTCCTCACCCCTCTGCCCAGGGCATCGGAACCCTGTCCCGGAGGCAGGGAAGGGGAAGAGGATGATGCACACATCCCTACCCACCTCCATCACTTCCCTCTTTCCGCCCAGGCACCTGCCTCCTGAAATAAATTCCTCTCTCCTTTCATCCCAAGCATTTAACTTAGACCAACAAATACTCAGGATGATGCCTAACTACACGCCGAAAGAACTGGGCCCAGTTCCTATCCACCCAGAACACCTCTGCCCATTTAACAGATGGAGAAACTGATGCTCAGGGAGGCGCCCCAAGTTACCCAAGCCTGCACAGCTGCTGAAGGGTAGAGACGGGGGTGAGCCCCTGCCCCTGTGCTTCCAAAGATCTTTTCCATGCGGAAAGCCCAGGGGGTGAGGTCGAGATGTGGCGGCAGAGCCCCGTGTATCAGGGGCAAGTGGAAAGTCCTTTGAACTCAGGCGTTTATCTTAAAAATGCATGTGACTCCATGATATCTCTATCTTGGTTTTAATAAAAAGTATTTTGTATTTGCCATAGGGATAAGGTAGGGTTTGTATCTGCTTATTCATGTTCCTCTCTCATGGTGCAGATCCTCAGAGGGGAGGCTCCCCAAAGTACATACCAGATACCCTACCATTCCCTTCTGGGGATGGGGGGAGAATGTGCCAGGGGCGGGGGGGCAGGGTGCGGGTTGGCGACTGAGCTGCTGTTAGAGGCTCAGGAGGATTAGGCTTAGGGGGAAAGGAGGTGTCACCTGCCAGCACCAGGGGCAGAGACCCGAATATTCAACCTAGAAAACCAAGGAACGTATCCTGGACTCTAAGACCTCATTTTCTAGATGGGGAAACTGAGCCTGAAGGGGCGGGGGTGACCTGCTTGGGCACCCAGAGAAGTGGCAGCCGAATGCGGGCCGGAATCCGGTCTCCTCGTGCCCCGTCCAGGAATCCTGAGTCCATGGAGTCCAGAGCATGGAGGCCACCCTTCCTTGGCCCCCAGTCCCCGCCTTCTGCCTCAGTGGCTTTGCTGGTGCTGGTGCCGACCAGAGGTGGATGGGTACGGGCTCTGTTCTCCAGGAGCCCGTGGGGGAGGGGCGTGAGGGAGGGGACCCGGCCACCTCCCCAGGCCCTGCTCAGCCACCTCCAGGCTGTGTGACCGCGGGCAGCCACGACCTCTCTGAGCTGGGGTGGCATCAGCTCTGAAACAGGGACAGTAATAGACGTGTACGGTGAGGAGCGAGTGAGATGGGCCAGAAGGACACTGACCACGGTGCCCGGCGGAGTGACCGCTCTGCCTTCGTCACCCCTGATTTCCCTTCTGACCGTGACCGCTGTCATCCTGGTCATTCCTGGAGCCAGATTCAGGCTGCAGCAGGTCCGGACAGAGCTTCAGAGCCAGGTGAGCTGGCCCTGTGGGGGCCCAGGGGCCGCGTCTGAGGCAGGTCCCGGAGCCCTGGGGGCAGGAACAGAATCTCAGCGCCGAGGCAGAGGGGCCCAGTAGGGGCTCTGAGCGTGGCAGGCCCGGAACAGGCACAGCCAGGGAACCGACCAAGATGCCGACGTGACCTGGTATGGATACGGTCCAGCACGTGTCATGTGCAGACCATGATCCCGCTCCCTTAGCTCAGAGCAACTCCTTGAGACAAGTGCCACATGTGGGGAAACTGAGGCTCTAAGAAGGGAAGTCTGTGTATAAACGCGAGCTTGCGTCTGTTTGCCTCCAAATCTTGGCTGTCTCTCTGTGTAGAAATCTGGGTCTCTTTCCACTTGCCCAGAAGCAGCCTCAAGCAGAATCCTACTCCCAGATGGAATTTGTTTGACACCTACAGCGTAATAAAAATCTGGAAATTTCATAGAAAAAAGAAATCTCTGATTTTTCTTGAAAAAGCAGGAAATCGGGACACTGCATTCTAAAGTCCCAGATGGTAACCATTGCCGGGAGCCAAGCCCATCTTGAAGAATAGCTCAGGCTTTGGACCCAGAGGTCTGAGTGGCCTTGGGCAAGGGACATACAGCCCAAGGCTCCAGTTGCATCATCTGTATGATGGGTGTTTCCCTAGTGCCTACCTCGAGGGCCGCAGCAAGCAATAGATGAGTTTGACACACGTCAAGTACATACGGCCCCCAGCAAGGGCTATCATCATGTTCACTCTGGTTCTCCTCTGGAAGCTGCCCTCCCCTGCTGCCCGCGGCTTCCTCCTCTGCCCATTATCTGGCCTGCCTTCACGCACCCCAGTCGTTAGAGCCTCTGACCCCGGCACTCCATGATTTGGGCCGAAAAGGAACAGGACTCAGTAGTGAGTCGCAAGTATCCAGGCCAGAAAATTCTCAGTGTGAGTTCCAACCTGGATTGTGCCCTCACTCTGCATATGTGGAACTGCCCACTGCATCCAGGGTACCCTCACCAGCCCATAAATGTATCCACAGGTGGCATGGAGGCTCCCAGTACATTGGGATACAGAGAATAGTCCATGAAGGACCCACCAGTATCCTGGGGGGACATCAACATGACCACAAGGACAAAGGCACGTCACCTTCCATGTCCTCCCACTAAGTGCCTCTGGAGCTCCTGGCTGCTCTCCCCAAGCCATAGCCGGGCCTTCCCGGCGGGAGCTCCAGGCCAGTGGAGGAAGCAGACACCCCTGCTCCACGCTCCTAAAAAGCACTTGTCACCCCCGACAGGACAGCAGGAACGGTCCACCGGCTCCCATGGACACTGTCAGGGGAGCTAAGCAGGGTGCCTGGGTGAACTTGGAGGGAGAAGGAAAGATTGATTTTCAGATTATCTCCCAATCCATAGTTGTCAAGGAAGAAAAAAGACCTAAACAATCGTGAAATTAAATCAAATGAGTTTCTGGATTCTCTCGCCCGCCCACAGACGCCTTCTACGTGTCCCCAGGGAAGGGATGATGAACGGGTTCACTCTGTGTTTCTTCCCCCACCGGTCCCTCTGACCATCCAGGCACCTCCGCAGTGAGCAGGGGCTTATTGTGCTCCCGCTGTGTGCCCAGCCCCGCACTCGGGGCCAAGAATCTGGGGATGAATGGGCAAACAGAACCCCTTCCTCGTGGATCCACTGACCAGGGAGCAGTCAGACCCTCAAAGAGCAGTTACCACCCAGGACTAAGTGCTGTACTGGGGGGAGCCCAGGGCTATGTGGGAACACTCCAAACTGATGGGGGTAGGGAATGGAAAAGCAAGGAGGACTTCCTGGAGGAGGCTGAGCTCCGCACTTTGAATGGCAGCAAGCTGAGTGGAGGCAGGGCCAGAAAATAGGAGGCTCCAAGTAGTAATTTCTCAAGACTTTGGACTTTGTTCTAAGGGCAGTGAAGGATCGTGGGAGGTTTTAATCAGCGAAGTGACACCTGAGCAGATTCGTGTCAAATCTTCACTCTGGCTGCTGTGAGGAGAATGGATTGGAGAGGAGCCATGCAGGGGGTGAGGAGGACAGACAGGACAGTCTGCACCCTTCAGCTGAGAGGAGATGGAGGCCTGGGTTCACGTTGCAGCAAGCAATCACCACGTAGCCAAAAGCACTCCCTCTCTTCCTGCGAGTCTGCCCCCCAGCCTCCTCAGTGAGCCCGCCCTGACCACCCCACTTCAAACTGCAGCCCCTCCCCCAGCTCTTCCAACCCTCCCCCTTATCTCGCTCTTATCATCTTTGAACATATAGTATCATTTACTTATTTGTTAACTGTTTGTTGTCTGTAACACACACACACACACACACAAATGTAAACTCCAGGGCTACAAAGCCTTTGCTGTGACTTCTTTGATGCATCACCTGCACCTACAATGGGGCCTGGCACATCAGAGGTGCTCAGTAAATGCTTGTTGAATGAATGAATGATCACCGACCTAGTCCCCATGATCGTCACCGCCAGCACCATGACAGTCCAGAGAACCAGTGGCCTGAGCTCAGCCCAGAAGTGGGTGTCACCTTTCTCAGTTGCCACTGGGGGTCAGTGGTGGATGGAGTTTGCAGCTGCAGGGGGTAGCAGAGAGCTGGGGAGTGGGTAGTTTTAGGGCTGGTGATACCATTGGGAGGAGAGTCTTGAATTGGAGGTGGAGTTTCAGAGTGCCCCCAGGGGAAGGGACGGGAGAGTGCGGGGGCCAAGCTGAGAACAGGCGCATAGCTGATGGTGGCCGTGAGCTCAGGGAGGTGCTGGGTCTGAGCATGGTCTGGGCTAGGAGGTGAGGAGTGGGGCTTGGGTCCAGGCCAGGGCAGGGATGGGGCTAGAAGGGCAGTAGAAACACTCTGCTCCCCTGTGGGGTCCTCTCTCGCCCGGACCCGTAATATGGGGTGAAGGACTGCCCCCCACTCCTGGCATCCCCCTCACTTGGCACTGGTCTGCGCATGACAACCAGCCAAGGGCAGTGGGTCGATCACCTAGCTTCAGACCCCCAGACTGTTGGGGCCAGCCAGGCACCTGGGAAACCCTGATCTATGCACCCCCCGCGCCCATGGAAACCTGGAGGCCCAGAAATGGCGGGAAATACCTTGGGTCAATTGCCTCCCTTTCTCTTTTTCCTGCCTCAGAAGAGTGGTAGGACCCCGGATGGGAGGTCAGGAGGCATAGACCCTCTTCTTGCCCTGCCTGCCCTCTGTCCCCTGTGCCATTAGGCAAATCATTACACTGGCCTTGAATTCCACCTCTGCAAATTGGACACAAGAGGCAATGTCTTATTCCTTTGAGCGGGCACAAAGCTGCACCCTCCAACTTCTGCTCACATTGGGCATAAACCTTCTGTTTTTCTCTTGCCGGAGGGGACGGAAACTCAGATTAACTGAGGAACCTGCCAGACTCATTCACGTATGTTCTCTTACCTACTAGGACAGTCCTGGGAAGGTTCCCATTTTATGGATAGGGAAACTGAGGCTCAGAGATATGAAGCCATTTATCCAGCAACACAGAGCCAGGGGGACAGGCCCAACTCCTTACCTGCCCCCCCTTCCCCAAAGTGAGAGTTTAACTCCTTCCTGTCGGGCTCCCCTTGGCCCTGCTTGGCCACCTAAGTGGGACCCTCACGTGGCTCTGGGGGGGTTGAGGGGGGTGCAGGGGCACTCCCTGCCCGTTGAGGATGCTTCATCTGCCCTCCTGCTCATGGCGTCCCTTCATGTGGGGGGTGGCCCTGAGTTACAACAGGAAGGGAAGGAGCCCTAATTTGAGAGTCGAATCCTGCCTCCAGCACACGGTGTATAAAGGTGATCTTGGGCAAGGCAGGTTAATTCCCTGGTCTCACTTTTCTTACCTGTGAAGTGGGGTTGATGATAGTATGTGGCAGGGTTGGGGAGAGGGTCATATGAGATACTGCGGAGAATGTTTCTGGTTCCCTTGTTTATTCATTCAAATAGTCATTGAGCACCTACTCTGAGCCAGGCCCCGTCCAGGCCCTGGGGACATGGTCCAGAGCAAAACAAGCCTCATGGGTCTCGGCGGAGAGACAGATGATGTCTGTGATTCAGGGGATGCTAGGTGCTGTGACACAGTGCACTCTGAAGGCACATGAAGGGGGGAGTGATGATGGGGACATAGGGACTTACACAAGGTGGTCAGGACGGCCTCCCTGAGGAGGTGACAGCTGAGCAAAGACCTGGGGGCATTCTGGAGCATTCTTTAGCCTCCATTTCCTAATCCATAAGATGGTATGATAACAGTAGTACCCACCTTAAAAGCCGTTGAGAAGGTTAAATGACTTAGCATGCTTAGAACAATGTACAGGAAAGTTCAACAAATATTAACTATAAACAGTAAAAATAACTCAGTCTCTATAAAATGGAATAAAGACAAGATAGTAACATTCTCTCGTGATCCTACTACCTGGGGATGGCTCCTGTGACGTCCACATTTGGGGACATACCCTGCCTTTTTCCTGTGTATGGAAATGTCTATTATCTATTTTTTTAACATAAAAGGGGATTATACGGTAAGTATTGTTTTGAAACCTGTCTTCTCCCTTTCACAATATACAGCTTTACACAGTCTCCTTAATTGGTCTCTTCTCCTGCAATTTTAAAGACCTACTGTGTGCTGGGCCCTCCAGTAGTTGTGGGCTCTGCCCTGGAAATGTTCCCTGTCCTGTCTGGTGGGCCTCTCTTGTCCATGACTGGTAAATGTTTATAAACCACGAGCAAATACCTGTGTGGCCACATTTGGGCCCATCTTCCCTGTGTCCATAGGATAAACCCACCAAATGGAATTGAATTTCTGGGCCAATGGGTGGGCATATTTCTAAGGTTCTTGATACATGGAGTCAAACTGCCCTCCGAAGGCTCTGCCAATTTATCCTTCCGACCACCGGGTAGAGTTTTAAAGGACCACCTGAGCTTCGGGATGGCAGGGGCTGTGGGCGTGCTGGGCCAGCATCAGGACACACGGGAGCCGGGCACAGGGTCCTAGGCCTTCTCTGGAGCATCTTTACCACTGCTGACGTTGGCTGAGAGGACTCAGACTCTGTGCTAAAGGTAGGACCCCAATCACTAGGAAAACAAGGCAGACTTGTCAAGACTTGACCTTCATTCCATCTACCGTCACTGCCCTGATCTCTGTGTTAGCTCACAGCTGCCACCCTAGGACTGGACAGTTCCAGAACTGGGCAAGACGGGGCTGGGGCCTGAGGGGTCATGTGGTGCAGCAGTGACATGCTTGGGCTCGGAGCCAGCTGGACCTGCATTCAAGTCATGCTGTGCCCCTCACTACCTTAGTATTCTCAGATGAGTATTTATTTTATATTATACAGTAAACTTGACTTTTTTGGCACCCAGTTCTATGAATTTTAGCACATGCATAAATTTGTGTGACCACCCCCACAATCGGGAAACAAAACAATCCCGTAACCCCAGGGAAGTCCTTCCGTGGTCCCAAACCTCAACAACTACTGATGTGTTCTCTCTCACTCTAGTTTCGTCTTCTCGAGAATGTCCTATGAGGTGCTGGGTGGCACAGTCAGATAGGTGTCCGACTCCTGGTTTCGGCTCAGGTCATAAGCTCAGGGGTCATGAGATCGAGCTCCAGCGTGGAGTCCGCGTGAGTTTCTCTTTCCCTCTCCCTCTGCTCCTGCACCCCCCTCTCAAATAGACAAATAAATCTTTTAAAATATTATATAAAGGAAATCATGCTGTAGGTAAGGTTTTGAAACTGGCTCTTTCCCACAGCATAATGCCTTTATGATTCATCCTGGTTGTTGCATGAATAAATAGTGCATTCCTCTTTATTGCGAGCAGTATTCCATTGTGTGGATATACCTGTACTTGTTTATCCAAACAAGTATTTGAGTTAAAGGACATTTGAGTTGTTTCCATGGTCGATGATTATGAATAGGGCTGTGACAAACATTCATGTACAAGCATGGGGTTGCTAGATCCAATGACAAGTACATGTTTGATGTTATAGGAAACTACCAAAGTGTCTTCCAGAGTGGCTACACCATTTTGCATTCCCGCCAGCAAGAGTATGAGAGTCGTTCCTACATCTTGCCAGTCATTCTGCAACCTCGTCCGCACTTGTCACCGTCAGTATTTTTATTTTAGCCATTCTAATGTTACATAGTGGTATCTCACTGTCACTTTAGTTTGCATTTCCCTGATGGCTAAGGGTGTGGACTATCTCTTCATGTGCTTGTATTCCCCCTGTATCTCCTCTCAGGTGTCTAGTCAAGTCTTCTGTAATTGTATTTTCTTCCTATTAGATTTTGAGAGCTCTTTATATATTCTAGTTACGAGTCTTCTGTTGAATATGTGATTTCAGATATTTTCCTCCAGTCTGTAGCCTTGTCTTTTCATCCTTTTACCAGTGCTTTTTGCAGGGCAAAAGTTTTTCATTTTGATGAAGTTCACTCATCAACCTTTGGTTTTGTGGATCACACTTTTGGTGTCACGTGTAAACTCTAAACCCAAGTCATGAACATTTTCTCCCATGTTTTTTTTTAAAAGTTTCATTGTACCTTTTACATTGAGATCTATGATTCACCTTGAGTTAATTTTGTATAAAGTGTGACGTGTAGAGAGACATTTACTTCTCGCATGTAGCCGTCGCTCGTTCCAGAATCATTTGTTGAAATGAGTCAGGCAAAGTGTTCAACTTCTCTGAGCCTCAGTCTCTCCTTCTGTAAGATGGGGTTGGCAACCATAGCACCTGCTTCAAGGGTTCTTTTGTCAGAATCTTCCCCTGTCCCCTCCTGATTTATAAAGTAACCAGGTGCTGGGCGTGTTAGGATTTTTATGTTCTTCACCCACTGTTTCTTTCCTAGTAAGTCTGTAAAGAATAAAAGGATGTTTATCAACAAGTTCCTGATATGCAGTAGGCATACAGCATCTAGGGAGTGGCTGTGGCCAGGCAGCCTGGGTTCAAATCCCAGCTCTGCTACTCCCTGGCTGTGTGCCTCAGAGAAGCTGTTTAACCGCTCTGGACCTCAGTGTCCCCACCTGTAGAACAGGGATGAGGACAGCAGCACCCATGTTTGGGACAGAGTCTGGCATGCACTGTGGGGGACATGTGTTCATTGTCCCCGAGGGCTCTCGACCCTCCTGCCGGGGGTCAGCACCTTGGATGCCGACCTCATTTCCTGCACACATGGAAGAATGTGGGCAGCTGCTTATGAAAAAAAGTGACGGGGAATGGATTTCAAATTGTACATGAAGACTGACATCAGTTACACACACACACGCACACACATACGCATTCACACGCACGCACACGCACACATACATGCCTTGGCAGCAGCTGGTGAATAACCAGCAGCATTCTGGAGAAGAACCAGCTGGGGCTGGATGAGTATCTCCCTGCTGCCCCTCTGTGTGTGGAGCTGCCCAGGTGAGAAGCAGCTGACCACAGATCAGCACACCTGCCCCTGTGACGCATGACAGGGGGAGGGGATGGACGCGCGTGTGGAGCGTCCCCTGCATCCCAATGCATCCAATTTCAATTGCCCCACTTGGTAGCTGGTAACATCTCTGAGGGGTCCCTCTCAGCCCCCACCAGTGAATTTTGAGGAGACCTCATATCTTTTAAGTCAGACCGTCCATCTGAAGCCCCCAGATTTGGTGAAAACCTTCAAAGCCGTTTTCATCTGCTGGGATACCAGACAGACAGAAATGTAATATGATTTATAGTAATATATGTAAAAGGAAACTTGAAACATGCCATAAGAGGAACAGTGCTCATCTCTGAGGAATGCGGTTATGAGTAACTACTACTTTCTTCTTTGGATTTTTCGGTGTTTTCCACAAGAGACGTGCACTACTCTCCGAATCATCTCAAAGCAAACAATACTAGTTAAAAGCCTGCTCTGCGGTTTGTGTTTTCCGCCACCAAGGCCAGGTGCTCGTCCCCCACCAGGTAATCATAAACAGGTGTGATGGACATTCATCACTGGGTGGATGTCAGGACCGGTTGGTACCCAGGTCAGGAACTTTCCAGAAAGGCGGGTGTTACCTGCATCTTCACAACCATGCTGCTGGCCCCTTTGTACATAAACTCCACTGTTCCTGTCCAGAGGATGCTGGGTGGCGCTGGAGGTGGCTGCAGCCAAGGCCACAGTGGCCGTGACTGGCCAGCCTCCGGTGACCCTCATTGGCCTGGGCCCTCGACAAACATGATCTCATTGCACCCTCAACAGCCCTGCAAAGGAGGTGTCACTAGACCTATTTGGCAGATAAGGCAGTTAAGGATCAGAGAGGGGAAGTAACAGGGCTGAGGTTGTACAGCTGGGACGAGGTAGAGTCAAGATCCCAACCAGTGGTCACCAAGGCCTGATGTAAGGCTCCGAAAGCCCCAATAATCTCCATCATCACTCCCCAAGCCTTCTTAAATAAAGTATTACCAAAGGTGAATGTAGCTTTGAGACAAGAGCTCTGGCTTCCCCAGGCCCGAGGTGCCCCCGAGCCCCACCCCTCATCCGAACCCGGGAGCAGCCCAGGGCTCGAGCTCAGGGTGCCTTGCTCCAAAGCCCAGGGGCCTCCCTCCTCTCGGGATAACCTCTCAGATTCAGCCCTCCCTGGTGGGCAGAGAGCCCAGAATCTGGCTGTGCCAGGCCTGTTCCAGCTGAGAGTGGGGAGCAGGGAGGGGTGTGGGGGGCCCTTTGTTCCCGAAAGCATTGATGATGTGGAGCCTGAAGAGGGCAGGGCTGGGATGGGTGATCTCCAGGACAGCTGGTCAGTCAGAAAACCTGCAGGGTGCGTCCAACCATGCCCTTTCTGAGCTGTTCCCTCTTTGCCCTTCCAAAGACCATCTTGGGGAAACCGAGGCAGCCCACCTCAGTCATCTCTCTTGTTACCAGCCCAGAGAGCAGAGCGGGGGTTCTGGCACTCTTAGTGAACTCTGTCCCCACCCCTTCTCCAGGGCCAGTGAGCAGGAAAAGTGGGAACACAGACCCTCAGGCTCCTGGTCCTCAGGGCAGAGGGGCCTGGCTGCAGCAGGATGGGGAGGGGTGGGGAGGGAAAGGGACAGGGTTCGCGCTTGCACTTCACTGAGGGACCCAGGATGAAGATGAAGCTAAGTGCAGCTCACTCAGCAGCTGGAGGGCCCTAATGACATCAGGTTGCAGCTTCTCTTCAGAGGTGCCTCCCTTGGCTGCACCTGGACGGTTACTTGGGCTTCCCATCCTGCTCTCCTTGACCTGGGGAGAGAAGGATCCCAACGTGATGAATCCCAGCACCAGGAGTGAGAGTCACCTGTGGGTTTCAGGTGTCCCTGGAGACTTTAGAAACTAGAGTGGAGGAAGGGCATAGCAATTTATATTTATGGAGGGACGGGAGATTTGTGTTACCTGTGTTCTCGAACCGGCTGCCTCATGACACCTTCCCGTAACCGGAGCGGGGTAGGGATTGTCATCGCACTATCTCCATTTTAAGGATAAGGAAACTGAGGCCCAAAGCAGATGCGACACTGTGGGTCGGGTGACAGCAGCAGCAGCAGAGCTGCCCCTGGACCAGAGTGACCCCAGTGCCTGCCTTGTTGTCACTCTCCTGCTTGCATGTGTCCTGAGGGGTGGGCAGCCTAGAGGCCGGGGCGCCCATTATACAGACAGCAAAACTGAGGCAAGGCAACCTGGGTGACCTGTCTAAGGTTCTGCAATGTACTTGCAGCAGGGCTTATTCTAGAGCCCTGAACACCAGCTTTTCAGTCAAAAATGCGTAATCGATTACATGGCACACTTAGTCTCTGGCTCAGTCTTTAGGTTGCCAAAGAATCACCTGGAGTGGGTACGTCTGTTTAAAATATACATTCCCAGTGACGTCTGGGTGGCTCAGTCAGTTAAGTGTCTGCCCACTGCTCAGGTCATGATGCCGGGGTCCTGGGATCGAGCTCTGCATCAGGCTCCCTGCTCAGTGGGGAGCTTGCTTCTCCCTCTCCCACTGCCCCTGCTCCCCACTCAGGTGCGTGCTCTCTCTCTCTCTCTCAAATAAATAAATAAAATCTTTAAAATAAATAGATAATAAAATAAAAGGCATATGCCCAGTCCCCACCCAAAGACTTGGCTTAGGAGAGATGAGGGTGGGGTCAGGGAACCTGTATTTTACACAGGGCATACCCCCTCACCTAGGTACTTCTGGCAGGTCAAGTGTATGCAGCCCACCCTCGGAGAAGCACTGGCTCAGGGCCCCATACTCAGTTCTGTGGGCGTTTTATATCCAGTGCTTAAGATCAAAGATTCTAGATCCATCCGGTCCCGACTCCAGGACCAGCTCTTCCACTCCCTAGCTTGAACCCAAGGGAAGTTACCTAACCGCTCTATGTCCAGAGTCCCCAGCTGCAAATGGGGATAATAACAGTGCCGCCTCATAAAGCCTTTGCAAAGAACCCTGAGTGAATTCAAACAGAGCATTTAGAATAGTGTCTGCACAGAGCGAAGCTGAATAATGACAATCCTCAGGGGCACCTGGGTGGCTCAGTCGGTTAAGCATCCGACTCTTGATCTCAGCTCAGGTCTTGATCTCAGGGTTGTGAGTTCAAGCCCCGCATTGGGCTCCACACTGGGAGTGGAGCCTACTTAGAAAAAATAATAATAACGATAACGACAGTCCTCAAAACAGCCCTACCCCGTAGAGATCTGAGGCCCACGCCAGACGAAGACATGTGGGCACAAAGATGAAGTAGCTCGTATAAGGACACACACGCAGTAATGAGTGACAGAGCTGGGGCTCGAACTCCCCTCCATCCATCCGGAACACAGCACCCCTACAGACGAGGCTGCAGGGCCCCAACAACACGAGCTCCCTGACCCTGCCCTTCGCACCTGCACCCACAGGGTAGTGCGACACCGGAGGGGGCCAGGAGAGACCACTTCACGCACTAGGCGTAGCTCTCCTACAGAGTCCCAGAGACCTGCGCTGTGGTTGTCAGAGGTGGGAGAGGCTGCGTGGTGTGAATGGAGGTCTCGGTTCTTGGATTCCCCACGAAAGATGTACGCCGGCACAAAGACAGCCAGAAGACAAGTAGCGAGCACAAAGCAGTTCATTAAGGACAGTACACTCTCAGGAAGGGAGAGCGGGCAGCCCCAGAGGTGGCACCTGCCCTGAGGCTACGTACGGGTCCTTTCTTTTTATGTGTGTAGGGTGGGGGCATGTCGTGGTCATGGACAGGATGGTGTCTAAAGGAGGCTGCTTCCAATCATTTGGGGGCCTCCTCCCACAGGTTGGGAGGGGCAGTTTTTGACCCTACAAGGTTGGTACCGGAACTGTCATGGCAGCCTTCCCCCATGGGGGTGGGGCTGAAACCGCAGTGCCAAGGCGGTAGAATGAATGTAGGGGTGACCCTGGGGCACAGGCGGGAGAGGAGAGCCCACGTTCTGTACCTGGGGCTCTTGGTCTGTTAGCCCCCAGGCTCTTGGAAGCCACAAGGCCAGGATGTCGGGCCCCCGGGCTTCTAACGTGTAACGTATTTATCACCGCCCTTGCCTCCAGCTCCTGTCTAACTAACTGCCTCCTCCATCAGTTCTCCAGCTGGTGCTGGCCACGGGCTCCAAACAGCATCCCTCGGGCCGCAGATCCTGTAAGTATCATCGGCTCTGTTGTATCCTAAAGCCGAAGGGAAAGAGCGGTTTGCACTCAGCCTGGAATCACTGCAGACCTCGCTTCCTAGGTTCCCACTCAAAACTGGCAGCTCTATGGATGACCCTGCTGTTTGGTGGAATTGGACCAGTGTGACGTTTTGTGGCTTGTCAAGGCGGCCAAAACTACATTATGAGTGATTACGAGCAGGAGACTTGCCATGCCCCTTCGGTAAGATCCTGATGGTATACAGTGGGCCCTGCCAGGTCACAGAAAACTGCTTCTGGCGGTCCCTACAAAATTGGCTTAGAGAAAAAGGCACCAGCAAGGTCCAGTTGCCAGGGGCCATATTGATTTGCTCCGGCGAGAAAAATACCTCTGGAAAAACAGCTGCAATTGGAGTTACCTCCTTACTGTTCACAATAATCCAGTCATTCTCTGAGATCCATTTAACTTCTGGACAAGTTAATCAGATTGGTTAGCACGTGCATTTAGATGCACCCTTGTTTCTCTCAAGTTTTGATGGTAGCATTAATCCTTATAATCCCCACCACCACCACCACCACACATACACAAATATACACTTAAAAGGAATCATTATCACACTGGGCTCATCACCTTTCTAGGGAGGGGAGGTTCCAGGGATTTCTCCTTCGCCCTTGCTGGGCCAGAGAGCCCAAGTGGGAATTCTACCAGCTGCCATTTACGCCTACTCCAATTATACTTCCAGAACTAGGGAAATAACGGACGTGGCTCACTGAGAGATGAACCTGCAGTAAGACTCCATCTATCACCTGGCCATGGTAGAGCCCCACTTTGGTGGACCACGGTGGCATGTTAGGTCCCCAGGATTTTGCATCCATTCATAGCTGGTATCCAGTAATCTCTAAAAGGTTTGGGTCTGGTCTCTTCTCTAACAGACAGTCACTCTAGTACAGGGAATTGGCAAGCTGGGACCTGTGGGCCAAGTCTGGCCCGTGGCCTGTCTTTGCACGGCCCACAAGCTAAAAATGGTTTCTAGATTTTGAAAGGCTGTTAAAAAGAAAATACCATCTTCGCTGGCCTCTATCCTGGGACCAGTTCAGGGACCAATTCTCTATCAGCCAGGATCTAGACAGAAAATAGGATCACAGAGTAGTTTTAGCAGGAAAGGTTAACATAAAGAATGACTGGCTGGTCATGGGATGAACTGCTAAGAAGTAAAGAGACATCTAAATTAAACAGAAATCGTTCATATATGGAGTTGAGACAACACACACTCAAGGAGTAAACAATTCGAAAGAGCCGCTGGCCCCGGGGCTGAGATTCAGACCTCATTGGAGAGGGTGCGGCTGGACGGTGGGGTCGAGAAGTCTGCTGGGGTCCCACAGGCTGGGGAAGCAGGAAGCTGCCCGCCGTAGGGTCAAACCACCTCGCCAGGCATCTGCTCTCCGAGATGCTGCCCAGCCTTGCTGGGAAATCCACCTCCTGTGTGAGACGGAGATGAGAATCAACAAGCCAGCACATGTGGAAGTCCTAAAGCAAGTGGTGTTTTTCTATGTGTACTGAAGTGTCGGTCAGCCCCCAGGAAATGTCAGATCTCACATCATCACCATCGTCCATCATCAGCATCATCAACATCATTACCTTTGTTACAATTATCCCCGTGGGGAGAAAGCTGACTTTGGAGAAGTGACCTGCCTGAGGCCACCCCAGGGCACAGCCACAGGCTCTGCCTTGGATACATGGAGAGACAGGTGCGGAGAGTAGAAGGGACGGGGCTGGAGTCTCACAGCGAGAAGGGCCAGAATCAGGTCCAAGCGTGCCTCAGCCTTCTCTGGGCAGAAGCCAGGCGGCAACAATAACACGGCTCACCTGCGCCAACATGCACCCCCTCGGCTAGCATTTCCTGCAGCTCCTGTCCTTCCTCCTCCTCCTCCCCCGCCCACCCCATCTGATGCTGATTTAACCTGTGGTTTTATGCTTAATCTCTCATAGTAAATCTCTGTCTTAATCTCCCTTGGGCCACTCAGGCTGTCTTTTTATTAGGAAATAAATAGCGTGGGCAGTCCGAGCCACACTGAGGCCAACACGGGGAGCTTGGCAGTGGGAGAAGAGGCTGTGCGAGTCTGGAGGAGTCTTGAGGCCCTGGAGACAAAGAGAATATGAGAATAATTACAAGACGGTAGGTGTGTGGGCACGGTTTGCGCAAGACACAAAAGCTGTAATAAAATTGGCTTTTGCTGCAAAGGTCTAGGTGAGGTTTTAAATGAGAGGATCAGGTCAGGGATGCTGACCATAGCAGGGATACCAGCTATGAATGGATGCAAAATCCTGGGGACCTAACATGCCACCGTGGTCCACCAAAGTGGGGCTCTACCATGGCCAGGTGATAGATGGAGTCTTACTGCAGGTTCATCTCTCAGTGAGCCACGTCTGGCTTGGGCTTGGAGACAAGAGTCTTTGCCTTAAGTGCCTGCACTGTCGCTTCCATGCTCTGCCACCTGAGGCCAGCCAGGCCCTCTCTGGGCTTCAGCCTCCTTGTCACTGGGGGTGATCCAGCTGTGGTAAGAATGGCCCAGCTTGGAAGGAGGCTCCACCCACAGGCTCCTGGGCTGAAGGCCTCTGAGGAGCCCTGGGGTCAGCCCTGGCCAGCCATTTGCTGTGCGACCTTGGACAAGGGTCTTCCTCTCTCGGGCCTGAGGTATTGTGATCAATAAGAAATATATTTTTGGTCTCTATCCACTGTTTCTGGCACAGTGCTGCAAAAACCTTTGGAATTTCCGACGTTGAAAGCAACCAGGGTGTCTTTTGTTGTGTTAATGAGTTGACTTTCAGAAAGCCCCTAGGTTAACCCAAGGACAGGGCTGGTTGCCAGGAGAAGCAATCTTGTGATTAGAGGGTTAGAACTTTCAGTCCCTTCCCCCGGCTACCTCCAGGGAGGGGAGAGGGGTAGGAGATGCAGTGCCGGAATTGAGTTCATTTCTTGGTGATGTGGAAAAACTCCACACCATCCGAGGGCCTCATCTGTCAAAGAGGGACAAGCTGGACACCATGTTCTTTCCAGTGTCCCAGGTTCGGAGACCAGGCTGGTCCACTCCATGGGAGGAAGGTGTGGGGGGCTTGGATGGGGCTTCTCTGCCCAGCTGCCACCGCCTCACCCCTGCTGCTGCAGATCCCCCTCCTCTTCCTTCTCTTCTCTCTGGGGGCCCCCATATGGCGCCATCCTCATTCCTGCTCCCCAGATGCCGATGGAGATACTTCAGTGTGTCTCAGTCGGATGCAGAGAACGGAGTCTCTCCCTCCAGATGGCAGTGTCCTCCCCTGCTCCAAGCCTTAAACTTGGCTGTGTTAAAGATGAGAACCAGAGGCTCTGACTACTCCTTCCCATAGCTGCCATCCTGCAAACTGTGCTCCGAAAAGGAGGACCACAAAAGAACCAAAAGCAGGGTCTGGAAGAGATATCTGCACACCCATGTTCAGAGCAGCTTGTTTGCAAGAGCTAAAACATGGAAGCAAGCCAAACATCCACTGACGGACGAATGGATAAGCAAGACGTGGGGTATACACATACTGGGATATATTATTCAGCCTTAAAGGGAAAAGAAATTCTGGCATATGCCACAACACAGATGGACCTTGAAGACATGCTAAGTGAAGTAAGCCATCCACACAAAGACAAATGCTGAATGGTTCCACTTAGACGAAGTACTTAGAGTAGCCATAGTCATAAAGACAGAAAGTAGGATGGGGGTTGCCAGGGGCTGGAGGGAGGGGACATGGGCAGATGCTGTGTAATGGGGATCGAGTTTTTGTTTAATGGTTTACCAGATGGTGGTGGTGATGGTTGCAGAACATTAAGAATGTATTTAACACCGCTGAACTGTACATTTAAAAATGGTCAAGACGGGGTGCCTGGGTGGCTCAGATGGTTAAGCGTCTGCCTTCGGCTCGGGTCATGATCCCAGGGTCCTGGGATCGAGTCCCACATCGGGCTCCCTGCTCCTTGGGAGCCTGCTTCTCTCTCTCTCTCTCTCTCTCTCTGTCTCTCTCTGTCTCTCATGAATAAGTAAATAAAAATCTAAAAAAAAAAAAATGGTCAAGACGGCAAATGTTGTATTTATTGTAGGGGAGGAAAACTTTTCTCCTCCTTCCTTCTAGGTTCTTCCCTTGACTGGTCTAATAACCAAATTAACATAAGACAGATTAACAGGAGAAAAACATATTTAATTTCATACGTATAGGAACCTATAAAAATATGAGACACAAAGAAATGACCAAAGCAGGCAGTTTTTATACCTTTTAGACAAAGAAACAATAAATTTATGAAGCATATACAAGACAAAGGGTTTTGGGCTTGGGCAGCAGATTAGTGAGGGAGGAACAAGTTTTGTTTACACAGCCTTCTCTGCCTTAAATTCTCTATCTCTGGTGAAAAGGATGCCCCATGCCCTCCTGGTATAGGGAGGGCACCTTTCACATGCGAGATTTATTTCCTGCTTTCATGGGGACAGAGGAAGTCAGACAGTCCTTCTTACACCAGCTGTTTCTTAAGTAACTTTAATTCAAAATAATCAATACGCCAAAGTGGCACATTTTGGGATGGCACATTCTGCTCCCCTTTAGCATGTTACCACAATTTTTTTAAAATTGAAAAGAAAAAGCAGCACCAAATAATAGCACTACTACTCTATTGATTAGTGAACAGTTACCACCTAAGTACTAGGCACTGCTTTAAGTCATTCACATGAGGGAATTCATCTACTGCTCTCAACAAGCCTCTGAGAAACTATTATCCCCATTTTGCAGATGTGGAAGCTGAGGCACAGAGGAGCTAAGTAACTTGTCCAAGGTCACACAGCTGGTAATGGCTAAGCCAGCACTGGACTAGACACACTGGCCCTTGAATGTTCAATACTGTTACACAAAAGTGGGTTCACCTCTTGGTGGGTGTGGAGCCAAAAGACACATCCAAGCCAAAAACAACAGGAGAATGAAGGGTTTTACTTGCAACAAGCAATGGAGAACACCGGGAATATTTCCCAAAGCAGTGTCTCCACAAACAACAAAGCTGGGGAAGTCTGAAGCTAAGGATGTACACGTACTCATGAAGGGGCTTGCGCGATGGGGAATGCAGTGTGGAATCGAGGCAGGAGTCACGTTAAGGTGACAGAGCCCAGGTCGATGTCACGAGGGTGGCAAGGGTCAGCACCATGAATTCTCTGGCTTTAGTTGGTCTAGGATCTGAGTGCTCAGATGGGGTTTAGCTCCTACAAAGATAACTCACCACAAATGTGCAGCAGGTCAGTCTTCACTTTTGAACCAGCACTGGGAGTTTTACTGTTGATTTGTCGTCCCTGATATGATGAGGTTGCCTCCTGGCCCCAGAGTGGCTGTTTGTTCTTACTTGCTTTCGCAAGATGTCCCCAGGCCCAAGATGACTTTTCTTATGTCAAGAAAGCTACATCTGTCTTTCTTTTTCTGGGGACCTCTAACTCTTTCTGCTTACAATAATGACCCATGTGACAAGTCTTATTAGTCCCAATTTCCTGGACTTTTGATGCACTTGCCCAATGAGACCCCAGAGGAAGGCTCTGGGGAGGCTGGGGTTAGCGGAGAGTTCCACTGGAGGGCGAGGACTGTCCCCATTGGCCCCTTCCGTGCAGACCCCAGAGCCTCCAAGGGGCCATCCCTATGGAGAATGAGCCATACTCAGCCCTCGAGGAGCCACCAAGCCTGTTGCAGTGGGTACTGGGCTCATCCACGGGTGTAAAAGTGGGTTCTGCTTTGGGGGGGGGCTGGACTAGGAGCATCCTGAAGATTCCATGACCCCTTGTTACCGAACCAGGCCCTGGGGCTCTCAAGCAATAGAAGTTGACAGGAGGTCGAATGGGTGGTTTGGGCAAGACTTTATTGGGGCTTATGCTCTCGCACAAGGGAGATAGCACAAGAGAAAGAATCGTCAAGCTGATCTCCCGCGGAGAGGTCAGAGAGTTTCTCAAAGACACTTGAGTGGGGAAAGGGTGACGTGTAAACATGTAGAGGTGGGATTTATTAGCATGCATGTGTCGCATGTCTAATTGGCAATTAAATCTCCACCCCGGGCACATAATTTTTATTAGTATAATGAGGGGGAAAGTGGGTGAGAGGTCAGCACTGGGGTCCATCTTGGCACAGACCGGTTGGTCCTCACCAGTCTTGCTCCGCCAGCCCCTCCTGTGAATAAGCATCCTGCCCCCTCATTCCCACCACTCAAAGGCATAGAGTTTTAGCTTTTTTTTTTTTCCTTAGGGAGGCAGCCAAAGAATGCTGGACTTTGTGGTCAGGGTTGAGGGGACCCGAGTCCAGTCCCTGCTCTGTCTCACTCTGAGAAGGAAAATCACTGAGAGATTCAGAAATTTCCTGCTCTCGGCAAAGGGTGCGCCAGGGCTGTCTGGGTAAGAGAAAGTTCAGGAGTTTGATCATCCTCCAGGAGGCTGGAAGCAGCTCTGGCTGAGCCCAGGGAGTCAGAGGTCAGCTCTTTATCTTGCCTGTCATCCTTGGGAGGGTCATGACCCCAGGGCTGGTCACTACCACCTTCTGGAAGTGACCATAGCTGGGACTGGCTTCCTTCCCTGTGCCTGGCTGGTCCCAAGGGACCTCTCCAACTTGCTTCGCAAATTAGCACTGTCCTAAAAAATCAAAAAATGCAGAGCTGATTTCAGAGCTGTCAAGGGATCGAGGGGAAAGAGGAGGGGCTGGGGAACAGGGAAGAGTGGGGCACTTATGGGTGCAATGCACTGCGCCCTCACACAATTCACCAGTCACCTCGGAGCCTCGGAGCATTGTTCCCATTTACTGCCAAACTCAAAACTGTTCCATCACCTCTTTGCTCTTGATGGAACGTCTTTTCTTTCTGGCCTTGATGCAATGTCTTTTCTCTTTGCTCTTGATGAAATGTCTTTTAAGTGACTTGGGAAGTGAGGGAGGTACCAGCCAGGGAAAGGGAACAAGAAAACCTCTAAAAGTAAAACATTCAACAAGCCTAAGCTTTGAAAATCAAACCTTCCCTCCAGGCTCAGGCCCAGCCCCTTCTGCTGGGTCCTTCTCTGAGTCCCCTCTTCCCTCATTCAGGGGTTCACATTTGGCTTCTGTGCCTGGGCCAGAGCGAAACCATCACCCCGACACCACAGCCCAGCCACTGCCCAGGGAAGGGCCTGGAGTCCAGGCAGCGGGAAAGAGCTGGGAGAGAGGCCAGAAGCCAGTGGGGAAGAGAAAGAGAGAGGGAAGGAGGCTGGGAGGGAGGGGGAGAGAGAGAGGGAGAGAGAGTCAGAAACAGGAGGAAGAATGACAGAGAAGAGAGAAATAGGGAAAGAGACAAAGAAGGAAAATTAGCTGTGTGAATCCCTTTGCCTGGGGCCCTTCCTCCTCGCCAGCCCCTCTGTGCTCTGTCCCTACCACCCACCCCACCTCTTCTGTGATTCAACAGCTCTCCAGTAAACAGAGACTGATCATAGCTAGGCCCAGGGGACTCAGTAAGCCCGCACAGCAGGTGTTCAGTAAAAGGTGGCTCCTACATCCCCTATTCTCAGGGAAAGTTTTATCAGAAGGAACATGGGCTGTGCCCAGTGGGGCCTGAGGGAAGCATCCAGAGGAATCAGGGTCCATCCGACACCTCCATCAGCTCATCCAGAAAACCAGGACTGCTTTCAGGTGTTAATTTCTTATCAACATTTTGATGTTTCATTTATGATGTAGGATTTTCCCAAGGCCTCTTGAAATACAGAGACTGGAGTAAAGAATTTAATGAGGCATCAGGCCTGTGGTTCCTGAACAGCACTAAGGACTCTGTGCCCGGGAGGCTGGGTCTGTTCTCGGAGCAGGAATCCCACTCCCGCAGGTCACAGAGGGGAGGGATGGCCCTCAGCTGTGGGATGGGAGCTGGAGTCAGGGACTCATTGCACAGGAAGGCAATGTGAAGTCGCCTGGACATATATAAACACACAAAATAGCTGGAATGGGGATGATAGTTCAGACTTTTCAAAGCACCTATTAGGTACGCAACAAAGATTTATTGAATGAATGAAGGACATCCCGTTCACAGATATGACTTGGTGGCAGGGACGGTGATGGTGAGGATGCTGATAGTGGTGGTGGTGGTAGGGATGAGGATGAAGATGATGAGGAGGATGATATTATGATGATGGTGGGGGACCGTGATGATGATGATGGTGAGGATGAGGATGATGATGATCATCATGGAGATGGTGGTGGTGACGATGAGGACAGTGACAGTGACTACAGTTGTGCAGACAGCAGCGAGGATGACTGTATCGGGCAGTGACACACATGTACCAGGCAGTGTTTGAAGCATTCTACAAACATTAACACATTCACTCTTCCCAACAACTCTAAAAAGTCAATATCAATATTATCCCCATTTTGTAGATGAGAAAACTGAGGCATAGAGAGGTTAAGTAACCTGCCCAAGGTCATGTGGTTGGTAAGTGTTGGTGTTGGGATTCCAACCATTCTGGCTCAAGTCTAGGTATTTACCCTCAATGCTGTGATAATGAGAGTAAAGTAAGGGAGTTAGCAAGAGCGCCCAATCACGAGTAGATGTTGACAATGCGCCAGGAGCTGTTCTCAGCACTATCATCTCATTTAATTTTCACTGTATTCCTGTGACAAAGGTAAAATTTCAGGACAGATGGAAAACTGAGGCTCAGAAAGGCAGAGTAAGTGGTCCAGTGGCTCAGTGATGAAGCTGGAATTTGAACATAGCTCTGTTTGGACTCCAGAACCTGTGCTTTTAACAACTGGATGTCACAAGGTACTGTCGGGAGTCCCTCCCTGGAGTTGGAACTCAGGATCAGGCTCAGTTTTGCTCCTCACTTACTGTGTGACCTTGGGCAAGCTGCTTGCCCTCTCTGATCCCCATCCCATCCCTCCCAATTGGCACTCTCCCATTTTACAGCTGCCTTGTGGATCCTTCCCCTCTTCCCCTCCCCCATATGCCACATGTCCCTCTAATCCACTCATCCAAAGCCAACTCCCCAGATGCTTACCCCACCCCCACTCCAGGAAACTGCCCACCTGAGGTCACAGTTCCTGGGTCCTCAGGTCTTGTGAAACATCCAGCCTCACTCCCAGTAATCGGAGTATAAACCATGGTAGCGGTACCAGGCCTTTTTCTCTCTTGTCCTCCCCGCCCCCACCCCCATACACGCCATCATTCTTCCAGCATAGCACAGAGACCAGAAGCGCAGGTGCTGGATAATAGACCCAGTCTTGAGAATCTCAGCTCTGCTGCTTTCTGTGTGATCTCAGACACGTTTCTTTACCTCTCTGAGCCTCAGAAATATGCCTGCCCATTGTGGAGAGCAATGCTACCTACTTCATGGAGTGGTTGTAAGGATTAAGTATAATAATGTAGGATAGGGGCGCCTGGGTGGCTCAGTCGTTAAGCGTCTGCCTTCAGCTCAGGTCATGATCCCAGGGTCCTGGTATCGAGCCCCACATCGGGCTCCCTGCTTGGTGGGAAGCCTGCTTCTCCCTCTCCCACTCCCCCTGCTTGTGTTCCCTCTCTCACTGTGTCTCTCTGTCAAATAAATAAATAAAATCTTAAAAAATAATAATAATGTAGGATAAAGTATGGGAGTGGTAGAAATTCTCGACTAATGGTAGCTATAGTATTATTATTGTCTGCCCCTCCTCCACACTCAGCCTCCCCCACCCTGGCTCAGGCTCCCATCTCATCTCTGTCCTTGGCTAATGACATGGTCCAGGTCCCCTGCCTGAGGTGACCACCCCCCCCCCCCGGCCCACTCGTCGTCTCTCTTGCTCAGTGCTGACCTTCCTCTTCTTCAAGACTCCAGGGCTCCCACTACAAAGTCTTACCCTGGCATTTGTGGTCCTACCTCTTTGCCCCACCAGCCCCCACCAGCCACAGCTCACATCAATCCCCTCCTGGCCACCCGTGCTCCAAGTGACAGTGGCCCCTGGGTCCCTCACGGGGCTTTCCCACTGCTAGCCCTTTGTTCAGCCTGTTTCCTGGGCTGAGAATGCTCTTGTGCTTATCTCCATATCCCATGTAAATGTCAAGAGCCAGCTTGAGTCTCCTCCAAGAAGTCTGCTTGGATTTCTTACCTTACTCCTGGGCCCCACCACATTCTCTCACTGAGTTCTCCCTCTGTTTCCCCATCCCAATGTCCAGAACAATTCCCTGGTCTGTGCTCATTTATAGTAATTATCACAGTCCATTCAAATGTTCAGTTTATACACACACACTGTATTATTCTCTGCTTCAGATGTCCTTCCAGCAAGAAGGAGGCCCTATACTCCCTCCCCTTGAACGTGGAGTGGCCTGTCCATGCATCAACCGTGGAGCATGGCAGAGGTGACGCCATGCCAGTTTAGAGCCTCACCTGTAAGGGTCTGGCAGTTTCTATGCTGGTCTCTTGAGCCCTGAGCCTCCATGTGAGAACTCCCTCTAGCAGGATGCCACCATCCTGGGAGGAAGCCCAGGCATGTGGAGAAGTTCTGGAGGAGAAGGTGCCATGGGAGAGAGAAAGAGAGCCAAGAGCACCAGAAGGCCAGCCAGGTGGGGGAAGAGGCCATCTTGGAAGGGATCCTCCCACCCAGTGGACACCAAGTGGCCCAGCTGAGCCCTCTCAAATTCCTGACCCACAAAATGGCAAGCAAAATAAAATGGCTGTTTTAAGCCACTAAGTTTTGTGGTAGTTTGTTATGCAACATAAAATAGCTAGGACAGAATTCTCTTCCCCAGCTCAGAAGAGCTCAGCTCCTTCTCATCCTTCACTCTCTCATCTCCAACATCACCTCCTCAGGGAAGCCCACCTTGACTTCCAGGTGAAGTCAGACCCACGGTTCCGTGTGCTCATCATACCCACTCCTCCATCATGGTGTGTGGTCACCCACGTGCCCTGTGTGTCTTTGAATCCCCTCGGGCTCCCCCTCTAGACTGAGCTGCCCTGCCACATCAGCAGCCCCGGCACACGTCAGGGCTCAGGGATTGCTTGTGAAGTGAATGGGCCTGCCTGTCTGAGAGGTGGTACTGTCTGTCCCAGCCCCACACTCAGGGTGTAGGCAGGATAATGGGCCCAGTCCTGTCTCCCAGATCCCTCCTAATGACAGGATTCAAGGGGCTTGGTCCCTCTGCCAGCCCTAAGCTCTACCTCCGTGGAGGTGGCCTTCCCAGGGGAGGGCACTGCCAGGACTGGGCTGCCGGGCCAAGGAAGAGGCTTCAACCCCTGGCTGCCCTCCGTGCCAGCACCCGCTGACTCTGTACCATCTTCTGGGAGCCTCCGTGGCTCCTCCAGGACCACCAGCAGCAACTCCATCCAGCGGCCACCTGAGGGCCTTTGGCCACACTCGGTGGCCTTTGCGTCTTGCCTCCTGCCCTGTTCACTGCCACCACCTGGGAGGCAGGCACCCCCCACCCCCGCTCAGATGCCCCTTCCTGGCTGCATGGCTGTGGTGAGTCACCCAACCTCTCTAAGCCTCAATGTCCACCTCTGTGAAATGGGGATAATCATGCCTACCTTGCAGGTTGATGAGAAAATCAGAAATGGGTGCTGGTAAAACGCCTGACACAGCATCTGGCAAATAGTACATGCTCAATAAACACTGGCCTTCCCACATTGGGAAAGCCTGCAAAATACAGAGATAGAGGCAGGAAGTGAGGCCCAGCCAACAGGGGTCCATGGGCCTGGGAAGGGAGAGGTCATCCCAGCTGCATCGGGGCAGACTCTGGGGGCACTGGCACCAGGCCTTGGGGCACAGGGTATACTTAAAAGTGAGAGACAGGGGGACGCCTGGGTGGCTCAGTCGATTAAGCCTCTGCCTTCGGCTCAGGTCATGATCCCAGGGTCCTGGGATCGAGTCCCACATCGGGCTCCTTGCTCAGCAAGGAGCCTGCTTCTCCCTCTGCCTGTCTCTGTCTGTCTCTCTCTCTGATAAATAAAATCTTAAAAAAAAAAAAAAAAGGAAGTGAGAGACAGAGATGGGCAGAGGAGGACGGGCACTCTTTGGCAGGGAGAAAGGCATGCGCCAAGGCAGAGAGGCAGGGCTTGTCTCCAGGGTAGAGACCCCTCCATTTGGCCCGAGCGTAGGACTTGTGTGGGGCACGGGAGGACCACCTAGTGCAATACTCACATTTCACGGATGGGGAAACCAAGGCCTACCAAGGTTAGGTGACTTCTCTAAGCTCACACAGGTGGCAAGTGACAAACCCAGCACATGAAACCAGGCCTGGGCAACTTGGGAATTCTCCCTTTGCCAAGACACAGGTCAGGCCCGCGCAGGTGAAAGCAGAGACTCAGCTCAGGGAATCTCAGGGCTTCAGGAGGTCGGTGTTTTTCTAACAGCTGAAGTTCCCAGACTGTAAGTGTCAGTGTCTGCTGGAGAAGCAGGTGGAGGGCATCATGAAAAGCCCAAGCTTTGGGCTTTTAGATGCCACTGGGGTGGGTAAGGGGGTCCTGTCAGGCCTGGGGGCTTGAAGGTGACGCCCAGACTGTGACTTTGAAATCCTCTCTGCATCCTGCATGAGGCATGTGGGAGGTCCTGGTGCATTTCGCAGGAGCCCCGGGAATCGTCTGGCCTTAGGTAAGAGCAGGTGTTGTTAACCTATGGTTTGAGAATGAGAGGGTGAGGTTCAGGAGACCAAAACCCCCTGAAATTCGGTCAAACTTAACAACACTACAAATACAGACACAGACAATTCCAAATTCTATAATGCTGATTATGTTCCCACGTGCCACCTACGGAGGGTGGATGCTGATAAACCAGGTGCTCCGTTCTCCTGACCAGCTGGCTGGGTTTGGACCCTCACAGGTGGGGCAGGAGCAGGGAGCTGGATTGTTCTGCATGAGGAAGAGAGAACCTGAGGCTGCCAAAGGCCACCAGTGAAGGGGAGCAGGGGAAAGCAGGAGGGATAGGAGGGGAAGGCCACCATGGTCACAAATCAGGTCACAGAGTGTGCCATGGGCAGGGACTTGAGCCAATCATTTCTGGAGTGGAGGGAGAAAACGGGACCCTGGAAAGGTAGCCCAAATCTTATGATTATACAAGTGTACATTTTCCTAAGGAGAAAATCCATAATTTTGATCAGATTCTCAAAGGGGTCTGTATTTGTCAGGACAGGCTAGAATGATGCTTAGTAACAAACATCCCCAAATCTCCCCGGCTAGGAGTTTCTCTCTCTTTATCTCTCACAAACTGCACTGAGGGCCAGGTGACATCAGCTCCACAGTCTCCCATGTGTTGACCTACACTGGTCCAGGCGCTTGGAGCCTATGTCTCAACCATCTCAACATGCTGCCTCCATGATCTCTGACAAAGAAGAAAGAGCCAGAAAATCTTGCAGGGGCTCTTCACTGCTGTGACACACATCACTTCTACTCACCATTCCCCAGCCATAAATAGCTGCGTGGTGTGCCTAACTGCAGGGGAAGCTGGGAAGACTTCCACGCGCCCAGAAAGGGGAGGAGAACTGGATAGGGATGAGTACCAGTTATGCTGGGGACCCTCCAAAATGTTAGCAACATTAGGATGAAAGCAGTGAGTCCCAAACTCTGATTTATAGACCACCTTTATCAGCTCTCTCCTGAAAGCTTTTGGGAAATGCAGATCCCAGGCCACCCTCTTAGTTACATTCTAGTGTCACTGAATCTGTATTTTTAACAAGTCTCACAGGTGCAGAACGGGTTTGGCAATGCCTGGAGTGGAGGGTCTTCTGATCGCAGGGCTAGGAGTTGCCCTAGAGGTCATCACGGGTTTGCATCTTAAAAAACCTCCAGCTGACTTGCTCTCTTCTCTCTACATCCTTCATCCTGCCATGGAATTACAAAATGGAACTACAAAGCTCTCTGCAAGGATGACACCAGCTATCACTCAAAATTCCAGAACCTAAGCCTACGTTCCTCCTACCAGCATTAGGATGGGGCCCATTTTATTGGTGGGACAACCGAGGCACAGAATGCTATACTAGACCTGGGATTGCTGGCTCTCATCCATGTCTGGTCTAAGGAAGAAGCCAGTCTCTTACCCTGAATGCCCTAAAGTCCATTCCCAGGAGATCTCTGCTTGCCTGGTATTTTCCAGGGCAGTGGGCCTTTAAGACACAGGTGCTCAAAGGTGCTCAAATATCCCCCGTTCTGGCCAGTTCTCTTTGTGGCTGTTGTTTAATTCCTCTGGAGAACAAGATTAGAAAGACAGTGCTAATTTAATTTCCCAGAATGAAAAAAGATAAGACAGTAACAGAGGGTGATGAAGCGCTGGGAGCACGTAATTCACATCCCAAAACCAGGCTCCTTGCATCACGACAGCTCTCCCCACGCTGGAGCTGATTAAGCCAGAACAACTGCAGTTAATTATCTTCCTCTGTCTCCAAGGGAGGCTGGCTTTCCAGCCAAGCGGTGCGCATGAGGGGGTGTGTAACTGGGCAAATGAGGTTAAGGGAAGGAGGGAGCCAGGGTTTGTAGACCCCTCTGGGGCTCACAGATCGCCATTATGGTGGGGGTGGGGGTGGGCACATGGAGGACACGTTCATTAGTTAGTGGGTCACCAATGAACCTCCAGGGCTTGGAGTCCAGTATTCCTGGAAGTTGTTTATGGGTCCCTGAAAGTGGGTTCACCACTGAGCCTAACAAGAGGCTGTCAGGCTGGGCTGGATCCAGAGTGCAGGCAGCAACATCAATTGTGTGCACAGGAAAGCTCCTCTGTGCACGTGGGGGCATTCATCTCCCTGAGCCCAGGAGGTTTTCATCCCTGCACACAGGAATGTTGCCCATCAGCTAAGCAAGGAGTCTTTTCATGATACCTGTTGGGGTGCGCTTTGGTGGGAGGGCATGTGGGAATACTTGGGGGCTGGTTTAGCTCTGTACACGTAGTTAGAAGCACCCATATTATACAGCCATGGGGGTAATTCCCTGCCCCGCTGCTAACTAGCTGTGTGATCTTGGCCAAGTTTCTTCCCTGAGCGGGACAGTAATAGCGCCCCCATTAGAGAGTTCTGGTGAGGCCTTAAGAGATGGTGCCTGGAAAGAGCCCAGCTCAGCACCCAGCCCACAGGAAGGGCTCCCTGATCATGAGCTACCATCGATGTCAGTATGGTGAGGATCACACGACTCCTTCACTTGATCTTAGCCAAAAGACCAAGAAGCGATGAGGATCACGCGGCTCCTTTCCGGGTGAATGTAGGGGGTGCGTTTACCCATGAACACAGAGAGTGGGCTCACGGTGCCAGGTCATCA
Source organism: Mirounga angustirostris (assembly GCF_029215605.1). Classification (NCBI taxonomy): domain Eukaryota; kingdom Metazoa; phylum Chordata; class Mammalia; order Carnivora; family Phocidae; genus Mirounga; species Mirounga angustirostris. Next base: position 168,219,521 of record NW_026991712.1, read on the forward strand.
TCACAGCGGCATCTGCGGCCTCAGGGAGAGACCTTTCTGTCACATCCAAGGCCCCATCCCACCTCCCTTTGTGGCCCCAACGACGAGAACTCAGTGTCTGGCAGGAGGGATGGAAAGAAGGTGGAAAGCTGTTCCTCCAGGGCCAGAGACTCTGACTTTTTGCAAAGCTGGACCCACTTTGCTGGAACTGAAAACAGTTTGCAGCAACAGGAAAGGAGGCATCCAGGAGAGAGCAGGAGTCCCAGCGCTGACGGGGGACTGACGGTGGCAAGTGAATTAAATGCAGCCGAAGCTGAACATACCTGCCAGGGAGCGGGCTGCCATTCTCACGAAATGAAGAATCTGCTGGTCGGGAGGGAGGGAAATCCCCACCGTCCTGAGACGTCGTGGCTGAGTTTTAATGTCCTTTTTTGCGGAGACTGAAATGAAGACAGCTGCTCTGGGGGCCTGGAAGAGAGGGATCCTGGGCTCTGGGTCAGACAGGGCTGGGATTTTTCTGGGGGTGAGGGGGAGGGTGGAGTCGCAAAGATGAAAGGGATTTGGGGCTAGGAAGGCTGGACCAGATCTGGGTTCAAGAAGTGACCTTGGCCATGAGTGGCGGCGGTGGGGGGGTGGTTCAGGGAACAGGAGCAGGTGGGAGTGAAGAGAGCGAGGAGGTGCTGAGCAAAAGGCTCAGGATCAGACTGTGAACAGGGGACAGTAGAAGGTGGTGCCAACTGTGTGAGGGGCCCAACCCCAGGTCACTGTTGGGCTCCATGGCCCCTCAGAAGTCTGGGCATTGTTCTGGACTGAGGAGATGGAATGAAACCACACTGACTCGGAGTCAGAGGATCACAGAGAGTTGGGGATGAGAAAGCTCCTGAAAAGAGCCAGCCCCGTAAGTAGATATAAGGATTCCCAGGTCTAAAGATGGGAGTGATTGGGCGCCTGGGTGGCTCAGTCGTTAAGCATCTGCCTTCGGCTCAGGTCATGATCCCAGGGTCCTGGGATCGAGTCCCGCATCGGGCTCCTTGCTCGGTGGGAGGCCTGCTTCTCCCTCTCCCACTCCCCCTGCTTGTGTTCCTGCTCTTGCTACCTCTCTCTCTGTCAAATAAATAAATAAAAATCTTAAAAAAAAAAAAAAAAAGATGGGAGTGATTTGCCCAACACCTCTTGAACCATTGCATTCTTTTCAGCAAATATTCGCAGACCTCGTTCCTGAGGCAGAGTGCAGTTCTCCACCCCTCTGATGTAAAGCTTGGCCACGTGGCTTGTTCAAGCCAAGACAATGCGAAGGGACATGACTTCGCCGACTCTGAGCCAAGTCCTTAAGAAGGCGTCCTGTGTTTCTGCTTACCCTCTTGTGTTTGTGCCATTTTGGAAAAGAAGAGCACGTCTCAGGAGCCACCGATCCACAGAGGATGAGAGACACATGGAACAGACCGGAACCCCACCCAAGGCACATCCAACTCGTGCCCCGGGACAGGCTGCTCCAGCGAGTCCCCAGATCCACGAATAGGACAGACAACCGCCTGACGCTGTAAGCTACTATGCTTCAGGTGGTGTTTTACACGTCATCACGGTGGCGATAGCTGTGGGATATTTTGACTTATAATGAATACATATTTGGTCTTCAGCCCCATTCCTGGCACCGAACTCCTAAAACTCCTGGAATTGCATTAGCGAAGAGAAAGATAAATGTGACTTTTGTTATGCTACAGGTGACCTTGGGAACACATCTAAGGATGGGGGCTGGTAGCCAGGAGAGCCAACCATGTGACGAGAGGGCTGGCACTGTCAGTCCCACCCTCCTGACCTCTGCGTGGAAAGAGGGGCTGAAGGCTGAGTCAGTCACCAATGATTTAATCAAGTATGCCTAGATCATGAAGCAGCCGTAAAAACCCAGAAGAACAGGATCTGGAGAGCTTCCAGGTGGGTGAACACCTTGAGACTTGGGGACAGGGCCTGGAACCTCCATGTCCTTCCCACGTACCTTGCTCTCTGCGTCTCTCCCATCCGGCAGTCCCTGAGTTATATCCTCTTATAATAAGCCAGCACTCCGGTAAGTACGATGTTTCTGATGAGTTCTGCGAGCCACTCTAGCAAATTAATTGAACCTGAGGAGGGGGTCGCAGGACGCTCTGATCTACTGTGGTTTGGCCAGAAGCTCAGGTAACAACCTGTACTTGAGATCGGCATCTGAGGTGGGGGGGCAGGGAGGAGTTGTTGTCAGACTAAGCCCTGAAACTGTGCCATCTGATGCCATCTCCAGATAAAGCTGAGTTGCAGGACATCCAGCTGGTGTCGGGGAATTGCTCACGGTGGGGACAACACCACACACGTCAGAACTGGGAGCAGAAACTGATAGACAGCCACACAGCAAGTCAGGGCCTGAGCTGGACCAAATCCCAGGCTGCCCACAGAGAGCAAAGGACACCTCTGACACCTCGGTCCCACCAGGACATCAGCCTCTGACAACATCGTAGCTCACTCAGGTCTCACTCTTAAGAGGCGGTGTTGGCCTCTCCCATGGGGTTTACCTTCCCAGGAGGCCCCTGCTGAAGGCTCAGTGCTCCCTGCGCCGGTCTCTCTCCATCAGCCCCAGCAACGGGTCCCTCTCAGACCCCCCCGTGACCCTGCATGACAGTGGTGGGGTCAGCAGCTGCTGTGAGGCAGGGCAAGCCCGGGAGGAGGGCTGGGTGGCAGGACAGGAGGAGGGGTGCCCGACAGCTGGCTGGTCACATGAGGGAGAGAGGGGCAGGGGCGTGAGGCCGCCCCCCAGGGACCACTCCTCTGCAGGGACGAGCTCAGGTGTGCAGTGAGCAGTGGGGATGGCCCCTGCTGCACGCACACTTCTCTGTGACCCCAGGCTGGTGTGTCTGCTCTGAGCCCAGGAGAGTGACATGGCTCCCAGGGCCGCAGAGGGGAGTGACACAGCCTGAAACATGCACCGTGCCTGGCCCAGAGCCTGGCGTATGAAGGCCCCGGGTAGACGGGGCTCCCTCCTGCCCACCCCTCCCGGGGTCCAGACACTCCAGCCCAGGAACGTGGGCCCCACAGTCACACTTGGGTCGTGCTCCAGTGCCCCTGTCCATGGGACCCTGGGCGAGCCCCTCCCCTTCCCCAGGCCTCAGTTTCCTCATCTGCAAAATGAAGATAATAACAGCACCTCCTTCCTTATCAAGGCGAAGACAGAAAATCCTCATAAAGTCCCCGGCACGGGGATCAAAGACTGCATCAGACGAAGTAGGCATCACCCCAAGCTGGGAGGTCTATAGGCGCCTTTTAAGCAGTGAAGCCCTGCATCCACAGAAGCGTTGTTATTCCTACAATTATCCTTCACCCCAGGTGTCCCCTCCAGAATTTCACATGGGAGGTTTGTGGCCGCCCATCTCCTGCCCCTGACACCTTCTCTCTCCCATTCCATCCAGCTTTGACAGGGCGGGTCTAGCTCTCCGTGGAAATGGATTCTCTGTTCACATAAAAATCTCATGGAAAACAGTAATATCTTCAAACTGATTAATGACGAGAGCAAAAAAACTTCAGTATTCTTCCATTATGCCTTTACAAACAAACAAGCTGTCCCTATATATAAGAGGCTCATTAAAAACTATTTGGCAAGGGGTACCTGGGTGGCTCAGTTGGTTGAGCATCCAACCCTTGATCTCAGCTCAGGTCTTGGTCTTGGGGTGGTGAGTTCAAGCCCTGCGCTGGGCATCGAGCCTACTTAAAAAAAAAAAAAAAAAAAAAAGACCATTTGGCAACACATGGCTCCTCCTTTTAAGCCACATTATGTCAAAAGCAGTTTCCTCTCCACTACCTGTTACCTTTTGCCTTTCTCTTCTTTGAAATGAGAGAAGAGAGACAGCTGGCTCTCCTCTGGGTGAAAGGCTCTGGTCCTTTGCTCTGCGAGCTGGGGTGCTAGTGACTTTCTCCCCCACGAACACACACACTCACACACACATACCCAAGCACGTCTATGGCACAGATTTGGCAGCAGCCCTCACAAGTCCCGCAGGCAGACACAGGAAACAAGATGATGCCCGGAGCCAAGGACCTGGAAATAGGGCTTTCAGGATGAGAGTCTCAGTGACCAGGGGCCTCCACCTCTCCTCTGAGCAGAAGCAGGGGCTGACATACCTGAGACTGTTGTCTGGTGGTCAGGCTTGGATCACGGCTGTGGAGTTGGTAGCAGCTGAGAGGCATGGCAGGCAGGGTGGGGGGGCTTTCAGCTCCTCCCCACCCCTGTGAGGTCTGACATCTTAAAATTCATGGCATCACAGCATCTCAGGGCTGCAGGGATTTCCCTAGGCACTTACTGATAACCTGCGTGGCAGGAACAGGATTTATTACGGTGTTTGTATTTGCGGCCATTCACACACACACACACACACACACACACACACACACACGAGAATGTTATCTTTACCCCCCAGCTTCTCCTCTTCCCCTGCCCTCCAAACAAGAATGTTATCTGTGGGAGATGGTTTCTGATGTGTGTGTCCACACGTGCATGACGCCCCAGCAGGGGAATCAGCAATGGAGAGAGAACCAAAGGAGAAACCAGGAAGACTATAGTGATCGTTCCCATAATGAAATGGGGGAGGTGAGGGGGAGCCTCGGGGAGATTTGTGCGAGGCTGCGCAGCTCCCTGATGCTGCGGGATGGGGCCCTGAGAAACTGTTGTGTGGGATGCACACTGCATCTCCGTCAGTTCTCTTCAGCCAATGGAAGCAAAATGGGAATTCCTTTTTAAATGACTGTTGGTTTGGTGACGCCCCTGAGTTGAGACTGGGCCGCACAGACCCCTTTATGAGGTCACGAAGGATGCAGAGCTTTTGCAGAGCTTTCCCCAAGGGCAGAGGCGGGGCTGGATGCGGGATGTGTCGCCCGGTGCCCAGGACCTGGCCTGTGCAGTTGGGGGTGGGGTGGGGTGAGGGACACTCAGCCAATAATCGCCAAACAAACGGAGAAAGAGGAACAAAGAAGTGTCTACTTTTAGGAGTTCATTTTCTAGTCAGAGAGTGTGTGGGACAAAAGTAATGAATAAAAGATGGTCCTGAGGAGAGTGAGCAAGTTAACGCTCCCTGGGCGCCGCACCAACAGCTTCTCCACCTCCATTTTGACCTCAAACTTTCTAACGGACTCAAGTTCTTGCCAGCCTATCTTTTAACTTGGGAGGAAAAAAAAAAAAAAAAAAACCCGGCAGACAAAGCATCCTGTGATGGGAACCGCAACTCCCCCCTCAAGCAATAGGGACGGCCCTGACCCCAGCAAGACCCCACGTGACTGACAAGACAGTGACCCACTTGACCTTCACTGTCCCCCTGATCGGACCCACCGGCCTGTGTCCCACATTCTCCTAATACAAACCTGGAGGTATTTTCAGCACTTCGGAGACAGTCTTTAGGACACTAGTCCCCTGTCTTCCCGGTGTCAGCCTCACTGAAATAAGTCCCTTTCTTGTCCCACCACCGCTGTCTCTCTGCCTTTGGATTTTGTCAGGGGCCAGTGGTCCAACCTGGTCTGTTTAGGGGCCCCAGAGCCACCCTTGGGCCACAGTTACGTGGCTAGAGTCTGGTCGGTGGGTGTCACCTCCCCCCCCCACAAATGAAAAAACAGACAGACCCAAGGTCACTCAGCCAGGCAGGCTAGAGCTGGGCGCAAACTCCACCCGCCTAGCTCCACAGCCACACCCTCTCTACCCACGCTCGGGGGCAGAAGAGGGAGAGGAAATGTACAGCTTTGGGGGGGCTAGGCAGGCTTGAGGGGAAGGTCACGTGAGCTGAACTTGGAAGGAAGCTAAGGATTCTGACAGGCAGAGGTGATAGGACTCGGGTCATAGGGGAGGGAGGGACATTCCAGGTGGAAGAAGCCACAGGCAGAACAGCCAGGAAGTGAGGAAGCCTAGAGCGTCTTGGGGAAGAGACAGAAGCGGGGCTTGGTAGGATCAGCAAGGGAGACATAACTGGAAAAGCAGGGAGGGGTAAAGTCCCTCCAAGGTCAAGACCCTACACAACTCCCCCAGCCGGCCTGAGTCAAATGTACTGACTCAGAATCTGAATGCTCAGATCTGTTTTTTCAGCCCTTCAGACTCTATTTACTTCCCCCGCTCTGTCAACTAGTAGCCAACTCTTGGCCCTCCCGTGGCACCCTGACTTCTCCTCTAGGCCCCCAAATTGGCACGTCCAGCCTCTGCAGGCCCTGCAGACTCCACCTGGGCCTCCCCTAAGCCCATCACCCAGCCTCCTCTGGCTCTGTGCCCTGGACTGCTCTGAGCCAAGTCAGGGCTGGGGTCAGTGACAAGAGTGGCTATTTTGAGATGCTCACCCCTCCTGCCCATTGTCCAGATTAAAGCCACATCTTCCCACACACCATCAGAACGAGCCATTCCCCTGCTCACCATCCACCAACAGCTTGCCATCCCACCATCCATGGCCATCAAAGCTGTCCATGCTCCCCTACCTCTCACCACCACCACCACATCTCTCCTGGCATTCCCACCATGGGAAGAAATACAGTTCAAGCTGTGTGGGCGTTGACCTACCATGCCTAAGTTACCCACCAGCCCCCGCCATTGGGCACAGACCAAGGCTGCAAACGATGCCTCTGTCTGATCACTACCAGGGCATCTCAACATCTGCTCCCCCAGCCATGGCCCACGTCACCGTCATTTGCTTGTGGCCTACACTGTCTCATGGAAGTCGGGCCTTATGCTTTCCTTTAGAGCATCCACTGGGCATGGCCATTACTCACTCTCTGAGACCTAGCTCAGGGCACTCCATCCCTGTCTGTGCCTGAGTTAGAGGGAGTGCCTATGTCAGCTCGGCGGGCACACCCAGCATCTCTGGGGGAAGGAGGGCAGTTTCTGGCTGGTTGGCAGCCAGTACCTGCCAGACGCCTGGGTTTCCACCGTGAGCCCACTGAGCCGTGGGGGGAGCGTGCCCTGGGCAGAACAGCCTCACCGGAATGGAGATCCCCGTGAAAGCAAGCACATCTGCTTCCAACGTTCTCCAATTTCCCTCCCAGTCACCTGGGGGTGTTGAGCCCCGGACTCAGACCTTGTCACCGGGCTCAGGTGCTGACGTCACAGCCCGCACAGACTCTGGATCCAGAGGGGCCTGGGTTCAAGTCTTGTCTCGGCCACTCACGCCCTGAGTGAACTGAGCACATCCTCGATCGCTCTGGACCTCAGCTTCCCACGTGTTCCTGGGGCAAAAGACGTGAGCAAAAAAAATGGTCATGTGGGAGGGAGAAGAGGATTCAGCTACTGCTTATTGAACACCTACTATGTGCCAGGCACTGTGATAGATGCTTTATGTGCATCATCTTATTTCCGTCTCACAAGAGAGTGAACTCAACACTACAATTAGCCTCAATTTGCAGAATCGCAAGAGGAGAGAAGTCAGGCTCGGTAGTCAAGCTGGCGTGCAGCTTGAATCCCTGCTCCAGCCCTTGACCATTGGGAGATCCCAAGCGAGGTATTTAGCCACTCAGAGGCTTGGTTTTCTCATTTATAAAATGCGGAATGACGATCTTGCCGAGCTCTTTTGAGAATCCCGAGAACAAATGGGTTGGTGTCGGCCATGTACTGACTACTCAACAAATGGTGGCCTTGGTTATTCGTATTCTCAACGTTTAAGCATTATTCCTACATTATTTCCTTGACCTGTGCTGTGGAGAACCATGGAGCTGAAAGCAGCCAGAAAAAGAGCACTGGGGTCCTCATGAACTTCAGGTGGCTACAAAGAGCCAAGACTTCCCCGCTGAGGGTCAACACACACACACACACACACACACACACGTATGCACACATGCATGCACTTTCCTTCCTGCAAGAAGTGGCGAGGTGCAAGCTCTTTCCCCATGGTTACGGACCCAGGCTCCTGGTGTGTTGCCCTGTCTGGACATGGGACCCTATCTGCCGGCACTGGGAGGAGAGTGCATGAAGCCTGGGCAGGCCGGGGGTCCTCACTCAGCCCGAGGGGCCTGCCCGGCTATAGAGAGCCACCTCTTCTTATTCTTCTGACCTCCACGCCTACTCTAAGACAACCCTTTCCCACCCTGACAGCTAAGAACCCTCTCAACACGCAGCACAGAGCCTGGCACGATGGGGACATGCAGAAGTACTCACTGAACAAAGGCAGAGATATGAAGATTCTGTAATTCTAAATGTCTAAGACTGTGAATTCTAAGATTCCATGGCTCAGCGATTCAAGAATCTTAAACTGCTATCACTTTTAACCCAGGGTCCCAATCTTGAATGCCCACAGAGGCCAGGCAGGGAACGTGTGTGAGTGACCCGAGCCAGATATAAGTGCAAACACACGCACCGTGTGAGTAGGACAGCCTGGGAGGGTCTGGGGGGCGCTCAACCCCCATCACATCTACAGCCCGTTCTGAGACCAACCTGGCCAAATCTCCTGAGTTTTCAAGACATAACAGATATCTAGATTTTTTTCTTTCTTTTTTTTTTTAATTGTTGTTGTTGAATACCTTCATTTTTAAAAACTGGCATATTTTTTAAAGATTTATATTTTAGAGAGAGAGTGTGTGGGCGAGCAGGGGGAGGGGCAGAGGGACAGGGAAAGAGAGAATCTCAAACAACCTCGCTGAGCACAGAGCCCAATGCAGGGCTCAATCTCACGACCCAGAGATCTTGACCTGAGCCTAAATCAAGAGTCCAATGCTTAACCAACTGAATCACCCAGGTGCCCCAAAACTGGCATATTTTTCAAAACTAATAATAGGGGAAACTAGATGTGGGGTTTATGAAAACTCCCTGGACCATCTTTGTAATATTCTGCAGATGAAAATCTCCTTTAAAATAAATCTTTTTTGTTAAAGAACAAAACCCACTAGGGCCAAAAGAAATAGATGGGAGCTCTATCAGCCCAATGGGCAGCTCTTTGCAAACCCCGTTCTCAATCCCACAGACACTAAGGCTGCACATACAGCCAATGCCCAGGGTCTGAGCACCTGCTCCCTCACACTTCCCGGTCCGGCTGGGGGAGGAGGGGCCCACGCCTGGAGGCGGGGCTGGAAAGACCGCAGGGGAAAGCAGAGTAGAGCAGAGGTGGTGTGATGTGCAGTTCTGGGCAGTTCTGGGCAGGCACGCTAGGTTGACAGGCCTAAGGACAAGGAGAAACAGGAGCCCTAGTACACTACAGGTGGGAATGTAAATTGGTTCAGCCATCACTGAAAACAGGATGGAGGGGCATCTGGGTGGCTCAGTTGGTTAAGCATCCAATTTTTTGTTTTAGCTCAGGTCATGATCTCAGGGTCATGAGATTGAGCCCTGCCTGGGCTCCATGCTCAGCGGGGAGTCTGCTTCTCTCCCTCTCTCTCCTCTGTCCCTCCCCCTACCCGTACTCTCTCTCTAAAATATGTAAATAAATCTTTAAAAAAAAAAAAAGAAAACAAGATGGAGTTTCCTCAACAACTTAAAAATAGAGCTACCCTATGATCCAGCCATCCTACCTCTGGGTGTATGTCTGAAAGAAATAAAATCACGATCTTTAAGAGCTATCTGCACCCCCATGTTCACAGCAGCATTCTTCACAATAGCCAAGACACAAAAACCACCTAAGTGTCCACGGATGGATAAATGGATAAAGAAAAGGCAGTATATATATATATCACATGATATATAATGAGTATTATTCAGCTATAAAAATTTTTAAAAATGAAATCCTGCCATTTACAACAATATGGATGAACCTTGAGGGCATTATGGTAAGTGACACAAGTCAGACAAATACTGTATGGTCTCATTTATGTGTAGAATCTAAAAACAAACAAACAACAACAACAACAACAAAAAAACCAAACTCATGAAACAGAGTAGAATTGTGGTTTCCAGGGATTGGGGGTGCAGGAATGGAGAGATGTTGGTCGAAGTGTACAGATGTCTACTTAAAAGATGAGTAAGTTCTGGGGATCCAATGTACCACCTGGTGACTATAGTTAATTATACGCTTGAAAGTTGAGAGAATAGATCTTAAATATTCTCACTGCATGGGCAAGAAAAAACAAACCCTGTAATTATGTGAGGTGATAGATGTGTTAACGAACCTCATTGTGGTAATCATTTTGAAATATACATGGTGTATCAAATCATCACATTGTACACCTTAAGCTTACATGATGTTATATGTCAATCACATCTCAATAAAGCTTTGGGGGGAGGGGGGTGGGGGCTGAAGGTTGAGGCCTATCAGGCATCCAAGTGGAGAAGTACAGTCGGCAGTTGGTGTGTGAGCCGCGTCCAGGGGAGAGGGGCCATCTTGGGAGTCGTCAATGTGTAGGTGGTGTTTCTACGGGACTGGATGGTCCCCCTTTGGGTGAAACATGGATGGAGAGGAGGAAAGGGTAAAGCAGAGCCCTGGGGTCTCCGATATTGAGAGGACAGGAAGGTGGGAAGGATCCAGCTGAGGAGACTAAGTAGGACCAGCCAGAGGGGTAGGGGGGAAGCCCAGGGTGTGTGCCCTGGACACATGGGTGATGGGGGGTAGATTTTGCCATCTTGGGACGCTCTTCTATCGGATGAGCACTAATTCTGAGATTATTCTCAGAATATCTGACTCCAGCAGTTGAAAGCAATGATGAGGGCCTTGGGCTTTAGAGTCAGACACATCCTGACTCTGCTCCTGACTCACCACACTAGCTATATGTGACTTCAGGAAAATCACTTCCCCTCTTCAGAGCTCAGTTTCCCGGTCTGCGAGGTAATAATTACTTTGCCTCAGCTCACAGGCCCCAGAATCTACCTGGTCCCCGTCACGTCAGGACAGAGGGCACATGGCATCTCTAACTCCAGCCCTGCTGACATCCAGCTGATATCCTCACTGGGGACACTACCCACGTTACAGGAGGCTCAGCTCTGAGGCTTCTCTGCTTCTCGGTTTCCTGCCTGGCTTCCCTTCTGGAGTTTGATTCTGCCCCTTGGTTGCAGCTTGTTGTAGGCAGAACCTTTTACTGCAAGGAGCAGAACACAAATAGTTAAAGGAAAGGTATAATGATTTTTTGGCCCACATAACTGAGAAATCAAGTGGGTGGACCTGGCTTCGCGGATGGCTGGAGACAGAGGCTCAAACCATCCTCCCAGGGCTCTATCTTTTTCCTCCCATCTCTTAGCTCTGCATCCTTCTGGTGACACTCTTCACAGGCTGGCTTTCTCTTCACCGTGGGGAACATGGCCACCAGCTACTCCAGGTTTAGATGATCCTGATAGCTTTCAGTCTCAGAGAAAGAAGGCCTATCTCTCTCCCAGGGTCCATATGTCAAATCAGAAGATTGTGTTAATAAAAGAGAGGCAGAGGACCTGGAGAAACACCTCAAAAGTCCTCTGGGTGACCTGATGCCTCCTTTACCTCATAGGTCCCCGGGAGAACAAGGGTCTGTCTCCTTGGTGTGACTGGAGCCCCATGCAGAACATGAGAGTGAGGTCTGTGGGGTCAGAAAAGGCAGGGTGGGGCTAGATCAAAAGGCTTAGAAGACACACTGAGTGGAAAACTCAAGCAAGCAGGAATCTGCTCCTGGACTGTCCGGTTGGAAGCAGAAGACAAGACTACAAGGACTCCACCCTTTATCACAGTCCTCACTGTCCCCACACTCCCCAAGGCCCTGTTAGAGGTGATGCCCCAGGTGTTCTCCGAGGCTCTGGGCTGCCTCCTGCAACTGGGAGCAGAGTGAATAAACAACATGAAGGCGGATGCCTTAGAATACCCCAACACTGCAGAGAAAAGTATTCATCAAGGAAGCAAATCGCAAGAGGAACCAATCAGCAGGACCTCCACTCAGCTGGACCATCCAGCAAGGATCCCCAGTCAGCAGGACCAATTAGATGAATTCATCTGTTCGGTCAATCACGTGTGGAGCACTGCTATGGGCTCCTATTAACAGGCAGGTGGGCTGGCCTTGGTGGTGCCTCCAGGTTCCCAAAGACCTAGGACTTCCAGGGGGGTGGTGTCCCCACCTCCCCCCCGCAGAGGGCACATCCTACCCTCCACAGGAAAGACAAAACAGCCTGCCACTGGGTGGCAGCCTTTAGAGGCATGGAGGGAGGGGGACTCTTGCCTGACATTCAGTGGCATGTGGATACCCCGGCATCTCCAGGCTCCTGAAGATGTCACAATGTTAGGATTGTCCTGGGAGAAGTGATGAGTGGAACCAGGTGGAAGTAGATATAAGCCTGACTGAAGAGATGGGCTGCTAAATATGTCGCCATGGCGACCACATCCCTGCTGACTGCCCCACTCACCAAGGGGGACACCAGCAGTTGGAGGAAAAGGTGCCTGTCAGGTCCTCCTGGGGGGCCCACTCCCCAGTCTTGGTCTCATTCAGGAGACTGAGGACCTTCAACTTGGTTCATCCATTCCCTCACTCAGCCCATATATTCACCCACCATCTGTTCTGTTTTGAACACCAGGGGCTGTTCCCTGTCCTCAGAGAGCTTATAGTTGAGGGGAGGAGGGAGACATAAAGAAACAATTGAATATATAGTCAGGATGCTTATTGTGAAGGGAGAGAATGAGAAAACATGAGAGAGGAGAAAAAAAAGGACACGATTTGGGGGTCCAGGGAGGTTCCCCTGAGGAACCATTTGAACTAAAACCAGAAGTGTCAGGAGCCAGGGAAGCAAAAAGGAAGAAGAGCTTTCCCAGTGCAGAGGAAACTGAGGCAGGAAGGAGCTTGGAGCATCCCAGGAGCAGAAGCCACTAGTATGGCCGGAGGGAAGTTGGAAACAGACAAGGACCCAGTCAGGGAGGACCCCGTGGCTATGCCAAGGTCTAGTGGCTTATCCCAGGGCAGTAGGGACCGTGGGAGAGATTTAAGTGGGTTGTGATGCCCCTGGCAAGTTTTTAAAGCTCTTTTGTCTGCACTGTGGGGAGTGGACTAGGGGAGGGGCAGGAAGGGAGAAGATTGTTCTAGGAAGGGGGAGCAGCTCAAAGGTGGATCAGACCTGAAGGAGCAGACATGTTCTAGGAACTGCCAGAAACTGGTGGCAGGCAGCATAGAGGGAGGGAGAGATGCTGGAGATGAGGGTGGGGATTTGGGGCATTATGGTCCCAGCTCTGTCCTTCCCAGCTGTGTGGCCTTGGGTGAGCTCCTGAACCTCTCTGGGCCTCAGAGGTCCAGAGAAGGGAAATGATTCTCCCAAGTGTGGCAGATGGTGGCGGCAGACAGCACCCGGCAGACTGAGAGCTGAGGACAGTAGGCATTAGGGTTGGCGCTCTGGAGCCCCATGGACATGAGTTCAAATCCCATCTCCCACTCACCAGCTGGGTGCCTTGGTCAGGCAGCCTAACCTCGCTGGACCTCCCGTCACCTCATCTGTAATACAGGGTCGTCCTCACTCTGCCTCCCTCAGGGTGTTGCTCTGATAGCTGCAGCAGGTGGTGCTGGGGAAGCTGCATAGTTTCTGGCACCTTCATTTTGTGCTCAGTAAGTGGTGATCGTGGTGCTGGAATCTGGGCCTTTCCCAGCCAAGCAGTGGGTTCAGAGTGACTGAGGCCACCCCATGTGCAGAACCCAGGACTGGACAGATGCTGCTTAATGAACTGGCCAAAAAGAAGAGCATTAGGGCAAGAAGGTGAGGTTCTACCTGGGGAGAATCACTGCCCCTCTGACTTTATCCCCTTCTCTGCCCAACTCACAAAGCAACAACCATAGTGATCTCCTCCCAGCCTCAAGACCTTTGCACTTGCTGTTCCCTCTGCTTCTGCTTCTCGCTGCTTTAACTACGTTCTTCCCTTCATTTCATTCAGGTCTCAGCTTAGACATCCTCCCAGTATTACCCACCCCAGCTGATGACTCTCTGACACCCTGAATTTGTCCCCTTAAAATTCATGTGTTGACTACTGGGTATTTACCCCAAAGATACAAAAGTAGGGATCCGAAAGGGTATGTGCACCCCGATGTTTATAGCAGCAATGTCCACAATAGCCAAACTGTGGAAAGAGCCAAGATGTCCATCGACAGATGAATGGATAAAGAAGATGTGGTATAGATATACAATGGAATATTATGCAGCCATCAAAAGGAATGAGATCTTGCCATTTGCAATGACGTGGATGGAACTGGAGGGTATTATGTTGAGCGAAATAAGTCAAACAGAGAAAGACATGTATCATATGACCTCACTGATATGAGGAATTCTTAATCGCAGGAAACAAACTGAGGGTTGCTGGAGTGGGGGGGGGGAGGGATGGGGTGACTGGGTAATAGACATGGGGAGGGTATGTGCTCTGGTAAGTGCTGTGAATTGTGCAAGACTGTTGAATCTCAGATCTGTACCTCTGAAACAAATAATGCAATATATGTTAAGAAAAAAAAGAAGAAGAAGAAGGTAGCAGGAGGGGAAGAATGAAGGGGGGGACATCGGAGGGGTAGACGAACCATGAGAGACGATGGACTCTGAAAAACAAACTGAGGGTTCTAGAGGGGAGGGGGGTGGGAGGATGGTTTAGCCTGGTGATGGGTATTGAGGAGGGCACATTCTGCATGGAGCACTGGGTGTTATGCACAAACAATGAATCATGGAACACTACATCTAAAACTAATGATGTAATGTATGGGGATTAACATAAGAATAAAAAAATTTTTTAAAAAAATTCACGTGTTGAAACCCTAACCCCCAGTACCTCAGAATGTGACCATATTTGGAGATAGTGCCTCCAAAGAGGTAAGAAAATTAGAATGAGGCTGTTAAATGGCCCTAACCCAATCTGAAGAGGAGATTAGGACACAGAGAGACATCAGGGTATGTACATACAGAGAAAAGTCCTTTTGAGGACACAGCAAGATGGTGGTCCTCTGCAAGCCAAGGAGAGAGGGCTCAAAGAAACCAAGTCTGCCAGCACTTTGATCTGGGATTTCCAGCCTCCAGAACTGTGAGAAAAATTTCTGTTGCTTCAGCCCCCACCGTGGTATTGTGTTATGGCAGCCTGAGCAAACTAATACACCCACTGATCCTGCTTTATTTTTCTGTATAGCACTTATCAGCCCTGACATGATTTACATATGTATTTTCTTATTGTCTGTCCCCTCCCCACCCCATACACTACAATAGGAGTTCCACGAGGTGAGGACTTAGCCTGTTCTGTTCCCTGCTGTATCTCCAGACCACAGGACAGCACCTGGTGCATAGTAGATCCTCAGTAAATAAAGAAGTTGGAGCCAGATATCCCTGAGCTCCAAGTGTCTCATCTGTAAAATTGACCTAATAATCATGCCGGACTCAGAAGGGGGTGTGAAGCTATGGTGAATAAGTGTAGACAAATTGCCTAACACAGTAGCTAGCACATAGAAATAAGACCTGTAATTGTTGCTGTGGCTATCTTAACAGTAGTAAGGTCATTCATTCATTCATTCATTCCCGCCCCAAACCCACACTGGGAATACAGAAAAATCAGACTTGGCTTTTGACCTAGAGATGTTTGAGGTTTAGTGGGGAGACAGACCAGGGGATCAGTAACTAAGGGTCACGGGCTTCACAGAAAAGGGGATGTTGCCTGGTGTGTACGAGGCTAATGCCCATGCTCTGTGTGGCTGGTGCAGAGCTAAGGAGTTTGGATCAAGACTTAAGGACCCTGTAAAGCCTGGGAAGGGTTTCTCGGGCGAAGAGGGGTGGGAGTTTTGTGCTACTGAGGATCGCTCTGGGGCAGAGTGGTGAGTGGGCTGGAAGAGACTAGCTTGAGAATAGAGAGGCTGTTGGTGCATAGAGCTGGGGCACTGGGGGGCTCAGCTAAGGGGACCAGGGCAGGACCTAGTGGTCAGGACGGGCCCCAGGTCAGCTTAGAAGAAGCAGCCAGGTCCGTGGGCTTGACATGGAAACGTCTGACCTTCGCAATGGGTTTCCCCTCCCAGGCAGAGCAGGGCTGACGGGTAGGACTTGGTGGCTGTGGGGTCAGAGAGCTGAGGAGGGTCAATCAAGGCATCATTTTCACAATTCACAAAAACATCAGGAAGGAATGTTCTGTCAACCAGAACCAGGGCAGAAAACCGACAGGACTAGAGAAGTTTCCTCCCACCTGAAGGCCAAAGGGAAACACATTTGTTTCCATGACACACTTAGGTTTTCAGGAGACCACGTGATTGTTTTTGCACTGGAAAGCCGTGAATGGAAAATTCCACCTGCTGTTCCTCCTCCAGGCGCTAAACAATAGAGGAAGTTTCTGTCCCCAGTTTACTGGTGCCTGAAATTCTACCTTTGGAGTTTCATTCCTATGGCTTGAGGCTTTGTCCTTTATTAAAATGCAAACAACTGCATGGAAGACATGTCTTCAACACAGACTTATTTTCATTAATTCAACAAATATTTATTGACTTCTTGGTCTAAACCAGGCAGTACCTAGAGGCTGGAAATAAAGGGATTAATTAAGACTTGTCTAGTTTTTTACCTTTGTTAAAAAATGATTATAAAAAGACAATTTAGGTGATACAAACTTTATTTAACACTTCATGAAGCAGGCAGTCTCTGTTCCCAAGGGTCCAAAGAACTGCAAAATAGGGCAGAAGGCAGGAAGCTTTTATAGGACCAAGATTAAGGAATAAGAAAAAGAAAAAATAGAAAATGAATAAGGAACAAGAAAATGAATGTATAGCCCAGAGATGGCTTGGCATTTAAGGCTTGGCTGACTGAACATACTGCATTTCCGGTCAAGGAAAGCACTTACAGGCACATGAAAGTTTTCTGAGTTTCTGTTTGCTGACCTGGCACCCTGGTCTGCAACAGCTCCATCTTAGAGTGAAAATTTATTTCAGCACCTTCAAGAAACTAGCAAACTCTGTATATGAGGGCTGGGGTGGAGGACGATAGGAACCCTGACCGTAATGGAGAGGTGAATGATGGTGGTGGGAGCCCCCAGCAGACCCATATATGACCCATTTCATAATTGCAAAAGGTGGAGCTTGAGCTGCAATCTAACGGATGAAGGGCGGGTGGGGGGTGGTTGAGAATCCCGCCAGGAGGGTACAGCCAGGGCAAATGAATGGGGTCATGAGCCAGTATGGTGGGCTCTGGGGACTACATGCCACTCATCAGGCTTGGACATAAGTTAGGACATGGCAGGTGGGACCGGAGTGGCAGGGATTGGATGCTACTTTCATTTCAGGGGGTAGCCTCTGTCCCAGCTCTTTGCTGCCTCCCCAGCTTCCCCCTCACCTCCTCCCACCAAGCCCACCAGACTAGCCTTTGCGAAACTGCCTTGTGCTCCTCTCAGTCACGTGGTCTGGATGACCCACCCCCAGCCCCAGGGGTGGAGCCTGATTGGCTTAAGGAGTCAGCCTACTCCCATCCTGCTGGTGCCTGATTGGTTCAGGAAAGGGCATGTGGCCAGCTCAGGCCAATGAAAGGCCAGATGTTTGCCGGGGTTTCTGGGAAAGGGATCTTCCCCTCTCCTTCAAGGTTGGTAGCTCCCAGATACACCTGCACTCTTCTTCTGGCTCCATAGAGAGAGGTGTTGGAGGCCAGGGATGAAGGTGGGCAGAGAGGCAAGAATGTCAGAGAAATGAGGTCTGGGTAGACCCACCGCTGCTGTTCTCAGCTGAGCCAGCAAATTCCCATTTGTTCAGCCCATTTGTTGTTACTTTCGATTGAAAAGTTCCTCACTGGTGCAGGGCATTTCTGGGGGAGAGCACTGGGTGGAGCTGGAAAAGGAGCGGCCAGCGGTGCCTGGACCTGGATGGGGTGGGGTTGGCCAAATCCTTTTCCTGTGGATTCCGCCTCCACATACAGTTCTTATCATGAGGGAAGATCTTTCCCCAGGAAACATCTCCTGACACTGGCGTGACACCTGGATGCAAGTCGTGGGCGGACAGCCCGGCATTAGGGATCCTCGGTTCTATCCTAACCCAGCCCCCTGTCTGATTGTAAGGCCCAGTGGAATCATGCACCTTTCTGGTCTTCCATTGGTGAGCCATCCACCAGCCCCCAGACTGAGCTCCCCCAGGGCAAGGGTGATGACCAAGACAGCCCTACAGCCCCAGAACCGAGGACAGAACAGGTGTCAGTGGGGCTGTTGACCTATCAATGCAGGAACTGTACCTTCCTGCACTAACCTCCCATGGTCAGGACCATGTGTGATGCTGACAGGGACTAGCTGCTATTCCTCTGTCCACCCCAAGAGAGCCTCCTGAAGACCCTGGCCCCAAGTTAGAGTAGCAGGAAAAAATTTAGCATTTGGGGTGCATGGCGGAGGCCTCATCTCACACAGAATCTCTAGTGCTGTTGAAGGCTCACTGAACCACAATTACACTGCAGGGTAAGAAACAAAAATATCCCCCCAAAGCTCAACTCTACTTTCCAACCACGGCTGATCTGGACAGTCACGCTCTCCTCAATCAGCTCATCACAAGCAATGATGAAGAGACCCATGCTTAGACATAAGACTCAAAGAATAAAATATATCAATGGGATCCAGCCCAGGTTTATTCCTTAAAAACAGCAAAGCCACTGCCCTGCTGTGCTGGCTGGCATGGGCTGCATCTCACAGTGCAGGACACATGTCTGCATTCACAGACAGGATCAGGGAAGGCAGGCAGAGGGACTCACCTTCTCCCATGGAGATATGATACAACCTGAGGGCACTGAAGGGTGGATCAAGGGCTCAAAAGGATCCTATGTATGTGTGGGATGTGTGTATGTGGTGTGTAGTTCTTGTGTGAGATGTAAGAGTGGGTCAGCGGTGAAAGTGGGGAAGGAAAAGGAGGAAATGGTGGATGATTATATGAATTCCAAGCTAAAGTTTTGAACTTCACCCTGTGGGCAGTGTAACCCACCACACATACACACACCCCAAAGGAATCTGGTGGTGTGCCCAGCAGTCAAGAAGCCATATGATAGTCACAGAGCATCCTTCCTCTGTGCCAATTTTACTCCAAAAACATGGAAAATGTCCATTATTTTGTATTTCACGTTGAAACAATCATGGATATATGATAGAAGACAAAATATGCATGGATTTGAAACATTAAATTGGAGAATTCAAAGAACCTGTGAACTTGTGGCCAGGGTCTAGATGAAGCACTGTCTGGATGCAGATCTTTAGGGAACTTGGGTGTCCCCACGTTCTGACACCATTAGCAGGAAGCTCCCCATTTCTCCTTCCTTTTTAGAAAATTTTTTATTTAAATTCAATTTAATTGACATATACTATATTATAAGTTTCAGGGGTAGAATTTAGTTATTTATCAGTTGCATATAATGCATATAACATGCTCATTACATCAAGTGCCTTCCTTAATGCCCATCACCCCATTACCCCATCCCCCCACCCACCTCCCCGCCATCAATCCTCAGTTTGTTTCCTGGAGTTAAGAGTCTCTAATGGTTTGCCTCCCTCTCTGTTTTCATCTTATTTTATTTTTCCTTCCCTTCCTAAACTTGTCAAAATCAAACTTGAGGCTTTTCCAAGAGTGGGGGTGCTCTGTCCGTGGTGCTGAAACAGGATACAACCATCTCAACAGGTGAGTTCAGACCTTAATGTTTCTATTCTGTCTCCATCTCTTGGAAAGGTATGAAAGATGTAGGCTCAGAGAAGACCCCCAAGAAGCTAAGCACCCCTAAGAGCCAGGAGTAAATATTCCTTATTATTTCCTCTTCAGTTCAGGAGACAGAATCCTCAGGGCAAGATAGGGCTAGAGGGTAGCGGAGGGATGCTGGAGGAACAAGATTACAATTACTATGTATGACATTCACAGATTCCAGAAAAAGCATTTTCTTGAGTTTGGAGACTTTTTCTGCTTCTTAAAAACCATTCAGGGTCCTTGGAGAAGGAAAACAGCCTCAAAAGCCTCCCTTTGTAGGCGCCTGGTTGGCTCAGTCAGTTAAGCATCTGCCTTTAGCTCAGGTCATATCCCGGGATCCTGCGATTGAGTCCCTCATTGGGGTCCCTGCTCTGCGGGGAACCTGCTTCTCCCTCTGCCCCTCCCCCCATTTGTACATGCTCTTTCTCTCTCTCAAAAATAAATAAATACAATCTTTAAAAAAAAAAGCCTCCCTTCATGAGAGAGAGAGAGAGAGAGAGTGTGTGTGTGTGTGTGTGTGCATGCAATAGATTCTGTGGGTGATATCTCTCATATTTAAAAAGCTATCATCTCATAATTCAATTACTGAAGAGGGAAACTCTAGGACAAATATTTAGCTGGCATTTTATCCCAGTTCAAAAATGTACGCACCCTAAGTTCTTCCATCTCCACCCACAGCTCTGTGGTCATAGCCACCTGGGCAAATCTGCTAAGAGAAAGCTCTGGCATCCATGTGGAGGGGCTGTGCCCCTACTGAGGGTTACTGAGAGGAAATCCTGCAACGATTTCATAACCCCAGAGAGCTGGAAAGCCCATAGCTTGGCGCATCCATCCATCTGGGCTTGCAGACATGGTCCATGGTTATACTTCCTGTCCAGCCCCTCAGGGCTGCAGGGAAGTTTTCTTCATCCCAGTCATGAAACTCCTCAGTTTATGGCTGCTCTGTCTCCCACTCCTGCTGTGTCAGAGGTCTGGTAAGGTCCAGTCTGAAGACATGGTGTTGGCCAACTTTGATGACTGGTCAGAGCCTCAGCTTTAGACAGCAGGGTTGGAGTCTGGGCTCCACTTGCTCACTGTTTGGGAGATGTTACTTCACCTGCTACGCCCCATTTGATATCAGTTGCCAACCCCAGCGAGTGCCCCAGGGTGGCTGCACACAGTCAGTGCCCCATCACTCCCTCTCCCATCTCTCTAATATCACACCCATTGCTTATACACATGACAGTCATTTGATCATGGTTCTCCATTGACATTTCTTTACAATTGATCTAGTGATATGAAGCTTGCCTTATTATTTTTTTAAGTAGGCCCCACACCCAGCGTGGTGCTCAAAGTGAAGCTTGAACTCACGACCCTGAGATCAAGACCTGCACTGAGATCAAGAGTAGGATGCTTAACCAAATGAGCCACCCAGGCACCCCTTAAGTATGCCTTATTATTATAATCAATTTAGCCACATTAGCACGTGAATTGTCCTTACGAACATAATTGCTGTTAGCCAGATAAGAATAATTTCTACTATAATCAACATAATAAAAATTTGTTAACTGCGTTCCTTTGTGTAATCCAAGTTTCCATGCCTCTCCAGGCTTCTCTCAACTTGGACAAACCCACCTTCTCTTCTGCATGAACAAGCCCTCTTGTCTTCCTGTATCCAGTCAGTGGGAGGGATTCTCTAGGCCCTCCCTGAATAACACACTAATTTACAGATTTACAGCTACTTGCCCTGCTTCTGCTGTCACTTTATCTACTTTGTATAGAGAACTTACTCTGGGCCAGGCATGGTACTAAAGCACTTTGACAAGATCATCCCTAAGAAAGAGACACTATTCTCATCCCCATTTTGAAGATGTGGAAACTGAAGTTTTGAACAGTTGAATGATTAGCGCAAAGTCCCCCTCCCCACTCCCTGCACTGAGTGGTGGAGCTAGCCTTTGCTCTCAAGTCTTTCTGATTCTAGAGCCCACACTTTCTTCTTGCATTTTGCACCACAGAATGAAGATAGCCATCCCCCTCCAGATGTTCCTTCTCCTCTTCTTTGTCTTCCTCTTCCTTTTCTCCCTTTTCCCCTCACCCTCCTTTTCTTCCTGTCCATCCCCTTGTAAATCACCTCTTTCTCCCATTCCCTCCCTCAGCTCTTACCCACAGCCTAGCTCAGTTGCTTGCTGGGACTGAAAGGGAGATATGGCTTCAGAGACACTCTCCCTTCTGGGGAAGAAGTTCAGGGTCTCTAGACTTAAACCTACCCTGGACCCCTCCCCTGGCTTCAAAGTCACTTGGCTGGGAGATGACACACTGGTTTTCCCTTCACTCAGATATGCATGCAGGGCAAACCTGAGCATCACCTCACTGCAGGGGTGTGAGTGATGACAACGCTGTTTGTGGAGTAATTTTCACACCGTTGTACCAAGGAGTATCTTTGGGCCTCACGTGACCCTCAGGAAATCATGAGAAGGAGAGCATTAGGCCCCTTGAATGGGAAAACATGCTCAGAGTGATTTTTGAAGCCAAAGGACTCTAGAGAGCCTTCATCTTCTCATTTACAGATAAGGAAGCTGAAACCAGAGAGCAGTGACCAGCGAGTGCGTGGCAGAACCAGCCCCCCCGATCCCAGGGCCCCTTGTTCCCAGGCTGCTGCCTACACAGAATGGCAGGCACGACCTGTGAGTCAGTCTGGGATGTGGGTTATTTTTTGTTTGGTTTTGTTTTTAGCTTCGGCACAGTTCCCAGCCTGCGTGCCCTTCTGAGAAGCTGGAGGGGTGGGGCAGATTTGTCTGGATTCTGATCCAGGTCCGCCACAGCCTCAGGCTGTGACCTTGGGCAGACCCTCCTTTGCCCCCACAGGCCTTGGTTTTCTCGTCCATGAAACCGCTCACAGAACCAGGGAGCCGAGTTTGCATCGCTGGCATTCTGGATGTGCCCTGAGCATCCCGTTCCCCCAGGGGTTTCAAAGCTGGACGCAGTCGACACAACTGCTTGCCTTGACCCCAACTGCTTCACTTCCCCGGCCATGACTTTAATTCCTCCTGCTGGAAACTTGGCTCCGTGCACTTGGGCTGAATAAGTTGATTTGTGGAAATTACCATTTCCTGGGGCTGCTCACATCGGAAGCAGCAGGTGGGTGCTCTGAGTGCTTTTGAATGAGCCCCCGAGTCCAGCTGGGACAAATCTATCCCTCTAAAGCGACATCTGCTGGAAGGTGGCATTGAATTATGTCACATGATAAAAGCATTTCACTTGGTTCCGGTAATCTTTATTTAACTGGAGGCGGGATCTCCCCTCGAGAGGCCCACTTCCCTGTCTGGGGACTTTTCCTGGCAGGAGGGGTCCTGGGAGCCCACTGTGTTAGAGAGGACAGAATGGATGAGGACAGCCAAGTGAGGGGCCTCGGAGTGAGGGCAGGGGGCAGGGATTGGCCCCCTGTTGGGAGAGGAGAGCCTGGCTGAGAGGGCCACACCAATGGGATGACTAGCTTTGCAGGGCCTGTCACCCAGTGTGGGCGCCCTGGAGATAGCTTGTTGTTCGTCCACTCACTTTCTCACACACTCACTCAACAAACACTTGTTGGCCAGGCATGGGCCGAGGAATGTGCCAGGTGTAGGGGATACAGAGGTGAATAAGACCTGGATTTTACCTTCAAGGGATTCACAGTCTGACACAAAAGACAGACTCTGCCTCAAGAATTACAATAATAGACACCAGGGGGCAGGAGGAAGGAGCATGAACTCCCGCTTGGCAGGTGTGGGGCATGTGTGGGGCAGGTGGGACAGGTGTGGGGTACATGGGAAAGGTGTGGGGAAGGTGGGGCAGGTGTGGGGCAGGTGGGGCAGGTGTGAGGCAGGTGGGAAAGGTGTAGGACAGGTAGGGCAGGCATGCACCTGAGGGTGGGTGCCCAAAAGCAGACCCCGAGACGAGTGCTCTGGTGCCTATAGTTTATCTGGGAGGTGAGCCCAGGTGAGGGCCTGGAGAGATTGAGCAGGGAAGAGAGAAAAGCCAACAACACATGGATCAATGAGTGAGTCACAGCAATGGGCAACTGGGACTCAGTCCTCCTGGGGATGCTCTGAGGACCATGTGGAAGATGATTCAGAACCATCCTCCTGGATGAGGGAAAATGGCATTTATCCCCTGACTCAGGGCATTAACTCCTCCTGTCCCCTGTACTTCTAGGTAGGACCTACTACACACACCTGTCACACAGAAAAGCAAGTTCTCCAGATGCTAGAGAAAGAAGAAAAGAAATGTAGGCATTTGATCGGGGGAGCTGTCAGCATGCCCCAAGTTGTCTGTAGTTATAGGAAAACTCAGAAAGTTGAGGGCAGATGGGGTAGGACATTAAAGCATCTGCTGTGGCGTCTTAGAAAAGCTGACATTTGAGCTGGGTTGAAAAGTGAGTAGGAGTTTTCTAGCTGGAGTGGGCATGGGGAGTGGCTAATCCAGGCGGCTGGAACAGTATAAGGATGACAGGGAAAGAAAGGAAAGTGGCTCAAAGGACCCAAGGATTTTGAGAAAAGAATTTATTTTAGAATTAATTAGGGGGGAGATTTGAGCAGTCTTTATGCAGGGAAACCTTAGGTGGTAGAGTTGGAGGACCTGACAAGTGGAAGAGAGATTGAGAGAGAGAAAGAGAGAAAGAGTACTCATTAGGGACAGCCCCCCGCACAGGCAGAAAGGAATGGATCCAGAGGACAGGAAGAAATTGGCTTTCCACCAGGAGAGAAGAATTCTGTTCCTGAGCTGGTTGACAGTAGGTTTAACTGTAGGAGAAAGGGGAGTACTCAGGGGAGTCAGTTACCTATTGAGAGTGAAGGAGTTAATGGTTGGTGGGAGAGGGCTTGGGAAGGGTGGAGGACTTGAACAGTCCTTGAAGGTGAGGGGAAAGGGAGCAGACTTCGGGAAGGTCAGAGGAAGGATGGACAATGATGGAGCCAGCTTACATTGGCACTTACTCCTTGGCAGTGTTTTCAGGACTCACTGAGCGTGGTGTTCTCAGCAGCTTCCCAGCAGCTCAGAGCAGGAGTTGAGAAAGCAGATGGTTGCATTAGGAAATGGCTGGGGTTTGGCAGGGCAGGGGTGGCAAGAGGAGAATGCCGTCTGCCTGCAGGCACAGTATTTCTGGAGGCAGGAAGCCTTACTGGCTTCCTCTCTCTTTTCCTACCTTTGCACCAGGGAGAAGAATGAATGAGTGTAAGAGTTGAAAAGACCCCAGCTCAGAGTTAAGGGACCTGGGCTGTCATCCAAGCTCTGCTGCTCACTTTCTGTGTAACCCCGGGCAAGTCACTTCCCTTCTCTAAACCTATTAATTCAGGACTGCTCAACCTCAGCACTGCTGATATCTGGAGCCAGATAATTCCCTATTGGGGGAGCTGTCCTGTGCAGTATAGGATATTCAGCAGCATCCCTAGCCTCTACCCACTAAATGCCAGTAGCACACAGAGACACCCATTATGACAACCAAATGACCCCAGAGAAGCAAAAACTGCTCCAAGTTGAGAACCACTGTATTAATTGGAATAATTGTAAGAAGTAGACCTATCCAGCCAACCAGAAGAAAAAGGGGTCTCATGAACAACACACAAAAGAATGAAAACTAAGGCAGAGGGGACCTTTGACAGCTGATTAGAGTAGCTTGGATATGAGTAGTTATTTATCACAACTTCTCTTCCATTTTCCCACCTGTAAAATACATGGATCAGTGGCTGAGCTGGGTCTACAATCCAGGCACCCTGCTCCCAAGGTGCAGGCTCTTTCCACTCTACAAACTTTGTGAAATCCCACCTTTGTGCAAGACATTCTGAGAGGATGCCACATCCTTGTCTTTGCACGTAACTGGACTGTTCCCAAGATGGATCTGAGAGAGCAGAGGTGAGGAGAAAGGTCAAGATGAGAAGAACAAGAGGGAGCCCAAATCTTCCAAGGACAGAGATGGAGGCTACAAAGGAGACCAGACATCAGGATGGAGAGTACTGAGTCAGGGTCCGCTCAGGAAACAGAGAGCACACCAGTAAGTTGAACATGGAAAATTTAATGTAAAGAAGTGATCATTAATAAAAGGGGGTTAATTACTAAAGAGAGTAAAAGAGGACTCTAAAAAACACAGGAATAGCAAATGTAGGGGAAACTTACAACCCCTAGCCATGCCTGAGGTTGTGGCTGCGGCTGATCTGTAAGAGTGTCTGCTAGGTGAGGAGAGCATAGCCTGAGGAGGGTATGGTGGAGCTGGTCCCTGACGGCTGCTAGGCTGAATGTTGCTGGACAGCTCCCACACCGAATAAAAGAAAATAGGAGGTCCAACACCAGAAAGAAATGTGCCTTCCGATGCTGTCACCTTGCAGTATCCCTCCAGTGCCCTCTGTTGATAGATATTAACATTGCTCCAGGTGGTGAAGAAGAAATGTTTGTAGGGTCCAGCTCCAGTATCACTAAGCAGGGCAAAGAAGGGTAGACTCAGAGCTGAGAGACAAAGTGATAGTTGCCACAGTCCCTGCCTTTGGCTAATCAGCTTCCACATACACCTTCTACACATTTTTGAACTTCCATTCTCAACACAGCAACTCTGTGTTTCCACCTGACAAGACACAGTTGTCCCTTGTACAAATAAAGAAGCTCTTGCACTTGCCTCAAAACGAGATACATAGTTCCAAATCACTGTATCCATCGCTGGCTATGTGAATGACTCCTCAAATTCAGTACAGTCAGGCTATCTTGTTTATAAAGTTAACCTCGAATAACCTGTATATAAATAATAATGGAAAGGAGAGAGAAGAAAATGGTTAACATATAAATATAAATTTAAGAACATAACAGAGAAAATATGCAAACCTACAATAGTCCTCACTTCTGTAATTGGTCACAAAGCCATTATTTCTATCTGTGGCTTCCTTCTTCCACTCCCCATTCCACATTTCCCCCACCCTCAACCAGAGCCTCATCTACTTGGGGTTTTTTTTACCAGGAAGAGTGAGCCAAACCTTTACTCCTGAATCACATGAGTCATCAACTATCCTGCTTTGCTGGGTTGCTGAAGTTTTCCACTAGCCTTTACAATTGGAAATGGAAGAACTAAGAGGTGTCCCAGAGAATCCTAAGTTCCAGATGAAGTCCTCTGGGCAATCAGGATCAGTCATTGCATCCAGTACAGTAACCCTTTTTACAGCTTCAATGTTTGTCTAGTGACACAAGGGCCTTAAATGACTAGATGGCAGTCTCATTCTTCCATTCATTGGAACCATCACTGTGTCCTCTCATATGCCCCCCCTTGGGAACAAAGGTCTCCAAGCCAGCAGAGCTCAAATTTGCTGAGACAAGAAGCAGAAATTCTGCAAGTGGGTGATTAAGAACAATAGTGAGAGGGGCTTGTGCCAGGTGTCATCTCTTGCTTCTCAGCTCCAAGTCCACCCTTGTGGTACCGGAACTTTTTTCCCTTGTAAGCATGATGTTAATCTTTGTCAGTAGGTGGCACTGGTGGACACTCTAGCTGATTCCAGCATACTTTGCTTCTGGCTCCTGCAGCACTAGGTGTTTGTAGGGCACTCAGTGGAGCACATGCCTAGTGATATTAGCAGTATCCCCACAGCTGGCTTCCCAAAGGCAAGATGGTTGGGAGCCCTGGCTCCCTTCCAGGTGTCTTCTCCATGATGTCCCCTATTGCCTGCCCTCCCCACAACTCGGTGAGAAACTTCTTGAAGCCAGTACTCCAGCTGGCTTCCCAGAAAGTTCAACAGCAACCCCCATGAGCATCTTCTGAATTTAATCAGCTCCTCAGCAGTTCTCTGCCCACTAACCTTGACCATCTCTGGCCTGAACAACCTAGTGAACTTTTCTGCCAGCCAATAGGCTGCACCCACACCCTCTCCAATGTTCTATAGCTCAGTCATGGGGAGGATCCCCGCCTCCCTTACATGTTTCATTTCTTGCATATGCTCCTTCAATTAGCGGCATGTTTGAGAGTTCTCTTTTATTCCCCTCTATTTGATTTGATGTGGTTTCTGTCTCCTGATTGGACCTTGACTGACACAGAGCCACTCCCATTTCCACACCTTGATTACTGGACCCATGTATTCTAATAGTGAGGGAAACAGCACTATACAATGGTGTCTGAGTCAAAGCATATATTACTAATATATGGGTTTGTCTTCCAACTGGCACAATAAGCTTTTCCACCTTAAAATAGCCATCCATTTCCAGATAATGAGTTATGTGGTAAAAAAAAACAGTTAATTCCATAGCAATGAGCCCACTAAATCTCAGGCTGCATGGTACCTG
Organism: Mirounga angustirostris; assembly: GCF_029215605.1. NCBI lineage: Eukaryota > Metazoa > Chordata > Mammalia > Carnivora > Phocidae > Mirounga > Mirounga angustirostris. Next base: position 168,247,295 of record NW_026991712.1, read on the forward strand.
ATGTCCTGTAGTTAGGTACTCGGTCTCTACCATAGTCCAGTAGCAAGCTAGAAGCTATTTCTCGGGGGGGGGGGGGGGGGGGGGGGGCAGGGGAGGAAACATTATCTGCATAAGAAGGAATATATTTACTCTAAAATTCTAGAGTCTCCACTGTGGTACCCCTTTGGGATCTTGTCTGAGACTCTATACAACATTCCTATTTGCTATGATACCTTTGAGAATCATTGGATCTACTGGATTATAAGGACCAAGTGATAGAAGGAGTTATATTGAAGCCTTTATTTGCTGCAGAGCCTTCTTGTGCTATGGTCCACACTCAAAATTGACAGTCTTATGGGGATTTTGCCAATGGGTCAAAGTAGCACACACAAATGTGAAGTTTCTTCCAAAATCCAAAAAGCCTACCAAGTGTTGTCCTTCTTTTTTCAAGGTAGGTAATATAAGGTACAACAACTTGACTTTCACCTTGGAGGGGATATCTCAACCTTCAGAGACTTCACTGAGATCTCTGAGATTTTCTGGGATGTATTTCCCACTTCCTTGTTCACATGTGTTGTAGTTGCAACTTCCTATTCATCAGATGCAATCAGCTTGTCATTAGTGGAGTACACCAGTGTGAATGTCAAGATGATCACATTATCTGTGGACTATATAATGGCAGAAAGCAAGAGAATGGATTTAGCTCTGAATCAAGACTCTATTGGTATACTGTTAGTCCTTCCAGGTAAAAGCAAACTGTTTTTGGTGATCCTTCTCAATTGGTGTGGAGGAAATGTCAGTAGCTAGGTCAATGGCTACATACCAAGTGCTATACTAAGTTGCTTCACGAAGGACACCATATATGGGACAGCAACTGCAACTGGAGTCACCACCACGTGAGACATATGGTAATCTAGCCATTCCCCAAAGCCCATCCAACCTCTGCACAGGCCAAAGAGGCAAGCTAAATGAGAATGGGATAGGAATCATCACTTCTGGATATTGCAGCCTTCGTCAATATCTGAAATGTCCCCACAGATAGGAAAGTGCTTCTGGTTTTCTATCATGGTAGACAGAGGAAGTTTCAGGAACCTCCATTTAGTGCTTGCTTCCATAATTGTCTTCACTTCATGAGCCAGAGATGCCAAGTGGGAATTTTTCGGGTTGCCAAGTATGTCTATTTCAATTATGTGTTCAGAAACTAGGGGGGAATGACCCACTGGATACACTTGGTCTAAATATCTATCACCTGAATACCTAAGTCATCACTTTGACTGGTAGGCCACAGTGTTATTTTGCACCCCCAAGAAGTATCATAAATTCAGAGCAGTGTCTAGTAATCTCCAAAGGCCTGGGTACCTTCTTTTCCCAAGTGTGGTCACTCTAGTAAATAGCCATGCGTCCTTCCAGTGAAGGCTTGGAAGAAGAATTTGTGGTACATACTTATAGCACTGCTGCAGGAAACATCTTCAGGAGGCCTGGCCTCCTCTTCAATTAAGAGGCTCTGATCTGAGAATTGGCTTAGATCTGGAGACTGAAGAGAGGCCACAACTCTCCAACATGATGATTCAACTCAGGTCTTGACCATCAGTCCCAGAGTTTGGTTGGTTGGTTGGTTGGTGGGTGGGTGGGTGGGTGGGTGGGTGGGTTTGTTGTTTTTTCTGCTATATAGATCAAGCAATACTCTAGTAGGCTATCCATCTATTTCCTTCCTAGAAACACACTGATCAATTAGTTACCACTAAAGATCCCTATGGGCCAAGGCATTCTGATTGCTAGTACATCCCTGCTGCCCTTCATGATAAATGCATTCTTCTTGTCTTTGGCTATTGAGTACTGACACCTAGCCTCTACCACTCCAGGATCCTATCATCCCCGTAAAATCAGGGTGCCCATCTTAATAACAACATGCTCCTGACAATACCTGGGCTACAAAGCTGGACATTTACAGAATATGTTAAGGATGTATGTTCTCATCTCACTAATATATTTCTCAATACCTTAGTTAGGAAAGTGTCTTCTGGGAATTTTCATGGAATATAGTTTGGGGGTGGCTGTGCAGGTCACACATGATAAATCCACTCCAACATACACTAAGCTTAAGCCTTTGGGTTCCCTCTTCTACATTATTCCATAGAAGCTCTGGCAGATATCTCTGTTCATTAAACAAAAGCCACCTTCAGATCCAAGTTTCAGTCAACCAACCAAGTAAACTGTTGGATCCACCTTCAGGTGCACAAGCTAACACATTAAATCCCAAATCCACATCCATGAATTCAAAATGATTTAGTATTATGTTCCACCCTTAGAATCAACTTCCATATATATTCCCAGTATTATGTCAAATCTTGCCATTAGTAAAAATCTTGCCATTCTTCTATTGCATAAACTATCTCCTCCTGGATCATAGTGCATACCTGACCTCTTGGAACATGTTGAGATTTGACCTTTGTTATGGATCTAACAGCAACAAAGGGTGCTTGTGGCATGTCTTGAGGAGAATGTTCATCCCCTTCAAGGCATCTGCCCCACGGAAAGTTATCACAGGGTTTTCAAACAAAAGAAAACTACTCTCCTCAGATACAAGAGGGAAAATTCTTTCCACTGATAAAAGGAGGCTCAGAGTGATTCTCCATTTCATCTGAGTCCAACCAGATGTCTCTATCTCAAGTTTCAGGATCCCATTCTTTCCTAATTTGTGCCCAAACTCTTGTGTGAACAGATTGGTGATGCTGTAAACTTAACTGATGTTTAAATTCTGTGACCCACACATTTAAAATTTATGTTTGATTTTCAGCAATACCAGACCTGTGGCTACATGAAATAAGAGATTCTTTCAAGGATGCCATGGAAGTTCTGTGGTTCTCAAACCATGAGTTGAGCTAAGAATTAAATGACCCGAACTTATCATTTTCTTTCTAGTAAGTGCTCCAGTACATTCAAGAATCCATCCCACGCCACAGTCCTTGCAGTCATAATTAATGATGTGATGGTCAGGTGCAGTAGTCACCTGGGCTCCCAAGACACTTGCTTCAGTTGGCATTGCATCAAAATCCATCACAGGTGATAATATAATTATGATGCCACTACGCCGTGGATTACTAGCATCCCAGGTCCAATTGACAAGGAGCTCAGCACCATGCTCAAGCCCAAGGGCACAACAAAACCAATCAAAATCCTACATTTGAGAGTCTGCTTCCTGGGACTACCCCTACTTCAAATTCTATATCAATTATGACCCAGTCAGGAGACAGAATTCATAACCCATATTTTGAAAACTTCCACATGGAAATTTTAATATAAATAATTATTAACTAGCAATAGGTAGTTAAGTAAAATCTAAGGGGCCCCCAAAGCCTCAAGAAAGAAGCATCCAGAAGAAAGAATGTTCTGGCAGGGGGAGGAGAGAAGCAGCTATGTCTAGGCTGAGGGAGAGTGAATAACAAATGAACTGAAGACTGAGGAGAAGGTCTCCCCCAAGACTGACATTCAGACCTTTTTAGTGAGGGAGTGGTGACCACAAGAACATTCAGCCTCTAAGTAGCTAAGAAACTTGCCAGAGAGTGTGGGCTAGCACTGGTCTGTAGAAATGGAGAGTGGGGCCTGAGGGTACATCTAGAGCTGGGCCACAAGGGCCACTAAGGTCTTGGCTCCTATGCTGAGTTTTTTTTTTTGGTTTCTGTTTTTTAAAAAAAAGGAAGGAGGACCAGAACTTGGAAGGCAAGTAATCATCTTACAGTGTCCCTCTAGCACCCTCTACTGACAAAGTCTAGCATTGCTCCAGCTGACAAAAGACAACTGTTCACAGGGTCCAGCTCCAGCATCACAAAGCAGGGCAAAGAAGGGCGTATTTGGAGCTCAGAGACAATAAATCAGTAATCACCATGGAGGCAAGGCAAGGGAGCAAAGCGTTTGTTAGGGAAAGCAGCTAGAGGAGCAGGGGCTTCTCTGCCTGTCATGGGGGGAGGGGAGCAGGCAGGGACTGGAGCCCTGGAGAGAGAAATCTGTCCTCAGCTGTCTTCAGAAAGAGAATGCAGTCATATAAATATACACAGCTCGAGAAAGCCCCATTGTTCAGCTTTCAAATGAACAGAAAATAAAATTCCTGGACAGGTTCCCTCTTCCCACCTCTGGGAATAAGTAGGAAGTGAGCTGAAATGCATTTCATTTTTCTCCAAGAGGCTTTCTCAACTCAGTGGCTCCCGCTGACTCAGGCCAGTCCCACCATCTGCAGATTCAACGACGCTTAAACATTCATTCAACAGCATTTTCTGCAGACCTACTAGGTGTCTGCCACTAAGCCTGGGAGGCTGTTTGACGGCTTCCACAAGCCAGTCTGCACCTGTCAGTGGTTGAGCCAGGCTTAGTGTGAGGAAGGCAGACTGATTCACAGACAAGATAAAATGCAAGTAGCTGATGTGGCTCAGGTTCAGATTTGCCAGGATTTCTGTGATGATTAAGGAGCAGAGGCTTTGGAGTCAAGTGACACAGATTCTAATCTTGTCTTGGTTCTTTTCTAGCTGTGTGACCTTAAACAATGTGCCTCACCTCTCTGAGCCTGTTTCCTCATATCAAATGGTCTTGCTAATATCTACCTCTTGGGATTGTTGGGAAGATTAGGGACAATGTCTACACTAAGTATAATGCAGGGACCTCCCAGCATAGATGCCCAGACTCATCAGACTAAAGCCCAAAACACACCCAAGGTTTCACCAGACTCAGAGAGTGGATGCATAGGCCAGTGGCCTGGCACCTCTGAGCCATGTCAGCTCCAATGTCACTGAGGTGGGACTAATGGTGCCCTACTTAGAACGGGCTCTTAGAGAGCACGTATTCCTCCTCCTCACCGGACAGATCAGAAGACTGAGCTCCAGAGAGGGCAGATGTTTGCTCAAGGCCACACGGCATACTGAAGGCTGAGCCAGCATTGGAACCTCACTCCATGGCACTGAACCATTTGACCATCTGGAAGACTAAAAATAATATGCTTAAGAGTATGGGCTTTGGAGGAAGACAGTTTGAGTCCTGGCTCTGCCCCTGTCATTCACTCTGCAAATCGTCAGAGTGCCCAGCATGTGAGGCACTGTCTCAGCGCAGGGGACCCAGGGGGACCCGATGCACATGGCCCCTGCCCTCTCACAGCCTGGAGGGGGAGGCAGTGAATGACCAACCCATGAAGAGCCAGCTAGTCATCCACACAAGAAGGCCACCAGGGGCCTACACGGGGCAGGGCCCTGAGAGTGACAGGGACAGTGGGGCGGGAGGCCATCTCAGTGCATTCAGGGAGGGCCTCTCGAGGACGCGCCGTCTGAGCTGGACCTGGACACCCAGAAGAACCAGCCGAGCAGAGAGTGGCGAAGGGCATCCAGACAAAGAGCTCGGGTGGATGAGAAGAAATGAGGCCAGAGCGAGCAAAGAGCGGGCAGGAGGGACGCGGGCGGAGGCAGGGCCGAGGCCACGTCGGGCGGGGCCTCGGAGGTCACGGCCAGGCGCTCAGCCGTTACTCACAGAGCAGGAGGTCACTGGAGGCTGAGTGATCTGGCTTACTCTTCCCAAACGGTCGCTGTGGCTGCTGCAGTTTGTGTGACACCTGGTGGCTCTGTGACTTTGGGCAAGTCACAGGCTCTCTGAGCCTCGATCTCTCCATCTGTAAAGTGGGGATGACAGTACCTACCTCACCGGCTTCGTTGGAAGCTGAGCCGTGACAATCCACACGGAGCTCTTGGCAACGTGCCCCGGGCCTGGTGAGCGCCACATGAGCCGCGCTTTGCGACCTCACCGTCCACACCCCCGGGATGTAGCCCAGCCCACACCTGTGGGAACCGTGGCTCCCTGCCCCCCGTCCACACCTCCCGGCCTCCCCGGCCCTGGGAGCACCACGGCCCGTGGCTTTTTCTCCTCCCACGGCTCAGATGAGGCACGGAGGCCCGCGGAAGGTGAGGACGGCCTCCGTGCCCCCGCGAGAAGGAGGCTCTCGGGCCCAGGCCGCGGACGCCAGAGTCGCTGCTCTCTGCGCCGCATGGCAAAGCAGCTTCTGCCCCGGCACGGACGCCAGGACTCCGGCCCGGCCCTCGGCCCTGGCGTGTCTGCTGGGCTCCGGGCCATCCGAGGCCAGCCAGGGCAGGTGGGCGGGGGCCCCGAGACGGGTCGCAGTCAGTGAGGGCCGTGCAGGCGGCCTCGGTCTCCCCGGTGCCCAGGCCATGCAGCCCCTCCCGATCAGGGGCGGCCGCAGAGGTCATGAGGAGCACTAACGGCCTCAGCTCCGATGGCCCGATTTATGATGACACAAGAAGCAAATTCAGCTTCCGGCCCGAGGAGACAGCCGGCCCGTCTGCACTTCTAGAAACCCTTTTTGCAGGCATCTGGGGGGTGGGGGCTTCTACCCCACACATGCAAGGCCCGCGGCCCCGGGCAGAGCCAGGCTGGGCCATCTGTCTTCTCATGCCACCGGCCGCCTTGTGCGAGAGGCCACCCCCGCTGACACGTTTCAGAGCATTTGAAAATCAGCGCCCCGGCCACGGGTCAGCCATTTGGTGTTGCACCAAGGGATCCTCCAGCCTTCACCACCACCCAGACCGGCCATGGAGCGGAGCAGAGCAGTGAGAGGCCCAGGCTTTGGGGTCAGCCTAACGTGGGGTCAAGCTGGAGCCCCAGCTCAGCCATACAATGGCTGTGACTCTGAGTGAGTGCAGCGCCTTCCTGGGCCTCCATTTCCTCGTCCTCGGAATGAAGGGGCAGTATCCCTACTTCGAAGAGCTGTTGTATGGATTAAGAAGGAGGTAAGGGTGTTGAATGAAAGGTCATGCAGGCCGTGTTTATTAGCTGGGGACTTCAGTATCATGTGATGGCATGTACTGAGGGCCAGTCAGGTCACCACGGACTATTCTAGTTCTTTTAAACATTTTATCTCTAGACTTCCTGCAAGTAGGTATCGTTATGTTGATTTTCTAGATTAGGAAATTGAGCCAGGGGTGGTTCTGAACAGGTGCAAGGTCACCAGCTGGGGGCTATGCTGAGCTGGGGGTGGGACCTTGGTTCATTCTGGAGCTGGCCTTCCTCCTAATACACAGCCTGCCTTCCCAGTTCCTCTGAAAAGCCATGTAAGGCCAATGATCAAACAGACCCACACTCTCTCCATCCTTCCCTCTCTCATACCAACATTTCTAGAGCACCGGCTACAAAGACCAGCCCTTGGCTGGGCAATGCATACAATAGGATGAATGCAGAAACACTTCCCACCCTTTAGGATCTCAGTACTCAATGGGGCAAAGAGTAAAGCTGCAACCACACCGCCCAGAACATATATGTATCAGCTAGCTTTTGCTGCATAACAAACAATCCTAAAACTTTGGCTTAAAAAAAAGAACAATTTATTATCTCTTTCAGTTCTGGGGTTGGTTGGGCAGCTTCTGCCAAGCTCAATCATGCAGCTATACTCACCTGAGAGGCCTGCCAGGCTGGAAGGCCCAAGATGGCCCCATTCGCAGGTCTGGTAGTTGGTATTGGCCTTTCATGGGTTGTGTTCTTCTGGTTCTTCCATGGGCCCTCAAATCTTCCAGCAGGCTAGATAGGCTTCCTTACATGGCAGAGTTCCAAGAGGACAAAAGCAAAAGCTGCATTGCCCCTTGAGGCTTAAGATCCAGAACTCACTTGACATCACTTCTGCCATCTTCTACTGGTCAAAGCAAGTCACATTCTATTGCTTGGCCAGGATCTGACATACACTTGTGACCATCAGGTAAGGCTTAGTAGTCAATTCAGACTGAGTGGGGGCGGGGGGGGCGCTCATATACCCTAGATAAGTGGGATCATAATAAATTCTTAATTCAGATTAAAAGATGTTAGATCCTGAAGTCATTGGAATGGGTTGTATTCTCTTGCCAATGGAGAAACTGAGGCACAGGAGTCAGCCAGTGTGAGAACAGAATCAGTACATCAAGGAGCCAGTTTCCATATGAAGAAACGGAGGCCCAGAAACACGATTTGTCTTGCCCAAGATGACACAAGTTTATGACAGAGCCAGGAGTGACTAGGATCCCTACCAGCTAGCCCACTCCTCCTCCACTCCACCCCTAGCAGAAGCCCGAGGCTGGGAATGGCTGGGATGACCATCATAGGCAGGGTGTGTCTGTCTCTGTTGTGTGTTTGTAAACAGAGCCCTTTCAGCATGCCTGGTACCATGCAAGGCACTTAATCATGACCTCTTCTGATCCTACCAGGGTCTTACTCCATTTTACAGAGAGGGAGCTGACTTACCCAGGGTCTCACAGCTGGTGAGGCCCATCCACCTGATCCCAAAGCCTGAGCCTCCCATGCTGTCCCCAAAAGAGCTCAACCCAGATCCAGGCCCCTGCGGGGTGAGAGGCAGCTCTGTGGACCTTTAGGGGTCTCAGGATGAAGCCCACTACCTGAGAAGCTGCTTCCAGAGGCCTGGGTGGAGGCAGCAATAGACAGAGTTCTCTAGAACCTGCCCCTGCAAGAAGGCCCCTGAGCGATGCTCTGATCCATACCTGACCATTATATGAATGGAAAAACCAAGGCCTAACTGGACCCAGGCCTCTGCCTCCCAGCCCAGAGCCCTCCCACTGCACTAGGAACCTGGGGGCAGGCGAGCAGGCCCCACTCAGGCTGGTCACACACACACAAGGCTGCTCTGTGGCATTCAGAGAGCACATTTATTTACAAAGCGCTTTACAAACATCAGCTTATGCCTCCCCACAGCCCCCTGCGAGGTAGGTCAGTAGTCATATCTACAGTTTACAGATGGGGAAATTGAGGCACGGAATGGGGGTGTGGCCTGCCCCATTTTAAAGAGATTTTCCCACCCACCCATCAAAAAATCATAAAATTAACAAAAAAGAATTGTTCCTCCATCCCAAAATACATGTTCTTCCTCTGAACTGTAGAAGTTGCAAGCACCCCGATCTAGTAGGGCCCCGTCCCCAGGGGGCAGCCTGACCAGAAGTCACAGAGACCTCAACCCCAAGGGCTGTTGTTCAACCTTGCAGATTGTCACTGGCCTAGGCTGAGCAGGACCCACCAGTGAGGCCTGAAAGGTACAGGAAGAAGGGCTGAGGTACCTTCATTCTGCAGACATTGGGTCAGGCAGGGAAGGGGCCCCCATGGAGAACAGGGCAAGGGAAGGGCAGATCTGGGTTCAAGGAAGCTCAGAGCACACATCAAAGAAGTAATAGTGGGAGGGACCATAAGCAAAATATCCCCGGGGCTGGGGGGGGGGGGCGGGCAGCAGGGTGGAGGAGGGGACCATAGTCCCCTCTGGGGAGGACCAGTCTGATGTGCCCAGTCTCCCCAGGACCCTCAGGGGCCAGGCCAGGTGGGATTCCAGATGCCAAGCCCCAATGCACCCTCTATCTGTGTCAAGAGGAAGCCACGCTGGGTGAAAACCTTGGCCAGCCGCAGGCTCTGCAGGGGCTCACTCATCTCTGCCAAGGGCTGGGACAGAGTCTGGGGCTTGAGCCTGGAGTCAAGGAGCTTGAGCCTGGGTCCTCCCAAGCTGGTAGCCCTGAGCCCCTGTCACTCCACCAGGCAGTGCCAGACTCACAGTGCAGACTTGCAGGACCCTGTGGAGGGGGGCTGGGCTGCAGCCGCTAAGCTCCTCTGTGGCCCACAGCTTGCCCATCATCGGACACGTTGAGAGGCCCTGCCCACAGCGAAAAGGGGCACCAAGATGGCCCAGGGGCCCACTCTAGTGCTTTGCCCGTGGGAGTTGTAGTGGAGCAGAGTCGGGGCCCAGGTCTTCCTCATCCGTGCTGGGCCTGGCCCTGAGTGCACAATGCGTGCCCCAGGCCAGGGGCCCCGCTATCTTGACTCCAGACCCTCCAGGTACTCCAGCGCCACATCATAGCAAAAGTGGTACTGATCCTGGGGAGAGGGAGAGAAGGCATCATGAGCCTGGTCCCTCTCTGGTACTGGGGAAGGGGAGAATGAGGGGCCAGAGGGCAAGCATGAGCCCTGGCCCATCTTTGGGGGGAAGGGGCAAATGGGTTTAACTGTCTTGGCACCACCGGATCAGAACCCAAAGCCCAATGGGAGGAACCAGGTAGAGGACAGTGGTGTGGAGGGACCTGGCCGGGCATGGACTGGCAAGTTGGAAGTGGCTGGGCAGAAGGACAGGGCCTCTCACCAGGGTTTCCACCATATTGGGCTTGTAGTTCCTAAGCGTTTTGGCAGCAAAGAAAACATCCACCAGGTTGTGGCAGCGGATCATCTCCAGGACTGTGGCACAGGCGCAGAAGGTGCCACTGCGGCCGCCCCCGTTTCTAAATGAGACACACAGAAGGTTTGGGGTGGGGTTCAAGAGGGGGAGGGGCTCAAGAGGGGGAGGCCCGGGGCCAGAACACCAAAGTGACTGGCAGGACCAAGGAACCAAAAGGGAGGAGGGTCAGGGCCTGCGAGCCCAGAGAAGAGGGGCGGAGCCAGGGTACCCCAGAAGGGAGGGGCCAGGGAACGCCCGAACGGCAAGGGGCGGGGCTTAGGGAACCCAGGAGGGAGGGGTCTGGGAGCTCAGAAGGGCGGGGCTTAGGGAACCCAGGAGGGAGGGGTCTGGGAGCTCAGACGCTAAGACTGGCATCCAAAAGCTGTAGGCAACTAGGGAGGTAGCCTCCAGGAGAAAGACAGCAGGTTCTGAGGGAAAGGAGGCCAGACACACTCCAAGAGAAAGCCACGGAGACAAAGATGGAGACGGAGGAGGGGGGCAGAGCAGCAAGCAAACCCCAGAGAGCAGGATGGAAAATGAACATTGTGAGCACCAGTCACCCCCAGCAACACAGACACATGGTGAAAACACACACGTACACACCCACACTTCAAGGCAAACCAGCAGCCAAACACACAGAGAGGCTTCCTATCCCGTCCTTTCCCTCCTCTGTTCCCTGCAACATGGGGATGTGGGGTTCCCCTGGGGAGATGGGGGATGGACTAGGCCCTCAGCCCCCATTTGAGGGGTCTCTCCCACTAGAACCAAAGGCCACCGAGGGCCAGGCGCTGCCTGACTCAGCTCCCTATCCCTGTCCCCGGAATGCCTAGCCTGGCACTGGAAGGGTCGGTAAGCACTGAGAGCATGAGGAAGTGGGGGGTCAAAGGAGCAACTGCACCCAGACAGGAGTGAATACATGAATTTATGAACAGGGCATGTGAAGGGACGAATGGCAAAAGTTGCACGCGTGCATGCATGAACAAAGACTGGAATTCTTTTGGCTTAAAGTGTGCTACTATCTCACGGAGCGAACAATTCTGACAGGACTCTAATTAAATAGGCAAAGTCAGACATCACACAGAGGGTGCCGGGCAGTTGCCCAGGGTTGAGTCCACGCCCTGGAAACAGACTGGGTTCCTCCAGGGAAGATGGGGCCATCCGGAAGCCCCGGGGGGTTTAGTGGCAGCCTTGAGGCCTCCCCGCTCAGCCCCGTGTCTCCCGGCCCCTCCCCCACGCCAGCAGGGCCCACACTCACAGGCAGTGCACGACAGTGCGCCCGTCCCCACTCTCGGCCTGCCACTTGTCCACCTCGGCCAGCAGGTGCAGGAAGGCCTTCTTGGAGTCAGGCGTGTCCCGGTACGCAGACCAGCGCAGGAACTGGAAATGCCGCACCAGCAGGTGCCCCTCCTGCAGCTGAGGGCACAAGTGGCCAGCCAAGGGCGGCGGGGGGGGATGGACATGAGCCCTGGGGTGACCTCAAGAGGCTCTCGTGAGGTTGCCCCCCAGCCACCACCCAGGTTCTCACCACAGGGCGCCCAGGTCACTCACCCGAGAGATGTTCTGCACCCGGAAGACACGGGCCACCAAGTCGTCATCCACGGAGCCCGACACAAACTCCACCTCCATGAGGCCGTATTGCTGCCGCCCCGGCTCTGGCCAGTACTGCAGGCAGGGCTAGGGACACAGACACGGAGGGGAGCGCTGAGCCGAGCCAGGCGGGGGCAGCTGCCGCTCCTGCCCACCCCGAACCTCCACCCTGGCCCTGGGGCTCCCACACATCCTGACCCACTCACTCCCAGTCCACCTGCAGAGTCCCCCCAGCTTCCGCCACTCACCCATCCGAGGGCAGGGCACATCTGCCCCAACGTCTCCTGCACGGACCCGCTCAGGTCAGCAGAGACAAACCCTTCATGGGTGCACGGGGCCAATCCTGACTGAGCAGCTCCACAGCCACACCTAACACGCTCACACACACGCACACACACACACCCCTGCATGAGGCCGCCTTCTTCCAGGGATAGGCCTCAGACCACCCCCGCCCACCCCATCACCGCCCCCTCCCGGCCTTCTCTCTCACTGCCTTGCTCGCCAGCATCAGCTCACACAGGTGGGGTGTCCCTGAAGCTGCAACACAGCTCAGAACCCCCACTCCTGCCTAGGGCCCTACCATGGAGTCAGGGTCCCACGTGCAGCCTCCCCTCCAGGCCGGACTGGAGACAGCGGAGGGATGAAGGGAGTGTCTCCCCCTCCACACACACACACACACACACACACACACACACACACACACATGTCCTCCAGGCCAGTAGGTCCAGAGCGCCAGCTTCTAGCCTCAGTTCTGCCTGAAGTCCAGGCGAGGCTCTTCCCTCCTCTGGGCCCCGTTTCTCCATTTGTGAAACAGTCCCCAAGCTCCTTCCAGATGACTCCGTGCTCCATCGGCTTCCCTCTCTGACCACGCCCACAAAGAGGGCACTACCTCCCTCTTTTTGCCTGGGGTCCCAGCCACTCCTTGTGTTTGGGCCTTTGCACATGCTGCTCCCTCTCCATGGATCACCCATCCCCCCTCTCTTCACCTGCTCAGCTCTACCCTCCCTACACAGCTCAGCTCAGATACTGCCTCCTCCAGAAGCCTTCCCTGATACGCTCTCCCCAGGCTTCTCTGCAGGGAAACCAGTGCCAGCTCCATGACAGCCCCTTCCCGGTGTGCTGCCATTGTCGGGGGTTTGCACCCTGAGTCCCCCTGGACCACAAGATCCGAGAGGGGCGGTGTGTTGCTTCCTCCGTCTCCCCACTGCCTACTGCAGGCCTGGCAGGGAGTGGCCGGTGGAGAAAGGTGGCTGAATGACATCTGTGTGAGCCTCCCTCTGGGTCCTTCCCCTCCGCCTTAGCAAGGGCAGGTTCTTCCCACGTGAGATTCCCCCCAGATCCGTGCCAGGGACAAGAGCCCATTACACTGCAGTCCTTGGTCATGTAGACCACGTGCCTGCCTCGTAAAGAGCCCCATTAGCAAGTCTTCTCAGCCTTTCAGAGACTGTCAGGCTCATTTTAGAGCAACTCTTCCCGGCCGCCTAGGACACGGACGTGCAGAGAGGCCCAGACCTAGGGGGTATGACCACGCGGGGCTGGAAGGCTGAACATCTGTACTTCCTGGCAGTGCCAGCTTTGGGGACCCCAAAAGAAAACCGGGGCAGCCCCCACGCGGAGCTCACCAAGCCAGCGTCTCGACCCACCTCAGCCACAATTTCATCGTCTTCATCCCTGCCATGCACTTAGCACCTACTGTGTGCTGGGCAGGAAAGAAACTGAGGCTCAAAGAGGCAAATGAACTTACCCAAGATCAGTCAGAAAATAGGAGGCTGGAGTTTTGCCCAATCTCAAAGGCCCCCACAGTGGGCAGCTGAGTCCACCCACAGGCTCTGGAAGAAGGCAGCCTGGGGGAGGGGCACAGCTCTGCCACTTCCCAGCTCTCTGGGTCTTAATCTTTTCACCGAAGCCCGTAAGTGCAAAGCAGAGTCCTGGGCATACAGCAGATACTCAATACAAAGCAGCTATTTCCCTCCAATCTGACAGCCGCATTCTACAGAGGAGGAAAGCAAGGCTCTGGGAGGGAGCGGGACCCATCTAAGGTCACAGCTGGGATCCAATCCTGGGCTTTGGGGACATGCCCTGGAGCACACGAGGCCCCGAGCAGCGGAGGCCTCACCCAGGCAGTATTGGACTGGTGCAGCTGGTTGAGCATGACAATGGAGGTGCACCCGTAGTCGTAGACGAGCCGCCAGAAGTCCGGCGTGGTGCTCTGCAGCGGGTGCAAGGTCACGATGAAGGCCGCGCTCCGCGTGTAGCTCTGCAGGGAAACCAGGACTCAGCCAGGCCTGCTCACCACCTGACAGGGCCGGAGCCCCCCGCCACAGGCCGTCCTCCCGCTCTGCCCACCCTGAGCTGGACAGCTCTCCCCTCGGGGCCAGGCTGCCTCCGGGGGTCCATTTCAGAGCTTGGCTGGCACACTGAGGCCTGAGTGTTAGGGTGAGCCCCCCAACCCCCAGGCCCCTGGTGTCCAAGCCCATGGCCCCTGGAACGAAATACGAAACGTTCCCAAATGTGTGGTGACGGGAACATGGGCAGGGTAGTCAGAGGCTGGCCAAGGCTGCTCCCTGCCTCAGGGCCTTAGCACCTGCTATTCCTGTTGCCTAGAACAAATTTCCAAATGTTTACACAGTTCTCCCCCTCACTTCCTTCTGCTCTTTGACAGTCACCTCCTCAAAGGGGCCTTCCTTACCACCTCATCAAAAGTAGCTATATACACACACTCCAAAGCCCACATTATATAGTTCTCCTGCCTGGTAGCTTTCTGTAGAAATTACCAGTGTCTCACATGCCACTGTATCTTTGTGTACTGACTGCCCCAACCCATCACCCACATACAAGGTCCAGGAGACCAGAGATTTGGGGGTATGGGGGGTATGGTCTGTGCCCGGCACATTGTAGAGGTTCAATAAATATCTGTGAATAAATACATCTCTAAGTCCCTTCCAACTCCATGGAGGGAGGGTCTGAGAGCCCAATCCAGGGCCCCAGACAAGTGACAGGCGCTGACCCTGCTCCTGGTCCACCTGCAGAGTACCCCCAGCTTCCCCCCTCGGCTCTGCCCCCCTGGCTCCTGAGCCATCCCAGGTACTGCTGGCTGAGGCGGTCCCCGAGCCCAGGGCTGCCCGAGCCCTCACGTCCGTCAGGGCCGCATTGATGTAGTTGTTAGGGTCCCCGTCAGCAGAGATGAGGAAGGGCAGGCAACGGTCGGGCGGCAGGACGTCCATGCTGCGGTTCCTGTCCCGGTTCCGGGGCAGCAGGGCGATGCTGCATTCTTCCACATCCAGAGGCGGTGTGACCGAGTTCAGCGTCTACAGGGAGTGGAGGGAGCAATGGGGTCAGGGGGGAGGGGTGAGTGTGGACCTCCAGTGTTCGCTGGGCCTCTTCACAGCCCCATGAAGGACACTGAGCTGGGCTGTTAACCCCATTTCATGGATGGAGAACTGAGGTCCAGAGAGAAGGGGGCAAGGACAGGGACCCCAGGCTGGCTCCCGGTCTCCAGACCACACAGGCTCTGAACAGAGCTCTGGAGATCGAGTCTGCCTCCTCGCTCCCTGTGTAACCTTAGACAAGCTACTGTATCTCTCAGCATTATTGTTCTCAACTGGAAGGTGGGATAATAATAAGCCTGCCTCAAGGGGTTATTGGGTGGCTTGAGTGAGATACTGCCAAGGTCCGAGCACTGAGCCTGGCAGATGCAAGGCTCCCTACATAAAAGGCACAGTGAGGATCAGGTGCTTTCAGGCAGACAAGCCCTGAAGCCCCACATCTTCCACAAAGCGGCCTGCGGGGACCTGGCGGAGGCGGTCAGCCCTGTCGGAAGAGAACACAAGTCCAGGGCACCTGTCACACAGCAAGCCTGGGACTCTGGGTTATCTCCTCCACCTCATGCCTCCTACAGCCTGATCCATGGGGTCTCCGCTTCTTTCTCTTGTCCTTGAGGATCGCTAACAGTGAACCCCAGTCTCTCGTGATCCCCAACAGAGCTCCAAGAAGCAGAGGTGGCATTTCCTATGATCCCATCTATGCAGGCTCTCCAGCGTCAGGCGTCTAGAAGGGGCCAGCCCACTGAACCCTGGCAGGAACCTGGAGTGTAGAGGACTTCTGGGGCCTCTGCCTGCCCACGGACCACTCTGGGACTTCTCAGGAGAACTAGCCTTCCTCCATCTCTGTCATTTGACATGCAGAACCAGGCCTGGGCCAGTCCATGTGTTCCTACTCTCTGGCCCAGGGACTGGCTGAGGGATGGCACAGGAGAATCTGGTCTAGGACTTCCATTGGGACTGTAGGGAGTCATTTTTCCAGTCTCCTGACAGTAGGGATGACATGAGCCTGGCACTGCTGGGGGCCAGGGTACGGGTCTGAGAAAGAAGCCAAAAACAGAGGACAGCAGAACCAAAAATGGACAGAGACTACATCCTGGCATCATCATTTAAGCCCCTGGATCCAGCCATAACTGAAGCTGCACCATCCTTGGACTTTTCAGTTTCAAGAGTCATTGAGCCGGATTTTTGTCACTTGCGACCAAAAGAATTCTGATGAATACAAACACTACGAGGGCAATATTGACTTTCTTTCCTGGGTAAGAAAAACCAAAGCTTGGGGAGGTAATGTGAGTGCTCAAGGCTACTCACAGCTCTTCATTGAGCCAGAACTTGAACCTGGGCTCCCTTGATTCAAAGCATAGGCTCTCAGCCACTTGGAGGGACCACCTCCTCCACTGTCTCCAAGTCCTCCCCAGTAGCCCTACTGTCCCTCCTATAGCACTGAGGAATTCCCAATACACACACACAAACACACACACACACACTCACAAACCACACACACACACCTAGACACACACACTCCTGCCCCACCTGGAACTCTTCCCGCAGCTGGGAGGAATTACTCTGAGGGTCAATGCGGATCATCTCCTTGTAGGTGGCCTTGAACTCGCTGACAGGGATGGTGGTTTCCCCACACAGGCAGGCCTCCAGGATTGCATCGTGAATGAAGATGTACTGCTCCTGGAAAAGGAGGAGAGAATATGAGGAACCTGGAGGGGACTAGAACCTAGACATTTGGGGGATATGGCAGCAGGAAGCAAGCCCAAAGTTGAGGCAGGGATGCTAGAGTCCAACTAGGTATTAGTACAGGTTGGACCAACCCTACCTGAAACAACCTTCACAGATATGTTCACTTACCTCATGTTTCATCCCTCTAATACCCTGTAAGAAGCTCTGAAGGTGAAGGGAGAGCCCAGGGTCACACATCTAACGAGGATACAAACACCAGTAGATCTTACCTGCAAAACCTATGACCTTGGCCTCTTGGCTGTTTGACCTCAACCAACTGAACACAGTGGAGCTGACTTTGGGAAGACCCTCAGAGGTTGGCAGGCCAAGCTCAGGGATCTCAGCTCTAAGATCCTCCGAAACTCCTCTGACACACTCCGCCAGCTTTGAGTTCCTCCATGAGGGACCCAAGTCCCAGAGCGGGCAGGGAGGGAGGGCTGCGTCCCCTACCTCTGTCTGGATCATGTTGACGCGCCGGGAGCAGAGGGTCTTCACGCAGTTGTAAATGTCCACGACGCCCTCACACTCCGCCATGTCCAGCATCACATCCAGAACAATGTAGCAGCCTGTGCGGCCAGTGCCCGCGCTGGGGAGAGAGCAGCCAAGGGCCCCATCAGAGCCTGGGGAGGGAGCCCGGGGCCAAGAAGAAGGGAAGAGGTGGCCTGGGGTGCCTGGCCATGTCTACACCACACAGGGGCTCGGGGACAGAGAGATATCCCACCCCAGTGGCGAGGAGGATCCGGGAAGAAGTCTGCAGCAGGAGCTGTGGAAATGTGATGCAAGACCCAGCTGGGGATGGGCCTCGGGAAGAAGAGGAGGGCAAGGGTAGCAACTGAGATGGGCAGAGGACAAAGGTGATGCCCAGAGCTTAAACTAAGAATGTTCTTGCCTCCTGGGTAGCCCCAAATCCACACAGCCTTCAAAGCCCCACACACTCATACCTGCTCACACACTCAGGGGAGCCTCCCCAACCCTCCCAGCAGATGTCATTCTTCTGAGCTCCCAGAGGAATCCCGGCAGGCTCTTGTCAAACACTCTTCCTGCCACATGTAGCTGTCTCCCTGACCGGACTGGGAGCTCATCCAGAGCTGGGCTGTGTCGGACCCATCTCTGGGATGCTCAGGCTCAGCCCCAGGGTGAGCAGAGTCAGGGGGCAGAGAGAGGACAAAAATGACTCCAAGATTTCAAGCTTGAAAATGGTGGCAAGAATGCGTAGTATTCTACGTGGCAAGAATACTGGCAAGAATGCGTAGTAGCGGGTCTCCTACCCGCCCCTGCTGGTGGCTGAAATCAGTACGACCACTTTGGAGGACTGGCAGGCTCCACCAAAGCTGAATGTCTGCCTGGCAGAACTTCCACCCCTACATACATAACCCCCAGAAACTTCACATGCGTACTCTGGCCCACACACATGCCTTAGAACGTTCTTAGCAGCTCTAACCATAATAGCTCAAAATGACACAACCCAAATACCTATCAGTAGCAGAATGGATAAACACATTGTGGTTTACTTATCCAGCGGGACAGGATATAATATGGATGAATCCTATAAACATAAGGTGGAGGGGAAGAAGTCACACACCAAAGAGCACACGCTGGGTGATTCCATTTATACAAAGTTCAAAAACACACAAAATGAATTCACGCTTTAGAAGTCAGGATGGAGGCTGCTCTGGGAGCGAGGAGGTGGGTACAGACTGGAAGGGGGCTCAAGGGCGCTTCTGGATGCTGTTAATGTTCTGTTTCTTGATCTGAACAGTGCTGGTTATTTCACAGGTGTGTTTAATTTATGAAAATGGATGAAGTTCTATATATACTTATTCTGTGTGCACTTTGCTTTAAGTATGTTATACCTCAATGAAATCTTATTTTAAAGACAGTATCTTAGGGGCGCTGGGTGGCTCAGTCGGTGGTGCATCTGCCTTCGGCTCAGGTCACAATCCTGGGGTCCTGGGATCGAGCCCTGCATCGGGCTCCCTGCTCAGTGGGGAGCCTGCTTCTCCCTCTGCCTCTGCTGCTCATGCTCTCTCTCTCGCTCTCAAATAAATAAATAAAATCTCTATTAAAAAATAAAAAATAAAGACAGCATCTTAAAGAAGCCTAAAGAAACCTGAGAAGTGGTGTGAGGGGGGCGGGCGAGGGAGGTAGGGGGTCTGCCACGTGGCATTTGGGAAGCTGAGAGGAATCCAAGCAGAGGAGCCAGGACCAGATACAGAGGCCGAGGACCTGTGGGCCCAGGGGAGTCGGTGAGACCCCAGGGTCAGAGGGGAAGTTCCCCAGGAGGAGAGTGGGGCAGGAACAGGACAGGGCCCTTCAGAGGCAAGAGAAAGCTGTGGAGCCGGAGAGGAAGCAGAGCAGAGGAAGGGCAAACGGGGGGGGGGGGGCCACAGGAGCCAACGAAGGCAGGACTTGGAAGAGAAAGGAGTGATGCTCAGGAGCTGCACAGAGCATGAAGGCCCCGCAGTGATGAAAGCCCTCAGGATTCAGAGAAGAGAAGGCAAAGTCCTTCCCAGCACCTGGGCCAAGCCCAGCACGCAGGTGTGCAATGGGCACTGGCTGAACGGAAGCAAATGGAACCCAACCTGCCTGGTGCCTTGCAAACCCCTCCCCCCCACCGCCTCCAGGGCCTCCACAGCCTCTAGGCCCAGGGCCTCCACAGGTCTCGGGCAGCATACCAGGGCGCCAACCGCAGAGCCACAGTTTGAAGGGCCCTTGGGGGTCAGTCTCTCCTGTCCTCTGTCTGTGAGTAGGATGAACCCAAGCCTCCTCTCCTACAGGGACCCAGAACCAACCCCACGCCCAGTCGTCTCGTCCTTGGGATCGAGGCCTCACCTGCAGTGGATGACAACGGGCCCAGCATCAGGCGGGGTAGAGGCCTTCACGCGCCGGATGAAGGCCAGCAGCCCTGTGGCGTGGTAGGGGACGCCGTGCTCCGGCCAGGCGGTGAAGTGGAACTGGCGGACCTCGTGCCGGGCAGAGTAGCCTCTCTGGCGAGACAGAGTCACTGCTGGCTCCCCTTAGTCACCTGCCGGTTGCTCACTGCTGGATCTCAATCAGTTAACCCCGATCGTGAACCAAGGTGTGGGTATCACTGACTCATGAGAGCAGCGAGAAAACCAGGGCCCAAAGAGGAGGGACTGCGGGTCCGAGGTTAGACGAGACAGACACTACACAGGAGTGGGGCCGGGGCCGCCCGCCAACCCCCCGCCTCTGCCTGCACGGGGCTGTGCGACCTGACACGTCACTGTGACTCTCTGGTCTTAGCCTAGAGGGGGCAAGTGTCTCCTTTGAGGATTTTTACAGAGGATCACAGACAGGAGGACTCGGCCAGTCACCGGCCACGTGGCCTTGTGCGTGACGCCCCCCCTCCACCTCACTTTCTTTATTTGTACAATGGGACTAACGGAAACACCTAATCCCGGCGCTTCCCAGGGCTTAACCAACACAGGCTCCGCACGATGCCCGGAGCCGAGCAGGACCGGCACCACCAGCCGCTGCCTTCAACTCTACCCTCTCAACGTCCTCCTGGGGTCGCCGGCCAAGGCGGTCCCTGTGCGGTCCCCCCACAGCGCTCCCTGCAGTGACGGAGCGCCTGCCTTGCTGGGGAGGACAGCCGAGCCCCCTCCTCGCTGCTCCTGCTCCTGCCCTGGGAGGTGGGGAGGTGGACTCTGCCCCCCCTCCTCAGGCACCCCTGCAGGGACCAAGGTAACAGGAGACTCACCCGCTCGAGGGCGAAGGTGCGCACGACATACTCAGCTAGAGTCTCCGTCTTCACCAGCGTGATCTTGATGTCCCCGTACATGTCCGAGTCCTCCGGCCAGTACCGTGAGCATTTCACCTGGGGTCCCCACAAACGGGCTCAGTGGGCTCTTTGCTGCCCCTCCCCAGGCCCGCCTTACCCCCTCACCCCAAGGCCCTGCTTACCCTGCCCACCTCCACCAGCTTGGTGATCATGACAATGCTGGAACAGTGCTCCTGCCACACCATGCGCCAGAAGTCGTAGACCATCTCGGGCTTCGGCCCTGGGGCGCAGAGGGTGCTCATCCCTGAGGCAAGGTCTCCACCCAGGGCCAGCGCACCTGCTGCCCAGCACCCCCACCCCAGGCCAGGAGGCTCCTGAGCCCCAGTGAAGGCATCATGCTCACCCCGTGCACACCCCACCCAATGCCAACTCGTGCCTGGGGGGCCCCAAGGGTGGGTAGGATCAGAGAGGGCCTGGCTGGCCGGAGACCCCAATCATCCCGACTGAAACCCAGGAGGCAGAGCCGGAGGGCTAGATCCTCAGTCTACAGCCCAAGTCTCTCAGAGGAACGGACAAATGAACGGTTGGGGGCAAAGACAGCCAGAGGGACCCAGGCAGCCCCCAGAGCCAGAGGCACCATCCACACTTGGCAGGACTGAGCTTGCCTACCCTTCTGCATGCACCACCTCAGAGACAGACAGATGGCCAAGGGAACTACACATGCACTGAGCATATCGGGGAGACACGAACACAAAGGGGCAGAGACTGGCGGCCAGAAGCCACAGCCAGACAGTGGGACTTGGACAGAGAGACAGCAGGGAGGCAGACAGGGAGCCAAGCAGGTCAGAGGGAAGGCAGCAGGGCAGACGGCACTCAGCACACGGGCGCGGGCAGAGGTGCAGGTACCTTGAGCAGCTATGAAGTGGTTTGACCTGTGGTAACCCTGGAACGGGAAAAGAGGCTGCAGTGAGACCCCAGGAGCAGCCCCTCGCTCCCTCGGATCTCACGTCCTCTGCCCCCCTCTCCCAGGTGCAGCACAGTCACCCACGGCCAGCTGCCCGCCCTCTTCCCTGGGACCTCCTAACCGGGGGAGGGGGGGACCTGTCCTCCAGTAAGGACAGAAGAGCAGCTGGGACACCAGTGTCTTGGGTCCAAACCCATCTTTGCTGTGTGACCCCACAGAGGACACAACTCCTATATGGGCCTAAAGGGTCTCCCCACCCATAAAATGGGGGGATTAGCCACAGTCAGCTTACGACCCAGCTGTGTGGATACAAATGAAGTCCACGGTGATCCTGCCCAGGTTACCAGGGGGTCCCCGGACCCCAGGCTGGGTCTCATCAGCCATCCCAGCCCCCTCGGGGCAACCGGGGGGCAGTGCCCCCTCCCCGCCACATGTCACCCAGAGCTTGGGGGACCCAGGGGCCCAGATGAAGGCTTCAGGTCGGAAGCAAGCGAACACACGGGTTACTCATGGCCCTCAGATAAAATGGTTTTTAAATAATAATCATTTTTGAGATTATGATCCCTATTATGATCACATACTGTGCTAAGCACTTTACCTACATGATCTCCCACAAAAGAGAGGGCAAGAGCTACTTCATCCTCCATCCGCAGAGCCTTCAGGCTGCAAAGAGGACCCAGCCAGCCCCAATTCCCACCCCGGGGCCACAGCCAGCCCTACCACCCTGCCCTCACACTGACACCCAGGGCACCCCTGCGGGCACCACAGGAGGGGTAAATGTGCAGCGGTGCTGACACAAGAGAGAACAATCAAGTTCACGCCCGCAACCCAGCTCCCCGCGCCTCGGTCAGACTGCCAGGGTTCAAGTCCCAGCCCTACCTCTCGCTAGCCATGAGCCCACGGGCAGAGCCCTTCATTTCTCTAGGCCTCGATTTTCACATCTACAAAATGGGAACGATTACGGTATTTACCTCCTTGGGCTGCTGTGAGGAGTCAACAAAGTAACATACCGTCAAGGGTCTGTCGCCACGGCCAGCACAGAGTCGGCACTTGGTCAATGGTACCTATTGTAACTGCTACTACTTTCAAGTTCAAAGAGTAGCCCCGAAGATTCCAACTGTCAAGAATGGCTGTCAAGGATTCCTTGGGCAGAGGGTGGTTTCCTCCAGGGGTTAAGAATCTGCACTGGGGGGCACCTGGGTGGCTCAGTTGGTTAAGCAACTGCCTTCGGCTCGGGTCATGATCCTGGAGTCCCGGGATCAAGTCCCACATCGGGCTCCCTGCTCAGCGGGGAGTCTGCTTCTCCCTCTGACCCTCCTCCCTCTCATGCTCTCTCTCATTCTCTCCCTCGCAAATAAACAAAATCTTAAAAAAAAAAAAAAAAAGAATGCGCTAGGGAGTCAGGTGGATGTGGGTTCCTATCGCAGCTCTACAGAGCAGCTAAGTGACTCCGGCCACGTTATAAAAGGGCACTCCTTGGTCTTTAATGTACACCCGCAGCTCCTAGGGATCTTGTTAAAAGGGAGAGTCAGACTCAGAGGTCTGGCATGGAGCCCAGGATTGCGCCTCTCCAACCAGCTCCTGGGGGGACCACTGCTGGATCTCAAAACACACTGGAGTGGCCAGACTCTCAGCCTCCCAAGCCTCTGCTCCCTTCTGCAATGTGGGGGTAACAGTGAGACACACACAGCTCAGAGATTCTGCTGTGTACCTACATACCGTGCCCAAAACCCAGTTCCAGTTACCAACAGTGAAGAGCGTCCCAGAGGCACTGGGCCCTCACTGGCAGAACTGCTCCGAGCTGGCCTAACCCCCTGGCCACTGCCTCTGCCTCAGGTCCTCAGCTGAGCTGCTAGGCAAATGGGGTCCCAGGGGAAGGCCCAGCAAAGGCGAGGCCAGGGCAGCCCTCCCACCTCCAGCACTGGTCAAGCGGGGAACAGGCTACCCCACCTAGAACCAGCTGGCCTGAGAATCCCACATGAGAGCAAGCGTCTCTTCGGATTCATCCAGCCCTGTCTCTCCGGTGCCTGACCCAGTGCCAGCACCCAAGCTAGTCAGCAAATACAGTCCACAGCGAAACGAGTTTTCAACCGATCACCCTCCCAATCTGCATATTAATGTCTTCATGCATAGGTGTGTTCCTGCACAATAAGAGAACACTACAATGGAAAGTGTAAAATGATCAGGTGTGAAAGGAAGGCACGCAGATCAATCACCTCGAGCACACCCACTTTAGAGCGTCTGAGAGCACACTGGTCCTCACCGCCCAGGCATCGCCATGTTCTGGGCACATCCCCACACCTGCCTGGAGCCTCTGCCTGGGTGGCGCTCAGGGACCAACCACTTGCATCAGGGACAAGCACCCCAGGGCCTCCTGGTGCTCCCCCACAGGGAGAGAACCGGAGTCTAGTATGAGGGTCAAGGGCTCATGTGGGGCTTGAGGCCCAGCTCCATGCAGCCATGAGCAAGTCACTGAAATTTCCTAAGGCTCGGTCATCTCATCTGCCAAATGTCGGTCCCTGCTGCTCAGAGTACGGGAAAGATGAAATGATGTGCCTAACATGTTGGGCGCCCAGCCAATGATACTCTTGTTAACTGGCATTTGACGATGCATTAAAGCCAAGTCTTCTATGGCCACTGAAGAGTGTTGACAAGGAACCAAGTGCCTTGTATGGAGATTGACATGGAGATTGACATAAAGAAATGTACCTGTATTCATCACCTCCTCATGGGGGCGCCACCACTGAGTATATCCACCCATTTCATGGGCCCATTACTCCATTTAAATTTGGGAACTTTACAAACTGCTGAAGCAAACTCACAATAAGAAGGGGGGGCGGTGATATCTGGGAGCACATCTGGGATAACTGGTCACCTCCAGCAGCTGTGACTGTGGGGACTTTTCACTTCGTATATACAGAAATGTGTATATTTCTGCATTGTCGGAAAGTTTGATAATGAACTGTATTTTTGCAATCTTTAAAAAACAAGAAGTATTTTTTAAAGGAGATAGAAAGATACCCACAAAATAGCAAACAATCCCATCCATCAGGCATCAAATATTATAAAAATAATATTCAGTTCACCCTTGAACAACATGGGGGTTTGGGGCGCTGACCTCCTGGGGAAGTTGAAAATCCACGCATAACTTTTGGCTCCCCAAAAACTTAACTACTAATAGCCTGGTTGACTGGAAGCCTTACTGAGAACATGAACAGTCAAGTAACACATATTTTGTATGTTACATGGTATTATATACTGTATTCTCATAACAAAGTGAGCTAGAGAAACAAAATATTAATAAAATCATAAGGAAGAGAAAATACATTTATAATTTAAAAATAAAAAATAAATCAAATATAAATAAAAATATAAACGTAAAAATAAATAAATTAAATTAAATAAATTTAATAAAATACAAAATAATTTATTTTTAAAAAATCCACAAGAAAGGGGACCAGTGCAGTTCAAACTCATGCTGTTCGAAGGTCAAATGTGTATTAAAAACCAAATTAAAGGATCACCAGATGAATAGGACTTTTTAAAAATATTCCTAGAAGGTCCAGGGATGGCACAATTTTTAGAAATAGAATACCCAAACTGCTCCCCTAAAATAAAACATTCAAAATAGGGCTAAATTGAGGGCAAAGTAATTAGGGTTGAGTTTCAAGCAAACTGACCACAAGGGGACTTGAACACCAGAGAAACTAGTTTTAAGGGGACTGGCGGGGCCATCCTCGCTTCCTTCAAGACCCTGACCCCCCAGCAGCAGCGATGGGGCGCCAACAGAGCAGCTTCCCCCCTCCCAGCCCTCCCAGGGCCCCACAGAAGGTACGGCTAGTGAGACTCACTGGGCGTGGGGAGCTGGGGCACAAAGGTGACAGAAGGTGGCGGCCAGTGGAGGGGGCCTGTGGAAGCATCCCAACCCTGATGCCCCATCTCAGGGCAGTGGAGGAGGGGATGGAATTGTTTACAAGAGGGGTAGTGTCGGATCTGCAACCCCGGGCGGCCCCTGGCCAGGCCCCTGAAATGGACAGTTGGCGTTGGGCGCACGAGTGGAGGGGAAGGAGGACAGAGACAGAGAGAGAAAGACAGCCAGAGACCATGAGAGAGTCTGAGGTACAGCTGGTGAGAAGGCAGGAGGAGGAGGAGGAGACGGGGAGAGAGATACTTACTTCACGGTTTATCCGAATCTTAATGATGCCAGTGAGGGAACAGTACAAAGCAAAAGAGACAGATGTTAGGCCAGAGGCAGATGGAGGTGGACGGAGCACAGGAGTGGCCAGGATGGGCGATGTGAGGAGGGGAGGCAGAGCAGAGACGGGGGCAGGGCTGGGCCGGAGAGCAGGGAGTGGTATGAGCCTGCCGGGGGCCCATGGGGAAGCCAACCGGGACACTGAGGAGACCCAGAAGAGGCCCCTGTCATTGAAGTCGCCCGAGTCTGAGAGGCCAGGCCCAGCCCGTACCCCAGTCAAGGGAGAGCATGGGAGGTGGGGGAGAAGGCAAGGAATTCTGGAAAATATGGGGTAGCATATTTTCTGGCCCCCAGGAGGTGAAGAAGAAGGAGAGGAGAGGTCTCCCGCGTCACTGACTATCCCACCTCCCAGGCACACACCTTCCTCCTCCCTCTCTCCTGCTGCTCCCTGCTCCCACCCTTTCCTCTCCAGCCACCCAGAGCCGGCTCAAGCCCCCGCCTCCATGCAGCCCACTGCGGCTAACCCTGGCCGTACCACTAACTTGCTGTGTGATGCTGGGAAAATCATTCCTTGTGTCTGGCCTGTGCTTTCCCAGCTCATCTGAAATGACTTTACTCGGAGATACGTTTATGTGTCTCCCCGACTAGAACCTATACATTCAAGGAAAGCAGGGATGGTGCCTATGTTGTTCACTGCTCTATCTCTGTTGCCCAGCATGATGCCTGGCACATGGTAGATGCTCGAAATAGGTCTGATAAACAAATAAATGATTCTCTCCCGAACCTGGCTTGCTGTCAGGGTGGGGGAGTCTGCCCTGGGTCCCTGGGCCCTGTCCCATCTTGCCCTTGTCCACACCTGGGGAGCAGATTCATCACCTCTTCACACCTAAGCCCAGGCCTCCTGGCTGCCTGCCCTGTCCCTAGCCCCTTGCTCTGGTCCATCCGGGCCCAGCTGCTGCGCCGCATGGCAGGAGAGCCTTGTGGTTAGCAGCAAAGGCTTGGGAGACACAGACAGGCTGAGATCTGAGTCCCTTTTTGCCCACTCACTAGCTCTGTGACCTCGGACGAGTAGCTCCACCTCTCGGAGTCTGTCTCCTCACCTGCAAAGTGAGGTCGCGATACTAACTACCTCGTAGCATGATTTCAGGGATTATATAAAATGAAATCTTTGATATAAAGTGCTTAGCACAGCGCTTGGCACACAGTACCTGCTCAATAAACATGAGCTGTTATTCTTCAAGTGCCGCTCTGCTCACAGTCCAAACACTTGCAGCAACTCCCCAGGACCCCTAGGGAAAAGCCCCACCTCCTCGGCCTGCCATCTGAGGCCTTCGAAGTCCAGCCCCTGCCTGCCTGCAGCCTTCCTGTGAGTCATGTGAATCCCAGCTCCAAGCCTCTCGGTCCCTCAGTGAGAGGGGCTCCTTCCTCAACTTCAGGCCTAGCTGTCTGCCCACTCCCCTTCTTTCTGCTTCACGGAAGCCCCTCCTCTGTCCGCCCTGCAGGAAGTTTTCCTGATGGCTTTCGTCTGCCCTCCCCTCCTCTGAGCTCCCTGGCACTGACTGCAGGAGGTGGGGGCGCTGTGAACCCCCATGTATTCCCTGCCAGGTCGCTGGCCTGCCTGGGCAGTACGCCTGGAGCGGGCGGGGCTGCGCCCGCAGAGATGAAGGCGAGGCACTCACGTCTATGTAGTTGGCATTAATGTAGTCGGCATCGGGGCCTCCCATCATCGGGGGCAGTTTCACTCGGTGCCGATCATCTGGAAACACAAAGCAGGGGACCATGGGGTGGGCAGGGACTGAGCTGGGGAGCACAGAGCTAGGGCAATGAGGGGAAGCTTCCAGAAGGCCAGAGGTACGGCACAGGCAGGAGAGCCAGGGAACCTCGAGGCTCAGGGCTGACCAGGAGGCTCTCAGCACCAGAGGGGGCAGGACAGGCCAGGGGTTAGAACCCGGGCTGCGGCACCAAAGGAGGCCCAAGGTCATTTGCTATTCAGGCGAGTATCAGCTGTGTGACCTTGAGCAGGGAGCTTAACCTCCCAAGCCTCAGTTTCCTTATCTGTAAACTGGGGGTTATAACATGTCCCACATCACTGGGTTATTGAGAGAAGTAAGTAAAATAATAGGTGTAATAATCAGCACATGGCTCGGCATGTGGGAGGCCCTCAATAGTGGTCGTTCCGGCTATTCTCCAGCCCCACCCAGTTCCCTCCCACCCATGGCCCCAGACCCAGGCCTTTCCCCAGGACTCACAGGCAGGCGCAGGCTCTTGCCGGCTGCCCTTGACCTTGTCTTTCTTCTTTGTGGCATCCCAGCCTTCAAAGAAGCTCTGCCAGAAGGGAAAGTAAAGGGGTAGTCAGTGGGGCAGGGAAACCCCTCCCCTCCTAACACCCCATCCCCTAACAGGATGGTAGTGGGACCACAGATAAGGGCCAGATTCAGGGTTCAACTTGGAGCCTGAGATCAAGTCACCATATATCCCTTTATCAGCAAGAGACTAAGTTCAAAACGAAGCAGTGTGAGGGGAAGGAAGAGAGAAAAGCGGGGCGGTGGGGGGGGGTCGGGTCAGAGTTCACAGACACTTCAGAATGGGGGTCAGGTTCAGGGTAAATCCAGGTTTGAGTTGGGAAGAAGGTAAAAGTGAAGGTCAAATTAAGATTAGAATAAGGTGGTGTCAGAGTCCAGATGGAGGGAGGATGAGATTCGAATCAGAGTTCCAATAGAATTTAGGATGAGAGTCAGGGTCCAAGTCAAGACTGGGTGTTAGGTTAGAGGTCAGGGTCCCTCGTGGTGGTCAGAGTCATATTAGGGAGAGGATGAGGATCATGATCAGGGTCTAGATGGAGACTAAGAGAAGACTCAAGATCAGATTTCAAGTCAGGATCAGGAGGAGTGTGAGAAACCAGGTCAGTCTGAGACTGGAGTCAAGGTAAAAAAAAAATTAGGTTGAGTTAGGGTCTGTCAGAGCAAAGGTCCATCCAGGGCGAGGCTGAGGGTCGCCCAGGGTCAGGGTCCACAGCATGCAGGAGCCCGGCAAGGCCCTGGCGAGGGGTCCTGGCTGGACTGGGGCCCCGCACCTCGTACTCCTGCCTGAAGCCATAGCCCTCGGCCGTCTTCATCTGGTTGATGTGCTGCAGGAGGTCGGCCACACGCACCGCAGGATGCAGTTGCCCCGTGTGATATGGGGAGCCCTTCCGGCCACAGGGACGCCGCGGTGAGCCCCCCAGCAGGCTGCTGGCCTCAGTGACCCCGGCACTGCGCTGGTCTCCTGCAGTCAGAGAGAGGAAAGAGGGTTCCTGACGCACACGCCCCCCCAGCCTGGGACGTCCCAGACGGACTCGGGGTGGGGGAGGGGTGCATGGCCAACATGGAGGTTGTTCCCCGGGGCCAAGCAGCCTGGCTGGGCCCACCCGGTGCACCCCTGGGCAAGTCCCTTCCCTTCTGCATCTGTTTTTCCATCTGTAACATGAGCAGGTTGGGTCACGGGGTCTCTGGGGGCCCTTCCGGTCCAGCCCTTCTGGCCCTGCTGCGATCCTGGGGTCCCCTGACTCCATCCTGTTGCTCCCCAGCCTGGACCACCCCTCTGTGACTTCACCGCACTGCCTGCAGGGGGCAGCGCTCAGCAGAGCCCAAGAGAGCCCCCCCTTCTCCCCCTCTTCCAGAGAACAATCTGGAACAATTGGCAACTCCCAGTAATTACCCCCATTCAAAGACAAGCAAATCCCGAAATTAGCTGCTGCCACCACCCCCTCCACAGATTAACGGGAGGCACCTGAATAGCAGCATTTCTCCTGCACAAGCATTTCCATTGTCAGCCTGTGTGGCAGCCTCAGCCAATTGGGGAACAGGTCAGAGGTTCCCAGTGACACACACACACACACACACACACACACACACGGGGAAAACTATCCCCTCCCTCCAGGCCCACCCGCTCCCCGCTCTTCTGGTCAGCATCCCCAAGGACATCCCACCCTGGTCCCCCAGATCAGGCCCTGGGACAGGGCAAAGTGCCCCACTCAGTCACACCCGCCTCTGGACACTCACCCTCATACACTGAACACCCATTTCTCTCGTCCTGTCCTGGGTACGATGCAGGGGCTCAGTCAAGGCCAGCCCTCCCCATTTCTCACGGCTCTTCTCTGCCCAGGTCCCAGCTGGCAGGGGCAGGTGGGGAAACCCCCAGTGGGGCCCAGGTGCCAGCCCCCTCCCTTCCCACCACCTCCAATACCCTTCTCCTTCTGCTTTTGCCTGGTGCACTCCTATCCATCCTTCAGATCTTAGCCGGAATCAGCCTTCTTAGGGAACCTTCTCCGGCACCTGGCCTCTGACTCCTACTCATGGCTGACAGACAAAATGAATTCACGACATCAGGACAGACTCCTGTACTGCTCAACTCCCCCAGACTCCAAGCCCTGGCTCTTCAAATCAGGGGGATTTCTGTACCCTGCTTGGGTTCCCTGTGCCACAGTTTAAAAACCGCCTCCAGGCAGACAGGCAGTGTGATGAAGCAGCCTTCCTCATCTGTTTCTCTTCTCTGGGGAATCAGTCCTGAGCTACCATTCACCCAATGTCTGAAGACAATTCCTTCACAATTGCTCCAGATTTTCTAGTTAGTTGCAGCTGGAGGGCAAGTCACATGCCAGTTACACCACTGTGGTCAGATACCCCAAGCCCTTAATTCTTCAGATGGAGAAACTGAGGCCCAAAGAGAGACTTGCCTTATGCAGTGGTTGCAAAAGTGCATTCCAGAAAACACAGATCACGGCAGATGACTAAGTGCTACTCCATTAAAAAGGAGAAGAGAAGGAGGATGAGGAGGGGTTCTCTGTTTTAAAGGAATCTGCGAAATTCTGGTTGAAACCAAAAGAAGTATGTTTTTTCCCTATAAGACCTCCCAGGGCTTCCTACTAATTAGTGTGCATTTTCAAACTCCAAGAGATGAGTAGAAACAGCAATGTTTCACCACCATCTCTCAACACAGAGAGCTTTTTTGTTTGTTTCGGGAAACATCCTCAGGGGAACAGAGGGATGACTGTGGTGATTAAGACACAGGCTCTGGAGTCAGACAGGCCTGAGATCAAATCCCAGCTCTGCACGGGACCCTGGGGATGTTACTTACTCTCCCTAAACTTCCCTCTTCATGTGTCAAGTGAAGACAAAAACTGTTGCTCTCCCATATGATGATACAAATATTAAATAAGATAATGCATATAAAGCACCCAGGCCAGTGCCCGGCACGTAGCGAGCACCTGCAAATGGGGCTGTGGACATAACTAGTCCCAGAAAGCCAGGGCAGTTGGCTGACCACAGGGTCAGCCTGGTCCTTCTCCACTGCAGGATCCTGGTTCAGGACCCGACAATTCTGAAGAGCATCTACAATAAATACACAAGGGCAAAGATTTCAAGACAAAGGATATCTGCTGATTCGACACACTGGGAGACAGAGAGGTCCTAGTGCTCTTCATGGAAGCCGTGCCGACAGCTCCCTGGAGGGCTCTCCAGGTGGAGAAAGGGACAAAGGAGGGTGTGGGGAGTCCAACAGCCCATCCCTCATGACCTGAAGGGTCAGTCCTGAGGCAGCCTCACAAGTACACACAGAATCAGCTTGCAATGGCTGAAGACAAGCAAAAAATCCCACCTGGTCAGGGTCCTGATGGGAAGCCAAAGCCAAATCTTGGGCTTCTGCCCGAGCCCAAGAGGGATAGAAGATGTTATACAAAGACCACCAGAAGGGGCGCCTGGGTGGCTCAGTTGGTTAAGTGTCTGCCTTCGGCTCGGGTCATGGTCCTTGGGTCCTGGGATTGAGCCCTGCGTCAGGCTCCCTGCTTGGTGGGGACTCTGCTTCTCCCTCTCCCTCGGCCCCCCTCCCCGCCACCCCCCATGCTCTCTCTCTCTCTAGCGCTCTCTCTCTCAAGTAAGTAAATAAAATCTTAAAAAAAAACAAAAAACAAAACAAAGACCACCAGAAGACAACAGGGTGATGAGCAGTGATGTTGCCAAGAGGCTCTTCTACTTCCTGAGCCCAGAGAAGACAGGTCTCTACTCTCCTTGTGCATGAATTCCCCTGTGGGATGTGAGACACACACTCTCCCCCCTACCCCACCCCCGCCCCAAGAACCAGCTTGGAGGAAGAGAGGAAGGAAGGTGAGCGCCAGCCCTCAACTTCAAGACTGCCACCAGGGGATTCTTCCAGGCTCTCCCCCGCTCCATCGTGATTGTGGGACATCTTCTACAAGTAACTGCCGGACAGCTGAGGTTTTGGGAGGGAGGGCTGAGGCCCAGAGGAAAAAAACACTGGGTCTGGAGTCAGAGAGACCCGAATTCAAATTCTGAGTCAAGTCACTTGACCTCTCTGGGCCTCGGTTTCCCCATCTGAAAATGAAAATCTTCAGACCCTCCTCAAAGATGGGCCCTTTCCCCGATTCCCACCCACCTCAGACGAAGACAGGCTCCCGGTTATATGATCTAGGAGCACTCCAGACTTTTCCTTCCCTAGTGCAATTAGGAAATAACTTTAAAGAAACATAGCTTGTAATAATAGCTAATACTATCTTACATATCAAGTACTTTCATATGCCTGGCATGATTCTTAGGTCACTTAATCCTTAGACTATTCCTATGATGTAAGCATTACTGTCATCCCCTATCCAAATGAGGAAACCAAGGCCCACAAGGGGTGAGTTACCTAGTCATTAAGCAGCACCAGGATTCAAACCCAGGCCCAT
Source organism: Mirounga angustirostris (assembly GCF_029215605.1). NCBI lineage: Eukaryota > Metazoa > Chordata > Mammalia > Carnivora > Phocidae > Mirounga > Mirounga angustirostris. The sequence goes on from NW_026991712.1 coordinate 168,279,750, forward strand.
TTGACTCTGGGGCCCTGTTATCTACCCTACTTTCCCTGTCTTTTTCTTCCTGATAAAGGAGAGTGTGTGGTGAGGAAAAGAACCTAGCACTTATTTGACAAACCATTCGGCGGGCGGAACCCACTGGCACCCACAGAGGTCAAGAGCTCCAGATGGACAGGGCTCAGAAGGGATTGAGGGTTTTCACAGGCTGGATTTCAGACACAGCGGGGGGGCCCATTCCCACATGCTGGGAACATCCCAGCCGCCTTCCTCACCGCCAGCCTGCCACCATTTACTCAGCGTGATAAGTCCCCGTTGTAAAAGACTGAGGATGCAGCCAAGGCAACCTGGCTTTCTGTTCCCCACCACCCAAATCTGGGTTCCTCTGTTTGGAAAGCAACGAAGGAAGTGGAGGCTGGGGGCATAGGGCATGGGGAGAGAGAAAAGGGGCGGACCCACGGCCCCAGTCTCCTGACCACACCTCCGCCATAGTCTGCGGCGTGCCCATGGTTACTCCTCACCAGCAGCCACACCTTGCCCAGCCCAGCCCAAACCCTGACCACCTCTGCCCAAAGGCACTTCTTCTCGAAACTCCTACAGCGCTAATTGCTTCCACCATCCCCATGGCAATTAGCCTGGGGCTGACTTCCCTAGGCCAGGTCTCCCCAGCTGTCAGCGAGCTGGCTGGGGGCGGAGCCCGTGCATCCTGCCTCTCTGGGGCTCACCAGAGGACTCAGCAGCAAGGCAGGCGCCCACACTGCCCCCACCTCCCACTCTCCCCACCGACCACTGGAGTTTTCTGCCCAATCATACCTCTCCGTGTGCTCCCTCACCCGTGCATGCCCTCCCTTTCCCATCTCTGCCTGTCCAAATCCTGCCCATGCCTCGCTGGAGGCAGCTCTTTGCAACTCAGAAAGACCTGCACTTAAATCCTGGCTCTACCACTTTCTGCCTGTTTGACAAGTGACTTCCCCTCTCTGAGCCTCTCTGTTTTCTCTCTGCTTCCTCATTTGTAAGATGAGTTGATAATAGCTACCATGCTGGGCGGGGGTGAAAATTTAATGAGGGAGATCACAAAGACAACATGATAAATAAGGGCATGTCAGTGAATTTTAAAACCTGAATGAAACGGACAAATTCCTAGACAAATAACTACAAGTGGCTTGAAAAAAAAAAAAATAGAAAGTCTCAATAGTCCTCTACTCCTTTAAATAAACTGAATTAAAAGTTTAAAATTTTTCCATGAAGAAAACAACAGGAGAGATTGTTTTATAGGTGAATTCCACCAAACTCTCAAGGTGTCAATTATTCCAATCTTTCATAATAAGGAAAAAAGAGAAGAGACCTCAGGTATTTTACAAGACTAATAGAATCTTGATACCAAAAACCAGACAAGGATAGTACAAAAAAGAGAAAATCATGGGCCAATCCCACTCTTGAATATAGCTCTGAAATCTCGAACAATATTATACCTATACTGAATCCAAAAAGACATAAAAAATATAATGCATCATGACCAAGCTGAATTTACCCCAAGCATTGAAGGTTATTTTAACTTTAGAAAATCTGAAAATGTCACTCCCCTCATTAACAACTATATATATATATATATATATATATATATATATATATACACACATATATACATATATATATAAAATAGTGCAGAAAAAGCATTTGGTAAGTTTAATGCTCACATAAATAAAACCTCTTAGCAAACTAAAAACTGAAAAGAATTTTGTTAACCTGATAAAACATTTCTACCAAAAACTGTAGCAAACTTCATTCTCAGTGTTTAATGTTAGAAGCATTCTTTTTAAATTCAAGAAAACAAGACAAGGATTCCTGCTATTACCACTTCCATCCAATCCAGTGCTGGAGGTCCCAGCCAGTGCCTCTCAGAAAGACAAGAAAAAAAAGGAAGGGAAGTGAGACAGAAGAAACAGAATTGTTTGTATTTACAGATCTTTTGATCATACTCAGAAAACCTGAAAGATGCTACAGATAAATGAAAATTAGTAAGTAAGGTTATCAAGAACTATGGATATAAGATCAATATATATACATAAAAAATCAACTATGTTTCTCTACATGAGCAACAATTAGAAATGTTATATTTTAAAAGTGTACCATTTGTGTTGGGAAACTGGACATCCACATGCAAAAAAAAAATGGAGTTGGACCCTTACCTCACATCATATACAGAAGTTAACTCAAACTAGATCAAAGACCTCAATGTAAGACCTAACACTATAAAACTCTTTGAAGAGGGCCACCTGGGTGGCTCAGTTGGTTGAGTGTCCATCCAACTCTTGATTTTGGCTCAGGTCATGATCTCAGGGTCATGAGATCGAGCCCCATATCGGTCTCTGCACTGAATATGGAGCCTGCTTGAGATTCTCTCTCTCCCTCTCCCACTGCCCCTCCTCCACCCCATTCATGTGCTCTCTGTCTCTATAAAAAAAATAATAATTGTTTTAAAAAGATTAAAAAAAACTCTTAGAAGAAAACACAGGGCAAAAACTTCATGACATTGGATTTGACAATGATTTCTTGGCTATGACACCAAAAGCACAGACAATAAGAGAAAAAAATAGACAAACCGGACCTCATGAAAATTTTTTAAATTATGTGCACCGTATATCTGATAAGGGATTAATATCTAGAGTACAGAGAGAACTCCTAAAACTCTACAGCAAAAAAAGACACAAAAAAACCAATTCAAAAATGGGCAAAGGGCTTGAATAGATATTTCTCCAAAGATGATACACAAATAGCACACACACCCAAAGTGACATCATTCATCATTAGAGAAATGTAGATCAAAACTTCAGTGAGATACTACCTCATACCCACTGGAATGGCTACTATCAAAAAAAAAAAAAGAAAAGAAAAGAAAACCCAGAAAATAACCAGTGTTACAAGGATGTGGAGCCCCTATGCACTGTTGGAGGGAAAGCCAGACGGTATGGCCACTATGGAAAACAGTATGGTGGTTGCTCAGAAAATTAAAAATAGAAGTACCATATGATGCAGCAATTCCTCTGGATATGTACCCGAAAGAACTGAATCAAGGTCTCAAACAGGTATGTGTACACCCATGTTCATAGCAGCATTCTTCACGATAACTAAAACATGGAAGCAACCTAAGCGTCCATGGGTGGATGAATGAATAAGCAAAACGTGGTACATACATGTCATGGAATATTCATCAACCTTAAAAAGGAAGAAAATTCTGAAAGATGCTCGAAGATGAAAGAAGCTAGAAAACATTCAGCTAAGTGACACAAGCCAGTCACAAAAGGACAAATGCTCTATGATTCCATGTATATGAGATAATTAGAGTAGTCAAATTCACAGACACAGCAAGTAGAATGGGAGTTGCCAGGGGCCGGGAAGAGGCAGGAATGGGGGGTTACTGCTTCATGGGAACAGAGTTTCAGTTTCACAAGATGAACAGAGCTATGGGGTTGGCTGAAGGTGATGGTCACACATTATGCATGTCTTTAATACCCCCGAACTGCACACTTAACAACATTAAGATGGTAAATTCTACGTTACGTGTATTTTACCACACACATCAACACAATGTACCATTTGCAATGGAAATCAAAAATACAAGGGACCTGAGGGTCCATCTAACAAAAGATGTGCAAAGTTTTATGGAAAAATTACCGAAAGACACTCAAGACCTAAATACATAGAGTGATATATATCCCCTCCATGGATGTAAAGACAATTTCATAAGATGTCAGTTCTCCCCAAATTGACCTAAACATTTAATACAAATCCACCCAACAAAGTTTTACAAGTAACTTGAAAAGATGATTCTGAAATGTATGAGAGAGACAGGTGCCTGGATGGCTCAGTCAGTTAAGCATCCAACTCCTGATTTCAGTTCTCAGGGTTATGAGATCAAGCCCCACATCAGGCTCCATGCTGAGCATGGAGATTAAGATTCTCTCTTTCCTGGGGCACCTGGGTGGCTCAGTTGGTTGGGCATCTGCCTTCGGCTCAGGTCATGACCCCAGGGTCCTGGGATCGAGCCCCGCATCAGGCTCCTTGCTCAGCGGGGAGCCTGCTTCTCCCTCTGCCCCTTACCCCACTCGTACTCACTCTCTCTTCCTCTCTCTCAAAAACATAAATAAAATCTTAAAAAAAAGATTCTCTCTTTTCCTGTCCATCTACCCCCTCCCTCACCCCACTTGCACATAATCCCTCTCTAAATAAATAAATATAATGAAATGTATGAGAAAGAGAATAAGAAAAATATAGCCAAGACATCCCTGATGAGGAGCAAAGCCGGAAGAACTTGATGTACCAGATACAAGACTTATATAACTCTAGTAATGAGGCAATCAGGTATCGACAGACACAGGAATCACCAAAGTGGCCGATCAAAAGAGAACAACGAGCCAAAAAACAATCCACAAATATATGGAAGCATGATCCCTGATGAGGGTGGCTTTACAATCAGTGGTGAAAATACAAACTGTAACAGAAGCTGGGACATGAGTTACTACAGAAAAATAAATAAAAGAAAATATAAAAAAAGAAAATCCTTCATCCCTATAACACACAAAAACCAATCACAGAAGGGTAAAGATTGAAATGTGCAATGCAAAATATAAAAAGGTTTAGAAAAAAGTAAAAAATATTTTATGACCCTGCAAAGGAAGCGAGCATTCTTGAAAAAAAACACAAAAAGTAGAAATCAGAAAGGAAAAGACTGATGAACTTGACTAAATTAAAATAAAAACTTGTTCCTCCAAAGACACTATAAATAACCTGCGAAGATGAGCCACAAATTGAGAGAAGATATTTGCAATTCATAAGTGAAAAGTGATTATCATCCTAAATATATAAAGAACTCCTAAAAACCACTAAGAAAGCAACAGAAAACCTAATAGAAAATTAGGTAAAAGGCATGAACAGGCATTTCATGGAAGAAGAACGATGAATGGCCAATAATGATTTGAAAATATGCTCAACCTCATTAGTAATCAGAGAAATGCAAATTAAGACTATAGAGAATTACCATTTTATACAAACTAGTTTGGCAAAAGCGAAGAAGCCTGGCAAATTCTGAGCTTGCCGTGGAGCAGCAGAAGCCCTCGCTCGCTGCTGCTGGCCGTGAGCGCAGGCAAAGCCACTCTGGGACACGGCTCGGCACCGTCTTCCAAAGGGGAGCAAGCACACGCTCTGCAATCCGGCTGTTCTATGTCTCAGATCTGCCATGCAGATGCATCTGGAGATCCATTTAAGAACATTCAGAGCAGCCTCGTTTGTAATACCCAGAAAACTGGAAGCAAATCAGATGTAGCTGGATGGCAGAAGGGAGAAATCAATTGTGATACATTCATAGAATGGAAAACTATACAAACTACAGGGAAACATCCACCTGGGCAGATATGAGAAACACAACGCTGAGTTGAGAAACAGTGTGACTGCATTTGTATCAAGCTCAAAAACCAGCAAAGTTACATAATGCACTGTTTGGAACTACTCCGAAGGGTAAGGAAATTATAGACACAAATTTCAGGGAGGGGGTGTGTGTTTGTGTGTAAGAGGGGTACGGGGCATATTATTAGGGAGGGACGCCCAGACGGTGTCCTAATTCACCACTGTGGCTCACCCGTGTTTGCTATATTATCGCTGCATGACTTCCAGAAACATTACCTATTTTCTTTTGTACAAATCAACACTAAATAGAATAAAAAGATGCATGAGGAGATGATTTATGACAAGCTCCAAGCACATACGGCTGATCCACCGTATTCTTCCTGCATGCTGGGCACAGCACTAACTATATGATGTACACATAATAGCCAACCTAGTCTTCCAGTAGACCTACCAGCAGAGATGATCACTGGCCCCATTTTGTACATGAGGAAGCAGACATCCAGAGAGGTTAAGCAGCTTGCCCCAGGTCACACAGCTAAGGGGATGTGAGATGCAAACCCAGGTCTGTCTGACTCCAGAGCCATCCTTCTTAGCCACTGGTCCCCTGCCTCTCCCACAGCAGGTGCTCAGCAGGCTCAAGACTGCTCTGGTCCCCTCTGATCATGCAGTGTCACTCCTTTCTCGAAGTCCCTGGAACACTTCCCACAATCAACACGTGACCTCGCATGCCTCCCCTATGAGTCTGTGTCTAAGTCCTCCATTTTCCTAAAGCTTGCCCAGTGCAGACGGAATACCCATGTCTCCTCTGCATTACCCAGTGCTGGTACCCAGCGGGAGCACGACAGATGCTTCATTTTGGGTTTGGGGTGTTACAGAACCCATTTGGAGGGGCTCGGTCCTCCTGGCTCAGGTGTGGAATCCCAGAGCCACGGGGAAGGGCGGGAGGGCCAGGCACTCACCTCGAGGGTTATAGCCATGGGTGTCCATGAAGGAGAGGCCCAGCCGCTCATCCTCCTGCAGGGTGCTCTGGTCTGTGAAGCTCCGGTCCACAGCACTCATCATGTGGGTCTTCTCCTGACGGTAATTGGCGGTGGCCTTGGTCATGTTCACCGGCTTCCTGCAGGGAGGGGTTGACAAGAGACATACATGGGTGCTAAGCTGGGCAGGACAACGCCCAGAGGTGGATGGAGAGGCCCAACAGTCAGGGGGCCTTGAGGCCAGGGGGCATTCTAGAAGCATCTCTAAATACTAAGAGGCTCTGCCTCTATCCTTTGCTTGGCAAACCCAGAGCTGCTGCCTCCCCCACAAGGGACTAGGCAGAGTCCCTGTCCTGGGGACCCTTGCTGAGAACAAGGGATGAAGCCCAGCAGCCTCAGGCTGGGATCTGGCCCCTGTCACTGGCCTGGAGGGCTCAGGAAATGGGAAGGATAGTCACTCTGGGACTATTTTGGTGTCCCAGCAATCACCTCATCCAAACTAGGAAGATGACTACCCCAGCTCCAGCCCCAGCACGCCCCCAGAGCCATCCTCCTTTCCCCCATCCTCACCGAACATGTGCCCTGAGAACCCCTTTTTCCCACAATGGGGGTGCACTATGCTCCTCCTTCATGGCGGAGAGTCTGGCCGCTGCTCAGCCAGTGCTCGGGGGTCTTCCTCTGGGCAGGGAATGAACTCCGACTGGCTTCTTCCTATCCCCAGAACCCCCAGGATGGTCCCACCATAGGCCACATTAGACATGTAAAGAGATCCATACAGGGCCCATATTCCTGCCACGGCCCACCAGTCCATCCAGTCACAGGAAGCAGCGGAAGGAGAAAGCAAGAGGCCCAGTCCCGCCTGAGAGGCCTGGTGATAGGACCCTAGACAAGGGCCCTGCACAGCCCAGGCCTCCAGCCCAGCTTTACAGATGAGGATGGCAGTTTGTGACTCCAGAGGACTCGGAGGGAAGTGGGAGGAAGAGCAGGGGTACAGCTCCATGACGAGGGGCTGAGCGAAAGAGGAAAGAGGGAATGACTTGGGACCTGTCTTGAGACTGCAGTGGAGTCAGGGGCCCAATTACAGGGAAGGCTCAAGATAAGATAGCCATTCACCCTGATGGGCCCTACAGCATGCAAGATGTGGGGTAGACCCAAGAGAGGACTTCCAGGTTAAGAGGGCTCAGGAACCTTGACCATCGGTGGAGATAAAGAGGCTAAGGAAGGGATCTTCCCAGACAGGCAAATTCTAATCAGTCTGTCCTAGTTCAAGAGCTGTCTGGGGCAGGGGAAGACTGGGTAACCCCAACCACCAAGTTCTGGGCATCACCCTCACCATGGCCCAGGGCAGAGCCGAGGACCCCCTCGGGGGCAGGTGAGGAGAAGCCTCTGTGACTGTGGCCTTGACCATCAACAAAAGAGAGAAGGTAGAGGGGGAAGGAGGGAAGGAGAAGAGGTGAGGAGGGGGCAAGGGAATCAGGAGGATAAGAGGAGGAGGAGGGGGAGGAGGAGAAACAGTAAAGAGACCATGACAAGGAGGGAGACAGGGAAAGGGACAGAGAGAGGGAGGGACAGGCAGACACCAGCAACCACAGGGAGGACAGAGGGCCGTGGACAGAGGACAGCAGTCAAGCTGTGCCTAGAAGGCAGTCTCCAGCGGTGTGCCCCAGGGCTCTGTTCCCTGCTCAGGCCTCTCGGTTCATGGGGAAGAAGAACTACACACACCAAGCGCCCAGCTCCACAGAAGACAGAAGCCGGAGGGACGGTGAACACTGCCGGCTGCAGCTGATCAGGGTGAGTCAGCAGAGGGAGGGCAATCAGACACTGGGAAAGGTTCTGCGTTTAGGGTCCAACATTCACGGCACAAGTAGAGAGGGCGGGACAACCGTCTTGTCCGCGATTCCTGGAAAAGCCCAGCTGGAGGCTGCCCCTGAGCCAACGGGGGTGTGGTTGCTGGAAAAGCTGGTGCGACACTGGGTGATGTGGGTGCAAGGAGAGGGTCCGGGAGGAGGAGGTGACAGACCCCCATCCTCTGGACTGTCCTGGGGCCCCCTGAGCCTGCTCTGCTAGGAGGGAGAACAGGCACGGGTGCAGGGAATGTTCTGGAAGGCTTGCAGAGTCAGAGAAGACAGAGGCAGAACACAGAGGACCATCAGGAGACCAGGCAGTCAGACGGGGCCTGGGTAACCCCAGCTCTGGCACTTCCTGTGACCTCTGACCAGTCCCTTCACCTCTCTGAGCCTCGGTCTCCTCATCAGTAACACGGGAGGGATGACAGTGCGTGCTTCTCGGGGCCTGAGCCCAGAAGAAGCGCCCAGAAATGGTGGGTCTGAAGAGCCTGGGGCCGCCCGGCTGGAGAAGGCGCTCGTGCTGACCTGAGAGCTGTGTGCACCGTGGGGACAGCTGCCAGGGTGGGGACGGGCCTGCCCTGGACACGCACACACACGTGCGCGGCTGTGGGCCCCAGAGAGGGACCCGGGAGAGGCCCTCCACACCAGGAGGCCGACACAGGGCCCAAGGGGGTGGGGCGGGGCTACTTACGGGTAGTAGGAGTAGGCATAGTGGTCCCTCCTGGCAGCATGCAAAGAGAAGAGCACAGTTGGGCCCGTGGTCCAGCCACAAGGTGGGCCGAGGGCAGCACCCAGTGGGCAGGGAGGGGCCTGGTGCTTTCTGTGCTGGGAGGGTGCTGGCCAGGGACTGGACAGGTCAGGAGGACCTTCCTTGTCCCAAGGGCTGGCTGGGCTCAGTCGCTGAAAACCAAGACCGGAGGCCCCTTCCAGAACCTTCCCCAAGCCTGCTGCTGGAGGGAGGAGGTGGTGGGGAAAGGGCCTGGGGAAGCCGAGCTTTCACACAATCACACACACGTGGACACAGAGAGAAATACACACACTTACACACTCACACATAAACAGACACACTCATGTGGATACACAATCACACACAGACACCCTCCCTCACGTGCTCACAGGCGACCCTGCTCTCCCCTGCAGCCCCACCCCTCAGTCCCAATGCTGCTCACACCTGCAGTCCCCTCTGCCCCTGAGGGGTCAGCCCTCCGCATACACCTGTGCCTGGGAGGGAACCCTGGCTGGGGGGTGGGGGTAGGGGGGAGGTGGAGAGGGCTCCAGCTGAACTCCATGGCAAAGGTGAGGCCCGCTCTCCCCGACCCAGACTGCCCCTGAGTGTGGGGCCCATCAGAGGAGCTGGGCCGCCCTCTCTGGGCACCCAAAGCATGGCTTGGGTCTGATCCCACTTTGCAGGTGGGGAAGCTGAGTCCCAGACAGTCGTGGTCCTCCAAGGCCTCTCTAGGGGTCAGGGGCAGAGTGCAGACGCCTGTCCCAGGACCCTGACCCCCAGAGCCAGCTCCCTCCTGAGGCCCCATCCGAGCACATCCAGAGGTCCTCCATTCACCTGCCCCCACACCACGCCACCAGCAGCGACCCCAGGGAACAGCCTTCCACGAGGGACTCTGCAGACTGGGGGAAGGGAAGGAGAGAAGAGTGGAAGGCTGAGGCCCAGTGAGGGCAGGAGAGTGGCTGGAAGCCACACAGCATGTCTCCTCTCATCCATCCCAGGAGAGAGCGGAGGGTGTAGGCCCATGGCTGGTCACAGGGGCCTGAAGAGGAGGGATGGCTGAAGGAATGGCATTCTGGTCTCAGCTGTAATGTCATGACTTTTCAAGAGCCTTCCACAAAAACTCCCCCATAATCGCCAACTCTATTGTGTCACCTTTACCCTCTCTCTGCCCCCCACCCTGGCACCCTGTTCTTTTCACGATCTGTAATTACGCATCTGTGCTGTTTCTGGTTTAATGCCAGGCTTCAGCACTAGCTACAAAGGGCACCACCCTTGTCTCTTTTGCCTACTGCTGGGTCCCAGGGCCCAGGACAGAGCCCAGAACACGATAATCCCCCAATAAATATTTCATTGAATTGAGTCATCAATAAAGAGGGAAAATAAATAAAAGTACTCCACCTCTTCGGTGTCCATATCCTCCTCCAAACAAGTGAGATTAATAATGACCCTGCCCAAGGGGCCGCTGTCAGCCCAGCTCCTCCCTGCCTCCCTCCACCTGCTGAGCTGGGAGCTGGGGCGGGGGTGGTTCAGGAGGACCCTACTCCATTGGGCCAGGCCCTGGGGATGCACAGCCAACAGGACAGAATTTCTCTGCCCTCATGGAGCTCTCAGTCCAGCAGGGAAGAGAAACAATTGAGCCAAGCACTCCAAGTTAAATTAAAAAAAAAAAAGTGCAGGGAGAAGAAAGTACTATGAAGGAGAAGGATGGGATTCTGGAAGCAGAACAAGGGCTACACCCAGCCTGGAGAGTTCCCCAAGTGCAGATGCACCCAGGTTCACTGTCCACCCCGGCAGGGCAGGATGGGGAGCCTGACCACCCTCCCCCTGCCCCCCCACCCCCCACTCCACCCCTGCACTGTCTCTCCACAACCTTCCTCTGACAAGGATGCACAGGGTGGCAACTGGGTATCAGCTCTCCCTCAGCAACCTCCTGACCTGCCCATGAAATTTAATGTGGGCACCTCCATCGGTACCAGACCTGTCCTGACACCCCACAATGCAGGCCAGGGGAGCCCTGAGGAGCATGGCGAACCCTGAAGGCCAGGACAGGATTTAGGGGGATGCAATGGGGTGCTAGAGAATGGAAGTGAATGGCTTTTAGAGGAAGGAAGGAAGTCTAGGGGGATCCTAGGGGCTTCGAGGGTAGCCTGGGTTTATGGGGTAGCAGCTGTATAGAGTGCAGGGTTTCCTAGTGAGGCTCCAGCAATATCTCTAACCCACCCTCTCCTGGGCCCAATGCTCTGCAGAGATGGGTGACACCCTCCCCTTGGCCAATCCTCTCTCCTTGAGGATTCATTTCTAAGGCCTCAAATACTACCTGCAACCCCCCAAAATCTGACCACTCCCCTACAGCACTCACCATCTGCCCCCCTCCCCACCCCACCCTACCCCAGAGTTAACTTCCAGGTCCCCCACAGGGGAGGAGGACAGGAACTTGCTAATTCTGGGCACCTACCGTGCGCTAGCCCATGGTGAGGCCCTTCACATCCCCGGCCCTAAAGAGCCCGGGTTTTGTAGTCAGGACTGGGTTCAAGCCAGGCCCTGTCACTTACCAGCCGAGTGACATGGTCAAGTCGTTCAATTATAGTTTCCTCATTTGTGAGAAGGGGCTCAGACCTGCTTCATGGGTCAGGATCCAAGAAGGAAATGTTCTCTGATGTATCCTGAGTGCTAGAACAGTGCCTGGCACACAGTAGGTGCTCAATAACTAATGTTCTAATGGATGGTGTGTGTGAAGCCCTGGGCACACAGTAATATTCATTGAATGATATAGTTTAGTTTATCCCAAGAAGCTGTGTAGGGACTAGGGAAGAAAAAAAATCAGCTTCATGCCCTGGAAACCCTATCCCCGGACTCCCTGGGAGAGACTCTCTCTGCCGGTGCCTGGCCTCAGGAAATGCAGCCCTAGCCAGTTCTCCCTCATCCCCCTTGATCCTACTTATCTGCTCCTGGCAGCCCTGAGATCCAGCACCAGCCCAGAAGCAGGTGCATAGAGCCCAGGTGGGGAGAGGGCTCCCTGGGTGACCTCAGGCAGCTCCGTGCCCCCTTGGGGCCTCAGCATCTCCATCCTTCAATTATGGTGCTTGGACCAGTGTCCTGGGGCTGCCTGGTGGGGAATAAAGTGGAGGGGAGGGAAACCAGAGTGGTCTCAGAAGCCTCCACCCCTGCTTCAACCAGAGGCTCAGCCTTCATCTGCTCCGTGTACTGGGCCTCCTAGGGGAAGTTTATTTGGTGTTCTGAAAACAGGTTCTGTTGCTTTAAGAAGATTTGAAAACCACTAGACCAGATGTCCTTGAACTACCAGGCAGCTCTCACCTTCTGGGCTCTGAGCCTCTACAATTCTAAATTCTGAGATTCTTAGAATCCCAAATTCTAGATTTCTGAAACTCTGAAATTCTAAGTTCTGGATTCTAAGAGGTGCTGGGATTCATGCTGCCCACTGCAAAATGCCCTAGGAAAGGCACCCCTCAGAAGCATGCCAGACTTTGGAGGCCTGGGGGATGGGAAGAGCGAGGTCTCCTCTGAGTCGTGGGCCCAGGAGGACTCCACAAGGATCAGGAGTAACAGGGTCCAGGGCAAGCTGAGCCCCAGGGAAGATGGGGCCCAGGAAGAACCATGGTTCAGGGTCCTTGGTGTGAAAGGGACTGAGCACCACCCCCACTGCTCAGGGTCAGCACCACGACCCCAGGGTCAGGGCAGACAAGTCGGCCAAAGGTCTGCAGGGGGCTAGAGATTTGAAGTCAGGTTACCTCCACACCTTCCCCATTGGAACAGCCCATGCCCACTTCCAGCACAGCTCCTTGGCAGCAGGTACGAGTGCCCTTCCCTGGATGGTGGTACCTGGCACCAGCCAGACCTGAGCTCCAGCCAAGCCCCTCCAGCGCAGCTTCATTTGCAGAGGCTCTGGCTTCCCACTTCCTGGCTTAGGCCCGTCCTCAGGCTGGATGCCCAGGTTGGCAACCTTCCACACTCACCAGACAGCTGCCCTCCCAGGCCCCAGCCACTGCTCCTCTATGCCCACCAGGCTTCTGAGGGAGCCTTGCGTGAGTCATGGCACCAGCCTCACTCACCCCTTACGGATGATGATAATGATGGCCCCCAGGAGAAGGATGAGGACAGCAAGTCCCCCCGCACAGATGCCCAGGATGAGCCCCATCTCCTCCGATCTCTGGGACACCTCCAGGGGTCGCTTGCTTTCCTTGCAGGCAGCTGGGGAGAATAAATCAGGACAAAGGGTCAGAGGGGAGATAGGGACCACCTACCCACTGCCTGAAGTCTCAAGGAATATACTAACACATGTGCACAAAGACAACTACCCCCCGTCCTCAGCTCATAGGCAGCCTTTCAGTCCAATCTGCCCCTTCATCATCCTTATAACTTCTGCACCCCCGTAGACCCCATCGGGAAGAGCTCCCCTTTCCTCTCTACTTTCTCAAATCCTCCCATCCTTCAGTGGACAGGGGATGGAGGATGCCTGGGGCCTTCAGACTCACCCTCCTGCCCTCCTGAGAGGCAAAGGGGGGTGAGAATTATGCACCTAGGGCCTGCTGAGGGCATCTCAGGATGGGGGACCAACCACATTCCCTGTCTACACTGCAGGGCCCACCTCTCCCCCACCACAACAAAGTGAGCAGATACAGAACCCAGAGCCAGTGCCCAGTGCCATCACCCCCACGGCCCAACCATAATGGCTCGCCCTCCACAGACCTTTACCAGGCCCCTGCCAAAGCCACTTCTGTGACCATGACAAGAGAGACGGAGGTTAGTCCTACTGCCCAAGGTTGGGAGAAGGAGCCCTTCACGTGGGACAAACAGGGACCAGGAAGGGAACCCAGACCACCCTCCTCTGCTCCCACAGCTCTGGGAGCTCAGGGCCCACCCCCCAAGAGCCCAGAGGGGAGAAACCCACTGCTGAAGGCCAGGAAGGAACCCAGGGGGGCTTACCTTTCCTGGCAATGCGGATGCAATTCAGCCGGGTCTCCTGGAGGCAAAGATGGGGGTCTCAGCACCACCGAAACCCCGACCTAACCCTCCCCAGGGGGATCCTTGGGCAGCTTGTCTTGGGCCTGGTCAGGGCTCAGCCAGTGCTCACTGTGACTAGAGACACCCCTCCCGGCAGGAAGGCCTGAGTGGGAAGCAGGAAGGGGAAGGAGGGGCCTGAAAAGAGGGCAATGACTTAGGAAAGGGGAATGAGTTCAGGGGGAGCAGGGAAAGAAACAGTGTGGGAAGGGGGCGGCCAAGGGGCTGGTTAAGAGGGGAGCCTGGGGAGGACAGAGCCCCCAGAGGAGGAGCCTGGAGAAGGGCGGGGCTTCCAGGAGGAGGTGGGTGGTGGGTCTCAAGGTCTGGGGAAAGCAGGACGGGGAGATGGACCCCTGGGGAGAGAGGAGCCTGAGACAGACACTAGGGCCTCAGGGAGGGGGCAGGGATAGACTAGGGAGGGGGTGCTTAGACATAGGAGAGTCTAGGGAAAAGGCTCAGGAAGGGGAGATGCTCTGAGAGAAGGAGCCTGAGGTCAGGAGGCTCAGGGAAGGAGGGTGGGGGTTCTGGAGAGGGGGCGGGGCCGGGGAGGGTCTCCGGCCTCCTAGGGGGCTGCTCAGAAGGCTCCTCCGAGGGGTCCCCAGCCTATCCCCATCACAACCCCTGCCAGTCCCTCACCCCCTTCAGGTGGCTTGTTGCCTGGAAGTAGATGAGGTAGGCCTTCCTGGGCTCAAGCGGTGGGTTCCAGAAGCCACGATAGGTCTGGTTGTCACCCACGGTGAAGGGCATGGCTTCCGGAAGACTGCTGGCCGCCAGTTCTGCCCCGAAGTAGTGCACCAGGCCGCGGGCCAGCGCAGCGTCAAAGGTCAAGGGTACTGGGAAGCAGTCCTGGCTGCCTGGCTCCCGACGCAGCCTCCGAGGCCGCTCCTCCTCCACAATCACCTGGTACACGCTGGACAAGGAGGGGACAGAGCAGTGACCACAGGGCCAGGGGATGGGGAGAACCGTCTGATGGCTAAGGGCACAGGCTCTGGGGTCAGGCCTAGCCTGGGACTAATCTTGGCTCTGCCTCTTACTCGCTGCGCAACTCTCTCAACCTCCCTGGGCCTCAGTTTCCTCCTTTGTAAAGCGAGCGTGATCACAGGACCATTCCACGAGCTAAATGTAAGGAAGGAGGCAAGTTTCAGAAGCAGCCAGTGCCTGTCAGCTGATAGGACTGTGACGAAGGCGGAAAGAACGTGGGCCCCGCTCAATGGCACCAAGCCCTAGAGCCCCACCCTGACTCTCTTCAACACATGCTCCCGTGCCTGCCAAGGACCTGGCGACCCGAAGCCTTGGGCTCCGCCCCGGTTACCTGCAGCTCCCTTTGGGCCTCCGGGAATGAGAGTCAGACTCATCGTGTTCAGTCATTCATTCAGAAAGTGCTTGAGCTCAGACGCTGGGCCCGAGCTCAGTAGGCACTTGGGGACCTAGGCTTCCTGGAACTGACCTCCAGTGGGGGAGACAGTCACTGAGCAAGCAAGCAAGGCCACACAAATCCTGCATCCGGCTACCTCTCAACCTGGAGGCAGTCTCGAGTCTGCAACTCAGAGCCTGTCATCTCTGGGTCCTGACAGCTGATTTCTGTGCCCTTGTCAGCATTCCCTCTGATGTGTGTCTCCCGGTCCCGACTTGTGTGTTTCTATTTATTTTTCTTACTTTACTGAATGGCTTTTTGCTGTGAGCTCCTCCAAATCCTCGGTGGAACAAAGCCGAGAGTAAATAGGTGAGTGCTGACAAATTCAAATATTTCTAGTCACAGCCTCGGTCACGTCTTGGCATGTGGCACCCTTTCAGACGGCTGCACTCTGGGAAGTAGGAACGCCTTTCCCTGGCTCTCCAGCTGTTTTGTTCGAGCATCGGAGCTGTGTGGGAATCACCCCAGTGCCCTGGGATTGGGCCACACAGGTTCTTCCCCTGTCCCTAGCGCACGGCAAACGCCAGCCCAGGCCCCTCTCAGCCTCCGTTTCCCAGGCCAAGGTCAGTCCTCCACTGGCCCCACGCCCCACCGGGATGTGATAACAATCAACACTGAACAAAGCATCTTGACTGGGATGGTCCCCATTATGCAGACAAGGAAAAGGAGACTCAGAGAGGTAAAGGGACATGCCCAAGGTCACACAGCCACCATGCCTCCCGCCTTCACCATGTTCCACCCCCCACCTTGTCATCGTCATCCCTGAGGGACACTATAAATGGGCCATCTCACAGGATCTCTCAAGAGGACCAGGAAAGGAGAAGGCACTGCTGGGTTTCCCAGTTCCCAGACTTAGCCGCACAAAGGCCCTGAGGCTCCTGGAAATGCGAAATGCCCCTCAAACACTCTGACGCTGACCTGGGTCTCCCCGGGGAGTCTGGGAAGCAGCCCGGACAGGCTCTGCAGCAGCAAATACAGGGGAGGCAAAGCAGGAGAAGGGTGTGAGGATGTGAGGGGGTGTCAAGGGCACATGGCCAACCCACTACCTTCTCGGAGGCTTAGCAGGATCTTTCCACACCCAAATACAGGCCGTCCCCCTCTCCCAGTGCACACAGCATTGCAGGAGGACAGGGTGCACCAGAGGGGCAGGGAGGCTCTGTGACTTCAGGAAAAGCTACAGGCTGTGCAGACAGACCTGGGTTCCCAACCCCAGCTCTAGCACCTTCCAGCTGTGTGACCTTGAGGGCAAGGGACTTAAGGACACTGAGCCTGTTTCCCAATGTGTAAAATAAGGGTAACAGCACCCCACCCCCCACAGGCCGCCATGAGGATAAAGTGACTCCTGCAGAGGAAGTCACAAACACAGAGTCTGGCTGATAGCAGGCATATATACACATCCCACAAACACCCTCACACTCTCACATACACACACTCACACCTCCACACCACACATGGCACGTATACAGTATGCGTCTTTATCTCACACACACACACACACACACACACATACACACACAACCATCTTGTCTCCAGCACCTTCTCCCCAGCAGAGGCAGCCCCAGCTTTCTCTAGGGAGACGTAATTGGAGAAGCCAAGCTCTTGGCCACTTCACAGAGATGGCCCTGTCTGGCTGGCTGCCCCAACCTTCTAGAAGGCTGTGTCTCCCTGGCCAGGACCTTCTAGGGAAAAAGCTGGGAAGAAATAAGGCCCCCAGGGTTTCACTTCTCCAAGAGGTCTGTGGGAAGACCCTCAGGCGAGGCCTGGACGGTCACACCTCTCCAGGCTGGACACTGTCCAAAGATCTCATGGCAATCACCATCAGACACCCATGGCTTCAGAGGGGAGGGGCTGCAGGCTTTCCACCTGCCCAGGATCACAGAACATCCTCCTCCAGACACGCGGAGCCCTGAGTGGGAAACTGAGGGAGGTTGAGGCTGAGCTGGCCCACGTGGGGGGCTCTGGGTCAGAGGAGGGGCTTCTTTCCTATGGCCCTGACCTCCCATCCCTCCCTCTAGGCTTTCCCACCTGATGGGCGCGCCGCGGCCCTGTGCTGGCCTCAGCAGAACGGTGATGGTGTTCTCAGACTCCCCCAGGGGTGACGGCATGTCGGCATAATCAAAGCTGGGAGCTGGGGAAGGGGACAGGGATATAAACATGGCACCTGGACACTAGACCAGGAAGGTCAGGCCTCCAGCCTCCTTGCCCCGTCCTCAGATCTCTTCCCCTTCAGCCTTGTTCCCTCTGACCTGAGCTTCCCTGACTTCTGACCCCTGAACTCAGCCCTCCGATTCCACAGTCTCCTGACCCCTCTGACTTAATCCTCCCTGACCCCTGAACTTAATCCCTAAATGGTATATTCATCTCATCAGGGGCCCTCTATAAACACCCCTGGGACGCCCCCCACCCCCTGCCATGCCCCCTCTGCCCACAGAACCCTGGGATGGGGAGCCACCTCTAAAGGGGTCAGGCCATGGTCAGGTGGGCTTACCTGAGATGTTGGTGGTGATCTCGGTGAGTGCCGCCTGGCCAAAGCCTTTGCCCGTGCGGGCCCGCACGGAGAACAGGTAGGTGGTGCCTGGGTGCAGGTTGGAGAAGACATGGTAGGTCTCATTGCGGAGCTTGGAGATAGTACGTCGTGGGCCCGGCACATTCACCGCCGGGTCTGATGACTCGATGCTCTGGTAGCTGATCTGGGGGCAGGACAGGCAGGTAGGTGGGCACAGAGATGGGGAAGGTCATCACTGGCCCCGTAGCCTCCCACCCAACATAGTTCAGGAGAGCTAGGGAGAAGGCTGGGCAAAGGGGAGAGGTTCAGTGGGACTGTGGATGCCCATTAGCCCAGATCTCTGGGCACCTTCATCTCTCTTCTTTTGGGGCCCCTGTCCCCATAACCCACAGGGCACAGACCCTGACCAGTCGAAGGAACCTCAATGATCACTTCTGTCCCCACCTCGATGCACCTCCCTCTCCAAGCTGTGTGCCCACCTTCCACCAGGGACCCTCACTGTAATGAGGTCCAAACCCACCTCATACTGAGTGATGAGGCCATTGGGTTCCTGGGGCTCCTCCCACTTGAGGAAGATCATGTCCTCCAGGGGAGTGAAGGTCAGGGACTCGGCCGCAATCCCGCCAGGCACTGCGAGGGAAAGGTGGCACAGGGCAGGGGAAAAAGCCAGCTTTGGAACCAGACACCTGAATTCAAATTCTAGCCTTGCTATTTCCTAGCTGGCCTGCTCAGACTACTCACCCTCTCCGAGCCTCGGTTTCTTCATCTGTGACATGGGGATGAAAACAACCCCTCCCTCACCAGAATTAAATGAGGTGATGGACATAAAGCCCCAAGGTAAATATCAGGAACTTCCTTTGATTCTACCTATTCCTAAGAACTCAAAGGAGGTAGCTGGCATTTTTCATTACTGTGCAGGCGGCATCCAGCCCAGAACGTCTGAATGTCCCTATTTTGTTCCAGTTGAGTGGTTTTCACAAAATATAGACCTTTGTCAGAGAAATGGAAACAATTGCATTAGAGTGGCGGGATTATGGGTAGGAAATGTTTTCTTGTCTAAAAATTTCTGATTACACAAAAACTGTGTTCAGTGTAGAAAATCAAAATGAGCATCAAGAAAATTAATGGCACCTACAATTCCATCACCCGGAGACACCATTAGCATTTTCGCAAAAACCCTTTCAGGTCTGGTTTTGTTTGGTTTTGTTCTAGTGTACCATCTCAACAGCAGTCACAGGGAACTTCTTCTAAGAAGAGAAGAGTCTTTGGGAAAACACCTTGATAAGCCATTGTGGGGAAGCCGAAATCCTAAGCCAGGGAAAAGCAGAGCCCAAGGTGTTCAATGAAGCTAACGTGCTCTGGGTTAAAATGAACAGTTCACAAGGCAACCCCACCATCCATCCGCCAAATTGATAAAATGAAAAAGACAATTCCAAGTGTTAGTGAGGATGCAGAGCAACCGAAGTTTTCACACACTGCTAATGGGTGTGTAAACTGTCACGAGCACTTGGGGGAAAACTGTCTGGATAGATCTACTTATTGTGAACACACATCCTATAACCTAGTTGTTCCATTCCTAGGCATTAACTGATCGGAAATGTGTCTATCTACACCCCACCCCCCAAAAAAAGAATCTATAAGGATTTTTCTTTGCAGCACAATTTAAAATAGGAAAAATAAATGTGGGAGATTCACGTAACAGACTATTTGGTAACAAGAATGAATTCCCTAGAACTGTACACACCACGCGGCCGGCTCTCTCAAGCACAGTCAAGAGGAAGAAGCCAGTCATAAAGAAAATACATGCTGTATGACTCCATTGATAGAAGATTCAAGACCAAGCAGAAATTAATCTACTGCATTATAGGTTGGGATAACGGTTACTCTCGGGAGGTTGCGAGTGGGAAAGTACATAAAGGGGGCTTCTGGGGAGCTGCTCATGCTATTTCTTGATCTGTGCAGGGGTTATCCTGGTGTGTCCACTCTGGGAGAATTCACTGAGCTGCCCAATTCAAGTAAGTGCACTTCCTAGAAGTATTATACTAATGTTTCCATGAAAAATTCTAAAAATTTACTAATGAGCAGTTATTGGAGGGAGGGAGGAGCGGGACAAAGAAAGAAGGCCAAGTGCCCAAGTAAGGCCCGGTCAGAGCCAGGTTAAGCAGCCACAACATACCTGGGGGAGGGGGCAGACAGAGGTCAACAGACTTTAACAATGGAGGGGTCTGATGCTGAACTTGAGGCTGATTGTGAAGGGTAGTAGAATAGGCCACCCCAAAATATACCACTTTGGCATAAGGATCATTTTGAGCTGAATCAAGAAGAAGCAGATACAAGAAAAGTTCTCTGTCCTCCCCAGTTGCCTAAAAGCAGGACATAAATTTGTAAAAGTGCCCCCCTCCCCTCGCTACCAGGAAGGAAAGAAGTTAAGCACTGAGGCAATGCTAGACCCTTAGCAGCCCAGAAGAATCTACATAAACTTTACGAACTAGCCCTTACCTACCACTGGTTTCCCCATATATTTGCCTTCACATAATCTGCTGTTCCTATAATCTCAAAGTCCTTTTCCCATCACTTGCTTCCCTACAAATTCATTATTCTTTTGTTAAGCTCCAGCCACTCCTTTGAATTACTCATCACTGAATACTCCTGAGTGTGTGTGTGTGAGAGACACACATGGTAATAAATTCCTATCTGTTGTTCTCTTGTTAATGTCTTTTCTCAGGCTAATTTATAGGGCCCCAACCAATGGACCTAAGACAAGTAGAGGGAAAAAAGTTAAGTTTTCCTTTCTCTGCATTTTCAATGCTTCAGGGTAAATCCCCCCGCAGTCCTCACTCCCACCCCCAGCAAAACTTCAGCACATCAGCACGGGGCTTAGGGCAGACACCCTGCCATGGGTAAGGGGGGTTTTGTGGAAATCAAGGAAGGAGCTGAATTTTGTGTCTGGGCCACTGCTGTGCAGAACAGAAAAGTCCACGTGTAGGGAGGCAAGAAAAATTATCAACCAAGGAGCTTAGAGTACCTGCAGACCTGCAGGAATCTGGGGGAAGGCTTTGGACCTGTGCTGGGATTACAGCACTGCTGTGAAGAATGAAAACTCTGAAACAGATAGCCAGGTTTGAAATCCAGTTCAGCTACCTATCTTCTAGCTCTGTGACCTCACCTGTAAAATGGAGATAGTATATAGTCACCTACCACCGAGGCTTGTCATGGGGATTATATGAAAAGCATTCACAATAGTGCTTGACATGTAATAAGTGCATAATCAGTCTGGTTTGACATAAGTAGAACATTGCACCCGACAATGACAGAACACGCAATTTCTTCAGTTACACATGGAACATTTCCCAAAATTTAACCATACGCTGGGCCATAAAACAAGGATCAAATTTCAAAAGACCAAAATTAGAGTATGTACTCTGACCACAGAGGAATTAAGCTATCAGTCACAGATAATTATGGAAGTCTTAAAAATCAGGCAATGTAATTCTAACTCTTGAGTCAAAGAAAAAATCACAACAAAAATTAGAAAATATTTTGAACTGAATAATAGCAAAGACAGAACATATCAAAACTCATGGGATGCAGCTAAAGCAGGGCTTCGAGGGAAATTTATAGCTTTAAATGCATATATAAGAAATGAAGAGGGGCGCCTGGGTGGCTCAGATGGTTGAGCGTCTGCCTTCAGCTCAGGTCATGATCCCAGGGTCCTGGGATCAAGTCCCACATCGGGCTCCCGGCTCAGCGGGGAGCCTGCTTCTCCCTCTCCCACTCCCCCTGCTTGTGTTCCTGCTCTCGCTGTCTCTGTCTCTGTCAAATAAATAAAAAAAATCTTAAAAAAAAAAAAATGAAGAAAGGCTCAAAAATCAATAATCTAATAAGCTTCCACCTCAAAAGGCTAAAAGAACAGCTGATCAAATCTAAAGAAAGTGTAAAAAAGGAAATATAGAATAGAAAATAAATATACAATAAAGCAAATCAACTAAACCAAAAGTTGGCCCTTTGGGAAGATTAAAAATGTATATACCCCTAGCAAGAAGACACAAATTACCAAAATCAGGAAAGAAAAGGGGGACATACGCTATTGATCCTACAGAAATTAAATAAATATAATAAAAGATTATAACCAACTTTATGTCAAGAAATGTGACAATTTAGGTGAAATCAACAAATTCCTTAAAGCCCAGTACACCACATACTAGAATAGAAAATCTTAATATTCTGATATCTATTTTAGAAACTAAAACCATGATTAAAAAACATTGCCACAAAGAAAACTCCAGGCCCAAATGGCTTCATTGCTGAATTCTTTCAAACATATAAGGAAGAAATATACTAATCTAACCCAAAGTCTTCCAGAGAATAAATATTAGCCATCATTACTTTGCTCTTCTAGTTGTTTTTTTTTTAAGATTTTTATTTATTTATTTGACAGAGACACAGCAAGAGAGGGGAACACAAGCAGGGGAAGTGGGGGAGGGAGAAGCAGGCTCCTGGCTGAGCAGGGAGCCCGATGCGGGGCTCGATCCCAGGACCCTGGGATCATGACCTGAGCCGAAGGCAGACGTTTAGCGACTGAGCCACCCAGGCGCCCCTAGTTGTTTTAATCATAAGCAAAAAACTTTCTATAAAAATTTCAGCCTGGGGGCGCCTGGGTGGCTCAGTTGGTTGGGTGTCCAACTCATGATTTTGGCTCAGGTGGTGATCTCAGGGTTGTGAGATCAAGCCCCGAGTCGGGCTCTGCACTGAGTGGGGAGTCTGCTTGAGATTCGCTCTCTCCGTCTGCCTCTGCCCCTCCCCCACCCCATGCTCTCCACACCGCCCCCCCCCCCACTTTCTCTCTCAAAAAAATAAATAAAATATTTTTTAAAAACATTTCAGCCTCACACAGGGTGCCTGTGGGAGGCACTGAGTATGCCAGGAGCCAGGGCTGGGACTCTTACCGTCCTCGTCTGTCTGGAAAGTGACCTCCTTGCCCTCCTTGCGCCCCTCGGGGTTAGTGAGGATGAGCCGCACGTGAACACTCCGGTAGGGCAGCAGGTTCTTGATGGTGTAGCGGCTGACGCCCCGTTCCATCTTCACACACTCCCGGACGGTCTGGTTGTGGCTGCCGCCCAGCGTGTAATGATAACACAGGGACACCGCATACGTGTGGCAACGTGTCACGTTGTAGCCCAGAGGTTCCCACTGCAGAGTCAGCTGGCGGGCCTGGATCTCAGCGAAAGCCAGGCCTTTGGGGGCCCTCATGGGTTCTGGGGAACCCGGGAAGCACAGAGCAGAAGGCAGAAGAAATAGGAAGAGAAGAAGTGGGACAGGAGAGAAAATATCAGTCAGCTGCTGAAATCATCCCTCCTCTGTCCTCAAGAGTTCAAGAGACCAGCTAGAATGTCGAACGGGGAGTAGAAGTGTGTGCGCTGGAGTTAGACGGGGCCACATCTGAATCCGAGCTCTGCCCCTTGCTGCTGGCAACCACTGGCCGTGTCCCTTCGCCCCTCGAGCCTTAGCGTCTTCCACCACAAAATGGGATAATATGCCCTACCTCACAGGATGGCTGTGAAGTTAAAGGTAATGTGGGCAAAGCACATATGACAATGGCTGATACACAACAGGCCCTCAAAAGTGTTAGCTACAATTTTTTTTTTAATAACACAATTCACCTCCTATTTCAAGATCGTCCTGGAGGGCATCGGAACAGTCTGAAATGACCAAATGCTCTATTTTTCTTAATTTATTAATTCTAACTTCTTCTAAAACAGCTTATAGTAATATATATACGATACAATAAGATGTAGAAATCAGGACGATGGGGGAAATGACAACCAAATAAATAATGCCAGAGAATGTTAGGGAAACAGAAATGTATGCCATTACGTCCCATGCAGGTCTAAAGATAAGGTTCAGAATGGGCGGTGAGTTCCCTGGCTGCCAAAGCAAAAAGGGAAATACAATCTGTTATAGAAGGACAATAACAATAATGGCAGGGGGCGCCTGGGTGGCTCAGTCAGTTAAGGGTCCGACTCCTGATTTCAGCTTGTGATTTCAGGTTGTGATCTCAGGGTCATGAGATTGAGCCCCCACTTGAGAGTCTCTCTCTCTCCCTCTCCCTCTGCCCCTCCCCCTTACACGCACTCACTCTCTCACTCTCACTCTCAAAAAGATAAATAAATCTTAAAATAATAATGATAATAACAACAACAACAACGGCAGTTAACATGTGGTGGGTGCTCTGCATGTGCCAGGCCTTGCTCTGGAGGCTTGAAAATACATTCTCTCATTGAATCCACTCTGTAATCCAATAGACACGTGCCATTTCTAGCCCTGTCAAATAGATACAGAAATGGAGGCTCAGAGAGATTAAGTAAGTTGCCCAGAGTCAGTGACACAGAGAGTCACACAGGGAAGCTGGGATGCAAACCTGGACAGGTTGGCTCCAAAATCCAGACTCTTAACCACCGCCTGCCTCCCCATGAGGAAGCCAGTGTCCAGCAGCAACAACCACAAAATCACACCAACGCCTCAGGACGGACAGCTCCCCCAACACGAGGGAGGAGCATGTTCCCGCGCTTTACAGCCTCTTGATGAATCTGTGACGCCACTTATAAAACGTAAAGAACCCAAGGCTTCTGAAGCAAAGGCAGGATGGAGCCCAGGTGCTCAGCCTCTAGTCCTCCATCTGCACTGACCAGCTGCATGATCTTCAATCTCTGGGCCTCAATTTCCTCATCAAGGAAATGATGGGACAAGCCAAGATTACTGACAATCTTCTCTTTCTTGCACCCTAACTCTGTGAGATGCAGTTTCATTCCCTCAAGTTCCATGAGCACCTGCGAAGCATCCCCAGTTAGAGATTCTCAGGACACGCCTTAGTGAGCAGATGAGAAAACACTGTTGCTTGCCTCTTGAGATGATTAAGTATGACCCTACTATCATTTCTACAGGATTCATTTGCTCAGGATGCTCTTTACAAAGAAGATGCAAAGGGAAACACCATGCTCTGGACTCAGGAGTACGATGCCGGCCCAAGTACAGCACAACACAAAGTTCATTTCCACCGGAGCTGTCCTTTCTTCCCTGAGCCACGGGCAAGGGGCAGCCTCCAGTCATATATCAGGCCACCAAAGAAATATGTCAGCACCTGCTAGGAGCAAGGCCCACCTCTTGACTTCTTGCACAGTCTGGCTCCCTTCTCCCCACAAGCAAGGCAGACCCGATCCCCACCCGACAAGAATGCTGAGGGTCTGGTCCCACTGCTCACTGCAATCCGAGGGCTGCTGGCTGCAAGCCCACTTATCACGCTTGTTTCCTTGCCTGTTCCTGGCCCCCAGAGATTTTCCTCCTGTTTTTCTATGTGGTTTTGTTTTACCCCGCATTCTTAGGAGTTTGGAGTGGATGGGGGCGGATTTCATGTGCGCTCGCCCTGCCATCTTGTTCAGAGATCCTTGCTTTATTCCCTGACTTCCAGGCTCTGGTCCTGGCTGCCCTATGGGTACTGTCTGTCCCAGAGGGTCTAGGGAGCCAAAGCCCCAGTGCTTTATTTGCTCCCGGCAGCTCTGCGCACATCCCCGCCCCTGGGGACACTAGCCCCTTTGCATCCTTGCTGGGTTGGCCAACATGCACTGCCGCCTTTGCCCTCCTGCAGCATTTAGAGAAAGACATGAGAAGTTACCTGTAAACTGGTGACACAGGCTGGGCTGGGACTATGACAAACAGGACGGTAAGTGTCCCATCCAAAGGGGACAGCTGCTACTCAGCTCCAGGCAATGTTCTCATGAACAACTACAGACTCGGGATGGCCAGATCCTCCCCGCCCCCCTTTTTTTTTTAAAGATTCTATTTTTAAAGTAATCTCTACACCCAACGTGGGGCTCAAACCCGCAACCTGGGATCAGGAGTTGCACGCTCACCGACTGAGCCAGCCGGGTGCCCCGAGATCCTCCCATTTTTTTAAGAGAAGCCAGAAATTCAGATTTTTATGTGAAACCTCCAGATTTTTAAATACTGGCAACCTACTCAGGTTTGGGTAAAAACCACTTCGTATGGCACAAAATAACAAACCTCTAACCTGGAGGATGAAATTTCCACCTTCATACTTGGGTACCTCACTCTAAAAGACATGTTAGCCCCCACCGACCTCACTGGATTGAGGGGTCTTTGAAAAGAAAGCTCTTTCCTCTTCTCTCCCCGCCCCCCGCCACACTGATCAAATCTGGGCAAATCCAGGGGCTCAAATAGTTTGTTGACTACAGACTGATCTGTTGATTGAAGGGTGTGAATTCATGAGTCTCTCTGTTTCCAAAAACCATCTGGCACCCAGACATACTCTCTTCAGCTGCCAGCACACACTGGCAAAACAGAACTTGGGGACCTCGAAGCCCCATCCCTCTAAATTCCATAGGGCTGCAGGCCACTCAGAGATCAAAGGTCGGATGCGTGGGGGAGGGGGAGCGGGGAGACGAACAAGGAGGCTCACAGTTAACACCTGTTAAATTACACCAACATGTGTTGATTTTCTTTTTTTTTTTTAAAGATTTTATTTATTTATTTGACAGAGACAGAGATAGCGAGAGCAGGAACACAAGCAGGGGGAGTGGGAGAGGGAGAAGCAGGCTTCCCGCCGAGCAGGGAGCCCGATGTGGGACTCGATCCCAGGACCCTGGGATCATGACCTGAGCCAAAGGCAGACGCTTAACGAATGAGCCACCCAGGCGCCCGTGTTGATTTTCTTAATTCTAATAGGATGCAATAACCCTGAACCGTTCAACTGTTCCTCCTGGAAGGGGCTTTGGAGTGGGGTCTGGTACTCCAAATTTCAAATCCAATGGGGTCTCCAAAGTGCAAATTCTATACAACTATTTGTTAAAGCAATATATTTCAAAGCCCTTTCTTAAGCCGCTCCTGACTATCCTCCAGAAACTACTCAGAGCGGGGAGAAAAAACACTGTGAGCACGAAATTGTTCAGTGTAGTCTTACTTATAATAATAAGGATCTGGAAACATAATAGTTAAGCAATATGGAGACACTCCCTGGACTTCTAAAAGCCAATAAACATAATTATAAACACCACCACACATGGGACGCCACAAAGCAGAGGAAGCAGACTACAGAATGCTTTCTACATCCCAATGACAAGGGTGTAAAACTGTACTGAAGGCATATGGGCAGAGATTTGAAGAAGACTGAAAAACTGGGCGAGGATGGCAAGGTTTAGAGTGATTTTTTTTAAATGCCTTCTCCTGACATTATATTACTGTTTTTACAGTAAATCATATTGCAGGAAGGGAGTTTCAGGGAGATGGGGGAGAGGACAACACAACTGACCAACCGCAAAACTGCTGGCCAAGGTGCC
Source organism: Mirounga angustirostris (assembly GCF_029215605.1). Lineage (NCBI taxonomy): Eukaryota > Metazoa > Chordata > Mammalia > Carnivora > Phocidae > Mirounga > Mirounga angustirostris. Next base: position 168,306,975 of record NW_026991712.1, read on the forward strand.
TAGGCAGAGTGTTGGGGAAGGGGGTGGGAGGTACATCACCGAACCAAGAGAAGCACATCATTAGGACGGGCAGGAGGAGTCATTAAGGTTTTGTCTGTCTGGTCCCGGGCCCCAGCTTCTGTCCTCGCCAGCCCCTGTGAAGTGTTCAGCAGTGCCTGGCACAACGTGGCCACGTCAGCCCATGATGGCACCTGCTGTGCCCGTGGCTGCTCTGGTTTTCAAATACTTCCCTGGAAATCAGGAGAGTCAGACTTTGGTTCTGACTGCTATGGACTCACTGGGTGGATCTGGGCAAGTGACTAACTCTCTAAAACTCAGTTTACTCGTCTGTAAAATGGGAGTTAGCGACCACTGTCACCACGCAGCCTGCGGCTGGGGCCCACTGTACCATCCCAGGCAAGTGCCTTCCCCTCTCTGGGTTTCATTCCCCCATCTGTATACTCAGGAGAGGAGAAGAGAGATTGTCTGTGGACCGCCAGCTCTGATTTCTTTTATTCTGAATACCGGAGCAGAACTTTAACTTGAAGAGTTAAAAACACTGTAACAATAACAGCTGTCATTTGCTGCGTGCTTACTGTATGTCAGGCCCCATCTTCACACGTATTTGGTACATCTATGGCCATTACTTGCATTTCACCCGAAACACTGGAAGGCCCGAGGGTGCAGGCCTCACACCTCCTCTTTTTTCCACGCTCACTTATTCCCTAAAATCTCAGGACTGAATCCAGGGTTCTCAACCCTGGCACTCCTGACACTTTGTACTAGATAATTCTCTGTTGTGGGGGCTGTTTGTGCACCATAGGACGTTCGGCAGTTTCCCTGGCTTCCTCTACCCTTCAGATGCCATTATCACTCCACCCCCGGTTGTAATAACCCATGTCTCCAGACACTGCAAATGTCTCCTGGGAGACAAAATCACCCCCAGTCAAGAACCACCAGGGTAAAAGATTTCATCCAGTCTCGTGGCTTTAAATGCCATCTATGTCTATGCTGCTGACTTTCAAATTTCTATCTGCAGCCTGAACCTCTTCCCTGAGCTCCACTCGTAAATCCATCTGCCTGATGGATATCTCCACTTGAACGTCTAATAGGCATCTCAAAGTCAACTTTTCCAGCACAGAACTCCTGATCTACGGCACCCCGTCACACCTGCCCCTCTGCGGTCTGCTTCTTTCCAGTAAATGACAACTCCAACCTTCCAGCTGCTCAAGCAAAACACCTTGGAGTCATCCCTGACTTCCCTCTACTTCCCTCTCGCCTGTGCAATACGCGGTCCATTGGCAAATGCAGTCAGCTCGACCTTCACAGCCTCCACACCTTGCAGCCGCCCAGTTATAGCAGCCTCCTCACTGGTCTGCCCTTCTTGGCCCCTTGCCCTCCTAGAATCTATACTTCGCAAAAGGGCCAGAGCCATCCTTTTAAACAAAGTAGGTGATGTCACCCTGTTTTCCCCCCAGCAATTTCTCCAGCTTCCTTTGTGGCTCAGTCCTTCGCCTCCTTCAGGTCTTGCTCAAAAGTCACCTTCTCAGTAAAATGGTCCCTTGAGCATTTTTTTTTAAATAGCAATCCTCCTACCCCCACACCCAACCCACCCCCTCCCACCCTGGCCCGCCCTGCTTTATTCTTCACAGCGCTTATGAGCTTATCATCATCTGACAAACTATATATCTCACTTGTTTTACTGTCTCCTCCTGCCAGCATGTGAGTTCCATGCAGAGTTCCTGCAGGGCAGGGGGAACTCATATGCCAATGGCCTTGGTCTGTCGCGGCCACAGCGGCCACAGTCCTATATTCCTAGCAACTACAGTATTGCCTGACACCTAACAATAAGCATTTGTTGAATGAACCTTAACACCAACCCTGCATGGTAAAGATTCGTATTCTTCTCATCCTGTAAAACAACCAGACGAAAGCTCCAAGAGGTTAAGTAACCTGACCCAGATTCCTCACCTAGAAAGTAATTCCCACTGGAACACTCCAACCCACCACCCAGAGTCTCTTCAAATGGGACATTCAACTGGATTTTAGATGGTTCCCCAGATCAGCTTTTAAAAACACTTAAGAATATAGACTGGCAAAAATAATAAAAACCTTGTATCCTAACCAAAAATTAACTCAAAACGGATCATTGGACTCAAATGTAGAGTAAAAATAGAACACTTTTAGGAAGGAAAAAAAAAAAAAAAACAGGAGAAAATCTTTGAGATCTAAGGCAAGGCAAGGAGGTCTTAAACTTGACACCAAAACACAACTCATAAAAGGAAATGTTGACAAACTGGCCCTCATCAAATTAAAAATGGTTGCTCTGTAAAAGCCCAGGTGAAGAGTATGAAATGATGAGCTAAAGCAAAAAGAAAATATTTATACACTGCATACAGAACAAAGGACTAGTATCTAGAAAACGTGTAAAGAACTCTCAAAACTCGGGGCGCCTGAGTGGCTCAGTCGGTTGAGCGTCTGCCTTCGGCTCAGGTCATGATCCCAGGGTCCTGGGATCAAGCCCCACATGGGGCTCCCTGCTCTGTGGGAAGCCTGCTTCTCCCTCTCCCACTTCTCCTGCTTGTGTTCCCTCTCTCTCTGTGTCTCTCTGTCGAATGAATAAATAAAATCTTTAAAAAAAAAAAAAAAAAGAACTCTCAAAACTCAGAAGGAAAGAACGAATAATCCAATTAGAAAATGGGCAAAGACATGAACAATTCACCTAAGAGGATGACAGACAGCAAATAGCACATGGACAGCTATTCAACATTATGCATTAAGGAAATGCAAATTAAGACCAAGATGGGATATCACCACACACCTCTCAGAATAGTTAAAAAAAAAATAATGACAATTCCAAATGTGGACAAGGATAAAGAAAACTGGATCACTCATACATTGCTGGTGAGAATGTAAAACAAAACAGCCATTCTGGCAGTTTCTGATAAAACTAAATATGTGATTATCATACAACTCATCAGTCACACCCTTGGGCACTTATCCCAGAAAAATGAAAACGCATGTTCGTGCAAAAATCTGTACACAAATGTTCACAGCAGCTTTACTTATAAGAGCCCAAAATAGGAGCCAGTCCAGATGTCCTTCAACAGGTGAATAACCATTCACCTGTTAAAACAAACTGCAGTGTATCCACACCATGGAATACTACTCAGCAATAAAAAGAAACAAATGACTGATGTACTACAACAACTTGGATGAGTCTCCAGGGAATTATGCTGAGCAAAATAGCCAATCTTAGTGCCAAGACAATTCAATGGGAAAAGAATACTCTTTTCAACAAATGGTGCTGGGACAACTGGACATCCACATGCAAAAGAATGGAGTTGGTCCCCTACCTCACAACATATGCAAACACTACCTCAAAACAGATCAAGGGCCTAAATGTAAAAATTAAAACTATAAAAGTCTTAGAAAAAATAGGGGTAAATCTTTGTGACTTTGAATTGGGCAATGGTTTCTTAATAAGACATCAAAATCACACACAACAAAAGAAAAACAGACAAATTGGACTTCCTCAAAATGAAAAACTATTGTCTACAAACGACACCATTTAGAAAATTAAGAGACAACCCACAGAATCAAAGAAAATGTTCGCAAATATATCTGATAAGGGTCTAGCATCCATAATACATAAAGAATTCTTACAATTCAATAATACAAAAACAAATAACCCATCTTAAAAATGGGTAAAAACTCTGAGTAGATATTTCTACATAGAAGACATACAAATGGCCAATGAGTACATGAAAAATTGCTCAATATCATTAACCATCAGTGAAATGCAAGTCAAAAACCCACTGAGATACCATTTCACACCCACTATGAGGGTTATAATCAAAATCAGATAATAACCACTGTTGGTGAGAATGCAGAGAAATCAGAACCTTCATACACTGCTGATGGGAATGTAAAAAAATGGTACAGCTGCATACAATGCAACATTGTTCGGCAATAAAAAAAGATAAAGGAAAAAACATGCTACAACATGGATAAACCTTGAAAACATGAGCTAAGTGAAAGAAGCTGATCACAAAGACTATGCTTCATATGATTCCATTTATATGAAATGTCCAGAAAAAAGGCAAATCACAGAGACGGGAAGTAGATTAATGGTTGCCTAGAGCTGGAGGTGGTAGGAGGAAATGTGGGGAGGAGTAGACTGCTAAAGAGTACAAACTTTCCTTCTGGGGTGATGAAAATGCTCTAAAACGGATTGTGGTGATGGATGCACAACTCTGAATATGCTATAAATCACTGAATTGTACACTCTAATGAGTGAATTTATGAGATGTAAATTATATCTCAATAAACCTGTTACCAAATTTTTAAAAACCAATTTCAAAAGGTTATATACTATATGATTTCATATTTATATAACATTTTTGAAATGGCAAAATTTTAGAAATGACGGGCAGATTACTGGTTACCAGGAGCTGAGGTGGGAGGAAGGGAAGGTGAAAATTGATATAAAGAGCCACACAAAGGAGTCTTAAATTGACTGAACAGTATCTTGACTATGGCGATTAACATGCAAACCTATACATGTGATAAACTATATAGCACTAAATACACACACGCACACACGCACACACACAAATGGGGACAAGTGAAATTGGGGAACTCTGAAGATCTGCGGATTATATAAATGTCAATACCTTGGCTGTGATATTATACTACAGGTTTGCAAAATGTTCCCATTGCGGGAAACAGGGTAAAGTGTGTGGGCAATCTCTGTATCTTTTGCTTTCTTTTTTTTTCTTTTTTTTTTTTTAAGTACTCTCTATACCCAACTTGCAGCTTGAACTCACAACTCCGAGGTCACAAGTCACATACTCTACCAACTGAGCCAGCCAGGCCCCCTGCAGTTTTTCTTACAACTGCATGTGAATTTATAATTATCTCAATAAAGATTCCAATTAAGGAAATACATTGAAACCCGTTCTGTTCTAGTCTCAATTTCTCTTTAGGTTAAACAATAGTGTCCTTTGATGTAGGAGTGCCATAGCTCCTAACAGCTGCTTATACCGTTTTGAACAAAGAAGAGCAGACCTCAGGCTCAAAAGACCCAAGAAAATCCAGTTGAAATTTAATAACACACTTTTATTTTATGGTATATAGTCATTTATCTAAATGCTTTAATGTAGAATTAAGAACACAAATTCTGGAGCCAGGCAGTCAAGGATTCCAATGCCAACTCCACCACTTATTAGCTATGTGACCTTGTGCCAGTCACTTAACATCTCTGTACTTCAGACACCTCATCTGTAGAATGGGTATGACAAGAGTACCTAGATCATAGTGTTGGGAGTTTTAAATCAATGTCTGTGTGTGTGCGTATGTGTTTATATACATATGTGAGTCTGGCACAAAATATTAGCTATCATTACCTTTACCATAACAAGGATTGGGGGGAAATCACGACGTTTTATAATGTTTTAGAGGCACAAGGGCAGGCCATATTACCTCTCGTAATGTGCCCCCTTGGTCCATCCCTGGGTAGCCCTGAGCCCATACCCAGGTGTCCCAAGGACGGAGTTGGGCCAGGAGGTACCCACCTGCGCACTTGGTTCGGCTGATGAGGGGCGGCCCGGGGCGGCCAGTGCCGCCGTCACCCGGGCGCGTGAGCAGCACGCTGATCTCGTACTCCGTGTCCGGGTCAAGGTGCCACAGCTTGTAGGTCTGCAGGCTGACGGCATGCACCTCGGCCCACGGGCCGCGGGACATGCGGTACTCAATCTCCTTGCGCACAATCGGCCCGTCGCCAATGATGGAGTTGGTGTTGAGCTGGATGATGAGGTAGGTGGGCCCTGCGCGCAGCAGCTGCGGGGGCGCAATGGGGGTGGGGGGCTCTGCGAGGGCGTGAGGGAGAGGCGGAGCCGAAAGATGCGCTGTGAGACCCTGCCAGGATGGCAGCACATCCGAATCCCCAGTAGCCCTCCCTGTCCTCCCAGGACCCTGATGAAGCCCCCAGACCCTCAACTAGACTTTCTTGCCCGCGCCCACTAAATCCCCAGGCCCTAAGGGGCACCCGCTCCAAAGGCTGATCCCACACTCACCCCTAAGCCTATACCCTGTCCCTCACTCCCCTCTGAATCCCCGAGTTCTAGCGTTCAGGGGCTGACCGCAGGAGGCTTGGCTCAACCCCAGCTCCCCAGAGCCAGACCCCGCCTCGCGTGGCTCACACACTAACAGGGTCTCCCCGCCCACCGGTCTCTCAGACCCCGCCCCCTCGATCAGACCTCCTTCCAGGGGAGAAACTGCCCCTTCCACAGGCCCCGCCCCCGGTCACACCCTGCCGGCCCCACCTTTCCGCGGGCCACGCCCCTCTATCCGGCCATGCCCCGCCCCCCCCGCCAGCCCCATCCCTCGGAGGGGGCAGCCCCAGCACCCACCCCCCTACGCGAGCGTAAGCCGGCTGACCCTTGACGATGAGCTCCGCGAAGTTGGAGACGCCCGCGCCTCGCGGGGCCTGGGACACGCAACGGTACAGGTCCTGCTCCGAGCGGCTCACGGAGGGCAGCAGGAAGGTAGCTAGGAAGCGCCGGTGGCTGATGTGCCGCACGGCGGCGGCGGGCACCAGCGCCCCGCTCTGGCGCTGCTCAGGGGTAAGGTGGACAAGGTCAGGAGCGCCCGAGAGGAAGGGTCGCGATCTCGCTCTGACCGGGGCGAGGGGAGTAGTCTATGTCCTGGCCCCATTTAGCTGTTCCTAGTACACAGGGGACATATGGGGTTCCTGGAACTAGCTCCGCCACTGGAAGGTGTGGAATAAGAAGCTGATTAAGGGAATGTGGTCTCTGCCTCTGATGGAGGGTGGTCTGGGGATCCTGGAGCCCCCCTCTGTCCTGGGGGTATAAGAGCACCCAAGAGGGCAGAGCAGAGCCTAGGTGAGGGCAGGGAGGCATGAGTAGAGGTGCTGGAAAATGCAGGAGCGACTCAGCACCCCGCAAGGAAAACCCAGGTCCCAGAAGAAGTCTCCCCCACCCTGATAAGGTCCCTGCCCCCCTCACCTGCAGGAGAAAGCGCTCGGCCTCTACTGCTCTGCCCGCGGCCATGCACTGGAAGGAAGCGTTCTGGCCAGCATTGACCTCCACATCGCCCAGGCGGGAGAAGTGCGGGGCCTTCGCTGCGAGGAATAGAGCCTGCGTGTGAGCTGGGCCTGTGTCCCCCACAGGCAGGAGCCCCGGCCACCACACCCCTCACCCTGCACCCTGGGGGACTGGGACTCACCGCAGGGGTAGCTGAGAAGCAGGACGTCATCGAGGCCCATGTAGCCCCTTCCGTCTGGGGAGGTGAGGGCCTCAAACAGCACCTGGGGGAGGCGGGAGGGTCCCTGTCATATCCCTCCAGCCCTACCTGGGGGGTGCCCACAAGGGATCCCTTTAGCTCTGCTCCAGTCCAGGCTCCTCAACCAGTCGAGGTCAGAGCCCAACTCACAATGACCTTCCCTACCAAGCCGGCTAGTTGTGGGAGGGAGTGTCAGCAGCCAGAGCTAACAAGGTCAAGGCCAGAGGTTCCATCCCAGTTCTGGACCCTTGCCCTCAAGCAGGAAAACTTCTCCCAGCCAGACAGGGTTTCCAGGTCAGCACTGTTCCAACTCACCCTTGACTCTAGCCACAGACTATTTCTATTGACAGTGATCTCTGACGCTGGATCTGGACCGCAGTGGCACTGAATCACCCGATGCTGACCACAGACTGACCCCTGACCTTGACCGCATATTGACTCCCAATGCTGAACACAGACTAATTTCAACCTCGGTCACTAGCTTACTCTGACCTCAGGCTGACACCTCTCCACCCCCACCCCTAAGCACAGGCTGACCACAGACCAAACCCAGCCTACCTGATATTCATTGGGCCAGAAGGTGCTGACAGCCAGCTCAGCCTGGTGCCACTGATGGCCATGCGACCCAGTCATGTTCCAGACGGCACTGCCCAGGGGACCCCCATTGACACGCACGTAGACGCCCAAGGTGCCCGGGCTGTGCCCATCCCGGCTATACAGGAAGTAGCTGAACTGCATGCAGTGGGTATCATTCTCGCTCAGGCTCTGGAAGATGACATGGGCCCTCTGGCCTGGAGCATGCTGAGAAGCATTGACCATCAAGTAGGAGCCTGGAAAGAGAGGAGGAAGAGGCAGGAGCTGAGGAGGCTTGGGGAGGACCAAGGTCAGGTAGGCAGAGGAATGGGGCAGAAACAAAGGACTCCAGGCATTTGGACCCACTGGGTGTCAAGGGTTCTGAGTTCTGGTCCCAGCTATGACTCACTAGGTTGAGTCCCTTCACCTTCCTGCATCTGTTTCCCAGAGGAGAGAATTGGAGAGGCAAAAAATACACACAAGTGATTCTCTCAAAACCTTTTATGGCCCCTCACCACCTACAATCACAGTCCAAGCTCATGCTGACCCACGACTTTCCCCATGTTCTGAGCTGCCCTTGGAGGCAGGGACTAACTAGGTCATTCATCTTGGAGTCAAGAGTCTGGCACATGACAGGCCCTCGAAAGCTCCCTTTTCTGAAGCCCTCCCTCCCTGCTCCTCTACAGGCTTCTCTCCTGGCCTTTGGATCATTAATAAAGTGTAGGTCTGTCTCGCCAGCAGTCTGTGATGCCTCGGGGGCTCCACTGGGTCCCCAGCACAGGTCTGAACCCAAGCTGAATGAGCATATAGACCAGAGACCAAATGAAAGGACTCTAACTTCCCTTCCAGCCCCCACCCTAGGTCTAAATGCCTGGGATACAATTCTCTTAATTTCCAACATGGAGAAAGGCAGCACTCTCCTTCCCCAGATCCAGATCCGGGCTGGGCACGGGCAGGGGAGTAGGAGGGGGGTTGGCAGGGTGAGAGTGGGCTGGACTCCTCAGGACCTGGCTGGAGGATTATGGCTTCCCTTTTGTGGGGAGAAGGCCCCAGCAGCTGCCAAGAGGGTACCCACAGCCACCCAGCGCTGCCTCCTCCCAGGCTTGGCTACCAGCCAACACAAGCTCATTCAGATCCCAAACCAGCAGGCTCCCTGCTCTGGGAGGGCTCCCCAGGGACTCCACTGGAAGGGATCTCATTCATCTCTGTGAGCCAGAGGCCTGTGAAGGCGGCTCCTGGATCAGTCCTGGCAGGGTAGTAAACAGAACCCCCGAGTCTCCATCCCCACCCAGAAAGGGGCACATCCTGGCCCCCAACAGTGTCTCCGGTCCCACTCCTCTATCCTCCTCTCTCCTCTCCCTGTGAGCAGCTACGTGTGTCTCTCCCCCTTTCAGTCTGACACTTTGTTCTTGCCTCTTCCTCTGGCCTCCTCTGCCCCTCTGCCCCTCTCTCCTCTCTTTTTTCCTACTTTGTCCTCACTCTGCATCCCTCTCCTTCTCTTTCATTTTCTCCCTTCATTGCAGTGGCTCTTCCTTCTCCTCTCTGTTGCTGAATCTCCCTCGTTCCTTCTCCCTCCATCCCCAACTCCCTTCCCTAGAATGTGAGCACCAAGAGAGCAGAGACTGTGGCCCTCTTGCCAACCACTGCAGCCCCAGGATCCAGCACAAGGCCCACACGAAATACTAAATTTCTCGCTCCCCATGAGAGAGAGAGGCAGAGCCCACACAGGGTCCCTGCCATGGTGGGCACCTTACAGATCACAGTCACACAGGTCAGACACTGATACCTACTAACACAGAGGTCAAACAAGGAGCTGAAGGCTGTTTATGTAAAGGCAGAGAGGAATGCCCCAGGGGAGGGCACAGTGTGAGCAAAGGCACAGAAGGGGGAGGCAGGGAGGCCTCCAGGAGGCAAGGTGAGTGGTAGGAGATAAGCCTAAAGGCTGCCTGTGTCAGGCTCTGCAGGGGCCCTCTGGCAGCTTCAAGTCCTGGCCTCACCACTGAGAACTTCTGCTGACCCTCCCCAAACCTTTGACAGCAGGTGCAATTGCAGCCATGCTGTGAGCTGAGTAGCAAAGGGCCTGGCCCACTACTATGACAGGGTGAAGGGGAGGAGGTCCTGAAGCTGTCTATTCTGGGGTTCCCTCAGCAAGCCTATTTGTTCTCACACTATGCTGTGTCTTCCAACCCAAGCTAATAAAGTCGATAATTTGGCCTCCATCTGTCTCATCCTTTTCTGAATGCCCTGTTGATTCTGCACCCAGTGAAGGGAGTGCTGGTACTTGGGCCCCCTCAAATACCTCCAACGATAGCAACTAAACGTTAATTGAATGCTTACATGCCACTCCCATGTTATGCACCTTGTAGACATTATCTAATAACCCTATGAAATGGATTCCTATGCTCTCCACTTTACAGTTAAGATAATGGAAGCTCAGAGAAGTTAAGTGATTTGCCCAAAGTCACACAGCTGATGAAGCCAGGATTTGAAGCCCAGTCTTCATGGTTCCAGAACCAATACACTAGGGGCCATTATCAGAGTAGGAGGCTGGTAATACAATCCATGTAATTAGACTCCTGACTCCCATTCCAGTGCTCATGATACCATAAGTGCCTCATCCTGAAACAGGGCAGAGCAAGGTAGAAACTGGGAAGGATCCAGGACTTCCAAGAAGAAGGGGACAGAGGAAGGAAGGTTTTATACACATCCAGCCCCCAGTGTTACTGCTCTGTCAGCATCTTCAAGTCCTGGGAGATAAGGATGCAGAGGCTCTCAGGGAGAAGAGAGCCTCCCTGAAGGTGGAGGACTTAGGAAGACCTGATGGGAGTAGGGTGGACCCCGAGCTAAGGATAATGGGAAGTGGGTTTTAACTTAGAGCTATAAGTGTCTTTGATTGCTTGAACCCGCACCCATTTTACAGGTAAAACTACCTGATATACACAATTGGACAGTGTCCACAGAGCCCCACATTGACAGTATCTTGTATGTCATTACAGATGCAAAGGCAGATGAGACCCAGACAGGTTAAGAAATGTGCCCAAGGTCACACAACAGGTGGCTAGAACTGGAAGGAGAGAAAGAGGAATGGTGGTGGGGAGTAGGCTCACCGTGGGGCAGGTCCGCCGGAGACTGGGTGCCAGGGTGGACGTGCACTTGCTCCCACTGGAAGTCGTCATACTGGGCCTGGCTGTACTCACAGGGCACTGCTGGGTCACTCACCTCCTCGAAGGTGCAGCCGGCTGTGAGGGCAGGGCCTGGTTAGCCCCAGCTAGGGCAGGGCCGCTGGCCAGGAGGGCTCCGGGGCTCCCCTCCAGGCGCCCCCGCTGCTCTCTCCCACCCAAGCCCACCCCCCTTCCCTCCCTCTCCTAGGCCTCTCCCCACTGCTCCCTCCCTCCAACAAAACTCTCCCTCCTCCAACCCTTCCCCTCTTTTTACTGTCTCCACCCAACACCAAGACCTCCCCACCCTGCCCACCCTCCAGGACTCGCCAGGACCCCACACTGCTCAACCACCCATCAAAGACCCTCCCCCAGGAAAACTACTTAACATTATCACTCCATCATTTGAACCTCAAAACTCGTGAGATCAGGTCTAGAATTATCCCCATTTTACAGATGAGGAAACTAAGGCCTTAAGGGCACACAGCTCAGGACTGGCAGGCTCGTGAATGCACGAAGCCAGCCCTTATGGTCTCTCCTTCACAATAACAACAATGGCCACCGACTATTTCAGGCTTACCACAAGCCCTGCATGGTGCTAGCTACCCGCTCTCGGCGTGGCATCTCATTCAGGCCTCATCTCCCAAGGCAGGAACCCCAATGATTCCTGCCCGACAGGTGAGCTTCAGGGATTCACTCATCACCCAGTCACCCAAGTCAGGTCCCTGCCTATGGGCATGGGACAGGCAAAAGCACAGTCCTGCATGGACAGGCCGCACGTACGACTAGAGAAGCAGCGTCCCATGATTTGGACCCAATATTTACACTAGAAAGGAGAAGAGGAGGGAGGGAAGAAGGCGGGGTAAAAACAGATGTAAGTCCTTTGCCTGGTAACGAGGTCCATGTTTCTCAGTAGCTCATCGGAGCCCTGAGACCGCCACTGGTGGGGGGAAGAAATCACAAACTGGTTCCTACACCCACTCCCAAACCTCGGTGCTGGTGGCCCCGTCATGGGCAGTCCAAGGCATCGGGGACCCGAGAAAAGGCCTGGCCAAGTGATAAGGAAGCAGGGACACATCAGGCCAGGCCCGGTGCAGGGTACCTGCCAGCCACCCCTTCTGACAGACGATGTGACGGAGGCCCCAGGGGATGAAGGGCTCCGTGCACAGTATCACATGGTGGGTACGTAAGCGGGCTTTGGCATTAGACAGACTTGGGATTGAATCTTGACTCTGCAACTTGCCAACCCTTGTGACCGCAGGCAAGTCACTTCTCCTGTTCCGAGCCTCAGTTTCCACCTCTGCACGTGGGGTTGTCGGGGATGCAACGCGGGGGTCCACCTCTCACCAAGCCTCGCGCGTGCAAGTTCTCAGGAAATGGTCCTTCACAGGCGCCCCTAGAGCCCACCAGAGCCACAGGATGGGACTCAAACCTGCATCAGCCAGATACCAGAGCCCGTGTTTGCTTCACCAGGAGGAGCACAACCAAGCTCCTTCCCAGGCTCAAGAAGAGGAAGGAAAAGAAATAAAGAAGGAAAAGAAACTGGGGGCTGAGGGCCACGTGCCAGGCAGGCACCTGCACTGCGGCAGGGACTCCACTTTGGGGGGCTCGCCACGGTCGGGGGTCCTCCGTTCCTCTTCCTGCACCCCACTGGAGTGTAAAACAATGAGATGTGGGCATGAGGCTGGCACCGAGTGGATGCGATGAAATAACAGAAGCCTCTCTCCAGAGCTGGAGCAGGATCTTGGCTGCGCTCTTTGCCTCTTTGTGTGAAAATCCCAAGTCAGCAGCATGCCCTGTGGCCTGTGGGAGGGAAGTTTTAACCCAACCTGTGTTGGGAAGGCCTCAACTCTCCCTCTAGAAAATGACCCACAGTACAGCACAGAGGGAGGCCGTGCCCAGCAGGGATGGTCAGGGAAGGTCAGGGAGGGCTTCCTGAAGGAGGGGACAGCTGACTTCATTCAGCCTGAGCTGAGTCTGCAGTCTGCTCCCGAGGTTCTTGGCCAACGCCTCCCTAAGGCAGAGGGATTGCCAGAAAGGGAAGCCGAGGATCTAGAGCCTGGATGGGGCTCAGGCCCTTCCTATTCCTTTACAAGGCAGGTTCAAGTACAAGGCAGCTGCCCAAGGATGTCTCATCCATGGCCCTGGGGCAAGCCTGGGAGTGCTTTGGCTTCCCCCTGTCCATCCTCAGCCAGGCCACGTGAGCTATCAGGACTCCCAGACTGACTGACCTAGTCAGATGGACCCTCAAGACCATGTGACCTCAGCCAAAGTAACTCCCAGACTGCCCCAGGTCAGTGGCCCCCAGACAGACTGACCTCAGCCAGAGGAGCCCCCAGCTAATTATCCCTGGCCATAGCGGTCCCAACTTCATCCAGACCATCTGACTTCAACCAGAAGACCACCCAATTGCCTGACTGACCCCCAGACCAGCTAACCCTGGCCAGAGTGTCCCCTGACACTCCCTGACTCCCACAACTGATCTCAGCCAAGGTAACCTCCCTGGCTGAACTTCCCCCTCCATAGGCAGAATGACTCCCTCTCCCTGGTCCATGTCCATCCTCAGCCCTGTGCCTCTGGGCCAAGCCCAATTCCAACCACAACCCTTAGGGGATAACATCTCTGGGTCCAGGCTCCTCAGTGAGAGCCCCATCCCCAGTCCTCCCCAGCTCAACTCTGGGGTGGGAAAAGTCAGGCCTCCTAGGTCCTGAGGAAAACCCTATCCCCTCCAGTCTGGATGGCTCACGAGCCACAGCCCCAAAGCCAAGCCCCAGCTCCTTCTAGAGACCCAACTCCTGCTGGAGATCACCGACCTGGCTGGGGGGAATTAGATCAGACTTTGGATCCAGAGCAAGAATGGTAGCAGGGAATCCCTCTTGACTCCATCAACACAGACATGGGCCACAGATATGTAGACATGTACACACACACACATCAACACCACCATGAGACTGTTGCCACTTACAATCATGCCCACCTATGCCCATGAAACTCCATAGTAATTCATAAGGCAGGTACTATTATTATTCCCGTTTTACAAATGGAAGCCGAGACACAGAGAGATGAGGTGGCTTGCCCAAGGCCGCGCTCTAAGTCCCAGAAGCTGGGATTTAAGTCACCTTTCTTTATTCAAGGAGATTAGGTCCAGACAAAATAAGGCCCTGGTATTCCGCTGGCCACATGTGTTAATTCAGTTCCATTCATAGGAAATTCATCCACTGAAAGTACAAAGCAGGTCCCAGGCTGACACTATTAGAGGGACAAGGATGATTAAGATTCTGCCCTGCCCTCAGGGACCTCCCAGTCTGAGTGGGGGTGACGGAATACGACAAAGCAGAGAAGGGTCAAGACCACAAGGAGGGGTCCGGGAGAAAGACTTTCTGGAGGTGGGTGCATCTGAACAGGGCCTGGAAGGATGGTTATCATTCTGGCCAGAAGAGATGGGCGGAAAGGTATCTGAGACAAAGGGCCAGGCAGAAGCAAAGGAGGGGAGGAAATCAACACACAGTTAGTCCAGAGCATAGAGAGGAGCGCAGACTGACCCAAGCAATGGGAGAGAAGGCTGGAGAAAGGAAGGCCGAGGCCAGACCAGGGAGGGAGGGCCTTATGTGTCTAGGTGAGTTTGGCCTCATTTAGAACTGGGAAGCCAGAGTAGGTGTTTGAGCAGGCTTCAGGTGAGACAGGGATACATCCTCTATGCCAGGAGGAGGGCAGGTGGGTTCTCCAAAGGGCAGCACAGGATCAGGAGGGAGTTCGGTGGGACAAGCCCCTATGGGGTCCACAGTCAGATGTCAGGAACTGCTGAGGAAAGGAGCCTCAGGTCCCCATCCTAGATGCAAACAGCACACACTCTAGTCACACCCAGAGAGACGCACAACACGCGCACACACATGGCCCCACACTCCCTTCCCCCAGCCTAGTCCAAGCCTCGGGGACACGGTCTCAGCCAGGCTGGGGCCAGGGTACCCCATCTCTGCCCTGGCCTCGCAGAGAGGGTGGGCTGAATCAACCCAGGACCCCCACCAGTTCCCCCAGCCTCAGCTCAAACTGGCCCAGCTACATTCCTCAGCTAATCTCCCCAATCTGGCAGGCGGTTGCCTCAGCAACCGTCAGCCACAATTTGGGAAGGCAGGAGGATGGCTTATCCACATCCGGCTGGGCTCTGGATGGGGCGATGTAAGGGGCAAAGCAACCTCAGCAGGAAGAGTGAGTGTGGGAAGAGGGTCTCCCCAGCACGAGGGTTCCCACATCTCCATGTGCGGGTGTTTCCATATGTTGACGTGTGTGTTTGTGCGCGTGTACATGGTTGTGAGAGTGATAGCCTGGTACCGACTCGCGAGCACTCAGCTGGGAGGCAGGAGACCTGGATCTAATTCCCGCTGAGCCTCTAACTCCCTGTGTGACCTGCAGCAGGCGACTGGCCCTCTCTGAATCTCTGCTTCTTCACCTATGAAATGAGAATGGGGACCCAGGTGACCTCTACGGCCACTTCCACCACCTCTAGAATTCTGGTTCCATTTGTGTGAGCATGCCTGTGAGCAAGAAGAATGTGAGGGCAGAGAGAGACTATGGGGCAGAGGTATATGTGAGGGTGAGCATGGGTCTCCGAGTGTGGGTCCCCCAGGCAGTGTGCTATGAAGTTGGGGGTGTGCAGGTGTAGATTCCTGTGCAGAGGTATATGGGCATACTCAGTGATAAGCATGTGCCTACAGGGGAGGTGAGTATATGCGGTGGGGTAGCAGGGAGTTGTGTGTGTGTGTGTGTGTGTGTGTGTGTGTGTGTGTCCCTGTGTGAGCACCAGACTCCTCCCCACCACACAGGGAATGATGCTCTGTGCCAAGTCTGGCTACCAGCCACCACCAGTATTTTCGGAAGGACCCTAGGTAAACAGAGTTTGTTTGCAATGAGATCTTTGTTCTCTTTGGTTTGTTAGTAGAGCATCCAGTTCCCAAGGGTGGCCCCAGGAGAAACAAAACTTCTCCTGCCAGACTGCAAGTCTGGGGGCTGGGATCATACCCAATCACAGGCACAGACCCAACCCTGGCCCAGGGAAACCAAATGCAACCCCAGTGACAGCCCTGGTCTAGTTCGTCATCTGAAGCCACATCCCTATACCAGGTAGCCCAGCCCAACCCTGGAACCAACATTGGCCTCACCACTGGACATTCTTGCCCAACCCAGCCCTATTCTGTGTTCTCCACCCCAACTACAGCTCCATGTCAGGTCCATCTAACCCCACCTTCTCCATTCCTGGGGTCAGAGACTGGCCTCCGAACCCCATCCTCAAGCCCTGTGCATAGCAGGTGGCCAACAGTGGCTAGACTTTTCGGCCCCATGATCCCAACTAGTCTGACCCCAACCAACCCCACCCAGGCTCAAGCACCATGACTCCAACCCAGAGACCTGGCCCAACCCACTTCACTGCTTTACTTGCCCAGATCCATACATCCAGACCTCAGCCCAGGTTCCCTAGAGCTGCTCTCCAGAGCCCTGCATAACCAATGAATAATTACTTAAGGGCAGGGATGACCACCTTCTAATCACCCAGGATTCAGCATGGCTGCAGCCAGGAAGATCACCCAAGACAGGACCACAGAGAGAAAAAGCTGAGCTGGTACCCCCTCCAGGAGCCAACACAGGGAGCAGCGATGCCAACATCCTTCCACCTCCACTGAGGATAGAAGGAAGCCAACTACAGCAGGGAACACTTAGGCCAGACCCACTCCCCATCTCCCTGATCACTATGCACCGCAAATCCCAAGGTTCATGGTAGGGCCACCACGTTGGTGGTAGAAGGGGAAGGCACAGAGCGGAGCCCAGCTCCTGACAGAGGCAAAGGGCTGAATGGGGAGCTGCGCTGTGCAGAGGTACAGTGGGCGAAGAGTACACAGACCCCTGCAGTATGATATCAAAACACAGTGCAGCTGAGCAGAGAGGCAGAGGCCATGCACAAACCCACACGGTGCGAAAATCTGCCCTTTGTTGCCTTCCATGGAGACACAGGGCTGTGGGGCACCACGGTGTGGTGTGCGGGGCGGGGGGGGGGGGGCACAGTGTAGCAGCTCCGCACGGTACAGAGGCGGAATGAGCACACGGCGTGCACAGACACTGGTACCGACCCCCCCCATGCGGCATGGCGGAACCAGCGCAGAGGTGTCGCATCCGTCGTGGGCCTGACCCAGGGCTGCACAGAGGCACAGCGCGCCAGGGCCGCGCATCCAGGGGCACACTGGGCAGGCGCTCGGTGCTCCGTGAGAGGTGCACGGAAGAAGGCCAGGGCGCCAAGTTCGAGCCCTACTGGTTCTTCTCGCTCTCCAGACACTAGCGCGGGGCCGGGTACATAGCTGCTGCTCGGTGACTTCTCACGGCCAGCGTGTGTCTGGCTCAGGTGCGCACAACGGTGCAGAGACACAGGGGTGAGAAGAGTGCGGTGTGGCGCGGAAGGAACCGCTGGGTGGGGAAGCCTAGTCCAGAATACAAGCTCAATATAGTCCCCAGCAGCGGAGTAGGTGTAGACTCCAGGGTAGGGGTAGAAAGCAGCACAGAAATGGAGCGCAGGGAAGATGCCGTGCGGAACCGTGAATTCGATGCAAGGGCTCTGGGGTCCTAAAATCCTGCAGAATGCACACAACCCAACCGTGAGCACGTGCAGTGCAAGGCGGTAACGCTGTGCGGTCCATGCACAGATGCACAGATGCAATGCTGGGCACGGTGCAGACGTGCTACCCGCAAAAACCCAAGCCAGTCCCAGAGCCTGACAAAGTGGCTCCAACCTGCAGTGTGAGTACAGACTCCCCGAGCAGTGTGCAACGTGGGGCAGAGGTGCGTGCAGGGCGGCCGCTCGAGGCAAAGATGTTGCTCAACTGCGGCTGCCAACAGAAACCTGGGGGAAAGGGCACTAGCAGACTCCCCAGCGGGAATCCCAAGAAAGGTTGAGACACCGTGAGGGGCAGCGTGGCGGTGGCCATGGTGCCGTGCCGTGTGAAGGGCTCGGCCAGAGGGCACCTATCCAGCGCCGTGCAGTAAAGCACTGGGACCGAAGCGCGCATGAGGCAAAGGCGTGCTGTGTGGGTAGAGTGCAAAGGTGGAACGCAGAGCAGCTGTGCCCAGAGACTCAGGAAAGGCCACGTGCCCAACACGGTCAGATCCCCACTGCAATCGTGCAGGGCAGAGACGCCACGTGATGCAGAGATGCAGTGTGGCCGTCGCATGCCATCTGTTGGCACAGCGCAGTGGTAGGATGCTAGGAGCTAGCCCCAAATCCCTGGAGAGTCCACAAGCCCCATGCAAGGCACCCTGCCCAGTGAGGTGGTGCAGCGCAGGACAGAAATGCTCTACGGGGCAAACACGCAGTGTGGCCATAGAGAACCAAGTGTGGGCTCCAGGCAGTGGGCCGGTGTGAGGGGCTCTACCCAGAAACCCGGGAGAGTCCACCTTCCCGATGCAGCGGTGACATCTGGTAGAATGATCCAGCACAGACGAGAGCAGCAAAGACACAAATGGCAGGACACGTGCGGGATGGCTTTGCAGGACAAGGGGTCGAGGCAGAGGTGGAGCGCACAGACCCCCAGGAGGCTCTGCACCGCCAACGCAAGGCAGAATCCCAGCACGGTCATGCAGAGCAGGGCTAAGATTCGGTGTAGTGCCAGGACACAATGCAGGGGCCCAGTCCTGAGGGGCTGAGCCCAGGAACCCCGGAGAGCGTACGCCCGCAGCGGGCCAGCGCCATGATGCAGTGCAGTTCGGAGTATAAGGCAAAGACACGGCACACAGCCGATGCCCCGCAGGGAGGTCGCATGTGCTATAATGCACTGGGCAGCGGGGACGCCCGGACTCCTAGAAAACTCTGTGACTCCAGCGCTGGCGGTCTGGGCTGGCTAACCCACGGGTTGGGGGCTGAGGCCTCGTCTGCCCTGTGGACTTCCCTCCACCCCGTCCCCCAAACCCCAACATCTTCAACCCCAGCGACTCTCCAAGGGCACAGGATGAAGCCATTGCTGTCCATGGAACGGGCAGCCCGAACTGAGCACATTGTCCAGGTATTTCTATCTGAGCAGGGCCCCAGCGTGCTGGCTGGCAGACAATGAATTCTGATTCTGCTGAAAAGCTTTTGGGCAATCAAAGCACATCCTCTGGCCCCCAGCCCAGGGCAGGGCGGTGCGGGGTAGGACAGGGCAGAGACGGAGAGGGAGACCTACTGGACTAGAACCTGGTACAGGGTGAGCAGGAAGTGGGATGAAGAACAGCGAGGATGTGAGAGGCGAGCCAGATCCACCCAACCCTCCCCCCCACCACTCCCTCCAGGGCCTGGACGTCATCAGAAGCCAAAAACAAACTTTTCTGAGCACGCAGGATGCCCACACACATACACACACAGGCTTAATAATTGTTAGCACTTACACAGTGCTTACTAGGTGGCAGGCCCTGTACTAACAACATACCTACGTGTATAAAATACATCCTCAGGGCAACTCCATGCAGCGCGTTCTATAATTACACCGATGTCACAGATGAGAACACTGAAGACCCAGAAAGGCTGAGTAACTTGCCCAGGTATTACACAGCTGGTGGTGGCGGAGCTGGGATTAGAACCCACAGCCCGTGCTCTTAACCATACTGAAAGTAAAACACATATTTACATACATGTGCAACCATAAGGGTGCACATGTTCACACATGTAAACACACATATATAAGCATTCTGAGCAAAGTATCCCCCACTCTCTCAGCTGAGACCCATCTATCCTTGTCGTCCACATAGCTTTCCGACACCTCCCAGTTGTCACCTCTTTTTTTTTGGAGAGAGAAAGAGTGCACGCGTGCGACTGGGGGAAGGGAGGGGAGAAGCAGAGGGAGAGGGTGAGAGAATCTTAAGCAGGCTCCACACCCAGTGCGGAGGCGCACGCGGGGCTTGATCTCACGATCCTGAGATCCTGACCTGAGCTGAAATCAAGAGTTGGACGCTTAACTGACTGAGCCACCCAGGTGCCCTCAATTGTCACCCCTTATCCCCAACTGCCCCATGCCCCCCGGTTCTCTCCATCCTCCACCTGCCCCCCAACCCTCAGCTGTCCCCCCAACACCACCTGTCCCCTCGGCCCCAGCTGTCCCCAGCCTCCAGATATATCTTCATCCCTCGTTGTCTCCCATCCCCAGTTGTCCCCCATCCCTCAGCTGTTATTCTGCCCCCAACTGTGATCTTGGTCATCAAATATCCCCAACCACACCCTTTCCCAATTCCCCCATCCCAATCCTTCCACCCAGCTTCTATACTCTACTCCAAAACCTCAGGGACCGTTCCGAGTCCCTGTTCTCCACATCCCTTCTGATCCACCACTAGGTCCTGGGATCTGCACCCTGGGAATCTGCCCAAGACTTCCTGAGTCAGCCAGCAACAGCCTCTTCTGAGATGTCCACCTCAGGAGTCCTCCCCCAGCCATTCTGCAGGCAATGGCCGCCCTGCCCGGAGCAAGCCCAGAGGGCATACTGGCCCCCATCCGTGACGGCCCTCCAGAGCCCAGCTCCACCCTCCACCCGCTCCAAGCCTTCCCTGTGTACCCAGGGGTTCACATCAATGCAAACACTGAGTGGGCACCAACGATATACAAAGCCCTGGGGACAAGAAATGACAAAGACCCAGCCCAGCCTTCAGGGGGCTTCCGGCCCGGTGGGCAAAGAAGATGGAAAACTACTCAGCACACTGTCCTGTCCTACATGCCTTATAGGAGAAATCGGAAAAGCCGTGCAGGGGTGTGAGGAAGTAGGGCGCATCCCTGGGGGAGTGACAGAGCTGGACTCAGGCTGGGCCAGTCAGCAGGCCCCCACGAGGTGAGAAGGGCGGGAGAGGCATTCTGGGCAGAAAGCACAGCATGTGCAAGGGCAGAGGGGTGTGAAAGGGCCTGGCAGGTTCTGGGATGAGGACTGGCCTGGTGATCCTGGATCATAAGGTGGACAAGAATGAGTGTGGTCAGGGGAGGAGAGGCATAAACATGAAGCTGTTCCAGAAAGCGGGGGGTGCATCATATAGGGTTTGGGTTTTGTCCCCTGGGTGCTGGAGAGCCTTGGGCTTGGGGCAAGGGAGTGGCAGCATCCCAGGTCTGCCTTCAAGAGGCCATTCAGGTCACAGGTGCTGGAAGCGCTGGGGAGCTGACAGCAGAATGGAGACCAAGGAGGGCTACTGCAATAGTCCAGGCAAGAAATGATGGGCTGGGAGGAAGGGGACGTGAATTCGACAAAACCTTCTTCAATGACTGCAGAGTGATGGTTCAATCAGCCCACGTCCACCCCCTGAGGTATGCAGGCCTCACACCTCCAGGACAGCCCTGTCCGTAGGACTTTCTGCCCTGATACAAATATCCGCTACCTGCACCGACCAATACAATAGCCACAGCAACAGGAGATTCTTGAGGACTTGAAATGTGGCAAGTGTGACTGTGGGATTGGTTTGTATTTTCATGAATTTTAACCAATTTAAATTTCATAACCACATGTGAATAAGTGGCCACCATATTAGAAACTGCAGGTAGAAAACATTTCCATCGTTGTGAGAAGTTCTATTTGCAGGAAGTTCAATTGAGAGTCAGCTCTAGAATAAGAAGAACCATTCTAGAGAAGCAGAACCAGTGGGGCCTTCTCCAGAGGCTCCTGGCCTTGGGGTCTGAAGGGAGATCAGGAGGCAACCCTCAGGGCAGGGGGTGTCAGAAGCTGAGTGGCAGAGGCCCTGGTACATAGCTGTACACAGTCACCGGGACACTCCCCACCCAACACATGTGCACCCCTTTCCTGGAGACAGAAACCCTGACCACAGGGCACCCCACACCCAGACTCACACACACACCTGGATACTCTAATGCATGGGTACCCTGTTGCCGGACACAGATCCCCCCACACTCCGATATCCAGACACTTGGGAACCCCACACCCAGACACCCAAGTACTCAGATAGCCCCACATGTGGACACAACACAGAGACACTCCCATACTTGAACACCCATTAATCTGAGGACTGCCGGAACACCTGGATACACCCACCTCCGGATCCAGAGACACAGGGCCATCCTTAGGTTGGCACACCCTGATCCTCCCATAGCCTTGTCCTGGGACATCCACACCTAGATACTGAGATGCCTCCCACCCAAACAGGTCTACACCCAAACTCCAGGTATTTGACACTTAGATACCAAGACACCCTAGCAGCAGGCTCCCCAGGGACCCAAACAGCTGGTCACCTCCCTATTCCAAATTCAGATCCTGCCATGCAGGGTAACCAGATGGCTAGACACCCTGACAAGCCACATATATGTCCTGTGCCCCAGGCTACAATCACACACACACACACACACACACACACACGCACACCCCTCACCCCATTCTGACTGCCCAGATGCCAGGATCACACCTGCACACACCTCAGCCAGCCTTCCATAACCCCACCTGCAGGGGTCACTACAGGGAGAAGCCCTCCTCCCCTCCCTGGAGCTCACAAACAGTCAGCACACAGGTTGTGATCCCACCTGCCCACTCCAAGATCTGGGGCAGAGAACCGAAAGAGTCTCCCCCTCCTGATGCAAGGCCTGCCCTCCCTCCTCCCAGGACACTCAGCTCAAACTGACGGTTGGGACTCGATGCTTCTCACCACCTGCTGAGGCCTCCGGCACAAAGGCTGAGCCTGGGGGCAGGACAAGCCCCGCCAGCTGCTGGGGTGGGGGGGAGGGGACAGGGTTGGAGACAGAGCTGGAAGCTGTGGGGGAGGGGATGACAGGCAAGAGCCCGCTCCCTTCAGTCTCCACCAGGGACTCAACCTCCCCAACTCACAGCTCCCAGATGACTCTGTACGTGGCCTTTTCACACACAACACCCCACTCCCCCGGCAGAATTTTCCAGATTCCTGGAGGGAAAACCGAATTCTTTAATCCCTACTTTCAATGGAGTCAGTGCGCCCCCATCTGGCTTCTCCAGCTCAGAACTTGACCCACTGGACCTCATTCATTCTTTCTTGCCACATTTATTCAGCAACGGTGGGCCAGGACTTGTACCTGACACTAAGGATTCAGAAGTGACCTAAATACCCAGTCTCTGTCCTCATAGAGCTCATGGTCTGTAAGGGAGAAAGGACCAATAAACTGTAATTACAATAATTACAATGCTATGAAAAAATCCAATCAACTCCCACTCTCCCTTCCGGAGCTAGAACAGGGCAGTAACCAAGGAAGGCTTCAGGGAGGAGGTGATGCCTAAGCTGATACCTGAAGGAAGAACAGGAGTTCACCAGGAGAAAAGGTGGAATTAGAGAGTTCTGGGGAGAAAGCACAGCTTGGAGGACAGAAGGGGGCTGAGGGAGGAAGGGGGGCACAAGGCACCCCTAGCAACTCTAGCTAAGCCAGCCGGGCATGAAAAGGCACCCCACAACTGTAGCTTAGCAGATGGAAGGATGGCAGCATGCCTCAAGCAAGCAGGTGTCTGCCCTGAATTCTCTCTGACACTTGAGTTGGGCAGGGGACCTCCAAGGAGCTCAGCATCCCCCACCCTGGCCACTCTCACCACCTCCTGCTGAGTCTCCTCCCCTGGCCCTAGGGAGAAGGGCCAGATGCTCAGACAAGCCTTTGTTGCCCAACCTGAAACCACTGGGCAGCCTCTCCCTCATTCCTGTTGTCCACAACCCTAGCAACCAAAAGGACAAAATGAGCTAGAACACAGAGAAATATGTTATTGCCAGATTTGCATGACTGCAAGACATCACACACCCACCCTTGGTGGGGCAGGGGACTCAGGAGGCATTCAGGGAGCCGGACTGATTTTACCCGGGTTGAGGGCAAGGATTGATCGTACCCCTTCTCCAAAGCATTTATTTATGAATGAAGCCCCAAAGGTAATAGCTACAAGGGTGCCAGTAACTTTAGAAGTGAAGTGACTTGCCCAAGGTCACAAGGACAGCAAGTGGCAGAGGTAGAATTTGAACCCAGGTCCCCCTGGCTTCAAATCACACTTTCTGGGGCTCTTTGTAACAGTCCTCACAACCATCTTTTGTTCCCCGGCACTCACAGATAGAGCCTTATTTCACAATCTACCAAGTACTATGCACCATTATTATGATGCCCACAAGGCATATGAGGAAACCGAGACCCCAACAATGGAAGTAACTTGCTCAGGGTCTCACTCCATCCCAAACCTCAGTTCTTGACAGTCTCCCCCCTGCCGGCAAGAGGTGAAGCACAGGCGGGTTCTTGGAATCAAGGGCGGGAGGTGGGGGGGGAATAGTAACCCTCCGGTTTAATCTCAGGGTGGGGGAGGAGGGCAAAGTTGCTGGGGGAAGGGTTGAGGGGTAGAGGAAGCCAGGCCCCAGCTCGCAGCCAACTGCAGGAGGGACTGCGGGGGCAAGAGGAGCTCTGCCCCAGAGGCCCGAAGGGGCGGCGGGGCAGCGAACTCGACTCCGGGGAGGCCAGTTCTCGGAGGCCGGCGGCCAGGAGGAGTCTCTCCCGGGCCGAGGTGGCCCGGCACGTGCCTTGGCTCTGATCTCTGCTTGGGGCGTCTCCCCGTTACTCAGCGCCCTGGGTACCAGGCTGGAGCCACCCAAACGGTGGGGATTGAGAGGATGAGGCCGCGGGAGGGGACCGGGCCACCCCTGCCCCAGGGGACGGGCCGGGCACAACTCCGCTGGAGGGGGCCGCAGTCTGGCAGCCCAGGCCCCAGGGAAGGATGGGGGGGAGGGGAGTCAGACACACGCACACAGCCGACACACGGTCCAGAGCACACACGGACACACAGACACAAGCTCCGGGTACGCACATTCAGATACGCGAACACACACACACACACACACACACAGCACGATCACACAGCAGAAACACGGAGACACACGTACACACTCACACACACCGCGGTCCCAGCCGGCAGGGAGGCCGCACAAAGTTGCGGAGTCGACCGAGGGAGTGTCCCGGGAGACCCCGGTGTCGGCGGCGCCTCCTGCCCGCCACGGGAGGGGGCGCCGTCCCGCGGCCGAGGGCCAGGCCCTGCCCGCGCCCGGACGTCGCAGCCCCGCCCGGCCACAGCGCCCGCCGCGCCCCCCCGCCCCGGACTCCACCTCCACCGCCCGCCCGGTGCAGCCACGGCCGAGCCCCGCAGGCGGGCCCGCCCGCCGGCCCCGGCGCGCCCCGCGGCCCCCGGCGACGGCCTGCCGCGCTCGGCCCTCCCCGCCACCCGCCCGGGCGCCCCGCGGCCCCGGCGCCGCCTCGGAGCAGCCGGCCGCCAGCGCCGCGCAGAACTTGCGAAACAAACAGCCCGACATGTCGGAGTCGGCGGCCGCGGGGCCCCCTTCCTCCCTCCCGAGCCTCAGGCCCGGCCCGGCCCGACCCGGGAGGGAAGGGGGCGCCGCCGCGACAACTTGTTCCGGGCCCGCGCGCCACACACGCACACACGCGGGGCGCACACACACACACACACACATCCTGATACCGCCCCCTCGGGCGGCCCCGGGCCCCGGGCACACACTCGGCCACCGCCCAGGCGCGCACCACACTCGCAACATTCCTGGACACGCAGCCAGCACGCACGGACACACTCACACACTCACATCCGCTCCAGACACGCTCCTACACACGCATTCCCGGCACACTTGGCATTCACTCGGACCCACGCAACCCTCGGCGGCGCACACCACCAACCCCGGACACTCCCACACGTACACATCGCGCACACAGCGCACGGACACACACGTTCCGGACCCGTTCCCACGCCTTCACACACGTACACGAACCTCACAAGCACACACACCACACACGCGTTCCCCGATCCACACGCGGGCAGAATCCACAGAGCACTGCCGGTCACACGCATAACACAAACACACAGCACATTCGCGGACACACAACAAGCAGCACTCCCTGCCACGATATACAAAATGCAAACAAATGCAACACATTCGCAGACATAACTCCGGCCACACAAGCAAACTCAGATGCACACACACCCAACCTACTTGGCCGCACAAACACTACACACTGGCAGGCGCACAAGACAGTGCACACCCAATGCCTCGATGCACACAACATTCACCCCAACACACTCGTAGACACACAACACACACAGCACCTTTTCATGCACACATAACTCACGGACACACAACACTCGCAAACACACAACATCCTGAGCACCCGATCGCACATCCAACACTCAGACACACTCAGGGAGCAGGCTCCGAGCGCTCGGTCACCTAACACTTAACACTTTCTTGAGAGCTACGCCACCGGCCCCGGGGGCTCCGCGGGGCAAGCTTGGTCGGACCGACGCTCGCTTACCTGCCGGAGTCTCGGTCTCAGGAGCGCAGAGCTGGAAGGTGAGCGCCAGGACCAGAGCCTGGGCGCGGACCATGGTGCGCCGCCGCCTGCCCCGGGGCCCGGCGCAGGGGGTGCCGCCGCCAGAGCCCGAGGCAAGCCCAGCCCGAGGCGAGGCAGAGCCGGAGCGAAGCGGCGCTGCGCGGAGCGGGACTGGCGCCGAGTCCAGAGCGGGAGCCCAAGCAAGCGGGGCGCTGACGTCAGGCCCGGCCGCGGGTTCCGCGGTCTCGCGGCGCCCCCTTCTGGCAGCCGCGCGCGCTGCATCTGGTCCGATCTCCGACTGCCCTGGCGCGCCCCTCCCCCACTCCTGCACACACCTCTAGGGGGTCCCGGCCCGGGCCATGAGGCCCACCGGCCTCTACACTCACCAAGCGCCGACCTTCTCAAGCCAGCACGCTCGCTGCTCACACTTAGCTCTGGCACAGCGCTCTCGGGGACAGAAGACCCAAAGACACCCTGCTTCTCTGTCCTCTTTGATGCTTGAATCCCCTCCTACCTAGACCCCTCCAAATGCACATTCATGCATACCTCCAAGGACAGAGTGCTCATCACCTAACAAAACCAGATGGTTGGGTCTTTGGAAACGCTGGCTTTTAAAGTTGCTCAAAATATTCCTTTATTATCCTTTTAATATCCATGGGATCTGTAGTGATGTCCCCTCTTTCATTTCTGCTATTAGTAATTTATGTCCTCTCTCCTTTTCTTAGCCTGATGAGAGGCTTATTGATCTTTTCAAAGAATCAGCTTTTGGTGGAGATGATTTTTCTCTTCTGATTTCCTGTTTTCAATTCCACTGATTTCTGCTCTAATTTTTTCTTTCTTCTGTTTCCTTTGGATTTAATTTGCTCTCCTTTTTCTAGTTTCCTAAGGTGGAAGCTTAGCTGATTGATTTTAGATCTTTCTTCCTTTCTAATATATTCATTCAGTGCTATAAATTTCCCTCTAAGCACTGCTTTTGCTGCATCCCATAAATTTCTATAAGTTGTGTTTTCATTTTCATTAAGTTTAAAATGTTTTTTTATTTCTCGACATTTCTTCTTTGATCTATGTGTTATTTTTTAAGACTTATTTATTTATTTACTTATTTGAGAGAGAGAGGGTGCACTTGCAGGGGCGAAGGACAGAGGGAGAGGAAGGGAGAGAATCCCAAGCAGACTCCACACTGAGCGCAGAGCCTAATGAAGGGCTTGATCTCACAACCCTAAAATCATGACCTGAGCCAAAACCAAGAGTCAGACACTCAACCAACTGAGCCATCCAGGTGCCCCTGATCCATGTGTTATTTAATCTCCAAGGCATCTGGGGTTTTCCAGCTACCTTTCTGTTATTGATTTCTAGTTTAATTCCACTGTGGTCTGAGGGCAAGCATTGTATGAGTTCTGGTCTTTTAAAGCTAAGATGTGTTTTATGGCCCAGAATGTTGTCTATCTTGGTGACTATCCCACATGAGCTTGAGAGGAATGTGTATGCTGCTGTTGTTGGATGGCATAGTCTATGCATGTCTATGATTGATGGTGTTGTTGAGTTCAACTATGTCCCTACTGATTTTCTGCCCGCTGATTCTGTCCATTTCTGACAGAGGATTTCTTGTTGAAATCTTTAACTATGGATAGTGAATTCATCTATTTCTCCTTACAATGCTGGCTTTTAGAAAATTATTCCTTTTCATGCCACGAAGTCTGCCTCCATCACTAATTCTCCTTGGTCCTTGTCTACCTCTGGCTACACAGGTTGAGTATATTTGGGCCTCTACCCAGTACAGGCCTTTGTACAATGATGTCAAACTTGCTGTCCATTATTATGCCCAGACACCTTCTATGTGCTTTACCCACATGGACTCATCCTCACCACTATTATTTAGTACTCCCATTACACAGTTGAGGAAATTGAGGTACAGAGAGGTGACTTTTCCAAGGTTGTGCATTAGTATGTAGTGGCACCAGGATTTGAATCAAGGCCATCTGGCTTAACTTGAATGGAGGCTGAGATCTGCCTCCCATCTGGAGCAAATTAACAAATCCCAGATATTGATTCATTTATTCGTTTATACAATTCCGATAAGCCATGGTGGAAATATAAAACAAAAATTCCTACCCTCATAGAGCTTACATTCCAGTGGGAAAACAAGAACAATAAACTGCCATATGAGCAACTTCTCTGGTACATGAGATAGTGATAAACCACTGCTTCTGGTATTTGGGACAGAGATATACCAGAGAAATGGAGGGAGAAAGAGTGAGGGTGGAAGAGATTATTGCAGTTTTATTTATTTTTGTTTTGTTGGGTTTTTTTAAAGATTTTATTTATTTTTGCAAGAGAGAGAGAATGAGCATGAGCAGAGGGAGAAGCAGACTCCCCGCTGAGCAGGGAGCCCAATGTGGGACTCAGTCCCAGGACCCTGGGATCATGACCTGAGCCAGAGGCAGACACTTAACCAACTGAGCCACCTAAGCACCCGATTATTGCAGTTTTAAACAGAGCACCTACCATGTGACATATTCATTATTTTTCTCACCCACCCACCCAGAACATGGGCTCCCTAAGGGCAAGGATTTTGTCTTATATCCCAGAGCTTGGTGTCTAATGTGTAGTTGATGCTCAAAAAATACCTAATGGATAAATGAATGAATACAGACAGAGATGGTCTTTGCCCTCGTGAGGTTTACACTCTCAGGGAAAAGACCAACAGCAAACATGCAAAATAAGTCATCACAATCCAAGACATGCAGTCTAAAGAAAATGGAAGGAATGT
Source organism: Mirounga angustirostris (assembly GCF_029215605.1). NCBI lineage: Eukaryota > Metazoa > Chordata > Mammalia > Carnivora > Phocidae > Mirounga > Mirounga angustirostris. The sequence goes on from NW_026991712.1 coordinate 168,336,070, forward strand.
TGTGATAAATAATTAGGGGGGATCCTGAGTTAAGGAGATCCGAGAGGGATTTCCTGAGTAAAGGATGTGGTAGTATTTGAGCTGGGACCTGAAGTAAAAGAAGGAGCCAGCAAATCCGTGGGGAGGGACACTCTGGCCAGAGGGGACAGCCTGTGCAAAAGCAGGAGTTGGTGCATTTGAGGAACAGCCAGGCCAGGGTGGCTGGAATGGAGTGGGGAGGAAGGGGAGCCAGATTCAGCTGGAGAGGCAGGCAGGATCTGTGGGGCTTGCAGGGCACTATGGGGCTTTGGGTTAAACCCTAAGAGCAGTAAGAAACTATTGGAGCCTTATACAGAAGAGTAAAATCACTTTTTTTTTTTAAGTCTTCAGATGAGCCAAGTGGAGAACAGACTGTGGAATCAGAGGGACCCAGGGGCAGATGGGTCTAACTCATAGGCAGGGACACTGGCCAGAGCCTAGGAGTTCAAGGTCTGTGTAGGTCCTCCCTGTGCACTGCCTCCACTGCAGGCTGGCTCCTCACCGAGGGTGGCACAAGTGAGGTTGGCCTGGGCCTGGAGGAGGCAGGGCGGAAGGCTTCTGAGCTCTTGGTCCTCTCTCTTGTGAGCCCTGATGGGCAACATGCTGAGCTGGGGAAGTGGCCAAGGAGACAGGCAAGAACCAGAGGCAGAGAATTAGAGCGAGAAGTCAGAAGCCAGAAAAAGGTGATGGGGAAGAAACAGACAGATGCTGGGGAGGGAAAAGACAAGAAAGACCAGCTAGAACAAGAAAGTCAAGGAGAGAAATCCAGTGAATAGAAGAAACAACCAAGGGTGATCCTGTTTGCAGAGGACTCTTGTGAGAGCTTCGTGGCAGGAGTTTACCACTGATTCTATTTTCCTGTATGTGGACACTGAGGCTCAGGAAGTATGCGGCACTTGTCCACTTATCCACAAAACTAGTAAAAGGTGGGCCCAGGATTTAAACTTAGACCTGGCCAACTCCACAACCCTCTTGCTCTTCGTGCAGGATAAGACTACAGGGCAGAGACTGTCATGGAGGGAGAAGGAGAACACGAGCAACAGGTGGACAGATGGACAGAGAACATTCTGCTTCACTTGAAAAAGATCACAGACTTCTAGAAGCCTTGAGTGGCCTGGTCTGACCTGCCCAAATCTAGGGGTAAAGGAGACAGCACCACAGACAGGGCCAGGCCGTGAGGAAATTCAATTACTTTCAACTCATGGAGTATTTATGACACCTACCCTGGGCCAGGCCCCATATTGAGTGCTGGTGTCATGGAGAGGTGCCAAACATGACCCACTTTTGCCCAGAAGGGGAAGTGGACACATAAATAAATAAGGGACTGTGTCCTAAAGGCCATAACACCAATTCAGAGAAAACACAAAGGCAGCAAAGGTTGACTCAGCCTAGGGAGTTGGAAGACAACATCAAGGAAATGACATCTGAACCTGGAGTTTCCCAGGTAGGTAAGTCCGGAAGAGCACTTCAGGCAGAAGCAACCTGAGTGAAGGCACAAGACATGGATTTGCTCGGAGGGGTGGGTATCAGGTGCTGTTGGATCATGGGCTACACACAGTCTTACAGCAGGAGATAAAACCAGTGTAGGATGCAGAGTGCAGAGGGTAATGAAAACTGGACTTGAACCCCTCAACCAGTAGTTCTCCAACAATGCCCCTGAGAAAACCTGGGTGCTCCTCAAGCTAAGCTGAGGGGTTCTGCCACTGAATTAAAACTATAGCCATCTTTTTCTAACTTGCAAGAAGGTAACTTAATTACATTGAATAGAATTTTCTTTGTTTTACAGTGCTTTTCCTCCATGCACTTTTAGCACGGGGCAGTTGTGGGAGAGAATAACTAACTAACTAATAAATAACTAACTAGTATAGAATCACAGTTTCATTTTGTTTTGTTTTTTTTACAGTTTTAAGTTTAACATGTCAATAGTTCATGGTGTTCTACAAAGAACTGTGACTTCTGGATCTAAGTAATGGGGAGTCACAGAAGGACTTTAAGCAAGGAAAAGACAAAATATGATCTTTCTGTTTTAAAAAAAAATCATTCTGGAGGTGTCTGGCTGGTTTAGTCGGTAGAGCATGCGACTCTTGATCTCAAGGTTATAAGTTCCAGCCCCACATTAGGTGTAGAGCTTACTTAAAAATAAAATATTTTTTTAAAAATCATTCTGGAGGCCTGAGAAAGAAGGAAATCAGAGGGAAAGAGATGGGAGAGGATTTCAGCTAGGAAGAAGGCTGCTGACACAGTTGATGTCCTGGACTGAAAGTGGGGGCTATTGGGATGAACAGGGGGATTAAGTCCAGCCTCCAGGAGGAAGACCTACTAGATGATTCTCCAGGCTTTCCAGCCAGGCTGTCCAGGGAATTCAGAGGAGCCAATTTGGTAGAGAAGGTAATGTCAACAGCCTAATGTCACCTAGAGAGTCTTCAGCAGAAGTAGATCTGTGAAAACAGAAGGTAAGCAAAACTGGGTATTTGTGTGTGTGTGTGTGTGCACATGCATATGGGCACTCACATACAAGTGTGTGTGAATCTTTCCCCCATCATGGGACATCTACTTTCTCTAATATAATAAGAACAAGTATAAACATTTTTCAGCACATAGTATGAGCCAGACCCTAGTCTGGATGTTTTACATATGATATTTCCCATTTAATCATCACAATAACCTAATAACATTTATCAAATGCTTTCATGTGCCAAGCATTGTGCTAAATGCTTCAAGTGAATAATAGCTCACTTGATTTTCACAACAGCCTTGAAACAAATACCATTATTTCCTTCATTTTAAGGATAAGGAAATGGAGGCCCAGAGAGGCCAAGTGACTTGTCCAAAATCAAATGGCTGGAAAAATGGCAGAGCCAAGACTCAAAGCCAGTTTTGCCAAAATCCAGCCACCTGCAGCTTTCGTCAGAGCACTTTGCTTTCTTCTCCTCAGAGAAAAGGCTTTGAGCTGCCAGTCTTTGGGTCAATAAAATCTAGAGAAAGGAACTCTTAATCTTCAAAGCCCTGACTCAGTGTTTGTCTAAGCCTGTTTCCTGGGCCACCTGCATCAGAATATTCTTGAAAGCCTGTAGGAATTGTAGAGTCCTGGACCTGTCCCCCAAATTCTAATTCAGTTGGCTTGAGATGGGACCTCAGGTGTTTATGCACACTGAAGATTTTGAGTGGGACAGGCTCCAACAGCACCTCTTGCAAGAACCCCCATCTCCACCCCGGCTCCTTCCAGAGCAACTTTCTCCTTCGGACTCCAACAGTGCCCTCTGTCCTATTCTACCAACTAGGGTTTTAGCTATGTTCATGTCTCACGTCCACTAAAAATATGATCTAGTGTCTTTACTGGGCTACATCTTCTTACAAAGCACTTCCATTGTCCTATTAAATCCCTTCTACAAAAAAAAATAAAAATAAATAAATCCCTTCTACACTGTAAGCATTTCGAGAGGGGGCCCTCCTCCTTGTGATCCCTCCTTTATATCTGAACACACTTAGCATTTTACAGTGTGCTCTTCTGTCCACAACATTATTCTAATGTTTCATCCAATCCTCACCACAGTCTTGAAGGAGGTATATTGTCCCCCAACTGTACCCATGAGAAAAGAGCCTGGGAGCTTCAGACACCAGCCCAAGGTGGCCAAGCTAGGAAGCAGCAGGACTAGGAGTTGAACCTAAATCCAAGCCCAGTACTCTTGCCTCCACATCAACTTAAATCTACTCTACTCATGCAGTGGTAGGGAAGTAAACTTTACCTCCCTATGCTGTTACAGGATAGCAGGGAATAAATGAGGTGATGTCTTAAAAGGTCTGGCACAGTGAGCACTCAATAAACGGTGGGGAGAAGAAAAAACTAAGGTCAGGGAAGGGTAAATGACTTCCCCCAAATCAAACACCAAATCGCAGACTGTAGACACAAATCTAGGCCGGTCTCAGACGCTCCTACTCTGAGTCTCCGCGACTCCCTCGCGTACTTCCAACCCCCTCATCTCACGCCCCGCCCCGCGCAGTCTCCCGAAGCGCCACCGCGCGGGCTGCGGAGGAAGGGGACGACCTTTTAAAAAAGAGCAAGGGGCGTGCTCACGCGACGGGGCGGGGCGGGAGGCGCGGCGCAGACGCGCAGACGCAGGCCGATGACGTAGGCGCGCTGTCTGACGTAGGGCTCTGAGCTGTCTGGGGGAAGCATGTGGGGCTGCGGCGCGCTGCTGGCGGCGCGAGCCGGGTCGCGGCTGCGGTGCGAGCTGTTCCTCGCTTGGGGCCGCGGCTGGTCTGCCGCCGCCCCCTACTCCGCATCTGCCGAGCCCTCCCGGGTCCGGGCGCTGGTCTATGGGCACCACGGGGACCCAGCCAAGGTCGTCGAGTAAGAGACGGCGCCGAAATGGGGCCAGGGGTTCCTGGAGGGGGTTAAGGCGCGCTTTTGGAGAAGGGGGTCTGACAAAGGAGGGAGCGGGTAGAGGAAGAAGGCAGGGAAAAATCGGACCCAAACTGAGCCCAGGGCGCATTGAGTAGCTCAGAAAGTCGGTCCTTCCAGGTAGTTGAAGGCCGGAGAGGCACAATTAATGACGGTGATAGTGGCTAACTTTTTTTTTTTTTTTGAGGTACAGTTGACATGCAGTATTATATTAGATTTAGGTGTACAACATGATGACTCGATATTTGTATATATTGCGAAATGATTGCCACAGTAAGTCCAGTTAGTATCTGTCACCATACATAGATACAGAATTTTTTTTCTCTTGATGAGAACTTTCGAGATCTACTCTCTTAGCAACTCTCAAACATACAGTACAGTATTACTAACTGTAATTGCCAAGCTGTACGTTAGGTCCCCATGATTTGCTTATTTTATGACAGGAAGTTTGTACCTTTTGACTCCCTTCACCCATTTGGTGCCTATGTGACACAAACACACACACACACCTGAGCACCAGTCTGTTCTCTGTGTCTATGAGGTTGGGTTTTTTTGTTGTTGTTGTTTAGATTACACATGGAAGTGAGATCATTCAGTATTGGTCTTTCTCTGACTTATTTAATGTATCATAATGCTCTCAGCGTCCATCCGTTGTCTCAAGTGGCAAGATTTCATTCTTTATTATGGCTGAATAATATTCCATTATTTTATATATCTAATGTATAACATTATTATGGACATTATTCCACTGCTTTATATATATATATATATATATATATATATATATATATATATATATATGCCATTATACATGTGTATACCACATTTTCTTTATCCATTTATCCCTCAATGACTTTTACTGACCGGGTATTATGTGTCAGGCACATAATGGATGTGTCCAAATGGATGCTCTCATTTAATCGTCACTTTTGGGGAAGGCACTTGATTTAGCCCCATTTTGTCAGTGAGAAAACTGAAGTGTAAGAGGGGTAAAATCACTTGTCCAAGGTCACATAGCCAGTTAGTGGCAGAGTCGAAATTTAAACCGAGGTCTTACTGATTTGCCTGAGTTCCTGGGCTCTATTACCATTTTTTTTTTTTTTTTTTTAGAGTATTTTCTGAATGCTTTTATGTCCACTTGAATCTTCACTTCCCAGAAAGCAGGTGGGAGACCATTGTTTTCAGTTTGCAGAAGACAAAACAGGACTTGTCCAAAGTGATATAGCTAATAAGGATTAGAACAGGGATAGGAACCCATAGCTTCTACTCCTATCTCATGTGATTTCTTCTCTATCACACTATGTATGTGCCTTTAGCCAGTTAAAAAGAGTTTCTGTTTTGGAGCCTTACAGACCTAAGGTCTAATACAGACTCTACTTCTTAGTAGCTGTTTGATCTTAGACAAGTCACTCAGTCCCTCTGAGCCCTCATTACTTTTATGAATATGTTCTCCTAAAATTCTGTTGGATCTTAATCCATGATTTTTGCATGTGGTTGATAAAAACAGTATGTGAATTATCAGCCATTATAAATCTACACATAAGTGACTGTAACCATTCAGAAGGGCTAGTGGGGTCACTCTAATGGAGCTAAGGCAGAAGCACTGGTCTGGGAATCAGACCTGGAGTCCAGTCCTTACTCCATCCTAGCTCTGTGTGTTTGGCAGGTTACTGAAGTTCTCTGAGCCTCAGTTACATCATTATAAATGTGGACACAGTACAGGTATAGTTATAGTTAATAGTGCTAAATAGCTGCAATCAATCTAATGCTCTCCACCAAAAAGCGCCTGCATACTCTCCTACAATCCCTTGTTTACAACTCTCTGATTCCCAGCAAATGGTTTGGTTGTTTTCCAAAGGATAGGCAAACGTGGAATTATTTTTATGGCCGAAATACAGGCCAGAGTGCTCTCTTCAGCAACACATATGCTAAAAGTAGAACGATACAAAGATTAGCATGGTCCCTGCTCACGCAAGGGATGACACGCAAATTCATGAGGCATTCCATATTTTTCCTTTAAAAAAAAATTCAAGCCAGATGTTTTGACAGCTGGAGGAGATAAGCCTCAGTTAAATTCAGGGTCATGCACTCACCCTAGCCACATCCACCATGAGAAAATATTGAGAAGACACATCAGTCAGTAACCCTCAACTTGTATGTTAATCATAGGTAATAATCACTGTGTCAGGAAGACCTGTCCCTGAGGACTGTGCTGTAATGAGTTGGTAAAGCTCTGATGAACACCGTTTTCCAGGAACGCACCCCAAACAGGAACGATGTGGTGCCTCTCACAGGCTTCTACTTGGTTGGTAAAGGAACTGACACAAAACAAGTGCTCCAAAAATGTTAATTATGAATCTAATTTCTATAAGAAGTGTTTTGTTTTGTTTTGTTTTTATTGAGTTCTGTGGTGATGAGGATGGGACCCTTTGGAAAGGCCTGGGAAGGTTAGGCAGCTGAGTGCAGTTGCCTCCTGATTCGTTCCCTCCTCTTGGAGAGCCAGGGAATCTGGAACAGACTGGTCTGGTAGCAGATGCCACTTAGAGAAAAAAGAAAGCTCTCATCTCCTTGTGTGGAGCCCTAGTAATTTCCCAGAAGTTCAAAACATGATACTTTCATGCCGTATTCCTCAACCTTGGCTTCACACCACGGTCACCTATGGCACTTTTATTCCATATTCCCAGACGCCTCCCCTGAGGTATTTAGTAGGTCTAGGAAGGCCCCGAACATCTGTGTTTTTTTAAACTCCGCAAGTGATTCTGATGCCCTGACCAGGGTTGAGAACCACTGCCCTTGTGGATACAGACTGTTAGGCAGGAAGTAATTCTCCCTCTGCCCCAGAAGAGTGGCTTACCCTTCTGACCCAGATTCAGGCAACTTGACTTATTTGTGTATGGACTGAAGCCAGAGGCTGGGATTCTCTTCTTTGTAGTCATGTCTTTGGAGGTTTAGGGTAACCACACTGTCACAGAAAGAATCAGGTGTCCTTTAAATATGCCGGTGACTGGGTGTGTGGGTCAGGTTACACCAGGCAGGGCCATGGAACCACTCAGAGCCTGAGCAGAGTGTTCCCCAAACCGGCAGAGTTTGTGGTGCTTGCACTGTGAAAAGCAGGGAGGAAACGAGGAACAGTCTGCTCGGGTCTGAGGGGTTGCAGAACTCCTCAGAATGAGACTTCCAGGGATCTCTGAATGTCCTTCTCTTCATTCCTGTTGGCCCCCAAACATTCCAGCTGGTCTATTAAGTCTTGTTCCCCCAGCCCCTAGAGCTTTTTTCTCTTCCCCCCAAAATGAATTTGCCAAATAAGCACTTGGGCCTTTTTCATTTAAAGGTTTGAATGACTGCTCTAAATGAAGTAAGACTGCAGGAGAAAATGACAAACTTGGGAGAAATACAAGCCCTAGAAATTTCAGGGGTCCCCATGCTCATAGCCCTTGTGCAGAGTTCTGGATTCTCTATCAGATAGTTCCTGGAAACTCCAATGTCCTCTTTCCTTTTGTTCCTGAAAGTCCCCTTTCAGAACTTTGCCATTCTCTGGGTCTTATGGTAAAGACAGCTTTCATTTACTGTGCCCCTACTATGTGGCAGGCATGGGGCTAAGTTCTCCACATATATTATGGAATTTAAAAATCACAAAAAATCCAGTTTGGTCATTATTATCCCCATTTTACAGATACAGGAACTGAGGCTTAAGAAGCTTGAAAGTCACTTGCCCAAGATCATACAACTAGGAAGCCCCTTCTTTAATAAAAGTCCTTGATATAGACCTGAAGAAACAATGACAATCATCTCAAATGTTTTTTTGAGAATGAGATGGCATACAAAATGGGGAAGAAGATATGTCAGAAGAGAAGGGGAAATTATAAGCCATTCAGGTGACCCCAAATCTTTATCCTTCATAGGAAGGGCAGCCCCACCCTGGGGAAGATGGTAGGAATGTTATTCTCTTTCTGATCCCCTTTTCAAGATCCTGAAGCTTTGATAAAATAGCATCCTGGTCATCATGGCTTTCTCACCTGCATGCTGCTAGCACAAAATGAAATGAAGCTGTGAAACCCTTGGACAAACCCATTCTGTCTTGGCCAGATGGGATTTGGGGGAGCAGGTAGTGAGGACCCAGGCTGTATGGGGTGTGAGTCCTCACTATAGGATACTGTTTACTCTCAGAGGACTTCTTTTTCCAGTTGATGTCAGTGTTTACAACCAAAACTCTATGCAGGTGACTTGGTTTTTAAACCAGAATTGTGATGCTTGGGGGAAAAAAACAGGATTTTGGTTTGGCACTCAGTTGAGAATTTGGATTTTGTTCATTTGTCTCCTAGAGCCCTTCTTTATGGTCATTAGTTGAAGGAGGAGGAAACAGAACTCATTGATTTAGTAAGTTAGCCAGGAGTTATTCTTGGAGGGCCTACTATATGCAAGGCAAGGCTGGGGATGCAAAGGTGAATAATCTGAGGTCTTTGCCCTTAAGGTACTCACACCTGAGTCCAGGAGATGGGTGACTATAGCCCAGTGAGACAAGTGCCATGTCAGGATATGTTTAGACGGCTGTGGACACCCAGAAGAGGGGTATCTAAACCCCTCAGAATAGTCAGAATGCCTTCTCTGAAGGCACAAGGTCTAGATTGAGTCCCATAGAAGATCAGGTGTGCAGTATATGAGGAAAAGTGTAGAAGTGTTCCAAGCAGAGGCCCCTGCACGTGTAAAAGCCCAGAGGGAAGAGAAAACCTGGTGTGTCTGATTAGTGAATATTTATTGAGGGCTTACCATGCACTCAGTACGTGATCCTTGAAGGAGGTGTCAGCTGCATCAGGCTCTGAGGGGACTAGCTTGAGATCACAGAACTCAGACTCAAGCTGGACTCCACATCCTGTAACACCTGTATATTACCTTCCCTCTGGACTTCACACTAAGCTGTGACTTGAGGGCCAAAACCCTGAGGGTGATACTCTGAAGTATCGTACACCAGACAGGAGTTTTCCCTATGTACGGAGTGTGGGAGGAGAGCTGCCCCCCCGACCAGTGCAACCCCAAGTTATTATGCTTGTCTGGCCCTCCTAGTAGCTGCTGCAGTTCTGTGGTGCGGCTCCAGGCCTTCCCCACTCTGGAGGGGGTGACAAGGGAAGCAAAAATGCCATGAGGTTACTCTGTGGCTCAGGATGTGTCAGTGGGGACCCACCTGCAAGGGCACTGGCCTGGGTTCTGGTCCCCACTCTGCCACTCATTGTTAGAGTGAGGAAGTCACTCCAGTCTCCAGGCTTTTCAGTTATTCTTTGAGAAAATGAAGAGGTTGACCAAGGTCAGCAGTGGTAAAGAGGGGCACACATGCTGTCTCTCCCCCCACCCCATCTTCTATGGCAATGACAAACCATCAAGCTCTGTTTTCTATGTAACTCAAAACCTATACACCTCTTTAACTCATTCTCCCCAAGAGACACTTTTTCCTGCCAAGACAAAGTGAGGCCTTAACATTCTTCTCCACATAATCCTGCAGCCATGGGAATGGATATGAGACTGAATGCTCTTTGATCCAGCAGTTGTCCAGCTCTGAGAGCTGTGAAACTGAGTAGACATTGGACTGCCTGCCTGCCGGTGGTGGCTCTAGCAAACTCCAGGAAGCGGTGCTGCGACTAGAAATCAGGGGTCCTGGATACAAAATTTGACCAAGGGCCCCCTTTGCTCCAGGTTGGTATCGTAATTAGCAGCCCGCCAGGCAGGGGAGGCATGGTCATCTTTGTACCTGTCGAAGAGACAAAAGCAGCTGCAGGTAGGGACTCGATCCCCCTGCTGTGGCCCAGTCTTGTTCTTTGGATCAACAAGTTTAGGTCTCAGCAAATGAAGGAGTAGACTCTGCAGCTCCCTTCAGGCCCATTTCCTGCTGTCAGCAGCTGCAGAATATTATAGGGCTTACAAGCTTACTGGTAATCTTAATTGAGAGAAAGTAGGGGATTGAGAAGGTAGAGAGAGGGTTTCTTTGCCAACCCTGTGTAGAAACTTCCAGAAGTTCCTCCAAGTCTCTAATTCCTTTCTGTTCAAAATGACTGTACTGAAGTGCCAGCAGTTCTGAATGATGAGAGGGCAAGATTACTTTGAGGCAGGGAAGCCAGAAGAGGCACAGGGAGGCAAGTGGGTATGCCTAGCACACCAAGAGACATGGAGTGTATGAGCTTGGCTCGGGGAAAGAGCTTTCCCTGAGAGCCCAGGCCTCCTTTAAAAGCCCCCTGCTGGGGGGGTGAGCTGTTACAAAGCTGCGAGCCAAAGAGCTTCATTCTTCCACAATTCCCAGTGTGCCCTGCTTATTAATTTATTAATCAGATCTCTGGACAATATACCCAGCATAGCAAGCATTTCAACAAACCACAGGATGCAGCTTGTTCGTGACCATGGGGATTGCAGACAGACTGGAGAGAGCCACATAAGATGTAGGTTACCTTCACCCAATGCCCTATGGTGGACACACATTCTTGGCTCTCTGTAATGAGCAGGGTGAGAAAGTCTCTGTGGCCCATGGCAGTCTCTCCCTGCTTATTCTTCCTGCTCAAAATGATACTGATCAATTTGAGGTGATTGAGTAGAAGATGCAAGATAAGTACAAATGGTGGCTAATTAAATGCAGAAGGCGGGAAAGAGATCTTCACAGAGCTGGCCAGTGCCTGCCTTACATAGCAAATAGAATTGAGCCAGTCCCCAGAGTACTGGCTTCTTTTTCCCCCATCTCAAAAGGCTCTTTCTTCTGCCCGCTTTTGTCTCCCTTGTAGTTCATATGACATCACAGGTGTACAGCCTTGGCCTCAAAGGAGCCATTGTGACCTTATCCAGTCTGGGATCTGTTGAGTGAAGACAGTGGCATCCCTCCGAGTTGCATGGCGCCATTACACTAACAGGGGAAGGCCGTGAACAGTCCCGGGGAAGTGACTTGAGATCTAGCCAGACTTGTGTTTGGGTGCCTCATTTGCACTCCAGAACACAGCCACCGGTTCCTTTGGTGAGTTTTTTTAAAAAAGAAAGGAAGAAATTGCTATCATTACACCAGAGGTCCAACTCCTGGAATTCAGACTTGGCCCCCGTTTTCCTTCCTGTCTCGGCAGAATGGTATCCTTGACGACGCTGTTAGAACTATGTGCAGGAACAGCAGTGTCTATGGTGTTAATGGCATTCCACGGGGCAGGCTGGGGCTGGTCTCCCTGGTGAGATGCAGCTGGACCAACACACCTCCCGCCGGGCAAGCAGCATGTGTCAGGGCTGCCCCTGCCCTCGCCCACCTGTGTTTGCAGCTTCAGCTTTCTGTCTCCTAGACCCTCGTCCCTGCCCTGCTCTCCTTCCCTCCCACTGCTTTGAATTTCAGCCAGCACAGAGCAGCTAGGCTACCCAGAGGACAAAGAAGAGGACTGGGAGCAGGTCATAGCCCGGTGCGGCACTTCTGGAACTGCTGTCTGGGGGCAGGCATGTATTCGGTGTACCTTGAAAATAGTGTTCCCAGCTGAGTTAACTCTGGAAGCTCTGGATTACACAGAGGCACATGGGCTTTTTCCCCTATGACTTCTCCCAGCCTTTGTGACTCCGATGCACAGTCTGAATCTTAGGAAGGGCGATTAGTAGGCAGCATTTTGTATTTTACCCCAGGGAAATACCTAATACCATCTCTCAGGATGGGAATTGCACCAACAGTGTAAAGGAGGCCAGCTTAGTGTTCAACAGTCTGAGCTTCAGAGTCAAGCTTAAGATCAAGTTTTGCCACTCAACTAACAGCCTTACCTTAGGCAAGTTACTTCTGAGCTTCAGTTTCCTATCTGTAATTGGGGTGATAACACCCTCCTGATAGGTGTTTTGAGCACTAAACAGCATCATGTATATAAAATGTTAAGAACAATGCCTCGAGCTTAGTAAACTGTCAACATTAGTTGTCGTTTAATTGTTCAGCCAGATCACCCAAAATAAGATGATCTGCCAGCCTGGACTCCAGCTGCACACAGCTGGCTCACAGCTCTGTCTAGCCTGGAGTGCCCTCTGCCCCATACCATACTGCAAGGTGCCTGCTTCAAGCTCCAAATGTAACACCTTCCTCCCCACCCCAAACCACTTTCCTTCCTCCCTCTGTCAACATCCAGTTGCCCACCCCAGAAGCCCGGGGGCCATCAAAGACAGCCTCCCCCCAACATGGAGTTGGTCACCAAGTGACATCAATGGCGTTTCTTGTTTAAGAGATTCCAGGTTATAAAAACCCCTCCATTCCTGTGGCTCCTGTCCAGACTGCACCTACTGCCAGGCCAGTTACCAAGTCAGATTCTTTGCCATTCTCTCTAGCAAGAAAGCCTGTCTTCCTCCCTCAGTCCACCCAGTTGCTATCCTTCAAGCCCCAACTAAGGTACCATTCTTCCAAAGCCCAATTGCTAATCCTGCATTTTCTCCCTCGAGCCACACGTCTTGCAGTGACCATGTCAAGCCCCGGGCAAATTTGTTTTCTCTTTAAACCCCTTGGTTTAAGAGAGTACCTGACACTGAGTAGGACTGTCAGTAAATATTCGTTGAGTTAAATTTACTTGAGTTTTACAAAAAGGTACTGTCTTCCTTTCAGTGATTCAGTTATTCTTTTCAAAGGGATCGACAGCTAATTGTTCCAAAGGATTCCTTGGCTATTTTGCCACTGATAACAGCTACCCTCTCTTCAGCATCTACTGTGTATCAGGTACTCTAGCAAATGCTTTATTTACATTAACTAATTTAATCCTGTGAGCTGGACTCTAGTGTTCTCCCCATTTCACAGATGAGTATTTTGAGGTTTATCTAATTGATAAATGACCAAGGCAGGATTCAAACCCATGCTTCTCCCTTCATCTGTGAACTGAGATCCACCAATATTCCCATCTTGACCATGGTCATCTAGATTTTTAAAGTGTGATTTACTGCAAACCTGATCTGCACTTTCCTGTGAGGAAAAGAGCCATGGGTTTTGCTTAGACCAAACTCTCTTAAAGACAATCTCCATTTTTATTTGTACCCGTCCTTTAAAGTTCTTTTCCTAAACAGCCCAGAACCAGGAAGAGCCGAGTATAAGCCTCAATAGCTAAATCCCTATGGCTCGAGCCTCTCCCCTGATTCCCTAAAAATGGCTGGCACTTTTAAGCCACATTTTCTCAGTAGGGAGGAGAGTTGGGTAATTTCATTAGGAAGCATTCTTGAGCGCTGCTTTGGTCCCAGGCACTGTGCTAAACACTGAGTTCAGACTAAGGGTTCTCTGCCTTCCAGGAGCTCGTAGCCAAGTGAGGAGACAGTACACATGCACATTCTGGCTATAAAACTGGAGGTTAGGTAGAAAGAGCCCTGAACTGAGTCTGAAAGACCTGGATCCAAATCCAAATTGGAATCTGCAACTCCAAAGTCCAGAAAGTTCTACAAACTGACAGTTCTGTTTTGACTTCTTTTGTTTCACAACTCGTTTGGAGGGAAAACCTGATCTACAGTGAAGTTTTTATGTGGTCATTATTCATCCCACTTAGTGTGAATATTCATACATTTTGCTGCAGAAATAATGTGTCTGCATTATTATCTATACTATTATCTATATACTATATATAACCCCACAGGGGGTTATAGATAATACGTGGTTCTGAACTCTGACGTTCTGACGTACATCTCACCTGCAGTTTTAGAAAAGGAATGTGAACTTAGACCTGTTGTGACCAATTGAAAGAAATTCATGAAAAGACTTCATAAACTAAACTGAAAAACTCAACGTAAGTTGGTCTTAAATGGTATAGTCACCCCTTCTGAGTAACGAGAGCACTGCAGATGGAGCAAGTGATTTTTTTCAGGACCAAGAGGGTCAGAAGATATTTTAAAGGGTGAATTGAATTTCTTGCTTCATGGAGAAGCTGTGGAAAAGAAACTCCAGGCTGAGGGAAGAGCATATCTTTAAGTAGCTTGAGCGCGTGGACTGTGTCGGCTTGTATGATTATTTGTCACAATGTCAGAGAAAAGCAGTACAGATAATATGAAGGGGCAACTAGTCTACAGTTCATTTGCTCTGGGCAGGATTTTTCTTGCAGACTTACACATGTGTTCAGAGAGAGACATCATGGTCAGGCTGATGGCTCCCTGCCCCACCTGCTGGGGAAATTGGGAACCCCTCTCCAGCTCCCCAGGAAGGTCCAGCAAGGATCACACCTGCACACCACTCCAGACTGGTGCTCAGCTTACCACTCTCTGCTTGGTCCACTTAGCCCCTTACCAGCTGGCTTCTCTGGCCTCAGACCACCAGGTTCAAATCAGATCAGCCACTTAGTACTTCTCGTGGCCTTCAACAAGTTATTTACCTCTTTTGTGCCTTTGTTCCTCAGCCATAAAATCAGAATAATGGCAGAAAGCTGGCATGGAAAGCACTTCAGAGTGCCTCAGTGGTAAGCACTCAAACAGTAGTTATTATGATTATTGTTATTACAAGGACTCCCCTCCTCCAGCTGTGTATAAATACATACATTCCTTAATAGTTCCCTAAACAAGAAAGGCCCTTTCTTTATTCTTTCTGGCTTGCTCATAACTCCTTCTGAGTTAACTATTTTCTGTACAGTGTTTCTTTTTCAGTTTTTTGCAGCTGTTTCTCAGTCGCAGTGAGGCAGGGCCTCCCTCACTTTGGTCATGATCCAGTACAGGGATTCCCAGACTGGGGCCCTGAGATCCCCAGGGGTCCTTGGAGGCTGTCGGGGGGATTCCCAGACTAACTTCAGGATGCTCATGCAGAGCACGGTAAATCAGAGTGCCGACTTTGAAAGCAGGGAAGCCCTGCCACGACCAGTTCTCTTATCCTGTGCAAGTTTCATCATCTCGATGAGCCCCCATTTCCTACTTGACAGAATGGGATTATCAGCACTTTCCTCACAAGAGAGTTACAGCTTAGATCAGAGCATATATTTAAAGCCCTTAGCCCAGGACCTGATGTATGACAAATACCTCATAAATACCTGCCACCATTGTTACCACTATTAGTACAAGACATTTCTTGAAAATCATATTTTTACCCCAAACGGAGCCTCAGGTATAATTAAAAGGTCAGATTTCTGCCAGAAGTGGATAGAATTACATCAGTTTAGTTCACTGACACTGTGGCCTAATGCTAAGAACCTCTGTGTGGCACTTATATGTGCCTTTGGTAACTGAAAATGAAGAGGGTTATTACTTAACAAGTACATTTGGGCAGAGGGAAATGCTGCAAACATGAAGTCTTGGTGTGGAGAAAGAAAGAAAAGGAGTCTCTGGTAATTAAAAGTCATGAGGACCGCTGGTCTAGGATACCAGTCAGTACTTTTTGGAAGGTCTCCTTTTATTAAACACACACACACACACACCTCTTATCACCGGGGCTCCCTCAAAAGCCCTTTAGCGGGTTTAACCCATTAACCAAAGTTCTGGTGCATATAGGCATTAGTCCCATCGTGTAGGGCCCATTGTGACCAGAGCCTTACCACATAGAAGTCCCACCTGAAATGGAAGAAGCTCTTGGCAGTGAGCAAGTCCAAACAACCACCACCGCCCGCCTTTTTACAAAGGGAGAAACAGACCTAGAGTTGGGAATAAACTTGCCCATGGCGACACAAGCCATCATGTGGTGGGGCTTCACACCTAAGACTCAGTGGTCCATCCAGCATCGCTTCTGACAGACCAGGATTCTCACCCAGAAGGGACATCCCCCCAGGGGGTGAATCACAGTCACATGGAATTCTTTCTGAACTATGTAGCACATCTTTCCATTTCCTTCACCCGCTCTACAACTAACAGATACGTAAATAAAATTAAAAAGCGGAGAACAAATAAGCTAGCCCAGGGTGTCCCAGTTATGGTGGTCTATGAGAACTGCTTGAGCTGCCCCTTATCTTGAGATTCTGGTTCAGTAGGTCTGAGCTGGGGCCTGAGAATCTGCATTAGTAAGCACACCAAGTGATTGTGATAAGCAAGTTTTGGAAAAAAGGCAAATCCAGGCCAGCAGAAGGTTTACTAGCTTCTGTCTTAGAGTGGGCAAGGGGATTTCGAGGGTACTAGAGATTTTCCACATGTAGTTAATGAGAGTGTTAACCCATAGCCTGTGCTAATTCCCTATAGCACCTTTCTCTCTTCTAACAACCCTAATTTCTGGGCACACAATGGCAGCTCAAAAATGTTGCTGCCTAACCTACTTTGGGGAGATGATTTGAGCAAAAGATGCCCTGTCTAGCCTGGGTGACATTAACATCTCTCTCTCGCTTTGTGCTTAGACTGAAGAACCTGGAGCTAGCTGCTGTGGGCAGATCAGACGTCCATGTGAAGATGCTGGCGGCCCCTATCAATCCATCTGACATAAATATGATCCAAGGTAACCTTGGTTTCTGTGGCTTACGTTAATTGGCTTTTTTGCTTAGCCGCCACCTCGTTTTCATCCTTCCTCAGGTGTGGGTGTGAAATTCCTGTGATTAGCAGCAGCTGCTCTCCAGATGAGCCATCTGCAGACTACCGGTCCTCTCTGGCCTCCCTTCTCTGGAATGTGAGGCTTTTCAAGAGTTAGAAAGATTGCAGTGGGGAGTAAACCAACCACTGTGAGTGCCTGCGATATGGTGGGCTCATTTCATACATTATCTAATCCCCATAATAACCATGAACGCTAAAAAATATCATCCCCTTTATGGATGAAGAAGCTAAGGCTCAGAGAGTCTGGTTAGTTACACAGCAGATCAGAGGCAGAGGCCAGATCGCGCTTAGATCCGACTCCAAAGTTCATGCTCTTTCACTGCCCAGACTTCACAGGGTGACCCTCTGTGCTCTTCTCCCTTAGGAAATTATGGCCTCCTTCCCAAGCTGCCTGCTGTTGGAGGGAACGAAGGCGTTGGACAGGTGGTGGCAGTGGGCGGCAGTGTGACTGGGGTGAAGCCAGGAGACTGGGTGATTCCAGCCAGTGCCGGTTTGGGTGAGTTTCTCCAGGTGTCTGCAGCCTGTCTTTGTTCCAGATTGTATTTCACTCGCACTGGAAATGTTTGCTCATTGGCTCAGTGTGACTAAGCAATGCAGGGTTTATTATTGAGTTCATACACCCACCACCAGTAGCAGTGGGAGCGGAACAGGAGAGCAGAAGTTGTGTTTCTTCCGCTCTGGAGGTGGTGGACCTCCTCTCTCATCTCTTTGGGCCTATGTTGATCAGAGCTGTGAATCCCTACATCCCTAAATCCCTGCTATAAGATACAGTGGGAAACCCAAATAAGACAGCCCCTGCCCTCCAGAAGGTTAAAATCTAATTGAAGAAATCTCCAAACTAGTAACCTCAATAAAGGGTGTGTTAGAAGTTCACGGGAAGCAGAGGGCACTTCTGGGTCCTCTCTGTGTGAATGCAAATGTGAGAGAGAGAGCGACAGTCTTAAGGAAGGATGAGGGCTTTGTGGAGGAGGCTTCTTTGGAATGGACCTTGGATGGATGGATTATGTTAGATGGCAGTGAGCCAGAAATCATTACATTTGGAGGAAACGAAATGAGCAAAGACACAGGTGAGTGTGGGAAATGGTGAGAAATCCAGTGTAGCCGCAGCAGAGGATTTGCACATGGCAGAGGATTGCTTAAATGATGAACAAGATTACAAAGGTAGTGGGGCCACATGGGGGAGCCCTGCAAAAGCCAAGCTAAGGAGTTAGGGTTCTCTTTGATATCTAGTAAGGAGTCATTGATGAGTTTTGTTCCTTAGGGCTTCAGTTTTTGAGGCACAAACATCATACAAAGGATCCTGACAGCAGCCACAAGAGGGAAGCAGGGAAGATAGTATCTACCCCTTTGGACGTCTAAGGGACTGAAGCTCAAACTCAAAACAGCAAACTGAAAGCCCACCAAAAATCTTGTTGCCACTGTTTTTCCCGCTATACTACAGTATTAAGATTCTTTCGGGTATCACAGAGAGTTGATTCAAACTTGGTTTATAAAAAAAGAAGTTAAAAAAGAAGAAGTTAATTGGTTGGGGTTAATTGGAACTGGGAAGTACAAGAGATGCAAGGCTTCAGGCACTGCTGGATCCAGGAACCCAGTGATATCAGAGCTCATTCTCTTGTTCTCACTAGTTCTCAGATGGAATCTTCCCACATAGTGATGTAATAACATCAACAAATATTTATTGTCTACTCCCTTTGCACCAGGCACTGTTCTAAGCACTTTGTATATATTAACTCAGTTATTCCCACAACAGGAGGTAGATACGAGACAAATGTAAAATATTAAGCAACTTGCCCAAGGTCACCCAGCCAGTAAGTGGTGGAGGTGAGATTCAAACTGACCTTTCATAGATGGCCACCAGCATCCTGAGGTTTGCGTCGTCCTAAGAACAAACAAATGAACACAGTCTGCCCAGCACAGCCGTATCCATCTGCTAGCAGGACTCTGACTGACCCTGCCTGGTCTTTGCTCATCCATGAGCCCCGTCATTTGCAGCACTGTCACCACAAGCATCTTTACTGCAAGCATTTTCGTGGCATAACTAATTGGCCATAAGGCAACTTTGCTGTAAAAGATAAAATTGTGAAAAATAAAAGCAGGACGTTCATTAAAAAGGACATCATGAAACATGAAAAATGAGTAACAAAATTAAAAAGACTTTATTGCAAAATACAAAATGTTGGAATACATTCAAAATGTGTTGTGTAGATCCATAGCAATACTGCACAAATACTGATTTTATTTCGTGATCCACAAAAGGTACCTAAGCGCTTGTCTTCAAAGTCTTTTATTCCTAGTATCATACGATGCTTTTGCTTGTTGATTCGTCTCCTGAATTGGTATCATGCTTTTTTTTTTTGCTAAAATTTCTTCCTCGCTTAAGAGAAGTATCAGTTTCCAGATACTAGGATGCACATTTGTAATGCCTTTGTATTATGTTGTGAAAGCCTTTTGCATTGTTGTCTGGTTTTGGCATATTGTCACATTTCTGTTGATAGACATTCCTAAGTTCTCTGGGAAATGTGGGCTCAAAACTCTGTGCTACTGTATAGACCATTATGAGGGCTAAGGTTTATACAGTATAAAACGGAAGGGATGTGTCAATGGAGAAATGAAACCAAACTGTCAACCAGTAGATGAAACCAACAAACTGTCAAACCAAACTGCCAACCAGTTATTTTTTTAACTTTTTATGGCAAAATTGCCTTATGGCTAATGAATTATATGACAAAAATGCTTGTGGCAAAGATGCTTATGGCCTAAAACCACCAGGGGTGTGGGGTTGGGCCACTCCAATTGCCCCAGCTGAGTCTCTTGCCCACCCTGTGGTTCAGAGGATGGGGCTTTGTGGTTGACAGCCTCAGAGCTTAGGAAGGAACAGTAAAAGAAAGGTACCAGGCAGGAAAAAACAGTAACAGAAGTCTCTGAGATCAGAAAAGCTGCCAAGAAGGACGCCTGGGTGGCTCAGTCGGTTAAGCATCCAACTCTTGATTTCAGCTCAGGTCATGATCTTGGGGTGGTGAGATCAAGCCCTGTGTTGGGCTTTGCGCTGGGAATGAAGCCTGCTTGGGATTCTCTCTCTCTCTGTCTCTCTCTCCCTCTGCCCTCCCCCCTCCAAAAGAAAAGAAAAGTTGCCAAGAATGGCTCCACTCTCTCCTGCAGCCCCACCTGGCAGTGAAAAAGTCCAGCCATCTGAGCAGAGAGCTGCAGGATTCACTGTATCAAGAGGGACTGGTGCTTTGCGCCAGCCCCTGTCAGACACAGTCTCTGCCCTCAAAGTGTTCTTGGCTGGGGATGGAGAACCCAGGAACAGAAAAAGAACACTTAGCACAATACAATCTAGTAAGCGCTGTAAAGAGAGGGTGGACACAAAGGCAAGAGTCCCCTGTCTTGGGAAGCATGAGAAGAGGCTTCCCAAAGAAGTGGTGCTTGAACTCAGCACCCCGTGGGCTAGGTGAGGAAGGGCTTCCAGGCAGGGAGTGCAGTGTGTGCAAAGGTGCGGCTGTGGGAAAAGGCATGGCACGGTCAGAACTGCAGGGGTGTGGCTGGGTTCCGGCTGGCCTGAGGGAGACACCAGATGAGGCTGTAGAGGTAGGCGGGGACCCAGTCATGGAGGGCACACATCTAGGGTCAGAGAGAGCCCGAGGAAGAGTTCAGAAGCATGAGTGGACCAGACTTGGGCAGTGCAGAGAATGCTCTGGAAAGGCAGAGGTTGGAGGCAGGAAGCCAGTAAGGAGGTGGCTAAACAGTTCAGGCTGCACATGAGAAGGGTCTGAACAAGGCAGTGCCATAGGGCCTGAGAAGACAGGATGGAGTTAGGAGCTAAAGGAACAGAAGTCGGTCACTAGATTTGGAGAGAAGAATGAGGGGCATCTGCCAGGGGTGCAGGTAATCACACAGGTGGAGGAGGTGGGTGTCAGCCAGAACGGGGATTTCTCCCTGGAC
This sequence comes from Mirounga angustirostris, assembly GCF_029215605.1. Taxonomy (NCBI): domain Eukaryota; kingdom Metazoa; phylum Chordata; class Mammalia; order Carnivora; family Phocidae; genus Mirounga; species Mirounga angustirostris. The sequence continues at coordinate 168,356,870 of NW_026991712.1, forward strand.
AAAAGGTCCGTCTTTCCCACCAGGTGCATGCCAGTCAAAGAACATGAGGATTTTATAATGTCTGGGACTGTCATCAACTCCATTTAGTCGGCAAGCATTTTGTGAGCCCCTGCCGTGTGTGGAGCTCTGGCACACGGCAGCGAACAGACGTGGTCTTTCTTCTGGTGAAGGCTGCAGGTTAGTAAGAGTGGCAGTCATTAAACAGAGCAGTCCTCAACTGGCCAGACCTTGATCATCCTTCATGGTGCTGAGCTGTGCCCATAGCCAGCATTTCCCCACACGCAGCCAGTCCCCAGGGAGACCAGGCCAGAGAATGTGTGGACTGACTTTCTCACCAGAAACGCTCAAAACCCTCCCGAGGCAGCACGGGGCGGGAGCAAGAGCATCAGCCTGGGAATCTCGTTCCATCCCCGTGGGTGATCCTGCTGAAGCCACGGCTGCTTTGAGCCTCAGTGTCCTGATCTCTGCAGTGCAGCTAACAGTCAGTGCCTGGCATATCCCAACTCACTCGTACAGCTCAACTGAGGGAAGACACACAAGAATTTTGACGAGTTCAATTCCCATACACATGAGATCAGGGTCAGCAAACTTTATTTTAAAGGGCCAATTGTAAATATTTTTGGGTTTGCAGGCCACACTGCCTCTACTCAGCTCTGCCATCCCAAACAGCCATGGACAATACATAAGAAGTGGGCATGACTATGTTTCGATAAAACTTGGTTTACAAAAACAGGTGGTGAACCAGGTTTGGCCCATGGCAGAGTTTGCCGACCCCTGCATTGGGTGGTAGAGATGGTTAAGGGCCAGTTGCACAGGAGTGAGGAACAGGAGTCCTGAGAACTAGTCCTGAGAACTAGGACTTAGGATCAGTAAAGGAAACCAAGGGACATTCCACATCTACTGTGTACTAGGCACAGTGATCATCTGTACAAATGTCATTGTGTTTAATCTTCACACTATGACATGAGTGTCAAAAAAGGTGCAGTGATAATTCTAAGCCACACAAATCATGAATGGCAGAGCCGGGATTTTAAAACAGGTCCCCCACTCTAGGGTCTAAGGGTTTCTGCTTTAAAACCCTGAAAGCCCTTGGGGCTGACCTTGGGCGCTACCCCCATCCCACCCAGGTTCTCTTGAGAAGAGGATTAGGGACTGCCAAGCCCCAGAAATTCATGTCAAAGGCTGGATTTCCATTGTGGTGCCATCAAGGGGAATTAGAAAACACCCCTGATTTCATGCATAGAAGGCCCTACAGTAAGTGTCTGGCGCAGAGTAGATATGGTACATGTTGGCTAAGGTGAATGGGGGCCATGATTATGAAGATGGCAATGAAGATTTGAAAACCAGGCTGGGTGGAGCCCAGAGAATGCCCAGGTACCTCCTAGATTCCAAAGGAACTCTTCAGTTTTTCAATGTCTTGTCTTCTCAGCCACAGATCTACTCTGGAACTGACATAGCCCTTAATAAAGTGTGTTCCTACCTCCTGTCTCTACTACCTGGTCCCTGAAGCCCACATTGTCTCTCCCCTCCTACAGCACAATTACTAGTTGCGTAGGCTGTCGCCTCCTCTCCATACCTGACCATGTGGTGCCAGGGTACAGTTTGAATCCCAGCACACTCCGGAGCTTTGGAGGCATAGGCCAAGACCCCTGAGACCCACAGCCACCAGACACTGAGCCAGCAAGGCTCTAGATAGTTTCTCTATTGACCTAGTGCGTATGTGGTGGAGCCAAGGCTTGAATCTGTGTCCTCCTCACCTCTGCTTTATACAGGATCCCGCCTGCATGGGTGAGCACCTGTCAGATGGCAGGTTGTAACCCATTAGCAAAATCGATCTAGGGGGTTGCAAACAGCATTTTTTTTTTTTTTTTTTACTAAAATCAGAATAGAATCACGCATCACACATAGTAGGGTAAATATTGTTCCATGAAACTTTGGTTTCTGTTATATGTATGTGTACATATTTATATATGCGAATGTACTGAGTGACACCATAACTCATGGTTACTCCAGGTCAGGATTGTGAAAATCTGGGTGACATTCCTCTAGCCCAAGCCACTTCAGCCATGGCCCAAGCCTGTCTTCCCATCACTCTCTGCCCTGCAGTGTCTATCCTCCCAGGTCCTTCTTCTGTCTGTCCTGCCTCAGAGCCTCTGCATATGCTTTTTCCTCTCGCTAGAATGTTCTGGATGTACTCTTTGAGTGGCTGGTATCTGTATCCTTTAAATCTTGGCCTGCACCTCCCCAGAAAAGCTGTCCCTGACCCCCATCTCAAATAATTCTCCTCAGTGTTACTTTCTGCCTCTATAATTTGTAGTTACTGTATCTGCTTGTCTGGTTTTTGTGTGTTCTCCACTGGAATAAAACTCCATGAAAGGCTGGAACGCATCTGTGCTGTTCAAGCACCTGGCTCCCAGTAGGTGCACGGTATCTGCAGATGGAAGGGGTAGCCCAGATTGGCCAGGAGACTTAGGGCAAGTCACTTTCTTGGTTTCCCGCCCTGTTGAATGAGGAGGTTAAACTCAATGCCCTGAGGGCCTTCTCAACACTGATGTTTTACAATTCTTTTGTCTGCAACTGGAATGTGGGCTGGAGGTTAATGATCATTTCTCTCCAGTTTACAGGAGTTTGTCATTTCCCTTCTTTCATTTGATTTGTGCAGCAGCTTTTGGAGGAGGCCGGTCAGGCTCTTCTTGCCAGCGTCATTTATATATTAGGGTAACCAAAACTCAGTGACTTAGGAATCTGCTCAACTAGCAGACCAGCAAAACCAGGTCCCAAACCTAGGCCTTTGACTTCTACTTTCATGCTTTTTTCCATAATACTACCTAAGTCAACCTGCCCTCGATGAGGAAAAGGAGGACTGAGCAGGAAAATGGGGGCTTTCGCAGCTTCCCTTGCCCATGTCATGATGTTACTCAGAGCCCAGTAGTTTCAGATCCTTAGCCACCTGCTGGGTGACATGAGCTACGTCTAATGGTAACTAATGTGGGAATAACAAAATCTACCTTATATAACTATCATGAAGATTCACAGAGATTCAAAAGGACTTCAAGATCTTCTTTTTTCTCTAAGTGGTACTTGAAGGCTGACGTCTTAGGCGCCCATTTACTGAGGAGGGTGATGTGGGGCCAGGTGCGGAGAGGGATCCTGTCTCACTAGCCTGGACTCATCCCCTGACTCAGGAACCTGGCAGACCGAGGCTGTGTTCAGTGAGGAAGCACTGATCAGCATTCCGAGTGACCTCCCTCTTCAGAGTGCTGCCACCCTGAGTGTCAATCCCTGCACGGCCTACAGGATGTTGATGGACTTTGAGCAGCTGCAGCCAGGTAGGAGCCCACAGGTGCTGGGAGCAAGCCGGGATCTCCTCACTGGGTTGGGACCCAAGTCCTGACCCCGAGACCATGGGAACTTACCAGTAAGGGGCTGAGAGGAAGACAGGCCCTGAACCTGGGTGAGTGTGTGGTGGTTGCTTTTGCTTTGTTAGCTTGGTTCCTAGAAAACATGCTGAAACCTCATGAGGAGAACACTCTGGATAACCGCTGAAGGATCGCATTCCCTAGAGCTTGGGATGGAATTCTGTCGTTCAGCAGAAACATGGAGCTGTGCTAAGCTCTGGGATACAAAGCCAGACAAGATAGACAGAGTGCCTGTGTTTTCAGTAAAATGCTGAACTTAGTAATTCCACTCAGCATTCATATGACACTTTCCAGTTCACATAAGTGCCTGTACATGCATTAAACCTTCAGAGCAGTGCAGTGAGGTTGGTATCATTGGTGGAGAGCTGAGGCCTCAGGCAGGTGAACCCAGCTTCACCTCTCACTGTGAACTGATCTCTCAGATCATCAGATGCATCACCCATAAGGTGGAGAGTAAGGGATTGTGAGGGTTAATGGAGACACTGCAGTGTGACGCTCAGCACAGTGCCTGGCACAGTGCAGTAACCCTGCACTACTTTATTATTCTTCCTGTTCAGAAATGAGGACACTGAGGTCCAGAGAAAGAAATTGCTTACGTGAGATCACTCAGCAAGGAAATGACAAAGCCAGGTGTTCTATTCGGGGTTCCCGGAAAGCAGAGCCTGAGATAAGGACTGAGGGTGGACAGTTCGCAGGGGAGGTGATCCCAGGAAGCAGGAGTGAGGGGATGGGGAGAGCGAGACGGAAGGAAGAAAAGCCAGGGAAGGCTGGTTACTACTGTGGGCGAGCAGGGCTCAGTCTTGCTGGGAGGGGGCCTCTCAAGACCCTCATGGAACCCACCTCACAATTAACCTTCCATTGACAGGAGGCTGGGTTCATCCCCATTGTTAGGAGGGTCACCGTGCACACTATGCATGTCCAGGGGCTAGAGAAATCGCCTAGTCTAGCCCTGCCATGCGGATGTTGAAACTGAAGCAGAGATGTTGGAGCACGATAAGCTTAGGTAGCCACTACTGCTCGAGGCTAAAAACCAGTCCCAGCTTCCCGCAAAGAGAAATGCAGTTCCTCACAGCTGTGCCAGAGCAGTCCTGGGAGCCTTTGGTGGAAAAAGCCAGCAGGTGACCAGGGACCTTTGCCCAAGTCTTGGTGCAGGAGGCGTTGTAGTTACCTGCATCTCATCCCCTCAGGCCACCTCTGCTTTGGGCCGCACCTGGACATCAGGGCATTCTGACACCACCCCACCTCAGGTGCCCATGGTGCATCTCCACTTGCCTGCCTCCGGGAAGGTGTGGCCTGGGCTAGATCAGTGTTATTCTAAATTGTCATACTGAGTCATAGTGAGAATTATGGTTTACATTGTAATCCAGTACATATACATGTGAGTATATATGTAATGGAAACCAAAGTTTCATGGAGCAGTATTTACCCTAACTATATGTGGTACACTATGTTCTTTTTAATTCTATTTTCTGGAATTTTAATTTTAAAAAATGCTGCTTGCAACCCACTAGGTTGATTTCATAACCCACTAATGGGTGACAATCTATGTGCTGACTCCTGGCTACAGAGAATGGGCATTCTTCTTCCAGGAACTCCCCTGTCTGTAGCCCCAGATCCCTGCATTTCAGATCACATTTCTGGATAACAGAGCACCTTCCTGGACACAATGGCATCTGAATAATGAGGAGCATCCTGATTGGTACTCCCAGGACTCCTGTCTCATGGGGAGAAAACTGAGGTCATGACCTGTCCCATGTTATGGTCTGTTACAGTCAGTGAGAAAGCTGGGACTCACACCAGGTCCATCTCATTGCAGAGTCCATGTTTTCCCCAGCATGCCACGCTGCCTCCCCCGTTGGCAGCTTCCAAAGCCAGGCCTGGGCTTTGACCACAGACTACCTGTAGGACCCGGTTTCTGGGGCTGCGGGTTTCTCCAGCACAGCTGTAAACCCGTTTCAAGGCAGTGTGCTTGTACTAAGCAGCACAAAGGGGAAATAAAGCATGGCCGTGCCCTCAGGAAGCTCCAGGCTTCAGGCTCTTGCTAGAAATGGACCTATCCACAGCCAAGTGTAAGATTGGGCACACCACCTGCAGAGCACTGGGGAAACACGCACAGGGAAGATGGGAAGGAAGCCATGCCTGAGCTGCGCTTCAAAGGGTATGTGGGATTTCAAAACGAAGGAGGAGAGAAAGAGGGAAACATTGCAAACCATGGAAATAACCTAAGCAGAGATTTGAGGACATAAAAATCAGGAGAATAATGAACGATATAAAATCATTTACACAGTGGGGTCTAAATTACGTACAGTGTGGACTCTTGAGTTGCCAAGTCCTGGGAGGCACCATGGGTGTTGTGGAATTTTGGGGGGCATTGGGAGAAGAGTAAGTTACAGGTCTGAGAAGGCTCAGCAGCCAGGTCCTGGGTCATTTTGAGCCTGAGGACTCCCCTCTCTTGCCCTATAATAGGATCCCAGGCAGGGAGCGCTTGACCTGTTACAGGTCTCTAGGGCTTAACTTGGATTTCTTCCTGGCCTCACAGGAGACTGTGTCATCCAGAATGCGTCCAACAGTGGAGTGGGGCAAGCAGTCATCCAGATCGCCGCGGCCCTGGGCCTGAGGACCGTCAATGTGGTCCGAGACAGGTGTGTGGGGAGACGTGATCCCAGTGCTCGCGACCTGGGCCTTCCCCCCAACCCCCCGGCATCCCTGCAGGCGCCCCCATCTCCACCAGAGGGCGCCCGTGCATAAGCAGTCCTCCTCCGCGGCGGACGCACACCACTGACCGTTGTCAGCTGCCCGAAAGGAGGCCCAGGCGGCCTCTGGCTGTAGGATGAGCGACATCCCAAATGTAAAGGGAGAGCAGGAAGGCGGTGGGCCCGCCCTTGCTGAAGACTTTTTGAGAGTTTTTGAGACTCTTGTGATAACCCATGATCTCAAAGCCCCAGTTCATATTTGGGAATGCCTGAAGCTGTGTTATTCCTACTGTGAACGTCGAACCCAGGGGTCTTTCTCCCCTAGCGTCTGTGTGGCACTTTGAACGGCTCTAACTAGGGATGTGAAGGAGATGGGGTAGGCTTGGCATCTCTGTTTTACAGTGAGGAAACAAGTTTCAGAGAAAGGAAGACACAGCAAGTCAGTAACAGACTTAGCTCCCGGGCTCGTGCTCTTTCCACCATACCATCCAGGTGCCTTAAGCCTCACTGTCAGTGAATGTGGCTACATCTGTCATGGAAGTCCAGTCTTTGGAGGAGAACTGACGTTTACTTCCCTTCCCTGTCCCTTCAGTTGTGTTAACAAAAATTACTGTTTGCCTTGGCCAAAGAGGCCCAGAGCCATTCATGGGCTGGAGTGTGTTTGCACAACACCCTGAAGAGCCCCTTGAAAAGCGTGGGGGGTAGGAAATGAAGCTTGTTGTTTTGGTAGACAAAGTCAGGACGTGAAATGTCTTCTCCCTGGGCCAGATGGTTTCTCGTACCTTTGAACTGGCAAGGACTGTAGAAATCACCCCATAATACGACTGAGGGAACCAAGGCCTGGAGGTGTTGGAAGTGTGATGAAATCAGGTAGCCAGCCCCTACATAAGGCCTGGCTTACACTCAACCCCAGCTTCCCACAAAGAGATACTCGTGTTCTCACAGCTGTGGCGGAGGGGTCTTACGAGCCTATAGTAGAGAAAGCCAGTAGGTGTGACCAAGGGCCATGGATTGTGTTTGGTTTCCAGACCTGACCTCCAGAAGCTGACTGACAGACTGAAGAGTCTAGGGGCTGAGCATGTTCTCACAGAAGAGGAGCTAAGAAAGCATGAGATGAAAAACTTCTTTAAGGTACCTAGGATGAGGGGCAGTGTGTCTTCATTCCATGCTCATCTCCCTGGAGAAAGCTGACCTGCTAGAAAGGCTGGGACTGGCCCAGCTCCTCTCCAAATCCTCTTTTTGTCTCTTTGTGGAAGAATAAAGCCCATTCCCTCAGCTAGGGGACAGCATGCATTAAGGGCCCAGGTGCTGTGAGGGAGGCAAGAGAGACAAAGTTCAAAAAACCCTGGATGATGTGTAGGTTTGAATATTTGTAGTGCGTCACCGCAGCCCTCACAGCCAATGTGACTCTCCGAGCTGGGAGAGGACCTAGGGAACCTGAGGCACAGGGAGAGAAGAGAAAGTATTTCTGAAGCACCCTCCTTATATTGTATCTGATTAATCCCCACAAAAGTTCTACAAAGTAGGTGCTATCTCTTTTCCAGGTGAGAAAACCAAGACTCAAAACAGATCAAGGATTTCACCAAGGGCAGACAGTTACAAATGGTGGAGTCAGGGCTCTATGAACTCACAGCCTCTTAACCTTCCAGAACCTCCACCCCCAGCACACCCAGTAGGTGACCAGACCACATCTCAGCCTCCTTCCTCTGAACCCTGGAGTGACCAAACACACACACTCTTTTGAGAACACATGCCTCTTAAGAACGTTTCTGAAGCAGGAGATCAACACCTCCAACGTGAGCTGAGTTGTAAGTGCAGAGAAGAGGTGTACTCGGGACCTGAAGTCCTTCAAAAAGGAACATAGACGCCCACCATCTGTTCTTTCCCAGAGACAAGTTTTGAACAAAATTCCAAAACAGATAACAGGATTAAGTTGATAAAGCAAAGGTCCTCCTTGGGCCGAGTTTGAAGGCACGAACATCCCATTTTCTTCACCCCCTCCCTCTGACACAGCGCTTGGGCCAGGGGGGCACTGTTTGTAGCAAGCTTCCGCCCCGCCCCCCGCCCCCCGCCCCCCCCCCCCCCCCCCCCGGTGTTCAGTGGCAGCTCCCTCACTGCAGGTTCCTTATTTTCCAGGACATGCCCCCGCCGCGGCTCGCTCTCAACTGTGTTGGCGGGAAAAGCTCCACAGAGCTGCTGCGACACTTAGCGTAAGTCCCTCAGCCCAAGTCCCTCAGCCCCGCAGGCCCAGTTGGCCAGAGCTCTCCAGGCCTGTAGCTGGGAGGACTGTCAAGTGACCAAGTCCCAGTGGCCAGTGCGAGTCAGCATAACCCTGAGCAGGAAACTGGGACCACAGTCCTGTCCTAGTTATCCCGGCACTTCCTTTCCCAACCTCCTCCTCTAGAGATGACCCAGAGAACCGTCCGCTTTGTTTCTCCAAGGGACCCCGGAAGGAGAGCTTTCTGTGAGAGGAGAATATTTAAGGATTCATAACCGAGGGGGCATCTTAAGAAGTCCCTTGGTCCTAGCTTGTTAGCTTTTAAATTTCTTACTAGTTTTTATTTATTTATTTATTTTTAAGATTTTATTTATTTGACAGAGAGACACAGCGAGAGAGGGAACACAAGCAGGGGGAGTGGGAGAGGGAGAAGCAGGCTTCCCGCGCAGCAGGGAGCCAGACGTGGGGCTCGATCCCAGGACCCTGGGATCATGACCTGAGCCGAAGGCAGACTCTTAACAACTGAGCCACCCAGGCACCCCTCTTACTAGTTTTTAAAAATAGATTCTAAGTTTAGAGGTAAAATTGTTGGTGCTCTTACAAAACATTTTGAAAGCATGTACAGGTACAAAGGATGGGGCGCCTGACTGGCTCAGTTGGTGGAGCATGCAACTCTTGACCTCAGGGTTGTAAGTTCAAGCCCCACGTGGGGTGTGGAGATTACTTAAAAAATAAAATCTTTAAAAAAAAAGTACAAAGGAAAAATTAAGCACAAAAGTTACCTATCATCCCACAACCAAGGGGGATAAACATTGTTGACAATATTAACAGTGCATGTCCTCCCCTTGTTTTCTCTGTTAACATGAATTTCTTGAGCTGAGGGGCACCTGAAAGGATACTTTCCAACTAAAGCAGGAATCCCCTCAACATTAGTTGACACATACTTGCTAGCACTCGCTAGCTACGGGGTACAGAGATGGCTGAGACACTGAGGGAACTCTCTAGAATTCACAGGCTAGATGGGAAGATGGGTCATGTGGTCAAAGAGCTGTGATAGCCATCACTGGGCATTTACCTGTGCACCAGACTGTGCAGAGTGCTCGACTCATCCCCCATGACCACGCAGGCCAGGGATACTGTTCCCATCCCCATTTACCCAAGGCCTGAAAGGGTAATTACCTCACCCCAAGGTCTGGGAAGTGGGAGAGCCAGGCTTAACCCCAAGTTACTGGGAATCCTGAGCACACCCCCTCCGCCTGAGTCCAGGGGGCCCCAGGGCAGCCTGCCATCCCCACAGCACTCACTGTAGGAGGAGGCCCTGGAGGTGCCAAGTCCCAGCTGTGCTACTTACTATCTGTGGGCCCGTGGGAAGTTAGACAATACAGGAGAAGTGCTCCAGGCCTCAGTCTCCTCGTACAGATTAGAAGGTTAGTCCGAGGACACTGAGGTGATGCAGAAATCGCTACACAGGTGAGAGGTGGCCTTCAGTTTTCTCATTGTAAAGCCAGAGTGACAGAAGTGCTCCCCTGGGGTTATGGGGAGGCTTCACCAAGCCAGTGCACCTGGAAATGCTCAGATCTGTGCCCAGCACCCAGAAAATGCCTAGTGAACGTTAGCCATTCTGATTAGAACAAGTGTAGTACGGGGCGGGGGGGGGCTTGATCCCCCCAGGATCTACTTTCTGGAACAGGTGTCAGCTGAAGGGAGCTTAAGACCAAACTACCCACCAGCCTCCCAGACAAAGAATCACCTGCCTCACACCGCAGCTTCTTCCATTCTGTAGTTCACAAAGCACCCCCCACTCACCTGCCATCATCCTTGATCAGCAAACTCCTAAAAGAGCCAGGGAGTGGGGAGGGGAACACAGGTTAAGTTGAGCATGGGAAGTCCTAGCTTATTCATTTTTAAAAAACTATTCGAGCCTCTCCTGTTTAACTGCTGGGGTGGGGGTGGGTGTCAGAGGGCAGGGCCTGGCCAGGCCCCTCCTGCAGTGAGAGGGCAGTCGCCCACTGTCCTCTACCCCAGCCATACCATTCCTTATGTGTATAGCCACCTCATCTCGCTGCTCCTTCGAGTAAGCGTGGACAGGTGAAGAGCAGAGGTCTGCACCAATGTCTGCACTGCCTAAGGCCACACATCTAAGAGTGGAGGGTAGCCAGGACTAACCTCGCGGGGCTTGGGCTTTCCTCAGCAGAGCACGCTTCTTTGCAACACTTCATCCAAGCCCAACTGGGTGGTTAGATCAGTGAGTTCCCAACTCTGGCTCAACATCCATGTCATCTGGCAGGGGTGTTTTGTCAGTTGGCTTGAATAGAGATCCTTGCTTCCTGATTCCTTAGGTCTGGGTCGGACCTCGGAGTCTGCAGTTTTTGAAACCTTCCCAAGGTTTCTAAGAGCAAGATTCAGGGACCAGGATTGGAATAGAAGTGTTCTGGCAGGTTTGAGAAGGGGTCTGTCTCTGCCTGCACCCACTCTGTTCTCTCTGGACTCTTCAGGCCTGGGGGAACCATGGTGACCTACGGGGGAATGGCCAAGCAGCCCGTCATAGCCTCTGTGGTAAGCTGGTGGGGGAGGCAGGCATGGACACAGGCCTGGACACCATAGTTGTCCAGACCCACAGGTGCCCTTGTCCCTGGACAGAGTCTGTCCCTCAAGCAGCGCCTGAAATGCTTGCCCTCAGAGCCCCAGTTCATCCTTCTTGTGTCCACAGAGCCAGCTCATTTTTAAGGATCTCAAACTTCGAGGCTTTTGGTTGTCCCAGTGGAAGAAGGACCACAGTCCAGGTGAGTGGATGATGGCCCCATTGCCAAGGGCCACACGAGAGGGCAGTGCCTACTGCAGAAGTGACCCGCCATCCTGAGGCCTGGAGGGGTGATGGGCTCCCCAGTGCCATGACAGGTTAGAGGAAAATAGCCTCTAGCCACAGTTGCAGTCAGCAAATAGGTACTGGGCTCGAGGGAGCTGGTCCTGGGGGTGGCAGCAGTGAGCAAGGCTGCCCCTGGGGAAGACTGCCAGGTACAGAGAACAAACTCTGGAGCCAGCCTGCCTGGGTTCAAATCCTGCTCCCACCATCACTGGGGATAGGTTTACCCAGCCTAGCCATGGGACCTGGACAAGTTACTTAACTTCTGTCTCAGTTTAAATATCATAGTTGTCTAGATATTGTTAGCCTTTGATTGAGGAGGAAACTGAGGTTCAGAGTGGTTAGGTAGCTTGCCCAGTCTCCCCACGTAGGGAGTGATGCAGCCACAATGTAAACTCGTCTCTTTGACTCCAGAACCTGAGCCAGTACACCATCCTTCCCCTCCTGGAGGACTGGCTGCCCAGAGTGTGACCCCCCCCCCCCCCCGCCCCACGCTGAGACTGAAGAAGCACATGGAGTCATTCAAGTGAAGGGGAGGAAAGTGGTGGCATCAGTGGCATGTTTCAGGCCAGAAAAGTAGCCTGTGCAAAAGGCCATCATAGAGAGTGGGGACCTAGACAGATAGGTTGTGACCAGATTATGAAAGGTTTTACAACCCTTCTTAAGGAGCTCAGACTCTATCTTAAAGGCAAGGGAAGAGCCACCGAAGCATCCTAAACAGGGGACATGATTAGATTTGAATGTTGCATGAATTGATGTCTATGAAAAACCACTTCTCATCTTCCTGGACCATAGAGGGGGACAGGCCCTGGGAGGGGATGCTGGGGACCTCAACTTGTGGGGTTCTAAGGGAGTCCTGAGCTCTTTCCCTGGGCAAAGCTCATCAGTTCCACATCAGCTGGCATGCCAGGCACACCCACCCCCTCCCTGTGCCTCTTCTAGCTGCCCTGCCTCAAAGTACTCCTGCCACTCCCACCATTCAGGACTCTCGGTTACACCCAAGTCAGGTTCTGTGGGTCTGAGCCCTCTTAGCCACCACTCTGCCTGCCCCTCAGTCCTGGGGCCACTCCCCCACGCTCCTCTGTCCTACCCCCCCAGGGACCAGGCCGCCCCCACAGCTTCCCTATCCCTGGTCAAGCCTGGGCTCTCGAGGCTTTCCTAGAGTTTAGCGTCAGCTCCTGCCACTGGGGGTGGCCCATGGTCTGTCTTGCCATGCCCTGCCGCTGCACCTCTGTCTGACTTCCTCAACTTCCCACAGCCCAGTTCAAGGAGCTGATCGTCACGCTGTGTGGTCTCATCAGCCGGGGCCAGCTCACAGCCCCCGCCTGCTCCGAGGTCCCACTGCAGGACTACCAGCGTGCCTTGGAAGCCTCAGTGCAGCCCTTCGTGTCTTCAAAGCAGATTCTCACCATGTGCTAATCGCAGAGGAGCTGGAGCGAGGTGGGAGGGGAGATGGATCGGCAGGACTGGTTTCTGGTGCCTCTGTCAGGGCCCTCTCAGCCTTCCCGAGGCTGCCCTCTCCTCACTGTCACTTCCGACTGGGAGGGTCGTGAAGCCAGCTAAGGCTTTCCCCAGGGCCAGCCCCAGGGTATCTAATAAAGTGAACTTCCTAAAAACACATACAAACCCATAGAAGTCATCCCTGGCAAGAAGGACCCTCATTGTGCACCTGCCATTCCCCAGCACTAAGAAGACCCCTTACCCGTCCTCTACTTGTCCCCCAGTGATGATTTCCTGACGACCCTGAAACAAAGCAAGGGTAGGCACTGGCAGGTACAAAAGCCAGTAGGATGCAGTCTCCACCCTCAGGCTCTCCACAGGGGAGCAAAAAAGGAACGTTTGACTCATTCTGTGTAGTATGTGGCTCAGTCTGGGGCAGGAGGAGGATCAGCTACATAGGAGAGTGAATGCCAGGCTGAGGAGCCAAGGAAATGGGGTCTCAGCTGGCTGGACCACCCTATGGAATGCCTGTTCTAACTGGGGAGATGGTTGTTACACCAGTGCTTCTCAGCCTGAAGTCATTTTACCCCCAGGGGATGTTTGACAGTGTCTGGAGACATTTTTCATCATAAGTGAGAGGATGCTATTGGCATCTAGTGGGTAGAGGCCAGTGATGCTGCTCAAACATCCTGTGGTGCACAGAACAGCCTTCCTCAGCATAGAATTACCCAGCCCAGAATGTCCATCGTGCCTGGGTTGGGAAAACCAGCATTAAGCTAAGAGTCCCAAAACAACTGCCATGGTGATTCATGGGCTTAAACATGTGGAAGTGCTCTGAGGCCATCACTGATCAGGGGCTTGTCCTAGGCCTGTGGTCAGGGGAACCTTCCTGACATGAAGCTTGAAAGTGGGCTCTGAAAATGAATAGTTTTATTCAGACAAAGAGAGTTTGACATTATGTGACTTTTTGGTGTTTGCCTAATGAGCTACTCACCCAGAGCAAAAAACTAGAGACTTTGGAATGTATTTACTGGATACCTAGTATGTGCCTAAGGCTAGGAATGCTGGTGGTGGGGGAGGGGGGCCTGGCCCTCTAGTTCCTTAGCCCAGAGCAGGGGACAGACCTTCCCAGTATACTAATGAGGCCACTGACTCAGGTGTTCAGAGGGCCATGGGGACATAGCAGTTCTGCCTGAGGGTTTGAAGGAAGGCTTCATGGAGGAGGTGTCATCCACAGCAAATCTTGAAGGCCAAGCAGGAAAGCATGTACCAAGCAAAACCAACAGCATATGTGAGAATTTGGAGGGCTGGGAGCCTGGCTCTGCTGCCTGAGACGGGAGAGTGTGAGGACTGAGGTGGGAGCTGTGAGCAGAGGTCAGAGCAAGAAGATTCGAGAAGTCAGCACTTACCCTTCAGAGCGGGGGAGGCACAGAGGGATTTTCAGCAGCAGAGTGATGTGGGAAAACTGGCTCAGAAAGCCAGAGTGCACTCAGGCTTAGCTGCACGAAAACATGTATGCAGGCCCCCAGCATAATACTCTTGCCTTTGGGAGCATCTTCTGTGTCCTCTGGAGAAAAGGACTTAGCTTCAGCCCAGGGTTGGGGAAGGTCTGCAGGTGTCTTCTGGATAAGAGTTGCTACCTTTTGCACCTAGGCTCAAGATCAGCCCCAACCTGCCCAGGTCCCTCCTGTCCCCTGTCCTCTATCCTTGAGGTTAGTGGGACAGCTGACTTGTACAGATGGTCAACATGGGCTAGTGAAAAAAGCCTGAGAGGGTGAGAGAGGCTGCCCAAAGGCTACAGGAGTGAACAGTTAAGTTTAGGTTCTTTGGGGGGAGTCCACAATGTCGGGCTTAGGGGGAGTAATGAGCCTGCAGCCATGGGGAGAGAGCAGCCCCTGGTACAGACTCAGAGGAGGCAGACTGGAAGGAGGAAGGTTCATAACACCATGGTTAGAGACCCCATGGAGGGATGTGCAAAATGTCCTGAGAACAGTAGCTCTAGGGGTCTGGAGATGACATTTGGGCTGTGCTTTAAAGGATGATTATAGTTTTCTCAGGCAGGGAAGGGAGACAACCATAAACTAAGGGACCAGATTAAGCTAAGTTATAGAAGCAGGACATTTATGTTAGAATCTTCTCATTTCCCCCAAATATCCATTCTCTTTCTGAGAATTAATGCTGACAACTTTTAGGTCAGCATATGGTAGGCTGGAATAAACAGTTTTCCTGCCTTCCTTGCAGCAGACAGGTCTGTCCCTTGTCATGCATACAGAGGTGGTAGGTGTCAATTTCTTAAGAACCTCTTTAAAATATAGCTGGCATCCATCCTGTACCTTTTTCTTCCCTTTCCACCTTCCTCCTGGCTGGGACACAGACCAGATTCCTGGAATTTGCACAGCCATCTTTGACCATGTTAAGAATGGGTCAGTGACAAGATCCAAGAAGCGTGGGTCCTGGTCACCCAGATGCCCCAACTGCCCACCTCAGGATTTGTTTTACATGAGAAAGAAGCTTCTATGTTGTTTAGGTTCCTAGTATTTGGGCTTTCTCTGAACCTAATTATAACTGATACATATTCTCTGATTTAATTTATATTGAAATCATCCAAGCTAAAGCTGAAAAAGTGAATTGTGGCAGTTTAGGATTCCCCAATAAGGAATTTGAACTTTATCCTATCGGCAGTAGGGAACAAAAGATTTCTGAGCCAGAAGATGAGAACTGTGCTTTGGGGGAAAAAAAATTCCTCTGGCAGCAGGTTAGGGGACAGTTGGGAGAAGGGAGGCACTAAAAGAAGAGATAACATCAGAAATTCCCAGGTTTCTGAATTTCAAATAAGGAAAATCCCCTGAAACTTCAAAGACCAAATGGGGATTACCAACATTGCAGAGGCCAGCACAGAGAGGAGACTGTGACAAGACCATAGAAAGAATCGAAGCTCAAATGGATCATCTCTTTGCACACTTTAAAAGTACGGGAGGCTATTTTTCATTTTCAGGCTGAATAATTTCTCTGTAGAGTGGGGACAGCTCTTCAGGCCCACTAAGTAAACAGAATCCTTTTTAAATGGTTGGAGGAGGAACCTTGGGCTCCAGGAGACTGAAAGAAGACAAACAGGCATTACCTCCTAAACCAAAGCTCAAGCACACCTGACGCCCCAAGGCTTCATGACTCTGGTGCTCCCTGATTGGTGTCTTCTGGGAGCATCCACCGTGCAACTACCTACAGCCACTGCCATAATACTGATGACTGCTTTGTGTCTTGGGAGATGAGATAAGTAAGCCTGCTCTCCTCAGGGAAAGACTTGAGACCCAGAAGAAGGTTCTTGCATTCATCTGTGTGTGGCAGGCATGCCTGTCCTTATGCCTGGAAGCTCTTGACTGCACCTACCAGCTTCATACTTGTTGGTAGGCACTGTGCCCTGGGTAGGACACTGGGCCCAGCCAGAGCAGCTGGAAATGGTAAAGAAGAGACGCAGGCCTGGGGCAGCATCTGCCTGCATTTGCAGGCAGGAAAATCCTGGGAAGACAGCAGAGCTGACCTAAAGGTAAGGAGACGTTCACACTCCCTGAAAGAAAAGTAAGCTTGCCCTATGCCCCTAACCCTTTGCAGTATATAAGCCCTTTTACCCATATCTCCATTTGATTTTTACAACTTCCCTGTATCATTGAGATTTTAATTAATATCATAACTTTACAGAAGAGGAAGACACCAAGAGAGGCGAAGTGAGTTGCTCAAGGTCACAGAGCAGGCAGCAAGCAGATTTGGCACAAGAAGCCAGCTCCCCTGACCCTGTCTCGTCACCCTACCAGTCAATCCTGATTTTTTTTGGCCCCACAATTGGCCTTGTGCTCCCTCTTTGGACTCCTTGATTTTGTTCAGTGATAATTAGCATGTCAATCAGAAGAGAGTTCAAATTTCCCTGAGTCTGTGTCTCATGGGGAGGCAAGAAAAAGGAGAATCAGGAGGGCATTGAAGTAATTCAGGTAAGAGATCATTTGTTTATTCACTTAATATTTTGAACACCCACTATGTGAAAATCACTGTTATAGGTGTTAGGGATACAGTAGGAGACAAAAAACATGGCCCCTGATACCAGAGAGCTTACATTCTAGTAGAAGAGAAAGACCATGAATAAGTGAAGAAATAAACAAGGCAATTACAGAGTGTGGTAGATGCTGTGAAAGAAAAAATACAGTGATATCACAGTGGTGGGATACTTGAGATAAGGAGGGTAAGGAATGTCTGAGGCCTGAATAAGGAGCCAACCATATTGCAAAGGGAACAGCACAGTTAAAAGCCCTGACGTATGAACGATATGACAAGGCCTGCACTAGCTTAGTAAGTGGGAGTGAAGTGGATGGATTTGGCAACATTTAGAAGGAAGAATCAACAGGACAGACTAGATGTGGCGGTTGAAGGTTGAACTTTAGCACTTTGCTGGATGGAAGGTGCCACTCCCTGAATTAGGAAGCTCTGAAGGAGGAGCAGGATTTAGAGACAGGCATTTCCCCAATGCAGGGCTTTCATTCCCATCTGTGTAACAGGTTGATCAGACTATAGGACAACCAAGGTTAGAACCATTCTTAAGAATATTATGATCCTCATACTACTAAATTCCAAATGGATCAAAGATTGCAATATAAAAATAAGTCCTAAAAATAACAGAATAAACCATGGGAGGTGTTTTTCTTTTTAAACCTCAAAGTGAGAAAAACTACAACACAAAATCTTGAATCAAAGAAAAATAAAGGATGGATAAATTTGACCCCATAAATATCTTACGTTTTTGCATAGCAGAGAACACTCTGGGCAAAGTCAAAAGTCAAACTGGGAAAAAATATTTGCAACTCATCTAACAACTGATTTCCCTAATATATAGTGAGCTCCTATGAATCAATAAGAAAATGGGCAAAGGGGGAGCCTGGGTGGCTCAGTCAGTTAAACATCCAATTCTTGGTTCCAGCTCAGGTCATGATCTGGGGTAGTGAGATAGAGCTGAGTCCTGCATCAGGCTCCGAACTCAGCAGGGAGTCTGCTTGAGATTTTCTCCCTCTGCGCCTCACCGACCCCGCCCCCCCCATCAGCTCTTGCATTCTCTCTCTCAAATAAATAACTCTAAAAGAGGGGAGCACCTGGAGCGCTCAGAGTGTTGAATGGCCGACTGACTTTTGGCTCAGGGTCCTGGGATCAAGCCCAGGCTCTGCGCTCAGCAGGGGGTCTGCTTGAGAATTCTGTCTCCCTCTCCATGCCCGCCTCACACGTCCTCTCTCTCTCTCTCAAATAAATAAATCTTTTTAAAATTTAAAAAAAAAATGATTAAAGGATATAAGCAGACACATAAAGTATGTGTCTCTTAAATAAATGAAATGAGGCTCACTCCACTCAAAATAAGATAAATGCAAATTAAACTACCCCAAGATAGCATTTTTCAGCTATCAGACTGACAAAGGATCATAAAATTTGATCACATGGTGTTGATGATGAGATGGAGAAACAGGTACTTATGGAAGAGAATTGAGCAATATCTATCCAAACAATACTTGCCCCCTTTGAGCCAACTATCCTACTTCTAGGAATAGATCCTACATATATGTATATACAACGTTATTCATTGCAGCAGTTATAACAAATAGTTTGAACCTATCTCAATATCCTTCACTAGGGCACTGATTAAATAAATTGTGTATAATGGTATTTTATAAGCCATAAAAATACTCCTGAGGAAGCTCCTTTTGTACTGATGGAATGACTTTCAAAATACAGTAAGCACAAAACTGTACGTAGAGTACACTACTATTGCTTTATTTGTGTAAAATGCCTCCCAAAGGACATTTAAGAAACTGGTTACATTGCCTGCCTCTGGGGAGGGTAACGAGGTGGCCAGAGGACAGAGATGGGAAGACTTTTCACTGTATCATTTGAACCAGTTAATGAGTTATCCTTTCAAAATATAATTTTAAGGGGTGCCTGGGTGGGTCAGTCTGTTAAGCGTCTCCCTTCTGCTCAAATCATGATCTCAGGGTCATGGATGGAGCCCTGCCTTGGGCTCCCTGCTCAGCGGGGAGTCTGTTTCCTCCCTCTATCCCTTCCCCCACTTGTGCTTCCTCTCTTTCTCTCAAATGTTTTTTTAAATAAATATATATATAATTTAAAAAATAAAAACAGCAAACAAAACTCCTTTGTGGTTCTAGGTAAATTGAGTTAGTGAGAGGGGAACCAATATTTGAGTTCCTACCTCGGTCCAGATACTGTTCCAAGCACTATATTCTTCCATATATACTACCCCATTTAGTTACCCAGCTAGTCTATTGAAATGGGATAAATTATTCTAATTTTGCAGTAGAAAATAAACTGACCAAGTAATTTAGTGTCAAGCCTAATCTAGCTCCAAAACTCCAGCCTTCTCCACTTTCCACACTGCTTCTATTGAAGCAACTTGTCCTATTTTTAAAAATAATATTGGTAAAAGGCGAAAATCATATGGGCACTTGCGATGTGCTGGGAACAGTACTAAGTGACGTATCTATTCTCATGTATAATTCTCCAGTGGACTCTGGAAGGTTGGAATTTCTAGCTCCCTTATACCGAGAAGACAAACGGGGCTTAGAGAGATGGCGCGTAATGGGCCCAAGGTCACGGATACAAAGACGGATAGAAGCCAGACTTAACTCCAAAGCTGCTCAGAAGTCGAAACCACTCCCGGCGCAAAGGACAAAAGCAGGAACGTTCGCTGGGCGGAGACAGTTGCCGGCACTTCCGGGGGGAGGAGCGAAGCCACCCGGCTGCGAAAGCGGCGCCGTCCAAGCCACAGCGAACTCGCGAGAGGACGTGCGGAAGGGGGGGGAGGCTTCCCCCACGCCGCCAGCACGGCCTGTCGATCACCTGGCCCCGCCCCACGCCGGCGCGCCCCGGGGCAAGCCCCGCCCCCACTCCTGGCCGGGCGGGAAGCGAACGCGCGCTCCCTCCCGTTACCCTCCGCCTGCGGGGAGGGCGGGGAAGGCGGGAGGCGCGCGCTCGCGTGCTGCGTGCTCGCGTACGTCGCTGGGGTTCGGCTGCGTCCGTCCCGCCGCTCGCCCGTTGCCGCCGCCGCCGTCGCCGCGCTCTCGCTTCGCCGGCCGCCGCCTAAGGGGGGCTGGGGCCGGGCCAAGCCGCCGCTGCTGTTGCCGGGATGCCGCGGGTGTACATCGGCCGCCTGAGCTACCAGGCCCGGGAGCGCGATGTGGAGCGCTTCTTTAAGGGCTACGGGAAGATCCTGGAGGTGGATCTGAAGAACGGGTGAGGAGGGCAGAAGAGGGGTCGGCCGGGTGGGGACAGGGCCCCAGCGGTGGTGGGGAAGCCGCGGGGACGGGAGAGGGACGCCTGCTCGGCGCAGAGCTGCTACCGGCCTGCTCCGGCTCCGCCATAGTCGCGGCGCCTCGGGGGCGCGGGTAGGCCCTGGTTCCCACTGCGCCTGCGCGGGTGGGGGTGGTGGAGGGATAATGGGAGCGATGGTGAGGATCTGAGTGGGACGGAGAGAAGGAAAACCCGAGTGGGGTTGGGGCTTCGGGCGGGAGGGTACGGCTCCAGGGCGCCAGGGAGGCCTGGGTTTTTCCTTCCCGGGCCCCCGCAGTGGGGCCTGGTTCGTCTCCGGCTAGAGACCGACCTTTCCCGCTCTCAGGGCTGCTGGAAATAAACAGGATTTCCTGCTCCCTTTTCACCTCTTGCCCAGTCTAATGGATCAGACAGTCACCACGCATCTTTCCCAAGGCCAGGAGCTCCGGAGGGAGGCCCTTTTTTTGACTTGCATGTGTCACACTTTTTTGGGCGGGAGACTCGGGTCTGAGTGAGTAGTCTAGTGACAGTTTGGAAAGTATCGTCTTGCCGCGCTGAAAGCCTTGGCCGTTCCCTCTACAAGGGTAATTTAAAGTCTTGATTCGTTATCTTTCAAACTTCGTACAGAGTTTCCATGCTGTGGTTTCCGTTCTACAACTTGCCAAAAAATTGCTTTGTCGTTGAAGAATTTGTTAGAGAATCGTAGCCACCCTGGCTAGTATCTGCGGCAATTAGTTAATGAGACGGAGATTCACAGCTCGAAATTGCTATCTTACTGCCTCCCCGGGTTTGGTCTGTTACTTGTATTCCTGATGTACTTTAGCAAAGCAGGGCCAGCAGGGGCTATTTCGGGGAAAAGAGATGAGTCCGGCTTGCAGAAGATACTCAACGGGGAAATCTATGAGAACCAGGAAACGTTAGGTAGGACTTGAAAGACATAGATATAAAAATTAAAAGGAGTAGGGGGAACATTTTAGGGTACTAAACCTTGAGTGTTGGAGGAAATCTTGGCTTATTTGGAAAAAAAAAAAAAGATGAAAGACATTTGCAACAGGTCTGATACGGCTACAGGTTTCTCTCCATTGTAATACTAGCAACTAACACTGGAGAAGTTAGGAAAAATACCTAAGTGTAAGTTGCACATTTGAGACAAATTGGTAGCTTCCATGTACTCACATTGTTGATTGGGTTTAAAAGTTACTTCAAAGTGATTGTTAGGAAGAATCACCTTCTTACTAAGGAAAATGTCCTCTATAAAAGTGTTTATTATGGGGCGCCTGGCTGGCTCAGTCGGTGGAGCATGCAACTCTTGATATCTGGGTTGTAATTGTAAGTTCAAGCCCCAAGTTGGGTGTAGAGATTAGTTAAAAAAAACTAAAATCTTTTTTTTAAAAAAGGTGTTTATGAATACTGATTTAGAGTAAAAGGGTTAGGAAATTGCTCATTTGGTACAACAGAGCTTTCTGTTCTTAAGGAATTTACTCGACAAAGTGGGTTATTTTTGTTGTTGCTGTGATACATATACGAAAGATGAAGTGAAAACTCCCAATTTTCTTCAGAGGCCAACTAAGTTGTCAGAGTACATTTTGTGGGGAAAGCGTGGTTTTTGAAGTCAGACAGGCTTGGGTGAAATCCTAGCTTCACCACTTATTATCTGTGGGCAGGTTACTTCTGTGACTAAATTTTCTCGTCTGCAAGGAAAAGGAACATTAGAGATAATAATTGTAAAGTGTTTGGCTCATAGCTGTAAATGGTAGCTGAAATCAAATGGTTTTGACTGATCATTAGGAGACAGCTTTAGTGTTTGATAACATGAAGCGTATTTGGTGAGGTCTGTTTTCTAAAGTTACTCAAGTGATAGCAGGAAATGATTTTGATGTTAATGATAAGGTGGTTAATGGAACAAATACGTTGATAACCCACCACCAAGATGCCTGCTACTGTGCTAAATGGATTGGAAAGAAAGAAAAATAGTTCTGCTCTTGAGTGAATTAAGTGTTGACAGTTACAACATGTACACTTAGAGTTAAGAAATGCTTGCTCTCACTTTAAACTCAAGTAAAACTTGGTTTGTTTGAAGAGATTTGTTTGAAATGGGCTTTGAAGAGTGAATTGAGTGGGGTTTGAAATAAAGTGTCTGGGAATAATGTATGTCATAACCGGTGATGAGGTGGTCCAATAAGGAACACTTTTGAGAAATAATGAGCAATCAAGCTTGGATTAAGTCTCATGAGAGATTTGGAAATTGAACGACAGGAACCAAAACATCAACTATGAGATTTTACAGTGAGCATCCAAAATCATGGCTAGGAATTGAAAGGCTCTGTAAGGAATAATTGAGCAATCTGGGAAATGGTGAGAAAGGAAAGATCGTTGCAGAACCCTACATACCTGAGTCTTTGAGTCTGGGGAACTATTCTCTTAGCAGATCTGCTAAATCATGGTATGTGTGAAATCTGTGATTGAAACTGAAGGTTGAAATGAGGAATGGGAAGTCATTTCAGGGATTCAAAGGCAGGTGAGACGATTAAACTGGCACACCTGGCAGCATTCAGTAATCGCTGCAGAGAAAAGTGACTGCTGAGCAAAAGACCAATGGTGTAGATGGATTTCAAGCAAGAATTGACTGGACTAGATTGCAGAAGTGCAGAGTCTGAAAGGAAGGAGGAGGTACAAAAGGAAAAGAAAAGAAATTTAGCAACATGTAAGCTTATGGCCCTGGACACTAAGAATAGTAGGTCTCCTTGAGAAGCATTTTTTTTTTTTTTTTTTTTAAGATTTTACTTATTTATTTGACAGAGCAAGAGAGGGAACATAAGCAGGGGGAGCATACCTGGCCTGTAATTATTAGTAATCAGAACACTAAAGCAGATTTTGGATGGATAGGATTTTGATGAATTGCTGAAGAGTTTCACACTTGTAGAAGTGAGATACATCAGTAGACAGTAGATATGTTCAGAATTAAATAGGCATAAAGTTCTGGTATAATTGGAAGTTGACCAAATGAGGAAGTAGGTAAGCTCTCCAAAGGAGATTTAGTGTCCAGGAGAGGATTTTATGGATCCTCTTGGGATTTCAAAAAGTGTGTATGCAGTAGTTCATTGCCTGCCATTTTAGTATTCCAGGGGACCCTAATCTAGACTGCCTTTATTTTAGAGAATTCTTAAAAGAGTGGTTCAGTTGGGACCACAACATGATGTAGATCTCCCAGGACCCTATAGGCCACTCCAGGTGGTAGGTGTAGGGTCTCCTGCATTCATACTTGCCACACTAACCCCAGCAAGAGCCACTATGGGACCAGGGGTCAAGGAAACAGCAGCATTAGCAGTACCCGTCTGTAGCCTTCCAACTCTGCTAACTTTTGCTGCCTTTGATTATTTGTGAATTCTGTGGGCTGTCTTTTTTATTAATAAATCATGTGAAGTATAGAAGATTTTTATTTATTTATTTTAAAGATTTTATTTATTTGACAGAGAGAGACACAGCGAGAGAGGGAACACAAGCAGGGGGAGTGGGAGAGGGAGAAGCAGGCTTCCCCCGGAGCAGGGAGCCAGATGCGGGGCTCGATCCCAGGACCCTGGGATCATGACCTGAGCCGAAGGCAGACGCTTAACAACTGAGCCACCCAGGCACCCCAGTAGAAGAAGGTTTTAAATACGGTAGTTTCTCTTGCCACAAAATCTTGTGGTTACAGTCATAGGTCTTTATATTTTAATTTTTCCATATCTTAGTTAATAAATTTTATTTATCATACCCTAAGATTATTATACTTGCCTAGGAGCTGGACTCCAAATCATTGAGGTTATTTTGTTTTGTTTATTTTTAAGTTGGCTAAAGACATGAATTAAAACTCTCCAGAGAAACTTGGCTATATATTTCACACCTGTGCTTCATATTACAGTGAAATTGTGAATACCCAGAATTTTCAGGGGGTGTTCTTGTCTGTTTGATTGGATTTACACAACTTTTTAAGTATTAGCAGGAAGTTTTTATTTTCACCCTCCTTGAAAATCCCTTCAAGTAGAAGGTACCTTAATTTTTTTTAACATGCTAATACTCTTTCAGTGAGTCAAAATTACTGGTTTTGTCCCCGATCACTGTAGAGCATTGTTAGATTTTAGACACTGAGATGAAAACCTGCCAACCCCAGACCCTACACAGGGATTCTCTCTGGTCCTTGATAGGGGCTTGTTTTGTTTAGTTTCTTGTCTTTTCATTTTAAAGGGGCAATAATGGAAATATAATTAGTTTAATGTTCCAGGTTATTGGTTTCTGGTTAATTGAACTGTGGGAGATTATCTTCACCCACCACCGAAAGCGATAAATGCTTTATCATTTTTATGATAATGGTACAATTAATGAGTGCCAGGAATGACAAAAGGCAAACCCACTCTCCCTTTAAAAAGACTCCACCTTTTTGTCCACAGGCAGTTCTGCCCGCAGAAATAATGGCACATTTGAACCCTTGCGGTCCAAAGCTTTGAATCTTTCTATTAAGTAAGGCATTTGGTTCTGGAGTCATTTTATGATTATCTAAGAAGAGATTAAAACAGTTTTGTTTAAAGGAGCACTTGAACAACATTGTTTATACATAGTTAAAATTAAAGACCCATTTTTAATTCCTATAGTGTTTCAAAATAGCATGTCTTTATTTCTTACTGTAAAATTTTTACATTTTACATAAATATGTATTTATGGACAAAAAATAATCAAAGATGACACTGCATTTTGAGACTGTCTTTTTTTCATACACGCATGCTTTTCTTATGCCTCCCCATCCTTTCTGCAGACTTAGGGTCATACTGTACATCCTGTTTGTTTCTACCTAACAGCTTGATTCTTTACCTTTGTCATTAAGTGTTCTCTGACAACTTGATTCTTAAAGGTTCATAGTATTCCCACATATCAGTGTTATTTATTGTACATAATTAAAACCATGTTGCAAGACATTTAGGTTGTCTTTGGTTTTTTGCTAATTTATGCTTTCATAGCACTGAGGTAAATATCCTTTATGTAAATCTTGGAGTAGATTCCTGGGTGGACCTTTGGAGTCAAAGTATATACACATCTTTAAGGCTTTTGCTACCTATTGGTTTCCATTACTCTCTAGACAGAGTATTTATATTTTCACCTGTTGTGTTTAAGAGTTCGTATTTTTCTGAACTCTGAACTAGCCTTCATTATAATTTTTTTAATATTATGATTTTTAATGAGAATGTTTAAAATTGCATATGAGGAAGTTTTCTTGCACCCATTAAGGCTCATTCTTTAGCCTACCAGGCATAACAGATTCAAGAACTTTTTTTAAAAAGAACTTTTTGACTGATTAGAAAATAAATATGAAATCTCTTAACATAAGGTCCTTTTTTAAAGATGTTATTTATTTATTTGAGATAGAGAGTGACCACAGAGAGTGCGTGAGCACTGGCGGGAGGGGGGGTGGCAAAGGGAGAGAGAGAGAAGCAGACCCCCTGCTGAGCCAGGAGCCCATCCTGGGATCATGACCTGAGCCGAAGGCAGACGTTTAACCAACTGAACCACCCAGGCGCCCCTAACATAAGGTCTTTTTTTTTTTTTTTTAAGATTTTATTTATTTATCTGACAGACACAGCGAGAGAGGGAACACAATCGGGAGTGGGAGAGGGAGAAGCAGGCTTCCTGCAGAGCAGGGATTCCAGTGCAGGGCTCGATCCCAGGACCCTGGGATCATGACCCGAGCCGAAGGCAGACGCTTAACGACTGAGCCACCCAGGCGCCCCATAACATAAGGTCTTGATGTGCAATTTTATGTCCCACTTTTTCTACCTAATTTATCTTGTGTATTTTTTCTGTTACATAAAGATCTTACATACATCATTTTAACGGCTGCAGAAAATTCATTGTACGGCTGAATCATGATTTACCCAACCATTTCTCTTAGGTCATCTCTGAATTCTGGTTGTTAAAATAACGCTGTGATGGGTATCACATGCATAAAACTTTGTATTTTTATCATTCCTTAAGACAGATTCTGTGGAGTAAAATTCACGTGTCACAGCAGGAAAGAACGTTTTCAAGGCACTCAGTGCATATAATGCCAAGTAACTTTGAGAAAAGCTGTGTCCCAGAGCCACTTGTACCTGCGGTGTGTGGCACCTGTCATGGCTGCCTCACCGGCATCAGGCGTACGTGTCATTTCAGATCTTTGCTAATTTCACAGGTGCAAGTGGTCTTATGTGTCTTAACCAAGACTTTTTCTTAAATGAGTAAAAAATAATGAGACATAGGGCTATGGATTTAGTAGCATTCTTTATTAGTAGTAGAACCATTACAAATGTGACCAAGTTGGTTTTTGTACTGCAATCTCTTGAAGTCAGCCTATAACCAAAATTTAAATGTTACTTTTCTTTTTCCTGAGATGGGTAATTTTTAAGTTTCTGTAATCTTGAAAAATCAGTGCCAAGAGACAACACCGTGCTGCAATTTTGACCAAATGTTGCTAGCATAAATTCCCTGGCTTGAGACTTCCACTCTGTGGTTCTGTAATAAACATTGTCTGTAATTATTCAGCCAAGTCATTTTAAACCCCTGTTCCTCAGTTCAATCTCTTGCACCTCCCTTCCTCATTGAGGAGCATATGAATAAAAGGGCCATGTGAAATATTTGTCCCTTTTAAATGGTAAGCATAGGATGAAGACTAGATAAAATATGATACGGGTTCCCGATATTTTTCTGGATGCTTCCAAGTAACTTAGAAAATTGTACTTTGAGCTTCTCTAAGAAAGATGTTCCTAGTATGTAAAAGAATACGATTGGGGGTGGTCTTTATAAATTTGTAAGCTAACACTGGAATTTCAGAACTCTAAAAAACATTAACAGCATGCACTTGTGTAATTTATTTTTCAACTGCATACACCAGAGCGCTTTACTAACAAGTGTTGTTGTCTCTAGTTTGGACTGATGGGGAAACTGAGGCATTGGGTCAATTAAGTGCCTGGCTGAAGGTTACAGAATGAGTTACTGACAACTCTGGAAGCTGAAGCGCTTTCTTATTCCCATACCAGATACAGCAGGAGCAGTGGCAGTCAAAGCCTCTCATGCTCTTTCCTTCCAGATGGTTCAGTCCTGTTGCTCTGGCACTTGCCTCCAAGGATGAGAAGGTAGTTAGGTCCCACAGCCTGTTCGGTCTTTAGTCTCTCTACAGAGTCTTCAACAAGCTAAAAAGTTACTGCCAACAATGAGACAGGTGGTAGTTTTTGTGACACTGGCCCTACACAGAAACTCTAGTGAAACTCTCAGGCTGTTCTTGGAAGAGCTGTAAGATGGTGTCAGCTTGGTCCTGGCTGACTGGGGTAGGATTTGTGCGAGCAGATGCAGTTAAGTGATCTCTGTCGCGTTATTGCTAGGGCTGTCTGGTCTTGGAATAACCTGAAGGCGAAGGATCAGGCTGTGCTCTGGATTTGCATGCCCCTATTTTGAGGAAATGCCCTCCGTGACCTTCCCTGCGTGTTGAGATGCAAGTCTGGAGGTCCCAGAACTGCAAATGATACCTGAAGAAGCACCCAAAGGACGCTTGTAATCCTTCTATCAAGTCCCCCAGCCACGTCGTTAGGCCTGGATGCCAGAATGGGGGGCATTCATAAACAGAGACCTCCAAGACCTAGAGAAAGTGGGGAGACCAAAGGAGGAGAGGAGGGAGGTCTGAATCCTGCCTTCGGGAATGGAAGAGGTGAGCAGGAGGCTCAGGCACAGGAGTCAGGAACCGCAGACCTGAAGCACTGACTTTGAGAAACTTGTTTCGTGTGGATGACAAGAAGCTGTTGATCCGTTAATGTTAAAAGAATTTGAAAATGTTAAAATACTAAATGAATTAAATGACTGATTTCAAGGGAAGGGCATCCCCTAAGAAATAGCATAGGAAGTGGCATCTTTAACCGAAAAGGAAAAGAAACTGACTGCAACGCAGGGACTGTGGAATGGTTATGAGGGATATGGGAACAGCCAAGATGGTCCCAGAGGTATAACTTCTGAGAGGCTTTAACACCTGTTACCCACTCATAGTGCCATTTTAGAGGTAAGTATAAACTGGTTTTGTTTGTGGCTTTTGTGTGGAATCAAGTGGTGCTGTCCGCTGAGTGTAAACTTTTATTTCACTTAGGTATGAGTAACAGATACAGTATTCCTATCTTACATCCCAAGAGTTTTTTGTTTTTTTTGTTTTTTTTTCTAAATTGGTAATATGACGTTTATCTCTGGAGGGTTTTTTTTTAATATATATACATATATTTTTAAATCTGTGATTGTCTTCATGAACTGTAGTGTGTCATCAGGGAATAGTTGACCCCTTTTCTTGTGGGATCTCTTCATTTACTCTTAGTGTTGATAAGTGTCACAAAATGGAAAGGCACACAGGTGTGATTGCCCCTTACCCCCTTTGAAGAAAGCAGCCATGTTGAGTTTAAAATGTCAGTGAAACACATTTTGTTGTGATGGGGGTTATGGTTGTAATGGTGATCCACAAATTATTCAGAAGTATGTTGCTTTCTGGGATAGTCCCATTTTATAGGGTGGAAATATGGTGGTAGCTTAATGAAAGCGAAATCGCTTAGCAACCTTAGGTTCATTTTGAAACAGTTCTGGATAGTTGAAAGGAATTGGCAGATAGACCTGTAGAGTGGTTACAAAGTAAGACTAAATTTGAACTTGATACAGATTCCTCTCTACCTCCTGCTATTTTGGAGGAATTTTGTTTTATTGCTTAGTACTTAGGGTACGATTGTTTCTGTTATATTTTCTTCACCCCAGTATGTGAGCATTCCTTTAGAGATGGGCTGGCATTCCCTTAATGATGTTACTTTTCTCTGTTTTCCTAGACTGATGCTAAAGTTTTGATGAACTATAAAATTTGGTAATTTTGATAGGTTTGGTTCCACAAGTAACTTAGAGAATACGTGTTCACAACTTGTATCAGTACCTATCAGGTGCAGAAGTGGTATTTCTCACCATTTAGTATTTGTCATAAGATGCTAATATTCACGTGGGCATTTCTCTTCCACAGCACATAATTTGATAAAACTGATTTTCCGTGCTTCTAGAGCTTGCATTTCTCAAACTGTGTCTGCTCTTTGGACCACATCTTTCCGTTACTGTATGGGAGGCAGTAGCTCATGATAGTGAGTGTTGACTTTGGGCTAGAAAGGACTCCAGGTGTTGGGTAGCCTTGGCAAGTTCCTTCCCTGCCCTGAGTCTTAGTGTCTTCATCAGTGAGCTAACAGTAAACCTCAGAGTTGTGAAAATTATTACAAAGGAATTTGAAGAAGGAAAGAATTCTGGTGGGCTGGAGTAGTCATGTTAATAGTAGTTCAGAATTAAACAAAATTAAATCAGATCTTAGATGCCTATCATCTGCAAAGTACTTTCCTGGTTGCTGCTATAATCCTGGTGTAGTTGGAAGTCTGTAAACCTTATAGTATTCTTTGATTTCTGGTCCATTTTTTTTCCATACCATTCATGCTTCTATTTTTTGGTCCCAGTCACCATTCCTTACAAAACTAATTAAATGCATTCTTAAATACATAATTTTGTCAATATCCATTCACATCTACCACCTCTAGGCCTGACTCTCCGTCATCTCTATGCTGGTCTAATTTTTGCTGAGCCTTAAAACCAAAGACAGATTCCAGGGGTTGTTGTGGGACCTCCAGAATGGGGATTGCACAGAATAATCTTATTTTTCCTCTATTCTTCTAGTCTGTTATGTTCTGAACCCACACATGTTTTCGGAAGGACCAGATGGCTGACACTGGCTAATGGGAACCAAAAGACGAGTGAAAGTAACCTGGTTGTCACATACCCCAAGCTTAGAGGTGCCTCACCTTGCCCCAAGATCAGTTTCTTTTTCTCTCTGGAGACTTTAACCCACTTAACCAAAACCTTGAATACAACCTGGCTTATCTGAAGTTAGATTATCAAGTCAAGCAGCAGCATTTGTTAAATGAAAGGGTTGTACTCAGGACTGTGCGAGAGAAGAAGTATCTGCCTTTACAAAGGCAGTGTAACCTGGTAGTTTAGAACTTGAGTCTGGAGTCAGATGGATCTGGATTCAGATCCAGCCACACCACTTATGAGCTCCTTCGCAGTGAACAGTAGCTTAGTCTCTCCAAGCCTCAGTCTTCTCATTTGTGAGATGGGAATAATCATAATAATAGTACATTCTTCACATACAATATGAGGAATGAATGGAATATTATGGATAAATTATTTACTGTGTGCCAGGCACTACACTAAATATTAGTCTTTGTTATTAAAGAGCACATAATCAAATGAGAGGATCAGCACAAAGAAAAAAGAGCAAGGCCTTGAAAGGCCATAGAAACATTGTCACGTAAAACATAAAATGGAATAGAAGTGCCAAAGCTAAAGAAAGTGCTCAGATGATTAGTCAGGCAAGTGTGTGAGACTTCATAAAAGAGAGAATTCTCAAGTCTATGGAAGAAGATTGTTTTGCTTCGCCTTGTGTAATCAAGGCACTCGGGTTTGGAGAATGATGGAAACAAATTTCTTTAGGAGTCATCCTAGACCTCTGAGCAAAAGAATAATCTAGGAGCTGGCTTTCCCTGCTGTACCCAAAGAGACAAGTTGCCTAAGTTAAGAGTAGCCATATCCTGGAACTAAGGAAGCCCATCAGACAGGCAGAAGACGGCCTTGGGGGGCCCGGCAGATGAGAGAACTAGGGCCAGGGCCGAACGGGCAGCCAGAGAGGACTCGTCAGGGGTGATGCCGAGTGCTGGGAGGAGACTAGTGCTCAGGGGCTCCAGGAGAGAGACCTCATGAGGTAGGTTTTCTTCTTTGAAGGTGGGGAAAGATCAAGTGCAGACTGAGCTGTGGCCAGCGCTTACAGACCAGGAGTCCACACTAGCTCTACTCAGAGAGCTCTTGGTGCGCGGGAGCTGCCAGTTTGCCGACGGGAACAGAGCCCCAGGCTGGGCACTGGTGAGCCCTGAAGCCGCCCCCCAGCTCTGCCACTCGGGGAGCACGGGTAAGTCATCCGCCTTCTCCAGGCCGCCCTGATGGCCAGAATGCCCAGAGCAGCCTCCTTCCTGTCTCAGGATAGGAAAGGGCCGCAGGAACCTACTTCATGGGGTAGGAGCTCCTAGCTGCGGGTCGTGAACAGCCCTCTGTGACCGGAAAAGTCAAACTGCAGCCATGGTCAGTGGCCCAGAGCGGTGAGTGTGACGCTGGCTGATTCTGCTTTGAGGGCCTGACCACTGCTTCCCTGGAATGTTGCAGGCCTCTGGAATTGGAGCAGTGGCCGTTCTCACTTGCAGGCTTTTCTCTGAGTTGGCCTCACCTGAGCAGTAGAGAACAGTCGCAGAAGTGTCTTTCTGCACTTTTCCAAGCATTTTATGCAGACAGCGAGGATTACTGCTGTTATTACTATCCTGTCAACATGTCCTAACTTTTTTCACCTCATAGGACCAAGTTGACTGAAGCGTAGGACCAACACTGAGTACTTTGAAAGAGCTGTTTGATTCCTGTTCACTGAATGCCATTTCTTTCAGGGTAGATTTAAGGGCTCTGCCCTTAAAGAACAGTGCTATTGACCCTAGTTTGAGGGTTCAAGCCACCCCATGGGTTAACTTCAACAGATGAAAATTTTTCCTTGGCTACAGCAACATCCCTAATCCTGACCAGCCATGGAGAGGTTCGGTTCTTACAAGGAAAATGAGTGAATGTGGGAATGGCTCACCACATTGGGAAAACAAAACTCACATCCTGCTGATGGTTGGCTGAGGACTGTCATGTCCACATACAAAGAAAAGCATGTGGCACAGTTGTAGGACAAAGGTGAGCAGAGATCTACTGTGAAAAGGGGCACATTTTTCTTATAGAGAGAACAACCAAGGCATGCCCCTCGGTAAGCAGTGTTGGTGGGTGATGGCAGGCACACGCATGGAGGCTTGCTTTCCCTTGCTCCTCATGTCCACTCCCCCTCAGTTAGCCAGCGCTAAGCACCCCCTTAGTCCTGCCCTGCCCGGTTAGCTTGGTCAGCATACCTCCAGAGCAAGTCCTGCTGCTCATTTTTCAGAAGGGACTTTTCTCCAATCTCCCTATCAGTGAAGATGTCTGGAAGACAGAGATGACCCTAAGTCGTTCTGAAAGAGGCGGGGTAGGCGGCACATCCTCTTCAGCGGGCCATGCAGAGTGGTATTTGGGACCATCGAGAGATTATTAGGATCAGGGAAAGCCCCTTCAGCAACAACACAGGTTCAGATGATAATTCTTGGGTGAAAATGTATGATTAACATTTCTAAAAATGGAAGTCTTAGAGTAGTTTTAAAAGCATGTCATTCCATTTCCAGCATTTCCGAGTTCTGACTGATAGCCTGAGCAGTAGGGCACCTGTTGAACGAGGGCCACCAGAGCTGGCCGTGCTGGGAGCCTGCACTAAAGTGTAGAGCAGCGCACACAACTCAGTGTGGCTTCGTTCATGCTGTCCACAAACCTGTCCATACCTGCTAAGAATCACAGTCCCCCTTTTTTAGGGAGAAAATGACAGGCACTCCCTGTTTTGGTTTGTTTGGTTTTTTTTTTGCTAAATCTGTCAGGATAAAATGTGACCCAGAGGAAAAGAGTTAGGGAAAAGGCCATAGCAGAGGAATGGTGAAGAAATAAGTTTTTCTTTTAATTAAAAAATGGTGTGCATTTAATAGGCCATGCTTTTTGTTCTTCCACATAGGCATGGGTGGGGGGTGAAAGACGTGACATCTGGGAAGAAAGCAGGAAAAAGCACATGGGAAGGTTTTTGTTTTATTTTTACTAAGCCCTGCCATGGAGGGATTTTTAAATTTGTCTTAGATTCATTCTCCTGAATTCCTTCATCTTCTTTCGTCTCATACTGGAATTACTGAAAGATGGTGGGTTTTCACAGTAGAAGAGGAGGGGTGTCTGCAGCTGGAAAGAAATCTGTTAGGTTGTGTTTGTGAGGCTTACAGTTACGCCAGAGATTTGTATGCATCAATATACACATGTCAGTAGCATACAATGTGTATGCGTGCATGTGTGTATTTTATATCCCTCCTTATTTTGACAACGAGTTCAGAAGGAGAGTACTTTTTGGGAGATTAGTTTCATGTCATTTGCTGCAAAACACAAAGGGATGTTAAAATCAGTGTAGAAAGATCCTCTGATATTAGTTACCAGGGAGAGTTTTATTTTCTTAAAGGCACTAAATTTAATTGAGACAGTTTTAAAATTTAAAATTAAAATTGGGACCCATACAATAGTTTTAAAAGGAACTTGAGATGATAAAAATTAAATTTATCCCTGTCCATCTGTCACTGTGGTATCCCTCTGATGCTACCAGATTAGTTGAAATTCTCCCATTTTAACATTACCTATCATACTTTTGACATTAGGAGAAACCTTAAGGATATGTAGTATAGCTTCTTTATTTCACGGATAAACTAAGACCTAGGAAAATAAAATGATTTAAATCTGCTTGTCAGAGTTGATTGATAGCACAACCAGGACTAGAACCCAGGCCAGTTCTTGCTGCTCCAGGCTGAATAGTTACGAGTTTGCCTTCTGGAGTCCTACCATGGGTTCTGAAGGCCAGCTCTGCTGTTTTATCAGGCAGGTTACTTAAAGCTCTGTGTCTCTGTTTCCTCATCTGTAAAATGGCAATAGTAGTACCTGGCTCTTGGGTATTGTGAATATAAGATAACATTGTCTAGTGTATGGAGATTACTTCATAAATGCTAAGTAACACTTTATTGTTACTATGTAGTCTTCCTGCCTTATTTGGGGAACCCACTCACTGCTTAGTGAATGAAACAAAGTCATTCTTTAAGTGAAGCCGATCAGAATAAACAGTAAGGTGGTGGAAGCAACCACACTGATCTGGTCTTTACTTAGCTCTCAGAACAGGAGTCCCTATCAGGTGTGGTTTGTGATGCAAGAGGATATTTGGTTTAATCTTCCAAACCCACCCAGCATGTCCGTGCCAAGAGAAGTGACAGTCAAGATGCCTGATTTAATCCTTGGACTGGACTTTGACATAAAAACTTCCCAAAGAGGGGGGCCTGGCTGGCTCGGTCAGTAGAGCACACCACTCTTGATCTCAGGGTCACGAGTTCGAGCTCCAGGATGGGCATAGAGTTTTTTAAAAAATAATAATAATAATTAAAATGAAATTTCCTAAATAGAGTTTGTGGCCTTTCACAGAGTAGCCAGATTTTTTCTGTAAAATAAATTTGATCTCAGGGTAGCTATTTTAATAAGTGACTTGGATATCCCAGACATGTGTCTACTAAGTGACCCACTTAGAAGTCAGTATTAGAATTTACTTACTAGAAATTTTAGAAGTAAATACTAAGGACTGACTGTAAGGACTATTTTCCTCTAATAACACAGATTGGTCCCTACAACTCAGGGAAGAATTTTATTGGCAAGGTATGCCTTGCTTCACCCTCAGCTGCAGAGAAAGATTAGTCTGAGCATTAGTTGTTTTTGTTTCTGTTTTTTAAATATGTCTCCATTTAACAGATTGTCATTACTTTCCTTCCAAGGTCAGAATAGGTTCTGCATGAAAGCCTTGGAACACAGTGAGCATGCACAGGGGGATCTTTGAGTCTGGGAGGATGCATTACCACATGGGTCTGACAAACATCACCTGTTAGTAACAGAAGTTGGGCTTTTTAGTTCAGACGATTGGCAGAGCTTAGGGTCTTGTATTCTCTGACCCTCGAATAGTTGTAAACCCTGATTATTTTGAAGAAAACCGTTTGGGTATGTCTGATTTGTTCAGTCTTTGGGAGTCAGTGTTGCCCTTCGGACATCATATTAGATGAGTTCGGGGCAGCGAATGATGCTGAGCCAGCATGCCACTCTTAGAGGGGCACCGGGGCATTTCATCACGCCCGGGGTGAATGTTTTCTCCCATAGCTCGCTCTTGGCATCAGGCATAGGAGGCCAAGAGCAGTGATGCTGTGGGCAAAGCAGACCTGTGACCAGTCTTGACAACTAAATTAAGGAAGTACTTTTGGGGCAGGGGAGTATTTTATGATCAAGAAATAAACCTAAGTAGAAAGATTTGATTTTTTTTTAATTTGCTTTTTTATTTAGTTTTGTCTCTCAAAATGATAGTACAGCTTTCCTGCTATCCCACTCTACTTAGGAAAGGAAAAGGCAGCTGCAATATATTATCAATGATAGATTCTCAGTGACTGTAAAGCACTTTTTAACATAGTAAGTCAATATTGGGAGAGGCTTTACTTGCTTTGTCAAATATGACATGTTCAGAATCACTCTGCTTACTGCACAGCAATTCCAGCCTTCTGGAAGTATCAAACCATGTTTTAGGCTTCATAGCCCCCAAATTGAGCCGGGTGACTTCTGAATTGTGTTACTGCAAAACGTTTCCCATTGAACAACTGAATGTGTCTGTGTTCCATTTTTTTTAATGGAGTTGAGATTCGGTGACTTGAAGTTTGAATGCCACTCATAGACATTTCAGTGTGTAAAGAACCCTCCAAAGTTGTCAGCCATTCACTGTCACCTCTGGAGAGGCTGGTTGGAAAGGAACTCTTCAGTAAAGGGAAAATCCCGCAATTCCGAGTTTCTCTCACTTAACATGTTGCTGAATGCAGCATTACATGCTAAGGAAACTGGAATAATGTCGGTCAGGCTGGATGAACTCCTGGCAAGCCTTGTAACCTGTTTTTAGTTCCAGTCCGTTTAGACGCAGCAGAACACTGGTCAGTGTTTGCCTGTGTACGCAGCTTTGTTAAAGACATTGCTTGTGACTTTCCTTTGTGATTAGATATGATCATTAAGATGGTTTTGGTTTTTAAATATAGGCAGTGGTCACAAAGCTAGACTTCACAGCTGTGTTGTTAGACCAAACTGAAAGTTTATTGATAACATAGTTTATAGGGTGTTTGTTTAACCTTACTTATGAATACCTTACACATTTTGCTGTTCAGTTTTGTTAAGTTGTGTTCTTTAACAGGCATGAATAGGATTCAGGGGGGAGGGAGCTTTCTTTCAGATATGTGAAAAACCAGCAAACCTCTTTGTTGGGAAAGTCCTAGCAGTGCTGTATAAAGAAGTTTGCACAGTCATATATAGGTTTTAGAAAATTCCAGCTTACCTAAAACCTCCTGGAAATGAATTTGCAAAATCATGAGGAACTGAATAGATCTGATTTTTTTTTTCTCACTGATAACTCTAGAACAGTTAATTCATTTGTGATTATTTAGGTAGAAGAACAGGAACTTTAAAAAATTTTTTTTCCTTTCACTGAGATTTGAGGTACTGTGAGTTTTTTACTTGGTATGTTATTCCAAACATGACTTAACAGTTAAGATGCAGTGCCTGGATGTAGGTCTAGTTGTTCTTGAAGCTTTCATTTGGGGCTAAAGCTAAAAAAAAAAAAAAAGAGTTTTTATGTGACTTAAAAGGGCAAATACTCAATGTTATAGAGTCACATATTTTGATCCTTCATACCAAGCATCCCTCTGGAGGTCTCTGCAGCTGCCACCAACTACTTGGGGAACAAAAGAAATGATCTCTGTGTATTTAGCCAGCCTCCTACTAGAAAGACAGGAGTCTACCTTGAGAAGTCTCCCTATCCTCTTGCGGTGCCTGTTGGCACAAAGCAAGTGGTTTCAGCCAAAGGGAAGAGAAAGGCGATCCTTAGTTTGCAAAACCCACCTAACCTTTGCTAAGCATGACCCTCATTGCTTTCTCTTTAATGGTAGTGAAGCTGGATGTCAAAATGGTGCCAACCAGGATTTTGTTTGCTCTCTTCTAGATATGGGTTTGTGGAGTTTGATGATCTGCGTGATGCAGATGATGCTGTTTATGAACTAAATGGCAAAGACCTTTGTGGTGAGCGAGTAATTGTTGAGCATGCCCGCGGCCCACGTCGAGATGGCAGTTACGGTTCTGGACGCAGTAAGCATTTAAAAGGGCATTTGTATCAATGCCATACATGCCTTTGTTGTTAAATGTTAATTTTTTAAGTAATTAATTAATTAATGTTACACTGAAATGTATTGCTATTTAAGCTATTTGTTTTATAAATTATGTATCTTTTTAAATGTAAAATTGCAAATAAACATCTTTGATACTGTTTAATTTTAATTAATGACATAAAGTTCTTGTTTTAATACTTTATAAATATGTTTAATGATGTGTGTTTGTGTTGTTTTTTTTCTCTGTAATGCAATTGTTTAACATAGATTTAACAAAGACCTCAATGTTTTAATTAAAAGAATCCTTTGAGGCTAAGATGACTGCCTGTTCCATTTGCTGACCTTGGGTTACCTTTCCATGCGTGGCTCTTTGAACCATTGTGGCCCTTGGCTGACCAAAACAGGAAGCCATGTGACGACCGCAACCTTTCCCCATTAGACCTGGGTGGTGAGGATCCCAAGGGTTAGACACAGATGAGATTAAACTGAAATAGGTGCCTGAAAATCTTTTTTTCGTATAAAATATTCACAAAAACTTTAATCACTGTGAGTAACACCAGTAACTGATGTAGTAATTTGGTTACTTATTTCTAAATTGTTAAATTGTTAATAGTTTTAATTTATGCATGTTAATTTTAAATATAATATTAATGAATATATATACTTACCATTTTGTAAATTAAATTAAATTTCATGTTTAGTTGATTGCTTTTTTTAAAAAATCTAGTTTAGAATTAAGGGGTGGGGATTGAACTAAAATATCTGTGCTGTGGGGGTGGGGTAAGTGGTACACTTAAGGGGAATATGTGCTGTGTCACTTTTTCCTTTTCCTCCACTGAAGTAATGTTATCTGTTTGAACCTTCCAAAGGTGGATATGGTTATAGAAGAAGTGGCCGCGATAAATATGGCCCTCCCACCCGTACAGAATACAGACTTATTGTGGAGAATTTGTCAAGTCGGTGCAGCTGGCAAGACCTAAAGGTTTGGGCCTCATTAACCTTCTGGGATAAGGTTGGGGAGGAGTTACGCTTGGGAAAGAGATAATTTTATGCCAGCCCACGCGAACACAGAAGGTAATGGTATTACATGTTTGAGGCTTGGAAATTCTGTAAAGGTTCTAGGGGCTCCTGGCGGGCTCAGTCAGAACATGTGACTCTTGATCTCGAGGTTGTAGGTTCAAGCCCCATGTTGGGTGTAGAGATTGCTTAAAAATAAAATCTTCTTGAAAAGTAAAAATAAAAATTTTAAAAGCTTCCATAGGAGTACAAAAGACATCAGAATCTCACTATTACTGTACATTTGGGGCCCATCACTCTAAAGACAACCTATGTTAAATTTTCCACTGTGTAGAGGGTGTTGTAGAGAGAGATGCCCTTGTAGTTTCTCACCAACAAAAGGAAAAGTTGTAACCCCCAGTGTTTCCTGCTGACATTAGCTGTAATATGTACGTTTGTGTCCGTTTCCATTGTAGCTCCTCATCGCTGAAAATGACTGTCTGACTCATGTTCTTTCATAAGGTTTTGTTGTTGTTGTTGTTGTTGTTGTTCCATGGAATATTCATCCTGAAAGAGTTTTAAGGTCAAAGATTAAGGTCCAGTTGCTGTGTTGACCATCCAGTGCACTGATCCCAGCTTATTCTTTGACAACTGTTTTTAAGCTCAGTAGGGAAGAAAGGCTTGAGCAGTGTCTTAACCTGGATGGTAGAAGGATAGAAGAAAAGGATAGTCACACTTTCCACTCTCACTTCTCCAGTCCATCATTAAACAAGTCCTCTCTAGCATAACGAGTGAATATATTTAGGTTCAGCAAAAAGTAGTTAGGGATCTTATATTCATGTGGTTTTAACTCATCGATGAAAAGCAATTTTACATCCTTTTCCCCCCTTTTTAAATTTGCTCCCAACAGTCTTCAAATAACAAATATGAGATCCAGAAAAGGTTCACACATTTGTCTTAGCACAAGAGGCAGGAGTAGGACCTGAGCTGGCGATTCTTCCAGCATTCGGTGCTGCTGTCAGCAGTAGAGGAGGCCCTCCTGGAGTGTCTGCCAGCAGGCCTGTGCTCACTGCAGCAATGGCTCCAGCGTTCTGAGAGTTAAGGGTTAAATGTTTTGGGTAGAAACTGGGAAAGGCT
This sequence comes from Mirounga angustirostris, assembly GCF_029215605.1. Lineage (NCBI taxonomy): Eukaryota > Metazoa > Chordata > Mammalia > Carnivora > Phocidae > Mirounga > Mirounga angustirostris. The sequence goes on from NW_026991712.1 coordinate 168,395,905, forward strand.
TTCAGACTTTTTGTTAAAATGAAGTTTAGCCAATGTCTTCAGTTGATTTTATACTTCTGTACCTTTGGTAGTTTCACTCTCTGGAAAGGAGAGTAATAGAGCAGATTTCCTTGTAAGTCAAAGCAGACTTAAGAACAGGGTTCTGGAGCCCACGTCTCTCCGTGAATCCCAGCTTTGCCACCTATCAGTTATTTTACTTTACCTAGTTACTTTCCTCTTGTGCCTCATATTTTTCAACTATAAAAATGGGATTAATACTCATTTGTACTCAGAGTTATTGTGAGAATTGAATGCAATTCAGTGTAAAAAGCCCAGGAACAGTTCCTGGCACAATAAATGCTAGCTGTTAATCGAGGAAATGCAGAAGTAAATTTAAAGGCTATTGTTTATTTTTAAAATGTATAAATATGTAACACCCAATGATGTTGGTGTTGAGATGAAATTTATATAGTAGTCTACACCTCCAGGGGCATTGAGAATTGGTAGTTTGACCCCATCAGGTGGAGTAGGTAATATTAATTCAGATTCTGAAGTCTGTATATTCTACTTTCCTGTTCTGCAAAATGGGGGAAATAATTGTATCTATCTCATGTTAGGACTTTAATTAAATCATGCCTGTCCATACAATAAACCTTTAATAGTTAGCTGCTGTAATTTGTAATTTGGAAGTGTGTAAGTATAAAACAAAAGTAGTGACATTCTTCAAGCCCTTTTACTAGAGTTATCATACATCTCAACCTATCCAAGACAGTCCCAGTCTTGGCATAACTTAATAGCATCTTCATTCAGTCTCAGAGGTGTCCAAATTTGGGTGATAAATTATATGGACGCGCTGTTTTTTACCCAGAACTCCCACTCCCGCAGATAATTCAGTTGAAGGAATTTTCGGCAAAGATGTTCCCTTGCTGGATTATGAATAATAGCGAGAGACTTTATATAACCTGAAATTCCCAACAATTGGGAAATCCCCAGAAATAGTACTGGGCACACTAATTGTGAAGATTGTATGTTAAGACATGTAAACATTTTATGATGTAATGAGCAAAGAAGGTGTTGAATGGCATGTGTTCGGAGGAAAGTAGTAACAAAAATAAACTGCTGTTGAGTTTATGCATTCCACAAATGTTTATTAAGTATATACTACATACAAAGAAATATGGGGAAATTAGCTATAAAGCCTTAAGTTTTAAATTTATCTAAATGTCATGGTCTTTTCAAATACTAAACTGATCTCTCATCTGTACATCACTTTTTTTTTTTTTAGGATTTATTTTAGAGAGAGCAGGGGGAGGGGCACAGGGAAGGGGGGAGAGAGAATCTCAAGCAGCCTCCCCACTGAGTGTGGAGCCTGACGTGAGGCTTGATCTCATGACCCTGACATCATGACCTGAGCCAAAATCAAGAGTCAGATGCTTAACTGACTGAGGTACCCAGGCACCCCTTTATTTTTTTAAGTTTTTGTTTCTTTATTATTAATCTCTACACCCCACGTGGGGCTCAAACTCACGACCCCAACCAAGGTCAAGAGCCAGTGCTCTTCCAACGGAGCCAGCCAGGCGCCCCTTGTACATCACTTTAGTATTATCCAGCACATTAGTTGTATTCTCCCACTTGATTATATTAACTCCCCAAAGAGAATGAGTAGTGAAGGGATGTGGGTTGTCATTGAACCTCTGAAGCCAGAACTTGACAGTACTGTTTTGTTGCTTTTCTGTCTTTGTTTTGAAGAAATGATATAACAGTAATTTCATTTTTTTTGTTTAAGTTTTATTTATTTAAGTAATCTCTACACCCAGCGTGGGGCTCAAACTCATGACCCTGAGATCAAGAGTCACATGTTCTTCAGCCTGAGCCAGCCAGGCGCCCCTACCAGCAATTTTAAGTAAAACTGAGGTGCTGATCTCGTAATCCCTTTATGGATTTTTTTATACGACCCTAGATAGTTGTTAATATTTATACATGTTTTTAAACAAGGATTTATAATGAAATGTAAAAGACCTAACTTTTACATTTACTCATATGGTAATATGAACATCTAATGCTGCTTATAAACAAAAAACTTCCCACTATAAAATTTAGAAAATGAGAGTTAAAAATGTTCATATTCACACATAACTATTTAAAGGAATAAATATTTGTTGTCTCTACCACTCACCTGATGCTTTAAAGAACTTTAGTAAATGGTTGGTATGTAGATGGAAATATTTTAAAGAGTGAACTTCATTCTGAAGAAAACCAGTTTTTCTTCCCAAAGGAAAGGGAAAACTTTCGTTATGATAATTGCATTAGACATTTTAGCAAAATGTATCATAACCTATTGAGTGATTTTTCTTTTCTCTTTTTCTTTTCTCTCTTTTTTTTTTTAAGGATTACATGCGTCAGGCAGGAGAAGTGACCTATGCAGATGCTCACAAGGGACGCAAAAATGAAGGGGTGATTGAATTTGTGTCTTATTCTGATATGAAAAGAGCTTTGGAAAAGTTAGATGGAACTGAAGTCAATGGCAGAAAAATCAGATTAGTTGAAGACAAGCCGGGTTCTCGACGACGCCGGTCCTATTCCAGGAGCCGGAGCCACTCAAGGTACCGCTGATGTCTGCATGTCAGTGCTTGCTGTCGGTCCGTTAATGAGTACATAGATGGGTAATCCATTTCCATTCTTCTCTTGAATTCTTAGTACATGGTTCTGTCTGGTTCGGTAACTCCGAACTTTGAACTGAACATTTATTTGTAAAACTCTTGAACTCTTACATCATGAGTACAAATCGAACTTCTTTCTCTGAGGCAGATACCAGTGACCTGTTTTCATATTTTTTCTTTGGTACCCCAGATCATACCCTTATTGGGGACAAACATGGCGAGTAGTCCCTTGGTTTACTTTCCCAAACACCACCTACTCAAGAGTGGAGACTTTCTTATTCAGCAACTGCTCTGCACTAGGCCAGGCACTTGTGAACAAGACAAATACGGTCCGTGCCCTCATGACACTCAGCCTAGTGGAGAAAACAGGCATTGAGCAAATAATGACCATTGTAATAGGTGTGTGGCAAAGGACATGTACACAGCACTAGTTCGGAGAACTGACAGGGGCTTCTCTAAGGACGTGTCATAGACGCTGAGCTCTAAAGGAGAAGCTGGAGATGGCGGGCGGAGAGAGGATTAGTGCCCTTCTCCTTCTCGCAGAGGGCAGCAGGACGAGAGCGGCTTGAGATGATGCAGAGAAGGGCCAGATCCTGCGAGCCACGGGCCAGGGTAAGGATTTAAGAGCAGTGGGAAGTCACTAGAGACTTCTAAGCTTTCCAGGTTTGGCGTTGTTTTTTAATTTTTTTCTTAAGAAAAAATTTCAAATACATAAAGCATTAGAGAAAATAGTTTCGTGAGCCCTGAATTCCCTTAGGCCTGCCCCCCATCCTGCTGTATCACTTGTTATTTTGCCAGTCTTGCCTCCCCACCACTCCCACTGCCTCATTTTAAGGCAAGTCTGGGCATCCTGTCATTCTGTCTGTAACTCTTTCAGTGTGTACATCTAAAATCTAAAATCATGATGCCGTATTACAGCTAGCAAATTTGTATTCGGATTTCCCCAGTTGTCTCAAATATGTATTTTTGCAGTTGGTTTGTTCATATTAGGATCCCAACTAGGTCTGCACATTGCCATTAGATGGCATGTCTCTTAATTCTTTTTTTAGTCACTGGTATGTCCTCCTTTGTCCTTTTTTTATTCTCCATGCATTTAATCTTCACAGTTGCCTGCTTTGAAGATTTTCTCCTAGTGGAGGTTTTTCGGATTGCATCTTGTGATATTTATCATGTTTCTTTATCCTACCTCCCGTATTTCCTGTAAACTCATAGTTAGATCTTGAGGCGTTTAGAGTAAGGCCAGTATTTTAGCAGGTGTACTTCATAAGTAGTACTTTATACTTCCTGTTGCATCACTCGTGTGGTGTCTGGATGTCCCACTGCGAATGATGGGGGAGAGCGCATCAGCGTGTCTGGGGCTGTGAGCCTGAGCCGTGCCTCCTGGAGTTCCGCAGTAGTCCGCCTGGCAGTCTTAGCGTCTGTTGATCCTCCCTCCCTGGAGCCATTCGGTCACTGTTGCCAGGTGATGACTTTCTAACTTCCTCATTCTTTTTGCGTTTAAAGGCTGTAATTCTATCAATGATGATTTCCACTCTTTTGTTGCTCTCAAATACAATTTTTATAGGAAGTGTAAAATAAAAGTTTGACACCTTTATTTACCAAATTTTAGAATTTTAAATGTGACCTAGGGTTCCCCAAAGGTAAGGATGAGGGTGGTGGTTTAAGAGTAATATTTTGAATGAATTCTCAGACGTTGATGTGTATTTAATGTTTCATCCACTGCAGCAAATTTTTTATGCTCAGATTGTTGTCTTTGGTCATTGGGAGCCCTTAAAGTTGGCTCCTGTGTCTTCAGTATCTTGGTTTTGTTTGGTTTTCAGATGAATATGCTTCACTATGTATTTTCTCAAGCTTTTTATTGCGATCATTTTCAAACATCGGATTTGAAAGAATAGTTCATGAACACCCGTGTCCCCTCCTTCTGGCTTCAGTTGTTAGGATTTTGCCATCTTCTGTCTTCCTCTTTCTTTGTATGTGTGTATATTTGTGCATGTACCCTATACATTTACTTTGCTGTAGCATTTTAAGGGAAGTTGAAGACCTGATGCTTCACCCCTAAATACTTCAGCATGTGTCTCCATGAATGAGGATGACCACATTTACATTTTCTTACCTAAGAACCTCAACAGCGATTCCATAAAGTCCTCTTCTCTCCAGGCCATTTTCAGATTTCTCCAGTGGTTCCACAGAGGTCTTCATTTTTTTCCTGACCGAACCCAGTCTAGTCTTGCACTGTAAGAGGTGGTGTTAGGTCTCTTTGGTCTGAAGCAGTCCCCTCTTCCTCCTCCCACCCCCCAACGACATTGACTTTTCTTTTTCTTTCTTTCTTTTTTTTTTAGTAGTATCCCACATTCTGAATTTTCTGTTTCCTCTTGGCATCAGTGAACTTGTACTTTATCCCCTGCTTCCCCTAAACTGGAAGTTAGGTTTAGAGAGGTGTGATGGAGATACAGGTTAAATGTATTTGGCAAAAGTCCTTTCGTAGATGGTGGTACTCGGCAGTCTTTGAACGTTTCCCTCTTTCTGCCCTGATGAGATGTTCTAGGCCCATCTTGTGCATTCCCTGCCCTGATCTTGGAATCCGTTGTTTCCCCAGGAGTCCTGGTTACTGTGGTAGGAAGTAAGCAGAGTTCACAGTCTTGGCCTTTTAAAGATTTTTTTTTTTTAAGAGTTTGGGTGTGTTTTTTTTTTTAAACGGCTGTCTGGTCACAGTGAGTCAGTCGGTAGGCAAAGGGCAGAAGTGTCCAGAAGAAGGCTAGGCTAGTAAGGAGGCTGTTGAGGGGCCCAGACAGATGCTGGTGGCTTGGGCAGGGGCAGGGCAGAATCATTAGTATAGAAGAGGACGAGGGGGAGAGGAGAGAGTCCGGGCTGGCTCTGGTTTCTGGGATGAGGAACCAGGTAAATAACAGTGGCATCGGCGGAAAGAAGGAAGGAGCCCAGCCAGAAGAGTGGGTGCCAGGGAAAGCGGTTCAGGATTGGAGGTGCTGAGTTTCAGGGAAGCCATGCAGGTGGGACGTTTGTGGGTACTGGACCCTTGGATCTGGAACAGTGGGAAGGGTTCTCTTTCACCCTCGAGCCTGGACACAGCCCGTGCCAGACCTATTTTTCGATAAAAAATGCCTTACCGTTCAGCCAGCCTTTTGTCCGCAGGCGTTAGAGAATGCTCTCTCCCCCCCAGGTCTCGTTCTCGAAGCAGACATTCTCGTAAGAGCAGGAGCCGGAGCGGCAGCAGCAAGAGCAGCCACTCGAAGAGCAGATCGCGGTCCAGGTGGGCCTTCCCGGGTGTGAGCAGGGGCGGCCCAGGGCTCTGGGCCGCGCGCGTGTCCCCGTCTTCCCTCCCCCAGGCCCGCCGGCCGGGGCCGCAGTCAGGCTGCGGAGGGCGGTCCTGTGCCGGGGCCGCCCCCCTGCCCCCCTTCCCTCGCGTCGGCTGTCCTGGCGGGCGACCCCGTGCGACACCCCGACACCTGTGTCTCCTCAGGTCAGGCTCCCGTTCCCGCAGCCAGAGCCGCAGCCGCAGCCAGAGCCGCGGGCGCAGCCGGAAGGAGAAGAGCCGGAGCCCCAGCAAGGGTGACAAGAGCCGCAGCCGCAGCCGCAGCGCCGACAAGCGCCGCAGCAAGAGTGACGACCAGGCCGGGGACAAGATCCAGAACAGCGACAGCGCCGGGAAGCCCAAGAGCCGGAGCCCCAGTCGGCACAAGAGCCAGAGCCGGAGCCGGAGCCGGAGTCAGGAGAGGCGCGCGGAGGAGAAGCGGGCGAGCGGGAGCAGGAGCAGGAGCGAGGAGAAGAGCCGCAGCCAGGAGGAGGGGCCGCGCCGCAGCCGCAGCCGCAGCCGCAGTCAGGACAAGCGGAAGGGAAGGAAGAGGAGCCGGGAGGGCAGCCGCAGCCGCAGCCGCAGCCGCAGCCGCAGCCGCAGCAAGAGCGAGAGGAGCAGAAAGCGCAGCGGCAAGCGTGACAGCAAGTCCAGCGGCGGCAGCAAGAAGAAGAAGAAGGAGGACGCCGAGCGCTCGCAGTCCCGGTCGCGGTCCCGCTCAGCGTCCAAGGAGCGGGAGCACGCCAAGGCCGAGGCCGGCCAGAGGGAGGGCCGAGGGGAGAGTGCGGATGCCGGCACCCACCAGGAGACCCGGTCCAGGTCGAGGTCCAATTCCAAGTCCAAACCCAACCCTCCGTCAGAGTCGCGCTCCAGATCAAAGTCCGCTTCAAAAACCCGCTCTCGGTCCAAGTCCAGATCCAGGTCTGCATCCAGATCGCCGTCTCGGTCTAGATCCAGGTCCCACTCGCGGTCCTAACTGGCTACGAGCACAGCTGGAACTCCCCGAGACGTCTTTTGTACATGTTTGGTAGCCGTAGCACAAGTGATCCAAGTAGAACATATGTCACTGCTGTACATTTTTAACTCCCCTAATGGTGTGTCTACAATTGTTCAATCTAAGTGCTTCCTCTCCGTAAAGCCTCCTGGCTCCAGGCCTTCCTGCTCGACTGAAAACAATCTTCTCTTTGAAAACCCCCTTTACTCATGGCCCACAGTAGAATATCCAAACTGCCGCGGCCCTCAGCCTGGCCTTTCCTGCAGGGAGCTCAGTACCTGGACGGCTTTCAGGCTGGAATGCTGACATAGGTAGGTACGGTGAGTTCAGCCATTTTTGCCCTCGAATTGATGCCCTTTGATGTTTGCCATTTAGTGAAAGTGCGAAGTCTTAAGTTTCCTACCACTTTGGTTTCATACTTTTGGACTTAACAAAGTTGTGAATAGCACAGTCGAGGAAAATTGATACCTGCAGTAACCCATAGGAAATAAACTGTAGAGTTCCATATTCTGGTATTGTGATTATATTGTTTTATATTAAAAAAGAAAAGAAAAGAATTTTTTTTAATTTTATTTTTCCCCGTCTTGCAAAGTATAGTGACCCCTGTTTCCATTAAATTTGAATAAAGACTATTTTTGCTTGACAAAATTTCACGGTGTTTGAATCCAAGTTGCATCTCCTGACCTATCTTGGTATTCCTTTTCTTAGCATAAAAAGCTCAGAGTGTCATGTTCCTGGATGTCACCGGTGAGTGGGTAGGGTGCCAGCCTTTATTCCTAAAGGATTTTTCTCACCCAACAGAATAAAGGCAGATTTCTTAGGAATTTACAGTCCTTCCTCTCAAGAAGCTTACCGGCCAAGCTGAGGAGAGAGAAATGGATCAGTTCGGGAACTCAGAGCATCACCAGATGAGTTCTTCTCGAACAGAGAACTTTTTCCTCTGGGCTGTTGCATTTCTTGCCATGAAGCCGAAGTAGCAAACCTCATCACCTTAGGATTTGGACTAACCAAAAGCCAGGAAGAAAAACGATGTTGGATTACCTCTGTTCACTCCTGGCCTGGCTCTAAAGAAAGGACCAGAGGTACGGTGGTTCCAGTCTGGTGTCCACCCCTGAGGGAGGGTTGAGAAGCATCAAGAGCAGGGGGGAAGCTGGAGGGCCTTCGTCACATGCTGTGGCAAGCTTGGGAGGAGAGAAAGTCACTTCACGGACTGCTGCCTAGGAATGTGCTGGGGGCTGTTCCTTGGTTTAAAATAATGTTCTCTCACCTTCTGTAGACCATACCTCGTATGGGAAGACAAAATCAGTATTTCTTGCCCCTCCTGGGGTTCGTGGTCTGGTTGCAAATGATAAACATCACTAGGGTAAAAAGTGGGCATTCAGAGGAGGGAGTTGTAACTTCCTCTGGGTTCAGGGACCTCCTGAGGAGACCGTACTTAGGCTGAACCTCCAGAGATGTGGATGTGGAAGGCATTCCTTAAAAAAAAAAAAAAAAAAAAAAATCTGTGTACAGAGCCATGGAGTTGGGAAAGCGTGGGGGAAGATGCCCAGGGGGCGTAGAGTGTGATAACAGGGAGTGAGAAGCAAGTTTAGCAGATGGATTGGGTCACAGTGCTTTGAATGCCAGGAGGAGGAATCTGGCATTGGTCCTGTAAGCACTGGGAACATGGGAAATATTTAAACAGGAGGCTAAGGTTTGTAGAGCTAGGTGCCACCAGGTTGATCTGACGGCAGACCGGATGCACCAAAGGCAGCAGTCCGGGGAATGTAGTACACTTGACCCTCTTAACAATACGGGTTTGAACTGTGCAGGTCCGTGGATTCCTGTTTTCTGATATAGTACTGTAAGTTTTTTTCCTTACGGTTTTCTTGACATTTTTTTCTCTAGGCTGCTGTATCGTAAGAACACAGTATACAGTCTCTATGTAGAGAGCATACACGGTATGTGTTCAGTGACTTCCAGTCAACAGTAGGCTATTAATAGTTAAGTTTGGAGGGGGTCAGGTTACATGCAGATTTTTGACCGGAAGGGGGACAGCGCCCCTAATCCCTGTGTTAAGAGGCACCTGGAATTGCAGGGGATGTGGGGCCTGAGCAAAGGCAGTGACAGGAGGGAACAGAAGCGGGTTCAGTAGGTGGCCTGGGGAAAGGAGCCGTCAGAGGGATCCAAGGTGTTCCTGAAGCCTGAGGAATGGCGAAGACGAAGGTGAGTTCAGTTTTGGAAACGTGGAATTTCAGGGACTGGAACCTCGCTTAGACTCCCTGGAGCCTTCCCTCCCCCCCCCCCCCCCCCCCCCCCATCGTGACAAGGTGATGGCTCCAACCAGTAGAATTCCCACTGCCTCAGATCTCATGTTGGTCTCCAGGAGGTGATGGGAATCCAACATTCCCGAATTTTACAAGGATGGGGACATTTCTTTGGGCATATTTTTTTTTCCTTTCACAAGTTTAAAATTTTTAAAAATTCAACTTCATTTTACTAACAGCAGCTCTTTCCAAATTCCCTTCCAAGCTTTTTCCTGTTCATCCATATTCTAAACATAGTTCCGTCATGTTTGTATAATTTAACTTTTGTCATTTAACTACATGAGCATTAGGAAGTTCTCACTGAAATGCTGAAGGCACGTAAGCTCTAACCAAATGAATTTATTAGCACATGCAAAGAGTATAAAGAACAGAAATTCCATTTGTACATAGAAGGGACTGGCAGTCATTTTTCCCCAGCAGTTTTAAATTCACTTATGTTAGATTCTGATCAAAAAGTTAAAGATCAAGAGAAAGATGGAAACTCATCTGTTGGAGTTCCAAGCACGCACCAGAGACCAGTACTGTCCCATCCATTCTCCATCCTGTTCTCACACCACCCTGGGATCAGTATTGTTAGGTTCAGTTGCAGGTGAAGAGACTGCGGCACGCTGTTCACCCATCCCCAATAATGTTAGGTACCTGTTTGAGTGTATGCCTTTTGTATGCCGAGCACTGGTCTGAGGCGCTGGGAATAGTGTATGAGAAGATGGAGGAGGCCCCTCTTCTCATGGAGCAATATCTGTTGCTTATGGACACTGGGATCAGAGGGCTTGTCATGATGGTATCAGTACTGAGTGCCCACTGTGGGCCAGAGAACCACTGCAAGGCACTCTCTTGGCAGCCCTTAGAAAAGGTGAAATGCAGTGCTTGTTCTAGGCTGTACTGTTTCTTCCAGATAACTGGGCCAGAAGACCGCAATAACGCTTGAAGGTAAAGTTGGGTACTGCCTGCACCTCCCTGCCCCCCATGGCCCAAGGGAAGAAAGACCTTGGGAAGCTGAAGAGGAAGGCTTGATTCATTTGCTTACCTGTGTCTACTATGAGCTAGGTGCTTTTATGTACATCAGTACCTGGTCCCTTTTTAAAAGGCAAAAACAAAAGCTGGGAGAGGTGAAGTGATTTTCTTAATGTAACACAACTAGTGACAAAGCTAGATAAAATTTTACAAGGCAGTAGAAAGAGAAATTTAAAAATTAATGACTTGATATAATTACAGGAAGATACTTAAAGTCACAACAGCTAGGATTTGAACCCCTGTTCAAGTCACACACGGTTTCTACAAGACAATCTGTTTTCCTAGAACCGTTTCTAAATTGCTGCAGGACAATGCCACTGACCCACTGCTGTGAATACATTGTAATTGCTCCATCATTTGATCAAGACTCAAAGTCTTGCCTGGGGGTGCCCATTTGTCCAAGACCAGGTCATCATCCCACATTCTACATGCCAAGGAGTGAAGAGAAGGAGGGTCGCACATTTTAGCTTCTACAGTGGGAAATGCGCATTGATGTCCACAAAAAAATGCACTCAATAGGGAATTTCCCCAAAGTAGGAGGCAGCCAAAGAAATCAAACTCCTCTGTCACCTCTTTGGATGCTCAAAATCCACACATTCCCTTTTCCATACTTTACCTCCTGTTGCCCGTCCCCACCCAAGAAAAGAGTGGAAGACAAAAATGAGAACAAAAAGGGTGAGGAATAGAAAGCAGTAATAAATGCGGTAGATAATAAACTATCAATAATTCATCACAGGCGAATTCTAGCAAACTTTTTTTTTTTTTTTAAGATTTTATTTATTCATGAGAGAGAGAGAGGCAGAGGGAGAAGCAGGCTCCCAAGGAGCAGAGAGCCCGATGCGGGACTCGATCCCAGGATCCTGGGATCATGACCTGAGCTGAAGGCAGACGCTTAACCATCTGAGCCACCCAGGCGCCCCCCCCCCTTTTTTTTTTAAGATTTTATTTGAGAAAGGGAGCCAGAAAGTACACGTGGCGGGAGGGCAGCAGAAGGAGAAGCAGGCTCCCCACTGAGCAGGGAGCCCAATGTGGGGCTTGATCCCAGGACAATGGGATCATGACCTGAGCTGAAGGCAGACACTTTGACTTGAGCAACCTAGGCACCCCGGATCCTACCAAACATTTAAAGAAGAGTTAATACCTATTTTTCTCAACCTGGATATTCCAAAAACCGCAAGAGGAAAGAAAGCTTCCAAATTCATTTTTTCAAGGCCAGTATCACCCTGATACCAAAACCAGATAAACACCAAAAGGAACTACAGACCAGTATCTCATGAATATTGATGCAAAAGTCCTCAACAAAATACTAGCGAACAGAACCCAACAATACATTAAGAAAAAAAATCATACCACCATCGAGTGGGATTTATTCCCAGGATGCAACTGGTTTGATATTTGCAAATCATTTGTGATTGTTTATCAGTAAGAGAAAGGATAAAAACCATACGATGACTTCGATAGATGCAGAAAAAACATCTGACAAAGTACAACATCCATTCACGGTTTTAAAAAACCCTCTGCTTGGGCGCCTGGGTGGCTCAGTCGGTTGAGCGACTGCCTTCGGCTCAGGTAATGATCCCAGGGTCCTGGGATCGAGTCCCACATCGGGCTCCCTGCTCTGCAGGGAGCCTGCTTCTCCCTCTCCCACTCCCCCTGCTTGTGTTCCCTCTCTCGCTGTGCCTCTCTGTCAAAAAAATAAAATCTTTAAAAAATAATAAAATAAAATAAATAAAAAAACCCTCTGCAAAGTAGGTCTAGAGGAAACACCTCTACGTAATAAAGGCCTTATATGAAAAACCCACAACCAAAACAAAAAAATACCCCTTGACCAACAACATACTCAAATGTAGAAAAGCAGGGCTTTTTCCCCAAGGTAAGGAACAAGACAAGAATGTCCACTCTCATTACTTTTATTCAACATAGTATTATTGGAAGTCCTAGCCACAGCAATTAGACAACAAAGAAATAAAAGGCATCCAAATTGGTAAGGAAATAGCAAAACTCACTACTTATAGATGACATGATACTATATACAGAAGACCCTAAAGACCACCAAAAAACTTCAAGAACTGATAAATGAATTTAGTAAAGTCACAGGATAAAAAATAGATGTACAGAAATCTGTCACATTCTTAGACACTAATAAGCAACAAAGTGAAATTAAGAAAACAATCCCATTTACAGTTGCACCAAAAACAAAATATCTAGGAATAAACCAAAGAGGCGAAAGACTTGTACTCTGAAAACTATAAAACACTGATGAAAGAAACTGAAGATAATGGCAAAGAAATGGAAAAACCTTCCATGCACATGGGTCAGAAGAACAAATAATGTTAAGGTGCCTACTATACCTGAGGCAATCTATAGATTTAATGCAATTCCTTTCAGAATAACCAACAGCATTTTTCACAGAACTAGACCAAACCATCTTAAAATTTGTATGGAACCACAAAAGACCTTAATAGTCAAAGCAATCTTGAAAATGAAAAACAAAACTGGAGGTATCACAATTCCAGATTTCGAGTTATATAACAAAGCAGTAGTGAGTAAAACAGTATGGTGCTGGCCTAAAAAGAAACCCATTGATCACTGAAAATGAATGGAAAGCCCAGAAAGAAACCCACAATTGTATGGTCAATTAATTTTCAACAAAAGAGAAATTATTACAATGGGAAAAAGACAGTCTTTTCAACAAATGATGTTGGGAGAACTGGACAGCCACATGTAAAAGAGTGAAACTGAACCACTGTTTCACTGTACACGAAAATACACTCAAAATGGATTAAAGACCTAAATGTGAGACCTGAAACCATAAAAATTCTAAAAGAGAGCACAGGCAGTAATTTCTCTGACATCAGCCATATTTTCTAGATGTCTCCTGAGGCAAGCAAAATAAACTACTGGGACTACATAGAAAATAAAAAGTTTCTGTACAGCGAAGGAAATGATCAACAAAAGGCAACCTACTGAATTCAAGAAGATATTTGCAGATGACATAAAGGGTTAGTATTCAAATATATAAGAACTGCTCCAACTCAGTACCCCCCAAACCCCAAATAATCCAATTTAAAAGTGGGTAGAAGACATGAAAAGATGCTCATCATCAGGGAAATGCAAATCAAAACTACATGAGATACCATCTTGCACCTGTCAGAAGAGCTAAAATCAAAAACACAAGAAACAAGTGTTGGCGAGGATATGGAGAAAAAGGAACCCTTGTGCACTGTTGATGGGGATGCAAACTGATGCGGCCTCTCTGGAAAACAGTATGGAGGTTCCTCAAAAAAATAAAAATAGACCTACCCTATGATCCAGTAATTGCACTACTGGATATTTATCTAAAAAATACAAAAACACTTAATTCAAAGGGATACATGCACCCCTATGTTTATTGCAGCATTATTTACAATAGCCAAATTATGGCAGCAGCCCAAATATCCATCTATAGATGAATGGATAAAGATGTGGTGTGTGTATACACACACATGCGTGCGCGCGCGCACAGGAATATTTTTCAGCAATAAAAGAGTGAAATCTTGCCATTTGCAACAACATGGATAGAGCTAGAGAGTATAATGCTAAGCAAAATAAATCAGAGAAATATATGATCTCACTCATAGGTGGAATTTAAGAAACAAAGGAAAAAAACAAAGATAAATAAACAGAGTCTTAACTATAAAGAACTGATGTTTACCAGAGGGGTTAGAATGGGGGAAATACTGGAAGGGATTAAAGAGTACACTTTTCATGATGAAAAATAAAATGATTTTTAAAAAAACAACCTCCCCACAATGAAAAAATAATCACTTTAAATATCAGTGATTAAATAAAAAACATGGACTGTTCCAGTGTATTAAAAAACAAGACCCAACTATATTGTTGTACACAAGAAACCCATTTTAAATATAGAGAAACATTAAAAGGATAAGTGTACCTGGGTGGCTCAGTCAGTTAAACAGCTGATTCTTGATTTCAGCTCAGGTCATGGTCTTGGGGTCCTGAGATCAAAACCTTCATTGGACTCTGTGCTTGGTGGGGAGTCTCCTTCTCTTTCTCTCCCTTTGCCCCTCCCCCTGCTCACGTGCTTGCTCTCTCCCTAAAATAAACCTTAAAAAAAAAAAAGTAAAAGAATAGAGAAAGATACGTCACAGTAACATAAATCAAAAGAAAGCTTGAGTAGCTATATTAATTTCAGACAAAGCAGACTTCAGAGCAAGGAAAATTATCAGGTAAAGAGGGACATTACATAATGACAAAGAGGTCACTTTTCTGAGAAGATGTAAAAGTATCAAAATACATGGGGTAAAAACTCCTAGAACTGCAAGGAGAAAAAGACAAATCCACCATCACAGTTGAAGACTTCAACATCCCTCTCAGTAGGTGACAGATCAGCAGGCAGCAAATCAGTAGGGACACAGTTGAACTGAACAGTGTCATCAATGAACTAAATCTAATTGACATTTATAAAATATTTCATCTAACAATAGAATACACATTCTTCTCAAGCCTACATGGAACATTCACCAAAATAGATCACACTCTGGGCCATAAAACAAACCTTAAACAAATTTAAAAGAAGGAAATCATGTTAAGTATGCTCCCAGACCACAATGAAACTAAACTAGAAATCAACAACAGAAAGATAGCTGGAAAATCCCACCAAATACTTGGAGATTAAACAACACGCTTCTAAATAACATGAGTCAAAGAAGTCTCGAGAAATATTTTGAAGTAAATGAAAATGCAATTTAAAATTTATAAGATGCACCAAAAGCAGTCCTTATAGGAACATTTATAGCATTAAATGCACCTATTAGAAAAGAAAGGGGTGCCTAGCTGGCTCAGTTGGTGGAGTGTACAACTCTTGATGTCAGTGTTATAGGTTCAAGACCCACATTGGGCGTGAACCCACTGGAAAAAAGAAAAAAATCTAAAATCAGTAATCTAAGCTTCTGCCTTAGGAAACTAGAAAAAGAGCAAAGTAATCCAAAGTAAGCAGAAGACAAGAAATAATGAAAATTAGAGCAGAAATCAATGAATTTGAAAACGGGAAATCAGTAGAAAAAAAAATCAGTGAAATCAAAGAATGATTTTTTTTTAAAGATTTTATTTATTGGACAGAGAGAGTGCAAGCACAAGCAGGGGGAGTGGGAGAGGGAGAAGCAGGCTCCCTACTGAGTGGGGAGCCCAACGCGGGGCTCGATCCCAGGACCCTAGGATCATGACCTGAGCCAAAGGCAGATGCTTAACTGACTGAGCCACCCAGGCACCCCAGAATGACTTTTTTAAATTAACAAACTTCTAGCCAGGCTAACCAATTAAAAAAGACACAAATTATTAATATCAGAAATGAAAGAGGCCATCACTACTAATCCTGTGGATATTAAAAGGATAATAAAAGAATATTATGAACTCTCTCCCCACAAATCTGATAATCTAGAAAAACACAATCTACCAAAACTGACATAGAAATAATCTGAATAGACCTATATCTATTGAATCAATAATTAATAACCTTCCAAAGCAGAGAGCACCAGGCCCAGATGGTTCACTGGGGGATTCTATCAAACATTTAAGAAAGAAATAATACCAATTCTTAATCTCTTCTAGAAAATAGATGCTGAGGAAATGCTTCCTAACTCATTTTATGAGGCCAGCATTATCTCAATACCAAAACCAGACAAAAACATTACAAGAAAGGAAAACTACAGACCAATATTCATGAAAATAGACACAAAAATCCTCAACAAAATAGTAGCAAATAGAATCCAATGTTGTATTAGAAGAATGATATACCACAACCAGCTATTCCATGTATGCAAGACTAATTCAAAATTCAATTAAAATAATTCATCACATGACAGGCTACAGAAGAAAAATGACATGAGCATACCAATAGGTGCAGAAAAAGCACTTAAGAAATCTAATATTCATGACAAAAAACTCACAGCAAACTAGGAATAGAAGAGAACCTCCTCAACTTGATAAATCTACAAAAGACCTCCAGTTGACATCATGCATAATGGTGAGAAGCTAGATGCTTTCCCCCTAGGATCAGCAATAAGGCAAGGATACCCCCTCTCATCACTCCTAGTTAACATCATACTGAAAGTCCTAAGGAATGCATTAAGACAAGAAAAGGAAATAAAAGATACAGATGAGAAGGAAGAAATAAAACTGTCTTTTTTTTTCCACAAAAGATATGATCATCTTTGTAGAAAATCCTAAAGAATTGACAGAAAAACTCCTGCTACTAAAGCAAGTTGTTTTCAGGGTACAAGATTAATATACAAAAGTCAATTGCAGGGGTGCCCAAGTGGCTAGTTGGTTAAGTGTCTGCCTTTGGCTCAGGTCATGATCTCAGGGTCCTGGGATTGAGCCCCACATCAGGCTCCCTGATCACCAGGGAATCTGCTTCTCCCGCTTCCTCTGTCCCTCATCCTGCTCATGCACTCTCTCTCTCAAAATCTTTTTTTAAAAAATCAAATAAACAGGGGCACCTCGGTGGCTCAGTCATTAAGCGTCTGCCTTCGGCTCAGGTCATGATCCCGGGGTCCTGGGATGGAACCCCGCATCGGGGTACCTGCTCGTCGGGAAGCCCGCTTCTGCCTCTCTCACTCCCCCTGGTTGTGTTCCCTCTCTCGATGTCTCCATCAAATAAATAAATAAAATCTTTTTTAAAAAAAGTTAAAAAAAACAAAAACAACAAAAAGTAAATTGCAGGGGTGCCTAGGTGGCAAAGTCGTTTAAAGCAACCAACTCTTGGTTTCACTCAGGCCCTGATCTTGGGGTTGTGAGATCCAGCCCTGTGATGGGCTCCACCCTCAGCAGAATCTACTTAGGACTCTCCCTCCCCCTCTGCCTCTCCCCACCCCGTCTCAAATAAATAAATACATCTTTTTAAAAAAAAAATGTCAATTGCAATGAACAATTTGAAATAAAAAATAATGCCATTTACATTAGCACACACACCCCCAAAATGGAATACTTATGTATAAATAGAATATGTACAAGATCTCTGGTGGAAGAAATCAAAGATCTAAATAAATGGAGAGATATTCCATGTTCATGGATAGAAAGACTCAATATTGTAAAAATGTCAGCTCTTTTCAAGTGAGCCAGATTCAGTGCAAACCCAGTCAAAATCCCAGCAAGTTATTTTGTGGATATCAACAAACTGATTATATGGAAGGCGGAAGTGGGTGGTGGGGGAAGCAAGAAAGGCCAACACAGTATTGAGGGAGAAGAACAAAGACAGAGGACTGAACCTAATTTCAAGTCTGACTATAAGCTTCCGTAATCACTACAGAGTTGTACTGGCTAAAAAACACAAAACAAAAACAAACAAACAAAAAACAGATAAAATTGATCAATGGAAAAGAATAGAGAGCCTAGAAACAGACCCACACAAATAGAGTCAACTGATATTTGGCGAAGGAGCAAAGGCAATTCAATACAGAAAGGACAGCCTTTTCAACAGATGGTGCTGGAACAAATGGGCATCTACATGGACAAAAATGGAATCTAGACATAGATCTTTACACCTTTCACAAAAAAAACTAGCTCAAAATAGATTACAGACCTAAACATAAAACACAAAGCTGCTACAAGCTAGGAGAAAATCTAGGTGACCTTGCATTTGGCAATGACTTTTGTTTTATTCTTATTTAAGTAATCTCTATACCCAACATGGGGCTCAAACTCACCACCCCAAGATCAAGAGGTGCATGCTCTTCTGACTGAGCCAGCCAGGTGCCCCTTGGCAATGACTTTTTAGATAGGACACTAATTGCACAATCCATGAAAAAAATTGGCAAGCTGGACTTTATTAAAATTAAAAACTTCTGCTCTGTGAAAGGCACTGCTGAAAGAGTGAAAAGACAAGTGACAACCTGGAATTAAATATTTGCAAAATACACACAGATCCGACCCAGGACTTGTATCCAAAACACACAACTCTTAAAACAGTAAGAAAGCAAACACCCAATTAAAAAATTAGCAAAAGATCTGAACAGATACCTCACCAAAGAAGACCTACAGATGGCAAAGAAGCAAATGAAAGGATGCTCCACCTCTTATGTCACCAGGGGAATGCAAAGTAAAACAGTAATGAGATACCACTACACGCCTATTAGAATGGCCATGATCCAAAACGCTGACAACACCAAATACTGGTGTGGAACAACAGGAACTCATTGCTGGAAGGAATGCAAAATGGTACAGCCACTCGGGCAGTTTCTCACAAAGCTAAATGTACCCTTACCAGCCAGCAGTCATGCTCCTTGGTATTTACCCAAATGAGTTGAAAACGTATGTCCCCAGAAAAACCTGCACATGAATGTTTATAGCAGCTTTGTTCATAACTGTCAAAACTAGAAGCAATCAGGGGTGGCTGGCTGGCTCAGTCGGTAGAGTGTGCAACGCTTGATCTCAGGGTTGTGAGTTCAAGCCTCATGTTGGGTGTGGAGCCTACTTAAAAACAAAAACAAAAACAAAAAACCTGGAAGCAATCAAGATATCCTTCCATAGGTGAAAGAACAGATAAATTGTGGTGCAACCATATAATAGAATGTTAGTGATAAGAAGTGAGCTCTCGGGGCGCCTGGGTGGCTCAGTTGGTTGAGCAACTGCCTTCGGCTCGGGTCATGGTCCTGGAGTCCCGGGATCGAGTCCCGCGTCAGACTCCCTGCTCAGCAGGGAGTCTGCTTCTCCCTCTGATCCTCCCCCCCCTCATGCTCTCTGCCTCATTCTCTCTCAAATAAATAAAATCTTTAAAAAAAAAAAAAAAGAAATGACTTCTCAAGCCACTACAGGACAGGGAGCAGCCTCAAATGTTATCACTAAGTCAAAGAAGCTGATTGAAAGTCCACATGCGGTGAGATCCCAACTCTAGGACATTCTGGAAAAGGCAAAACTGTGGAGACAATGAAAAGATCAGTGGTTGCCAGGGGTTTGGGAAAAGGGAGGGAGGGACTCCGTGGGGCATACGGGGATTTTTAGGGCAGTGAAACTATCATGTAGGAGACTGCGCTGGTGCATATATGACAGCATGCATTTGTCAAAGCCCGTCGGCCGCACAACACAGCAAACCCTCCTACGGAGCACAGGCGTCAGTAAACAGTACTGCGTCAGGACCAGGTCCGCAGCCAGAACACACGCACATGTGGCCTTTTAGTTGGCCCTTCATATTCCCCAGCCTATGGACTAAAGTAAGGTCAGCGAAAACCTGTGTCTAACTCCAGCCTACTGCCTATGTTCATATGGCCCATGAGCTAAGAATAAACCCTACATTTTCAAGTGGTTGAAAAAACAAAACATTTCATGATACATGGAAGTTATACAAATATAAGCTGCACTGCCCACCCTCAGTGCCCAGCGGTGTTCATTTGTGAAACACTGAGTAGCTCTCAAATTCTAAAATATTTACTGAGTGGCTCATTTTGGTGTGTGGGGGGGGGAGGCAGAATATTTATACTTTTGTGTGTCTCCTTACAGAAAGTTTTCTGACTCCCATACAAAATGGTAAATTTAACCAAAGCCTACGTATGATAGTGAGGAAAAAGGGAAAGAAAACTATTAAAAATATATAAATGGAGGGGTACCTGGGTGGCCCAGTCAGTTAGGCGGCCAGCTCTTGATTTCAGCTCAGGTCATGATCTCAGGGTCCTGGGATCGAGTCATGTGTTGGACTCCCTGCTTAGCAGGGAGTCTGCTCGAGGGTTCTCTCTCCCTCTGCCCCTCCCCCTTCAAATAAATATTTGTCTGTCTGAGCACAGAGTAGGTGAGTTAAGAAGGTGATGATGATGATGGTGGTAAAGATGACATTACGTATTTTTAATAATTTATAGATTTTATAATAAAATAAAATTTAAGAATTTATAATTCTGGATACTGTTCAAGATGTTTCACCTTTTGTATGTGTTAAGGAAATTCTAGCTACTCTAACAGATAAACCCTGAAATCTCAGAGCTGAACATAATGTTAAGATTACTTCTCATTCATATGAAGTTCAGTTAGCGATGGGAATGGTGGCGGGGGATGTCACTGCTCCACACAATCATGAAGAGACTGGGGCTGACCAAGGCTCTGCCATCTTCAACATGTGATTTCCAAGGGTGTGCTGGGCCTTGGCATCTATCCAGCAGGTGGGAGGTAGGCAGTTGGGAGGATTATGCCAGAGGTCTTATGGACCAGCCATATTGCCCAAAGCTTAGTCAGACGACCCCCATCCAGGTGCAAAAGGAGAAGGGCTGGGAAGTGTATGTGTGTGTATATATGTATATGTGTGTATGTATATATATATATATATATATATATATATATATATATATATATGAATGGATATATGTGGATATGTGCTGTATCTAAAAAGTAAATACAGGTATGGTCCTATTTTATTGTAACCAGTCAGAAGACCTTGGCTGACCTTATTCTTCCCTCCTTCATGGGTGAATTTTAATGACATAAATAATACCTCCGTGAAGCCGATGCTTTAAAAGAAGGCTTTGCAGGCCACCTATCATCAAGCTACAGGACAATCATGTCCCTAGTGTAACTGAACTCAAGTTCATTTGCCCAATACACAGCAAAGCTAATCACGGGGACATCGAGTGTGCAGCAAGAAAAGGGTTTATTCAAGAGGTAGCCCAACAAGGAGACAGGAGGCAAGGCTCAAATTCGCCTTCCTGGAGCAGAAGAGTGAGGGGTACTTAAGGCCAACAGAAAAGGCCTGGGTAAAAAGTTGCAGCTGCACTTCTTAGTCCTGTTGGTCACCGGTTTCAATCTCCACTGCCTTTTGATCATTCCTCACTCATGAGGGAATTGGGACAACGACCACTCTAGTTCCTTCCTGCTGAAATGGGGTTAGATCGGGGTTGACAAATGGAAACTTTATGTATTTAGAATGATTCTTTGATTTCTTGGAACCAGCTCTCGAAAATAGAGTTTCAGGTCCTTCAGTGGCTCGACAGTCCAAGCAGGATTCCTTTTGATGTTCTCCTGGACAGGGTGCTAGGGACCTGAGGATTCTTGTGGTACCAGCTCAATGTGGTGCTGAATCCACCACTGAATTCTCTTCCGTTTCACTGGAGAATGGCTGGTCAACAGCACCTCATAAGAGGTCCTGTTCCATGAGGTCAGAGTTGGTCCTCCAGGTGCCTGCTCTTATGGTCTTTGGGACACCACATCTCCAGCATTCAGACAAGTGTTAAGGACACATCTGTGGCGTTCATCAACCTGCCAGAAGCAAACATAGAGTATTTCCCAAAGACTGAGAGTATCCAGTTCCCTAACATGAGCCCCATTGGAATGCCTAAGTCATGAAAAGAGTATAGAATATATATAGAGAGAGAATATTTTATATATATACATATATAAATATAATGGTTCGGGGGGCTGAAACCATGCCTACTTCTAGAGGCCACTCTTACCCAAAGCAGGGCAACCAGCAAAGCAAACCGACTTTCCCAAGTTGGTTTCATGGCAAAATTTTTGCCAGAGTTCTTTTAAGTAGCTGTTTCATTTATCCAGGAAGCATGTAATTTCCAGTGAATGCCCAAGGCACTGGACACTTAGTATGACTTTAAGCACAAACACCACTCCCTTGTCACTCTGAATTGTTAGCGGCAATCCAAATGTAGGAATTATTTTAAAGTGTTTTGACAACTTCTGACGCCTTCTTGGAATGCATGGAAAAGCTTCAACCCAACTTATACAGGAATCTACAGCAACTAGCAAATATCAAAAATGACCAGTTGGTTTTGGCACCATGGTAAAATCTACCCACCAGTTTTCCCAAGGGGCTCATTGGTACCATAAAGTCAACCCTAATTCCTTTTTTTAAATTTATTTATTTGACAGAGAGAGAGTGAGAGCACAAGCCGGGAGACAGAGGGAGAAGGAGAAGCAGGTACCCCGCCGAACAGGGAGCCCGACATGGGACTCGATCCCAGGACCCTAGGATCATGACCTGAGCTGAAGGCAGCCGCTTAACCGACTGAGCCACTCAGGCGCCCCAAGTCAACCTTAGTTCCTAAAAACTGTCTGGTCGTATCTGAGTCTGTGCTTGTCTCTCAAATACGACATTCCAGTGGCTTGGTTGTATGATGTTTCCAATTGTGTCTTTTTCTTATTATTATAGTTCTGCTTTAATACAGTAAGATTTTAAAATACACAGATATTGGGGGAAGAAGCAAAGCAGTAGGAAGTACTGAGAGCACAATTTTGCTTTAATTTGGGTCTTCAGTTTCTAATTGTAACAGCAATCACACTTCTCAACAATGTCCACCAGTTCTGCAAACACATCTGATGGTAACATTAGAGCAATACCATTACACTGGTCTTGTCAAATACCCACTCCATAAATTCACTGTTTCATCCGGGTTTTTCATAAGAAAAGAGGCATATCTGTAATTCACAGAGTCAGTTCTGAAGACTTAGATATGAAGTATTCCTGTCAACTTGCTTCTTGAACTGAATTTAAAAAAAAAAAAAAAAAACAGTATAGGGGCGCCTGGGTGGCTCAGTTGGTTGAGCGTCTGCCTTTGGCTCAGGTCATGATCCCAAGGTCCTGGGATCAAGTCCCATGTCGGGCTCCTTGCTCAGCGGGAAGCCTGCTTCTCCCTCTGCCTGCCGCCCCCCCACTGTGCTTGTGTTCCCTCTCTCTCTGACAGACCATCTTGGCCCCAGTCCTGGTTGTCTGATGGCAGATTTCTCTTGAGAGGCCTAAAGTTGTAATAAAAAACATTGTTTTCATCTACTGCTTGGTATTCCTGTTCAGTTTCAGTTAAGAAGCCACTTCCAGATCCTGATCCGAAGCCAGAGCCAGAGCCAGATCCAAAATAGTCCTCAGAAAGAGGGAAAACATCATTCAAGTTCTGGGATCTTGTCATTGAAGCAGGGTCAGTCCTTGGAGGAAGGATTCTGTTGGATTCACCGAGAAGTAGGTTGAATGTTGGCCCCTTCTCATCCATGCGGTTTGCAGAATTACCGTCAGGACTGCAGCAAACCCACTGGTACCTGGCTCTCCGCACAGGACAACCGTGAACTGAAGAATCCAAAAGCAGGACAGCAAGAGCCAGGAGCAGCCGCATGGTGACCAGTTCACTTCAGTTCACGATTAGGAAATGTAGCAGCATGCACTCTGTTCCTTGTAGAAAAAGTTCAAAAACCTCAAACCCTGCCCAGAATACATGTCAATTTCCTCTCCCCACTCCTGTCCTTGTCTGTGTCCCGGCCCCCAACATAAGAATACTCACTGAGAGTTTCTGAATCTTGGAGGGATGGAGTAGGGATGAAAGATAAATGCTTTATATGTGTTTACAAAGGAATATTTTACCAAATTTCTGAAAGTCATAGATAGCTTAGAAAAAATGTTCTTAAATCTGGAAGAACAAACATCAGAGAACCAGAAATGTTTCAAACAAGAATCACTAAAATAATATATAATCAACACCTTTCCTATTACTACTTTGGGATATCGTCTTCCAGAAGTTTGGGGGCTGTGTTTTCCATATTCTTTAATAATCCCAGGAGGTCCCAGGTAGTCCTTCAGCAAAATTTACCAGTTTGAAGGTGGTAAACCTTTGGGCCTTTTTGCAAGAAGTAACCTTGGTCATTTAATGATCCAAGAAAATTTTCAAAATCAGCATCCTGAAATGTTTATTGCTCTTTGGCAATCTGTGGAAGCTAATGAAATTGAAATCCTCAGCATCTTTTTTGGTTGCTTCCTCTCTCCCTTCTGACCTTGCTTGGGCCTCTGTTAGATAAATAAGAGATCCCAGCTGCCTGGTGGGCCATTTAACCATTGGCTCTGTTTCCAGAGCTCCAGGTAAAAATCTTGAGGAATTTGAGCAGCTTCCGTGGATGGCCTTGGATGGACATACTGCCGAGCATAACCCGTGTACTTTCTCAATTGCGGGTGAGGATTGGATCTTGGGTTTCACCAGGAACCACCTTTAATCTTTCTCATGATGTTTTATCAGAAACCACTTCAAGTACAGAAGTATTTGAATCTTGAGGATTCATATGAGCTGCCATGGTTCTCTGCTTTCCAGCTCTTAATGCAATCACATGTGCAGACAATAAAGTGGTCGTGCTTCTCATTTGGAGTGTACCAGGCTAAAGACCAAGTCAAATCTGGACAACAAGGTGCTCTCCCTTTTTAAATTCTCAGAAGCGGGGCGCCTGGGTGGCTCAGTCGTTGGGCACCTGCCTTCGGCTCAGGTCATGGTTCCGGGATCCTGGGATCGAGCCCCACATCGGGCTCTCTGCTCGGCGGGAGGCCTGCTTCTCCCTCTCCCACTCCCCCTGCTTGTGTTCCCTCTTTCACTGTGTCTCTGTCAAATAAATAAAAATTAAAAAAAAAAATTCTCAGAAGCTGTTTGTCTTTAATTTTTGAGCAAACGCTGTACCCAATGTGGGGCTCGAACTCATGACCCCAAGATCAAGAGTTCCATGCTCGGGGCGCCTGGGTGGCTCAGTCATTAAGCGTCTGCCTTCGGCTCAGGTCATGGTCCCAGGGTCCTGGGATCGAGCCCCGCATCAGGTTCCCTGCTCCGCGGGAAGCCTGCTTCTCCCTCTCCCACTCCCCCTGCTTGTGTTCCCGCTCTTGCTATCTTTCTCTGTCAAATAAATACATAAAATCTTAAAAAAAAAAAAAAAGAGTTGCATGCTCTACCGACTAAGCCCGCCAGGCGCCCCAAAACCGCTGGTCTTTATTGTCGTGTCCTCCAACTGGCCTTAGAGCAGCAATCCTGGACATTCTCGCAGGGAGGCTGCACAACCACAGCAGCCTCAAGGCTTTGCTGCTGCATTACTTATAACAAGGCTTCGTGTTCATTATCCATCTTCTCAAACTCATCTATTCCACAAATACTCTGATCACCAAGTAGAAGGGCATCAGCTTCCAAAGCAAAATCTCCAGAAGAACTAGCTTTTGAAGAGTTACCATCGGGCACCTGGGTGGCTCAGTTGGTTAAGCGTCTGCCTTTGGCTCAGGTCATGATCCCAGCGTCCTGGGATCGAGTCCTGCATCGGGCTCCCTGCTCCTTGGGAGTCTGCTTCTCCCTCTGCCTCTCTCTATCTCTCTCTGTCTCTCATGAATAAATAAATAAAATCTAAAAAAAAAAAAAAGTTACCATCAAGCCAGAGGTGTGTTCTCACCACAAACACATGCGTCATGGAGCAATGCTGCATGCTGCCTGTAGGGATCGGACTCTTTCCCAAGCCTGCATCTCCAACTACAAGGACACAGGGATCTCCTCCAATCGGAATTCTGTTTTTGTCATCTGCCTATTTTTGGCTTCCCCCAGAGTGCCACTGCTGGACCTGCTTTAACAAGTTCATGAGCAGGGGCGCCTGGCAGGCTCAGTCAGAAGAGCGTGTGACTCTTGACCTTGGGGTTGTGAGTTCAAGCCCCACGCTAGGTGCAGAGATTATTTAAATGAATAAAACTTAAAAAAAAAAAGGTTCATGAGCAAAAATGATAGGGCAAAGCAGGTTGACAAAGAGTTTAAACAGGTTTTCAGCCTCAATCTCGGAGGGCATAAAGGTCTTAAATAAGAACCCCATCAACACTCCAAGCTTATACCCATCTTCGGAAGCCTTTGTTTTCTGTCTTTTGCTCTTACTAACAAAACCTTCTCCAATGTACAAAAGGAACATGCATTTGTCATTATTTCGAGAACCTTCTTTGGCATTTGAGACTTTGACAGCTCATCTTCCTCAATTCATCCTGTCCCATGTTATCAAATCCTATTCTCTTTGAATGCAGTCTTCCCATTAGTTCCAGAAATTATCAGAGCCCCGTATTTGTCAAAGTCCTCTCCATGAATCTTCTTAAAACTGAGACACATTTGCAAGAGTGTCAGAGTAAAACAACAACTGCAAATGACCAAAAACTCAAACCCGGCTGTGGTTAAAGATCTGGTTAGAGTTCATTACAATGCAATCAACAAGGAAATGTGGTTATTTTTGTGATACATAACACTTTAATAATTAGAATTACAAGTGATGACATTATACCAGGACATATCAAAACCTTAGGAATTCTGGAACAGTTACAGCATCCACCCACGTAATATACTCTCTGAAGGTTTATCATCACTTATTTCAATGCTTCCCATGGAATTGGACACAACAACTAAGCCCAATTAGTAACAAAACTCAACACTTCATTTACAGGTTGAATTTGGGGAAGTTTATCAGAAATATCAGAACAGATCATTACAAAGCTTAATACTTAATGATCTATTTTGCTAAAGTGGCAATAAGAGATTCTAAAGGCAAATACAGAGGGTTATATGGTTGTTAGCAAAACTTCGCTTTTTTAATATTGAGAAGATTCAACTTTAAGTAATCAAAGACCTAATTAGGGCAAAACATGGAAACTTTGTTTTTCTAGGAAGATTACATTAAAGAAAAACCTTTGTTTACAATTTCTTATTAAGAGTGGACCAATAACTAAGAAAACCAAACTTTTTTTTAAAGATTTTTTTAAAGTAATCTCTACACCCAATGCATGGGGCTTGAACTCACAACCCCAAGATCAAGAGTCTCATGCTCCACCAACTGAACAAGCGAAGCACCCCCAAATATCATTTTAACAGAGAAAACCCAAATACCAATCTTATACCAGTGTGCTTCTGATAGCAAAACTCATTCATTCCAAAGAGATGAATTTTGTTTATTTGGGTTTTTGGCGGGGGGGCAGTGGGAGGAGAGAGAGAATCCCAAGTGCAGAGCCTGGTGTGGGGCTCGATCTCATGAGCCTGAGATCATGACCTGAGCTGAAATCAAGGTCAGACACTCAAGTGACTGAGCCACCCAAGTGCCCCGATTTGTTTTTGTTTTTTAAAGATTTTATTTATTTGAGAGAGAGAGAGCACGAACAGGGGTGGGGGCGCAGAGGGAGAGGGAGAAGCAGACTCCCCCGCTGAGCAGGGAGCCCAATGTGGGACTCGATCCCAGGACCCTGGGATCATGAAGTAAGCCAACGGCAGACGCTTAACTGACTGAGCCACTCAGGCACCCTATTTGTTTTATAGTAAACTCTAGTTTAATTAAAAGTGGGGTTTGAACTCATGACCCTGAGATCAAGAGTTGCCGACTCCACCAACTGAGCCAGGCAGGCACCCCAATAATAAGATGAATTTTTTTTTAAATTATGCAGTCCCTCCTTTTTCTCTCCCTGTCATCTCCCATGTTGATATATACTTTTTTTTTTAAGATTTGTTTATTTATTTTTAGGATTTTATTTATTTGCCAGAGAGAGAGAGCGTGTGCACAAGCAGGGGGAGCGGCAGGCAGAGGGAGAAGCAGTTTCCCTGCAGAGCAGTCGATCTCAGGACCCTGAGATCACGACCTTTCTTTCTGCTATGAAGTGTCTGCTATCTGAAGGCAGATGCTTAACCAACTGAGCCACCCAGGTGTCCCTTGTTTACCTATTTTAGAGAGAGCAGGAGGGACAGAGAGAGAGAATCTGAAGCAGACTCTGCACTGAGCGCAAAGTTGAACTTGGGGTTCAGTCCCACGACCCCGAGATCATGACCTGAGCCAAAACCCAGAGTCGGACACTTAATCACCTGCGCCACCCAGGTGCCCTGATACATACTTATTGAGACAAGAACATGCAGGGCGTTGCATGGATCTGAGTTCGTGTGAGTATTGGGATGTGCTGACCAGAATCCCCACCAGGAATGAAGGGCTCTCAGCTGTGGGGGAGCTGCCAGCAATCCTCAGCAGCTAGATGCCATCAGGGACTGCCTTGACTGCAGACAGCTGCCTTGCCAAGGTCATGCCCTCTTCCCAGGTGGTCACATCCAATGACTATTCAGTAGGAGGGTATAGAAGTCCAGCCCTTTGCCCCAACTTACGATGGTTCTGAAGGGTAATCTAACTTTTGGAACCCCAGAGAATGAGCTAAGGCTTCTGTGGGTGTTGGCTCACTGCTCCACGTCTGCCTGGTCCTGCTCTTCCCCACCTTTCCCTTCCCCAGGGGCTGATCACTCTGTAACAAGCTTTACATACTGATCTCCGAAATCGTCCTCAGTCCCAGCCACAACAAATTCTCTTCCAAAGATGCCTTCTCACAAACCTTCTACAACTATGCTTTTTACATTCAGATTTTGTCCTACATTTTCCCTCTTTAAATAACCGATCTCACTTCCTTTGCATTGAGCTCTTTCTCATTATTTCTAGTAGTCGTGATTAAATTTATTCTTAGCTCCTAAAAACCTTAGTTTCTACTGAAAAGTAGTCATCGTGAGCAGTTTGTTGTACCAGTTTTTCTGTAATAGCCAAGCAGATAAACCTATGCTTATTAATTACTTACATCTGCTTATTTGTTCAACAATTATGTGTAGATTACCCATAAAACTATGAGACATCAAAGTTGTAAGGTTTTTTTCCCCTTTCCTAACAAATTTTGCAGGAGAGATGACCTGAACCTGCCCGACTCGCAGTAAACACGGCAGAACAGTTCTCATCTAATGCTGACAACTCTAAAAACCTGTTCATTTTTATTAAACCACCGACCTTAAATTAGCTTTAATGTCAAATATTTTCCCAGATCATGGCAACTGGAGTTTTAGAATGCCCAATCCTTACAAGTACTTGCCTTTAAACCAACTAAATAGAGCTCTTTCACAAACTAATTTTAGCAACACCATCCCGAGATCGAGAAGATAGCTCACACTTAAAACATACATGGGCACACAAATACGCAAACAAGACGCAAACACAATCTTAAAGCCCATATTTCCAAATACATTATAATATATGCATCCCTTCATTGGTCATTTTTCTCCAGAGTCTAATGAATATTGTGGCCAAGCAGGGCGGCAAAAAGAGATGGCCCGATTTTGGAGAACATAGCCCCGAGGGCTACATTCGGGAATCAAATGGTCATTTCCCCGTTTCCTGGTAGAACACAGCCAGCTTTACCCAAAGATCCCAAAAGCCGCAGCGGCAGACAGACCGGAGCGCCCCCCCCCCCCAGCGCAGGTGGGAACGGCGGGGCCTCACCAGCTGAACCCCGCGGCTTCCTAGTCTGCGTTTTCTTAAGACAAGGAGGTGACGACAACTCAAACCCCCTAATTACAGGCCACCAAAGGGGAGGCGGAAATCTAGCAGAGCCAAACCAACGAGAGGAAGGAAGGGCTCAGGGGCCACCACACAAGACACGCTCACCGAGGGAAGCCTGTCCAAACCGTGTCCTTGTCGCAAGCGTGGTTAGGCGCTGAAGGCTGGTGGCCCCCGTCGGTTGGGGCCCCGGGGACGGTCCCCAGGATAGAGCCGAGGCGGCCGCTTGGCCTGGTCACGGCACTCCCGTCCCCGCTCGCCCCCAGCCCGCCCCCCAGCGGCCTCCCTGAAGGAGCGTCAGGGGCCTCTGAGGGCAAGTGGGAAGCTCGGGGGGCAGAGCGGCCGCTGCGCTGAGGGGGGCCCCGAACCCTGTGCTTCCCGCTCCCCCGGCGCCCGCGCGCCTCCTCTGCCCCTCGGCGGGAGCCGGACGACCTGCCTGGACAAGGGGCAAGAACCCAGGCGACGCGGCAGGGCCGAGCCTAGATCCCTCGGCGCCAGCTGCGCTGGCCCGTCTTGAGGAGGATTTAAAGATGAACCAGACACGGGCTAGTCTTCGAGAAGCTTCAGCAAGTACAGAGGGCCTCCCTGTCAGCGCTAGCGCCCGAAGAAACGGAAATCGATCCAAGCTCGGTACGGGAACCCGGAGGGACACGGGCGAGGCAACAGGGCCGGGGGCGGCACGCGGAAGCTTCCGGGCGCCACGAGGCTGCGAGGCGCGGGAGGAGCCCGGCCCCGGGGGGGGGGGGGGGGGGGCAGCGGCCAGAAGCGCGCAGGCGGCGCCCACAGGAAGGCCCTGCGCCGCTGGCTTTGTCACAGCCCCGAACGAGAAGCGCCCCCAGAGTCTGCCCCCGTGACGTGGAGAAGCGGCGGCGCGTCTCTGGCACCGAGGACCCCGCCGGTGGAGCGAGCAGGTCACAGCCCGCGAGGCAGCACGGGGACGGCGCAGACCGAGAGCCCGACACACGTGCACACAAACTCATTCCACGTACGTGAGCTTTTCAGTCAGGCCACGCTAAACCGTAGCTGTTTGGAAAAACTATAGTGTTAGAGGTTGTGTGTGCTTTCGGCACACACGGGGGCCTCTGGGTGCGCCGGCCGCGACAGGGGACGCCGCCTCCTGCCAGTTGACTGAGCCGGGCGGTCAGGTGTCACCGCTTTCCCGGAGGTGTATTATACTCACAGTGCAAGAGTCTCACCCCAAGGCAACTGGGGATTTAATCAGATCCTATCAGAACCCAAATCTCTTCCTGAGAGAGATGGAATAATTTATCCTCAAGTCCCACTTTCCAGGAACCCCGGGTGTTTCTTAGTCTAATCAGAACCTGGGGGACGTTCCTACAGAAATGCACATTAGAACCCCCCTAACCCCGTGCGCTACACCTGGCCTTCAATATGGAACCTGTGGCCAGACTGTGATCCTGACCTGTGGCCAGAAAGCTCCAGAAGGGAGAGGGAAGTCTGGAGGCTGCAGGGCTTGGACTCCCGACTGCTGTCCCCCTGAGGGGACAACATAGAGGAGTGAGTTCTAGCACAAAGGTGTTTCCCCGGGCGGCGGTATTTAGAACAGGACGGACAGCGAGAGCTGCCCACGCCGACAGGACACCCACTCAAGCCAGCCTCCGAAGTCCTCTTCCCCATTCAGGAATTTATTTCCATGGAAAGTCTTACAAAGGCTTGGATATTAAATATCATTTGCTGAACCAACTTCATTGGGAAGATGAGAATTCCTGGAAAAAGATGAAAAATTCAGGACCACACACATCAGTGACTACAACGTGGTGTTATTTTTGTCCTTTCGCTGCTTTTAAGTTGACTGTAGGTTCTTTCAATAATCCTTCAGTCATCCTAATGTTTTCTCTCAAGCATCTCTTGACAAGAGATTTGAAGAGCCTCTTGGAGCATCATCAGTGGTTCTTCCAAGCCCGAAATCTGTACTGGACTCGACATCGAGGCTGGTGCCTGGCAGCCCTCACAGGGACACCTCGGCTTAGTGACTGGAGGTGCTGGGGTCCCTGTGAAGAAACTGCCAGGACCTGTGACCGTCCAAGGACGTTTTCTCCTCGTCCTTTTGGCTACTTCTTCTTCTTTTTTTTTTTTAAAGATTTTATTTATTTATTCATGAGAGGCAGAGGCAGAGGGAGAAGCAGGCTCCCTGCGGAGCAGGGAGCCCGATGCGGGACTCGATCCCAGGACCCTGGGATCATGACCCGAGCTGAAGGCAGACGCTTAACCGACTGAGCCACCCAGGCGTCCCTTGGCTACTTCTTACTAGAATATCTCTTTGTACTGGAATAAGACATGAGGTTCCTGCAAAACATCAGTAGGAGGTCAAGTGACTGAGCTAATACTGACCCAGAACTGACTCCACACCAGGCCCGGAGGAGGGGGCTTACACCTGTCAAGTGACCTGGTCCTCACAACACCCTTGTGAGGTCAGCATGCTGTCCCAATCTTAGAGGACATGAGATACCTTCTTGCGTGTGACCTCAGACAAGTTACTTAACCCTGCGTCATAGTTTCCCATCTGTAAAATAAGGACAATAATTCATATCTCTTATCTCCCAATTCTGTGTGGAGGCTCAGGAGTCAGACAGACCTGGCCTGGAGCCCTGCCACAGGGAGGGAAGCACCTGCTGGGGCCCACTGCAGCCCGGCCACCTCCTGGGTCTCCTGGTCCCTAACATGAGCTGATGCGGACTCCACGGGGTCTGGCTGCTCCCTGCCTCTCCAGCATTCCAAGTGGAGGGCAGGAGCTCCCTGGGCCTCTGGTCCGCTTTGCAGTGGTGAGACAGTCATCGCAAACATCCCAGGATTGTGGCCTGTCTGATAAAAAAGCAAACTTCTACAGGCCTGGGCTGGATACACAAGCTAGGGGCTGGGCTAGGCAAGCTTGGTTGGAGGGAAGGCACCGCAGAGCCCCGGACAGGTAATCCAGGGCCAGAGTGTGGGTTTAAATCAAGCAGTCCTGGGCTCAGCCCAGCTCTGTCACTTACCATTTTGGGTTTCTGTGCCTGTTTCCTGTGCTCGGACGGGAGCCCCTGTTCCAGCAGCGCCTGGAAGGGGCTCCCACGCGGGGTAAATCTGACTCCCCCCCCCTCCCCCCAAGGGGTTTCGTCCCGTTCGGCTTGGCCACAGAGCTTTGTGTGCTCCCTCCCCGCGCAGCCCGGCCTCCCCAGGCTGAGTCCTTTCTGTCGGAGGCCCGTGACCACGGATGAGGCCCCGGGGAGCACACATGCGCTCCCAGGATCTCCGGCTGGGGACCAGGCCCGGCTTCTGGGCTGCAAACGCGGCGCTCGGCACCGGGAAGGGAGGTGCGCGCGCGGGCGGGGCGGGGCGGGGCCTGCGCAGGTGCAGGGCCTCGCCGCCAGGTGACGCCGGCCTCGGCGGAGCCCCGCCTGCTTGCCGCGCCCAGGCTTCTGCGAGGACCCCCCTGGCGCCCCGGCTCCAGCGCTGTGTCTCTGGCGTACTTCCCGCCACCCCCCGCCCCAGGCCTGGGAACCAAGCCCTGGGAACCAAGCCCTGGAACTGCAGTCCTGCCTCACCGAGATGGGGAAAGGCGAATCGGGGCGACTTGACACATGATCAAGCTGTGTGACCTTGGGCATGTCACTCACCCTCCGTGGGCCTTCTTACTTTGACTTTACAAAGTACTTCATTCAAGATCCGGAAGCTGGCATTTGACTCCATGATATCGACAGAACTGGGACCGGCCCGAGGTTGTAGTGTCAGGGTGGGAGAAACGACCATATAGTGTGAGAGCCTGAGAGTTGCTCTCCACAGGGCCGGGTGATGGACAGGTAGATGGATTCAACTCCCAGGGGGCCCCTGGCTTCTCTTGGCACAATCAAAGGGTGGAAGATGGCTGGCCAGCCTGCTGCCAACTCCAGGGCCCCCTTGCCCCTGCCGACCTGCCCTGGAGGATTCTCACCTTGACTCCCAGGCTCCAGAGGGGTCAGCCTCTGCTCCCCCACTGCCTCATCACCAGTGTGACTTGTCACCAAACAGAGGAGCCCCATCCCCGTGGTATCTAGCAAGCACTCCTAGTTGTCTCCCAGTGTCATTTCCCAGCCTCCCTTGGGGCTGGGTGTGGCCAACAACCTTGTTCTGACCAATGGGAAGGGAGCATTCTGGACGTGCGCATGGGAGGCTATGCCTTTATAAGGGGTGGGGAGCACAGTCCCCTTTCCCAGCCCCATTCTCCCTGGCTGGTCTTCGACTCAGGGAGGGAGGCTAGTGAGCATCTTCAAGCACGAAGACAAGGTGGGTGCCACACCTCAGGAATGGCAGAGCAACAAGATGGAAGGAGCCTGGGTCCTTACCCACCCGCTTCATGTTTCCAGTGCTTTTGGGAGTGGGGGGCTTACAGCACCTCTCCATTCTACAGAGCATGTAAAGGAGGGCTCAGGAAGACAGAAGCATCTTCACTGGGTCACACAGCCCGTAAGTGGCCAGGCAACAGGTCAAGCCTTAGTCATGGACTCCTAAGTCTGGGCTCTTCTCAAAATCACTTCCTTCATTCCTGCCTCGAGGGTCCCAGGGGAAGGGGCAAAGCAAGAGAACTGGGAAGGGTTGGGGGGGAGGGGGCCAGAGCAGCCGGCTTCAGGAACAGAACCAGAGGACGGGGAGGCAGTGGGCTGCTGCTCTTTCCCACGGCCACCAGAGCCCGTCTGCAGGGGCAAACCTCCCCAGCGCCATACCTGCCCCTGGATGGGCCTGGGGCTCCGTGTCCCGCCGCACCTTCTCTCTGTGTTCTTCGAGAAACTATTACAGGTGCCACGCTTACAGTTTGTGAAGTCCTTCCCCAGGTACATATGGATCAGGCTACTTCCCTGCTTTAAAACGTCCCATGGCTCCCAGTGCCAGAGGGCTGAGCCCTACACCCCGAGCCTGGTGTTTGAGGAGGCTTGTGATCAGGCCCTGAGCCCTTCATCCCATTCCCCACTCCCTCTCCAGCACCTGCCCCCCACCCATGCTGCCAGGCTGTCCACCTGCTGTTCCTGCTGCCTGGAATATCCTCCCCCTCTACAGCCTGGGTAACTCTGCTGACCCTGAGACCCAGCAGGAAGGCCCCCTCCTCCATGAAGCCCTCCCTGCTGCCTGCCCCCCACATGGAGTCGGCTGTCGCTTCCTCAGCTTTTGGTGGATGGTCTGTTCACTTCACCCCCTGATGCATCTGGATGGGGCCCAGGGCTGGCTCCTCTCTGGTCCCCAGAGGAGGTGGCTGAAGGGTTACTAGCCTCACTTTCACATTATATAGGAGAGGAAACTGATGGACAAGAGCCAGTTGAAGACCAGAAAAGCTCCAGTGCCACAGTGTTTCCTGCGGAGCCCCCTCCTCATTAGAGGCCTTTGCCCGCCTGCTGCCATTGTCCCTGCTTTGCAGAGGAGAAAACAGAGCCATAAGGGGTGAACTGACTTGGCCACGGTCGCAGGGCTAGTGGGACATAGTGTAGCATGGGTGACAAGGGGTGATAGTGTCACCTCCCTCTCAGGGTTGTCTTGCACACTTAGGAAGGTAACAGGTATGAAGGGGCTGGTAGCCAGAGGGAGCTTGACAAGATGGCGACTTCCGACTGTCATCCCTCCCCTAGGGACTCAGGCAGGATGCTGGCTTTGCTCTGTCCCCCCAGGAGGGTCTCATCTCCTTGGCCTTCCCAGTGTCACCCAGGCTGTACTCCTTCTCTTCTCTGGGCTTGGGAGAGCAATGGAGACGGGAAGCTCATTCTTCCCAGGAGCTTTGCCAGTGACAGAGACACCAGGGAAGCCATTGCCCAGCTCAGAGCTTCCACGGGTGGGGGGATGGACTTGGGGTTCCCATCCCAGCAACCCCTGAAGCCTGAGCCCAGGGTGGGGACCTGTAACTGTGGGGCCTGAAGCCCAGCTGTCATTCACAGGCTGGGTCACCCGGGTCTAATCACCATGCCTCTCTGGGCATTGGTTTCTGCCCCTATATAATGGGGCATTGGCACTGGGGTTCTGGATTCTACTTGCCAATCATTTCTTACTGAACCGGCCTACCAGTTCTTCCTGTGAAGGACCCATTCCAGAGGCAGGAGCATGGAGGGACTCCCGTGATGTGCCCGGACTCACCCAGTGACTGAGCAGTTGCATCAAAACTGGGTCTCGGAGCCCCCGTGCTCTCTCCTCTCCTTCTTAGTTGATGCTGTGGTCTTGCTGGGCTGGGGCCCCATGGGCATTCAGCTGTGTCCTCTAAGTGCTTCTGGGACGGCCCAGAGACAAGGATGGTTTTAGACACCCCTGGGGCTCAGGCAGGAAATCTGGGGCAGCCTGGACCCAGCCAGCGGGGTTGTTCCTAAACTGGAGATGAGAGAAGATGAGTTCCCAGGCCCGGCTCTTCTGTGGCCCTGGGCGGGGTTGTGACAGGCAGGACATGACAGCTGCTCCCTGCCCGTCATGGCTTTCGGAGAGGACAGGGAGCCTCAAGGAGGAAGGGACCTCAGGGTCCCTGTGTCCCGTTCCCTGCACCCCGGGAGAAGCTTGGGGGGGAAATGCCGACCACCTTGGCCCCAGGGGACACCTCGCCCAGGCCTCTTCTGGTGCAGAAGTAAAGGAGTCCAGGTCACACAGAGGCAGATCCAGGAGGGAACCGATGTCCCAGTACTAAGGCCACTGGCTTCCCACACATCTGCCATGGCGCTCCCTCTGTGGAGGGGGAGAGCACTTAGCAGCCTGGCTGTGTGTCTGCGCGGCCTCTCTGAGCCGCTTTCCGCTTCTGTAAACTGGGCCTATCACTGGCCTCCCAGAGCTCTCGAGAGAATCAAGCAGGCTTATGTTGAGGGAAAGAGGACCCTTTTCTCACTACCACCCCAGATGACCCCAGGGAAGGTTTCTCCAACTCCTAAATCCCGGCTTCTGTGCCCCAAACCCTGGGGTCAGAGGAAGGAACAGCTGTTTTGTGGGCAGCCACTTCGTGCCAGATACGGAACATCTGTGCTCTTACCTAAGCTTCAAAACGGCACTGGGAGGTAAGTATCATTCCCTGCTTTTTGTGCAGATGGGGAAACTGAGACTCGGAGATGAGTCCTTTCCTGCTGTCTGGGCTGGAGCCCCAGGGATGCACATTAGGAGGGACCCCCAGAGTGGGGGAGACACAGGTCAATGGAGGGCCAGGGCTAGGGAGGGGCAGGACAGACCCAGTCCTCCCCTCAGAGGGGACACAGGACCTAGGCGCAAATCCCAAACACGGATTTCAGTTCTGTGAGCAGAGCAAAGGAGAGCTGGGGGAGGGTGTATAATGGCGGGGTGGGGAGGGGCAAGGCTGACGAGCCCTGGGGGCCCACAGAAGGTGCAGAGAAGGTCTGAAGGACCGGAAGGAACCAAGGGGATGACTGGGAGTGGGAGTTCCTGCCAGGAGTCAAGGCAGGGGCCAAGCCCCAAGGCCAGAGCACAAATATGGGGATGAGAACAAGTTCAGCTACCAGGGGACGGAGGAGGGTGGGGGCGCAGGAGCCAGTGTGTGCAGATGGGAAGGGATTTTAAACTCCATTTGGACAGCGCTGGGGAGCCACTGAGGGTTTTAAGCAGAGTGAGTGAGTGGTTTAGATCCAGGGGAGAAGGCAGCTAATTGGGGATCCAAAGAGGGAGGTCCACAGGACTTGAAGGATTGGGGGGTATGGGGGAGAGGAGGGAGCCTAAGGTGACGCCCCCCTCCCCCCCCCCTTTTGATGGTCCTCTGGTGGGCAATGGGGCCCTTTACAGGGCGGGGAACAGGAGGAGTAGGAATGGGCCATGATCACTGGGAGCAGGGACACTTCTGGGGAGGTGTCTGGTTGCTGAAAGTGAGGCTGGGCTTGTGGGCCCAGCCCCGCAGAGCCCCAACGTCAGGGGAGGGCAGAGGCGGCCCAGAGGAATAAAAGTCAGGAGGGGCAGGCAAGAAGAGCAAGTGTTAAAGGCCAGGGCAGGTGGAGTCGCAAGGACAAGGACGGGAGACTGTCTGAGCTTTGGCCTCGAGGTGGTGTCCCCAGGAAAAGCAGCCACGGGGGACAGGGCCACAGACAATGTTGGGTGCAGCGTCGAGCGAGCGGTAGGTGGGACTGCCCGAGGGCGGGCGGGGGGGCGGCGTAGAGGGGTCAATGTGCGGGAATGGAGGTCGACTGGGGGTCTCGAGCAAAGAGGGGACAGGAAGGAGGCCACCGCCTCAGTGGAGCCTGAACCACAGCCCAGGCGCAGAGCGGAGGGACTTCTCTCTCGAGCTCAGGCCGCAGGAGCCTTCAGCCCCACGCGGCGGCAGGAAGGCGACCCCGGCCTGGCTCTCCGACCCTACACGACCCCTGGCTCGGCCCCATGCGCTCCGCGGGAGGCCGGTAGCCTCACGGTCAGTCCCGCAGGAGACTCCGCCCCCAGGGGTGGCCTCGGTCGCTCCCAGGGATGCCTGTCCCCGAGGGCTGGGCAAGGAGCCCCCGGGGCGCTGAGGCCACCCCCGGTCTACTCGGCCGAGCTGGGTTCGAGGCCTAGCCGTGCTGTGTGGCGCCCTGCGAGGTGGGGTGGCCCAGGCCGGCGACTTCCTCGAGCGCCCCCCTCCCCGCCCGGGGCGCACAGCCGGGTCTCATTACCGCCCCTCCCCCTCCCCCG
Source organism: Mirounga angustirostris (assembly GCF_029215605.1). Classification (NCBI taxonomy): domain Eukaryota; kingdom Metazoa; phylum Chordata; class Mammalia; order Carnivora; family Phocidae; genus Mirounga; species Mirounga angustirostris. The sequence goes on from NW_026991712.1 coordinate 168,433,840, forward strand.
CGCCCCACGGGCCGGGGGGTCTCGGCGGCCGGGGGAGGGGCGGGTTATAATCAATCCCAGCCCGGAAATTCCTCCCGAGGGGCCCGGGCTGCGGGGGCCCGGGGGGGGGGGGGGCGGCTCAGAGCCTGGCCGGCCGCCCGCGCCACCCCTCCTCCTCCTCCGAGCCCGCCCCCCGCATCATGGAAACTGGGCCGCCAGCCGACCCCCTCGCTCCGCTCCGCATTCCTGCCTCAGGGGGCGGGCGGGGCTCGAGAGCTGGGCGGCCCGGTCAGGCCCGCGGCGGGGGGCGCCCCCAGTGCCTCGGCGTTGGGGGCCGACGCCGCCTCCCCACTCCAGATGGGGCACATCTTCTCAGGGAAGGCCGGCGGGACCCGTGACCCTCCGTTAGACTCACTCAGCTCTGAGAAGCGGCTCAGCCCCGCCGCCTCCACCCCTGCCGCGGGCTCCTATTCACTGAGCGCTCGCGGGACTACCTAGGCTGCGCCCCGTGTCGCGTGCCCGCCCCCAACGCTGGATTTTCGCCTCTTGCGAGGCGGACACCATTAAGCCCATTTTCCAGGTGAAGGCAGTGAGGATCATGGAGGGGAAAGGCTGGGGGGCGGGCGGAGCAGGGACCCGGCCGCCTCCTCCGGGGAGCTCCCCGGACGGCGCGGGGCAGCAGTGGGCTCTCAGACGCCCCCGTGAGTCCTCTCCCGGGCGCCTGGGATGAGGGGCTCAGACAGGCGCGGGAGGGCGTGCGGGCTTCGAAAATCCTGTCTGCGCGCTCGCTGCGGAGCCGGGCAGGGCTCTCCAACTCCGGGTCTCAGTTTACCCACGTGGGAAGAGGGGGCCCTCCCAGGCCTCTGCGAACGACATAAGTCCGGGACTCGGGCCCCCGGATCCTCCGAGTCACCAGGCGAGCACACAGCGCTTACCTGCGACCCTCAGACCCGAGCTGCTGCCTGCTTCCAGCGGTGGGGCCTGGCGGGGTGCTAGCCAGTCAGTCCCCCGGGCTCCTGGGGGCGGGGTTTGGGCGGGGCCGGGCGGGGCCTGGGAAGGGGGCGGGGCCAGGGGGCCAAGACTCGGCGGAGACGGCGGCAGTGGCCGGAGCCGCGGCGCGCGGACTCGGACCAGGGCCCGTCCCGGCGCGGCGGCGCCAGGTGAGCAAAACTAGGGCCCCGGGTTCGCCCTCCACTTTCCTCAACTTTTTGTTTGGCCCCTCCCTCCGGAAAGGCCCTGGGGGGCGGGAGCCCGGTCCGCCCTTTTCCCCCGGGCGGAGTGTGGGCGCGGGCGGACGCGGGACCCCAGAGTGCGAGGGACCCGGCCCAGAGCAACTTCCCGTGGCCTGAGACCTTCCGACTGTGGCTCCGAGTTTATAACCCCTGCGGTCCCAGCGTGGACTCACGCCTTCCAGAGTCTTGGGGTCTCTCCGCACGCCTCCGCCTCCCTCCCCGCAGGGACGCGCGGGGGCTCCGGGCGACCTTTCCGGAGTTGGAGCTGGGGCACCAGCTCTGGCCCGGGGCGCGGTGGTCTCTTCTGCGGTTTCGGGCTGGGGAAGAGGCTCCACACTCAGAGACGACCGGGGAACGGCCCTTGCCTCCTCCCAGGACGCTCCCGTGGCTGTGCCGGGAAGAGCACAGCGTTAGCTAGGGTCCGGAGGCCCGGCGTCGGGTCCCGGGGGAGCCCCCTCCTCGTGTGACCCCGGCAGGGGGCTCTGCCTCTCTCTGGGCCGCAGTTTCCATCTGTGAAAATCAGGCTTTGGACGCCGTAGACTCTGCGGCTCCATGCTAGGCCCTGGGCCTTCGGCACTCCTGTCGGAGGCAGGGATGGGGTGTCGTGCCTTGAGCTTCGGGGGTGCGGATGGGGAGTGAATGGGGCAGCAAGACCTCCTTCCTGGGGCCTCGGCACGGATTCCAGCGCTGAAACTGTTTAGAAACCAGACTGGGGGGAGTGAAGACGCACCCCTGGACAGCGAGGTCCTAGCCCTCCTCCCCTGCGGCCCAGGGCGTCTGGGCGGGGGGCCCCCGTTTCCTCCCCCCCACACCCCCCTTCCGTGGGGGCCACACCACACACAGCCCAGCTACTCCTTACCCGGCCCCGCTTCAGTTCTTAGGCCCCAGGACGGGAAGGGCTGAAGCCAGGCAGCCCAAACTGGGGCGGCCTGAGGTGCTGGGGCGGTGCTGCTCCGTCCGGGACGCGGGCCACTGAGGCCTCTGGTGGAGGAGGCCGGAAAGGAGGACAGGCGGCGGGAAAGGGGGATGATTCATCCTGAGGAGCTCGAATTGGAAACGCTGCAACCTGGGAACAGCCTTGCCCGGGCCGACGGGAGAGCTGGGGGGAGGTCTCCCGGCAGGGCCCCAGCCCAGCACCTGCAGCCCCCTGCCCCCTGCCCTGGCCACTGCCCGGCCGCTGGGGGAAGGGAAGCCTCTTCTACGCGGAGTTGAAAGCCATCCTGGGCAAAGTCTGCCGCTGGTCTTGGTCAGAACGGTCTTCCCGGAGTCTAGCTCAAGTCTCTCCTGCTGCAGCTTCAGTGCAGGCTGAGGAGGTCTGAAGGAGGGGGTGGGCAGGAAGAGGCTGGAGTCAGTGACACCCTCTCCTTCCTCCGCTGCGGTATGTAAAGCGCAGTTGGGGGGTAGGTGGGGCCCGCGAGCGACCCCAGCGGACCCCGGGCGGTCTGAGCGCCCCCTCCCTCCTTTACTACGGTGCACCCACGTGCGGGGGTGAGGTCGATCCCGGGCCGGACTTACCCTGGAGACGCCAGTGCCGGGGGCCCGCACACCTCCCGAGGCCCGGGGTCGGCGGGCTGGCGAAGAGGGTGCAGGCGGCCGGAGCCCCGCAGCCGCGAATGCGCCAGGTAGCAGTTCGCGCCCCCCTCCCTCCTCTCCGCCCGCGGGTCCGGCCAACTCCGGCTTCTGCCGCGCGTCCCTGGCTCGGAGCTCCGCTGCGGAAAACCCGAGCGGGGGCGGCTCCCCGCCTCGCGGCCCGGGAAAATCCGGGGGTGGCCGCCAGGGATCTCCAAGCGGCCTGGGCGAGGCAGCCGGATCTTGCCTCCCAATCTGGCGCTCCGACCCTAGGCCCGTCGGTTCAGTCCTTGCCTCCCATCTCTCCGCAGAGCGCCCGGACGACGGCGAGATGACAGCCGGGAGCCCCGGAGACTGCGGGGAGGTGCGGAGGAGCCCCGAGGGCCGTGTCTCTCGCCTGGGCCGCCGCCTGGGCCGCCGCCGGCGCCCGCGCTCCCCGCCCGAGCCTCTGCGGGTGCGGGCACGGCTGCGGCTGCGCTCGCCGTCGGGGGCGTTCGCGGCGCTGGGGGCGCTCGTGGTCCTGGTGGGCATGGGCATCGCTGTGGCCGGCTACTGGCCGCACCGCGCCGGGGTCCCAGGGCCGCGCGCTGCCAATGCCAGCGCGCCCCCCCTGAGCGAGCTGCGACGCGAGGGTCGCGGCGCGGGCCGCGGGCACGGCCCGCACGAGCGGCTGCGGCTCCTTGGGCCCGTGGTCATGGGCGTCGGCCTGTTCGTGTTCATCTGCGCCAACACGCTGCTCTACGAGAACCGCGACCTGGAGACGCGACGGCTTCGCCAGGGGGTGCTGCGGGCTCAGGCGCTCCGGCCCCCTGACGGCCCCGGCTGGGACTGTGCCCTCCTCCCCAGCCCCGGACCCAGGACTCCCGGAGCCATAGGCTGCATAGAGCCAGAAAGTTGGGACCTGTCCCCGCGTCGGGGTACCTCACCCGTCCCATCAGTGCGGAGTCTGCGTTCAGAGCCTGCTAATCCTCGCTTGGGGTTACCTGCCCTGCTCAACAGTTACCCGCTGAAGGGCCCGGGGCTGCCCCCACCCTGGGGTCCACGGACCCAGACTGGCCATGTGATTATCACCGTGCAGCCCTCTGGTTCCTGCATTGAACATTCCAAGTCTCTGGATCTGGGCCTCGGGGAGCTCCTGCTTGGGGCCCCAGCGGCTCGAGACTGTGCTCACCGGAGCTGGCCACGGCTGGACCGCCTCAGTCTGGGGAGTTATGCCAAGTTGGAAGGAGGAGGGGACTTGGGAGCACGGGTTTGAAGAGCAGGGGACAGCCTGCTAGAGGGCTGCAGCATGGACCGTGGTAACAGGACCAGAAGTCCCAATGTCTAGTAGATGCATCAGTCACTTCCCAGACCGGAGATGGATGCTCTGGCCCCAGCAGCTGCTAAGGCATCCTCACTTGCATGTCGGCAGAGAAATGCCAACTGCACAAGGGTTCAATCAGCTGGAGAGAATGTTTTCATGTGGAGTCTGGAGACCAGCATGACTCGGCCTCAGGAACTCTTTAAGCCTCCAAAAGTGGCCTTAGCCTTGGACAGTACCTGAGGCAGCTGGAGGTCCAGGTCAGGGTGATTGGGAGATGCAGCAGGTGTCTCGGCAGATCCAAAGTGGTGGGCAAGGACCCCTAAGACTTGGAAGGTAGGTTGGGATGTTACAGGCTGGGCCAGGCTCCCTCCACGGTAGCACCAGTTGTGGGGTTAGGGGAGATGGGCAACGGGGTAGAGTTAAGACCCTCCACTGCCATTGGGATGGGGACTGGGGCGTTAACTCCCACCGCCTCAGCCCCTCTCTGCCCTCAGACATGGAGGGTACACCCCCTAGGGCTGCACTACTACCAAAGAAGCCTTCCTCCGAGGGTCCGGCCCCTTCCTGAACAGGTCTGAGAAGCCCCCTTCTCTCCTTTGTCATGGCCTGTGCTGCAAAATCTCCCCCCAACTGGCAAAAAGCATCTGCCAGTTCTCCTTTTATACAGCGTTGAAGCTGCATTTTGGCCAATGTGGGTAGCTTAATTTAGAAAAGAGTCTTTTCTAGGGTCAAAAATTTGAGTCTCCCTTACCCATGTGGAACTTTTCCCAGATTGCTGGTAGGAGAAGAGAACTTTAAAAGTTGATCAATTCTCAGATTCAGTCCTGGTTTTTGGGGGTTTTTTTGTTTGTTTGTTTAGTTTATTGAAAAATGCAATACAAGAAGCAAGACCAAACACATTATCTAAACACTACACCATTTCTCTTACTACAAAAGGCCAAAACAGCAGACCTAATTATTGCCTTTTTAATCTAAGGATCTTGCCAATTTGATTCTGCTGCCATAGTTCCTATTTTGTCAAGAAATGTAAACAACTACTTGACATGATTCATAATTTTAAAAAAATTTACAAAGCTCCTTCATTTTTGTCACCAAAATAATACATTTCAGAGAGATTTGCAAAAACCACCAGCCTGGGGCTGAGATCCTGGGCAGATCTTTCCCACGAGCATTCCTTGGTGTCAGTCAGGCCATAGCTCTGGTTCTACTTCCCAGGGCGGTCGGGGCCCCTCCCGCTCAGCTGCCTTGCAGAATATGCGATGGGGGGGCCTGGGCAGGCGGGTGAGGAGGCCCCAAGAGGTCCCTGCACCCAGGTTCTGTGGGCCCTTGGCTTTTCAGGTCCTGCTTGGTGGGCGGGCGGGTGGGTGGGTGGCAGAGACCTCGTGTAGCTTGGAGGAAGTCTTTACTTCTCAAGTGAAATAAAAATAAAATTGCAGTGAGAGTTGTCACTGTGGTGTGTCTGAGTCACTTCAGGAAAACGGCTGCCAAGTCTCTGACCCTGGAAATGAAGCTCTCTCCTCCCCTCTTCACCATTTCCACCTGCACAGAATCTGTTTTTCTTCACACACACACACACACAAATGCACACACAACTGCAGGAAGAAAAAAAAATCCAAACAGTTGTCAAACCCCCAGATCTGTTCCCAGAGCGGGAGGACAGGGGAAGAGTCTTGGAAGGACACCCTCTTCCCAGCTTGTCCAAATCTGTGGCTTCTCAGTGCTGAAAGGGCATTTGAGATCTTCTGGCCCAACTTAGAGTGAAGGAAGCAGAGAGAAGCACGGTGAGCTGGTGACAGAGCCGAGGGGGCGTGCAGGCCCCCGTCAGCGGTGTGGACAGTGAGAACTCAGTGGGCCCGGTTTGTGACGCTCACGCTGTGCCCGCTTCCTCACCCCCACCCTCTTCATTCCACAGCTGTCCACTGTGGGGGCTGGCTGGTAGGTCTCTCAGCAGGACAACTGGCCACTGGAAAGCGAGCTCCCATTACATGCTGTTTGATGTGAGCTGGATTCCCAACCTCACCACCACTCCTGGCAGCACGGCTCAGGCTTAGGCACCAACAAGCAAGCCCCACCATTTCCGACCCTATGCCCACAGGCCGGAAGCCTGCTCCTGAGACAGGATGATCCTTTCCCCCAGGCCTGTCACGCGTCCCACCTGAGCTCTTCCTGTCCCTCTCCAGAGAGAGCTGCCTCGTGGTTAGTAGCAGGCTCACAGAAGTACTAAACGAAAAATGCACACATCTGAAATCAGTTCAAACCAACTGAGTTTGTCTAAAACAAGACTCAGCCAGTCGAGGCTTTGGACACATGCGGCTGGCTCCCATTGTGGGGAGCAGAGGTTTTAGACTTTTCTCTTTCGCTCACGGCTCTTGAGCCCCCCGAGACTGCTGTGACCCACCGTCTATTCTCATGAAGTCCACCTCTGTCCCACCATACGATTCTAAGAACTTCCAGGCAGATGTGTTTGTGGGAAGCCAGCTGGAAGATGAGAGAAGCACTATTGAATAGAAATGCCCCCAGATCTACCAGGAATGGTGGAATTGGGCTCATCAGTCAGTCCCATTTTCAAAACCAAGCAAAAAAAAAAAAAAAAAAAAAAAATTAGAAGTAAAATAAACCCACAACCCACCACAAAAATCAAGCCTACAACACCCGACAGACCTCAGATGGTGTGAGTGGGAATGAGCAGAGCTGGTGTTTGTGCTCCCTGTCGTGTGGGGTTTTGTGGGAAGGATGGCGCCTAAAAGTCAATTCCATTGCTCCAGAAGGATGTCTGCAGGCAGGTACTGGTCAGGAGAAGAAGGGTCAAGGAACACAACCTCCTCTCTGAGTCACATTTCCGGTCATCCCACGATTAAAGAAAAAGGCCCAGGGTCAGTCACCTGGAAACACTTCTTAGTGGGATCTGACTGAGGTAAACTCTGCCATTCCCTGTGTGAAGTGCACATTCCCAGAACTAGAAAACCTTTTTTTTTTTTTTTTTTAAACTTCATCAACTTTCCTTGCCCAAATCACTACTAAAAATGTGCCATTAGAGCTTTTGGCCAAAAGTGCCTATTTTTGTGTGAGTTTCGGTCTCCTGAGATGGGAGGTGGGGGGAGAACTTAGCAGAGCCACTGCTTCTGATGAGGTAAAAGGGGAGGGAGGGCAGGAAGGTGAAGGCCACAGATTTGTTCAAACATTCACAGTATCAGATATATCTGAAACAACTTCTTATGTCTTTGATCTAACGAAGCTCCAAAAAGAAAGAACAGGAGGAAAGAAGGAAAAACAACACTACATTCTTAGCAGAGATCTCTGCCTCACCAAAACCACCCTCAACAGAAGGACAGGGATGTCTCCCTGGGGTCTGTGGATCAGGACAGGTGCCCTGCCTCACTTGGTAAAGTCAGATCATTGGCTCTGAGAAAAGGCTGGTTCATGAAGTTTCTGCTGACATCGAAAGGGTATAAAACTAGGGGAGGAGCAGGGAAGCCCCATTAAGCTGGCTTTGGCCCCCAACACAGCTGACAGAGTCTCTGGAGGATTTCCTCAAGAATTCTGTAGACCTGTCAGTATCTGGGTTGGAAATAAATGGGGAGAGGCTAGGTTGAAGGGGTTACAAACCACCGCATAAAAAAACAAAAAGCTCTTTAAAAACAGTCCATAGAGTGAAAAGTTGAACAATTTCTGGTATCACAATATAGAAAAAGGTATTAAAAGAATCAGCAATGTCTAGAAGACTCTCTCGGTATAAACTCCAAATAGAAAACGAAATTAATTTTCTGGTGGTTTAGAGTAATTTTAAAAGCCTGATGTCTTGACTATTGCAGGTAAGCTTCTTTATCATTTTGCTGGTTTTCTCTTGGATGGGAGACAGGCCGGGAGTTGGGGTAGGATAGTTCCTAAGAGGAAAGAAAGCAAACTTTTTAAATCCTGCAAAGGGAGACAGCCACCAGTCCCAGTGCCAAGTTCTTGTGGTCCCAGGTGCCAAACAGGCCCTGAGCAGTTTTACTGAGGAGCCCAGTCCCCTCTGGTGATTGATGGCTTCTCTGAGTCACTTATAAACTTTTAGGCGTAAATTTATCTGGATTCCTGGCTCCCCAGAAGCAGCTGCCCGCTTCCAATTCTCGAGTCTGGCCTCCGAGCTTCAGCCCTCTCTCCTCTATGCCCCGAGCCCTCATTTCTAGACCACTAGGTTCTGCTTTTCTTGGTTTTGTTCTCCTCTGGCCCTCTCAGGTTTGGACTCAAGAGATACCTGTGACAGCAAAGAGCCTTTACTTAGGTAAGTCCCAGTGTGGACACCTCAGGGGCTGTTCCTGTTCAGGGCTCTCTGAGGCTGGGACAGTGAACACTCTCCCCCCACCAAGAATAGCCCTTACCTGAGCTCATTCCTCAGAGATTTCAGTCTCCTGATGGACGACCACCTTGGTCACTGACATGTCTGGGTGCTGCTCCTTTGCCTCCTTGATGGCCTGTACAAGGACCTGAGAAAGAAAGAAACCATGCCCGTGAGGCAGACAGCAGCCTGACTGGTGAAGGAAGGCAGGGGTCTCAGGTTATCATTTCTCTGGCAAATTCAGTCTTTCTGTCCACAGTACCAGGGCAGCATTTAGGCTAAGCGAGTTGATAACAGACTTCCTTCCCCTATCCTGCAGAGGGAAGCTCTTGGACTGAAAACACAGAGACCGGGAAGGCTAGAGTTGTCTTTAAGGAATCATAAAGGGACTTCAGGGGTGATAGCTGTATCTGCTGGGTGGGCCTGGGAGGATTCACTCAAGAAGTGAGCCTGAAGGACAAAACAAAATCTGTGTTCAACGTAGGGTCACCGGGAAGTTCAGAACAGAAGAGGGAACTAAAGAAGCATGCTACAAAAAGGAAGAGATCTCTTTGGCTAAGGGAGAGGGAAGTAAGGAGGAAGAGTGGGACGGCCTATTACATGCCATGCACTGGCCTAAGCACATTATTATTATTGTATACTTAAGCTTCATTTTTTCATTTTATTTTTAAAGATTTTACTTACTTATCTGACAGAGAGCACAAGCAGGGGGAGCAGCCAAGGGAGAGGGAGAAGCAGGCTCTCCAGTGAGCAGGGAGCCCGATGCGGGACTCCATCCCAAGACCCTGGGATCATGACCTGAGCTGAAGGCAGACGCTTAACCAACTGAGCCACCTCTTCAGAACAACTAATGAATTAGGGTAGTAGCACTGTTTCCATTTTTTTTTTTAAAGTAAGCTCTGCGTGCAATGTGGGGCTCAAACTCACGACCCCGAGATGAAGAAACGGGGGCTCCACCAACTGAGCCAGCCAGGCACCCCTTATTGTTTCCATTTTATAGACAAGGAAACTGAGGTTCAGTGGGTAAATAAAGTGGTTAATGTTTCACAGCTAGTAAGTAATGCAGCAGGGATTTTAACTTAAATCTATAAGGCTTTCTTTTTCACTACACTGTCCTTTAGTTTCGGGGAGCCCCTTTATTAGCATCTGGAGGAGTTTCGATCATTTTAGAAAAGCTAAATGATGCCGAGGGAAAGTGAGAGCGATGATGCCACTTCTCTCATTGCGCGGCAAGTCTCTGAGCCTCAAGCTCACAGCACCAAGGTGGAAGAGCCTTTGGGAATGGTGACATGGGGATTCTAGCTAGATCTGACCACCTGACTGTTGACCTTGGCTCTAAAGAACTACTTCTAGTAGGGAAATTCCTCTTTTGGTCTCTTGACTCCATGAAAGCCATTCTTAGAAGTGCCACCTCTATAGGCCCCTGGTCATTGTCCCTGATCCTTTTTGCCCACCCCACCTGCTCATGGGTCAAGGCCCAGCCCAAGCCCTCTCTTTGATTACTCTGGCCTACACCGATCTCTCATTGAAAGCCTGCACCACACGACTTCTTGCTTAAGTGCCTCTCCACCCAACCACAGTATGCCACCTCTTAGCCCTTCCATGTAGCCCTCATACCCAGGAGAACTGAGGGACATGGGCGCATCTCTCTGAGCTATCAAGTGTGTTTGTCACAACCACCCTGAAAGAAACCTATGATTATCTTAATTTTACAAGTGGCAAAACTACAGCTCAGAGAAGTAAAATAACTTGCTCCAGGGCACATAACCAGTAAGTTGCAGCATCAAAAGTCAACCCAAGGCTGTCTCGCTCCAAACCCAAACACCTTCCGGTCCCATGGCTCTTGCTGTCCAGCACCGACTGGGCACACAGCTGGGGCTCAAATCAACCAGACCAAGGAGGTGGGTGCAGGCTGGTAGCGTAGCAGGATCTACTTAGCTGGGGGCTAACAGGCTGCACTTGGGCTTTGCAGCCTTGTTGCTGGGACCCTGAGCCTGAGTTCTCAGCTGGGAGTCTCAACCCTGCTACCAAGGGAACTGCCATCAGTGCGGCTCAGGCTTCCTTTTTTTTTTTTTAGGCACTCAACGTATCAGCATAAAGGCCACAGAATTATTGCTCCAGCACTGCTGTCGGTGATTCCAGAAGCATTTGCATGCAGTCCCTCCACCCCCTCTTCTCTGCAGCTTTACTGTTCTAACCTCACCCAGCAGAGAACTGGGAGCATTAATCCTGACCTTATTATTTGCTAATTGCTTGCAGCACACAATTAGCACCTTAATTAATATAGAAACAGAGAGTTTGAGTGCTCAGAAGGGCCCAGAAATTATCTAGATCAACCTACTCTCTCTTAGGAGACAAAAAAGAATCCGAGGTAGCGTGGCTTGCCCCAGGTCACACAGTAAGCTAGCGACAGATGTAGGACAGACTTGAAGTCAAGGCTCCTGTTCGCAGGCAGCCCACCTCACTCTGCTTCCCTCGCCCCGAGGGCCACCACAGCCCTCTGCGGACAAGGATCGCCCCCTTCCTTCTGTCTTGCTATCTTCTTCTGTCTCCAGCACAGGTTGAGGTACACACTATCCCCTGAACAGAACAGCTCCACCCACCCAGAGCCTACCATGTACCTCACACCGTACATCCCGTATCCCACGACGCTCACAACCACCGAGGGGAAGTTGCCGTAACGCCCATCTTAAAGATGGGGAAACAGAGGCCTAGGAAGTTAAGAGCTAGAATATGGGGAGACCTAGGATGTGAACCCAAGCCTTTTGAGTCCAAGGCCCATGTTCTTTCTATTACACTTCATGCTCCCCCCACCTGCAGGCCCCATCCCACAGGCCTCCGTGGTCTGATTCCCTTCATCCTTCTCATTTAGGCGCTAGAGTAGCCCAGGGTGTCCCTGGGGATGAAGATGGCAGAGGTGTCTTCTGAAAGCCAACTCCTGTATCCATCCATCTTCCCACCCAGGGACCTCTTCCATGCCCAGAATCTCCTCAGCAGTCTCACCTGATCATGGTCAATATCGGCATCTCCTGTGATCACAATTCTCTTCTCAATCCGGGTCTCTGAAATCCCACCTTTTACAGTCTGAAACCAAAGAGAGGTGGTCACATGAGAAAGAAAGAAGGAAGGGAGGGGGGGAACCAGTAAAAGATTTTTCTGAAAGCTCTACTCCAAAATTTCATCTGCTGCTGGGTACTGTCTAGAATAGCTTTCTTACCCACCTGTCCAAACTCTTGGCTACACCTGCTAAAATGAGCACACCTCTATTCCCATGGATTGCTAAAATCTTTAACAAGCAAAATGGAAAGTCACAAATCTCTAATTATTATTCCCTTTTTCTTCCTCCCAAACATCACAGAAATTCAGTGAGTAAACACGACAGACAGGTGTTTCTTTCTGCTCTTTTCCTGTACATTTTGATTATTTTCAAGAGGAAACTCAGAAGACTATGACCAAAAATGTCACGCAGCTTGAAACTGGGCTCTTTATTTTCAAGCACTTTCATATCATTGAGATCAAAAGATCCTCAAGTAATCCCCTCAGGGTGGGTAGGTTTCCCTAATTGACAGATGAGGATAACCAAGGTCTAGACACATTAAGAAACTAGCTTCCAGTCATCTGTTTCGATAACAGAGCTTGGTCAGAAATCTAGATTTCTTACTTACAAGCAAATATATTTCCCTCTAGTGCTGCAGCAAACATGGACTGTCTCTGATTTTCAGGGAGTAGTTCCAATTTTAGATAATTTTTCCTGCTTCCCCCATAAACAATATTTTAATATCCAATATTTCAACATGCAAACTATAGTTCCCATGGCCTTGATGCTGGACGTGATATAAAAACTTTTTGTTGGGCCCTGAGTTCTAATTTTTTACTTGGAAAATATGGTTGCACAATAATACCAACGACACCTGTCCTTAAACTGACTTTTTAAACTCACCTCCACAGCCAGACAGGGGAGTGACCAGGGAGACAGGCGGATGTGTAAAGAGAACGGCCACAGGTGACTTTATGAGACTACTGACTAGGCAAGGGTGCCCTCAGGGTCCCCCTAGCTTTACTGCTGGGGAAGCAGCAGAGCCTTTCCCCCTGTGACACTTGGATTCATTTGGCTCAGTAGGGATGGAGCTGAAAACCCTTGCTTCTAGACCAGGGTCCTTCTTGCAGAGAGAGGCAGTAAGCTTGGCATGCCACTGAATTCCAGAAGGAAGTTCTAACTGGTTTGTTACCTTGGTAATCTGAGTTGTGGTTGTGCTGCTTGTCGTCTCAGATGTGATGGTCTGAGCTGTCAGCAAGACTCCCGGGTCCAAGTCCCCATTGCTGTCATCGGTCTGCAGAAAAAAACGCAACTCATCATCATGCCTCTCAGGAAGCCCTGTGGGCAAATGTGGCAGAAGGCAGCTTTGCTCTTCAGCTGTATATTCAAAAGCAAAAACCCGCTTCCCTTACAGTGATCGCTTCATAAAGAAAACAATCCCCCGGCAGCAAGGCTCCTTCTAAGAACACTGGATGGGTCAGTTTCCCTAGCACGGGGTCAGTGACAGGAGCGGGTCAGGAAGAGGAGGCAGGATTACAGCCAGAGGTCCAAAAGGAACGACAATGACTGCTCACATGTGTACAACATTTTAGAGTTCACAAAGGGCTTTCAAAACATTGTCTTTTGATGCCCACACAAGCCCTGTGAAATAAACAGTAAAGGCAGAGACTGATTAGCACTCCCAGGTAAGAAAACCCAGGCCCAGAGAAGGCGGATCATTTGCTCAAGGACTCAAAACTTTTAAGTGGAAGTTGTCCTCTCTACAAACTGGAAGCTCTTTACATATCACCCAAGGCAGGAAAAGTATAAGCTCTTGTGTGCTAAGGCGTGGGTAGGTTCTGAATCATAGGGCAGAACTTTCCAGAAAGGACCGGGAAAGGTCCTTGCCAGGGTTCAAGGGGCCAGGGAATCTCAGGCTATCTTCTTTGAAGACTGAGATGGGAGCCTGGAACCAAGGAGACAGGAAATGTCCCTTTAAGACAACACCATGGGAGGAAACCTACATGATATCTCAATGACATTTCTGACAACAAAACTATTATTGAAATGGACCATCCTGATTAGGGAGGGTTTAAAAGTATTTAGAATGCTGGGCTATGCAACTAATCTATGCAGAGAACAGGGCTAGGGCGACTTCTTGTTTCTCTAGAGCTCGCCATATTATGACCAAAACAAATGTATTATGATCAGGCTGAGAAAGGACACTAGCAAAAAGGAAGAGAGATGGTTATCAGTAGCCACTGGGCTGGTAGCAGGACTCAGAACTGCTGACAGTCCTGTGACTGGGAGGGAAACCGAGGAGACTAGGAGGATGCGGGCTGCCCAGAGCCAACACGCTGTCCAGAAAATAACGACCAGTTGGTTCTGGGATTGCACACAGGCTCAGAAAAAATTTAGAGGATTGCAATTCTTTTCAAAAAGAACCCTGTAGTAAAAAAAAGTGTTACGTTACTATCTTTTCCTGCCCTCTTTATAGAAGTCATCTGTATTACACGCAGAGGCCTCCAACCTTTTTCTGAGCAGAACCACATTTCACTGAGGCAAAACATTGAGGTATGGGGGGTGGGAGATAGGAGGAGCAGAAGAGAATTAGGAAGAAGAGTCTCTGGCTGAGTTAGTTCCCTTCCAGGTAAAAATCTAGACCAAACGAAGAGAGGGGACATGACTGTGATACTGAAATCTTACCCTAATGCTTTCTTCGGCCCAGACCCACCTACCTACCTTAGATTCAAACTCAAAGAACATTTATTGTACTCCTACTATGTGCCAAGCACAGGATGCAATTGTTACCTCAATTCCACCTCCCAATATCTGAAGTGGGTACTATTATTATCCTCACTACATAGTTGGTCCAGAGAAGTTAAATAATTTTGTCAAGGTTCTATAGCTAATCAGTGTTTGAACTGGAACTTAGGGCAAGAAACTTCTCATCTGCAGACTGAGGTTTGGGTTCCAGCTCAGATGTAACTAGCGATGGGATCTCGGGCAAGTCATTCTGATGTCTCTGAGCTTTAGTTTTCTCATTCGTAACAGGCAGTACTTAACACAGCTCTGCCCCCACCATGGCATGGTTGTAAAGATCTAAAGAGATTGTAGAAGTAAAAGTACTTTCTACATTGTTATAAGAATATAAATTTATGTGCCAGGAGGGTTAAACTTTTTTGAAGAGCTCTACCTCTACTAAATCGGTGACTCTATAGTATTCTCCTACCTCCCAGCGACTCCCTTCCTCCCTGCTTTCTGTCTCTGAAGAAGTGGAAGATGGAGGAGACATTGTATGATTTCTGACTTACACTCTTCCTACACGTGGACTCTCTTCTTTGACCCTGTAACCAATGTTTCCTCAAAATGGTGCTGTGGCTTTGAGAGTTGTTTATAAAGTTAAACATCCATTTATCCTATGATCCAGCAATTCCACTCTTAGGTGTTTACCCAAGATAAGTGCAAACATATGTCTACACGATGACTTGCGCATGAACGTTCCCAGAAGCTTTATTCACATTTGCTCCAAACTGGAATCAACTCAAATGTCCATCAACAAAGGAAAGGATAAACAAATCGTGGTACACTCGTACAACGGGACACTATTCAACGATAAAAACCAGTAAACTACAGATTCTTATAACTTTGACGAACCTAAACAAACATGTTCAGACACTAAAGTTGTACTACTGGATACTTCCATTTATATGGAGTCCAAGAACAGGCAAAACTAAGCTATGGTTATGGAAATCAAAGTAGTGGCTGCCTCGAGGTGCAGGGAATAACTAGAATAGGCTATGAAGAAAGTTTCAAGAGCAGTGGGAGTGTTCTGTATCCCAAATGTGTCTTGGTGACACAGGTATTTATATTTGTCAAGATCAATCAAATGGGGGCGCCTGGGTGGCTCAGTCAGTTAAGTGTCTGCCTTTGGCTCAGGTCGTGATCCCAGAGTCCTGGGATCGAGGCCCACGTCGGGCTCCCTGCTCAGCGGGGAGCCTGCTTCTCCCTCCCCCTCTGCCTGCCGCTCCTCCTGCTTGTGCTCTCTCTCTCTCTTTCTTTCTCTCTGTCAAATAAATAAATAAAATCTTAAAAAAAAGGTAAGCATCATTTAAAAAAAATCAATCAAATGGAACACTTAAAAACTGTACACTTCCCTTTATATAGGTAGGCTTTACCTCAATCATGCACACACGCACATATACACAAACAGTAAAATCCTGTTTTGGCTCCCCACCTCCTCTCACCATGTTCCCCAAAGTGTGGGAATTGTAAAATTAAAAAAAAAAAAGGTACCTGGGCTAACCTGTTTGGCAAGATAATAAAAACAGAAGCAGAAATAGTTATCATACATAAATAACAATAGCAAATAATTATCTGGTGTTTATTATGTGCCAGGCACATTTTTTTTAGATATCACTCACACCATATTGCGCTATGCTTTTTTGTTTACCAGTTTATCATATACCCATCAGAGGCTTTTCATAGCTGTATGGAATTACCTTAATTGGATACCACCATTTATTTAATTTGTTCGCTATTGATGGACATTTAGATTGTTTCCATGGTGGTTACAACTTAATTTGAAATGCACATTAATTTATTCCTTGCAACAACCCTATAAGGTGGAACTATTATTAGCCCCATTTTACAAATGAGGAAAATGAGGCACTGAGTGATTAACCTGAGTAAGTGATGGAGCACGTTTGAACCAGGAAATTTTATTCCAAAGTTAGTACTTTCCCCACTATGCGCCACTGTCTAGCATGAATAAGAAGTCATGTGTATTTTGGTTGACTGTCTCAAGCCTGGTTAAAATGAAATAAAGATAGATACGTAACAATATAATATAGTCATTGCTACTATTTTTTATTACCTACCATATGCCAGGCAAATATTATCTTTCTTTTAATAACCTTACAAAGTTATTTTTCAGAAGAGAAAACTAAGGCTCAGAGTTTAAGTGACTTGCCAAAGGTCACAAACCTAGCAAGTGTTGGAATTAAGATCCAAGTCTAACTCCAAATTCTACATGCTTTACCCAGCACATCAAGCTGCCTCTCCACTTCTCTTACACGTTGAGTATATTTTAGAATGACTGCTCCCTTTTCCCTTTTTTAAGGGGCTAGACTCAAACCATGTGGGCTTCTGTGGGCAGCCTGGTCCTAACAACTTTCATGCATATGCTACAGAATTCATTTCAAAACAGAATATGGTGAAATGTCAGTCTCCCTCCCACTCCTGACCACAGTCCTGTAGCCCCAGTCCCCTTCATCAGAGGCCACCACTGCTTTTTGGGTTTTCTTTTTGAGTACCCATTAGGAGATAATATATTCATATACAAGCCTCCTCTTTCCCTCCTATAAACAGCATATTATTACACCATATTCCACCATGCTTTTTTTTTTTAAGGATTTATTTATTTTCAAGAGAGAAGGGGGTGGCAAAAGGAGAGGGAGGGAAAGAATCTCAAGCAGGCTCCCCTCTGAGCACAGAGCCTGATGCGGGGCTCGATCTCATGACCCTGAGATCATGACCTGAGCTGAAACCAAGAGTGGGACACCTGACTGACTGAGCCACCCAGGCGCCCCTCACTGTGCTTTTTTATCTATTAATTTATCACATAGATTATTCCCATCAGAAGCTTTTTTAAAATCTGCACAGAATTATACTAATTGGATATACCATAACTTATTTAACCTGCTCCCTACTGATGGCTAGTTAGATTGTTTCCATGGCAGTAACAATTTAAAGAGTTTCCTACCATATGAAAGTAATTCTTACATCCTCTGGTTAATGATGTGCACAATCTTAAAGTAATTTCCTATTCCTTCCTTCTTCAATCCCCTGTACTGCTAAGTCCTATTCATTCATTTCTGTCTCTCTTGACTTGACACAGCTCTTTCTTCTCATTTCCTCCAGCTACACTTCAGTTCTTCACAAGCATCTCCCCAGACTTGCTCTAGACATATCCCTGTCTCCAAGCATCCCCCTACTTTACAAAATCAGCACACAGCCTTAGGAATCACCTTCCAAAAATCAGTGCCTCGATGATGCTGCTTTATCACCACTGCTAAAACACTTCTAAGCAACCTCATTATTTACCAAATTCCACACTCTAGACCAAGAGAGATGGAAGAAGCATACTAACAGTGAGTGAGCTCCACGAATGCACCAAACACTCTACAGACATCATTTCACTGAATCCTCCCCCAAATCTTGCAATGGAAGATGATACTAGCCCCATTTTACACCCAAAGAAAAGATTAGCGATTTGTTTAAAGTTATCCAGCTAGTATGTGGTTGAGTTAGGATACTCTAATTGTAAAGCACCTGCTCTTAATTGGCAAGGTGACACCGTTTCCTGAAAGGGATATCGTCTTCCAGTTCATGGTGTGAGGATCAGCCGTAAGGATTTAGGTGAAATCACTCAGCCAGGGCTTCGCACGGCTGCCTTGTTCCTGCCATGCAGGCTTCAGCCCAAATGTGGCCTCCTCAGAGTGGATTTTCCTGACTACGCTAGCCTCAGAGGAACAACCTTTCTTTCTTTTTTTTTTTTAATGTTTTATTTATTTATTCATGAAAGTCAGAGAGAGAGAGAGAGGCAGAGGCAGAGGGAGAAGCAGGCTCCCCACCCAGTAGGGAGCCCGATGCGGGACTCGATCCCAGAAGCCCGGGATCATGACCCGAGCCAAAGGCAGACGCTCAACCATCTGAGCCACCCAGGCGCCCCGAACAACCTTTCATATAATCTCACATTGTCTAACTCTTCATCCAATTTTAGTTTCTTTGGCCTAATACATAAATGCTCAACAAATATCTGTTTATATTTGCTTGTCAGTTTATAGGGGGAAAACTTTTTCTAACTTTTGGCTTCTATGAATAAAAGAAAGGAAAAAAATAATTCAACATAAAGCAAGTCTTAGCTCATTCAAATTACCAATAATGAAGGAGGATTTTTACTAAAAGTAAATAAAATTTTTAAACAAAAATTTTAAATACTTAAATTCTTGTGTGATTTTAAATTTAATTGTAATAAATTTTAATAATTTTTTAAAAGATTTTATTTTTAAGTAATCTCTACACCCAACATGGAGCTTGAACTCACAACCCCAGGATCAAGAGTTGCATGCTCCTCCAACTGAGCCAGCCAGGCACCCCATAAATTATATTGTAGCTGTTACTTATTTACACTTTCAGGCATGATGCTCAAGTCAAGTCCATACAGTGTCATATCTTATACAATCTTCATAATAAAATCATGAGGCAGGGGTGCCTAGGTGGCTCAGTCAGTTAAAGTGTCTGCCTTTGGCTCAGGTCATGATCCCAGAGTCCTGGGATTGAGCTGTGTCAGGCTCCCTACTCAGCAGGGAGTCTGCTTCTCCCTCTGCCCCTCCCTCTGCTCATGCTCGCTCTCTCTCAAAGAAATAAAATCTTTTAAAAAAAATTTTAAAAATAAAATCATGAGGCAGATACTAACATCATGGGTGGGGTGGGGGGGTAGATGGGGGGGCAGCAATCAAGGCTCAGAGACATTCAATTACTTGTAGTAATTGGAGTAAGTGGAGGAGCCAGAACCTGAGCTCAGGTTTGTGTGACCCAAAGCCCATGTTCTGAACCATTACACTAGACCGCCTTCCCTAATTGAATTGGGTGGAGGATATAAGCAATCAGATGCGAGACAATTTTGCTTTTAGTGAAGTACTTTGGGACATCCTTAGATCAGTAATCTCTTCTAAAAAGAATTACCCCAGGGGTGCCTGGGTGGCTTGGTCAGTTAAGTGTCTGCCTTCGGCTCAGGTCATGGTCCCAGGGTCCTGGGATGGAGCCCTGTATCGGGCTCCCTGCTCCGTGGGGGGCCTGTTTCTCCCTCTCCCACTCCCCCTGCATCTGTTCCCTCTCTCACTGTCTCTTTCTCTCTGTCAAATAAATAAAATCTTTAAAAATAAATAAATAAATAAAAAGAATCACCCCAGAAAAGCCTAGCATTACCTGCAGCAAATGATTACAGACTCTAAAGAATGAAGGTTATTTATTGTGTTTACTCTAGTCTTTGCTTCTGAAACAGCACATCATGTCCCACCTGGGCAGCCTCATAAGTGATGGTCTTGGTCTCAGTGTGAACAATAGGGACATCTTTGGTTGGGATTTCACTTTTCACAGCGTTGGCAGTATCTGAGATGGTGACGGTCTGAGTCTTCACCAGGGGAGGCTGTGAAGCAGTAAAGAAACAGAGTTACCAGAGTCTTCAGAAGCCTGTGGAGAACTAATCTTCTGACATTGATCTGATCAAAGTGATAGCTCTAATCAAGCAAAGGGCTAGCTCAGTCTCTGCCCAAGACTTGGACACTATTCCAAGTAGCCTTGACAAGGTGTCAAATCATGAGGGATATTTAAAAACAGCATTACTGTAATCATTTTCATATACTTAATGGAAAGCTTTAAGATCAGACGGTTATGATCAGTGATACAAAACACTTTAGATTGACCTTCAGAATTTGAATATAAAACTGTTTGCCAAACAGCAGTCCCTTTTGTTTGTCCTTGTGACTGTGCCATTATAATTAAGAAAATCAGTCGCATTTCCTCCACTAACTACAAATGGGACGTGAAATAGCAATGACATTGGAATACTTTATCTTGGAATTCATTAACTTCTTTCAAATCAATGTCAGACATTCACTTTGGATTTATTGAGAAGGAACAGTATTTGGAAAACTGGAAAGAAAATCATCACTTCTACCACCACCTGGTGATTAATCTCAGAATTTAAGAAGAATGAACATTAGTGGAATATTAAAGGCTTCTTGTCCATCAGCTCACCTTGCCAAAGACTATAAATCACCCTAAAACTACCATTTGATTGTGATGAAGTTAAGTGGCCATCCACCTTAGCACAGGAGATTAGTGCCTATGAGCATGGAAGCCCTTGTGAGTGGGTCAGTGGGAGTGGTGGGCTGTACCATGTGGCTGCAGTACAGAAATAATTATTTGGGGTCTGAAATCTCAAAAAAAAAAAATCAGTTGTCTCTTTTAACGAAAAATATTTGAATTTTTTGAGCATGGCCCCAGAACACTAATAGCTCTCTTCATCACAGAAGTCTCAGAAATTCACCTCTTTATATAGCCCATACTTAAGCAAGGAAAAGAGGAACCCACTCACATCAGCTTCATAAAGATAAGCAGCTGGAATTTACCCCCAAGAGTTTTAAGTCCTCGGGGGAGACAGCATTTCTAGCCATGGAGTTAATTCCTCTGAAAAAATTTATTTGTAGTAATCAAGGGCTTCGATTTTATTCTGTGATTCTCAAAAAAGCAGAGAGGCGACTGCCCTCACCACCACCACCACCTCCTCCACAGAGCAGATTCTGGCCCTCAACCAAAGTGAGTCATTAGACCTGCATCACTGAATCGGTTACTACCTGGAAACTTCGAATGAGGGTGGGGAACTGGTTACCCACACGAGAGTCATGAAATGATCCATTTTGCTTTCCAAGTGGCTCTCCTGGTGTAACATATTCTTCACTACTCTCTGCCTTTTTTTCACCAAGTTGCAGCTGAGAGGAAGCTGGTGATACTGAGAACTTTAAGGCACTGGCCTGTTCCTCCACTCCTATACATTCCCCACTTGAGCCTCTTGGCATTTCCTTAACATCAAGATAGCCAGCTGCCCCCTGCTCCTTCTCTTCTGTCTCCTTGCTGCTTATGGAGAGGGAGCCAAACTCAAAGCTTTGTGGAGACTCCGACGGGGTGGTCATTTGGCTCTTACTAGGAATTACTGAGTGCTTGGGACCATCCCATTCAGAGTCAGGGTTGGTAGATGGCCCCTTTGTCACGGCAGCCACCTCCTCTGTTCGAATGCCATTTATATTCTACAAATGAAGCAAGAAGATTAGGAATAAGTAGGGAATATCGTGAACTCTGAGAATCAACAATAATTTTTAATAGGTCTCAAAAATATTAGTATTAATATAAACCAAGAATCTGGGCTCCTGAGGTAGCCAAAAGGAACAACTGCTCTTCACTGATAAATATATTAGTGGCTTAAGCAGTTCCAACCTCGTTTTGGTCTTATCTCTATAACCCTGTTAACTTGAGAAATAATTTTGATGTGCCTCACACAGTACCAAGCACTTTGTGTTACTGTGTTACTATGATCTTGCCTGTATAACTCCTACTCTTCATACTTAAAGCAGTTACTTTGCCATTCCTAAATACCTAACTCATTACTATGCACAGGGAACAATGCAATTTATGAGCCTATCGAAACATATTCTCCAGAAGCCTGATCAGTTTGAAAAATGTTTCGTATCTTCAAACCATAAATATCATCATAACAGCCCCTGATGGAGAAGCTAAAATCTCCAGGCATTAAAACATCGAATACATCCAGAACAAACTTAATCCAACCATTGTCATGAAATTAAATACCAAAAATAGTGAAGTATTTCTTTGTAAACATAATAAAGAAGCTGAGATATATTTTTTAAAAGGTTATTTATTATTATTATTATTTTTTTTATTTATTTGAGATAGAGCACACAAGCAGGGGGGAGAGGCAGAGGGGGAGGGAGAAGCAGATTCCCCACTGAGCAGGGAGCCCGATGTGGGACTCGATCCCAGGACTCTGAGATCATGAACTGAGCCAAAGGCAGACGCTTAACCGACTGAGCCACCCAGGCACCCCGAGATACATTTCTTCACAGATGAATGACCTATCTTCATGCCTAAGAAGTAAGTTCTGGAAACAGTCCCATCCTGGGCCAAGTGCCTCACACCACAGGAAAAACAGACCTAAAATGAGCACTTCCAAAAGAATGTGGATGATGAGATAACATCACCATGGATGGACATAATCCCAAAGTTTAAAGAAAGGTGCTAAAGGTAGAAGAGAAGGAATTCACATGAGTAAAAAAAAGAATATGAGCCATGTGAAAAACCAACAGGCTGACTGAAGCCAAATGTCAGGAAAAGTAAACATGTGCATGTGCTCACCAGAAAGCCACGTAGGCCTGAAATTTTGGTAAGATCAACTTCCCGTATTACATACCACCTAGTAACTTACTAACAGAAAATGACTCTTTTAAAAAGGTATTCCTGGAGTCAATGACATGTGCTTGGATCAGCTTACATGTTAGTCCTCAAATCACATGACACGCATTATATTTTTTTAACCTTAACTTGTAAACCAACCTACATTGTGATGAATATAAACCAGTGCCCTATTAGGGCAAGGCAAGATGCACCACATTCAAGAATATCAGGCCAACTTTACTTCTAAGCCATCTTGAAACCGTCAACTCAAGCGCATCTCAAAGTGGTACAAGTTGAATTCAGATTAGGCAGGTCTTTCATGGACTGATTATGAAGATTACATAGGGCATGAAAAATGAGACTAAGAGAGGACAACAGAAACTGTCTCTGTTTGCAGACGAATCAGAGATACATAAAATATTATTGCTAAGAGTATGTGAATTTCCTCATATTTAAAATGAGAATAATACCTGGTTTGACTCATGGGGTTCTGAAGATCAAAAAAATATATATATATGTGAAAGCACTTTGTAAATTCTTTTTTTTTTTTTTTAAGATTTTATTTATTTATTTGAGACAGAGAGAATGAGAGAGACAGAGAGCACATGAGAGGGGGGAGGGTCAGAGGGAGAAGCAGGCTCCCTGCCGAGCAGGGAGCCCGATGCGGAACTCGATCCCGGGACTCCAGGATCATGACCTGAGCCGAAGGCAGTCGCTTAACCAACTG
This sequence comes from Mirounga angustirostris, assembly GCF_029215605.1. Lineage (NCBI taxonomy): Eukaryota > Metazoa > Chordata > Mammalia > Carnivora > Phocidae > Mirounga > Mirounga angustirostris. Next base: position 168,457,018 of record NW_026991712.1, read on the forward strand.
AGCCACCCAGGCGCCCCAGCACTTTGTAAATTCTTAAGTATCATATACAGTCACTTAATTCAATCAACATTCTGAGTACCTATAATATGCTAGGGCCTTATTAAATGGAATAAATTAGTTGTTATTATTTACGCACTGTATTACTCTCTAGGGCACTTTTCTCACCATTTCTTTTGAGTCAGACAAGCTGTTAGAGCTGTCCAAAAATAGATCAGCTGGTAATAAACAAATAGATTTTCTTAAATTGCTATTATGCTACCTTTAGCACTGTGAATAGCATATCCAAGCCCACTCACATGGAGAAAAACTTCACGGCTTTTCCAAACAATTTTGTTATAATTGAGAAGGCTGATTTAGAACCAGGAAAATACCTAAGAAAATCAAGTTAGAGCCAATTTTATACCAGTTTGCTCAAGTAATACTTCTGTCATGAAGAAGCCATTTGTGAGTTGAACACTGCTTAGGCAAGCAACATCTGGCCCAAAGTTGCCTACTGTTGAGTAAAACTAGATCGAGCAATGATTTTTTTTTTTTTTCAAAGCATGTACAGAGGAGACCACCGATAAAAGCTGCAGCCACAGTAACATCAATTCGACAAATATTTACTGACCACTTAATACATGTCAGTCACTGGAAATAAAAGGAAAATTAGTAACATTTGGGTAAGATTACCACTTAGAGCATTCTCACATATGGTCAAATCAACCTCCCCAGTTGGTGCTGTTGTCCAGATCTGGACACAGCCAACTACTTACTGGACATCTTCCCAGCCATATGGAATGCAATATGCCCCAAACTAAGCTCATCTCTGCTGCTGCCTGGACCTGCCACCCCAACTTCCTCCATCATTTCTGTTATATTGGTAAATGGCACCATCATCCATCCAGTCTTCCATGCCAGAATCCTGAAATCATCTTCAATGCCTTCCTTATACTCATCCATCAACACCTGTAAATTACTGCAAGGCATTTCCATTCTATTTTAATATTGCCCTATCTATCTGTTTCTATTCCCACGTTTACTACCTTCATTCAGGCCCTTGTAATGCTTCACTTAGCTTACTAATGCCCTAGTTTTTCTTCTTTGCTTTTTTCCTTCCTTCTTTCTCATCTCAAACCTTCCTTGAACACATCCTCTACTCTGCTGCTAGTGTTTATTTCTCTATTTTTAAGATTTTATTTATCTTGAGAGAGAGAGAGAGAGCACAAGCTGGGGGAGGGGCAGAGGGAGAAGCAGACTCCCCGCTGAGGGGGTAGCCCTGCTCGGGGCTCATTCCCAATCCTGGGACTCCGGGATCATGACCTGAGCCATCCAGGTGCCCCTAAAGTATTTATTTCTAAAATGAAACATTGAGAACTCCATTTTGCAGCTTAAAACCCTTTGGTGGTTCTTCACTGCCTCTCGTTAAAGTTAAGACCCTTTAGTAAGACATAGAAAATACTTTAAAATATGACTCTTACCTCTCTTTCCAGCTTCACCCTGTCATACCTCCACAGATAACCTTCTTTCCATTAATTCAAAACTATTTGCAGTTCCTGGAACAGCACATGCTTTCTTTTACCTCCCTGCCTTTGTAAATATTGTCAATATTGTTCCTTCTGCCTGGAAGTCCATGCTCAGCTCAAGTGTCAGTTCTGGAAGTTTTCCCCTGACTACCTAAAGTATGTAGATACTATTCCTCTTTGTTCCTATTGCACCTTGTCATTACTGGTTTAGTAATCCATCTTTCCCCTTAGACTGTGAGTTCCTTAGTGGGGGGATGGGGTGGGGGGGAAGGGTAGTGGAGATAAGGATTTCCTGTTACTTAGCTCTGTATCTCTCTTGTTCAGTTTTTGGCACGTAATGTTCAGTAAAAACTTGTTGAAAGTATATTCAATAAATCCAGGTGACTTGAGAACTTCTACTTGGCCTTGTGCTATTTAAAAACTGAAAAGGCATGTTTAGAAAGAACATAAAAAGTGGCAGCGCCTGGGTGGCTCAGTTGGTTAAGCACCCAACTCTTGATTTTGGTTTAGGTCATGATCTCAGTGTTGTGAGATCGAGCCCTTGTCAGCTGGGCATGGTGCCTGCTTAAAATTCTCTCCCTCTCCCCTGCACCCCCTCACACACACACTGAAGAAAAAAAAAAAGGAAAGGAAAGAACATAGAGTGGCCCACTTGACCAGACCCACTCTCTCATCCAGGGTTTTATCTCCTACATCAGTAAAATAAGACAAAAACTGACATTATTCATGTTCACAACATGCCAGATAGTACACTGGTCACTTTAATATGTTTCCTCACTTAATTTTTCATAACCTCACTATGCAGTAGTCATGATCTCTACTTTAGAGATATAGAGAGGTTAAGCAACTCAGAGCTAGCGAAGTGATGGAGCTAGGGTTTAAACTCAAGTTGGTTTCTGGTTCTAAAGCCCATTTCATCCATGGCAACAAAATATTTCAAGTAAGACCAGAGGACATGTCCTATTTTGTTCAAAAGAATGTGCACCAAACCTGACAATACTTTCGAGAAGTACCAAGATCGTCCAAAGTCCTCTTTTTTTTTTTAAGATTTTATTTATTTATTTGACAGAGAGAGAGCTAGAGCAGGAACACAAGCAGGGGGAGGAGGAGAGGGAGAAGCAGGCTCCCCGCCAAGCAGGGAGCCCGATGCGGGGCTCGATCCCAGGACCCTGGGATCATGACCTGAGCCGAAGGCAGACGCTTAACGACTGAGCCACCCAGGCGCCCCTCGTCCAAAGTCCTCTTGGCAGAATCTGATTTCAGTGCCCAACACTATACTTTTAAAAATAAGGAGAAGGCTGAAAAGCCAGAAGAGAAGATGGAGACAAAAAGAAGATATTAAAATCTCCATGACACGACTCCCAAACTTGGGCAAGTAACGTAAGTGAGGAATGTTAACTGGCAGTGTTGCGCCTTTAGCTATTGACATCAGCAAGGGCCACTGGATTATATAAGACTCTGGGGCGCCTGGGTGGCTCAGTCGGTTAAGCGACTGCCTTCGGCTCAGGTCGTGATCCTGGAGTCCCGGGATCGAGTCCCGCATCGGGCTCCCTGCTCGGCAGGGAGTCTGCTTCTCCCTCTGACCCTCCCGAACCCCCCCCCATGCTCTCTCTCTCTCAGTCTCTCTCTCTCAAATAAATAGACTCTGCACGACAGCATATACCAAACCGGCCTGTAAACTTTAAAGGAATCTTGTCAGGGTATGAACAAATATAGGACTGCGTCTGAAGCTCCCACAGTAACTGACAAAATTGAGACGTAATATGATTCAAAGGTGTTAATCCAGACGTTGCTTATCTGGACTGATGGGGGATCTAGAAGAAGAAAGATGCTACAGTAGTAAGACCAGCTGCCTGTACAAAGTACAGCCAGGCTATCGGGTTGGTTTCCAGAATAGGAGAAGCAAGAATGTTAGACAAATATTTAATCGAGAATACTACTGGAAAGTTTCCAATTTTATTTAAAAAGTGAATGGTACCTGCTAAGTATGATAATTAAGTATTTTCTTTGGGGGAAAAAAAAACAAATGTTTTTCTTTCTAAAGATTTTCTCTTGAAAAGTTATTTATTTAGAAGGATTATGTCTCAGGATCACCAAACCCTGTGTAGGTATGTGCCCTTGTGAGTTATAAATTACCTCTCCCTTGACTTAAAGATCCCAGACATCATTAAGAGCAGTGCCACTCCATTAAATGCAATCCAGAGACTTTTTCTCTTCAGGTTGTTTTTGAAGCAAGGCACTTATACCTTAGACCAATGAAAGAACCACAGTTATGCTTACAAGACTATCTTATCCTATAAACATCACAATGAAAATAAATCCTGAAAACTTTCCTAAAATTTTGCCACATAAGAAAAAAACCGTATGTTTTTTTCTGGAGGGGCCATGTAGTAATTTTTCCCACACATATTTGATCACCTGTTTCCTGCTTTAGTGAAGACTGCTTTTTATCTCTGGGTGGCAATGGAAAAGCAATTCCTTTCTGTATTAGAAGGAAGAAAAGAACCTGCTATTGTCTCATTTTATTTTTCTATATATTAAAATCCTGGGTACACAATAAGGTCGAAGTGAAGAACAGCAGTATCACTGCCAAGTTGCCATGTGATTTCAGGGAACTACTTTCATCTCAGGACCATAATTAAATGTGGGAATGAGGGAAGAAGGCAAAAATGCTAACTTCAAAGACTAAACCCTCCCCTTGGTAATGTGCTATGTGCTTTATTTCTTACCCATTTAAAAATTATATTTTCCTGTGTATAACTACACACATGAAAAAGACTTCAGGGCATATTAAAATATCAGTACTAGAGCCGCCTGGGTGGCTCCGTCGTTAAGCGTCTGCCTTCGGCTCAGGTCATGATCCCAGAGTCCTGGGATCGAGCCCTACACTGGGCTCCCTACTCAGCAGGAAGCCTGCTTCTCCCTCTCCCACTTCCCGTGCTTGTGTTCCCTCTCTCACTGTGTCTCTGTCAAATAAATAAATAAAATCTTAAAAAAAAAAAAAATATCAGTAGTAGTAGCAGCAGAAATGCAAATAATTTTTTTTTTAAAGTAAACTCTATGCCCAATGTGGGACTTGAACTCATGACCCCGAGATCAAGAGTCATATGCTCTACCAACTGAGCCAGCCAGGCACCCCAAGAATTGCAAATAATTTCTTTGTATTTTTCTGTATTTCCTAACCTTTCTAAATGAATATGCATTACTTTTGTTATAAAAAATGTTATTTAATTATTTTCTTATGCAAGCTTTTGTATCTGGTTTCATAATGAAGTAATCTGCAAAACCTGAAGAGTCTGGTAAACAATTTATGAAGTGCTGATAAATCCTTAATGTCCTCCAACCATTTAAAAACAGTTAAAAATAGGGGCACCTGGGTAGCTCAGTTGGTTAAGCATATGCCTTCGGCTCAGGTCATGATCCCAGGGTCCTGGGCCCTAAGCCCCTCATGGAGCTCTCTGCTTCTCCCTCTCCTCCCCGCTCGTGCTCTCTCTCATTATCTCTCAGTCTCTCAAATAAATAAGTAAAATCTTTAAAAAAACAGTTAAAATAGTTTCCTAAAAGGAAAAGTAGTTAATAGAAAGAATGGTAAGTAATGTAAGCAACTGGTAACTAATACAAACATTCTCTTTTATAAGGATAATATAAAACCTTAGTAATTTAGCAAGTGGATTTTGAAAGTCAAAGTCAATGATTGTGGACTTAATGTATCTGGGTGGAAAAGAAATAGCTCAACTTAAAAGGTGTAGCTTCATTATATTTTAATGTTTTCTGATTTAAAGATGGCAAGGCTATTCTCAGGAATGTGAACGAAAATATGGTTGTATCTGTGACTTAATTCCTTAGTAGATTTTCTTATTAGGTAACATGGCTCTGAAACCAGTAAAGACATGCAAAGAAAATTATCATTCTCTTGCCAGTCATGACAGCAACTGGAATATAAAATATTAAAGATCAAAGAATCCTAAAACTTGACCTGAACAGTAACTGTAGATTAAGTGATATATACTACAAATCAACACTATCACACTTCAATCAGAATGATTTATATTTTTCTTTTATTTATTTATTTATTTATTGCCTGAGTGCCCTGCACCTCAGGCTTAAATCTTATTTTATTGCAATCAAGTATAAAACATAAGAATGACTGAATAAATTCAATAAACGGTTGTTTGTCATCTCGGAAGAGAAATGTCTTTTAGGTGATTTGGGGATAGATGAAAGAAAGAAGTGATCCAATCCTAGGGTGCTTAGATTTAATTGACGATACTAACAATGATATGTACAGATGGCAGTTAAGTATATTTACACAAGATAAATATATCTTATGGTGGCGGCAATGGTGGAAACTTGGGGAAAAGGCAACTTTTATCAAAGCTGGTCTCGAGTTTAATTACAGTGTCTTGTTAATTTTTTAGTGCATTCTCAGGTATGATACTGTTACACTAAGCACCAAAATAAGCCAGTCAGTAATGTTATTGAGTCCATACAAGCAGAATTAGACAGTTGACAGAACAATTTTGAAAGAAGAAAATAATCATGTCAGTTATAAAGCTAACTTCTAATGAGAGCCCGGGAATCAATATACGTTGAATTTTGAGTTTGAAAAAAAAATGCCTTTCCCTAATATTTTATTCAATGTTTCCAAAGATCTATCTCTAGAATACCTATGAAAAATTTATCTTCATATATGTCCATGTTCAAATGGATAGTATAGACAAATACGGATAAATATGGGTGTTCTTACTTGCTAAAAACCAGACAAATTTTAAGAGAGGGCCATTAACATGCTAAGGTGACATTTTACTTTATCGAATGGACGAAACTGAGAAGTAGGAAACACAAATAATAACTGCAAAAAAAATGTTCATAGTCCAGCCAGACCAAAATACAAATTCTGTCACTAAATTGCATGAATATCCTGGTCTAACACACTTTACTAACACCATCTTAAACCATCTCAAACATTCTACTCCAAGTCAGCAAAGGGTTTGACCCTGACATAAATATACTTGGGGACTCAGGCACAGAATACCAAAAATACTTTTTTTGATGAAGCTCGAATAATTCTTAGAGATACAAAACGTCATTTGGTTTCACAATGAGGTGTTTTTGGTTTGTTTGCTTCTGGATATCAATCGAGTTTTCTTTTGACGTTGTGTGTGAGGTTTGATTTAATTGATGGGAATTTAAGCTATTGACCTAAATATCTCCAATAAACATGTAAAGGAAACTACTAATTATTTTCTTCTAAAAAATTTAATTCCTTTTATTGAATGATTTTTTGCTTTTTATTTTATTATTTTTAATAATAAATATATTTTTATTGTTTATAAAATATATAAACATGGGGCTTGAACTCACAACCCTGAGATCAAGACCTGAGCTGAGATCAAGAGTCGGACCCTTAACCTGACTGAGCCGCCCAGGCACCCCTATTGAATGATTTTAATACCAGAAACCAGATCATCCCAGGGCCAAACAAAAGCCATGACACCTCTGTTTCAACCTCAGGCAAGGCCTCATTTTTCATCCTTATCTTCTGGTTCCTATACACTGAGAGAGATCCTATTTCAGGTTCTGGGACATCCTGGGACTCAACCTGGGGCATTTAACTTAATATGAAGGGAATCCAGCATTAATGAATCAATTCATCAGTGGCTTCAGGATCTTAGAGAACCATTTTCTTTTCTGAGAGCCATTTTTAATACCCAGTTTCATAAATCATTAGGGTCTCACAAATTCCAACTTTCTCCTTAATTCACACTCTGTAACTTTTACCACATTTTCATCTGGGGACTGAGTGACTTAGGAGACAGCTGTGGCAGGATAGAAAGTCACCGGACTGAAACATCGAAGACCTGGGTTCTAGTTCCAGTTCTTTCACTTAAAAACTGCTCATTCCTGGGCAGGCCTCTCAACCTCTGAGACTCTGTTTTATCAGAAGAAGTAAGAACAGGGGCACCTGGGTGGCTCAGTCATTAAGCATCTGCCTTCCGCTCAGGCCATGGTCCCAGGGTCCGGGATCAAGCCCTGCATTAGGCTCCCTGCTCAGCAGGAAGCCTGCTTCTCCCTCTCCCACTCCCCCTGCTTGTGTTCCTGCCTCACTATCTCGCTCTCTGTCAAATAAATAAATAAAATCTTTAAAAAAAAAAAAAAAAGAAGTAAGAACATCACTGTTATGGTTATCATGAGAGTTCACCGCACAGGTGTTCACAATGAAATGATGGGTAAATACTAGATACTATTTGTCTTTGTACTCTATTTCTTAAAATTTTACTTTTTGCAAAGAAACATGAACCAGAGCAATAAAGGCACCTAGTCCCTACTTGGAAGTGTTTCTTAAGCACCCAAAGTGGGCCAATCCTATAGATTTAACTAAGGCTGGTCTTCCTTTTGGCTTAGCAAGTTCTCAGCCAGGTTCTCCTTATATCTTAGAGAACATCACCAGACAGAATTTTGAAGAAAGAAATTGTGACAGAATATAAGAATTAAAATAGGCACACTATGAGACTATTTAATAAATATTCCTGAGCCGAGATCCTCATGAAAGTTTTGAGATATATACTGTCTGTTAAGAAAGAAAATTAGGAAAAACATGTCTGATTAGTCACAAAATTTATAATCATTTAAAGCTTAATAGATTTACTGTTGTTTCTAAGCCCAAATCATATCTACGTTACTACCCACAGATTTTGCTTCCTGAAATTATTAAATTTTCTGTAAAAAGAGTCTAAGATTTAACATACTACCTCTATAGTCACTTTCCACAATGGAACCCTAAATCTACCACATCTATTAAACTACCATTGGTTTTCACATTCTCTTCATTCTATTTTACCATTCTTTAAATTATTTTTTATTTTTTATTTTTTTTAAAGATTTTATTTATTTATTTGAGAGACAGAATGAGAGAGAGAGAGAGAGACATAAGAGGGGGGAGGGTCAAAGGGAGAAGGAGACTCCCTGCTGAGCCAGGAACCCGATGCGGGACTTGATCCAGGGACTCCAGGATCATGACCTGAGCTGAAGGCAGTCGCTTAACCAACTGAGCCACCCAGGCACCCTGATATGATATCCACCATTCTTTTTAAAAAAAAAATTTTTTAGGTAATCTCCATACCCATGTGTCAAGAGACACATGCTCCACGGAATGAGCCAGCCAGGCACTCCTCGATTTTACCAGAGACCTAGGACTGGCCCTACACATGCTGTTCAATGATACGATCAGCTCTGTAATGTTACCATCTTTGCAATGACTTTGTGGCCTGTTCAAATGCAAATACCTCAGGGAAAGTTAATACATTAAACTGTTATTGGTGTTTCCGTATGTCACACAAAGGGGATCTGGACTTTTTAATAAGATTTACATAATTAAAAAAATTAATTTGGTAAGAAAAAGGGAGTGAGCAGAAGGTGGCAACGGGATTGAGGGACAGGGTTGTGCACAGACACACATTCACCCACAGAGCACATTACCCTTGCTTTGCAAACCCAGTAAGAAACGCTTTGCACCGCAAATGCCCACAGAACCAGCAGGAATCGAGGTTATCTTGCTAAGCACAGAAGGAAGATACCCAGCAGTAGTGTCCAGCTCCTGGTTCTTTACTAAAGTAAACAATAAATATTACAGTCACTTAACTTATCAACAGTCTATTTAAGTAATACCCCCAAATGGTCTGCAACATGCAAACTAAAACATGTAGAATCCAATCCTGATTAGATCAGTTAATTGCGAGTGCTTTGTTTCTACGTTCTTCTCTTTAACAAAACATGGCAAGTTTATGGTTCAGCAAAGAACGGCTTCAAATGCCTTGGGGGAAAGCTCTTTAAAAAAAAAAAATGTCTATATATTAATTTAATATCAATCTTTGTAATCTTATTCCTATTTTGAAAATTAATATTGGTATTTCCTATGGTTGTATAATAATCAGTAAGAATGTCAACCTGATGATTAAAAAAAAAATCTGTTAAACCAAATGCTTTTATATGGGCACTTGCAATAAGAGATAAATCAGATGTGGTAATAGCTTCTTTTGTAAAAGCCATGTATAAACAGCACATAAAGATGACAAGTCAAGCAGCAAAAGCCCATTCTTCAGCCAAAAAAGGAAACGAATGAAGAAAGAACAAAAATCACCAAAAAGAAAATCATTCCCTGGCCCCCAACCCCCAAAAGCCTCATAATTAATAGTTTTGGTACACTTTCAGTGGAAAACTCAGGCCCGCTGACAGTCTGAAAAAGGACGTTAGAATCACAAACACTCAGGATGGGGATAAACTAACAACAGAGTAACCATGCGGCTAGCAAAAGATGATTTAAAAATTCTCTTTCCTCTCTAGTGTGCCATTCTTTATCTTGCGATACATTTCTCTTCATTCTAAATTTTCTCTCTTGGCTATCTATATCCACCCCCACTTTCTTTTAAAAGTAAAGTTAGTATGCTATTGGTCCCTAGCTAGAAATACATCCTTGTAGTGCTCACTAGCTTCTCCACAAAACTTAAGTCATTTCCATGGTTCATTGCTATTCTCTGGCATATAAAGATTACATCTGGATAAAGGAGCTTACTCAGATGTTGGCCTTTATTAAATTACAGTTGGTAAAACTGCTTATTATAAGAAAATCACTCCATAATGCAGCCTCTTAACAAATGCCAGCAAATGAAATTTGCCAATGACAGTTATCCTTCAAACATGGTTTTTATAATTTCCTTAATAGTGCTGTTATTAGATTATCCCCAGAAAAGGTGACTGTAAAAGCAAACAGCTTCGAAATAAGTGCCTGATGCAAAATTTTATCTATTAGGTAATAGAAAATTTTGCCTTAACACTGCACTCACCAGCAAGGACTCCACAGATCATATGAGTGTTCTCAAACCTGAATAGAGCTATAGAAGTCAAAGTTTTCAGCAAATATTAAAAGTTATACTATACATGTCTAGGAGACCAGAAGCCTTTGTTTGGTCAATTTTATTTCAAGATACTAAGAAGGGCTAAGATAGAGAAATGGAGATGGAGAGGAAGGAGTTATAACCAGTACAAAAACTCTGATCATTTAGTATGGAACACAATTAAATACATTTGGCAGGATTTCTCAGAAGTCTCAATTCCAAAAATGATTAAAGACATAATAAGTACTTAGAAAAACATTATGGCCCAATTTAATATCTAGAAAATAGCATCTTGATTCCACAGAACTAAGTACAACAGGAAACTATTATTAGATACTAACTAGCCACGTCTTCTCTTCCTGAAGAATCCTATAATAATGAAAATGACTTTCCATGTTAACATTTTCAACAAGTTCCTAAAAAGAATATGGCTTTGAAGAAACTCTTCAAATTTTTATACTACTCAGACATGGCCATAAAGTACATACTTTGAGCTAGTAAACAGACCACTTCAAAATGTGGAGTGTTGGGGTTTTAAGTAATTACCTGGGTAATACAATAGAATCTAGAACTGTCAGAGTAACATAAGAGATAAGGTTTACCCAAGGTGAAGTGAAAGATAAAGTGGTATACCTTGTGTTAATTCCACATTACAGGAGCACGCTCTTCTCACACCCACATATCCACACCCACCCCATTCTTCACTCTTCACTATGATCACAGTGGCAATACTGGATGGTTAATAACCACTAATTTGTAGAGCGCTTTTTAAAAAAACAAAAGACAAACTCAGCGTATTAAAAATGCTTCTAACAGATGTGACAATTTCATGTGTTGTAGTGACTGATTAAGATGGTTAGAAAAAAGTTATTCATAACACTTGGTATAAATAAGTCAAATGAGTTCCAAGCTGATTTTAAAACATTAATATTCTAAGAACTGAACACATGTCAAGGTTATCTCTGCTTTAGGACTGAGCAAAAGACAATTACTGGGACACAGAGAAGAGTGAAAATATGGAAAAACAAGGGAACTTTTCTAGAAAGACTGGCTGACAATATTTCTTGCTAATCCCCCAAAGCAGAGGTTTCTCTTCCTTTCCCTTTTTTTTTTTTTTTTTTTGAGTGGGTCTATATACTGCATTGCTGGCTCCTATTTCCTTAATGACTACTATCACCCAGAATCAGATTTTCATTAAGATTTATTCATGATAAATTTACATATTAGCAGCAAATAATGTAAGAAAAATATCAAAGAAAACGTTCCAAAAGAGTTCTTAGCCAATTTCTTTAGGCTTAAATATCTTGCTGAACTGCTAAGGGATAAACAATTTATTCAGCCTAGTATCAGAGCTAAAGCATCCTGGACCAGGGAACAGTAAGGAACATAAGTTTATGGATTTATTAGAAAGCACCTCCCAAAGCTAAACACAGACCAAGGACTCCTTCAGAACACAATCATGTCCATGTCAACTAGGAAGCAAAGACACTTCCGAAAGAATATAAATTTATTTTATTCTGATTTATTGGTAAATACTGCCCCAATAGGCCCTGAATCAGGGGGAATTCCTCTTAGGGAAATCTCTTTATTTAGAAAGAGGAACCCTTATAAAATATTTTCCTGAGATTCCCAACCTTAAATTTATACAACTGCTTGAAACACTAAGGTGTACCAAAGCTTCAGAGTAAAAAATCATTTCACGTTCTTTACCATGTTTGTTAGATATTCCTAAAACCTATCTAAAGAGAAAGTGAATTTGGGAATTGTTTCTTTATTCCTTAGGGGAAAATGAAGGCAGACCCTTGAAAACCAAGCCACACAAAGGGGTTAGCTGAATTTATCACTAAATATGTTAAGAGCACAGTTAACATTGAACAACCTGGAGAACTGACAGAGGCAGGGGGGTTGTGGTGGCTACAGATATGTTAGATTACAGTTCTGGTGCACCCCAATTGCTAAATAAATAGAAACAAATGCCTTACATTTTGTTTTCCATTTCTGGTCATAAACAAGACCAAAAATACTTCAACACTGAATAAAGATGCTAAGAACATCTACAGCTCTTCAAATAGTACAAAGGCAGAAAGAGTAAATTAATCAGTTCTCTGGTTCTCTAGACCTCTATCAGGGGTCAGCAAACTACAGCCAACAGTCCAAATCCAGCCCGCTCCTTGTTTTTGTATTGCTCTGAGCTAAGAATGGTTTTACATTTTTTAATGGTTTGGAAAACACAGAATGATATTTAGTGACCATAAAAATTATATGAAATTCAAATTTCAGTGTCCATAAATAAAGTCTGATTGGAATACGTTCATGTTCATTTGTTTGTTTATTGTCTATGGCAAAGTTGAGTGTTTACACCAGTGATTATATGGCCTGCAAAGCCTGAAATATTTATTATCTGGACATTTATAGAAAAAGTTTGCCAACTCCTGGTCTACCTGATATACAAAACCCTGATATCACAAGAGTTTGATACATTTGATGTTTTTATACCATGTGAAACACAAGAAAAAAGGATCAAACTCTTCTCTGCAATGTATTTTAGATAAACACAAATTGTCAAATATCAGGTTCCCTTTATGGTATCACACTCCGAGATGCATTTATACATATAAACAAGCACCCAGTCTCAATAATACCTTTCATAGGGAAAACGGCTGTTACCTTTGGTAAATGGATAAGAGCTTTTAATTGAACCTAATTACAAGACATTAACAAGAGAGACTGACACCTACCACAGTAGATTCTTTGAAGAAACCACGGGCCACACTACAGGATTAATAACAGAGATAGTGGCTTCTGGCCCATATATGGGTTTTTTGGGCTACTTGCATATACTGATTAGGCATATGGTGATTAATTTGGCATAAATTTGTGTCCCCATACAAGAGATTCTACGTGAAAAGTTTATCTGTGACTAATCATTTAATCCGATTTAACAAGTTTTAATTATTTGTTATGTATCAGAGATACAAAGGTGACAGATTGGCAAAGAGGAATAAAACAAAGCCTCTCACCTTTGAGAATCACAGTTTTGAGGAGACAGGTACAAGCTAAAAGAGATGGATTAACAACATTTCAAATTTTTAATACCACTTTTTCTGGTGGGGATCTAAGCCATAATCAGAAGGTTAAACAGAAAGTAAGTTTCCATAAGTTTATCGTATCACAATGATATAAATTAAATCACATAGGGGTGCTAAAGTATGTAAAGATTAGTCAGTCAGAGAAGGCAAGCAAACTTAGAATGCAGGCTCTGGCAGTATGCTTCTTCAAAATAGTAAGGCATTCTGTCTTGTCAACAGATTCTGAGCTATAAGAAGTTTCCAAAGCTACACAACTATCCCACCTCCACTCTTTCATCTAAAAAAAAAAAAATCCCATGTGCCTGTATCATCTGTGAAGAAGCTCAGGGATTTCCAGGAATTTCAAGATGTTCTTTTTAAGAGAGAGGGCAAGTCAATGGGTAAGAACATAAGATGGATAAACCACTGGCAAGCAACCTATGGGCAATGGAGCCAGAAAGAAAAAGAGCTGATAAAACAAGAACAGCTAGAAAAAAGAAAGAAGAAAGCAGGATAACATGCTAGGAAGAAGACTGGGGCAGATCTGTATATCAGATGGTAAGTTATCAGAGGGCAAAACTATGACTAATTCCAACATGAGAGTTTCATTTAACTATGTGAAGAGTTTATAATATGGAAGATAAAAATTCTTCAGAAGGCCTCCATTCAGGACCAAGAATTGAAATCTATAGGGAAACAGACTTCGAGTTAATATAAGAATGATTTATATGCAAAAATCAGAGATGTCCAAAGATGTAGTATGCTGTATCTTGGGAGGCTAGAGACCACTTGGTCTATAAATGGTTTTAAATCACTAAATGATATTGTACAGAAGAGTCAAGCATTGGAGTGGAGAAGAGTTAGATTAGGGGCTTATCCAACCCTAAAATTCTAATAATGCTGCCTCTTCACATCTCTGCAATACATACTGAGGGCAATGAATAAATGCATAGTAGTAACCATGGTTTCCCCTTAATTTTTAGTCTCTGTGTTTTATTGAGATAGGATCCTGTACATATGAAGACTCTTCTTTAAGGAGATAGTAGAGGAGGGGCGCCTGGGTGGCTCAGTTGGTTAAGCGACTGCCTTCGGCTCAGGTCATGATCCTGGAGTCCCAGGATCGAGTCCCGCATCGGGCTCCCTGCTCAGTGGGGAGTCTGCTTCTCCCTCTGACTCTCCCCCCTCTCATGTACTCTCTCTCATTCTCGCTCTCTCAAATAAATAAATAAATCTTAAAAAAAAAAAGGAGATAGTAGAGGAGAAAATGAGAGACTAAACTGCACCCTTTAATGATTTGGGGGGGACCTGAAGAGATAGTTGGGACTCACGCTTCTCCTGCCCTCTAATCTTTGAAATGTTAGACTTACTCTATTATTTACTGCAAACAGAATTCTGGCTATGATAAAGTGGAAGGCTGTTCTCTAGGATATCAATCACAAAAGATCAGAAAACCATTTCTAATAGCATACACTTCCTCAATGACCTGTCACCCACACATTTAGTTAGGCTATGATTGAAGTTATTTAGCTTTTAGCTTGTATTTCTGATCTGCGGGAGTAACAAACTACTTCTTCTTTTTGTCTTTCAAGTTCTAGTATGATAAGAATTTCATTTATGAAGTGAAATACTCCATGAATTTGTAACTGTTGATCATAGCCACCACTGATGGCCTTCTGGCTTCCTCGCTCTAACAGCCATACCTTCTTAACCGTTTCCGGTGCCCAATCCCAGGTCCACACCAATGTTTGTTTGTTTGTTTGTATCATGCTCTGCTGCAGTAAAGAAGGAAATCCTAAGGCATGAGGGGTAACAGAAACAGAAATGAGAGCAGACTCATTGATTCACTATCCACTACAATGTGGAGGAGGCCAATACAGTTATCCCACATGCCATGCATAATGGAGACTAGAACAAGGACTCGTCTCCATTTCTAGTACCAAAATTACAAACAACAGGGTTAGTTTGAGTGCAATAAAAACAAGCAACATTTTTTTCTCAGTGTGGTAAAGAATGCTGTAAAGAAGTTTGGGATTTTATAATTTCTGTAAAGAATACAAGGGAAGGAAACTGTAGAGAAGTTCTATATATCTTTACTATACTCAATATGTTTGGCAAAACAACAACAACAACAAAAACAGCAACAATGCTAAAGTGGTCTCATATTATTTTTGAATTTTCTGTCTTCCCAGTCTCTTCAACAAATGGTGTTGGGAAAATTGGATACCCACATGCAGAAGAATGAAACTGGACTATTTCCTTACACCACACACAAAAACAGACTCCAAATGGTTGAAAGACCTCAATGTGAGACAGGAGTCCATCAAAATCCTAAAGGAGAACACAGGCAGCAACCTCTTTGACCTCAGCCGAAGCAACTTCTTCCTAGAAACATCGCCAAAGGCAAGGGAAGCAAGGGCAAAAATGAACTATTGGGACTTCATCAAGATAAAAAGCTTTGGCAAAGCAAAGGAAACAGTCAACAAAACCAAAAGACAACCGACAGAATGGGAGAAGATATTTGCAAATGACATATCAGATAAAGGGCTAGGATCCAAAATCTATAAAGAACTCATCAAACTCAACACCCAAAGAACAAAGAATCCAATCAAGAAATGGGCAGAAGACATGAACAGACATTTTTCCAAAGAAGACATCCAAATGGCCAACAGACACATGAAAAAGTGCTCAATATCGCTCGGCAATAGGGAAATCCAAATCAAAACCTCAATGAGGTACCACCTCACACCAGTCAGAATGGCTAAAATTAACAAGTCAGGAAACGACAGATGTTGGCGGGGATGGGGAGAAAGGGGAACCCTCCTACACTATTGGTGGGAATGCAAGCTGGTGGAGCCACTCTGGAAAACTGTATGGAGGTTCCTCAAAAAGTTGAAAATAGAGCTACCCTATGATCCAGCAATTGCACTACTGGGTATTTAACCCAAAGATACAAAAGTAGGGATCCGAAGGGGTATGTGCACCCCGATGTTTATAGCAGCAATGTCCACAATAGCCAAACTGTGGAAAGAGCCAAGATGTCCATCGACAGATGAATGGATAAAGAAGATGTGGTATATATATATATATACAATGGAATATTATGCAGCCATCAAAAGGAATGAGATCTTGCCATTTGCAACGACGTGGATGGAACTGGAGGGTATTATGTTGAGTGAAATAAGTCAAACAGAGAAAGACATGTATCATATGATCTCACTGATATGAGGAATTCTTAATTGCAGGAAACAAACTGAGGGTTGCTGGAGTGGGGGGTGGGGTGGGAGGGATGGGGTGACTGGGTGATAGACACTGGGGAGGGTATGTGCTCTGGTAAGCGCTGTGAATTGTGCAAGACTGTTGAATCTCAGATCTGTACCTCTGAAACAAATAATGCAATATATGTTAAGAAAAAAAAAAAGAAGAAGAAGGTAGCGGGAGGGGAAGAATGAAGCGGGGGAAATCGGAGGGGTAGATGAACCATGAGAGACGATGGACTCTGAAAAACAAACAGGGTTCTAGAGGGGAGGGGGGTGGGAGGATGGGTTAGCCTGGTGGTGGGTATTGAGGAGGGTACATTCTGCATGGAGCACTGGGTGTTATGCACAAACAATGAATCATGGAACACTTCATCTAAAACTAATGATGTAATGTATGGGGATTAACATAAGAATAAAAATAAATAAATAAATAAATAAATGAATTTTGTCTTCCTTTTGTAAATAAGTAATCACTAGGTAAAGCCCAAGCATAAATTTTGCTTGCTAATGCCTTAAATAACCAAACCTCTTATGCCTTATGCCTACTGTATTCTCCATGCTTATCTACAGGAAATATTATGAAAGTAACTTAGGAATGTAGGAGACAGTAAATTGGTTTATATCCACAGAAAATTCAGAGAAAAATTTACATGCACTAGAAAGAAATGTACTAGGATCTAGGATGACAAGTGGAAACCTAATCCACAGAAAATCCCCAGTCTAATATTAGTCAACAGAGTAAGTATATTCTCCCACCAAAACTTTTACCAGAAATGTAAACAAGTTGTAAAATTGATCCATGCAAACTGAATCTCCTTCATATTCTAAGTGATAGCATAAGAAAATGGCTAAAAGATAGGTCCAAAAGATTGATGCTGGGTTTATTTTCAAGTTTGGTCCACTGTAAGAATACCATAAGGATAAGATGAATTGCTTAAGAGTATGATGAATTTGGAAAGACATTTCTACCTTCAGTAGTTTTAAGTGCTTGGTCAAATACCAGTAAGAAGTAGATGGAAATTAACACAACTATTTAACTGCTTGCTTTCATACGAAAAATTCCAAGAAATTAATGTCTGTTGGTTTTTAAGTTTTCATATTCCCAGTCCCCAAAAGACCAAGAAATGAACAACAACCAGAGCTTCTGGTTCCTAGAACACGTTACAGATTCATTCTCATGAGGTAGGTTTGTCTCTATGTTACTAGGCGGAAATCTGGGCACCAAGTAGTTAAGTGAATTTCTCAGAGTCACCCTAGAAATTATTAATAGTAAAACCGAGGAAAAAAAACCCCAAGACTTTTTACTGGTCTGTACTGATACCTTTAGTTCAAATTGTTTGTTTTTGTTTTGTTTGTTTTGACTTATCAACTGGCCATTAAGAAGCTGAACCAGAATAAAACCAATACACAGTTATTTGGATCTGTCTCTGGCATTCAGAATGGAATGAGATGTGAGAAGGAAACTAAGACTATTTACAGCTTTGTTACAAATGTCAGCAGTATTAACGTTAGTTAATACAAAGCTGTAATGTCTAGTATTTTTCCTCTGATAACCGTGATGGGTATATCTTTTGAACCTGCACTGACCAGCTTAATCCAGTACAAAGGTTTGGCACTTCTCCTCTCAACCATTCTTATCCTATCAATCAAAGAAAGGGCCTCTTCTTTAACCATCAGTAAGGATCTCTGAGGATTCCTGCTGCACTTCAAAAAAGTGAAAAATATTATTGGCTTACGCTAGACTTTTAATGGACTTGTAATAACTCTAATACAAAGGGAAACATAATCCAAGGTGAAGTTTGCAATAATTATTAAAAAGCTGTGTACCAGGATGAAAACTGGAAATATAATCATAAACAGTTCTAAAATGAATCAGATTTTTATTATTTCCTTTTCAGTTCCCTGAAAAAATTTTAAAAGACTCTAACCAATGTTATAGTTTTGTTATTTCATAAGGAAAGTTCTTACACTTCTACTTCAAAGATAAAGGGGAGTACTTATGATGATCACTTTCTGTGTCAGAGGACAGCTTTGCAACGTGTCAAGCTGATTGAGGTCTCTCTTTTCTTAATTATGAGTGAATCAAGAAATATGCTTAGTTACAAAATATTTGTTATAAACAGACATAGCCTGTGACATGAAAGATACACACCCATAACAGATTTTAAAATTCAACCCGCCCCTTACTTTTCCCATGTTTTGGGAAAGCCTATGATGACAGAAGAGCAGTTTTCAGGAAATACCAGAGATTTCTACATGTCTCCAGAGAAAATAGAATCGTGGTGGGTATTGAAGGACAAAAGATTCTTGGCATTAGTGTTCTCTCTCTCTCTTTTTTTTTTGCTGTAAGAAGCCATCATCTTAAAAACAAAGTCTTGTTTAGAAGTTTAATCAACTAAAAAGTGTTGAGAAGTAAAACAAAGTGCAAAAATCTCAGTTTGATAACCCCATGAACTCAGATTTTAAAACAAATATTTGAGACAACATTAACCAAATCATCCATATTGGTACATTCAAGTGCCATAAAAAGTAAGCTACATGCAAGATGTCTTTAATACCGAGGTAAAAAATAACAGGTTAGGCATCTGAGTTGTGTTGTGAAAACAAAGCACGCTCATATTTACTTCAGGGAAGCCTTAAAAATCAACATGCAAACAGAGGGACACATACTTGTCACAATAGAACGTTAGCTCACAAGGCCATCAATTAAAAACAACTGATTTCAACACAAATGTAAGAATAAACAGGTCTGAAGTCTATCAGGGAAACAATAAATATATCAATATATATTTTAAGCTTGCGATAATGGCTAAATATTGCTTCTAGCAATGTAATTACTCAAGTCATAAAGAAGTAACACAGTATTAATTCAGAGAAGGGTATATTTATGTACAGATCTTGAATAAATCTGTATTCTAGGACTTTTAAAGATGGCTACACGTGGTCTGGAAATTCAGCCCTGGCTGGAGGCTGAGGGACACCAGCACAGCACCATTTTCCTTAAACCATCAACATTCTACTTGTGAAAAGTTGGCGTTTAATCTTTGCAGATCCCTTCTATACACCAGGCAGGACAAAGGTGTTTTTCCCTGTACATTTCAGAAGTACACGTAAGAAGGCCACAAAAGTCAAAAGCCCTTTTCCAAAAAAAGGCCTTTGTATATACTGGTTTGATATCTCAAGAAAAGGAGTGGTTATGGATTCATAGATTAAAACGTTATCATTTTAAGGCTTTTGAAAAATTAGCAAGTTGAATTTTTTTTCTTAAACTACAGAGCCCATGCCACACAAATGACTATAGAAGATTAGGAAATATTCCATCAATTGTTTCTACAGAGTATCCTACTTTGCGTGTAACACTGGAGAGGACACGACAGCAGAGAACAATACGAACATGCAGGATAAAAGATTTAAACCTTTTGGGGAAAGTACCAAGTGTCATACGCTTAAATCTGATTTGTCTGAACTTGTTCAATGTCAGGGAGGAAAGCTGACTTGGGCAATCCATTGCTACTCCTTTGTACCCCACAATACACATTCTATAAAGAGTAACATTTTATTGACAGAAAAATGATCACAAAGAGCTCCCCTAGGACAGTGAACTATCAAGATCAGAGGGTATCATACAGGAGATAACACAGTAGAAGTAAATGACAAAAGTTCGATGGTTTTAGTCTTGACATTTCAGATGAGCACCCTGTTTTCCGATCACAGAAAGACCAGCCACCAAACAGCCAACGCAAGAATCACAAGAAAAGACATCAGGAAAGGAATACGAGGAGATGGAAAAGTACTAGAGTAGAGGTGGCACTTTTTGAGAGACTTGTGATCCTCAGGGATTGGAATAGAAACCTTGGGAAGAATTTCTTCATTGTCTTGCTGGGGCAAGGCTCTCTCAGTAGATCTCTCTTGCCTTTTAATTTTCTCTTCATCCTGCACTAACAGAGCACGTTGCTGTGTCTGCTTTCACGGTAGAAGATCAAGAAAGACAGAGAAAGATGAACAAAATGACAGATGGAAAAATGCTCAAAAATGATACTTGGGGATGTGCAAAGGATTTGGGAAGATCTTTTGGGACACTCTTTATTTCACTTTACTTTGGCAATTTATCCCAGCAAAGTTTCTATAACACAGTAGAGTATTCAATAGATAATTTTTTGAATGAATGAACATTAGAAGCCCTGAAAGTTCAAGCAATTGCTTGACTTCCTTAGTTACAGTATTTGTTCCTCCTTCAAGGATACTCACATATGAATTTTGGGTCAGTTTTCCTTGTTTTAGTGCTGCCAATTTTTCTTAGATCACTTGGGCAAAGCCAATAATGAAGCATTCTTCTCACCATCAGAAAAGTTACTTTTATTATAAATAGAACGGCAGAATATAAAAAGTTATTCTCATATCCCTTCATATAGACTTTAAAAGCTGCAACAGTTCATTCAGTATGGCAATTAGCTTTTGCTCAAGGGAATAAAAATTTTAATCCCATACATTTTAAAGATTGCAAAAGAAAAACAAAAGTATAAAAGTTTGTATGTGCTTCCAAGGTCTATTAAAAACAAACGAAAACCCCCCACAAATCTCAACAACTGTAGACTCCCTCCCCCTCTTGCAGAATCATGATTAAAAATAGCAACCATCGTGAAGGTTTATACATCACATTAAGCAAAGTACTTTTGACACTTTTAAGGTAAGTTGTCTTTTCCAATTGTCCAACTGAGAAGTTTTTCTCCCCCGACAATTTCTGTGCTCTGCCATCTAGTCAAGAGATGTTATCTATGAAAGGAAAAACTTGGCTCTAAGTTCTCTCAGTGGGGCCAGCCTTCTCTGGTCAGTTTGGAATTTTGACACGGGTTCTTTGCACACCCCTAAGTGATATGTATCAGGGAAAAAGTAGCTGGGGGACTGGTCAGCAAAAAAGAAAAAAGGAAAAGAAAGGATGCAAAATCATAATGATTTTTAAAAGAATATAAAGAGGGAGAAGAAAGACAACATAAAAAGAACAGGGTACAATTAAATTCATTTTCTCTCTGAATACATACTTACATCTTCATGCAGCTTTTCAACCAGCCATGCGCCGAAATAAGCAAACTGAAAGCTGCAAAAGCTGCAGCAGTGGAAATGTCATGTGTTAGGTCAAAAGGCAGTGGGGTGTGAATTCACTAATAGAGCCAAAAGAAAAAAAATTACTCAGCAGCTGCTGTTCAGTTCTAGGGGGAATATCTGCTTAGTGCCATGACAAGAGCAAATTCGGATTGAGAAGCACAAGTCATAACAGCAGCTTTACCTCTGGCCCACCAACCTTTCTTTCCGAGGGAAGGACAGAGGTTTTCTTCACCTGGTCATACACAAATTATATAAAATTCAGTAGCCTTGCAATGTAACAACAACGCTGCCAAAGACGGAAGAGGTATCCCCAGAGAACAGAAATATTGCCCTAATTATTAAAGAAAAAGTAAGATATGCCAGAAAGTGGAGTTATCCTTTTTTATAAAAGGTTATCATAGGACAGTTCTTCTTATTTATTCTGTTATTCATTTAGAGGAGTAATACACAGACGCATAGAGCTAAAGTGGCTCAAGTACTCCCCACCAATCTAATTTATAAAAGTCCTTTCTTTAAAGTCCACAGAATGACATACCCATTTCCAACCAGCCCTGAGATGATTTCTGGAAGGTTTCTATTAAGATACAAGTTATTTTCTGGAAATGGAGACTGATTCAAATTTACCAAACTTCATCCAAGAGAGCATTAAGTTACTTTTTCAAAGTAATTGAGCATCTTTTACTACTTCCACAGAGTCGAAAAGAAAACTTCTAGAAACTATGCAGTTATGGTTTACAGAGAGGGTTAACCAGGCAAGATAGCAACAAGGCAACAAGACTTTCTCCTGAAGTCTAGATTTATAGAAAGCAGAGTCACTGTCTCAGTTCAGGCCACATTATCTAGATAAAACTGATGTCCATTTACATCAGGGAATGGAGGCTGAAGAGGACAGTGAATAAAAACAGCTGCATCCTATCACCCCCGGTAACTAGCTACCCATCATTCAAGAATTCTCCAGTCTTACTTGGTGAAACTGGTCTGACTCTACTTGGAGAATTCTTAGCCAATTTCAATCACATTTTGAAAAATATAAAAAGTACCCTTTGTGAGTCAACTTTTATCATCTTCTCCAGTTCCAGAAACTAAACAAAGTTGAATAGTTTACCATGAATTCTGAATATAAAGACAAGTTTTTTTTAAGTTATTAAGACATCAATACCTTTCTTGACTAGAATTGCTATTGCTATTGGTGAAAACCAAGCATATAATTTTAAAAATTATTATCATCACTCATTGAGTCATTGTGACTACTTATATAAATATTAACCTATATAGGCTAAAAATTAAGTAAAGAATTTTTAAATATATGCTTAAGGTAACTTTTAAGGTATCCATCACACAGATTCATTTAATTAGATGTAGGATTTCTACAATAGGTAATGACAACAACACAAAAAAAGCAGGCTCTGAAAGGTATCTCCAACTTCCTCTGTGACTATCTTACAAAACAACATGTTAAAAGTTTGATGCTGCTCATAAAGACGAACCGTCAATAATTTTTCTAAAATTGAAATACAATCATTAATATGTGGTGTTCTGCATTCTCTGGCTTGGAGACCTCCTTGATTTATTACATAATTGTGGTCAACCATTCCAGACATTTCTAAATTGTACAAATGTTCAAATAAAGTTTTAAAAAAATGTTTATCCCGTTCCAATTTTGACCTTACTAAATTTAGTAAACTCTCTGGTCCTTGGAGGCACAGTTTGAACATAAAGTTCCACTGGCTTATGGTCGATTTGTAAACACACACTAGCCAGAAGGAGGCAGTTCTCAAGAGCCTAGTCATCTAATGGTAGCTCTAAATGGCTCCTGTAATTCGACTGGGTAGCCCATATGACTTAAAAAACAAGTGTTTGATTATGAATACCTTAAAGCTGCAATGAACTAGTGAGGAACCAAAGCTAAATTTCAGCTCTAAACTTACTTATTTTATTCACATACAGAACATTAATATACAATAACATTTATTTCATTCATTCTCACAAGTGGTCACATGGACAGAGTACTCACTCCTTCTCCTGTGGGAAGCTGCCCATTGATGTTAAGTGTTCGGAATGGGGAGTGAGTGGATAAGCGTTTATCCCATTCACTAGGCCGTGGTTCTGGTACAGATTCCATGAAGTTCTTTTTCAGCTCACTGATGCTGGCATGATGTTTTTTTATCTCTTCTTGACTTTTGTCTAAATCCTGTAGTTGAAAGGACAAAGATGCAAAATTATGAATACTCAGAGGAAAAAAACACATCACGGGAAGCCCACCAGACTATGGGCACTGGTAGAAAACACCACATCCAGGGCAGATGTTACTAATCCATAAATTGCATTTAAATTTTAAATATACGACATGGTATATTTGCTTGCCTTTCTTTCTTTTTTTTTTTTTTTAATGAGGTGCTTTTCTTGGAAGCAGTGAAGCATCATAACCCTACAGCTCTTAGCAGTTCTGTAACCCACAGACCTCACTCCTTAATTTTGCAACTTTTCTTTGCATTAGGACGCAGCGCTAGATCTCCAACTCCTCATCCCAAGAGGGTAATCTCACAGCTCAATTAGCGTTGGCTTGATATGAACTGATTGAGGCTCAGCTCAGGCAGGATGGAGACAGCAATAGAGAAGGAGCAACTATTAAACAAAGGACATGATAAAAGATGCAACTGCCACCAAAGCTGCTTTGCTTTGGTGAGTTGCAATCACACAGCATCCCTCTATTTCTACCTAGAGATAGTTTTGCTTCCTTATTACTAGGTGGATATTACTGGTTTTGATAAACAGGAATAGCCCTTTCTTGTCATAAGAATTTATTACTAGAATTTCTGGCTCAAGCCTTGAGAGCAAATTGTTACCACCTATGAAAAATCACTCAGGTATGTAATATAATGGCTTTTTTTCTTTACCAATACTATTCATGCAAACTAAAAGACTTATGCCTTCCAGGACGCCTGGGTGGCTTAGTCGGTTGAGCGTCTGCCTTCAGCTTAGGTTATGATCCCAGGGTCCTGAGATCAATCCCTGAATCCAGCTCCCTGCTCAGTAGGGGTCTGCTTCTCCCTCTCCCTCAGTGTTCTCTCTCAAGTAAATAAAATCTTAAAAAAAAAAAAAAAGCCTTATGCCTTCCAGCTACTGACAGCTTTACTTCATCCCTTAGTAGAATTCAAAATAGGGACCTTCTTCCAGTAACTTTCAATGGACTGGAAGTAATTTAACAAGAATTCATCAGATACCTTATATATCTTCTCAACAATTTAAAATATCTCAACTGTTCCAGCATATTTGGATACTGGACAACTAGGTTTAATATCCCTTAAATGGGATATTCCAGGGAGAAAGGATCAAAACTTAGGTTAATAAAGCTAGAAATAACATTCAGGTTTATTTAACAGGAGGCATATAAAACTTTTAAAAGGTAGACTTGGCCAGAAATAAAATGGGAAATACAATTTAAAGACAAAAACTGAAATGTTCTTTGTCCAACATACTTCTCCAAAAAAGCTCAGAAGATCTATGCTTGAGATCAAAATATGTGGGAACCTGTCACTTGATGAATGCTAAAAATTCTGTGTTTATTATATATCACGGCAGCTCTGTATCCAAGAAAAGCATAATATTAAATATATCTTTTAAAATGCTGTGTAAATTTTGAGATTAGCCTTTCTTTCTTTTTCTCTCTCTTTCTTTCTTTCTCTTTCTTTCTCTGTGGGAAACCACCACATTTGGGGAAAAAAAAAACAAACTCATTTAAATGAAAATTTGTTTGAAAAATTTTTCTGGAGCAACGTATGCTTCAACTAAATAAAATTTTTTTCAAAAGGAATGTCAAAGGGAAAATAGCATAGGAAAAAGAATTGGTGAGGCACATGACATAATTTTGATTCTGGAGATATTCATTCAGAAAATTCACTTACTAGTCCATTCTTCTTATTTTTGCAAGACTAAACCATGTATATTTGCTTTGAGATCAAAGAGAAAACTAACCCAAAAAGGGCAATCCTGTAGCTTCCCCATAAAATTACCTCTTGCTTGTTGGGATGAAATGTGAGTATAGCCCATGAATATGGGCTTCACCATGAGGAAACAACAGTGTGCACTTTTACTCTAGCTGAAAGCAAGAAAAGCATGTTTACTAGCTAAAGAAAAGCATGAACAAGCTTGGTCAAAGACTCAGTAGTAGGCTAAGCAACTGAGACCCATAAGGCATGTAAGGCTCTGTGACCCAGCTCCTAACTGGAAATTAAATCTGCTTGGTCCAAGAACAACTTAACACATTTGGGAGAGTTACAAGTATGAATGGAGCAAAACAAAAATGAGCAAGAGATGCTATGGTAAAACCATAACTCTCTGGGTTAGCCTCTTAATATGAGAGTGGTGATTTGTTACTCTTCTTGCCTAGCTTTTGATTGGCTTGGAACCTGAGAAAAATAAATGTTTCAATAAAATCAGTAGCTTCTGAAGGAGCTTTCTCCATCCGTCTTAGCTGGCTCTGTTAGAAACCTGTGGGGGCACAGAGTAAAATTAAGATCTCAAAGGGACCTGTTCCAAATAGAATTTGTCATAGACACTTGCTACAGGTTCTCTCTGGGAGATGGAGGAGGAGGCAGTACATCTAAAAATGAACTCGACCTTATTTGGCCAGAACAAAGCATTAGTGGGGGTGGGGTAGGAGAGATGCTTTAAAAAAAACAAAACAAAACAAAAAAACTCTACTAGAGTGACAGATAACTTGAGAGAACATCCTTATGGGGCGGGGGAGGGGGTGGAAGGGAGACAAAATTTTTTTTTTACTGTAACTAGAGAATGATGGTTAGCCAAATTACTGTGGCTGTTTTTAGGCTAGATACTTTTTGATACTTATCATCTTATAATTTTAGCAGCAGCCAAACCAAACCATTAAATATAAAATGTTCTCAAAAAGTAGTTAGTAGTTTTAATTTTCAAACACACACTTATTAAGAAATCCCCTCTTGTGGCTATCAATGCAATGCTGGGGAAAAAACACATCACACACAGGGACTCTGTGAGTCTCAGAAGCTATAACACACCTCATTGAACAAATGACAAATATATGATTGGTACTGCAGGTTCCAGTCAAAAGGAAGCACTAAAGGGGCGCTTGGGTGGCTCAGTCGTTGAGCATCTGCCTTCGGCTCGGGTCATGATCCCAGGGTCCTGGGATCGAGCCCCGTATCGGGCTCCCTGCTCAGTGGGAAGCCTGCTTCTCCCTCTACCACTCCCCCCACTTGTGTTCCCTCTCTCGCTGTGTCTCACTCTGTCAAATAAATAAATAATATCTTAAAAAAAAAAAAAAAAAGAACAAAAGGAAGCAATAAAGATGGACTAGTAAAGCAAAAGGCATGTTTGGGATTGGGAGATGTTACACTGCCAAGTACATCAATTGACCTCTGTAATTCTTCCTAATCCCAGAAGCAGAACCATTCACGTCTAGTTTTAGTTATGAGCTCAAGCAGAGATCTAGTTGCTGAGTTTGAAATGTCCTAGAGTCCAGCCTTAAAAAACCTCATGTTACATGAGGTAAGTGTACATAAAGCATTTAGTATTGTGCCCATCGTACAGTACGTGATTAATGAAGGCTGGCCATAATTTTTATTACTTTTATTAAAGTACCTTAACATAGCAAGCACTCAAAATACATGTTTTGACAAAAAATAAGACATGGTTAAATAACTATTAGAGGCCATTACATTAAACCAGAGTTCTATCTAAAAAAGTTTCTTCAGATATCCAGTTTAATAATATTTAGCACATTTCTTATATGTTCATCTTTCAGGTCTCAGCTAATATGTTATCTCTCCAGAGAGAACTTCCCTGTCCATCTTATTCAGAGTAGATTTCCTTTCTTAGCACAGCATACTGCTTATTTCCTTCATAGCTTCTATAATAACTTGAAGTAATTTTATCGCTATTTTTTTTAAATGTTTACTGTCTCTCTCCTCCCTACTTCTATACATTGTTAAGTTTCCTGAAGGCAGGAACAATGTTTATCATCTTCCTCTGTACAAATACAGAGGAATTTATATGTCCTTCAAATTTAAGTTAAAATCCCCAGTATCAGAGTTATAGTCATTTCTTTTGGCTCTGTCTTGAGCAAAATCATAAGATAATCTGGTCAACTTTTATATAAGAGTCTTAGTGAGTTATAAACTAATGTAGCTTCAGTGTTTTCCACATAGGTAACTCCATGTTCTTTATTTTTTCCTCATAGAGTTCCCCTACTCTTCTAATTAGCTTCATATTTCCCTATCCAGTGTGGAGCCCCAAACTAGATAAGTATACTAATATAACTCTGGTAGAAAGCAAATTATTGTTGAATGTAATGAGAAAATGACCTTACAATTCCTATAATAGACAGTATGTTGCTATTTCTGAATGGAAAAAGTGTAGTTTAATAAAGATAGATAGATAGACCCTAACTCAAATCCTAGCTTTACCAATTTACTGGCTTTGTGACCACAGACAAATTAAATTTCTCTAAGGTCAATTTTCTTATCTTTAAAATAATAATCTTATGGCCACAGATCTGTTTTTGTAATTAAACTATCTTATATCCTATTAACTATGGATTAAATACCAGGTCCCTTCTTTCCTTCCTGTATCTTTTTTCTTTCCTGACTGTCCTGTCATTTTTTGGTATTCCCCAATTTTTAACTCCATTTTGAATTGTGATCATTTCTCCTACTTTTCCACACTCTCTCAGTTCAGAAGATGAAAAATACAGTATGAATTTGATGCTTGGGACATATAGGAGTTTATACTCTTGGAAAGTTCAAGGAATTTTTGACAGTGATGTAGAATTTTCTACAAGTGGGTAAAACAATGGAACCGTGAGAAGCAGGGATAGTCCCAATCATATATTTTTTAGGTAAGTATGACAGATGGAAACTAAAAAGAGTCAGAAAGAGAGATGGTTGCATATCTTCATGTTTACCAACATGCAAAAGCATTTTAAACCTAAAATTCTTTCATGCAATGGCATGCAAAACCAAACGCAGAATAAAGAAAGGGATGATTGCAAAGAATGCAGAAGGTTATAGGCAACCAACTAAAATAAGCTTCAAGTTCATACAAACCTCCAACATTAAATTGCTATGTCTGATATAAATGTTTTCACCATCTAGTCTCTCTCTCTTTTTCTGTGAAAATGAAAGAGGGAAAAACAGAAAAGCATAAAAAATTAAAATGTTGTTCTTGCGGGAAAAAACTGCAAATTGGCAAACCAAAAAAATTAAATGTCCACAGCGCAGCATATGCCAACATGAAATGGTCACAAAACTACAAGGACACACACAGAACACATTACCACTAGAAAACAGATGACCCTATTCATGAATGATGGAAGAAAATGATGACCTTATTTAAATAGACAGTGCTCCTGGCTTCATTGGCTTCTTACATATTAAGTTGTTTTATGCTCATTCTTGAAATCGAACTGTTTGAGGGTTATCTTAAAATACGTGACTTAAAGAAGCTTTGAAATTCCATGTTCCATGGCATGGAGAAATGCTTTAAAACATTATTTACCCTTTTGAGGTATATTTCATACTGAGTAAATACCACAGTACGTATATCTCTAATACTTTTCATAAGAAAGATCTAAGGGCACTTAATACATGATTAGTCAATATTCTCTTCAGTAAGAACTGATACATCCCACTCTATAGTTGGGAAGAATGGGCGCAGAGCAGCAAAACACACAGTTATTAACAAAACCAGGAGTTGCTGCTACGATGGTTTCCATATAAGTATGTATCAAATATTGTCCATGATTCCAAAAATATGGTGCCACTGAAATATTCCTTATAAAGTTTAAACATGAAGGGTAGGTTTGGTCTTCACTAGTTATTTCATTGTGTTTGAAAAGATATTTTCCTCCTGGGAATTTCAACAAATAGTATAGGATTATAATTTCTTTGGTATACATATGTATGTGAGCGTATGCAAATATATATATGCGCAAATATATATCTGCGATTTGAAAGTAATTTCTTATGAAGAGAAATCAATGAAAAGAATGGATCACTGTCTTTTTAGCACACTGTAGAAGTCAGCATGGGTGATGGTAATGCAGTTTTGTGAAAGTGAAAAATGGCTGACCTTCCTCATTCTTATCAGATCTTCAGTTTTTTCTGCAAGCTGCCATTATTAAAAAAAAAGAAAAAGAAAAATGATAAAATATTGGCTCATTGAAGTTTGTTTGAACCTTTATAGTATTTTTTAAGGGAAGGGAGTTGGGGAGAAGAAAAAAATTGAGGAGGGAGGAGAAAAGGAACAAGCGGTCTGTTGGCACAAACCTGTGTTTGGTCACCATTTGAGGTGGGTACTGTGACCTCGATGTGGGTTTTTTCCACCTATATTTAAAAAATAAAGTGGTAAAAACATTTTAGATTAGTAGGTTTCTATGAGAAGCATTATTTCCAAATAAGCTGCATCTTTAAGCTGGTTGTGTAATCAACATGATGCAGTCTTATGGGGGTGTGGCAGGAAAGGATATTACTCTCAATGGTCATCGCCATCATATTTTCAAGGCTGAAGAGGTAATATGGACAGCCACATGATCATAAGAGAAAATTAAGATAATTATTCCACCGATGAAGCAAACATTTTTACACTTAATTAACAAAAAAGTACTTATACAAAAAATAATTTGGGCTTAAATAAGGCATGTGTTTTTGTTTCAGCTTTTTTTTATGATCTAGAAGTTCTTTAACATTTAAAAACAAATTTTCAAATGAAGATATCAAGGTAGGACATACATGACAAAAAGAATATCTTTACAGTTAAAGCACACATATAATAAACCACATATGACACAAAGCAGGTAAATACAAAAAAAAATTGTTAGTTGATCAATATATTTAAGGAGGCAGTTTCATCCTTGAGTTTATTAGACAACAAAACATCAAAATAAACTCAATCCAAATTGTTACTGATGCATGCAATTACTTCCGAGGATGATTTATAAATAAGCACACATAGGGCTCAGCTGCAATATTTAGCACTCTGTCATCTCCTCTCCAGGGAGCTAGAGCCCATGTGTTTGGTGGATGGACAAGATTCATCCTTAACAGTAGGAAGAGAATAACTAAGGCCTCCTGCCTAGCTTTGAAATACCTTTAGTAATAGTCATTTTATACACCCAAAATGGAGTAAGTATAAATTTAAGAAACCCAGACAGACTATTAAGAGGAGGCATTTTAGAGTGAGCAATGCCTAAACAGCAGGTATTTCAAAATTAGAAAACTTTTCATTAAGGATCAAGTCAATCACTTCCCATCATTAACTTCTTTATAGAACCCCACCAATCTGTGGTTTTGACACATTCTTTTTAATCACACTTGGCAGCATTACCTTGGAGTATAATGTCATTGTGCTATTTTCCCTGGGACAGAATGTAGAGAACATAACACCAAACTTTGTGATACTGTCAAATAAATCATAAGCACATCCAGCTATAGTACTTTTAACTACCAGGATAACTGACAATTTGGGTCATTTCTATTATGAATCCCATTATATTTGCTGTATGGTCATTAGCAAGTTATTTCCCCTAAGTTTTTTACTGATAAAGTGGAAATAATATATCCATAGAGTTGGGAATGTTTAGCAAATGGTAGTTTTAAATTATTTTGTAAAGCTTACATTAGTTATTTCAGTGAATAATGACCTGCTTTTTTCTAACAGCAAGAAATTGAGAGCCTCTACTTCAGTCTAAGAGTGGAGGCCAAGTAGCAAGGTGGTTGTGCCCCTTCGAGAACATTAAATAAGAACATAGGGGCAAGGTACTATTCCACACCCACAAAATAGGTCTTGTCAAATGACTCAAGATGCAAAAAGCTACCTCTATCTGGCACCAAATTCATGTTAGATAATGAAATTTATACAGTGTTACAAGGTTATTTTATTACTACTATTGCTTTACATAATAACGATGGCTTCAGGTAAATTCCATAATTATTTTCTGTTGCTACAAATAAAATCAACTCAGAGTCACCCTTAATTCTGTCACTACTATTATAGTAATAGAAGGTTATCAGAGGTGATTTTCAGTCTGATCTCTACACAAGTATCTCAAAACATATATGTACACAGAATTAATCAGCAAGAAAACCACCTACTGGCACTTAAATGAGCATATACCAGGAAGTGATCTCTCCCCTCTGTCAAGGTCCCAAGAGCAACAGGAACCTATTCTTGAAGATACCTCTGTCTGACCTATAGGCTAAAGAACAAGTATGGGGGCACCTGGGTGGCTCAGTTGGTTAAGCAGCTGCCTTCAGCTCAGGTCATGATCCCAGGGTCCTGGGATTGAGCCCCACGTTGGGCTCCCTGCTCAACAGGGAGCCTGCTTCTCCCTCTCCCTCTGTCCCCCAGTCATGCTTGCTTTCTCTCTCTCAAATAAATAAATAAAATCTTAAAAAAAAAAAAGAACAAATATGTTAGCAGAATACCAAAGGAATCTTAGCCACTCAAAAAGATTCCTTTGCCAACTCCAGTAATCCAACACTTCCCATTTAGCACAACAAATGGAGGGATAGTCAAAAGTGCCAGATGAGATATTCTAACATTAAAAAACTAAGGTAGTCTAACCTTAAAAAGGCACTGTTAATACTGAACCTGATGGTCAATTTCATACACATCTGGCTAGGTTAAAAAAAATACAAATATCCACCATTTGCTCAATTTTTTCTCTTTGGATTCAAGTTGGTCTCAAAGGGCAGTAAAAACAGCATGTCATGTTCAACAGTTTTGGTTTTTTGGGTTTTTTTTTTTAAATACAGTCAAAACTAAGCCAAACTGGCCACTGCTCTACAGATGTTAACTAGATACTGAACCGGGTCCAAAAGAACAGGATTAATCCATCTGCCAAGATGAGAGCATTTACTAAGGTCTTACATGGTTTAAAAAAAAAATTTTTTTTTTTGTTTTAAATTTCTTGACATATAAAAATGTAATTTTTCTTTTAAAAACTACCTCTATTAATTCCTGTTGTCAACAGTGATACTTGTATTTATGTCATTAAATCTGAACATCTCAACTCCATCACTGCTTATATGTGTTTCAAAAGCTTATCAACACATAAAAGATCAGTCCAGTTACTGTTAGTACTGGGAAATCTGCTAATTGGTGATTTTTTTTTTTTAAGATTTTATTTATTTATTTGAGAGAGAGAATGAGATAGAGAGAGCATGAGAGGGTCAGAGGGAGAAGCAGACCAGGGAGCCCGATGCGGGACTCGAACCCGGGACTCCAGGATCATGACCTGAGCCGAAGGCAGTCGCTTAACCGACTGAGCCACCCAGGCGCCCCGCCCCCCAGGTCTTTTAAAAATAAGAGAGTAACTGAAGATTTAAGACTATCTCTTACTAAAAATTGATTGTGAATATTCTCTGAAATTAACACTAAATCTTGGTTAAAATATTAAGACTCATTCACATTTGGGAAAATTAGTAATATGATAATGGAGTTTATTTATTTATTTATAAGATTTTTTGTTTATTTTTTATTTTATTTTATTTTATTTTATTTTAAGATTTTATTTATTTATTTGAGAGAGAGAATGAGATAGAGAGCATGAGAGGGAGGAGGGTCAGAGGGAGAAGCAGACTCCCCGCCGAGCAGGGAGCCCGATGTGGGACTAGGTCCCGGGACTCCAGGATCATGACCTGAGCCGAAGGCAGTCGCTTAACCAGCTGAGCCACCCAGGCGCCCTAATTGGTGATTTTTCAACAAGGTCAGTGACTGTGGGTACAATCAACTCAGAACTGTAAGCAACTCAGTGGCATAATCGCCCCTACATAAGGATCTTCACCGTTTTGTAAACAATTTGATTTGAACAACCACACAGATGTGCTTTATGTAATACTAACTGGGATATTCTCTAGGTATGTTGCACATATACTCATCTTAGGAAATCAAATTATATTTTAATTCCATTAGCAGAGCTTACTCTTAAAAAGGAATGTGGAGATTCCTTCTGGTTGAACAAAAATTATTTTTAAGAGCAGATGATCACAGTGTTAAAAACTCTTTTCTTTTAGATATAAGTTAGATAACAGCAGTGTAGGTAGGTCACCTGAAAACTCAGA
This sequence comes from Mirounga angustirostris, assembly GCF_029215605.1. NCBI lineage: Eukaryota > Metazoa > Chordata > Mammalia > Carnivora > Phocidae > Mirounga > Mirounga angustirostris. The sequence goes on from NW_026991712.1 coordinate 168,490,946, forward strand.
TGGCTTAGTCTTCATGACATAATTCTATGAAAATATTTTACAGGTTCATGGGGAATACTTTCTTTTAGAAAGAGTAAAGAAGAAATAACTTTGTTAGAATTCTACAAGAATCAATGCTTTGAAAACCTTCCTGGCCAAGGAGTTAACATGTCTAAATCAGAAAGTATTAACTGAATTTAAATAAAAAATTTTTTTAAAAATCAGAAAGTAAACTAGCCAGATATCTGGACTTACGGCATACCTTCCACGCTTCTGTGGGCTCTGGCTCAGCTTGCTCGGGCGGCACTTCTTCCTTTTGCTCTTCAACCTTCACTGTTTCCTTCTCTGCTTTAGAAACCTCTGTGTCCTCACTCTGAGCAATGGCTGGTGCAGAGGTGGGCCGGGGACTTCGGTCTGAATCAACAGCTGCTGCTACATAAGAAAGGGAAAAGGAAAGATAAGTGAAGGCAAGAGTCACAATACTACTTCAGAGTCACCAGGTAAAATAATTGTGAATCCAGGACACAGTATCCAGCAGGCTATCATACAGAAAGTAAAGAATAAATCATTAGTGCTCTGCCAGGTAACTGATGGCATTAAAAAAGCTAAAACAGAAAAGTTAAACTATGCTATCATGTTCCATAAGGGGGCGGAGGGGATCAAAATAAGAAAAGAAATTAAAAACTCTTTCTATTAAAAAGTTAGCAAGACTGTTTAACCTTGTACTCTGTTAGTTTTAAGAACCTGCAATGTAGTCTATGGAGAAAAAAAAAGAGGTTAATTAAGTCTGACTTCTTTCATGAAGCCATATTGACACACAGATCCATTTATATATAGGTGATTTTAGGAACCTAAAAAATATGTTCTAGGAAAAAAGGATCAAGTCTGATTTCTTCCATGAAGCCTGCTTGGAATGATTACAAAGTAACTTGATAAACTGATCTTGTAAGATATGCACACTTTTTGATGCTTAAAGGCAAACCTTTGAACCAGATACTTGCCCTTTTAACAAGTCATTTGATTAAAATAATATGAATTCAAAACCTTTGGCCTTTAGTCCTTAAAAAAAAAACAAAACTTTTTTGAGTTCTCTCCTACCTTCTCTCAGAATCTTATAATTTGTATTACAGTCCCTCTTCTCTAACATACCTAGGGCAGTGGTTCTCAACCAGGAGTGATTTTGTCCCTCAGACAATATTTGGGAATGTCTGGAGACGTTTTTGATTGCTACAACAGGGGAGAGAAGTAGGAGGGGGTACTGGCCAAGGTTGCTGAGATTAAGAAACCTTGACTTAGGGAAAAGGCTGTATATAGACTGTTCTAGAGACAATACGCAATATAGGCTTATGACAAAAGCTTGATCTTTTCAGAGTTAATAATTCACATATACATACTTCATAGTAACCTCACTTATCTGGCAGTGTCTGGGAATGCAGTGTGTCTCCACATGATTTGTTTATTTATTTTTAAGTAGGATCCACGCCCAGCATGGAGCCCAACTCAGGGCTTGAACTCATGACCCTGACATCAAGACCTGAGATGAGATCTAGTTGGATGCTTAACCAACTGAGCCACCCACATGCCCCTCCATGTGATTTAATATTTCCGATGACAGATCATTATCCTTTCATGTACTGAGATTTTTAAATTTTAATTATTTTTGCATGGAAATCCTTACAACTTTTATTGTATGCTTTCCTGCCTTCTTAAACTGAATATACTGAATTTTTTTTAAAGATTTTATTTATTTGACAGAAAGAGACACAGCGAGAGCGGGAACACAAGCAGGGGGGAATGGGAGAGAGAGAAGCAGGCTTCCCGCAGAGCAGGGAGCCCGATGTGGGGTTCGATCCCAGGACCCTGGGATCATGACCTGAGCTGAAGGTAGACGCTTAACGACTGAGCCACCCAGGCGCCCCTATACTGAATTTTTTTTTAAAAGATTTTATTTATTCTTTCTTTCTTTTTTTTTTTTGAGAGAACATGCCCGGTCGGGGGAGGGGCAGAGGGAGAGAGAGAGAGAGAGAGAGACTCTTAAGCAGGTGCCATGCCCAGCCCAAAGCCACGCTCCATCTCACAACCCTGAGATCATAACCTAAACTGAAATCAAGAGTCTGACGCTTAACTGACTGAACCACTGAGGCAATTCTGAATTAGTAGTAAATATTAGCTAAAACAAAGGAATTCCATGAATCAGAACAGATAAAAAATTGGAATTCACAACTACTTCGTACATACAACTCCAAGAAAAAAATGCTTGTTACCCAGTAATAATCTCCAGTGAAAGAAATCATTCCTCAAAGGATACACAGGAAAAACAGGAGAAACACAGGAATCATCTATCTTCCAGTGAAAATTCTGTGGCCTCTTGCAAGTCCTTGCTTCTCATGGGTGCTCTAAGCTACTCAATGCAAGAATGGCAGATGGCAGACCAAATCTAACAACACAGGGGAATGTGACAAAATATTTTGCTCACAGTTGTGTTAAACTATCATTATACATGTGTATTCACACCTCCTCTCAAAGAATTAATTCAACTCTGCCTGGCATCATAGAAACATAGCCCATGCTTTCACCATGTGTTATTTTGCCACTTGCATTTGGTTTTGATCCAATACTAATACTGCAGAGCCAAATGATTTATGTCTTTGGTATTCCTAGCCCTGGCAATCTGTACTGTCTGTGGAAAAGTAGGTATAGGGCGCCTGGGTGGCTCAGTCGTTAAGCGTCTGCCTTCGGCTCAGGTCACCTAAATCTTGTAATAGCTAACAAATAAATTCACAAAACTGAAGAGCCAAAACATCTTAAAAAACAATCACTACCCCCAAAAAATATACAGAAAAGCATTGAATTATGCAATCAAAATGGGAGAATTATATGGTGTGTGAATTATATCTCAATAAAGATGTTTAAAAACAACAACAACACTAATATGATTTTCTGCTCTGATCCATACTTTGTAGTCTTCTTACTGAGAAAAGGAAAGAAATTTGCTTCTCTCTAGGGCTCCCAGGTGAAATCTTTCACTTGAATTGCCTATCAGTATGTGCATAATTAATTATTTCCCAACATACTATTGAAATATTAACCCATAACAAAAAAATACAAAGACTTAGAGGTATGACATTAAAAGTTTTAATATTTCGGGTTTATAAAGTATTTTTATATCCATTGAGTGTGCATTCCCTAACTATTCTATAGAGTTAATACCTTCTACATTTTACAAATGGTGAAACTTTATGCCTCTCTTTCTAACTGCCAGTTTCCACAGTTATACCTACTTTTCTTTTTCTTTTTCTTTTTTTAAAATTTTATTTATTTATTTGACAGAGAGACACAGTGAGAGAGGGAACACAAGCAGGGGGAGCGGGAGAGGGAGAAGCAGGCCTCCCGTCGAGCAGGGAGCCCGATGCGGGGCTCGATCCCAGGACCCTGGGATCATGACCCGAGCCGAAGGCAGATGCTTAACGACTGAGCCACCCAGATGCCCCGGTATTTGTTTTGTTTTAAAGCTCCAAAGATGATATGGGTGTATTCCCCTGGCAAGAATCACTACAACCACTATTCACCAAGAGGATGAATTGTCTAGTTGTGTGACCCTAACAAGTTATATAATTTTTTTGTGCCCCAGTTTCCTCATGATTAAACCAAGAATTCCTAAATGCTTCTTGTTCATTAGGTTGTTGGTACTAAATAGGAATATACAGAAATGGTTTGAAAAGCGAAAAGTGCAACGAAAATATAAGCTGAAAAATCTTTGTCATCATTATTAGCTATCCTTGTGACTTACCACTCTAACGTATAAACTGGGATCTCAAGAACCAGTTTTAGCGTCTCAGCTGGTGAAGCAGATGCTCTGAGCAGCAGATAGAACACAAAAGGGAGTGTTCATATGTATCATTAAAATGAGGGCGTTTATAAAACAATTCTTGTAAAAGTTTCCTAATATACCATCTCTAGCTTAGAGGCTTATATTTTATATATTTATATAAATATATATATATATAAAGAGGAGGGCCTAACAGGGAAAAGTCTCTTTCTTAAGATGAATAGAGAAGGATCTAGGAAAAGGAGGGAAAAACAGTTTCCATAGACCTGTTTCTAATTCTTGTACTGAGAAGACAGCACACAGAGAAAAAGAAGACATTTGGAAACAAAACTAAAAAATATTGTCCTATTCAGTTTATTTGTAATTCAGAGACTTAAAAGATAGTACCACACACGTAAAATACTTAGAACAGTGCCTGAACATACTAAGTGCTCAACAAATATTACTATTTTTTATTCTTCCTCTTCTAGAAAAAAAAAAGTCATCATGGTGAACAGTAAAAAAACATGGGTCTGAGAGAACAGTCGTAGACTCTACTTCTAGTTTTGTTGCTATGTGACCTTAGGCAAGTCACTTAAATTCTAAGATTAGGTTGTAAGAAATAATGAACAGCAATGGGTATCCATTTCAAGAAATGAAAAACAGTAGTTCAGTAAAAGTAGAAAGAAAATAATGAAGATATTAGCTGGCATAAATTAAAATATATATAATATGAGAAAACAAAAAAACCCCCAAAAGTTGGGTCTTTGAAGATATTAATAAAATTAACAGATCTGTAGCAAGATTATTCAAGAAAAAAAGAAGCACAGCTTACCAATATCAGGAACACAAAAGAAAACACTGCTATAGTTCTTAGAGATATTAAAAAGATACCCAACGTTATATGAATAAATTTAAAAATTTAGAGGGAGGGGCACACTGGTTAAGCGTCCGACTCTTGGTTTCGGCTTGGGTTGTGAGATCAAGCCCAGCGTCAGCTCTGCACTTGGCATGGAGTCTACTTAGGGCTCTCTCTCCCTCTCCCTCTGCCCCTCCCCCTGCTCCCTCTCTCTCTAATAGATAAATAAATCTTTTTAAAAATTTTAGATGGAATAGGCATTTCCTGGAAAAGCACAATTACCAAAACTGAAACAAAAACTAGAACATCTTAATAGTCCTTTATCTAATAAAGACATTGAATCTGAAAGTAAGGAACTCCCCCACAACGAGATCCCTAGGACCAGATGGCTTTATCAGTGAATTCTTCCACACACTGAGGAAAAAATACCAACCTTACACAAACTCTTCCAGAAAACAGAAAAAGAGGGAATCCTCCTCAATTTATTTTATGAGGCCACCGTACACTTGATAACTAAAACCTGACAACATTACAAGAAAGGAAAATAACAGGCCTATCTCTCTTATGAAAATAGTTGGGGGCGCCTGGGTGGCTCAGTCGTTAAGCATCTGTCTTCGGCTCAGGTCATGATCCCAGGGTCCTGGGATTGAACCCCATATCGGGCTCCCTGCTCTGCGGGAAGCCTGCTTCTTCCCTCTCCCACTCACCCTGCTTGTGTTCCCTCTCTCACTGTGTTTGTCAAAAAATTTAAAAAAATAAAATCTTAAAAAAAGAAAGAAAGAAAATAGTTGCCAAAAACTCTAAAATAATACACAAGAAAAACATTATAATCAAATTGTGTTTACTCTGAGGATGCCAAGTTGGTTTAAGGACTGAAGGTCAATCAATGTAATCCACCACATAATATAAAAAGGGAGAAAAATCATATTATTATAGCTGACCCTTGAACAGCACTGGGCTTAGGGGTGCCAACTCCCTCTCACAGTTGAAAATCTGTATATAACTTCTGACTCCCCAAAAACTTAACTCCTAATAGCCTATTGTTGGCTGGAAGCCTTCCTAAAAACACAAACCATCAATAAACACATTATTTTGTATGTTAGGTATATTATATACTATATTCTTACAATAAACTAGAGAAAAGAAAATATTAAGATAATCATAAGGAAAAGAAAATACACTGATAGTATTATGTTGTATTTACCAAAAATCATCTGCCTATAAATGTACCCATACAGTTGAAAACCATGTTGTTCAAAAGTCAACTATATATCAATGAATTAAAAAGCACTTGATAAGTCACCATTCATTTATTATTTATTTTAAGATTTTATTTATTTATTTTGACAGAGAGAGACACAGCGAGAAAGGGAACACAAGCAGGGGGAGTGGGAGAGGGAGAAGCAGGCTTCCCGCGGAGCAGGGAGCCCAATGCGGGGCTCGATCCCAGGACCCTGGGATCACGACCTGAGCCGAAGGCAGACGCTTAACGACTGAGCCACCCAGGCACCCCAAGTCACCATTCATTTATGATAGAAACTTAGGAAACTAGGAATAAAAGAAAACTTCCTTAACTGATAAAAGGTAGCTAACAAAACCTAGAATAAACATCACACTTAGTTATGAAATACTGACGGTTTGTCCCTGACACTGGGAGTGAGACAAGTATAAAGAACTCCTACAGCACTGCATATTATATAAGACTGATGGATCACAGACCTGTACCTCTGAAACCAATAATACATTATATGTTAATTAACTGAATTTAAATTAAAAAAAATTTTTTTAAAAAGAACTCCTACAAACTAATAAGACAACACAATAAAAATATGAGCAAAAGTTTGGAACAGGCACTTCAGAAACGATGATATGCAAATGACCTACAAACTACGAAAAGGTACTCAACTTCATTAGTCATCAGGATTTGAATGAAGGTTTGAAAAATTAAGCAACAAAAAAAAAGCAGTACTTTTCTCCCACGTAGAAGGAATTAAAGAGGGACAACAGCTGAAATAGGATATTCTAATGCACTTAAAACATCCAATGGCAAGTGGAACATAAGATCCTGCTCACATTCAGCTGACAGGAAAAACATAATCTTATTTTCAACATTTATTAAGCATTTACAGTGTAACAAGAATTATGGTAATTATCAAGACCAGTAAAGATCAGGCATCTTTTAAAAAAAATCCTCAGAATGTAAAGATAGGAAGAAGGCATCCTGGAATATATGAAGGTAAAAAGGGACGGATCTGGGTACCAGAAAACGTACAGGATTCTTTTTTATTTTTTTAAGATTTTATTTATTTATTTTGAGGGGGGGAGGAGCATGCGCATACGGGTGGGGCGGGAGGGGCGGCAAAGGGAGATGGAGAAGCAGACTCGCCACTGAGCAGGGAGCCCAACGTGAGGCTCTGTCCCAGGGCCCCGGGATCATGACCTGAGCCCAAGGCAGATGGTTAACTGACTGAGCCACCCAGGTGCCCCAACATATAGGATTCTATCCTAAGTTTGTACTGACAGACTATGTTAACCCTGGACAAACTTTTTTTAGGCTTTAGGTTTCACTTCTGTAAAATCAGGTGGCTGGAATAAATGATTTCCAAAAATTTTTTTGAAGTTCCCAAACTCTGTGATACTAATGGTAAAGCCACCAAAGCTATCTTTCCTTGGAAGGTCTTACACGCTTTTGTTTTAGAATCTCAACCATTACCACAGCATTTTGAAGACATCCCCCACCCCCCCACCCCCCAGGGCATAGAGTGTAATTTAATAAGAACTAGCTAATATTGGTCAATAGAGACAACAATGTCTTGAATTGTGACATTTCTACAGCTAGAAAAAGACAGACAGTCGGGATATAATTTCTAAAAGTAATGTAAGTCTCTCTATAAGTAAAGCTTTCTAATTTGTTTAAGATACCAAAGCTCATTAACACTTGAATCTTTGGTTATCTTTGCTATTAGAAAGGACACATCAGGCATAATATCTAAATAATGAAGAATTTCTACTTAGTGGAAAAAGCCATGGGATATGGTATCAGACAAATATAGGTCTAGCTTTGCAACTTACTATCTGTGAGATATATTGAACAAGTCACTTAAACTTTCCAACCTCAGTTTCTCACTGGAAATTGTGGATAAAAACAATAAAAATAATAGCTCCCCAAACCCAAGGTAAACTGAAAGTAGGATGCTTTACTGGACAAGGAAGGAGATGCCTGATCATGTTATATAAATATGGCAGACATGAGGATTGAGTGATCATATCTAAAATTTACCTTGTCCAAAACGGAAGTCTTGATTTTCCATACGCCCAACTGTGCCTCTCTCTCAGACTTTCCCATTGTACTAAATGATCAAGCCTAGGAATAAACCCTGATTTTCTTTTCCATACCATCTCCAACACTTAATTTATCAGTAATTCTGTCAGGCCTACCTCCAAAATGTCTTTTTTTTTTTTTTTTAAAGATTTTATTTATTTATTTATTTATTTATTTGGCAGAGAGAGAGAGCGCATGCACACAAGCGGGGAGGGGGGTGGCAGGCAGAGCAGGCAGAGGGAGAGGGAGAAGCAGGCTCCCTGCTGAGCAAGGAGCTCGATGCGGGACTCGATCCCAGGACCCTGGGATCATGACCTGAGCCAAAGGCAGACACTTAACCCACCCAGGCGTCCCCAGAATGTATTTCTGACTAGTTTCCCCTGTCTTCATTGCCAATACTCAAGTCCCAGCTGTCATCACCTCTCACCCAGATCCTGCAACAGACTTCACCATGCTTCTGCTTTACTCCCCCTTCAGTGGAGCATTCACCCAGCAGTCAGGGTGGTCTTTTAAAAATGGAAATCAGATCATATCACTCCCTCTAACCGCTTTCCACTGCAACCAAAATAAAATCTAAATTCTTTAGATGGCCTGCAAGGCCTTATATAATCTGGCCCCTCCCACTTCTCTGACCTCACTTATTCTATTTATTTATTTATTTTGCTCCTTTCCCCTGTTCACTTAGGATCTAGACCTGTGCTACCCAACATGGAGCTACCAGCCACATATGGCTATTTAAATTTAAATTTAATTAAAATTCAATTCCTTAGTTACATAGCCACATTTCATGTTCATAATTGGTCACATGTGGCCACAGGCTACCAAATTGGACCTCACTAAACAGATTTCCATCAGAACACAAAGTTCTCCGGGACGGCACTGATCTAGACCCATGCCAAGCTCATTCCTACCTCCAGGTCATTGTACCTGCTACTCCCCCTTTGAGAATGTTCTTCCCCAGATGCTGGGATGGCTAACTCCTCATAATTCAGGTCTCAGTTCAAACAAAGCTCCTCAGAGGGACCTTCTAAATTTAGATATAGACCACTCAATCTCAAACAGTTTTCTGGTCTCCCCCATCCCCAGACACTCTTTACCCATCACTGTTTTATTTTCTTCATAGTACTTATTACTATCTGAAACTGTTTTGTTTTATAACTGTTTACCCATAGAATGTAAGCCCTGCAAGGGCAGAGACCATGTTTGTATGTTCACAGCTGTCTCGCCAGTGACTAGAACAAAACTTGACATGTAGGAAAGGTAAAGTAAGTTGTTGAACAAAGGAATAAGTAAGTATCGGAAAGAACATGGATTTTGGAGTTAAACCAACCTGTACTCCAATCCACTTATCAGCTATCATATCTTAAGAAAACTTATTTAATCTTTGAGCCAAATTCCTAGTGTCTTCATGATGACTGAGTAAGACAAAGCGTGTAATCTGCCTTGTCCTCTTACTATTAAAGCATCCCCTTCAAACTCAGGACAGTAGAGAAACATCAGAAAGACAGAAGCATGACTTGCAAAATGGAAGCACAAAAGTTCCACTCCTTGGGTAATCTCTTTTCCAAGTGTGACTGACTCATTCTGGATTCCTCTTAAACTGAGCGAGGTAGCTCTGTTAATGCAACAAACCAAAATATGGCAGCATAATTCTGGACAAAATAATAATGCTGTGGCCAGAATATTAACAATATCTTAATAATAACTACTATTTTGGGGTCACTTATTAAGTGTTAGCCATTGTGCTAAGCACCATATATACATCATCTGATTTATTCCTCACAAAAACTCTTTGAGGTATTATTATATTATCACCATGCCCATTTTATAAATGAGAAAACCAAGGCACAGAGATTAAGTAACTTGCCCAAGAAGACAGATCATAAATGCAGGAGTTGAGGTGGACCCAGGTCTATCTGAGGGTAGAAACCAAACCTTTAACTTCTGTAACATACAGTTTCCTTTTACAGTAGATAGCATAGAGCTGGGCCCTGATGACTCCCTAATAAATACAATCAACAATACTCTGTTTTGGTTACTGCCTTCTGAAATTTTATTTATTAGCCACCTTTGTTGTTTAAGTGGCATAAAGAACTGAGTATGGCTTTATTACTTCATTTCAGGAATACTCTCAAATCCTTGAGACTAGGAAAAATTCAGAAATATCTTCTGTTGGTACACACAATCATGAAAATTATCTATTTCCTCTCTATTTTATTTAAACAAAATTTAGAGACTCCAATAACACAACTGCTTTTTCTGTCTCTAATTGCCACAGGGCAAATCATCTAAACTTTTTAAATGAATGCTCTAGTGAGCCAGACCCTTTTCCTCTTTCCTACTTGAAAAAACTACTCTTTAAAAACATTAAAGAGTAGGTTTTAGTTCGGTATATGACATTAGGTTGTCACGCTGTGGTAGAGATTCTGCATTTGAATTCTGATTCTAGTGGTGTTCATCTACTACTACCTAGCAGCAGAAACTTGATCTAGTTACTACTCTCTCAGAACCTCAGTTCTACTTTTCTTAAGATTCCACTGAAACAATTAGTAAGATCCATTTCATTTACCACTGAGATTCTTTAATTTGGCTCCCTTATAGACAACTGAACTTCTTTTATCTTTCCCTAATGAGTTAGGATCACAAGAAATCATTAATACTCAATACAAACCTCCATCAAGGCTCCGGGATGCCCGTTTGCTTGCTGTACGCTCGAAGTGTGGGGCAGGCCTGTCAATCAGGGCACTAGCTTGCCTGGTCTGCGCCTGAGTCCGGCCACTGTATCGAAATTTGGATCCCAGTGCAAGAAATTTGCTTTTAGGAAGGGTGTCTGTAGATGTCAGTCTAGGGTGGAAAAACAAAATTGTATGTATTATCTCACTCTAATGAGACTGGGAGAGTAAAGACAAAAATCATGAATTAATCTCATTTCCTTATAGTTACTAAGACAGAGTTCCAATCAAACAATCATTATTTTAATTCTACATCATTTCTCAAAGCAACATGTATAATTTAATTGTGGCCTATATTAATAATATCATCATATATCCCTATAGATAGGGCCTTATGGTTTTCAAAATGCTTTTATAGCACTGTAATATTTTCATTACATCCATGTAATATTTTCATCATTTTACAGATATAAGAAACTGAACTTCCAAAAAGAAGTTACTGCCTTAAGATCACATAGCCGAGATTGGGCAATAACAGGGTCCAAGCCCAGAGCACTTTTTCCACTCTATTAAAATAATTTTGTCAAATGCACTCCAAACTCAATTAGTGCCTGTTAACCTATTTAATTGGTTACTTGGTGTATTTATCGCAGTTAGGAACCCCATCTTCTTTCTGTGCTATACCCTGTAATCTCTTTTGCCACGGCATTTACCGCACTGACCTGAAACAATCTATGTGCTGGTCTCCACTACAAGGCTGTGGGCTCTCTATGGGTAAAGGATAAAGACTATGATTTATTTACCTTTGTGTTTTCACTCCTGGCATAGTGCCTGGCATGAATTTGCCACTCAGTAAATGTTTGCTGAATAAATACATCAATTGCTACATCAAACACTACCAAAAAGAGAGTACTTTTTCCCTTTGGGATAGTTTATTTTAATTCAGTAAATATTTACTTTCTTTTGTGTGATGAAGCATTACATATTAATATATTCTCTTATTTGATAAAACAGATTCAAACATACTGTCCTACAAGTAAATATTTTGGGCTGTAGTTGAAATCTATACCATACATATTAAACATTCAAAAAACTCTTTCTCACCTGTACCCTTTTAGTTTTTTTTAAAGATTTATTTATTTATTTATTTATTTATTTATTTATTTATTTGAGAGTGAGAGAGAGAGAGAGAGAGAGAGAGAGTGTGTGCAAGCACGCATAAGCAGAAGGAGGGGCAGAGGAAGAGAATCTCAAGAAGACTCCTGCTGAGTGTGGAGCCCGCCATAGGACTCAATCCCACAACCCATGAGATCATGACCTGAGCCTAAACCAAGAGTTGGATGCTCAACTGACTGAGCCACACAGGCACCCCACCCTTACCCTTTTTAAAAACTCTATTTTCTTGGTTTGATTTTAAAGATGAGGATGATAAAAACATAAATATATCAATGCCAAAAATTAAGATTCCTTAATTGGTTATGAAGTATACCTTCATGTTTATTCTGAAATGATAATTTTTTTAAAAGATTTTATTTAGGGACGCCTGGGTGGCTCAGTCAGTTAAGCATCTGCCTTCGGCTCAGGTCATGATCCCAGGGTCCTGGGATCGAGTCCCGCATCGGGCTCCCTGCTCCGCGGGGAGCCTGCTTCTCCCTCTGCCTCTGTCTCTCTCTCTGTCTCTCATGAATAAATAAAAAAAAAATAAAATCTTTAAAAAAAAAAAATAAAAGATTTTATTTATTTGTCAGAGAGAGAGCACAAGCAGGGGGAGCGGCAGGCAGAGGGAGAGAGGGAGAAGCAGGCTCCCCGCAGAGCAGGGAGCCCATTATGGGACTCGATCCCAGGATCCTGGGATCATGACCTGAGCCAAATGCAGTCACTTAACCGACTGAGCCACCCAGGCACCCTGAAATGAGAATTAAAATGTTCTTTTCCCTGAGTTTTCTTCCTGTCTCCTGTGCTATCGTGCTAAGTGTGATATGAAAACACAAATAGAAATAAAAGATATTATGAAAAAAAGATATTATGGTCATCTCTCTTGAGAGCCATTCATAAATAGTCAAGTTTATTTATAAATGACATAGCATGAGATCTGGGATTTGCTTCAAAATACTCTGGGAAGAAGTGGGAAGTAATGGGTAAGGATATAGATGAAACAAGATTGGCCTTGGGGTGATAATATTGAAGGTGGGTGTAGGTACAAGGGTAGTTCATTATACTACTTTCTTTACTATGACCATGTATGCAATTTACAATAATAAAGAAAATTTTCTTTAAAAGGCAAGCTGACAGCAACTAGCTGGTTCTCCTTTCAGTGCCGGTGATTACTTGTGTAAAGTCTGTCTTCTCTGCTAGATTGATTATTCCCTCAGGACAGGGACTAGAACTATCTTGTGGTATACTCTCAATGCCTACTACAGTGCGTACACAAAGGGTAAGCACTAAAAAAATGTTTGGTAAATGAATACAAAGGGTTAATGATGTGGCCTCTTGAAAAGCTGAGCAGATGAAACTTCCTCCTATTTTCTGATTATCTGATACAATTGGGCTTCAAAGATGGCTCTCTGTGCCTCTTTTCGGGGGTTGATTAGAGCCTAGATAACGATCAGCTTCCTACCTTTCACCTTCTAATCTAACAGCCCCACAGAAAGTAGGTAAGCAATGCTTTAAGAAATTCCATGTGGAGGTAAGTCAGGGTATTTCCCCCTCACAGACTAATTTTAGCTCCAGTTAGGATGATCACAGAGCCCCTAGTAAACACAGATTCCTTTTCCTCCCTTCTATTCTCCTTCTACCACCCACAGAAAGGTGCTCTGGGAATGTTAAGGAATATTTTTCAACCCAAGGGAGGAGAACTGGATTTATTTTGTCTTGCTTAAGATGATCTCACCTGGGCTAAATAAAAGAATGCCAGCCATACAAAGGAGGGAATTTCAATAGCAGGTTTAAAATAGAAACATGCATAAATAATTTATCCTTGAAAAATACTTAAGTGAGAACAATACCTGAAAAACGTGTGATGCTCTACACAGACTTTCCATAATTTCTTAGCTGCTCGGTAACTGGGAAGTTTGAATCCAATGGTACTCTCATATTGTTCTTGCTATAAAAATGCGAATAAACATGAAACATGATTATTTGACTAAAGTGATCCAGTACCAGAGAAATATGGTGTTACAGAAGAGGACATTATAAATGAAAAGAATGTTACTACTAGTTTAAGAAATTGAAATTTTTCAGTTGAAATTGAAAATTTTCATTTGAAATTTTTTCCTACTTACCAGAAGAGATCTACTCACTTAAGGTGGCTTTTTCCACAGCAGAGAAGCCAGGGAATGCATCTTATATTATTCATGCATTTTATTTTGTTCAGAACCCACTCCCCCCTTCAGACACTGTACATTTTTCTGAGACATAATTAAGTGACCTTTTGACTGTCCGGACATTACTCTTCCTTGGTTACTGTCTACATTTGGGATACTTGACTACAATATGATCAGGGAAGGGGAAAACGTGATTCCTCCAATCAATCAATATTATTATGCAATTGTTTTTAGTAATGGGAGCTAAAGATTTTGGCTCAAACTAGATTCCCGAATTATTAAATGTTTTCTCTTTTCTTCCCTTGACTGACCATTATTTATCTGGAGACCTCTTTGACTGAAGCAAATCATAACCTGCCAAGGATACGAGAAACACTGTCCTGCTAGTCTTTTGCCTCTTTGTTTCTACCTTAAGCATACAAGATAGAAAAGAAACTGACATTTATATTTAGTGCCTACTAAATATACTACATATACATACTATGATTAGGTAGTATCATCTATATTTTTACACATGAAGAAACTAAGATCAGAGAAGTTATTTGCTCAGTCTCATAGCTATCAAGGGGCAGAACCAGATTTTCATGGTTTCTACTACATGCTACTGCTATATCATCCTCTGTAGACGTAACACTTCACATCTCAAAATCCTTTTGTTGTTCCTAATTGCTTTCTTCAATAAGAATTCTATGTTTTAGGGGCGCCTGGGTGGCTCAGTCGTGAAGCGTCTGCCTTCGGCTCAGGTCATGATCCCAGGGTCCTGGGATTGAGCCCCACATCGGGCTCCCTGGTCAGGTGGGAAGCCTGCTTCTCCCTCTCCCACTCCCCCTGCTTGTGTTCCTGCTCTCACTATCTCTGTCTCTGTCAAATAATTAAATAAAATCTTAAAAAAAAAAAAAAAGAATTCTATGTTTTAGTATGTATCATGTAGTTGACTTTCAAAAGACCCAAGGACTTCCTTTATCCTATTTATTTGTGTGTGTGTGTGTATAAATTTTCTGCCTTCCCACATTAAAATGTAAGATAGGTTAGGGATGGACTCTTATTCACTATTATATGCCTAGACCCAAGAATAGTGCCTGGCACAAAGCAAGCCCTCAATCAATAAATATTTGGTGACTGAATGCCTCTTAGATTTGAAACTTTTGAGGGAAGACATTGACTCCTCTTTGCTAGGCACAGGTAAATAATGATGGTATTAAATAAATGTTTCATTGGGCCTAACCAAGATTTTTAAGGCTGCACATCCAGTATTTCCACGCTAAAATAACAAGCCATTTTCCACCAGCAGATGGTGATACACACACAAAAAAAGCCATATACATTAGTGCATTACTTTCTCGTTTAGAGCTTTTACAGCTGTCATCTCATTTGATCTTCAAATCAACTGTGACAGAGAAGGTATTATCCCACTCAAATGATAAGGAAGCTGAGCCCTCGATTTGTACTGGGTATTCTGCTTAGTAGCGGCAGGGGCAGAGTAGGAGCTAGAACTTTTTTTAATTCCTACTTAAATAATTTTCTGCTGTGCCATGATGGCTCCTAAATGTAAAAGTTAAGTTTGGTCAGCATTAGTATATCCTAAATCTTGAACACCAACTAATAACTGAGTCGTCTGGATGAGCTGAACAACCAACTCTATTAAAAATCTAGAACTTGACCTAGAATACATTCTTAGCAACCACTAGGAGCTACACATACAAATAAATCTTAATTACATGAGGTAAGGTGTTGGTGGTGCAAAACATGAGTACCTTAACCCCACAATTTCAAAATCTCCTGCTACTTAATTTATAAATATTTATAAATACTTCCCCATCAAGGATTTTACCGGAAGTAAATAAGTTTATCAACCCAAGATTCACTTTTGGCCATGATATATTTACTTACATACAGAGAAATGTCCAGAAGATCAGTAGTAAGGAAGACAAGAAGCATTATGGGGCAGATTAATTTAGAAAACAGAATTACCAGTTCCTGAACAGTTAGCTACAAAGAGATGTCTCAGATGACATAATAAGAAAAGCAAGAATGAAGAGATGTTTTCAACACGGCCCATGCTTGATTCAGAAGGAAAGAAGCATGAATGCTGTACCTCTCCAGGACGGATCTTGATGAAAAAGCTGCTACGTTTGTAAGAAATCTTCAACACTTTGGGCCAAGGAAAGCGGTTAATCCTCAGCTTATCTTTATAAACCAGAAGGCCACTAGAGCAGACACCTAGGATGATATCCACTCCTTCCAAGTCCTGAAAAAGAAAAGTGTTAGCAGTTCAGTCTTCAGCAAAGTGCTCAACCCGTGGTTGACTATTATTTGATAATCTGAAGATATCAATAACCAAAAACCCTTACAAAGCATACATTAAAAAGTAAAGCTTGACCTTACAATCATAATCCATGGGACTACTGAGTCCATGTAAAAATGTTACCATACCACTGTGAGTGAACACCTGCTCTTTTCTTGTCCAAGAAACATGGACGTACACATCTTACCCACTGAAGGAACTAACTCCTAGAAGGAGCCATGAAGCCACCACAGCCACCCCTCAAAGCCACCGTGAAATGTCACTGGGCTTGCACTTCTCCCATAAAACTGAGCCTCTGTATTCTCCAAAAAGGTGTTCCTTAATAATCCAAAAAGAGGGGCGCCTGGGTGGCTCAGATGGTTAAGCGTCTGCCTTCGGCTCAGGTCATGATCCCAGGGTCCTGGGATCGAGTCCCGCGCATCGGGCTCCCTGCTCCTTGGGAGCCTGCTTCTCCCTCTGCCTCTCTCTCTCTCTGTCTCTCATGAATAAATAAATAAAAATCTTAAAAATAATAATAATAATCCAAAAAGAGGCACTCATCTGCTTTTACCATGCCTGTCTGTATATGAAAATTCTAGGGTAAACGTTCATGTTCTCATTCTAAATATTCAAATCTGTCACTACCATAATCAGTAAATAATTACTATGGTAGCTACAGCAGCTACCTATGTCCTACACATGTAGCGTTAAGTCTGTAGGCCACATGACTTCTGCAGGCTAGGGCTGAGGAGTATGTCTACTACCAAATATACATGCACAGTTATTTTTTTTTTATGATAATGTGGTCATTCATCCAAAATTCATAAGTAAAGGAGTTGACTCTATTCCTGTATAAACTCAGTATGAGAGAATCTCAGTCTTGTAATTATTGATGTTAAGTATATTAAATTATAAATATTATCCCAAAGTCAAGAAGGAACAGCAAGATAAAGCCACATTTCTATGCCTCCTTAGTAATTTTTAAAAATTAAATATATAATATTAATCATCTGTGTCTGCAAATAAGGAAAATAAATTTCACCTGAGTAAATCTCTACCAATGACTATGTAGATAGGTAATCAAAGCACAGAGTTAAATGTTTCTTGACTATTCCTTTTCCCAAATTGAGTATAGAGAAACATGTTAGTGCTTATATGTGTTATGTACAAACACAACTGAGAGGTAAAAATTATTAACAGCTCTAACTCAATGACTATATAACTGAGAATTTCCCAGAAGATGCCCTCTTAAATTCTTAAAACCTGTGGCTTTCTCTCTCTCTTAATTATATGTTTTGGAGAAACAATTTGCTTCACAACATTTGGGAAAGGAATATGCTGCTTGACTTCTTCATCTATTCCTGATAATTACTGCACTGACATCAGCCTACAGCAGGAACTGAGAAGCAAAACCGAACAATTTCTGGTCTGATCTTTCTATCATCTACTTTAGAGATTCACAGAAGCACCCAGGCCAAAACAATCCAGAGCAACATTTTAAGAAAAACCACTAACATGCAATGAAATTTTATTAGATTTAACAGAATCTAAAGAAGGAAGAATCTTCAGATATCAGCTATTCAGGGTGGGAGAAGCATGAAAGTTTCTGTTAGTCCAATCACACAACAGATGTTTGAATGTCCTTTTTTCTAAATTCCTACCAAGCAATTATTTTACCTATCTTGGCATAGAAGGTAGTGAGCATTCTGTCACGGAGTTATTCCAGGTAGAATAACTGCTTGGTGGGAATTTAGAAAAAAGGACATTAAAACATCTAGTGTGTGACTGGACTAACAGGACCTTTCATGCTGTAGGCACGAAATAATTACTATGGTAGTTAGGGGCCCATTCCATCTTAGTAAAGCTCTGACTGTTCACAATTTGTCAAACTATGCTGAATGGTATTTCCCTGTAATTTCCATTTTACTAGCTCTAGCTTTATACCTGGAGCCATAGTAAAATCTCTACTTCACACAGCAATCCTTCAAATACACAAAGACAGGTTTTATGTCTTCCCTAAACTTTCTCTTCTAGGGGCTAAGTATCCCTATGCCTCTGCTTTCTCACTGGACATGGTTTTGAGTCCCCTCATCATACACCCATGAACCTCACATCATCCCTTGAGCCCATTCCCTCACAAACTCCTCACACACACCCCCTTGCTACCCCCAGCCACTTCAGTAGGTGAAGATGAGAGAAGTCAAGCAATTTCCCTTAAGTTTATCCTGTTAGGTTGTATTAGGCAGAACTAGGATTAAAGCTTAAGTTTCCAATTCCCTGACCCAGTAGTTTCCAAATGAGCCACTGTGGTTCATCCCATGTACATTAGAATCACCTGGAGAGCTTGTGAAATTAGATTGCTGGGCTCCACCTGCAGCATTTCTGATTCATTAAGTCTGGGATGGGGCCGGAAACGTGCATTTCTAACAAGTTCCTGGATGATGCTAAACGCTGATTAGGAGACCACACTTTGAGAACCACTACCTTAGGCCAATGGTTCTCAGATTCAGGTGTGAATGAGAGTAATTTACATGTTCATTCAAATTAGAGCTCTAGTGTCTTGTCCAAAGTAATTCAGTAAATCTGGGAGGATCTTGAGAATCTGCATATCTAATAAATGCCCCAGTGATTCTGATGTAGGTGACGCTGGTTGTGAAACATGCCTTGCTGCCACTTTATAGTTTCAAATGCATCTGCATTTTAGGAAAATATCACTTCTTCCACTCTAGGTGAAATATCTTTGATCCTTACAGGGGCTTCAATGTGAAATTTCATTCTGACAGTGGAACTGCAAAGGGGCAATTCAAATTAAACACTTCAAATTCTACCAAGAACTATCTCTTTTGAATGTTTTATAATACCCCAGATAAAAGCTGGCAACAAGTATTATATGACCCAGTTCTGATACATGTACATTAATAAAGGCCAAATATATCATTCATTACCTTTGCTTTATGAAGGTCAACACCATACATAGACAACTTTTTGGCATTCTCAAGAAATTCCAGGTCAGCTTGAGCTGGAGTCATGGACCTTTGGCAAAATAAAAATTAGAAGTTCAGCATTACAATGCCATCTTTTACAATAATAACATTTGTATATTAGTTGTACTTTATATATAAACACACAAATGTATATATTGTATATATATTGTATATATATATACACATATATATGTGTATACACACACACACACACCAATATGTATATGGATATATTTCATAGTCCTGAAAGTAAAATATTAGGGAAAAGGATTCTTATCACTACCTTTGTCTAAATCATTGAAATATGTCTTAGTAAAAAGAGATCTTGGAGAAAAACAAAGTCACCAAAAAACTATTAGGAAAAAAGGGTTTTAAAAAATATCCTGCTAAACAATTTCCTTATAGCTGCCTCACCTCCATCAGCTCTACTCCTCCTTCTCCTCTCAGCCTTTTTTCTCTAACACACACAAACTCCTCCTACTAATTTTTCTTGCCAAGGAGGTGACCAAATTAAATCCTCTGAGGGCATGGTACAATTTACAATATCCTCTTAGCTGCCTTTTTCTTTCCATACTCCTGAATTATTATGGAAATTAAACAGGTGGGCAGCTGAAGTTACTTAACTGGAGACTCTTAATGGAGGCAAGCTTGATGAAAAGAAATTTTCTGGTAACAGATGGTATCCTGCCCACTAATCTAAACAAAATAAATTGGTTAGTAGAAGCATGTAGATAATGGGGCTGCTTTCTCTGTTATTAAGATGTCTTCATTACTAGGCATATTTAGATTTGTTAGAATTTGTTAGAATTAGATTTGTTTGAAAACATCAGTCGCACTGTCTAAATGCTCACTGTGATGATCCTTCCTTCTCCTTTATAACTTTCCCCACTCATGAGCTGTTATGTTGAGCTCTGAAGAAAAAGATATCACTCCTAATGCTGCACAATTCAGGCCAATCAGATATAACTTCATACTAATAATAATGCTGCCACACCCCCAAAGAAAAATGGTGTACATGCCTGTTTCCCAGAGGACTGCCTTAAACTAAGCAAAGCAGCCCAGTGGCCTATTCATTTAACAGAAGAAAGTCTCTTCTAAACCCATCTGTCTTTACTCTCATTAAAAAGAACAAAGCGTTCCTTGGAACAACAACCAAAATTTCAGGAGACAGTCTGCAGATTTGTTAATGACTCAACCCTCCCCAAATAAACTCTTTTTTCTACAAGCACTAAATCATCACACCTGAGTTCTATTTAGTAGATCTGAACACACACAAAAAAAGGAGAATGGGGAAATTAACACATATGCAAATCTGTGTATTCTAGTCACTAAAAACATCTCAGAAATGGGGCGCCGGGGTGGCTCAGTGGATTGAGCCACCTATTCTTGGTTTCAGCCCAGGTCATGATCTCATGGTCGTGGGATCGAGCCCTGTGACCAGTTCTGCACTCAGCGTGGAGTCAGCTTGGGATTCTCACTCTGCCTCTGCCCCTTCTCTCTTTCAAATAAATAAAATCTTTTTTTAAAGCATCTCAGGAAAGTTTTATAGGGTTTTTTTTCCATATAAAGTTATATACTTTTCTAGTTAAGGTTACTCCCAATCATTTTATAGTTTTCGTTGTTGTTACTATTATCAATGACTTCAATTTTAGGATTTTGATGGTGGAATGGAGCTTGAAGATTATAGAATCCAACATTTCAATTTTGCTGATGAAGAAAAAAGGCCCTGAGGGATCACACAGTCATGGGCAGTTGTGACTCTTAAGTTTAAGGCAGCAGGCTTTAGTCAGGACTTTAAGTCACATTACTCACGCTGGAATCATGCCTCCTGCACCTAAGAGTGGTGACCTGGTGTCTCCCTCAATCCCCTAACTATAAAGTAAAATCCATGATAACACCTAATTCCAGAGAGTAGGATAGGCAATGACCTTTTTATGTTTGCTGAATGAATGAATGTGACTATGTAGGATAAAATGAGATAATGGTTGTGAAACTGCTCTGCAAAATATGTTTATTATTATTGCAACTTTAGGTTTCTTTTTTAAAATTTTTTCAAGATTTATTTATTTGAGAGACAGAGTATGTGTGAGCAATGGGGGAGGGGCAGAAGGAGAGGCGAGAATCCCAAACAGATTCACTACTGAGTGCGGAGCCGACACGGGGACTGATCCCACGATCCCAAGATCATGATCTGAGCTGAAATCAAGGGTCACCCATTCAACTGACTGAGCCACCCAGGCACCCCTGTAACTTTCAGTCTCTGATGACATTACAGGGAACATCTATACACAATTCATAAAAGAGAAAAATTTTGATCACCTGAACTTGAAGACACATTTTAAAACAATAAATGAGGCAATTGTGATAAAATCTTTTCTATAGTTACTCCTCCAATTCTAAGGGACGTTAATGGGGTCAATTTAAATACAGATTTAAGTTTCAAACTATGTCATTTAAATGCTTCTCTAAGTAAGCATGCTTTAAAATTGTATTAAGGGCAGGAGCACCTGACTGGCTCAGTTGGAAGAGTACGTGACTCTTGATCTTGGAGTTGTGAGTTCAAGCCCCATGTTGGGTGGAGATTAATTAAATAACTATATATTTTTAAAAATAGATAGATAGATAGATAGATAGATAGATAGATAGATAGATAGATAGATAGATAAAATTGTATTAAGGGCAGGTAATAAGATGAGATCTTTAACTTTATTTTTTTTTTAAGAGTTTTATTTATTTATTTGACAGAGAGAGACACAGCGAGAGAGGGAACACAAGCAGGGGGAGTGGGAGAGGGAGAAGCAGGCTTCCCGCTGAGCAGGGAGCCTGATGCGGGGCTCGATCCCAGGACCCTGGGATCATGACCTGAGCCGAAGGCAGACGCTTAACGACTGAGCCACCCAGGCGCCCCAAGATCTTTAACTTTAAAACTATGAATTTCCTTGTTAGTTGAAAATAATACTTATATTTGAAGTTTAGCTGATGTTTGAAACATGCTTAAACTTAGAAGTTACCTACAATGCCAATCATTTTTTCCTCAACCACCTGAGAGCAAACTGTCACTCTGATGACCCATCACTCCCAACACTTTAATATGTAATTCCTATGAACAAGGACATTCTCCTATATAACCTCAATGCAACCATCAAAAGCAGGGAATAATTATTAATACATTACTGCTATCTAATCCTCAGACCCCACTCAAGTTTGGCCAGTTTTTTAAAAAATGTTCTGTACAGTAGAAAGGCCCAGTTTAGTTAGCATCATGAGTTTCATTTAGTTCATGTCTCTGGTCTTCTTCAGTCTGGAACAGTTCCTTAATCTTTCTTTGACTTTCATAATCTTGACCTTTTGAGAATTACAAGCCAGTTATTCTATAGAATGCACCTCAATTTGGGTCTAATGTTTCTCCACGAGTTGATTCAGGTTTTGTATCTTTGACAGGAATGCACAGAAGTGGCTCCGTGTTCTCACTGCATCCTATCAGGTGGTAGGTACACAATTTCAATTTGTCCCTTCATGGATGATGTTCGTTTTGATCACTAATGTCTGCCAGGCTTCTCTTCTGTGAAATTCCTATTTATCTCTTTGTAATTAATAACCATATTGTGGGAATGTACTTTTTTTAAGATTTTATTTATTTGTCAGAGAGAAAGAGTGGGAGAGCATAAGGAGGGGGAGCAGCAGAGGGAGAAGGAGACTCCCCACAGAGCAGGGAACCCGATGCGGGATTCAATCCCAGGACCCTGGGATCATGACCTGAGCCAAAGGCAGATGCTTAACCAACTGAGCCACCCAGGCATCCCTGTGGGAATGTATTTTGAAACCTTCTGAATATCCTTTTCCTTATCAAATTTCTAATTTACTCATTTATATTGGAATGGACTCATAGATTCTCATTTTATTCAATGCAATATAATCAATTATTTTCCTTATTTATTTTAGTGCTTAAATTGGCCCAGATTTGGTCAGTAGGAGCCTCTCCAAGCTGGATTCTGTATTCTTCTGATCATTTCTGTCATTTTTTGAGCACTCCTTTCTCAAACAATGTAGAGTTAGAGTATGTTAGTATGCATGTATATATATATGTGCGTGTGAATATTTACACATCTGCCTATCTATCTATCTACCTAGCTATCTATCATTAGAAATCATGAGTTAGCATTGAAACCTCCAGTTTCAATGCAATACCACAGGGTTTCTCCCTCTTCATAATGTGAATCTCCTTTTACTGACAGTGAGAAACCTGACTCCCATCATCATCAATATATTGACTAATTTGATCAACACCTTGTATATAACCAATCTCTCACCGCTGCCAGTGACTCCTCCCCTACATGGATACCTTCCTCACCTTGACTGGACTCTGAACTCCCCCATGTGGGGCTGCTCCCCACCCAGGGATGCCCTCCTTACCTCACTCAAGTTCTGACTCCTGGTATTAGGCTACCCCTTTCATGGACATCATCTTCACCCTGCTCAGGCTTTAATACCCTGTATCAGGTACCACCCCATGCAAAGGCCTCCACCCAATGCAGGCCTTACCCCCACATGGATGCCCTTCTCAATCTGCTCTGCCTCTGATAACTACCACCACATGCCCATACATGACTACCCTCTTTGTACTGCTTGAGCTCTGACTCCTAACACCAGGCTGGCTCCCTACCCATGAATATTCTCACCACCCTGCTTAGACCCCAATATCCCCAGCCAGACTGCCTCTCTGCATGGATGACTATCTTGCTCTCCCCTACCTAATGGCAAAACAAAATTGTTTCAGGGGCGCCTGGGTGGCTCAGTCATTAAGCGTCTGCCTTCGGCTCAGGTCATGATCCCAGGGTCCTGGGATCGAGCCCCGCATCAGGCTCTCTGCTCGGCGGGAAGCCTGCTTCTCCCTCTCCCACTCCCCCTGCTTGTGTTCCCTCTTTCGCTGTGTTTCTCTCTGTCAAATAAATAAAATCTTTAAAAAAAAAAAATTGTTTCAGGAAGCTTTTTCTGATTATAAAAATCATACATTCATTGTATAAGCACATGGGGGGGAGAAAATCTCTCATAATCCCACTACCCACAGAACTGTACATGTAAATACAACACATATATTTTACAAATTTAATACCACAAATTAAATTCAAATTATTTTCAACTTAAACTTTTATAGATCAGGGTTTCTCCTAGATTTTCGAAGACTCTTGAAGTATATAATAAACTAGCTAGAAAGACGTTAGATACCTCTAAGCCATTAAGAATTTATTCAGTACCATCCAATAATTTACTACTTGAAAGCTTACAAAAGTATCTAACCAGAGACATTTGGCACTGGTTAACTCTTGCTCATTAAAAAGAGAAGTTAAAACAAAGTTTCTCTGTATTTATTTTGAGCAAGTGGGGTCCGGATACAGAGCCATTCAGTGAGTTCCAACGTTATGTGACAGCCTCTTAATAATGTTTGTTACATCCCCTAATTAAGGACTGAGATTTCAAATAATTAAGTGGGGGACAACTGACAAGTTTACATACTTTCCTACTACCCATCAATGGAGGGCAATTAATTTTAAAGCTTGATTTGCTAGTATAAATTTACAGTGTTAATTATAACTTCAAAGTCTCTATCTGGGCAAAGGGCCACCAACCAAGGGTTCCATGTAAGTAGGCGGTCTTCTATTTATCTGAGAACAGGGTGGTATTTGCTTGTACTTTTCAATGCATAGTAAAATGCTTCTGCCTCAGCAGAAGTTTCTCTGGATTAGTTAAAATGCCATGTTGTTGGACATAATTAAATTTTCCATTTCGCTTTCTGTTTGTAAATGGTGCCAATCTTTCCAAAAAGGAGCAAGTAAATCCCAAGATGTCAGACCTCTACATTTTCTAGTCATGGAGATCCATTATTGCTTAATTTCTATCCATATACCTAAAAGAACATCAAATGGACCATATCCACCTGTCTTTTGAGATCATTTCACTTATTTGGGTTTAAATTCTGTTAAGTTCCAAAGAGTAGTTCTCTAAACCCAGATTCACATCCATCACTTGTAAAATGGGGTTAAGAATTATTATTCTAGCAAATACTCTCACTATATACTAGTCACCATGCAATGCCCTTCACATTTTTAACAATCACAAAATTCATATCATTACCCTTATTTTTCAGATGAGAAAACTGAAGCTTAGAGAGCTTAAGTCATTTACTAAGAGTCAAAAAGTTAATAAGGAATGGAGTCTGAATTCAAAATATAACAGGCTGATTCTACAGCCCATTCTTCTCTCTCACTGCCTAGCTCAGTGGTTATCAAACTTTTTGACCTTAGGATCCCTTCCCTCTCTTAACAATTATTGAGGTCTCCAAAGAACTTTTCTTTATGGGGGTTATATCTATCAATACTTACTACATTAGAAATTAAAACTAAGGCAATTTTTAAATACTTACTAAATCTTTAAAGAGTAACAATAAGCTCATATTTTAACATTCATAACTTTTTTGTGTGAAAATTAACAATATTTTCCCAAAATGTAGTAAAAAAAAAAAGTGACATTGTTTCACATATTTATAATTTTTTTAAATATCTGATTTTGAAGATATCTGGATTCTCCTAATTCAGACTAACATACTCAGGGTACTACTAACTCAAGGCCAACATCAGATATTCACGTTAATAAGCTAAGGCAGCCTGTAAAATGTAGCGTTAGCAAGTCCCTCAAATAACCATGGGATGTATAATAGGAAGAAACACAAATTATTCTGGCACTTTAATATTAGCTAACATTTACTGAATTTTGACAATGTGTAAGACACTGTATTAAGTTTTTCCACAGGGATGCCTGGGTGGCTCACTCAGTTAAGTATCTGCCTTCGGCTCAGGTCATGATCCCAGGGTCCTAGGATGGAGTCTCACATCGGGCTCCTCGCTCAGTGGGGAGCCTGCTTCTCCCTCTGCCTGCCCCTCCCCCTGCTTGTGCTCCTGCTCGTTCTCTCTCTCTCTGACAAATAAATAAATAAAATCTTTAAAAAAAAAGTTTTTCCACATAATACCTTTTCTAATCCCATCCATCACCCTATTTCCTCTGAGGAAATAAGTTCCATCAGACATATGAGGAACCTGAGGCTCAGAGAGGTTAAGTGAATAACTCAAGGTCACAAGGCCAGGACCAAGCAGAGCCAAGATCTCAACCCAGCTCAGTCTGACCATATGCCCTTGCTTTTGATCACTTTGTTATACCTTCCAACATCACTAATTATTTCCATGCAAAAAAGCATTGAATTCAATAAAGACTTTTCAAAATAACCTCAGGGGTTTCATGGGTCCTCTGGAGTCCATCCATGTACACAGATCCTAAGAACCCCTGCTTTAAGGATCTTAAAGTACCTAATTCAGCATAATAAGTTTAAAATCTAAGGAAAAAAAAAGGTAAGGCAACAAGAGCTAACATTTACTGAGCACCTATTATGTGCCAGACACAGTGCTTAGTGATTTACTTCTATTACCTCATTTAGTTTTCATCCTTCAACACAACACCTGTTACTCTTGACAAGAAAACTGAGGTTTAGAGGGCTTAAGTGACTTGCTCAAAGTCGAACAGTGGAGGGGCTTGAGCTGACTCTACAGCACCACATCCCCTCTAAAACAAACACTGAATCAAAACCAGGCCAACGGTTTAAACTTATTGCCAAAACAAACACAGAAAAAACCTGGAGACATATTTACCTGTATGACTTATGCAGTTCCATGACCTTCTCTTCAAGTTCCTTGGTCTGATTTGGGGCCAGTTTAAAATCACTAACATAATCGGCACCATGAAGTTCTGGGTCATAGTCTCCCAGCTCAGACTGGATGGTGTAAGAACCTAATAATGCTAAGGTGGCAAAGGAACAGGGCAGACGTCCCACAACTATATCCTGTCGAAGCTGAAGGCATAAATAATATCTACAGCCAAAAGAGAAAAAAATGTTACCATGTCAGCAACAACAAAAACAAAATACAGAGGAAGAGGAAGAAAAGGGGAGTGAGAGGGAGGGAAGGAGGGGGAAAAACAAGAGAGATTAAATAAATATGAAATAATATTAATAATTGTTCAATCTAGGTAGTGGTTATATGATTGTTCATCATACTATTATTTTTTTCTTTTCCGTGTGTTTTAAAATTTTTCCATGTAAAACATTAAAAAAAACCAACAACCCTGTAACTATGTTGGACTCATATTTGGAAGGCAATTTAGAAAGAGGAAGTTGCGGGCGCCTGGGTGGCTCAGTCGTTAAGCGTCTGCCTTCGGCTCAGGTCATGATCCCAGGGTCCTGGGATCGAGCCCCGCATTGGGCTCCCTGCTCCGCGGGAAGCCTGCTTCTCCCTCTCCCACTCCCCCTGCTTGTGCTCCCTCTCTCGCTGTGTCTCTCTCTATCAAATAAATAAATAAAATCCTAAAAAAAAATTAATAAAACCTTAAAAAAAAAAAAAAAGAAAGAAAGAGGAAGTTGCTAAGAGAGTAGATCTTAAAAGTTCTCATCACCAGGAAAAACATTTTTGTAATTATGTATGGTGATGGTTATGCACTAGACTTATTGTGGTGATTATTTCATAATACATGCAAATATCGAATCATTCTGTTATACACTTGAAATTAATACAATGGTATATGTCAATTATATATCAATAACAAAAAAGGAAGAAAGAAAAGAGGTAAAGTTGGGAAAAGTCTGAAGGAGGTAAGGAAATTAATATTTTATTGAGTACATTAAGTACCATATACATATAAATTATCTCACGTAATTTTCACAAAAAAACTTGTGAAGTGGGTATCATTACCAGATTACAGATAGGGGGGCAACTTCAAAGACTAAGCTTGCTCAATGTCATATAGTAACAAAGGCTGTTTGGCTCCAAAAGTGGACTCTTTCCATCATACTGCTTTGCCAAATGTGTAGATACTGTCCTTTATATAACGATGACATTACTGACACATTTTTACTAGGGTATGAACAGTTTCAGTTCTTTTCCGGAACTTCAAGATGGGTTAAGCTGCATGTAGCCTTCCACACACTATCATATTGTAAGACTGATTCCACCCGTGTGCTAAATTACTGGGAATTCAAACTGGGCTTAAAACTGGTCAGTAGAACAAACTGAGTGCCCCTACATATGTTAGACACTCATCTCTATCAGTATCATGTTTACACCTATGATCCTGACCTCCTTAGCACTTTTTCTAGCTGAGTTGACCAATACAGACTGTTTTACCAAACAGGAAAGCTGGGAGATATGATGCAATTGAAAATTCCTGTATTGATTAGAATTCTATCCTTGGTTTGACCATAACAAGATGTTGAATAATGTAGGTATCAACAATCGCTTTGGCTAACTATGATTAGTCACTACATACATATTTTTTAAAAAAAAGAGGAATGCCAACCAAATCACAAGGATCTTAAACTCCTCTAAAATGTAGGTAATTAGCAAAGAGTTTTAGGGACTTGTTTTGTTTTATACATAACCTCAATGAAGAAAGATGAATAAGAAGCAACACTAAGATACAAATATTACCTGAGAAAAAGAAATAACCAAAACAATTTTTTTTTTCAGGCAGAGATGGCATGTCAACTTCAAGCATGTACTAAGGATTAACCAAAGAATAATTTTTTTAAAATTTCACCATACTTGACAATCAGACTTAGAGTTTACTTAGGCTATCCCCTTATTTGAGAGATCTGAAAACTGAGGTACAGAGACTGTATATTTGTCTGAAGTCAGATAGTGGACAGCAAAATCAGAATTAGAAAAGCAGTTTCTCAGGGGCGCCTCGGTGGCTCAGTCGTTAAGCGTCTGCCTTCAGCTCAGGTCATGATCCTAGCGTCCTGGGATCGAGCCCCGCATCGGGCTCCCTGCTCAGAAGGGAGCCTGCTTCTCCCTCCCCCACTCTCCCTGCTTGTGTTCCCTCTCTCACTGTGTCTCTCTCTGTCAAATAAATAAAATCTTAAAAAAAAAAAAAGAAAGAAAGCAGTTTCTCAGCAACCAACAATTCCATTTAACAAACATTTGCCAAGCACCTACTATGTATAAGGATCCATGCAAGGTGTTATGAATATAAATATGTACAGTAGCATTCTGTCTAATATACTGCTTTTCCATTTTCTTTTTTTAAATTAGTATTTATATAGAACCCAATAAAGGCCACTTTCCTAAAATCAGGAAGTTGTTTTCAAAGGGTACAAGATTTATTTCATAAACTAAGTGGGCTTAAAAATTACTGAGGAAGATTCAGTTCGTGAGGTTTATGTACCTAATCATACACTTTAAAAGAGAGATAAGAAGAAATAATAACACACACACACACACGAAATAATAATAATTCAGATTTCAGCTTTTTTAATCCCTATAACAGAAAACATGGTAGGGAAGGAGTATTAAAAACAGAAAGTACTAGAGCTATTTTATCACTTATATTTTTGTCTTGCCCTTTGGAAGGCGTGTGGTTTATAGGTGCCCTATACACAGCTTGGCATAGTACTCATGATAAGCAAAGTTAAATCCCCTGCCAATTTCCTCCAGGCATGTCACAGATATATGAGTCTTCTAGGCTCACTTATTTGCAAACCTGCCTTGAAGAGACCAAATGCTTTCCATCCTAAGTTTAAAAGCACTTCATTTTTCTTCAGTTCTAAATAGAAAAATTCCCAGAGCTTATGATAATGAGAATTACTTATTATATATTTAACTATTAATAAATTATTTACCTTGTTATATCTTCTGTTAACTGTGCTGGGTCAGGTGGATAAAACTTTACATTAAATGTGAAATTCCAGGGGACACCTGTAAAAGTAAACACAAAAAGAATTGTATGCTTATACCTAAGTTTCTGATTGTTAAAAGTACCTAAAATATTCAAAGTTTTCTCTTCCTGAGGTTTTTTAAATATTCTCATGCTTTGTGGAAAAAATTTGATTTTTATTAAAGAAAGAAAAAGTTATTTAGAAAAACTTAAGAGAGTTTGAAAGGGATTTTTTTCTCTTTGAGCTCTGTGTTAAGTAATTGATATAAATAGCTTGATAACACCCAGAATTGGTGGGGAAAATAAACAATTATCTATTGTTGATATGAGTATAAATTGATACAACAACCATATCTAAGGAGAACAATTTGACCATATCTTTCAAAACATAAAACATATATATTCTTTCACCTCCCAATTCTATTTCCATAAATGTGTCTAACATATGCTTAAACGTGGTCAGAATGGTATATGCATAAGATATTGTTTGTAATAGCAAATGTCTGGAGACAACCTAAATATATATTTATTTAGCAAGAGAAGATATATTTCCAAGATATAGTGTTAGGTGAAAAAAATATCAAGGTCAAGAACAGTGCACAGAGAAAGCAACCATAAGGGGCACCTGGGTGGCTCAGTCGCTTAAATGCCCGACTCTTGGTTTCGGCTCAGGTCATGATCTCAGGGTTGTGAGATGGAGCTCCTCATCAAGCTCTCGCTCAGCATGGAGTCTGCTTGGGATTCTCTCCCTCTCCCTCCGGAGTGCCCCTCCCCTTGCTTGTGCTCCCTCTCTCTCTCAAATAAATAAAAAGTTTTCAAAAACTAAAATTTAAATTTTAAAAAAGCAACCATGAAAGAAGTATATGTTAGGGTATGATTATATATGCATAGACAATCCCTGTAAGGATATATACTAAATCAGTTATAGTTGTTAGGAAGCTAGGAAGGGGAACTTTTAGAGAGGAAAATGAAGATGTGGAAAATAGGATGGAGACCTATTTTCACTGTATACGCTTTTATACCATTTGAATTTTGTACATATACTACTTATTAGATATAAACATGTAACTTTTTTAAAGGATAATCTTTGTCTCCTCCCACTAAAATGCAAATTACTGAGCATAAAAATTTTTTTTCTGTTTTATTTGGTGTGTATCCCTAGTGTCCAAAACAATGCTTGGTAAATCATAGATGCTCAAGAAATATTTGTTGAGTGAATGAATGAAAAAAGTAACTGATTTCACAGCATTGTTGTGAAGGTCATATGAGGATGCTACAGCTCCAGGGGGAAAAAAAAAAGGTACTAATATATTAAAACTATCCATTAATCCAGATCCACCAATGACCTTATGTTACTACACCTAATCAAATGAAAACAAACCAAAAAACCCCTGTATTCTGGTTCAATTTTTCTCTCCATTTAACCCAAAACAAGGAAGTTTAGCTGTATTAGAAATAACCGCATCTAAACAGAAATGTCCCAATTATTAACTTTTACTTTTGTTAATAGCAATTTTAAGAAGAGGAACCCAAATTTTCAGTTCCTATTCTTTTCTATGTAAGAGATATAAGTTTGACATGTTGCTAGTGAAGATATTCAGGTTCACTGCAAGCTAGCTCAGGGTTCAATGCAATAGAGACTAAAAAAGTTAATCACTTGGAATTAAAAAAATTTTAAAGTTAAGCTTTAGTTAGTGACGGTCTCTAGAATAGGATACATATAATTAGTAATACCTTATGGAGAATATTTAGTCGGGGAGAAAAAAAAGTGGCTGGAAAAGCTCTAAAAAATCTTAACATTAAAATTTCTACCCTTGGGGCGCCTGGGTGGCTCAGTTGGTTGAGCAACTGCCTTCGGCTCAGGTCATGATCTTGGAGTCCCGGGATCGAGTCCTGCATCGGGCTCCCTGCTCGGCGGGGGGCCTGCTTCTCCCTCTGACCCTCCCCCCTCTCATGTGCTCTCTCTCTCTCTCAGTCTCTCTCTCTCTCTCAAATAAATAAATAAATAAATCTTTAAAAAAATTTTCTACCCTCTTGGGGCGCCTGGGTGGCTCAGTCGTTAAGTGTCTGCCTTCAGCTCAGGTCATGATCCCAGGGTCCTGGGATCAAGCCCCACATCAGGCTCCCTGCTCAGCGGGAAGCCTGCTTCTCCCTCTCCCACTCCCCCTGCTTGTGTTCCCTCTCTCGCTGTGTCTCCTCTGTCAAATAAATAAAAATCTTTAAAAATTTTTAAAAGATAAAAAATAAATAAAATTTCTGCCCTCTTGGGATGCCTGGGTGGCTCAGTCAGTTAAGTGTCTGCCTTCGGCTCAGGTCATGATCTCAGGGTCCTGGGATCGAGTCCCACATTGGGCTCCTTGCTCAGGAGGGAACCTGCTTCTCCCTCTGCCTGCCGTTCCCTTGCTTGTGCATGCTCTCTCTCTCTCTCTGACAAATAAATAAATAAAATCTTAAAACAAAAAATGTTTACTTTAAAAAAAAAAATTCTGGCCTCTAACTCAGCAACACTTCAATGACATTCCCACCAAAGTGCATAACCTGAAGATTCATGTGCCATGAAGAAATATCAGACATCCTCAAAGTGACCACTTATAAAATAATGAGGCTGGACTCTTCAAAACTTTCAATGTTATAAAATACTTTAAAGACTCAGGAACTGTTCCAAATCAAAAAAACTGAAGAGATGTGCCAACTAAATGCAAAACATCACCAGAGATTTTCTTTTGCTATAAAGAATATTACTGGAACAACTGATTAGATCTGTAGGTTACAGTATTGCTTCAATGTTAATTTCCTTCTTTTAATAACTGTATTATAGCTATATAAGAAAATTCCTAGTTTTTAGGATATTTTAGGGGTAGGGAGATATCATGACTGCAACTTATTTTCTTTTTTATTGAAGTGAAATTCACATATATTAACCATTTTAAAGTATACAATTCAGTATATTTAGTGTACAATTCAGTGGCATTTAGTACATTCATAATGCTGTACAACCATCATCACTATCTAGTTTCAAAACCTTTTCTTTCTTTCTTTTTTTCCAAAACCTTTTCACCACTCCCAAAGGAAACTCTGTATCCATTAAGCAGTCACTCCCTCGCTGTCCGAACCCCCACCACCTCCAACACTTGGCAACCACTAATCTGTTTTATTTCTGTGGATCTACATATTCTGGATATCATATAAATAGAATCATATATGACCTTAAACATTTGGCTACTTTCACTTAGCATAATGTTTTCACTGTTCATCTATACAGTAGCATGTATCAGTATTTCTTTCCTTTTTAAGGCTGAATAATATTCCACTGTATGTATATATCACATTTTGCTTACCCATTATTGGGTAATGGGCATTGGGTTGATGGACATTGGGTTGTTTCTCCCTTTTGTTTATTGTGAATAATGTTGCTATGATGCAACTTTAAAATGGTTAGAAAAAAAACCTCTGTGTGTATGTGTGTGTGTGACTGTATAGATAAAGAGAAAAGAAGAAAAAGCAAATGTAGTAAAATATTAACATTTGAGGAATCTGAGTAAAGGATATTCAGGAATTCTTTGTAGCATTCTTTCAATTTTCTGTTAAGTCTGAGATTATGTCAAGAAATATTTTAAATTAATAATTGAAAAAAATTCCTGCCTTCTGAGGACACAGGAAACTAGGAATTCTCATTTACTGCTACTGGTGGGGAGGTAAACTGTTACAATCAATGTAAAAGAGAGCAATTTGGCAATATCTGGTAAAACATACCCTATAATCTAGCAATTCCACTTACAGATATACATCCTCGATCAAGTGTTTTTTTAAACTGTGGATCATGATCCATTGTGAAGTCAGTTTAGTAGGTCAAAAACAGCATTTTAAACAATGAAACAGAATACAAACAAAAAAAATTAGAGGATATCCCTCAGAGTAAAGATTAAGAATTGTTTTGTGAAATTTTCTTTTCAACTGAGATGAATTTCAAAAATCATGTTGAGTAAGAAAACCAAATCACAAATGATTAACTATTAAATAATTAAATTTATATGATGTTCAAAAGGTAAAACAATATTTTTAGGTATACGTTCATAGGTAACAAAAACTACTTAAAAATACAATGAAATCATTAACCTAAAATTCAGGACAGTTGTGACGCCTGCAGGGAAAGGAGAGGAAGACACATTTATAAGGTGTACACCTGGACTAGAGAATTTTTTTTTTTTTTAAGATTTTATTTATTTATTTGACAGAGAAAGACACAGCGAGAGAGGGAACACAAACGGGGAGTGGGAGAGGGAGAAGCAGACTCCCTGCCAAGCAGGGAGCCCGATGCAGGACTCAATCCCGGGACTCCAGGATCATGACCTGAGCCGAAGGCAGTCGCTTAACCAACTGAGCCACCCAGGCGCCCTGGACTAGAGAATTTTTTAAACATAATTTGTGTATGTTATATATCTGTATTGTTCGGTATATATAGAAGGTATAAGGATTCCTTTCTTTCTTCCTTCCTTCCTTCCTTCCTTCCTTCCTTCCTTCCTTCCTCCCTCCCTCCCTCCCTCCCTCCCTTCTTTCCCTTCCTTTTTTGAAGGTATAAGGACTTCTTGCTTTTGCTCTGCACTATTACAGAAAGGGGTAGACATGGATAGCCACATTGAGTAGGGGAGATCTCTCTTATTCACAACCAAGGGAATTAAGCTGGGAGGAAAGAGAGAGATTGATAAACCTCCAAAAGAGGTTCAAATGAATAAATGGGTCTGAGGGAAATTTCAGAAAA
This sequence comes from Mirounga angustirostris, assembly GCF_029215605.1. Classification (NCBI taxonomy): domain Eukaryota; kingdom Metazoa; phylum Chordata; class Mammalia; order Carnivora; family Phocidae; genus Mirounga; species Mirounga angustirostris. The sequence goes on from NW_026991712.1 coordinate 168,525,688, forward strand.
ACAGACAAAGCAATACTATCTATGGTATATAGGTATGGATATATAAGAAAAAACATAAAAACATGGACTGAATCACCCAAATTCATGAAAATAGATTTCAATGGCTAGGGATAAAAGAGGACAGGACTAGGAGGAAAATGAAAAAGATAAAACTTACCGGTACTGTTCTATTTTAAATTTAAAATGTTAACACATGTTAATTCTGGGTGATGTGTACATGGGTTATTTGTTACATTAGCCTCCATACTTTTCAGTATGTTTTTAATATGGAAAAAAATCCTCCTAGTGAATATCTATTTCAATTTTAGATATTTATATTTTTTTATTCTACTTCTAGGAACTTACCTACAGGAACATATATATGTATGAACTTATATAAGTGAACTTGAACTTATATAAACGCTCACTGCAACCTTGTTTGTAATAGCAAACTATTGAGAATAACCCAAAATGGCCATCAAAATGACTGCTTATATATATTGTGCTACAACTATGTCATCAAGAAAATTTTTAAACAAATTTATATGTGTTGATATGAAGAATACTCCAAATTATGTTAAATAAAAATATCGGTTGCATATTTATATTAAATACATATAAAACATGCCTATTAAATACATATTTCTGTAAATGTACATAGTAAAATATAATATGCATGTAAAACATGTATGTATTAAATACATATTTATATTAAAATATGTGTATGTCTATGTCCACTCAGAACATCTCTGGAAAGAACCCAAGGAATTAAAGGATGGGGCAGAAGGACGATTTACCTTGCATTAGATTCATCTGTATCTTTTAATTTTATTCCACATATTTATATCACCTATTTAAACAAATTTTTAACTATATATAGCATAATACATAATGCATAGATAATATAATACATAACAATGTACAACAGTCCCCCCTATCCATGGTTTCACTTTCCCATGGTCAACCATGATCTGGAAGCAGATAATCCTCCTGATATATGGTCAGAAGATCAATAGTAGTCTAAGTCTAGGTCACAAGGCCTGTGTCATTCACCTCCCTTTGTCTCATCACATAGGCATTTCATCACATCACATTATCATAGGAAGGGTGAGTACAGTCCAATAAGATTTGAGAGAGAGACCACACTCATATAACTTTTATTACAGTATACTGTTATAATTGTTCTATTTTATTATTAGTTATTGTTGTTAATCTCTTACTGTGCCTAATTTATAAATTAAACTTTATCAAGATACATATGTATAAGAAAAAACACAGTATATATAGGGTTTGGTACTATCTACAATTTCAGGCATCCACTGGGGGACCTGGAATGTATCTCCTATGGACTTGGGGGGACAAGAATACTATACAGCATAATTCTATTTTTGAAAGGCAAAACTTATATATGCCTAGAAAAAATCTTGTAGCTTATACCAACTTAACAGTAATTGTATCTAGATGATAGAATTTAGGGGCCTTTTACTTTTTTTATGATATATTTCCCTAATGTTTAAATTTTTCACAATGGGTAAATATTACGTGTGTGACAAAAAGTATTTTTTTTAAAAAACAAAATCTTTGCAATAGATAAATGTCGATCTTCTCTTTGGCTTAATGAAATGTTTACATTTTGATTCCCTATTTAAGTTTGTGCTACAGACAAGGTTTTCCTTTCCCATGTTAAAGGAAGGGTTTTCATTATTTTGTAAATTTTTTTTTAAATGACAAACACTGGTTCTTTTTCTTAGCAAGATTTTTTTCTGTAGCTAGAAATTCTATCTAGAGATCATTATATCTATATATATAGATATAGATAATTATATCTAGAGATATAATCTACTAGATATTCTTCTCCACTCATCATAAATTCTGCTTTAACTTTTCTTCCTAACCAGTCTTCTTGTATAATCATTTGTTCCCGAGTAATACTGAATATTAAAAGAATTTTCATTGAAAGGGACTTGGAGTTATGTTTTTCTTGTCATGCCTCAAATATTCCAAAAATGTATTGCTCCTACTTGTATTTTATTCTTTTTTTTTTTTATTTATTTATTTTTGCTCTGACTTGGATTTTAAAACATTTTTTAGGCAAAGAACAAATATGGAGAGTTGCCAGTCCAAAGGAATATTTTGTTTTTCTATCTCAAGGAATATAAACTATAAATATGTCTAAAAGAAAACATTTCACTACAGGAAGATTGTTTTCTAAATTTGTTTTCAGGTGATAGTTAAAACTTACTAACCATGATGAATAACCTCTATTGCAGTTCCTAAAAGTTTCCTTAAAAATAAACCAAAAAGACATTTAGTTGTAAACAAGAGAAAAAGAGTCTCTACCCCTTAGCTAGCCCTTTGGGCCTGGAGCTACAAAATACCAATATACACTTTATTCGACCTAGAAATATTTATCTCAGGAAAGCCGTCTGAGCAGGGGTACAACAGTAATACATACTAAAGGGCTTGGCGTTAAGAGAAAAGTCACAATGTCAGAGGGCCATTGGCAAGGAAATTTCATTTTTCTACTAACAGAAGAACTGTTTGGAAGATTGTTGAAAATGGACAAAAAGAACTACAGAGAAGAAAACATGAAGAAGGTTAGAATGCAACAGTCCAGAACAATTTAAAAGGACCAGGACCAGGCAGCAAACCCCTTTGAGAACTGACTCCCATATCCTTTTTCTCTTCTCATCTTTGTTCTTCTCAAACTTGTTTTTCTCAACCATTCCAATCTTCTCCAATTTTGCCTAGTTGTAAAGAAAAAAATCAAGATCTGACCTACATCTCAATCGTGTCCACCTCTGTTGTATCTTTCTATCATGGAATCTCCTCCTTCCAAGGGAAGGCTTTATCTCAATTTCAGAGCCACCTGCCATACCCAGGATTCTAAAGTGACTCATAGCCAGAAAATGGGTGAAAATCCTCTGACCTACTAAAAGAAAGAAAGAACTATAAGAAGGGCTAGATTCACTTACCACGAACTTGCTTTTTTATTTCTTTGGCAGAATCCAGCCATGTCTGTAAAAAGAAGAAAAGGCATTCACACACAGCTCCAAAACACACAAAGCACAGAGTGCCAGAGCAGGATTACTGGGCATTTTCGAATAGATTCTCTAGGTCAATCTATATTTCTGATATTCTCTGCATTAATTTCACACAGCATAGTAAATGTGAGCAGAGAAATAGGGGGCCAGACGGTTAGGACTGAATCCTAACTCCACTACTTCCGAGCTGAGTGATTTTAGGCATCTCTGGATCTGTTTTCTCATCTACTAGAGGAAATTAAAATGAGATACTAGTATAGTAGTAGGGCCTATCTCATAGACTTATTGTGAAGATTAAATGAGCTAATACATGTAAAGCTTTTAGTAAAGAAGAAATGCTAAATAAGCACTTGCTATTTTTATCATTCCATAAAGAGTAGTAGAGATATAACCAGGATTAATTAACGTCACCCATATCTTATTTTTCCCTCCAACTTTGACCTCCAATCTCATTTAAGTTTTCTATGTCAACACAGCATCTGGTACATGGTTCATGCTCAGTTAATATTTACTGGATGAGTGATTATGTTGTTTTCCCTGACTACTCTTGCCCACGCTAATCTCTCCTTTTACTGTTCTCCAACCCCACTTAGAGTCTACACATCATTAGGGCAGGATTCTTCAATTCATGGTGGACCATGAAAAATAATGGCACTTGGAAAGAGCCTCACCATTAACATCTTTTGCAGGCTCCTTGGGAAATGTTCGAAGACAGAAATTTCTAAATTAAATTGTTTAAAATATTTTTATTGATATGAGACATACAGAAACATACCTAAAACATAAGTATATAGACAATAACTTATCAAAGTGAACACATGAGTTTAACATTGTCAGCACCCAGGAGCCCCTCTCCTGCTTCCTCCCAATACTTCTCCATACCCTCCTGCAAAAGGTTTAAAACTGAGTTTTAGTGATATTTAGAGTAAAGTATCCCCTCCTCGCCCTCTATCAACAAAGACAAAAGGCACAAGGTTACCATTCTATCTGCCCTGCCCAAGAAATGAACTTGAATTCCACAACCTCATATTTGATTATATACTACTTTAACTGTTTTATAAAGGTAGTCATCACAACAGACAATAAACACAAGAGTGAGGATTAATTTCCTTTTCTGTCCCCTTTCTCCACAATTAACACAGAAGATTAAGAAATGTGTTAAAAATGTACCACTTAATATAAAATTATTCCTTAGAATAAAAACTAAGCACACACTTGTTTAAGCCCTGTCAGAAAGGCAGTAACTCTCACTTCTCATTATGATTAAAGAACTTTAAGTTGTTACAGGTCCAAAGGCAAAGGAAGACTTCAAAAAGTCCAATTAATAAGTTTCGTGGAACCTCTGAGAATCGTCATTTATACCATGCAACCCAGAACTCTAAACCAAGACTACTTTTTACCACTTTGGAATGAAACATCTCTCACCATAATGAGGCAACTCTATATTTTCCACTATTTTTTTAGAGAAATCTCCCAAGGTAAGCTGAAGCTGCCAAGTTTCTTACAGGGATTTTTCAGCCATTCTATGACTCTGGAGCTAGAATTCCCACCAATTTGACATAAGGAGGGCAAGCCCAGATTTGTGTCACTCACATGTGACTCCAAGGTATTAGTGACGTTATAGAACAAATTATTATTGCTTCAGTACCTAGACCTCCAAATCCAAATAAAAAACAATGTGTACAAGATAATAAAAATCAATATGTACAAGGATAGGTACTTTTATGCTCAATTTAAATGATTCAATTCACAGCATTTTATTTAGCCAACAAATATTTGAGGAGTAACCCCATGTGCTAGGCACTGAAGTTTCAAAAAAGGATTTAAAAATCGTACTTGTCCTCAATGAGCTGTCGGTCTAATGGAAGAGGTGAATAGTGAACAACTGATTTTTTGTTCTAAGTGTGAAAATGATAATTATAGTAATGTGTGAGAGTGTTATGATGAGGGTGTTCTAGGAGCACAGAGGAGGTGCACCAAAATGGACTGGGGAGAAGAGGCATTTAGGAAATGTTTCTCAAGAGAATGTTTGGGAGACCTAAGCCGCGTCTTCATGGACAAACAAGAGTTAGCCAGGCAAAACAGAAGAGGGAATAAATAAAAAGGCACAGGGTATAAGAGAACATGTCTCAGTTGTGACATATAGGTGAGCACAGCTGGAACACAGAAGTGAGGAGGGGAGATACAAAACGGAAGAGAATGGTAAGAGTCAGATCGGGGGGACACAGTATTTCACAGTAAGAAACTCCGACTTTTTCAAGCTCCAGGCAAGGGGGAGCCATTGAAGGATTTAAAATAAAGGAGTGACATGAATTAGAGGAAGCAGGACTATAGAAAGGGAGACCAAATGAGGGGTTGCTGTTGAGAATGATAATTGTGGTACAGGAGAGAATAATGGTTATGGGTACAGGCTTTGAAGTCAGATAGTCTTGAGTTCTAATCCTGGCTCAACCTCTCTATGATTTACTAGCTGTGTAACCTTATGTAAGATCATCTAAGTCTTAATTGTCTCATATATAAAATTGGGATAAAACTACCCTCCTCGGGGTGCCTGGGTGGCTCAGTCAGTTGGGTGTCCAACTCTTGGTTTCAGCTCAGGTCATGACCTTTGGGTCCTGGAATCAAGCCCCACGCTGAGCTCCCCACTCAGCATGGAGTCTGCTTGAGGATTCTCTCTCCTTCTCCCCTCCCTCCACACTCTCTCTCAAATAAATAAGTAAATCTTTTTTTAGAAAACCTACTCTCTTCACAGAGTTTTTATGGATTAAATTATTTGATGTATATAAAAAGCACATAAGCCACACTCAATAAATTGTGCTGATACTAATCATCAAAAGGGCTTGACAGGATGAAGTCTATGGGACAAAAAAGAAATATGTGCATTAAAAGACATATACCAGAATGTTCCAACAGCAGTATTCTTAAAAGCCCAAACTATATACAAGCCAAACATCCATCAATAGTAGAATACATAAAGTGTGGTATAGTCAAACAATGAACTTTTTTTTAAGAATTTATATTTTTTAATTTATTTTTGAAGATTTTATTTATTTATTTGACAGAGAGACAGATAGCGAGAGAGGGAACACAAGCAGGGGGAGTGGGAGAGGGAGAACAGGTTTCCCGCGGAGCAGGGAGCCCGATGTGGGGCTGGATCCCAGGATCCTTGGATCATGACCTGAGCCGAAGGCAGACGCTTAATGACTAAGCCACCCAGGCGCCCCTCAAACAATGAACTTTTATACAGAAATGAGAATGAATGATCTACTGTTACAACATGGATGAATCTCAAAAACACAATACTGAACAAAATAAAAGCAGCCAGACCTAAGAGAACATATGTATGATTTCATTTTTACAATACAGTTTAAAAACAAGCAAAGCTAACTGACGGTAATAGATGTCAGGAAGACATCTGTTACTTTTACCGGGTGGGGTAGGAGTAATGATTGTTAGGGGATGGAGGGAGTGACTGGGAGGGGGCACAAAAGGGGATTCTGGAGTCCTGGTAATGTTTATTTTCTTAATCTTGGGGGTATTTACAGATGTGTTCACTTTGTAAAAATTCTCTGAAATACGCATGTATGATTTACACACTTTCCTGTATTATGTTAGACTAATAAACAGTGAGGAAGTAGAGATAGTTATATGTAAACCAATTTCTCAAGAGAATGGTTTTGAAGGAGAGGTGAAAGAGAGGGTTATAAGCTAGGGGAAAAAGATAGGAATTAACTTATAAAATAACAAAATATTGAGAGGACAAAAGTTATAGAACTGTATCTTATCGGGGTCTTTTTTTTTTTTAAAGATTTTATTTATTTATTTGAGAGAGAGAATGAGATAGAGCATGAGAGGGGGGAGGGTCAGAGGGAGAAGCAGACCCCCCGCTGAGCAGGGAGCCCGATGCGGGACTCGATCCCGGGACTCCAGGATCATGACCTGAGCCGAAGGCAGTCGCTTAGCCAACTGAGCCACCCAGGCGCCCTCGGGGTCTTTTTTTTTAAAGATTTTATTTATTTATTTGAGAAAGAGAGCATGAGAGAGAGAGCACACACGAGCAGCGAGCCCGATGCGGACTTGATCCAAGGGACCCTGGGATCATGACCTGGGCCAAAGCCAGGCACTTAACCAACTGAGCCACTCAGGCACCCATCTTATTAGGGTTCTTAAGATGTCCCCAAAATAGCAAGTCTGGATAATCTTCTGGTTTCTATTTGAATACCTTCAGTTGCAAGGATTCCCTTTATTTATTTATTTTTTTAAGGATTCCCTTTTAAGGGTCCATTTTGCCGAACATTTCTTGTGAGTTAAATAAATTAACACTTTATTTATTTATTAAATTAACATTTTAAACAGAATTTAAATTGTGCTTTAAAAAGTATCACATTCCTTCTTGAGCTTAAAAAATGTTTCGAAATAATAGAGATGAATAACAGTAATAGCCTGAAACAGATCTCTATTCATTCAACTGAAGAATTACAGGTCTCACATGTACTCTCCTACTTTAAAACACCTTCTCACATGTTGTCCCTTTCACTTGGAATACTCTATCCCAATTTCTTCACCTGGAAGACTCTTGACTATCTCTTATAATTCAGATCTTATGTTACCTTCGCAGAAAACCCTTTCTTTGTGGGTGCCCATCTTACTGCTGCCCCCTCATCAGTCTGGGAGCTTCCTGAGCAAAGAGACTATGTCTTTTATAGCTCTGCCTGGCACAAGGCACATGCTGTCTACTCAATAAATGTTTGATGAATAAATGAATAAACAAATGAAAAATGCTACTGAAATAAACCAGTATAGAGATGATAAAGTTTCAACTAAGGCAATGTCACTTAAGTAAGTAAAATGACTAGGAACTTTTCATATCTTTTGTGGCAATATAACCTTAGGTCATAAAGTTTTAAGAAAAAACCCTAAGAAAGGACATGCCCTGAGTTGGCCATCAGCTACCTTTATCTGGAGGTCCTAAAACCCTGCACATATATTTAAGTGATCTAGACAAATCCTTGTCTTTTTTTTTTTTTTTTAAGATTTTATTTATTTATTTGACAGAGAGAGACACAGCGAGAGCAGGAACACAAGCAGGGGAAGTGGGAGAGGGAGAAGCAGGCTTCCCGATGAGCAGGGAGCCTGATGCGGGGCTCGATCCCAGGACCCTGGGATCATGACCTGAGCCAAACGCAGACGCTTAACGACTGAGCCACCCAGGCGCCCCTCCTTGTCTTTTGAGGTAAAAGGATTATCTATAAGCTCCACAAGTCTGTCTTCCTTAACTTGAGGAATAACCATTGTTAATGCTTCTGTTAGTATGCTGACTTCAAATCACTGCTCCAAGATGTTTGTAGAAACTCTATAGCACAGTAATTCTAGGTCTGACTCTTTAAGTGTTAAAAAAGCCACATTTAAATCTACTAGAGATGTCAAACCAAATCTTTGGAGCAAAAGACAAGATCCCAAATACAGTCTCCTACTCTGCAAGTATGTTTATAAAATTCATCTTAGTCTTTCTGATTTGCCAGACAATAAAGATACAATCATTATCAGTACTTGCTTCAAAGCTAGTCGTGAATCAATTTAAAACAATCCATCCTTTCAGATGACTATAAGTTCAATGCCTCACACTATGGATTTAATATTCACTCAAGTGGTGTTTGCTATTTGCCTTTGCAAGGTGAAAGAAAGACCCTCCTGGCTATGACTGATTACCTATTCAGAGTTAAAAATTTGACTCCTAAGGTAAGAAAATTCATCCATACAGAAAATGAAAGAAGAGACAGAGGACCATATGCCATTGAACTGAATGAACTCCTCATTTAAAATTCTCAGTATTTACCAAAAGAGCTCAAGATTTTTGCTTAGGGAGGGAATTTGGGGGGGAGGGGGTAAGAATTAATGTGGGTGACATTTCTCCAAGGAAAAATATCCGATTCATTCATAAACAACTAAGCAGGAATAAAACGTAGGAAACAACTATTTAACTCATATAACTTTGATTCATAGTGGTAATAAATGTCTCATGGGCTACAGAAGTTTGCTTCTAACTGCCTTTCCTCTTCTCTAGCCAGACTTAGTCTGGCAATAGGCCTGTTAATTATGTAGTCAGTAGGGAAAGAGAGTAAAGCAAGCCATTCCATGTGAGGAAAAAGTCAATTCAATTAACTTTCCTCCCTGCTAAAGGTACCCAATTGTCTACAAACAATCCAGAAGTTCTTAAGGAGAGAACTTACATATACAAAGGACAAATCTTTACACACAAAAAAAGATGACAGACAACAGACTGGGACTGGAAAGAGGACAGTCATCTCTGTATTATGGTTCACATTTTTTCCCCACAATTTGAGAAATGTTAAAAAGAAAACCATAAGCCCAAAATGGCATCACTTAGGTTAACCAAGTCAGTAAACCAAGACTTAATATCTAACCTAACTACAGTTTCAACCACCAAGAAATGTAACCTTTAACTAGTCAACATGGGAATTTCCTGGTCAGCACTAAGATATTTACTAATAGGCCCTTTCTGTTCCCCTTGGAGGGTGACCTTGCCTAAAAGAGTGGATTCTTTGCTAATAATTTCCTCTTTTCCATTCCCTCTTTACCTTAAAAAACCTTTGCTTTCCTGTAAACCTTCAGAGCTCCCCTCTACTTGCTAGGTGGAACGCTGCCCAATTCATGAAATGATTACTAAAGGCAATTAGATCTTTAAAATTTACTTGGTTGAATTTTTGTAATTTAACAGGAACTAATTCTGTAGGTAGGAAACAAAAACCAAGAAACAAAAACAAAACGTAAAATTCAAGGAAAGAGGAATAAAAAGCTGAAGAAGAAAATCATTTAGGAAGGAGTAGGAGGCAAGGAATTTCAGGAGGGAATGGACTGGGAGGAAGCCACTCTGCCTTTATATGCTTCAGTTTTCTCATCTCTAAAATGAGCGGACTGAACCCCAGGAGATTTTGTAACTCTAGTACCCTTTGTGTTTTCAGAATGACAGAAAATTTGGATAAATAACTAACAAACTAACAAACATTAGTGGCTTTACACATTTAAGCATTTCCTGAATCTCTGTATACTTCTAAAGAGAGTATCTGGAAATCTGGCTTACTGCCAGTAGATATACATAGGTAATGGTGACTAAAACGAAATCGAACAGCATGATGGGCGGAGCAACTCCACTGTGTCCAAGGGCAGCTCAGCAGACGCAGCAGCCTTCCACAGGTCCCCCCTCCACCCTCCACCCTCCACGCCTGGGATAAAATTTAGCAACAAGAAGGAAGCAGTTCACGTGGTGTCAGTGGACTGAGACTAAACCAAGACCGGGACCCTACAGCCCTATCCCCATCAGCCTGATAATCCCCAGCGTCGCCTCCCTCCCTCTGGGTTCCTGGGCCAGCAAGATGCTGGAACAAGATGCAGAGTCCACCGCTGGGACACCGATCCTAGTCCCACTGGCAAGGAACCAGTAACCAAGGGAGCAGCGCCCCACCAGGGCTCACCGCAGAAGCCCAGCCAGTTGGTTCCAGGGCCTGCCACTTCTGCGGGGGCGCCTTCCCTGGACCACCAGCAGCCCCGGCCCAGCGCCCACACTGCTGCTGTTCCTGTGACAAGGCTTTCTCTTACAGGCCCAAGCTGGCCATGTACCCGGCTGGCACATGGCGGCCTCCCCTGCAATCCATGCCCCAATCACCCCAAGGCCTTCTGCTATCCCTCCAAGCTTGCAGCCCATGGCCACACACACTGTGCCACCAATGCCCACCCCTCTCCTTGCCCACACTGCCACAAGGCTTTTTCATTCCCCTCCAGACTGGCTGCACAAAGCCTGTGTCACAACCCCCCACGGTGCCAGGCAACCAGGCCACAGCCCACCATCGCTGCTCCAAGCTGAACCTAGGCCTTTGGCCAAAGACCCGTCCTGCTCCTTCATCCCAACGCAGCTAGCATCAGGCTGACAGTCCAGGGCAGCATGAGTGAGCCCTCCCCTTAGCTCATGGTCCCCTCTGCCACCAGCCTGGGTCAGTAAAGAGGTGGCATTTCTAAGCTGGGCTGGCAAGGAGATTGGCTCCATGCTGGGCTCGAACTTACAAGGCTGAGGAACTCTTTCCTCACCTGTTTTGGGAAGGGGAAGAGATCATCCACAGAGAGTTAGCACTGGGCTCCAAACCATGGACTTGGAACTGTGGTTCCAAAGCAAGTCCTGGCTCCGGTTTTCCTCTCCTATTCATATGGTAAGAATAAAAAGTCTGCTGCCACTGTGGTTTGGTAAGGAGTGTGGGGAAACAGGGTCTCTCCGTATTGTTTTAAGTTAAATTCGTACCTCCATTTTGGGAAGGACGGAAGGAAGGAAGGGAGGAAGACAATAAGATTTTACTAGCTTAATTCTACAAAGGGAAGGTCACACAAAAGATCATGAATCAGAATGGCTTTGGCCTTCTCAAGAGCAGCACTGGAAACTAGAAGACAATGGAGTAATGCCACCAAAATTATGATGGCAAATAACTTCAAGTGTAAAATTCTATACCCAACCAAACTAACAACCAAACGTGAGGGTAGAATAAAGACATTTTTCAGACATATAATGTCTCAAAAAGATTATGTCTCACATGTCATTTCTTAGAAGAAGCACTCTATCAAAACACAAGGAAAAGCTAGGACAAAGGAAACAGGAGAAACATCACAGAAGTGAGGCAAATCAAATCCCCAGGATGATGGTGATGGGAAATACCAGGGACAGCTATGCATGAGCAGAGAGCGCAATTCATCCATACTAAAGAAGTATGACTCAAGAGATAGCATATTGAAGGACTGTCATCACCAAGATGGCTTTTGCTATTGTATTGGCCTTTTAACCTGACAATGCTAAGGTAAGTCTTCCCCAAATTCATTTTTGTACAAGATTTGCTTGGCAAGTATCTGCTTTCCCTTCTATGCCCTACTTCCCGATCAGCCCAAAGACCCTCATTTTAACCCAAAGAAAAACTCTGCTTTGACATATTTCTCAGAGCTGGAGGTTGGTCACACTGAATTTAAAAGCAGAAAATATAGAACAGTTCATCACCTCTAACCATGTTCCTCTTGGATATCCTGTAAGAACCTGGAGCCTACTATAGACCTGACAAATGCCCTGAATATGATAAGCCCTATGTTTCCCAGGATTCACTTGCCCACTGATTTCCCCAAAAGGGGCTCTTATAAACTATCAGGGAAGTTGAAACTAGATTATGATTCTGAAACAACAGCTTTTCTCTTCTAGAAATATTTTATCTAAGAGGGCTAATAATGCCCTTTTTTACACAGCCGGGTTTATACTTTGCTATTCAGCTTTTATATTAGCCACTTTTCATATCACTTTACATATAAATATTTAAATGAATATAAATAAAGCAATTTAATACATGATTTTGAAAAGTATTATAAAGGAAATAAAACCTACCGACAGGACAAGTATGGATGGCACCACCAATGGTGAAAAGTTATCAATGCAAATGAAAGTTTTTGTAGCAATGTGGGCCCTAGAAGCTCAACTGCAAGTGGAAAAGAATTTCCTCTGCTGAATGTCTAGATCAATGAGCTAGCTTCTCAAAATTTAACTATGTGTGGTTCACAGATATTATTTCCAGTTATATTAAGTAAGTATTCAGTGACTTTACTGACATGCCAAATTCAAGCATTCTCAGTTATTCTCAAATCAACCTTGGACTTTTCTTTTCCTTTTTTTTTTTTTTGCACCCATAGTGTAAAAACATTGAACTTTATCTCACTGAGCTTGTACAACATAAAATACTTTTCAGAGTATTTTCCTTGATTCATTGAATAATTTTCTAGCTCACAGCTGCTCAATGTTTTTCACTGTAGTTTTGGAGGTATTGTTTTGTTTTTTAATTACCTTCAGTCTTCCCTTATTAATGGAACTTAGAGGCTTCAGTACAAGTTGGTTTGAGCCTTTAAGGACAAAGATTAAGTCCTTAAAAGAACAATATTAACCTAGTGCTGGTAGACATAGTTCTTCTGCTTGAACCAACAGTCACTCACATAGAAGGACAAACTACTATTGTAAACTACTATGTAACTACTAGTATATTCTACAAATAGATTTTATTTAGGCAAAGGGCAATTCCATGTCTTCAAGTTTGCATTATCTAACCCAAATAATCCAATCTATAGAGTCTGCAGTTGTTAAAGGCTGCTGCGCCTAACTTTTCTTAATAAATATAAATTACCTTGGAGAAAGAACCAACAAAACTGACTTTAAATACATTGTATACAAAACTCTCTCCATGACCTGGCCCCTGTGTAGCTCTCCAGATTCATCTCTTATTCTGTTCCTCACTTCCTATGTTTAGCCAGGCTCCTAGTTCCTCCAATGCCACTCTCTCAATTCTAGGCCTTTATACAAGCCATTCTCTCTCCACTTCACTTGCCCATTTAATCCGTCAGTTCTCGGCTCAGGCATCACTTCCCCAGAGAAGACTTCCCTGGCCATACCCTGTCATGACATCTTAGATTTCCTTTCATATAACACTCGCCACGCAAAACTATAAGTTCCAGAGGGCAGGGACCATGTCTATCTTATCCACAGCCCTATCCATATCATCTAGGATAGCACCTGCAAAGGTTTGTTAAACTGGACTAAAGTTTTTATCACTAGATTTTAAGCTAAATACTTGTAATTTTCAGTAAATTGGCCTAGGAAATAATTCAAGTTTTCTGAAGTAAATACCTGACTTTTAACCTTTCCTTCCTCCTCCATGTTTTCACACTTTCTTTTGCTTCTTTCAAAAGTCACCTGCTGACTTCCTTTTGGGCTAGAAGAAAATGTCAGATTCATTTAGGGCTGTTTCAATAATATTGGGACCTTATTCTCTTTTATAACATTACTCTCAAATTATAACTATATATGGGGCACCTGGGTGGCTCAGTTGGTTAAGTGACTGCCTTCAGCTCAGGTTATGATCCTGGAGTCCCTGGATCGAGTCCCGCATCGGGCTCCCTGCTCGGCAGGGAGTCTGCTTCTCCCTCTGACCCTCCCCCCTCTCATGTGCTCTCTCTCTCATTCTCTCTCTGTCAAATAAATAAATAAAATCTTAAAAAAAAATTTATAACTATATATAATTATTGTATAATTATAATATTGATAGATCATCCATTCAACACATATTTACTATGAACCTATTAGATACAATACTAATTGCATAATATATGAAGTTATTGGTATCTACTTGCTAATCAGGACATCATAGCTCTGTACTTCCCCTGTCCTTTAAAAAGACAGTACAGTGGATACTTTCTCTCAATGATGAAAGAACACAACAGCAATGGTCTTTTCTTTAAAATGTTCTAGAGGGAAAATCTGAGAAACAAGAATAGGCAAGAATAACTCTTAAGTACACTGTATCTTGGAGAGGCAGGCATAAATACACTCTTAACGACAATAGAAGAATTTAAACAAGTATTTTGACAATCAGTCTCCTCACCTTTGAGGTTGCATTATCCCAAATGGCTAGACCAAAGTAGTCCTCTTCCAAAAGATTGAGGTGCTCACACACTCGTTTAAGCAAATCTTGTCCCTTAGCATGTTTCTGCAAAGACATACATATTTTGAGGTTTCCTCTTATTCCTGTATTTATCACCAAATAAAATAAAATGTCACTTCCCAATTTCCTCTTTTATCGGTGGTTACCACCACTTTATGATGATTTATACAGCATAAGTAGAGCAATGTGGGTTATAGAAATCCTGTTTCTTAATTTGTCAGTTGTCAGCTTAAATATGCAACACACTTATAGTGGCTTGGAAATAGTGCTAGAATTTAAAGCAAAATTTTACCTTCCCTTCATCAACCATTCCCTACTTCCATCTTAAACATCACATTCTTTATTTTTGGTGTAGTATTTCCTGAAGCTTGCTTTGGGCTGCTGTCATCATGATCACCTAAATTCACTGAATCTAATGTCAACATTGACAGTTAATAGTGACTATGGAAACCATTAGACTTGCTACTGTTCTCAGACCAAATGTCCCAAGAGAATGAGCTATGTCTCAACTCCCTCCTGAAAAATGCACAAAGTCTAGATACCCAACAGACATTACCTGTTGCAGTGGCTTTTTCAGTGGTGCTACGAATTGTCTTCTTAGTAAAGAAACACTTCTTAGAAAATCAAACCACTGACAAATTTGGGTACTAATATTCCTACTTAGCCTAACTTAGAGGATAAGATGTATAGTCAAAAAGTCCTGGCTCCTCTATTTACAAGCAAAACAACCTGGGTCAATTCAATTAATAGTTCTGAACATTAGCTTTCTTACATGTAAAATGATAAGAATATTTATATCTATCTTACCTAGCTACTGGAATTGTTGAAAAAAATCAAACATGCTAATGACCTCTGAGAAATATATTTTTTAAATACGTCAAAAAAATTACAAATCATTTTTGACACACACACGTCCTCTCAATGAACAGTTATTTTTAATGACTGTTAGTAATTCACATAGATGTTAATTCATTTTCAGACTTAACCCATCTATAGTAATCATTTTCTTCATTTTTCCCTCTTATGTTTTCACTCCAAATGACAGAAATGGTTTGGGAATTCTTCACGTACAGGTCCCTACTCCCTTATTTATAATTACAAAATCCAGAAGCTCTAAAAAGTAAAATTTTAGGCTTTTTGGTGGGCGGGGGGGGAGGATTCCAAAGTTCATTTGAAGGCAAATCCTGACCTGAACTGTTATGAGGCTATTTATGGTCTTCATGTACCTACCTTAGAATGAATCTTGGTATTGCCACACACCCTCCTGGGTGTGTTATGAAATATGTAGCATAAGTACTTACTGCCTTTCTAAAACCCAAAATATTCTGAATTCTGAAATATATCTGCCCCCAAATATTTCAGGTATAGAAAACCCAGATCTGGACCTTGGTCTGAATGGGAAGAATGTGCGGAATAGCTTTTCCCATCTCTCAGCTAGCTAGTGGTGAGAAGCAGAAAGAGCAGACCATAGGTCTCTGGTAGTTTACCAGGTACAGCAGCTATTTTCAAAGTGCAATAGTGTATTTTTCTTGATTTATTCTTTGAAACTTGGGAGAGGGAATGTCTATTAATAGATATAAGGTGATATTTTAGATTATTAGTGCTTTGATATATTTGCATTTGCATATAGATAATTCAATTCATAATTACATACCTAAAATACAAGTATATGTGAATTATATGTCTTATCGATAAAGGCTATTATTAGTAATAATCACAATTGCTTTATATCAAGCATATCATAATTGATAATTACTGCTCTAGTTAAAAAAAATGGTTAGTAGACTTTTAAGGATTTTAACTTGTCTTGAAGGAGCAAAAGAATAACCAAGTAACTGACATTTTTTATTCAATCCTGACTCAATTACAGAAAATAACAGAGTATTTTAAAAAATGGCATTACTTGATTTAAATTGTTTATATCCTATTTCATAGGGCTAAAGAAATGCATTGAATAAATCAAGGCTTATTAAGGTTTAGATCTGGGACAGCAGAAATGACCACACCGTAACTTTTTTACAAATATAATTATGGGAATAGCTAGACCTAATATCAGAAACTGAGGCTACCTGGAAAATCTAGTCATGGCAGGTCACTCTATAAATAAAAACCAATTGTTTTTAAACAAAATTGTTTTGGATTATAAAAGTAACACATGCTCAATTCACAAGTTTTGGCAGATACAGAAAAAACTGGAGAAAAAAATAAGACTCAGTCATAATCCTTCCAGGCCTCCACTTCCAGAAAATCCCTATTAACATTTCAGTTCATAGAAACAGTCACTGGCACTACTTATTCAACCCTACATGAAACAATCCGTAAGAGTTCTGACTATGGAAATTAAAATGCACTCACCTCCACAACACATTCATAAACTGTGTCATCCAACAAAGAAACCTTGCAATGCATGTTTCTGTGTCTTCTGATTGATTTCTGGGAAGCTTTTAATTCTCTTTCTGCTTTTGAGTCAGGACTTTCTTCTTTTACTTCTATTTTAGAGCAGTCTTCAAGGCCTCCTCCTTCCTTAGTTTCAAAGTCTGGATCCTCTCTGTGTTCTTCCTGAGCAGGCTGCATATCCATGACATCAAGTCAGTAATAAAGACATTTCACAAAATATGCTGTATACATTTTAATAACTATAATAATGCTACCAATAAATGCAGTGAAGAAGAAAAACAAAACAAATATAAGTGATATTAAGATTAAATAAATTATTAATAAAAGATATTATGATCTTCTAAAAGATCTATACACTCACTATGCTATCCTTAAAACTTCTCAGGTAGAATCCTATCTTTCAAATCAATAAATGAAGGTTTTAGGTAAACTACAGGACACCAATCTGTTGCTCTCAGCATTATGTATTTTTCCTGACTATGCCATTATATATTATTTTTTTCAAGATTTTATTTATTTGTCAGAGAGAGAGACAGAGCACAAGCAGGGGGAGCAGCAGAGGCAGAGGGAGAAGCAGGCTTCCTGCTGAGCAGGGAGCCCAATGTGGGACTTGATTCCAGGACCCTAGGATCATGACCTGAGCCGAAGGCAGACACCTAACCAACTGAGCCACCCAGGCATCCCACCATTATACATTATTAAAGTTTATCAAAACCTTACCATCTCTGCCCCATGCTCCTCAATTTTAGCAAGGTAGCTTTATGAATTGCAAAATGAGATGTGATTTATCACATATTCTAAATCTTATGAATGGCTAAAGGGAGTCTTGGGATCAATTTTAGAGCATAAAGCAACATATAAACTAGGCTAACAACTGTAACTATAAGTTAACTCTTTTCTATCATTTATCTATCATGCTCAATGCAAAGAAGATTCAAAGAAGCAAGAGACATTGAAATCTGAGTTTCCTAGGGTTATCATGAAGTTATCCCAAAGTTATACAGGTAAGTGAAACAACATTTTGGCACATACTTTCTTACTTCCAACATAATAAAACTGCTGAAAGATTCTTAACTAAACCTCACTAATTCTTTTCTTTCAGAATATATGGTTGACAAAGGAAAAAGGACCTAATTATTTAGCTCCTGAATTAGATATTGGAGGTGGTCTAAAAGGCTCCTTCTTATCCTTTATGACCCTTTTATGTGACCTCTTCAGAGAGGCCTTCAATTGGCTATCCTATCCCCATTCTGCTATTCGTGTCAGTACCCCATTTACTGCCTTCGTAACATTTGTTATAATAAATATTTTGTATTTACTACTTTTTTGTCTCTTCCATTAGACTATAAAGTCATCAAGAGTAGGGATGTTTGTTTTATAACAACAACAACAACACTATATAACAATTAAAATGGATCAGTTACTATTCTAAAAGCATTACTTATATGAACTCACTTTATCCTCATAATAACCCTGTGGGGAGGGGACTATTGTTATTCCCACTTGAGAGATAAGAAACAGAGGCCAGAGTTATAGCAACATTTTTCTAGATATATCTCCTGAGGCAAAGGAAACAAAAGCAAAAATAAACTATTGGGACTACATCAAAATAAAAACCTTCTGCACAGCAAAGGAAACAATCAACAAAACTAAAAGATGTGGAAAGAGCCAAGATGTCCATCGACAGATGAGTGGATAAAGAAGATGTGGTATATATACACAATGGAATATTATGCAGCCATCAAAAGGAATGAGATCTTGCCATTTGCAACGACATGGATGGAACTGGAGGGTGTTATGCTGAGCGAAATAAGTCAATCAGAGAAAGACATGTATCATATGACCTCACTGATATGAGGAATTCTTAATCTCAGGAAACAAACTGAGGGTTGCTGGAGTGGGGGGTGGGGTGGGAGGGATGGGGGGCTGGGTGATAGACACAGGGAGGGTATGTGCTATGATGAGCGCTGTGAATTATGCATGACTGTTGAATCACAGATCTGTACCTCTGAAACAAATAATGCAATATATGTTAAGAAAAAAAAGAAGAAGGGCG
The DNA here is from genome assembly GCF_029215605.1 of Mirounga angustirostris. Lineage (NCBI taxonomy): Eukaryota > Metazoa > Chordata > Mammalia > Carnivora > Phocidae > Mirounga > Mirounga angustirostris. Next base: position 168,544,692 of record NW_026991712.1, read on the forward strand.
CCTGGGTGGCTCAGTTGGTTAAGCGACTGCCTTCGGCTCAGGTCATGATCCTGGAGTCCCTGGATCGAGTCCCGCATCGGGCTCCCTGCTCGTCAGGGAGTCTGCTTCTCCCTCTGACCCTCCCAACCCTCCCCCCTCTCATGTGCTCTCTCTCTCAGTCTCTCTCTCTCAAATAAATAAATAAAATCTTAAAAAAAAAAAAAGAAAAAAAAGAAGAAGACAGCAGGAGGGGAAGAATGAAGGGGGGGGAAATCGGAGGGGGAGATGAACCATGAGAGACGATGGACTCTGAAAAACAAACTGAGGGTTCTAGAAGGGAGGGGGTGGGAGGATGGGTTAGCCTGGTGATGGGTATTAAAGAGGGCACGTTCTGCATGGAGCACTGGGTGTTATGCACAAACAATGAATCATGGAACACTACATCAAAAACTAATGATGTGATGTATGGTGATTAACATAACAATAAGAAAAATTTTTTTGAACTAAAAGATAAACTACTGAATGGGAGAAGATATTTGCAAATGACATATCCGATAAAAGGTTAGCATCAAAAATATATTTAAGGGGTGCGTGGGTGGCTCAGTCAGTTAAGAGTCTGCCTTCTGCTCAAGTCATGATCCCAGGATCCTGGAATTGAGTCCCGTGTCAGGCTCCCTGCTCAGTGGGGAGTCTGCTTCTCCCTCTCCCTCTGCCTGCTGCTCTGCCTACTTGTGCTCTCTCTGTCAAATAAATAAAATCTTTAAAATATATATATGTATTTAAAAAACTTACATAAAACCAAATCCCACAAATAATCCAATTTAAAAATGGGCATGGGGCGCCTGGGTGGCTCAGTTGGTTAAGCAACTGCCTTCGGCTCAGGTCCTGATCCTGGAGTCCCGGGATCGAGTCCCGCATTGGGCTCCCTGCTCGGCAGGGAGTCTGCTTCTCCTTCTGACCCTCATGATCTCTCTCTCTATCTCATTCTCTCTCTCAAATAAATAAAAATAAAAAAATCTTTAAAAAAAAAAAATGGGCAGAAGACATGAACAGACATTTCTCCAAAGAAGACATCCAGATGGCCAACAGACACATGAAAAGATGCTCAACATCACTCATCAGGGAATTGTAAATCAAAACCACAATGAGGTATCACCTCGCACCTATCAGAATGGCTAAAATCAAAAACACGGGGTGCCTGGCTGGCTCAGTCAGTGGAGCACTCAACTCTTAATCTTGGGGTTGTGAGTTCAAGCCCCACCCTGGGTGTAGAGATTACTTACAAATAAAATCTTTAAAATAAAAAACACAAGAAACAACAAGTGTTGACAAGGACATGGAGAAAAAGGAACCCTTGTGCAGTGATGGTGGAAATGCAAACTGGTGTACACAATGTAGGCATTGTGGAAAACAAGAGGGAGTTTCCTCAAAAAGTTAAAAATAGAACTACACTATAATCCAGTAATTGCACTACTGGGTATTTACCCAAAGAATATGAACCCCTATGTTTAATGCAGCATTATGTACAATAGCCAAATTATGGAAGCAGCCCAAGTGTCCATCGATAGATGAATGGATACAGAAGATGTGGCATATATCTACAACGGAATAGTATTCAGCCATAAAAAAGAATGAAACCCTGGCATTTGCAACAACATGGATGGATCTAGAGAATACAATGCTAAGTAAAGTAAATCAGTCAGAGAAAAACAAATACCATATGATTTCACTCATATGTGGAATTTAAGATACAAAACAAACAAAGGGAAAAGAAAAAGAGAGACAAGCCAAAAAAACAGACTCTTAACTATAGAGAACAAACAGATGGTTTGTGGGGGTGGGGAATGGTGGAACTAGGGGATGGGGGATTAAGAGCACACTTATCTTGATGAGCACTAATATATGGAATTGCTGAATCATTATATTATACACCTCAAACTAATATAACACTGCATGTTAACTATACTGGAATTAAAATAAAATTTAAAAAAAGAAATTAAGTTTATGATATGAAAAAAAATAAAAATAATCCAATTGCAAAAAAAAAGAATAGGTAAAAGGGATCAAGAACACTTATCGTGATGAGCACTAAGTAATGTACAGAACTGTCAATTTACTATATTGTACATCTGAAACTGATATAACACTATATACTGGAATTAAAATTTAAAAAAAAGAAAGAAACTGAAGCCCGAGAAGTTAAAGTAACTCATCCAGCATCATTCAATTAATAAGTTACATACCAGTCTGGCTCCAGAATTCATGATCTTAAACCTCTTTGTCATATTGTACCAATGATATCCAGCCCAGGGCCTGGCACGCATAGTAGGTTTTCAATAAATACTTGTTGAATGAATAAGTGAACATTAAAAACTGATGTATGGTTTCCAAAAAATCCAAGCTACCATACATAAAGAATGGTACAGTCCTATGATACAAACTTACTTTTTAAAAAGCCTGGATCGAGGGACGCCTGGGTGGCTCAGTCGGTTAACCGTCTACCTCCAGCTCAGGTCATGATCCCAGGATCCTGGGATTGAGTCCCGCACTGGACTCCTTGCTCAGCGGGGAGCCTGCTTCTCCCTCTACCTGCCACTCCCCCTGCTTGTGTGCTCACTCACGCAAGCTCTCTCTCTCTCTGACAAATGAATAAAATCTTTTAAAAAAATCAAATAAAATAAAATACAAACCTCGATAGAAAAGGACCACTCGAGTGAAACTCTATCACACATATAGAAAAATGGCCAAATAAACCTTTACCTACAAGGTTCTGATCCACAAGGTTTTGATTATAATTACTAGCTTCTAAAAAGCCCAAAATAGTTTTCTCCTTTAAACAATATCTCCTTGAAATTTATTAACAGTACTAATTTATTTTCTTTTTCTTTATATATAAACACCTGTACACAATTTATCACAATTCTGATTTGATAAAGTTTCAATGAATGAGACTTTAGTTAAATCTAAAATTAACTTCGTCCATCATCTGTTTCAACTTCATACAAATGCTATGATCTTTAGATGAAACAGACTAGCCCTGATTCAAATGCTAACTAAAACAAAATATGGGTTTTTCCCTACATAAAGCAGAGGAGAAAAAAGGCAGTTAAAAACTTCCTCAAAGTAAAGGCTTCCTGAAAGGTAATATAACTCCTTTGAATAAAATTAATGATATTAAGATACATAGGGTTTCTTTGCCTTTACTGTTCATGTTGATTAACTGAGTAATAATAACTAACATTTAATGACTGGCAGGCAATGTCTTAAGAATTTTGCATGTTTATCTTGTTTAATCCTCTAATAGCCAAAGGAGGTGAATTTTATCCTCACTGCACAGAGGAGGAAACTGATAAAGCAAAAGTGTCACTCAGTTTGATTTTCTAGACTGATTTCATAACCTGCATGTTTATTTATTTATTTTTAAAGATTTTATTTATTTATTTAACAGAGAGAAAGAGCACAAGTAGGCAGAGCAGCAGGCAGAGGGAGAGGGAGAAGCAGGCTCCCCGGTAAGCAGAGAACCCAATGCGGGGCTCGATCCCAGGACTCTGGGATCATGACCTAAGCCAAAGGCAGACACTAACTGACTGAGCCACCCAGGTGCCCCATATAGCCTGCATGTTAAACTATTACACTATACACTATATATAATATATATATATAATATATAATATATATAATAATATAAATATATAATATATACTATATATACTATATATACTATTACACTATACAGTAAATCTTTTCAACTTTGTTTCACAAACAGCAAGGATGTAATTACAACTTTATCTTAAATTTTACTGTTACCACTTTTAATATACAAGTAATATTTCTAGAAATACATGTAATATTTTTAGAAAAATCTAATAAAACCGTGTACCCCAAACCTGAGACCTATAACAAAACATATAGGATTTATACTTTTAACAATGCAATGCGGGGCGCCTGGGTGGCTCAGTCGTTAAGCGTCTGCCTTCGGCCCAGGTCATGATCCCAGGGTCCTGGGATTGAGTCCCGCAACAGGCTCCCTGCTCTGCGGAAGCCTGCTTCTCCCTCTCCCACTCCCCCTGCTTGTGTTCCCTCTCTTGCTGTGTCTCTCTCTGTCAAATAAATAAATAAAATCTTTAAAAAAAAAAAATGCAAATAATGCTCACATGCTTCAGAAATAAAAACACCTTTAAAATAGTTTTTAATTTGTAGGTATTAAGGCTAAAAGCAAATGGGATTCCTAGAAAATAGTTTCAGTTATAAATGTTTTTTTGGACAATAAATAAATTCACAACTCATGTTTAGTACATGCTATATATGTACTGTTAAATTTTAATGTGCATCAAATTACCCAGAAATCTTTACTAAAATACAGATTCTGATTCAGCAAGTCTGAAGTAGAGCCCGAGATTCTGCATTTCTGACAAGCTCCCAGAGGTTGCCAATGCTGCTAACCCAATGACCACTCTTTGAATAGCAAGGCATAACTGACAGTTAAGGCCCCAGACTACTGTATACTACAAAGGTTATATAAAAAGCTAGCCTTCCTTATCTATAACTTACACTCTGGTAATATGATCTGGTTGGAGAAAACAATAAAAATAAGGCAGGGATGGCTCAAACCTAGCACATACCTCTGGATGGCTTGAATCTAGTACATGGCTTTTTTGAGGATTTTCATAAAAGGACCACGTTTGCAGATAAACTGTCCCATTCCTAATAATTCCAACAAAATGAACTTTAAACCATGTAATTCCCCCCCCATTAAAAATCTTAGATTTGTTCTATTATCACAGCTAACTAATACATAGCCTGAATAAACTCATTTGATAAATACTTTTCTTTCATTTTGTTTTCTTTGATTTATAAAACGTAAATATAAATGTATAGAGTATATCTTTTAAAAAGTCAAGTTTCCATTGACTACATTAATTTCTTTACAACAGAAATTCCAAAGCTTCATGTTACTTATTCCTATTAATGCCTAAGTCAACTGGTTAGTAAGAAATAACACCAAATGTTATTAAGTGAAAAATAAACTGTATAACTTGTCTTCATTACACACCTCCCACACATTCGCACATCCTTACCTGTGTTTCTGCACTGCTTAATGAATGAAGATCCAAGGATGGGTCTGTTTTGAGTTCAGGTTCAGGAGCTGCAATTGGGGCTTTTAAAATGATCTCTTCATCAAGACTGGGTCCAAATTCTATCTCTTTCTGACCTCCTTCACATTTCTCTTTAGCTGACTCTATGTCTTTGCCTTCTTCCTCAGAAACCTGAGACTTTGGCCTTTTGAGAAATGAGGAGAACAGCCGTGACAGGCCCCTATTTTCTGATGTCCGCTCCTTGTTTCTGGTTAAGTCTTCATGTGTAGGAGTATCTCCATTAGATGTTTTCAGCTTCTGCTCACACTGATTATCTCCCTCAGCTGCCTCTTGAGAAGCCTCTTCCAGCTGAGTTTCTTGTTGGCCTGAATTTGTGGCTCCCTCACCTTCTTCCTTCTGTTGTTGGTGCTGTGAATTTTCAGCTTCAGCCACTAAACTCTTCTCTGTTGTCATGATGTTGCTATTAAAAAGACAGAAAAGGGGAGCTCTTATAATCAAAACCAATTACTGTAGGCAAAACCCTAAATCATGTCAAGTGTGCCAAAATTAATATTTGGATATTTAATCACCAACAGACAGTACTCCAGTCCATTAAGCATGAGACTTTCCATTAAAATACAAAAATATCTCACCTATACATCCTGAATAAATTATTAATGCTTTGACTTGCTAAATATATGCACATGGAGAAATTACCTTATCCCTGAGGCCAACTTAGTGAAATGCATATTTCAAATTCAATGCACTGAACTGTATATAGCAAATACCATTTTATCCTTCCTAAAAAAGATATTTGTATACTATGCTTTGAGGGTATCAATCTAATAAAGGTGCAAAGTTTGCAGGAATTATCCTTTGCCAATGTCTCTATACTGCGAGAAATGATGAGATTAAAAGGTCCCCAACTCTTTATTGTTCTTTTTCTTTATATTTCTTAGAATGCATAGACTTCTCTATTAAGAACAGCAAATGCAGAATTCTGATCACTTATCAGACAACAGTGACAAGTATATGATTAAAATAATCACCAAAAAATCCTTAAATTTTCATGTTATAATACTAAATTACAGTCTTTTGCAGAAGTATCCTCCTTTAAGTTCCTTAAGACCTTTTTTCCTTCTGAAAAATATGATTTTCAATGCTCGGCATTTTTAAGTGTAGACAGTGAAGTTATTACAATAGTGAAAAATAGAAAAATAAAGAAACAAAATACAGAAGACAGATTTAGGGGTGCCTGGGTGGCTCATTAGGTTAAGCATCTGCCTTTGGCTCAGGACCCTGATCCCAGAATCCTGGGATCAAGCCCCGCATTGGGCTCCCTGCTCAGCAGGGAGTCTGCTTCTCTCTCTCCTCCCAGCTTGTTCTCTCTCTTGCTATCTCTGTCTCTCTCAGATAAATAAAATCTTAAAAAGAAAATAAAGTTTAGAGAAGACAGATTTAGAAAGCAAATGCTGAGAGCAAAAGTGAGACGGCAGGCTATAGAGCTCACATATTTCTTTTTTTTTTTTTTTTTTAAAGATTTTATTTATTTGACAGAGAGAGACACAGCGAGAGAGGGAACACAAGCAGGGGGAGTGGGAGAGGGAGAAGCAGGCTTCCGCAGAGCAGGGAGCCTGTTGCGGGACTCAATCCCAGGACCCTGGGATCATGACCTGGGCCGAAGGCAGACGCTTAACGACTGAGCCACTCAGGCGCCCCTAGAGCTCACATATTTCAAAATTGTTGGGTTTCTAGTCTCTTGATCTCAAAATCCCAGTATTATTAGTCAGGTCTCACAATCATAGCCAAAGAACATTGAAACATCTAGTTTACTAAAGAATAACCAGGGGCGCCTGGGTGGCTCAGTTGGTTAAACATCAGATCATGATCTCAGAGTCCTAGGATGGAGCCCCGATTTGGGCTCTGTGCTCAGCATGGAGTCTTCTTGTCCCTCTCCCTCTGCTCCTCCCCCTGCTCATGCTCTCTCTCTCTCTCTAAAATAAATAAATAAAATCTTAAAAAAAAAAAAAAATAACCAACACACAAGAAACTTTTGTCACACCAGAAAATAAAGTTGACTATTGATGATCTCACACTTTGATTCACCGCTATACTTAAAAGCACTCCACTCGGGCGCCTGGGTGGCTCAGTTGGTTAAGCGACTGCCTTCGGCTCAGGTCATGATCCTGGAGTCCCGGGATCGAGTCCCGCATCGGGCTCCCTGCTCGGCGGGGAGTCTGCTTCTCCCTCTGACCCTCCCCCCTCTCATGCTCTATCTCATTCTCTCTCAAATAAATGAATAAAATCTTTTTAAAAAAAAAGCACTCCACTCAAAAAGTAGCATTTACATTCTCTTCACATCTGCTTCACACTATTTAGATAAAGTAATTTTATTTGAATGTTCACAATCCAAATTAATGAACTATATTTAGCTCATTCCCTTCTCAGGCTCTTTGCACTTGCTGTTCTCTCTACCTATGATGTATTTCTCCTGGCAACTATTTTAAGCAATAAAAATATTAAAATATTTTAAGCTTTAATAAAAAATTCACCAAAGCACATTTTCTATTCTCATTTACTAAGTCATAAAAATTACTCTGTGCTAATAAAATATGCAATTCAGTCTTTATAAACACTACTTAAAACATTACTGACAAAAAAAAAAGCCAAAACTTTGGGGCGCCTGGGTGGCTCAGTTGGTTAAGCAACTGCCTTCGGCTCAGGTCATGATCCTGGAGTCCCGGGATCGAGTCCCGCATCGGGCTCCCTGCTCAGCAGGGAGTCTGCCTCTCTCTCTGACCCTCCCCCCTCTCATGTGCTCTCTCTCATTCTCTCTCTCTCAAATAAATAAATAAAATCTTTAAAAAAAAAAAAAAACATTACTGACAAATCTACATTCTAATTTGCTACCCTTGAGTGAGGTACACTTGTACTTAAATAAAAGAAATAAAATTGTCATCAGTTCCTCCTCATATTAGGAGTAGCCAACTGACTTTTCCAAAAGTCTTTTTCTTTAATCTCTAGGTAATCAAACAACCAGAAAAAAAACCCAGATATCAAACTACTATTTATTCTAAAAGAGTAATAATTTGATTTGAGAGCATCAGTTTACTTCATACTTCCTTTGCAAAAATAAAGAGAGGACAGGATGAGAACTAAGCATGATTTTCCATGGGTTTCAGATATGACTTTATCATTCACCTATGGAAAATGTACCAAAACCACTTCTGTATTAAAATCTTCCCGGGCGCCTGGGTGGCTCAGTTGGTTAAGCGACTGCCTTCGGCTCAGGTCATGATCCTGGAGTCCCAGGATGGAGTCCCAGGATCGAGTCCCGCATCAGGCTCCCTGCTGAGCGGGGAGTCTGCTTCTCCCTCTGATCCTCTTCCCTCTCATGCTCTCTGTCTCTCATTCTTTCTCTCTCAAATAAATAAATAAAATTTAAAAAAAAAAGTGGAAAGTTGACTAGAGTTTGGTTCTTTGGTTCCCCTTGAGTTGGACAGGAGCAAGTCCTGTTCTGTGCCTTTCTTCTTAAAGCACAGTGTCCTGATTAATGCTAATGTTAATCAAGTAGAGCCTTGCTACTGAAAAAATGTGGTCTGTTATCTAGCAGCATGGACATCACCTGGGAATTGTCTTAGAAATGCAGGTTCTTGGGTCCCACCCAGCTTTATTGAATCCAACACTGTTAACAAGATCCCCAGGTGATTCATTTGCCTAATGGTTTAGAAGCAAGGAGTTAGGGGCACCTGGGTGGCTCAGTTGGTTAAGCGACTGCCTTCGGCTCAGGTCATGATCCTGGAGTCCCGGGATCGAGTCCCGCATCGGGCTCCCTGCTCGGTGGGGAGTCTGCTTCTCCCTCTGACCCTCCTCCCTCTCATGCTCTCTGTCTCTCATTCTCTCTCTCTCAAATAAAATAAATAAAATCTTTAAAAAAAATAAAATAAAATAAAATAAATTAAAAAAATAAAATCTTCCCATACAGCAGACTTTGCAGCAAGGTCTCTCATAAAAACCTATTTTTAAAAATTACAAATCTTTTGTGAAAATTTTAGCAGATATGAAAACCACTTAAGCTCCACTTCTAGCAGTCTTTTACTTGCATCTTTCTGTAAATGAAGAGTATTTACTTACTCCTGTGTTTTATAATTTTTTCATAGAATTTTAAAAATAGAAAAGATTGTCTAAGGATATTCCCATAATTGCTTTCACATGAAAGGGAGTCTCTAAGAAAGTAGCTGAATGAGTAAAAGTACTCAATTGTTTTAAAAACACACACACATACACAGATGGTAACCATCCATATGCTATATATGTACTTGTTAAATTTTAATGTGCATCGAATCACCTAGCAATCCTGATTCTGATTCAGCAAGTCTGGAATGGAGCCTGAGATTCTGCATTTCTAACAAGCTCCCAGATGTTGCCAATGCCGCTGGCCCAATGACCACTCTTTGAGTAGCAAAGCATAAAAAAACACTATTACTTTTGGAACATACTCAAAATGCCTAAGAAATAAAGATGGCAAAATGCTAGTTTTAGAAAGTAGAATATGAACAGTGAAAAATACTTGATACAGTAAATGCTCAACAAATGCCTGCCGAATTAATGAATGAAGCAACGAATGCAACATGTTGTTAAACGTTGAAGCAGAACCATTAACATTTTTCAGAATTCTTTTTGTTACTTAATCAAAAGGTAACTGAAAATGTTGATTATAGAGCTATGGCAATTCCAAATTGTCCAAGTAGTCATGACACTTGCCCTGAATCAGTGTTCCTGGTATCTCCACTGGTATGATCTCTTTGACACATTTAGGAATAAATGATCAAGGCATATGAATAAAATGATTCAACAAGTTTATACCTTATGCTATGTTCACCACAAGTGTAGCTATCGTCTGTCCCAATACATCGCCATTACAATATCATTGACTGTATCCCTTATGCTGTGTCTTTTAATCCCATGACTTACTTATTCCATAACCAGAAGACTGTATCTCCCACTCCCCTTCACCCATTTTGCCCAACCCTCTAACCTCCTCCCCTCTGGCAACCATTAGTTTGTTCTCTGTATTTATAGGTCTGATTCTGTTTTTTGTTTGTTTATTCATTCATTGTTGTTTTGTTATTGTTTTATATTCCACTTATGAGCGAAGTCATATGGTATTGTCTTTCTCAGTCTGACTTATTTCACTTAGAATAATACCCTCTAAGTCCATCCATGTTATCTCAAATGGCGCAAGCTCATCCTTTTTATGGCTGTGTAATATTCCATTATATATATTTACCACATCTTCCTTATCCATTTCTCTATTGATGGACATTTAGGTTGTTTCCATATCCTGGTTATTGTAAATAATGGTGCAATAAACATAGGGGTGCATGTATCTTTTCAAATTAGTATTTTCATTTCCTTTGTGTAAACACTAAATAGCGGAATTATTATATAACATTATATGTCAACTATACTCAAATTTTAAAAAATTAGCTACCAAGACATTATCAAATCACCATATTTTAACTCTCTGCATAGCACTTATTGTCTAAAATTACCTTGCTTATTTACTTTTCTTTTTTCTCTTTTATGAATTGTCTGCCCTCCATAATAGAATGTATAACACAAGAGGGCAGTGTCTCTGTTTTATTTAGCAGAAGCTCACAAATACGTAGAAATGTCTGATAGATATTAAGTGCTCAACAAATATTTTTAAATAAAAAAAAGACATGAATAACAAATTAGAGAATAACATCTATCAGTGAAAAACTGACACATTTTGCCACATAATTGGACATATGTAAAAAACTGAATGTAAGTAAAGAATGGATTAGAGCACAGTATAAGGAACAGACATACAAGCAGAAGGGCAAAAGAATTCTATTGGAAGGAACATACTGAAACCAACATTAGGTAATATCATATATTAAATGCAGGAAAACAATCAGGAAATCAGACAATGTAGTTAGTATTCAGCAGAGATGCTACAATTCAGAGTATACAAAGAAAAATAAAAATAAATTATTAAGGAAAGCTTTCACGCATGTTCTTTCCAGCCATGCACTCATGGGTAGCAACATTATTAGTAAGCGCCACAAAAGCAAAGGGGAATGGGAGTAGAGAGAATATTAAATGCAAACAATAAACCAGGCAAGTATCTCCAGTTAGCTCTGAGGCTGATCAGAATTAAACAAAAACTAACAGAAAGAAAATAACCTATGGACCATTTACTAAAAGCTCAAACTCACCCTGACAAATCTGTTATACCTGCAGCCAAGTTCTTCCTGTTACAAATAATAAGATGCGTAACCAGAGGAAAAGATACAAAGAAACCAAGGAGCAAACAGGATAAATGCTCTACAAACAGGCCCTTCCTGTTTGCAGCAAATGATATTCCTTTCATTCTGGATACAAAATCCAAAAGGAGGTTATCTATTTACTTAATGTCAGAAAGAGGTCTTTTGATTAAAAAATAATAATAATAAGCACTTTAGACAAAGCAATGAGTTCCAATTCCATCTCAATCCTTATCTTCCAAGCCCTTGGAATTACACCCCATCTGGTATAAAACAAGATACACTTGTTTTAATAGTGTGCATCTGTTGACTTCAGGCAAATCAGATCTTTAAAAATCTAATACTGAGCAGATTTGCGAGGGCCAGACAGTATTTCTCATCTTTTTTATACTTCTCTCTAACATTAGTACAGTCGGTACTCCATCAATCCTTCTTGGGTAGAAAACTTTGAAAAAACAACTATAGTTTGGTACCACTAAGGAAATTCCTTATGATCACCATTTATGGATGAAGTATAATGATTTAGGTATCAGTAATAATCTTCAAATTAGCTCTGTGAACATCTATCAAGGTTTACTGAGTGCTAATCATTTATAAGGTTTGGGTTTAGCAACTGAAAGGAACCCAAGAAGAATAATACACAATTCTTAGGGAGACAAGACATACAGGTATCCCCCGCTTTTCAAAAGTTCGAGTTATGCCACTTCGCTTATTTAAAAAAGACCTACATTAGTACAAATCTTCCTTCACTTATGATGCAGTTATGTCCTGATAAGCCCATAGTGAATTAAAAATATTGTAAGTTGAGAGTGCACTTGATACACTTAACCCACAGAACATCATTGGTTAGCCTACCTTACACGTACTCAGAACACTTACATCAGCCTACAGTTAGGCAATATCACTAAGACAAAGCCTACCGCATTACAAAGTGTTGAATATCTCATGTAATTTATTTAATACTGTACTGAAAGTGAAAAACTGGTTGCAGAATGGTTTTAAGTGTATCGCCTGCATGGCTGACTATGAACTGTGGCTGCTTCTCACCATCACAAGAAAAGTATGGTATTACGTATCACCAGCCCAGGAAAATATCAAAATTTAAAATTCAAAGCATAGTTTCTACTGAATGCATAATAGCTTTTGCACTATTGTAAAGTCAGAAAAATTGTAAATCAAGCCATCATAAACTGGGGACCATCTATGCCTATTTTCACTAACTGAAAGAAATCTGAAGAGGATTTGCACTTTTACGAAAAAACTGAGAAGCAAAAATGGCATTCAACATTTGTTTGTGGGTTTTCTCCTTTTTTTTTTTTAAGGTAGGCCATTCTTTTTTTTTTTTTTTTTTTAAGTAGCCTAGCATGGAGCCCAGCGTGGGGCTTGAACTCACAACCCTGAGATCAAGACCTGAGCTGAGATCAAGAGTCAGATGCTTAACCACCTGAGCCACCCAGGCACCCTCAGCATCTGTTTGGCAGCAAGCCATTACACAGGTGGCACACGCCCTGAGCAGCGATAGGGTGGCTCCGCCAAGCTCCTTCCCGGGAACTACACTCATCATCTCAGCATCAAGTCACCATAGCTTTGCACTGTGTCTATCAGTACCTGTGCTTTGTCTTGACTTATCTCTGTGCATATTAGCAAGATGTGTCCTAAGATATCAGAAAAGCTTTAAGAGTGGTTATTTTTTTGGGTCTGGGAACACTCAAAAAATTTTCCATGTAAATGAATGGTAATTGCTTCTTTGCTTTTCACCATTTTGGCTTACAAAAAGGACAGGAATACTCTACTTTCAGATAGCAGGGGCAACTTATATATATAAATAACTAAAACACCAGACAGTACCTAGTGCTTAATCAGACAAGGCCTCGAGAGTAGAACCAATTAAGCATTAAAAAGTATAAAGTAAGAACTTTTTTTTTTTTAAAGATTTATTTGAGAGAAAGAGAGAGAGCACAAGCAGGGGGGAGGGGCACAGGAAGAGGGAGAAGCAGGCTCCCTGCTCAGCAAGAAGCCCAACGCAGGGCTCTATCCCAGGACCTGAGGTGAAGGCAGATGCTTAACCAACTAAGCCACCCAGGCGCCCCTAAAGTGAGAACTTTCAACTGGAGTGATCACAAAAGGCCATGTGGAAAAGGTGGTTTAGTTTTGTTTTTTCAAGTAGGCTCCATGCTTAGCATGGAGCCCAACACAGGGCTCGAACTCATGACTATGAGATCAAGACCTGAGCTGAGATCAAGAGTCAGACACTTAACCAACTGAGCCACCCAGGCACCACAGAAAAGGTGGTTTTTAAGTTATGCTTTGAAGGGTGAGTATAAGATGTCAACGGAAAGAAACCTGAAGTGCAAAGAGCAAATGGAATTGCACAAGGGAACTGGCATGACTGAGAATACTGTAACTATTCAGGAACTAGTAAGTAGTCCCTACTGGTTGGAAAAGGGCTACAAAAGGAAAGTAGAATTAAGTAAGGTTAGAATAGAGTTACCATTGAAAATTAATTCTAGGGCGACTGTGTGGCTCAGTTGGTTAAGCGACTGCCTTCGGCTCAGGTCATGATCCTGGAGTCCCGGGATCGAGTCCCACATCGGGCGCCCTGCTCAGCGGGGAGCCTGCTTCTCCCTCTGACCCTCCCCCCTCTCATGCTCTCTCTCTCATTCTCTCTCTCAAATAAATAAATAAAATCTTTTAAAAAAATTTTTTTAAAAAGAAAATTAATTCTAATAGAAATAATAGTAGATAACATTTACTGAGTAGCTACTAAATACCACCCACTATCCTACATACCTTACCATGTTATCTTACAACTACTCTATAAGGTAGGTGTTTTCATTTCCCATATAAATAAACAGGCTCTGGGAGGTTTAAAAATTTGCCTCAGATCATAGACCCAAGCCATGCTTTAATAAAACTATTAATACACAACAGGGTAGTGATTCTATTGTAAATTCCCAGAATAGTATCTGTTTTCTACAACCTGGTACTGCAGATGCTTCTACCTCACTGTTCTCTGCTAAAGAAGCCTCTATCTGTTAATTTATGTACAAGCTATTCAATCTGGCCAAGACCACCTCCATTCCCACCAGTTTCCTGTCCCCCACTCATATACATATTTCTCTTTATAGAGTGTATGTGAAGAGGGAATGAGGAGAAACTGAAAGAAAGGTTAAGAAGACAGATCATGAAAGACATGAATAACATGTTTAATAGTTCAGACTTTACGGGCACCTGAGTAGCTCAGTTGGTTAAGTGTCTGCTTTTGGCTCAGGTCATGATCTCAGAGTCCTGGGATTGGGCCCGCCTCAAACCCCCCACCCCAATGGCCCCTGCAAAGGTCCCTGCATCGGGGCTCCGAGCTCAGCAGGGAGTCTGCTTCTCCCTCTCCCTCTGCCCCTTCCCACCACTCATGCTCTTTCTCTCTCTCTGTCAAATAAGAAAATAAAATCTTTAAAAAAAAAATAGTTCAGATTTTATCCTGGCAGTGGAGGTTTTTAAGCAGGGAAGTAGGTAAATAAAGTAGAGGAGAGGCTAGAGGCAGAGAGAAACTCAACACATGATTGGGTAAATTCAGGTTATCAGGGAAAAAATTCACAATGGGGATCCCTAAGGAAGCTGAAACCAACACGGGGCAGAGAAACTTGAAAAGCCTTGCAACCGAAGTTTAAGAACTAGCGTCCCCCTTAGTTTTTCTAGCTGATTTCATTAGTATGCTTCTCATTCACCCAGGCAGTCTCCTGTCTCAGTCTGAGGCATTTTTATAACACACTTTCCTTGACCCACTCTGATAAAAAAGGTATAGCAATAGAACCAAAACAGAAGAGAAAGAGAGGTGGCTATCTCATGAGCATCTCAATACAACCTGTCCAAAATTAAACTTTTTTTTTTTAAGATTTTATTTATTTGACAGAGAGAGAGAGAGCACAAGCAGGGGGAGCAGCAGAGGGAGAAGGAGAAGCAGACTCCTGGGCTCGATCCAGGACCCTGGGATCATGACCTGAGCTGAAGGCAGATGCTTAACCAACTGAGCCATCCAGGTGCCCCCCCAAAATTAAACTCTTGATTCTCTCTTTTTCCTATCTCCAGTAAAGAGCTTAATCCTACCATCTAGTAGCTCAAACCAGAAACCAAAGCACCATCCTTGTGTCAGCCTTGTCCATTTCCCTTCCCAGTTCAATCCACCCGTTATTCTGTAGTCTACCTCCAAAATGTATTTAGAATCGGTCCATTTTTCTCCTTCTGTACTGCTACCATGTTTGTGCAAGGTTCCTTCTCTTCTCACCGGAATTATAGCCCCCTGAATGATCTCAATGACCTCACTTTGTTCCACTTTCCTCCTGTCCTCTATATTCTAGTCACACTAGCTAGCCAAGTGCTTTCCTGACTTAAGACATCTGTGCATGCGATTTCCTTAGACTGGAAGACACCCTACCCCCTGCAAAAAGTCTGGTGCCTTCTTATAGTTCAAGTTTCAGCTTAAATAATTCCTCCTCAAAACAACCTTCGCTGACTGCTCTAATATCTACAAAGTGTCCCCATAAGTCCCTTCTCCAATTCTCTTATCCCAGAGCCTACTTGTTTCCTTCACAGACTCTCTCAATGGATAAGAACATACTGGACATTTACTGTTTAATGTCTTGTCTTCCCCACTCCACCATGACCAACTACACTGTAATACCCATGACAACAGGGCTGTTTTCTCTTCCACAGTATACCTAGTACCTAGCACAGAACTTGTGCGACCCAGCACAGAACTTAGTACTTAGCATAGCATTGGTGCTACCTAGCACAGAACACTGTAGGCACTCAACTTTTGTTCAGTAAATGAATAAACATAAGGAAAAAAGAATAACTTAGGTTTAACCATATATTTTACATATACAGGATGGAGGTTATCCAATTTGACAAAAGTTCGTAAGACAAGGATATTAAGGTCTTGACTGAATGTATTCAGCTCCAATAGAGATAAAATTCTAAAATAGCTAATCATCTTTAGCTGCGTTTCTCTAGATTTACAGTGACCAGAGTAATCATTTAACTCCTCAACATATATTTTCTGAAAAATTACAAGGTTCTGGGCAATATGGTAAGTTGTGGAGCTACAACAGTGAGCGAGACAAACATAGTTGCTGACATCCTAGCATCACTCTCCATGCAGAAGACCATGAAAAGTAACAATCCCTCACTTATCACTACTTCTATGACATCTTCAACCTTACATTCAAATCTGGACAGTTTATTTTTTAAAACCAGAATCTGTCTGAAGGAGAGACAGAAGATAATGATGGAATCTGAAACCACGTCATCAGATAAATAACTGCAAGATATTGGAATGGTTGGGAAGCCTGGCTGGCTCAGCTGGTAGAGCACGTGACTCTTGATCTTGGGGTCATGAGTTCAAGCCCCACACTGGGCACAGAGTTTAGTTAAAAAAAAGTATATATTGGGATGCTTAACCTAGATAAAGAGAATAGAAAGCAGGGAAGTGATTATTGCTCTCATGAATTTCAAGAGCTGCCAAATTCTATGTTATTTCTAAGGGCAGAATTCAGATTAATCTTTGCAAATTACAAAGTTTTCATCTCGATAAAGTAAAAGGAATAAACTCCTAATAATTAGAGATATCAATAATTAAATGAGCTGCTTAGGAGTAGTGAGCCTATGATCATTGGAAATATCCCATGAGAAGATGAATGACCATCAATTATGGATGCCAGAGAAAAGGTTCTTCCATCAAGCGGGTGCTTACATTAATAGACCTCTAAGGTTCCACCCAATACTAAGATTTTACAGATAGGAAGGAAGGTAAGGAAGAAAATAAAAGGGACATTAGAATAGTGATGTAACTGTGTTATTTTTAAAAGGCTTTTTTATAAAGTCAGAATGACGATTTGGGTTAGAAGGGGAAAAAACAGAAAAATAAAGGATAAAAGGCCTGTTTGCTTCTCTAATCAGACAACAGAATCCAGTGGCATTCTTGTCGATTAAAAGAAAAAATATTCAAGTATTGAAGTTTCAAAAAATATGCAGAATAATAGTTTCCCAATAAAAATTAATCCCTTCAAGACCACAGGAAAGTATCTTTCCTTGATAACTCGTTTAAGTATACTAATTAGTACTTCTAGAAAAATAGGAATAACCACCTATGTGGTTTTCAGATAAAAATGGTAATTTAAAATACACAAAAATTTCTTTGTGATTCTCCCTTCATCCTCCTGAAATTATTTTGACCTTTAACTACTCCTTATGTAGACTTTTAAAGAATACTTGCCATAATGAGTGAGTCAGAAATGTCACTCAGCATGAACATGCTGTTTTCAACAACTTAATTTTTAATTTAAGACATTTCTGTGATGACTAACACCATTGAATCAACTCAAAGACATTTCCAAATAAACAAATTTACTCATCTCCTTCCAAGAAGACCAAAGAAATGTTCTTCACTTCTCCATAGACTTCAAGCTCATACTTAGACAATGTCTAGACACATTCTCAAAGTATACCACCTGGGCTCTCCCAGGATACACAACCTCCATGATTACTGGGCATCACTGAGGAACTGGTTCTTTTCCAAAGAACTGAGTTTTACTTCCTTTGGGTGTCAAAATGTGTCAGGCTAGCCTTTCTGTATGGAAATCTTTGTAAGTGGATGTGCTTCCTTGTTTTATCTAAATAACCTAAAGAACATAATTAAACCTTTCCTGATTTAGTCATCATCATGAGCCTCAATTACTATGCAGTGCTAATGTCCTCAAGGGCTACTAAAGTCTGTGGGGACAGTGAGCTCTGCCATAAGAATATGTGAGCATTGTGGTTTTTTATTTTTTATATCTGCCTTTAATAGTTTTCTTATTCATTTATTTGCAGAATTAACCCAGATTTCCAGGTGGCCTACCAACAAGTAGCTTCAACATCTCTTCTTCTAATCTACCATTGACAAGGAAAGTGAAGATCCAAGTGTATTAAATCATGTCTAAAATAAGAATAAGTGCTAAGGAAGAATAAGACATTAGTCTTAACTTCAACACATGTATCTTATGAAATAATATTTTGGCCCTTCAAGTACTATATAAGCCTACTATGAGGTTCCCATTATATTGTGACTAGTAAGTAGATGCTGTGAATAAACTACACCAATATAAAGACCACTGTCTTTCTTTATAAGTAGAGACCAAAAGTCTTTAATGCTGTTATTTATATAAGGCGTTGTATTCATATACTCTCTTCTGGAAAACCAAAACCAAAGTAATGGTTTAGTTTGAAAGTATAATGGAAAGGAAGAACTTCTTAAAAACTCAAAAATCTCAAGGTAAATGCAAACAAAACCTGAAAATCTCTAGCTGCAAAGTGGTTTTACCTAAGACTTATGGAACTTTTCTTACACTCTGTCATTTTATCATCTTAGAGCCAATCCAATCTAGCAATACTTAACTAATTTCTAAACTCAAGAAATTCTCTAAGATTTATTATATGAGTAAAATTTCACTTGGACCCAAAGACTACAGTAAATTAACTGAACATCAAATATCATCTGATTAGTATGCAAGTATGAATCAGAAACTTGCATTGGATCACGGCTTGTTTTAGCAAATATTCTAAGATTGGAACAGATGCTATGGTTGTCTCCCACCACGGATCATGTGAAAAATATACTACAGACTACCAGAAGGTAAAATGCTTTCTTACACAATTTTAACACTGGCACAGAGACAAGATTTAATAACAGTGGAGTATTTCAGGGAGGTTGGAGGAGGGATGGGTGAAATAGGTGATGGGGATTAAGGAGTGTACTTGTTGTGATGAGCAGCAGGTGATGTATGAAAGTGTTGAATCACTATATTGTACACTGAAACTAATGTTACACTATATGTTAACCAACTGGAATCTAAATAAAAACTTAAAATTTTTTATTAAAAATAAATAAATATTCTACAGCTGTAAATCCGAGGAGGTTATGATTTGTTATCCAATGAAGAAGGAATGTCTTCTGTTCTCTGTTTTTCAACAGCAACATACAGAAGTACAAGTTTTCATAATAACAAATAAAAGTCCAATAAACTACTTCATCTTTAAAATAATAATAATGGTAGAGTATGTCAGATAACCTACTATTTGCTAAAAGAATTCAATGAAAGTATTGACTAAGCTTGATGACATCTCTCCCTCTCAAAAGAGAAGAGCCCTATTATTTTTTTTTAAAGATTTTATTTATTTATTTGACAGAGAGAGAGGGAGAGAGCATACAAGCAGTGGGGAGTGGCAAGCAGAGGGAGAAGCAGACTCCCTGCTGAGCAGGGAGCCCAATGTGGGGCCCAATCCCAGGACCCTGGGATCATGACCTGAGCCGAAGGCAGACACTTAACCTACTGAGCCACCCAGGCGCCCAGAGAAGAGCGCTATTATTGTGTACCTAATTCTGAGCAATAAATTTGTTGGTAACATGATATCCAGAAACTTGGCAGAAAATAGCAATTTCACAAAGTTTTTTTTTAAAGATTTATTTATTTATTTGAGAGAGAGAGAGAGAATGCAGGGGGCAGGGGCAGAGGGAGAGAGAATCTTAAGCAGACTCTGCACTGAGCATGAAGCCTGTCTCGGGGCTCGATCTCACAACCCTGAGATCATAACCTGAGCCAAAACCAAGAGTTGGATGCTTAACTGACTGTGTCACCAGGCACCCTTCACAAAGTTTTTATACTGAGAAAAGAGGTAGGTCAGTCAAATGTATAAGCTTATTATAAACAAATTTTAAAACATATGAAAGAAAAGGCATGATGACATGGCCAAAGATTCTACAAAAATACAGAACTTGTAAGGACAAGGCAATTCTAGAAAATGAAGTTCATTCACTATAATTCACAGAATAATTAAGGGCCAGGTTCTTTTCTAGGCCCTGGGGATATGGCAGTGAAACTGTCTTTATACAATCAGAAGTTTTTAGAAAAACATGAAGAAAGTATTAAAGACACAGTCATGAACAGCATGGAGATTACAGGGATATATGTACAATAATGAAGTTTTTAAAAATAGCATTGCAAAGGAATACTTATAAAAATAATGGTCAAAAGGTTAAGGCCACTAAAGGACAGAGCTTTCAAAAAAAAAAAAAAAACCTTCTAAAAATGGCAAGAAAGGGTGGGAAGGAGGGAGAAGGAAAGGAAAGTCAAATTGAAACTATAGCTTGAAAAAAAAGAAACTGAATAGTGTTGACATATGTCAGGGACAAAACTACCTATGTTATTTAAAACTAAACAATATAAAAGAAGAACTTACCGTCAAAGACAGTTTATGCTAGTATAAGTAACCTTATACATTAAATTTGTTATGTTCTCCAGTCCTAGAAAAGTTGTATTGCAAAGTTCAGAAGTAACTTGCAAATTTAATCTCAGATTCACTAATATACCATGGGTCCGTACCAAATTTGCAGCTGTATGATTGGATCATAATTCAAAACTATCTCAAGATGGAGAGACCAAAACCAACAAGGTGGCATTTTAAAGAAATGTAAGGTTTCTGTATTGAGGTTTGAAAAATAATTACAAAGAAAAAAAAAGTGGAAATAAATGTTCATCAATCAGAGAACAGATGAATAAATTAACTGTGAATTAACAGGATGAAAACTACAGCAGTGAAAATGACCTAGAACTACACATATCAACATAGGTGAATCTCACGTTTGATGAAAAAAGCAGACTGAAGTATTACATACTTCATTTAATACTGTTTATATAAAATGAAAAACAAGCAATACAATTATATATATATAATTAGAAACAGGAATACTAACTAGACTCAGACTCTAATTTAGACTTAGAAATACATATATAATCAAAGTATAAAGAAATGTATAATCTCAAAATTTAGAATAGTGGTTACCCCCAGAGACAGTGAGGTAAATGAGATTGGGGAGGTACCAGAAGGACTCTCTGCTATATCAGTAATGTTCAGTTTTGTAAATTGGGTAATGTTTATCTTTTTCTGTTCCTTAAATATTTTACAATTTTAAAGAACTGCATAATTATATTATGAGGAAGACTTAACTTGGTAACATTATTTTTCAAAGATTCATGTGAGCCAAAACTGAAATGTGGTTTCTAAAAAGATTAACATAATCTTAACAGAAGTGTGGTATCCAGATTATAGGAAATAACTGAGCCATTATATTCTTTCTAGTTAACCACAGAATACTGTTTCATTCTGAGCACTACATTTTAAGCAGGACATTAACAAAACAGTATATTCAATGACTAGAATGATAGAAGTCTAGAGAACATGATCTCAGATAATCCATCAAAAGAAGTGAGGACAGCAAGGATAGAAGGATAGTTAAGACTAAAGGGAGAAACCATATAGTTGTCTAAATATAAAAGCAAGAACAAGATGAATGGATAAAATGTGGAATATATATATGCAAAGGAATATATTCAGCCTTAAAAAAGAATGAAATTCTGATATGTACTACAATATGGATGAATCTTAAAAACATTATGCTAAGTGAAAGCATTATGCTAAGGCAGACACCAAAGGAGAGATATTTTATGATCCCACTTATGAGGTACCTAGAATAGTCAAATTCCTAGAGACAGCAAATAGAGTAGTAGTAATTCATAGTGCGACAGGGGGCTGGGAAAAGGGGAGAATAGGGAGTTATTGTTCATTGGGTAGAGTTTCAGTTTGGGGTGATAAGAAAGATCTGGAGATGGATAGTGGTAATGGTTGCCAAACAATGTGGATATACTTAATGTCACTGAACACTTAACATGGTTAAGACAGTAAATATTATGTTGTGTATATGTTACCACAATTTTTTTTAAAAAAGGAAAAAGTAAGTTTTCTCTGACATTCCAAATCCTTGTTAAGTATCCCTCCTATTACCCCTATAGTTCTGGCATTTTTGTATTTATTACATTATACTATATTGTAATTGCTTGCTTAAAATGTTCCACAAAGGGCACCTGGGTGGTTCAGTCGTTAAGCGTCTGCCTTTGGCTCAGGTCATGATCCCAGGGTCCTGGGATGGAGCCCCCCATCGGGCTCCCTGCTCAGTGGGAAGCCTACTTCTCCCTCTCCCACTCCCCCTGCTTGTGTTCCCTCTCTCACTGTGTCTCTCTCATCAAATAAATAAAATCTTTAAAATAAATAAATAAAAATAAAATGTTCCACAAAGGCAGCAACTCTGTCTTACTAATCTTCACATCTTCTGCATGTATCACAATGGTTGACACTCAAGTATTTGATGAATAAATAAAAACATTTTCTACATACTTCAAGGGATACAAAAATGAGTAAGACGTAAGTCCTACCTTCAATAAGCTTACAATTCAGTATAGAAATATATTTTTTGTTTTCTGACTTGGTAACCTAGTGTTAAAATGGCTATCCCTTCATTCTAATTTGGTATCATTGTTAAAATCATGTAAATCTACAACTGAAAAAGCCCTTAACTATCAACTAATTCGTTCAAATATGAAGTCACTAAGAGAAAATAAGTAAAGTTGTTTACCTAAGATCACTCAGCTAATAGTGACCTTAATAACCAATAACTTAAGAACTATTAATTTAGCTCATAACTAAGCCAGCGATGGTAGGAACACAAGCATTACGACCCTCAGGCCATTGCTATTCCCATTACAACATCATAAAGCCTTATCCCTACGGACCAAATCAGAATTCCATTGGAACGGGGGTTAACAGTGCACAAGACAGAGTTAAGGAAGATGAGTCTCCTTTTAGCTACAGTGATCTCAAGCTAATACCAAATGCCCTAAAAGATGCTTCTAATTCAAAAGCCATAGTCTATCCAAATGAAATGGGAAATCCTAGCCATAGGTCCCATCCTTTTAAATGTCCCACTAATCCAATCCTCCAAGCACCATCCAATTAATTATTACAGCCAAGTTGGGCTGTCAAGTACACCATATGTAACAACTGTCCTCTGCCACTTATCCTGCTGAACTGAAAGCTTTTAATACATAATTGTCTATATTTGAAAGGAAAATTGCAAGTGGGTGTACATATCTGTAATAAGATATTTATAACACTCTAACATCTTGACAGTTGGCATCATATAAATCAGCTCTAATCCTAAGAACTTAGAATCCTGGAAACTTAAGCATTTTCCACGAAGCATGCATACATATGCATGTGCATAAACAAACACACAACCAACCGATATTTCAACATGATCTCCAAGCATCTTTCTTTCTCCCTTCCCAATGAGGCAATATGTGGGAACCTGGCAACACAAAAAAGCTGAAGATATAAAAATTCACTCTAACAATGGGTGTTCAAAATTCTGGAACTTGGGGTGCCTGGGTGGCTCAGCTGGTTGGCGTCTGCATTCGGTTCAGGTCACGATCCCAGGGTCCTGGGATGGAGCCCACATCAGGCTCCCTGCTCAGCTGGGAGCCTGCTTCTCCCTCTCCCTTTGCCTGCAGCTCCCCCTGCTTGTGCTCGCTCTCTCTCTCTTGCTCTCTCTCTCTCTGTCAAATAAAATCTTTAAAAAATAATAATAAAAACAAAATTACTGAAACTTGCTTTCTTCCAAGCAACTTACAGGACTCCATAAGGATTCCCCAACATAGAACTATAGGAACTATGTAAATGACTTCCACAGAATCTTTATAGGTCTAAAATACAAGAGTAAGTTAGAAAAATCTACTCTGAGTTCTTTGAATTATATCCCTTAGTCATGAGGGGTTTCATTTGAAATGGTTATATCCTCCATTTATCAACTCCCAGTGTATTCATTATATTGCCCAGACACAATTTTCCACACCAGTGTCTCCAAATCAGTTTGTATAAACAGAAAGAGATGACTTAATCCTTGTTCTAGAAATACATAGTAAGTCCATACTTCCTACATAATGGGATATGGGTGAAATAGAAATTATCGAGTTTATTTCTAAAGATGTAAATCTATCGCCGAGTCCCAACACTGAAACACAACTAGGAAATAAAACATGACCCCACATTTCAGCATGTCTAAAAATATCCTGTTCCTTTTAGGGGAGGGGCAAAAAAATCTCTTCATTCCTTTTTTCTCTATATCCTTTAAATATAATTCTTCCTGCAGATACTGTTTTCTAGCACAGTATCATGAAATCCCAGACCAACATAATGACCTATTTATCTAGTAGCCGTCATGAGGGAGGAATATAAGTTACAATGCTGCTTATATTAAAAATATGAGAAAACATAGTTTTCAAGTATCGAAATCAGAGCAGTAGAAACAATAGATAATGTATGAGAAGATATACTTGAAAACAAAGGACCTGAAATTGTCTATAAATGTAATTCAGTCATCTGTACTCATTGTGCAGATAAAGATCACATACTATAAAAATCAAGTTCAAATCATTTTTAAATTGTTTATAAACAGAAACGAAAGCATTTGTGTTTAAAATAACAATTTTCCTACAGTAACAGGAACATCTTTAAGGAAGTAGAATAGCTAAACAATTTTTATACCAAATATCCATTATACCTTCAATTTATAGCAAGATGGGGGAGGAGCAATTCTCCAAAAACATTACTCCTTCAGTGAAGAAAAAAAAAAACAAAAACAGCTTTGAGTTAAAAATCTCAATCCTTTTCATGATCACAAGTAAAAAGCTTTATTTTTGTTCATATTACATAAAGATTATAGACCCTTAACATGGAAAGGACTTTAGTAAATTACCTACTCTAACTTTTCATTCACTGCAGGAACCCTTTCTGACCTATTGCTAACCAGAGGCAAGCAATCTAGCTCTCATTTAAACATTTTTTTTCTTTTTTTAAGATTTTATTTATTTATTTGAGAGAGAGCAGGGGGAGGGGCTGAAGGAGAGGGAGAAACAGACTCCCCTCTGAGCAGGGAGCTGGTCAGGGGGCTCAATCCCAGGACCCTGGGATCAGGACCTGAGCAGAAGACAGACGCTTAACCAGCTGAGCCACCCAGGCGCCCCTCATTTAAGCACTTCTGATGGCAGGGACGTTGACTTTACATATTCCACTATTAGGTAATTCGCTCTAGAAAGATCTTCTCTTACATTGAACCCAGATCTGCCTCTCTATAATATGCACACATTAGTCCTAATTTGAGCCACTAGATCATCCAAAATAAGCCTACTTCTGATTCCATTCCAGTTTTTCAAATCTTTGAAGACAGTATTAGTTTGAACCAGATGAAATTATCAATATTCAACTTTTTTTACCTTAAAAAAAAACAAACAAACAGCAATTTCATATAGTTCAATCCAATATATTGTTTTTTACCCCTCACACTGCTCCCCTCTGCTTGGTCTTCTCTAAGGCTAAATATCCCCAGATCCTTAAACTGTTCCTCATATCTTTATCTGAGGATATTTAGTTCCTCATTATCCTGGCCAATTTCCTCCAAATAGTTTCCAGAGTATCAGTATCTTTCTTTCAAATGTGGTACTCAGAACTACACGTTTTTCTAAATGACTGAAATCAGAAAGGTTCTAATATGAATCCTATTTTATAACCTGCTGCTGAACTGAAAACTGAACAGCAAACTCTCAAAAGGAGCAAAAATGATCCTGCTAAATTTTATTTTTAATTTTATTATAAAATCTGTGGGTTGTTTTTTTTTTTTTTAATTTTTATTAAGTAGGCTCCACATTGGGCCTGGAGCCTACTTAATAATAATTAAAAAAACACAGGGCGCCTGGGTGGCTCAGTCGTTAAGCGTCTGCCTTCGGCTCAGGTCATGATCCCAGGGTCCTGGGATGGAGCCCTGCATTGGGCTCCCTGCTCTGCGGGAAGCCTGCTTCTCCCTCTCCCACTCCCCCTGCTTGTGCTCCCTCTCTCGCTGTCTCTCTCTCTGTCAAATAAATAAATAAAATCTTTAAAAAAAATAATAATTAAAAAAACACAAAAAACTCAGGAGCCTGAGATCAAGAGTTGGATACTCTACCGACTGAGACACCAAAGCGCCCCCTCTCCTCACTGCTCTTTAAACATGCTAAGCACACTCTATCTGGGCCTTCAAATCTGCTGCTTCCTCTGCCTGGAAACCGCTTCCCAGATAGCCACAAGGCTTACTCCCTTTGGGTCTTTACTCATATATCACTTTCTCAGTGAGGCTTTCCTCAGCCACCCTACCTAAAATTAGAGCCCCCACTGCACTTCTTTTCTTTTTCCTTTCCTGCTTTAGTTTTCTCTGTAGCACTTATTACTCTTTAGTGACATACTATATAGTTTTTGCTTATTTTGTTTACTGTCTCTCTACCGCGCCAGAACGTAAGCTCCTTTGGAATAAAGGATATTACCTGTTTTGTTCATTGCTGCATCCCTAGTACTTACAAGTCTGCACCAATAAGTATCAGTTGAACAAATAAATGAGCAAATAAATGAAAGAAACTGATCTTGATACCCACAAAGGCCAAAAACTATTTTCCTCATGATAAAAGATGTACATGAGTCATTTGGTGAAGGGTAAAGAAATAAACAGACTCCAGACATATTCAAGAGGAATACAAAAGGCTTATTTACATATCCAAGGTACTCAAATACTTCAGATCTGGAGAGGCTGACTCCTTCTTTTTAGAATACATTGATGATGGGCAATAATATCAGAAACTTTGTATTACTCTTCTAAAGACTTTTTTTAACTTACACAGTAAATACTAGTTTTTTTAAAGATTTATTTATTTGAGACGGGGGGGGGGTGGGGGGGGAGGGAGAGAGAGAATCCTCAAGCAGACTTCCCACTGGGCGCAGAGCCCTTGCAGGGCTCGATCTTACGACCCCGAGATCATGACCTTGAGATCATGACCTGAGCCAAAACCGAGAGTCGATGTTTAACTGACTGTGTCACCTAGGCACCCCACAGTAAATACTATTTTAAAGAAAACATTCACTCACAGAAGAATGCTTTTGCAATCGTTTTTTAAGATTTTATTTATCCAAGGGAGTACAAGCAGAGGGAGCAGCAGAGGGAGAAGGAGAAGCAGGCTCCCCACCGAGCAGGGAGCCTGATGCAGGGTTCAATCCCAGGACCCTGGGACCATGACCCGAGCTGAAGGCAGATGCTCAACCTACTGAGCCACCCAGGCACCCCGCTTTTGCAATTTAATTACAATACAATTAGTTAAATTATTGTGTTGCCTACCAGCAAAGGAAATTAAAATGCCAAGACCTTGAAACTGCTCAAGTCTATTCCAAATATTTTCTTTGTAGTCCAGATAGTCTCTAAAAAAGGTAACACTAAAAGAAAATCAGAGTAATGAGCATCAACGCCAAGTGGCAATGACCTCGGATTCCCTAAGGGTATATAGTTCTGGGTCAGCTCCCAGGAGTCTGAATCCAGACAGAAGCTGGGTAGTCATTACTATTTAACCTCTAGGTCATTCTTCATTTATATGCATTCTGGAAAAAATGAGGTTTTGTTTCAGTGCTGCCTAGAGGTATCCAGAAATGTCATTAACTCATTTTGTATCTCTGCATCTGATTCATTCATCCTCTTTCTCTTTGATACAGGTTCCATCTGACTAACACCTATTCTCTTAAGTAATGTTACCCTGTAAGAAACCCTCTCAGGAAGTAACTTTCAAAAAATTATTAAAAAGTTATTATAAAATACTTTCCTGGATTATTTAAGTTCTATGGAAAATTTTAAACAATGTAATAAAATTCTCACTGAAGGCCAATGAGAACTACAATATCAAAAAAAGATTTTTTTCCATATTTAAACAACTACATATTTTTTCTTTTTTCTCCTTTGGGGAAAAATAAAATTAAGGTTTTACCATAATTACAAGTAATATTTTAAAAATTCACTAATTCAAGTAAACCTATGCACTAATTCAATAAACATTTACTGAACATATCCTAATATTCTAGGCACCATGCTGAGAGCCAAGATGTGACTTCTACCCTCAAAGAGTATACAGTCTATTAAAAATACAGGCAAAAGCAAGCTATAATGTAGTAATATATGCAGAAAGTAAGCAGTGCGCAGAGAAAAAGCATCTAAACCAACCATCAGGAAAGTCCCTTTAGACACAACCTTAGCTAAGCCGTAAAGGATGAGTAGGAGTGAGTTTATTTTTTTTTAACATAGGCTCCATGCCCCATGTGGGGCTTGAACTCACAACCCTGAGATCAAGAGTAGCATGCTCTACTGACTGAGCCAGCCAGGCACCCCAAGAGTGAGCTTAGATGAAGGAAAGAGCATAATCATCTGGATAAGCAGTAAAAGTGTATGAACAGTTGAATGGGAAATGACAAGCAGTTCCCTACAGTTAGAGTAAAAATATAGGATGACAGAAAATAATAAAGGATGAGACAGGTTTGGGACTAGGTAGAGGCAGATTAAGGAAGACCTTCCTTTGCAACATTGAAAAATTTATACCTTACCCTCTGTAAAATAGGGAGCCATTAAAAGATTTTAAATATGGTATTGCCACAGTAAAATCTGCTTTTAAGAGAATTTTCTTTGGTGAGTGAGTATAAGAGATGGGAGAATATGGAAACAAAGAGACTAGTAGGAAGGTCTCGTAACAGGCTTGATGAAAGACCACTGGAGCCTGAACCAGAGTTGTTGAGACTGAAAAAAAGGATTGGATTAAAAAACTGAGGAGGGGCACCAGGGTGGCTCAGTCGGTTGAGCGTCTGCCTTCAGCTCAGGTCATGATCGCAGGGTCTTGGGATCGAGCCCCACGTTGGGACTCCCTGCTCAGTGGGGAGCCTACTTCTCCCTCTCCTCCCCACTTGTACTCTCTCTCACTCTCTCTCTCAAATAAATAAATAAAATCTTAAAAAAAAAAAAAAAAACTACTGAGGAAAGACAGTATAACAGAGTAGATTGCAATGCCAGCTTCAGGACAAGAAAAACCACTTACTAGATAGGACCTTTGGCAAGTTCCTTAACTTTTCTAAGCCTCAGTTTCTCCTTATGTAAAATCTTCCCTACTTCCCAGGGTTTTGAAGGATAAAATGAGAAATGTAAATCACTTAGGTCAGTAATTGGCACTTGATATATACTCATTTTATGGCAGCAATTATTATTCATAAAATAAAGTGACGAGGCCCTAGTGATTGAATGGAAGTCATGAGAGAAAAGAAATCAGGATTGACATGCAGGTTTTTACTAAAGTGATAAATGGATAAGTGCAAATGTAAAAGAAGAAATAGGTTTAAAATGGAAGGTGATTATTTTGGTTTTTGACATGTCAAGGAGTCTACAGGATACCCAAAATAGTTTAAATGTGCTAGCAATCATTCTGAGTTTTCAAAAACAATGCTGAGTGTAAACACAACAGGTTTACATAACCCTGTACATGTAAACTCATCTAACCAGGATTATAATAAAGCATCAGAGAATGTTAAACCTCAACCAGAACTCATAAATCATCTAGTTGAGTAGTTCTTCATCTTTTTGTTGTCATGAACCATCCAAGAATCCGATGAAAGCTATAGACCTTCTCCTCAGAAATCTTCAAAAACAAAATTTTGCAACAATGGTTTGAAAACCCCCTGGATCCATCCCCCTCAAGAGGCACTGAGATATAATTAGGCTGAGTTACTGCTAATTAGAAGCAAAGCCAAAATCAAAACCCAGGCTCTCAATTCATGTTTTTTCTCCATTATTATCAGCAACTTGAAATGATTCTTTCAAATTTACCTTTAGTCATTCATGCAAGGTGAAAATCACACATACACACACACACACACACACACACAGGATTCAGACTACTGAGGGCAGCTCTAAGCCATCATCAGGCTTTCTTGATCCAGTGGCATTTCCCAAAAGTCAACTGTGTCCCATTTATGCAAACAGAATTGGCATTCAAAATAAGTAGAAGCATTGGTTGTAAGGTCTTTTCATTTCTTTGTTTTTGGTTTTTCTCTTTTTTTTTTCCAAAGGTTTTATTTATTTATTTGTCAGAGAGAGAGAGAGACAGAGACAGAGAAAGCACAAGCAGGGGGAGGGGCAGAGGGAGAAGCAGGCTCCCCACAGAGCAAGGAGCCCGACACGGGACTCGATCCCAGGACCCCAGGACCACGACCGAGCTGAAGGCAGACACCCAACCAACTGAGATACCCAGTGTCCTGGTTTTTCTCTTTTTTAAAAATAAAAAGGTACTTTAGTTTTTAAAAACTTTCCTTCCTACTATTGAATCTCAGATCTGTACCTCTGAAACAAATAATGCAATATATGTTAAGAAAAAAAAAAGAAGAAGAAGGTAGCAGGAGGGGAAGAATGAAGGGGGGGAAATCGGACGGGTAGACGAACCATGAGAGACGATGGACTCTGAAAAACAGAGGGTTCTAGAGGCGAGGGGGGTGGGAGGATGGGTTAGCCTGGTGATGGGTATTGAAGAGGGCACATTCTGCATGGAGCACTGGGTGTTGTACACAAACAATGAATCATGGAACACTACATCTAAAACTAATGATGTAATGTATGGGGATTAAAAGAAGAATAAAAAAAAAATTTGCTAAAAAAAAAACTTTCCTTCCTAATGGGAACTGGTTTCTTTAAATAGAAAAAATACGATTACAATTTAATTCAATAAGTGCTATTGTCACCTACTATGTACAAGGCTCTAAAGATGCAAATATACCTAAGAATCCCAAGGTCGGGCGCCTGGGTGGCTCAGTTGGTTAAGCGACTGCCTTCGGCTCAGGTCATGATCCTGGAGTCCCGGGATCGAGTCCCGCATCGGGCTCCCTGCTCAGCAAGGAGCTTGCTTCTCCCTGTGACCCTCCCCCTTCTCATGTGCTCTCTCTCTCTCATTCTCTCTGTCTCAAATAAATAAATAAAATCTTTAAAAAAAAAAAAAAAAGAATCCCAAGGTCATCTATTAAAAGTAAAACAAATAAATGCCTAAAAGTTTAAGCAAAGGAATAGAGAACACCTCTGGGCCAACACTCATTTAAAATGCCTAATTAGGGACAATCTTTTTTAAAAAATGCATCAAATCCTAACACGGAAACTAAAACTATAAAATTCTTAGAAGAAAACATAGGTGTAAATATTCATGACCTTGGATTAGGCAAGGGTTTCTTAGATAAGACACCTAAAGCACAAGCAACCAAGGAGAAAATATAGAGACGTCTTCAAAATTTTTACTTTTGTGCTTCCAAGGCCACCATCTAGAAAGTGAAAAGATAATCCACAGAATGGGAGAAAATATTTGCAAATTACTTATCTGATAAGGGTCTAGTATCCAGAATATATAAAGAAATCTTAAAATTCAACAATGAAAAGACAAATAACCTAATTTTATAAAATGAGCATGGGCCTCCTGGGTGGCTCAGTCGTTTGAGTGTCTGCCTTTGGCTCTGGTCATGATCTCGGGATCCTGGGATCGAGCCCAATGTTGCGCTCCCTGCTCAGTGGGGAGCCTGCTTCTCCCTCTCCCTCTGCCCCTCCGTCCCCTGGTCATGCCCTCTCTCTCAAATAAATAAATACAATTTAAAAAAAAATAAAATAAAATGGGCAAAGGATTTGACACTTCTCCAAAGAAGATATACAAATGGCCAATAAACACATGAAAAGATCCTCGGGGCACCTGGGTGGCTCAGTTGGTTAAGCGACTGCCTTCGGCTCAGGTCATGATCCTGGAGTCCCAGGATCGAGTCCCGCATCGGGCTCCCTGCTCAGCAGGGAGTCTGCTTCTCCCTCTGACCCTCCTCCCTCTCATGCTCTCTGTCTCTCATTCTCTCTCTCTCAAATAAATAAAATCTTAAAAAAAAAAAAGAAAAGAAAAGATCCTCACAACATCATTATTCATTAAAGAAATGAAAACTCAAAACTATAGTGAGATACTGAGACAGGGAAACTAAAGGGACCCCACAAAAAACTGCTTTTTTGCTCTTTTTCCTGCTTCTATTCTTGCTAGGACCTCCACGCCTGCCTTATAGATGCCTTATAGAACAAATAATGTAAAGGTCAAGAATTTAATGATTTCTTTGGAGTCTTCTAGCACAACAGATAACATCTAAGGAATGACTGGGTGGGTTCATCATGAAGTTTTCCAAGACCAGTGACTCATCAAGATTCGTGGCTCCAGGTCATAAGTGACTTATGGAGAACAGCTAAACACTTTGTTCCTGGATTACTGAGAAGACAAGCGCACCAGACCACCCACCTCAATAAAAACTCCAGGCCCCAAGCAAAGAGGAGACTCACTGTTTCCTTTCGGAGTCTCCTGGGTACTCTGTCCATATCTACACTATCTCTGTATCTTTAGTAAACCCTGCTCTCACTTCCACTCAGCTTGTGTTTGATTTCTATTCTGCACAAAGCCAAAGACCCTCTTGCCTGGTCCTGTAGGTCTCCCCCGCCCCCGCCCCCGCCCCCACCAGGTCCCTGGACCCAGCCAGCCTGCATCAATACCACTTCACACCTACTAGGATGGCTATAATATAAACAACAACAACAAAAACCCAGAAAATAACAAGTGCTGAGGATGTGGAAAAATGTACCCTCATAATTTGCCGGTAGGAATGTAAAATGGTCCAACCATTCTTGGGGTGATGAAAATGGGCTGAAATTAGACAGTAGTGACGGCTGCACAACTTTTGAACATACTAAAACCCACGAATTATACCCATTAGTATGCAATCAGTGTATAATTTATGATATGTGAATTATAGCTCAATTAAAAAAAAACAGAAACAAGCAGAAAACCCCCACTATTATCAACTAGAGAAATCTACTTAAGAGTAAGAGCAAAACCAACTTAAAAATTATCTGTAGGTCTGGGAACTACAACAACATGTTTCCTGAAATCACCAATGCCAAAAAAGCTATAAACCCATGATGGGTTTCCATACAGAAGTGGAACCTGTCTGCTCTCCTCCAAAAGAAGAGCAAACTGATCAGAGTTCCTTCTAAAGATTTAAAATGCACTCTAAAGCTGTATTGGACTCCTGGATCTGGATCTGGAAAGGGAGAATCAAGCTTGAGTTATGACAGTAAAATGCATTAAAACGGAATTTTTTAGTTTTCTTTGTGAGAGTATGAGAATCTTGAGGTGTTAATATACCTATTCCTGAGAAATGTATTACATATTAATGCATACATGGAAGGACAATTTGGTCAACAATGTTACCTCACTTTATCTCTGTGACGTAGATAGAACAAGTATTATCTCCATTTTATCAAAAAAAAGATAATCTCAGAGCAGCAACATGACCTATTCAAGGTCCTAAGGATGGCTGAGCTGGATGGACTCTAAACTGGGTATTCTGACTCCAGGTCTAGTTTATTTTCACTAAATTAAAGTTCTCTAGTTTTAGTGTGCTATTTCCTCTTTCATTCAACAAGTCTGTCCCTCAAACACTTTAATACATTGTTTGTAGGAAAAACAAAACAATCTCCAAGTTACAGCGTTATCAATTCTTATTATAGTATATAATATTTATAAACCAAGATAATCTGAAAATATAGAAAATAAAGCACACTTATTAGGAATAAAACACCTTATTCATCTAAGACCTTAGACCTTAAAATCTTAAATGTCACAGGAGTTCAAATAAGCAGCACTAGAAGGGTGCCTGGGTGGCTCAGCTGGTTGAGCATCTGACTCTCAGTTTCGGCTCAGGTCATCAATGATCTCAGGTTCGTGAGATGGAGCCCCACATTGGGCTCCATGCTCAGCGGGGAGTCTGAGACTCTTTCTTTCCTTCTCCCTCTCTCTGCCCCTCATGCTCATGCTCTCTCTCTCAAAATAAATAAATCTTTTTAAAAAATAAATAAACAACACTGTAAAACACACACTTACTACATAGGAAAGCTCCTTTGGGCCATCACTCAGAGTCCATTTACTTTTTTTTTTTTAGTTTTTTTTTTTTATTCTTATGTTAATCCCCATACATTACAACATTAGTTTTAGATGAAGTGTTCCATGATTCATTGTTTGTGCACAACACCCAGTGCTCCATGCAGAATGTGCCCTCCTCAATACCCACCACCAGGCTAACCCATCCTCCCACCCCCCTCCCCTCTAAAACCCTGTTTGTTTTTCAGAGTCCATTGTCTCTCATGGTTCGTCTACCCCTCCGATTTCCCCTGCTTCATTCTTCCCCTCCCGCTACCTTCTTCTTCTTCTTCTTCCCATTTACTTTTGTATTAAGCCTAATTCTAACAAGCTTATTTGCCAACAGATAAAAGTAGAAGCAGTTCTGATTCTATTAGATATACACACTGAAAGTAAAGTAACAGCATACAAGGAAGGAAACACAAAAATCCAAAGGTATAGCAATCTCGACCATTTATTGTAGGGGTAATAAATCCTACATTGTTCAAGGTCTTTATTATTGTTCATAATAATCCATAATCACCAATAAAAGAATGACCCAATTCCACATATTTTATTAAAGACGGCAGGGAAGAATGTAACTCCTGTTTTCTCAAACTCGAACCCCGGATTCTTCTATTCCCCTTTTTGTTTCCAATTAGTTAAATCCAATCAGTTGCCAAATCCTACTGATCCTAAGTCCAACTATACATTACTTGTTTCCAATTTACTTTTCCTGCTCTAATGCACTGAAGAATACTACAAATAATCTGCCCCTATTTCCAGTCCCTCCTACCATAAAAGTTAAATTCCTAAAATAAAGATTTAGTTATCTCCCTCTAATTCATTCAGTTAAGAAATATTTATTGAAAGATCAACTTATAAAGGCTCTGTAGTTGTTACAGTACAAAATCCAAACTGCTGTTCCCCAGCACCTCAGCCTGGCTCTCATCTGTCCTCTCCCTACCATTCTAGTCTCTGTGGGGTGGCCCTATTGGGGGGGGGCACCAAATGTGGGATGCTCTGGTAGCGTGGAGGCCAAGCGCTTGGGTGGTGAAAGAGTTCAGCCAAGACAGAACAAAAGAGAAGTTTTCTGAATACACCACAGGAGAGCAACAGGCAGGACATCAAAAGAGAGACTGTCTTCGAGGAAGCGAAGGTGAGGAGCCACAGCTGTTGGGTGGAGGGAGGTAGTACAGATGGGGATGTATAGAAGTTTCCTTTTGGTAACTGTGACTGGTTGAAAGTAACCCATTGGTTAATTAGGGCCTATGGCTATTTCGAAGGGGATCGCTTAATAAGCCTATCTGCATTCAGCTCGGTAGAGAGCGATAGGCCCTTTTACCTTACTCCAGTTTCTACTGCTCAACCTTGTTGCCTAAAAGCAGCCTCTACAGGCTCTTTTCCCACTGGTCCCACCTGGAACCACTTGCTGTTTCCTAAAACAGCCTGCACCTCCCTGATTCTGCCCCTCTGCTTTCTGTAATCCACTATGCCTGCATCCCCTACCAACTGAAATTCTAACCTTCCTTCAAGGCCCAGTTCCAATACCACGTTTTCCAGAAAAACTTCTCTAATCCTTCCAGCCAGAATGAATCCCTCCATCTAAGCTTATTTATTTACTTAAGATATACTGGACATTTTTCCAAAAATATTCAGCTCATTATTTTTAATAGTTGCACAGCATTCCACTGTGGAAGTGCCACAGGTTTTACTCAAAGGCATACAATTCTTTAAAGCATTGATTTTTTAATGTAAGAACATAAAAATAATCCTGTCATTCCACTGATCAGTTAATACCGGTTGACACTTTAAAAAATAAATAAATAAAAGTAATATATTCTCAGGGCACCTGGCTGGTTCAGTAGGAGTGTGTGGCTCTTAATCTCAGGGTCATGAGTTTGAGCCCCACAGTCGGGTGTAGAGATCACTTACATAAACAAACAAACTTAAAAAAAAAAAGGAAATGCATGCTCCTAGTTAGAAAATTCAAACAGTACAGAAAAGTATTTGCTAGAAATTCTAATAGCGGTTTCAACTAAGTAAAAGGTGAAGAGAAGGGCGCCTGGGTAGCTCGGTGGATTAAGCGGCTGCCTTTGGCTCGGGTCGTGATCCCAGGGTCTTGGAATCGAGCCCCACATCCGGCTCCCTGCTCCACGGGAGGCCTGCATCTCTCCCTCCTCTGCTCCCCCTCCTTGTGCTCTCTCTCTCAAATAAATAAAAATATTTAAAAAAAAATAAAAGGTGAAGAGAATCAAATTAGAGGAGTATGAAGAGGGTCTGAGGAACTGAGGGAGCAGCACAAGTTCAGCTAACTGTAAACACTTAATTGAAATTTATTCTTATCTCCCCATTTTACAAAATGGGCCATTTTAAAGACCCATTCTTTTTTTTTTTTTAAGATTTTATTTTATTTATTTGACAGAGAGAGACAGCACAAGCAGGCAGAGTGGGAGAGGGAGAAGCAGGCTCCCTGCTGAACAAAGAGCCCGATGGGGGGCCTGATCCCAGGACCCTGGGATCATGACCTGAGCCGAAGGCAGACGCTTAACAACTGAGCCACCCAGGCGCCCCAAAGACCCATTCTTAAAACAACGGCTGGTG
The DNA here is from genome assembly GCF_029215605.1 of Mirounga angustirostris. Classification (NCBI taxonomy): domain Eukaryota; kingdom Metazoa; phylum Chordata; class Mammalia; order Carnivora; family Phocidae; genus Mirounga; species Mirounga angustirostris. The sequence continues at coordinate 168,581,403 of NW_026991712.1, forward strand.
GGGCGCCTGGGTGGCTCAGTCGTTAAGCGTCTGCCTTCAGCTCAGGTCATGATCCCGGGGTCCTGGGATTGAGCCCCGCATCGGGCTCCCTGTTCGGCGGGAAGCCTGCTTCTCCTTCTCCCTCTCCCACTCCTCCTGCTTGTGTTCCCTCTCTCGCTGTGTCTCTCTGTGTCAAATAAATCAATAAAATCTTCAAAAAAAAAAAAAAAAGCGGCTGGAAGGGACGCCTGGGTGGCTCAGTCGTTAAGCGTCTGCCTTCGGCTCAGGTCATGATCCCAGGGTCCTGGGATGGAGTCCTGCACCTGCTTCTCCCTCTGCCTGCCACTCCCCCTACTTGTGCTCTTCTGATGATAAGTAAGTAAGTAAGTAAGTAAATAAATAAATAAATAAAACAACGCTGGTTTATAAAAATGTTCTCAGACAAAATGAGTGTTTTCTTTCTTCCTTCCTTTCTTTTTATTTTGATAGTCTTTCCATATAGGGGAGGGGAAAATGGTTATCCAGAAGCAATCAGTCATTAGCAAAACCAATGTACATATCCATGAAGATGTCTAAAAAGTATTTCAAATGTGCTCTAACATCCCCTACGTAGTATCCCTTGGAGAAAAGGCTTTTACTACATAGTGTGGTTCTATCCTGTCACAACCAGATGACAGATGTAAGCCGTACCTACAGGATACACTGCTTACGCCAACCCAAGCTTTAAAGCAAAAGCCTCTGAACAGGGCTGACTTACTCCAGATTCAACCGCATTCCTATCCATTCTTCACATTACAATCTAGCCTTTTTAAGCAATGCTTTCTTCATGTCTTGCCTATAGAATTCTTATTGCTATTTCAAGGCCAAGCTCAAGTTGCAGCCCTTCCAGGAAGCCTTCTTCCCCTCCTTGGAATTGAGAGAGCTTGTTTATACATTATCCAGCGTTTCATTAAATTCTACTTTGGGGGCGCCTGGGTGGCTCAGTTGGTTAAGCGACTGCCTTCGGCTCAGGTCATGATCCTGGAGTCCCGGGATCGAGTCCCGCATCGGGCTCCCTGCTCGGCGGGGAGTCTGCTTCTCCCTCTGACCCTCCTCCCTCTCATGCTCTCTGTCTCTCATTCTCTCTGTCTCAAATAAATTAAAAAAAAAAAAAATCTTAAAAAAAAAATTTTTTTTTTAATTCTACTTTGTCTTCTATTATTTCACATATACTACTTGACCGCGAGCTCCTTGAAGGCAAGGCTTATATCCTAAATGCCCATTTATCCTATAATACCTATTCAGAGGAACTGAATAGTAAGTGCTCAATAAATAGTATTTTTAGATGATTCTTACTGTGAAGTATCTTACAGTAATGTTAGTATTAAATCTTCAAACTTAATTCTCTAATCATGGAATTCCTAAAGTCTATTTGTAGTTATGTGTTACATAAAGGCAATATTGATAATACTGACTACAACCCAACACAAAGACTAATTTGTCAAGCAACTTTCCAAGAGATAAATAGCTTAATCTGTGACAGTTCTCTAGTTTCAAAACAAAGTCCTTGTTCTTAGAAACCTGTATAGTAGATCTGCTGAATGAACCAGCAGTTATTTACTTTCAATTCTTCAAAACTAATTTTTCCATACAGCTGTGTTTACTCACACCATGTCTCATTTATGCGAGAGGTGTAAAATAGCGAAGCCCAGATCTCTTCCTCTCTCCTCTTTATATTTTCTCCTGCCTTTGTTATTTGCCTTTCTGCAGCTTGCTAGCCAAAGCTGTAATTAGTACCCCACCGGGATCTATACTTTTCTAATAAAGAACAGCCTACAGCACAATGACATGTATACACACACAGCCACGTGTGTTCCTAACAAATTAGCAATATTTTACACATGCAAGCCTTCAACAGCTGAACGGGAGCATTTTACAGGGCAGCTGAAACTGACTCACAACACTGACTGCAGATTGATTCATCCCTTTCTCTGACTGCACACACACCTAATTTCAAGGGAAACAATCCAGGACTGAGTAAAATTATGAATGCAAGTCCTAAAGCAAACCTTAGCAGGTAAACCACAATTGCCAAGGCAATATTTTTTTTCAAATACTACTAAATTTGTGGTGTTTGTTAGGTAACAGCTTACTGTGACTTTTCTGTACAGTTTTCAGTCAAATTGAATAATTAGTGCTTTAGACAGTTAGACAATTTATATATGTAGGCTCGGGATCCTGTTCTACATTCCCTTCACCATCCAGTCTCCTGACTCCCATCCAGCATCACCTTGCACTCAATCTTCTTCACAGCTTCTCATTAACCTTGTCAAGTTCCCACCCACACCCATTCAGTAAAGGGAGGGTCAAGTAGAAGAATAAATCATCATACTGTAAAGATAAAACCAACAACTCATTTCTTAAACATTTAAATTTACAAGTATAATTCAAATACGAAGAAAAGATTTACCCCTTCCCCACTGTAGCGATATGAATGAAAATTACTTCACGTACTTGCATTAGCAAGTGCTCTTACTAGGAACAAAAATAACCAACTTCACTGAAAGTTAAGGCCATGGACCCTTAAGAGCTTTGGAATTTGTAACAAGGGGTTCAAAAAGCTGTATGCACCAATATCGCCCATAGAGTAAATAATGGCTTTCATATAGACTACCATTTCTCAATATACAGATGCTGTTATGATTAATAAAATCAAATATATTGAAAAGATTTACTGATTTATAAGTTTTGTCACGTATTATGTTAATCAAGAATTACTAAAATTAGTTACTATTACATGAAAATCCACTAAAATGTTTTACCTAAAATGTCTACATAGTTAATGGTTATTAATTGACATTGAAGGGCGCCTGGGTGGCTCAGATGGTTAAGCATCTGCCTTCGGCTTAGGTCATGATCCCAGGGATGGAGTCCCTCATCAGGCTCCCTGCTCGGCAGGGGGCCTGCTTCTTCCTCTCCCTCTGCTGCTCCCCCCTGCTTGTGCTCTCCTGTCAAATAAAAAACAAAATCTTTAAAAAAAAAAAAAATTGACATTGAAAAGGAAGGTTGAAAATCTTAACTTTTAAGGTTGAAAATCACTTCATGAGACTGGACTCCTTGAACTGGAACTGTGTATAACTTAGCGTTGTTCCCAGTGACACACACCAGTTATTTAATACATGTGCTTAAATGTGGGGACTCTGAATCACCTTTCTGCATGTTTTTTCAAGTTGGTAAAAGATTTTTAAACCCTAAAACTGGGAAATCTGTGAAGTATAAAGTAAAAATATTAATATATTGCATAAAGTAAGACATTTTCCTTAGAAAATGTTACTCAAGAGCTAACAATTTCTTACCACACTAACTGGCATGTCTAATATATAAGATTCTACTGTAAATGTGTTTGAAATGTCATCACTCATCATTGGCTCACACACACATTGGTTAATGAAAAGTTCAGGTTCTAATGCTAACCAAAGGGGTTCCCTGCTTTGAGGTCCCTCAGACCAAACTATTTTCAATCTCCCTTTGGGAAATACTAATAATCTTGAAATAGCACAGATATGCTTTGCAGCAAGCAAGAGCATTAAAATTGATTTATTGAGGACAGGTGCCAACAGCTCTTTGTTGGTTAGTACTTTGCCTTCTAGATAATAAATAGCACAGTATGAAACATTTGCCTCATTCATGACAATATCAAAAGTTTGTAACATTTTAAAATGTAAAATGAATGCACATTTCTTGGAAAACAATAGAAAATATGGAGGTATAAACTATAAATAATTACAGCAGCAGTTCTCAATCTGGGGCGTGCATCAGAATTGTTGTGAAATGTTAAAAAATATAGATGCCCAGACTCCAGCCTAGCATCTTCAAGAGTGTCTTGTTTGTTTTTAAAGCTCCAAAGGTGTTCTAATGCAGACCCTTGGTTAAACTTGAGCACCTAAGAGGTTCTCAAAGTGTGAGAACTGACCAGTAGCATCAATATCACCTGGTAACTTGTTAGAAATGCAATTCTCACACTCCACCCTGACATACTGAATCAGAAACTCTGGGGATGATGCCCAGCAATCTGTTTTCACAACACCCCTAAGTGATTGTGATGCATGCTAAAGTTTGAGAACCTTTCCTTTAGACTATGGTGTCCATCCATTCTTCACTAACTCTTTAAGATGAAAATGAGATCTAATTAATACAAATATACTTAAGGCATTTTTTTTTCTAACTGAAAAAATTTTTAGCTTTGTCTTAACAAATCATCAAATTAACACTAATGTGACCTCTATTGAAAAAGGTTCAATTCATCAAGTTCTTGGATCAGGCTTCCTTTTTAAACACAAATGCGCCCAGGATTAGACAAGAGATCCAAAGTTACCACGCCATTTGGTCTATTCATCTGGTCCCTGGGCAGCAGGAGTTTCTCAAGCCAGCTGATTAATTGCAACACTTGAGTGGGGGGAGGGACAGACCCTACAGGGCTTTTCCTTCTTGATTTTTAAGAGTAACTGAAGTCTCGTTTTAGCTATCAATTTATAGGAAATACAAAGAACAAAGAAACCTGTTAAGCCGTACCATAGAATTGAAATTGGCAAAATCCAGACTGTGGAGAAATTCTACAGGATAAAAAAAAAAAAGAAAGAAAATTCTACAAGGTAAATCACCTAATTTCTTACACACACACACACACACACACACACACACACACTACAAGAAAGAGAGATAAGGAAGAACTACAGATTAAAGAAATTTAAGAGACATATCAATTCCCTGCAACGGATTCTAACTCAAACAAATTACCAAAGGGCGCCTGGGTGGCTCAGTCGGATTCTAACTCAAACAAATTACCAAAAAATTATATTTCAGACCATGGGAAATTTGAACACTGGGTGGATATTTGCTATTAAATAATTATTGCTCATTTTTTAGGTATAATAATAGTATGGTTATTTTTTAAAGTGTACTTATCTTTAAAGAAATACCAAATAATCACAGATAAAATCGTATGTCTTGGATTTGCTTCAGAATAACACAGGAGGAAGAAAAGCAGGTAAATGATAGAGATGAAACAAGGGCGGCCACGCATTGATAATGGCTGAAGATGGGTGATGGGTACCTGGGTTCATTATAGTATACTGTCAACTATTCTATTATATGTTTAAAATTAGCCAACATTTTTTAGTTTTAAACTAAATGAAGCTAAGAGATTGGCAAAGCTGTAACAGCAACATTTGTCCCATGTATTATCTAAAATACTCACATCAGGAAAAGATTCAAAAATAAATCTATTTAGGACTTTTAGAACTTAAATACACAAATCTAAACACTGTACTTTGCAATTTAAGGAAAGAGACCCCTCAAGAACATTCTTGTGAACTACTCAGCTTTCTTAAGTTTTTTTTAATTCTCTAGGAAAACAACTATATGACCAGTATTTTACCATCCCGGTTTCTAGGTCCATACAAATAATTATGTTGATGACCTCAGCTGCCCAAGGTGTTATTAAATGGTTATAGTGTGTATACATATGCTCATTCTTCCCTCAGGCCATTCTATCAACTTCTTCCTAAATGGGGTAATGGTGAAATCACAGCTGAGGTCCTGAATGAAATCTGTCACAGTTTCCAGAAAAGACAAGTTAAATCTTTATCTTCATCCTAATTGACACAAGAAATGTATTTAAAAAAAAAAAAAGAAATGGGCAAAAGAAGAGAAAAACTTCTAGACAGCAGCCCTTGTCTGGAAATATTTATCTTCCAAAATTTACATAATATACATAATTGATAATCTAACACCATCATTATGGATATAGTATGTCTAAAATTATACTATTGAAGAAATATACCAAAGATAACAGTGGTTATTTTCCTATGGAGGGATGTTTTCCTTTCTCCTTTTCTGTATTTTCCAGCATTACTACAATGAGCACATATCACTTGGATAACTGGAAGAAAAAAAAAAGTGTCCCTCTACTCCAGGGCAGAAGAAAATTTATTTTACCACATTATGTAGTAAAAGTCCCATTACACAATTCAATTTGGCCCAATTTAATACAAGCTATATATTTTTTTCTTCTAGCACTAATCTTGCTCATATCCCCAATATGAAATAGATATTTTTCTTCAGTCCTCTTTAGGAGTGAAGAGACAAGGTCATTCCGTTTTTTTCTCCATAGGTTGACTTCAAAGGGTAGAAAACACTGATCAAGCCACTTTCTAGTTTCTTAAATATAATATCCTCTAGATCTGATTTCAAGAAATATTTATAAACCAGTATCTTTTTCCTAGACAACTTTGTCTGCCTCGGCCAAATTCCCTTAGTAGCTATCCCCTTATTTCAAGTCTTTTCTAACTGATTTGTTTTTGCTCCATTATTATACTCCTTTCAGTTTTCTGCTTCATTTCCTCCAACATAAATCAAATCACTTTATTTTTTTATATCTTTTTTGTTCAATCCTTGCCCTACTTCCAGGCACCAATACATTGAGATAATGTGAATATAAGGTAAAATTACATGTGGTTCAACCTAATGTTCAACCTGATTATTAATCACATATCAAGGTAGATTTTCATAAATACATTTTCTCAGTAACTGAAAATGAACAACTATAATACCATCCTTAGTAAATTGAAGAGGGTTGTATTTCTCCGCTTGGCCTTGATATACATGTGCAGAAACTACTAGGTGCCTGTCCAAGATCTCTCTTTTTCTTAGTAAGAAAGTTCCCATATAATTAAGGGCAGAATGTGCCCAACTAAAAGGCTACTTTTCCCAGCTCTCCTTACAGCTAGAGGCAGCCAGTAACATACAAATGGAAGTCATTGCCCTTTCGCCTTCTACCCTTCCCCCTACTCTGCCTTCCTGCCTAGATCACAGATGGCTGAATGGGGTATAGGCAGCCATCTCATGACCTTCAGAAGAAAAGCCATATGTTAAGGTTGGCCAAGCACAAATTTAGAAGGAGACTAGGTCCCAACTTCATGGGACCAAGGAAGTTTTTGTTTATTAATATAAACAAATTTTATTCTCTAAAATAGATCTTAACTTAAACATTCACACTAAAAAGCATCTCAGTTATCCCAGATCTAAAACCCGGTTAGGAACACTTACCAGAGAGCAGCTAAACACTTTACTGATGAAGAGTCTGGTTCAAAAGTTAGATAAACATGGGTCTGAACTTGTTCAGCCACTTGCTACCTATATGGCTTCTTAGATACCTCTAAATCAGTTTCTTTATTAAACTGTTGATAATTGCTAGTTGTTCTGATTATTAAATTAAATATTAATGCTTAGTTCCATGCCTGGTATTCTATTGTAAGGCTGAACATGTACACTCTATGACCCAGCAATCCTCTCCTAAGTACCTACCCTAGAACAACTCTGAGGTGGTTACACATGCCTACACATCAAACACACACATACATACAAGTAGACATGTACAAGAATGTTCACTGCAGCATTAAAAGTCTATCACCAGGAAAATAGACTAATTAGTCGTGGAATAATGACTCCATGGAATACTATACCCCAGTAAATCAACTACTACTATATAAAGTAACAAATGAATTTCTTAAAAATGTAGAACAGAAAAAGCAAATAGCAGAATTCAAAATATGTCATTTTCATAAAGCTCAAAAACAAAATACTATATTTTTAAGGATATATATATATATACATGCACATATATATTTTTTTTTAAGATTTTATTTTTAAGTAATCTCTACACCCAACATGGGGCTTGAACTCATGACCCCAAGATCAAGAGTCGCATGTTCTTCCCACTGAGCCAGCCAGGCGCCCCCACATATATATCTTTTAAATAGATGTAAAATACAAAATGCTTAACAACAGTTATCTCTAAGGGAAGGCAGGGGAAAGGACAGGAGAGGGGAACACTGGTAGATTTAATACTACTGGTAATATTCTAGTTTTTAAGTTGGATAATAGTTTTATAAATATTCTTTTTATTATTACCTACATTGCATTTTACGTTTCACATATTCTTTTAATATATCAAATGCCACATGATAAGCATATAAAAATAGTGTGACAGGATACCAAGTGTTGATTTAAATCATTCAAAGGCATTCCATTCTTGCTGCACTTAAATAGTTCTGGCTTCAGAGTTGCAATAACCAATCTCACCACTTAGCGCAAGTAAATATAGTACTGTCCTTAGCAGTTTTCCAAGAACTGCTGATTTGCTTTGTTTTCTCTCAGAGTATGTGTCAAATTTCTCTTGAAGAAACAAAATTTCCACATGATTTGAGATATATAAAATAAAATTTCTACAGCATGAATAGTATAAAGGCTAAGCTGTGGTAATGTCCACAAGTATTTTTATAACAAATCAAAAGGATGTTTTAAGAAAACATGAAAAACCACATATGTAATTACTAAATAACTTCAATTTGTAGCAAATCAAATTGCATTCTAATCAGTGGACTAAAATAATTGAAACAATTTAGTTAATTAAGATTAATATGAAATACCCTAAAATTAAATACTAATATGTCCAACCTATTCTGTGGCATATCCAAAATAACTATATTTTTAATGGCATCCAAACACTGGAAGAGTCCCTAGCTGCATCTAAGAAAAATAAATCCATTCATCCTTGAGGGATTAAGAGGCCTATTTAAGATTCATAATTAAGCAAAGAATTTAAAGTTACACTTACCAATTTATCTGGCCTTCCCATTTGTACATACCCACAGCTGCTCCATTCCCATTCCTGAATAATTACTCTCCCTTGCCTCACATTTTGTTGTCCTACCATACTCTGCATACTCTCTCCATACACAGGATCTTTCAATAGTGATGTAGGCTTCTCTGCCTCTCCTTTTGTATGAGTTTACTAATCATTCCACATTAAAAACATAAAATACTTGAAGTAGTCCCTACACTCTGTTTGCCCTTGTAAATGTCTTTAACACATCAAAGAGCATGAAGTAGGCCCGCAAACCTAGAACAGCCCTTTGAGATTTAAACCAGCTAGCCATCTTCTTCATTACTTGATTTTTATTGGTCTAAGTTATGAATATTGGAGAGAGAGAGGAGGGACTATAGGCATGAAACAAAATGCAGTTGCTACCTTAATGAGATGATAAATGGAGTCACTACTGCAAGTAAAATTCTAATCAAGAATTTATTAGTCAAGTTGCAATTATTTACACATTACACAAATCCCAAAATTTCATCTAGTGTAAATCAACAAACCAAAATAAAAGTGGGCTCTAAAATATCAAATATCGGGGCACGTGGGTGGCTCAGTCAGTGGCTAAGTCTGCTTTCGGCTCAGGTCATGATCCCAGGCTTCTGGGATAGAGCCCGCATTGGGCTCCCTGCTCAGAAGAGAGCCTGCTTCTCCCTCTCCCTCTGCCACTCCCCTTACTTGTGCTCTCTCGCTCTATCAAATAAATAAATAAAATCTTTTAAAAAAATAAAATATCATTTGTTATTTTTCCAAATTTTCACATCATGCCTAGTTATCCTGAATTGTTTATGGCCACATTTTGCCAAGTTCCACTCCAACTGGCTATGAACAGGTGAGATAGCAGAGGAGATTGCTATTTTGAATAAGAAGTTGAAATAGATAAATTTTAAGATTCTTTTCAATCATGAAAGTATTAAAACTATTAGTAAAAAACAACAAACATTTACTAAAGGAATAAAATATTACCCATTATCAACAACCCAAAATCTGTGTCAGTGCCATATTTATTCTTACATTCATTCACAATCTCTAGTTGAAAGATATAAACTCATCTTCTTCGAAAAGATTTTCCAAAGTGTGCATTTATTAAGCATTTGATTTTCTGTGTCCTTAAGTACTGCCTAAAGATAAAGCAAATTTTAAACTGGCAGTTATGAAAAAGAACTATTTTAGCTCTTAAGAATTTAGTAGATTTTGTTAGATTAGGGAGGCCTTACAGACTGATTTGACTTATAGAGGATGCATCACTCACTGTCAGTGTGGTGTGGGCTTTATTTGATTAATACCTTCATTTGTATAGTATGTCTCACTTGAAATTGCTTTGTATACATTTAGTAAAATGTTTTGTAAAAAAAAAAAAAAGATTTTCCATATACCATACGATGTCCATTCTCCTGTCACAGTCAGGGCATTCTGACTGATTCAAAGTATAACAGCAGCCTGAGGCTATCTTGCAAAATTAGATTACATTAAGTAGTACTACTATAATATTTTTGGCAAATCTTGACTAATTTTAGTTGTCAATCTAATTTAGCCTGCCCAACAAGATTTGTATCATTGAAAGTAAATTTATTTTCTAAATTTGTTGCCAAATCTACTTAAGGAACCTCACTAAAACAGACAATTTTTAAAATGCTGTTAACATATAGTATTCTAATGATACCTTCACAATGCACAACAATCCAATAGCTTTAGCTCATTTTCTAACTTAAAGAAAATAAAAGAAAAAAAAGAAACACTAAATATCTATACTTAATACATTCCACTGGTCCACAATACCTTTCTTCTTTCAGAGTTACGAAAGTCCTTTTCTTCCTTTAAAGTGATGGTATGTCACAGTGTAAAAGATACCTTCTCAGATCTACTCTCATTAACAATATTTTGGGTTGGAGATATAGCCCCTTTAAAAATCATCAGCTTAGGGGTGCCTGGGTGGCTCAGTTGTTAAGTATCTGCCTTCGGCTGGGGTCATGATCCCAGAGTCCTGGGACTGAGCCCTGCATCAGGCTCCCTGCTCAGCGGGAAGCCTGCTTCTCCCTTTCCCACTCCCCCTGCTTGTGTTCCCGCTCTTGCTCTCTCTCTGTCAAATAAATAAATCTTTTAAAAAATAATAATAAAATAAAATAAAATTTTAAATTTAAAAAAGAAGTCTTATGTCCCAGGTGCAATTCTCTTCAGGAACACATATTATCCAAGAATTATCTGAATGTAATGATCACAAGATAACTAACCAAGTAACTAGAGAGACAGTGTGGTCAATTAAGTCAATTAGAGCATAATCAGACCCAATTTAATTCATATCATCACTAGCAGGAACTATTTTTTATTACCTCCAAATTTATAGATTTATAAATAAAACTGTATTCTGGTTTTTCAAATTAGTTTTGAAATCTTTCCTTAGACTCAAAGAAACTTATTATTGAAAGCTTTTGCCAAACGAACATCAGATTTCATTTGTTTGTTTGTTCCAATGACCAGGGTTAAAACCCATACTCCTAGTATGCAAGTAGAAGAGGAACTTCTTTTCTCTTTTCTTCCAATAAACTGAGTTTCCTATTGTCTAGTTCCTATTAGAACTAGAAGAACAAAGTAAGATTTCCCTATAAAATCAGAGGGAGGAGTTGGAGCTATGAAATCCATAAAGCTTCATATTACCTCATCAAATGAAAAATATAAAAGGTCAGAGAGAAATACTACCAAAATGTTTATAGTATTATCATTATTTAATAAGATTATGGGTAATTTTTAGTTCTGTCTTCATACTTTCCCAAGTTTTCTAAAACTCCACAGTTATTACTTTTAAAATGAGGAGGAAAAGGCATTTTAAGTCATTTATTTCTACGGATCTTCTTTGCAGAAAAACTCTGCTGATAAATTAATACCACAGCTTAGGTAATTTTTGACAAGCATTTCTTATAACTCAGTATAGACTCATTTAAAACAGTTCCTCCAAAGAACACTCATCTAATAAAATCTGCCTATAACTACCTACAACTCATTCTTCCTCACTATTTGACTCCACACTAAATGTTATGATAATCTGGTCAAATACTGCAAAATACATACTGAAGGCAAAATCACCACCTAGTGATCTTCTGTGAGCTTTTCATATCCCATACCTCAGGGTAATGAGTAACTGATTAAGACCTGCAGACATTGGGCGCCTGGGTGGCTCAGTTGGTTAAGCGACTGCCTTTGGCTCAGGTCATGATCCTGGAGTCCCGGGATCGAGTCCCGCATCGGGCTCCCTGCTCGGCAGGGAGTCTGCTTCTCCCTCTGACCCTCCCCCCTTCTCATGTGCTCTCTCTCATTCTCTCTCAAATAAATAAATAAATAAATAAAAAAGACCTGCAGACATGAAAAGTCCCCAGTAAGAAAAGTAAAAGTCATGCTTTCATTTTCTTATCAAGCAACACATTGAATATCCTAATACGTATTTCCTGGCATAACACATGTCAGACAGTTGTAAACATTTTCTTTGGTTATACAACGTGCAGCCAGTCTCTGGATATTTTGGTTCCCCAACTTAAGACTAGAAAACCTCCGGGCGCCTGGGTGGCTCAGTCGTTAAGCGTCTGCCTTCGGCTCAGGTCATGATCCCGGGGTCTTGGGATTGAGCCCTGCGTCGGGCTCCCTGCTCAGAGGGAAGCCTGCTTCTCCCTCTCTCACTCCCCCTGCTTGTGTTCCTGCTGTCGCTCTCTCTCTCTCTGTCAGATAAATAAATAAAATCTTTAAAAAAAAAGACTAGAAAAACTCATCTCAAAATCAGACATAATTGTAACCAGACTAGAACAATAGACTTGATTTTCAAAAAAATAATAATAATCTTTTTTTTTTAATATTTTATTTATTTATTTGTCAAAGAGAGAGGGAGAGAGAGCACAAGCAGGGGAAGCGGCAGGCAGAGGGAGAAGCAGGCTCCCCGCTGAGCAAGGAGCCGATGCGGGACTTGATTCCAGGACCCCAGGATCATGACCTGAGCTGAAGGCAGACACTACCAAATGAGCCACCCAGGCATCCCCAAAAAACACTAATCTTTGAACCAACCAAACATAATATCAAAACTAGTTATTTCAGTCATTTACCAGATGATATAATGTCAGTTGCCTAAGTTTCATCAGGGTGCTTCCAATAATTATTCTGAAAGTAACATCCAAAACAGAAAACAGCAGTTAAAATTCAAGATTAAAATTCTCCACCTAATTTAACATTTATTTAAGAGCTATGGTAATTGGGCTACAAAGATAGCCGCTAACAATTCCTCCTACAAAATGTTAAAGTCACAAAATGAGGCCCAGTCTTCCCAGCCAGCCTCTGAATGATTCAACTATCCCAGTTGTACCACCAGACATGAAGGTAAGGCCGTCTTCATCCTTCAGCTCTGGCCCAGCCACAGTAACTTACACCACATGAAGCAGTGAAAAGCTTGCACTAGCCCATACCATATGGAGCAGAAACAAGCCACTGTCACAGAGCCTTGCCCAAATTCCTGGCCCACAGAATCAAGAACAGTAAAATAGTTACTATTTTAAGTCACTAAGTTTTGGGGCAATTAATTGTGTAACAATAGATAACTGATATGAGGCCTTTTGATTCAAAAATACAAGAAAAATATTAAGGTCTTAAAAAGCATTTACAGCACAATCTCTGAAAGAAAGAACAGATAAGCCAGATTTCATTAAAATTAAAATTTTCTTTTTTTTTTTTTTTTTTTTTTTAAAGATTTTATTTATTTATTTGAGACAGAGAGAATGAGAGAGACAGAGAGCACATGAGAGCGGGGAGGGTCGAGGGAGAAGCAGGCTTCCCGCCGAGCAAGGAGCCCGATGTGGGACTCGATCCCGGGACTCCAGGATCATGACCTGAGCCGAAGGCAGTCGCTTAACCAACTGAGCCACCCAGGCGCCCCTAAAATTAAAATTTTCTGCTCTATGAAAAACACTATCAAGAAAATGAAAAGACAAGCCACAGATTGAGAGAAAATATTTTCAAAAGACCTATCTGATAAAGGACTGTCATCCAAAATACAGAAAGAATTCTTAAAACTCAACAATAAAAAAAAAATAATAATCCAATTAAAACATAAGTAGAAGAGGGGTGCCTGTGTGGCTCTTGATCTCCAGGTAGTGAATTCAAGCCCCACAGTGGGCGTAGAGCTTACTTAAAAAATAAATTAAAAAAATAAGCAGAAGGCCCTAATATATAACCTGACCAAAGAAGATACATAGATGGCAAGTAAGCAAATGAAAAGATGGTCCACATCATGACACCAAGGAAATACAAATTAAAACAATAATGAGATGCCGCTACCTACCTATTAGAATGGCCAAAATCCAGAACACTAACAGTACTAAATACTGGGGATAATGTGGAACAACAGGAAGTTTTGGCTCAGGTCTTGATCTCAGATTTGTAAGATCAAGCCTCACATCAGGCTCCATGCTCAGCAGGGAGTCTGCTTCTCTCCCTCTCCCTCTGCCCCTCCCCATGCTCATGTTCTCTCTCTCTCTCTCTCTAAAATAAATAAATAAATCTTAAAAAAAAAAATTAGTTGTATTGGGGGGCCTGGCTGGCTCAGTCAGTAAAGCATGAGATGCTTGATCTCGGGGGTTGTGAGTTCAAGTCCCACATTGGGTGTAGAGCTTACCTAAAAAAAAAAAAAACAACGTACTTCTATACATCAGCAATAAACAATCTGAAAATTAAATCAGGAAAATAATTCCATTTATAATAGCATCAAAAAGAATGAAATACTTAGGCATAAATTTAACCAAAAAAGTCTAAGACTTGTACTAAAAACTACAACACATCAATGAAAGAATTAGAGACCTAAATAAATGATAAGGCATCCCATGTTCATGGATTACAAAACTTAATAAACAGTGTTAAGATGGCAATATTCCCTAAAATGATCTACAGGTTCAATACAGTTGCTATCAAAATCCCAACTTCCTTGGGGCGCCTGGGTGGCTCAGATGGTTAAGCATCTGCCTTAGGCTCAGGTCATGATCCCAGGGTCCCAGGATCGAGCCCCACATCTGGCTCCTGACTCAGCGGGGAGCCTGCTTCTCCCTCGCCCTCTGCCTGCTCATGCTCTCGCTCTATCTCTCTGTTTCAAATGAGATTTAAATAAAATCTTTAGATTGAAAGATTTAAATAAAATCTTTAAAAAAAAAATCCCAACTTCCTTTTTTGCAGAAATGGACAAGCTGATCCTAAAATTCATATGGAAATGCAAGGGACAGCAAAAACAATCTTGAAAAGTAAGGGACTCATAGCTTACTACAAAGCTACAGTAATCAAGACACTGTGGTACTGGCATAAGGACACACTTGTAGATCAATGGAATAAAATGGAGAGTCCATAAATAAACCCATACATCTATGCTAAATTGGTTTTCAACAAGGGTGCCAAGATAATTCAATGAAGGAAAGAAAAGTCCTTACAACAAATGATGCTGGGACAACTGGATAGCCACATGCAAAAGAATGAATTTGGACCCCAGCCTCATACCATATAAAATATTAACTCAACATGGATCAAAGATATGAATATTAGAGCTATACCTATAAAACTCTTAGAAGAAATCATAAGAATATTCATAACCTTAGATAAAGCAACCGTTTCTTAGTTTTGTCACCAAAAGCACAAGCAACCTAAAAAATTCTGATAAATTGAACTTCACCAGAATTAAAAACTTTTGTGCTTCCTAGGACACCATCAAGTAAGTGAAAAGACAACTCACAGAATGGGAGAAAATATTTGCAAATCATATCTGATAATGGTCTGGTCTACTGGATATATAAAGAACTCTTATAACTCAATAATAAAAAGACAATCCAATTAAAAAATAGGCAAAGGACTTGAAAAGACATTTCAACAGAGGATATACAAATAGCTAATAAGTACACTAGAAGATGTTCGACATCACTAGTCATTAGGAAAATGCAAATCAAAACCACAATGATATACCATTCCACACCCACTAAGATGGCTTTAATTTTTTTTTAAAGAAAAATAACAACTGTTGGTGTAAAAAATTGGTACCCTCATACACTGCTGGTACAAATGTAAAATGGTGTAGCCACTGTGAAAAACAGTATAGCAATTCTTAAAAAAGTTAAACATAGAATTACTATATGACCCAGCAATTTCACTCCTAGGTATATACCCAAGAGAACTGAAAACAGGTTTTCAAACAAAAACTTGTATATCAATATTCATAGCAGCATTATTCATAATAGAAAGTACAAGCAAGACACTATCCATCGACGAATGGATAAACAAAATGTAGTATGCCCATATGATGGACTATTATTCAGCAATAAAAAGGAATGAAGTACTGACACAAATACCACATGGATGAACCCTGAAAACATTATGCTAAGTAAAAGACACAAAAGCCACATAATATATGATTCCACTTATACAAGACATCCAGAATATGCACATCCAAAGACAGAGAAAGTAAAATAATGGTTGCCAAAGGCTGGGGGTGAGGGAAATAGGGAGTGACTATTAATGTGTAAGAGTTTTCTTGTTGGGGTAATGAAAATATTTTGGAATTAAATAATAATGATATGAATACTAAAATGTACTAAATTATAATTTTTTGAATTATACATTTTAAATGGTAAATTGTATGGTACGTAAATTATATCTCAATTTTTTAAAAACAGGATACAGAAATGGGAGAAGCAGTTGCACATGGTGAAAAGAATACTGTACAAAGTGAGAAAAAGCCAAGGATCAAGTTTTATCTCTGCCATGAAGTGTTCAAAGTCACTCCAGGTTTGGGGGCCACACTTTCCTTATCTCTAAATGAAAACGTGGGCCAAGTGATGTCTGGAGCTTCTTCCGGAGATTTGACTTCTAATTTTGACTATTAATTATCAGATATGATAAACATACAAGTCTAACCATTCATAAACCTAAAGAACCCAAAGAGAAGAATAAGGAAAGTGGGAATTAGACTTGAAGGGTTAGAGAAGAAAAGCAAATCATGCCAAGGCTAGAACAGCGTAAGAAGGAAATGAGAGATAAACAATTTAACAATGAGAGAAATTAGGTAAGGTCATAAAAGATAAACTAAGGATATCTGATTAGATAAGCAGTACTGAGCTACAGTAACTCTTAAGGAGAGAAATTATGCCATTGAAGCTCTATCAGAGGAAGATAAATATGGCAGGACAAATTGGGAAGGAAAAAGACCAAAGGCAATAAGATCAACTAAACTGTTAATGTACAGGTCTTGGTTCTAACACTACTCTCCAATAAAAGGAACCAGGGCTCCTTGGAGAAATTACTGATTCCAAAACTGGGACAGGAAATATGCTACATAAACATGGAAGACCCTATAATGCCAGAAAGTAAGAAAGTGTTAAAACTTGCTTGCTCTCTCCCTCTCTCTCACTCCCACCAACCCCCCCTGCCCCCCAAGAGTATCTCAAAGAAACCTAGAGGCTAACTGGAAGAACTCTCAATGGCCAAAGCTGGAATAATTAAACAACAAAATAAAGTAGTATTAAATTATAACCCAAAATATAAATAAGTACCCACATCAGTACGAATATATTTATACAATATAAATAAATGGTTGAATAGATAACTGGAGGAGAACAGAAGTAACTGAGGTAGATACTTTGCCCCCAAGGAGGAAGAGCATAACTTTTCACTCCCTAAGTGTAGGCTGTGCATTGTGACTTTCTTTCAAACACTGCAGTATGGAAAGGAAGGGTTCGAAAGAAAGAGAAATTTTATAGTGGAGAAACCTGACAAACTACCTCAAGTCAAAATCAAGTTTAACATCAACAGAGAAAAGTCATGTGATAGTACATATCCTTGTTAGAATGCAATGAGAAGGCACCTTACCTCTGCGGTTTCTTCTGAAAACCACATAATCCAAGTCCAGTTATGAGAAAAACATAGACAAATCCCAACGGAGGTACATTCTGCAAAATATCTGACCAGTAATCCCCAGAACTGTCAAGGTCATCAAAAATAAGAAAAGTCTGAGAAACTGTCACAACCAAGAGGAGGAGCCTAAGGAGACAGGGCTGGCTACTAAATGCAATGAGGTATCTTGGGTGGATCCTAGAACAGAAAGGACATTCAGAAAAAACTGGAGAAATCTGAATAAAGTTGGACTTTAGTTAATAATAATGTATCGGCGCACCTGGGTGGCTCAGTGGGTTAAGTGGTGACTCTTGATTTCAGCTCAGGTCATGATCTCAGGCTCGTGACATTGAGACCCACGTTCAGCTCCGCACTTAGTGCAGTCTGCTTGAGATTCTCTCTCTCCCTCTCCCTCTGCCCCTCCCCCCTGACCCGTGCATGCTCTTTCTAAAATAATAAATAAATCAATATTGTAAAAAAATTGGGAGCACCTGGGTGGCTCAGTTGGGTAAGCGACCGACTCTTGGTTCCAGCTCAGGTCATGTTATGAGAGGGAGCCCCCAGTTGGGCTCTGCACTCAGCACAGAGTCTGCTTTAGATTCTTTCCCCCTTCCTCTCCCTCCCCCTTTGTCCCCCCCACACACACACTCATGCTCTCTCTCTCAAATAAATAAGTAAAATCTTTAAAAAATAATACTAATGTATCAATATTGGTTTAATAATTTTAACAAATGTACCATACTAAGTTATTTATAAGTAAAACTAGGTATTGGGTATACAGGAACACTGTACAATCTTCACAATAATCCTGTAAATCTAAAACTGTCCTAAAATATAAGTTTATATATAAAAAGAAGTTAATGCACCAATTTAGCCCTGGTCTGGGTTAGTGCTCTGTCAGCAAGAACGAAAATGAAAGGACAAACCCAAGACATATTAAAATGAAAGACATAACATAACTTGATGACAAAAGAGTATGATGGATGAAGGATATTAAAAAGTAAAATATTAAGTCTGGGAAAGGGAAGAATATCATTGCCATTATAAAAACAAGTGAAACAGGAAAGACAAGACTGGAGAAGTGAGGCTGGCCTTAGAAATGCCTACTGACTATCTCCCCTTAATCCTCCCCTCCTTGTTTTCCAAAAAGGAATACTTTTTTGATAAGAATCAATTCTCCCTATATTTATCTTTTTTAAAATTTGAATTTTGATAAGTAGAGCTTTCCTAAATAGATTCAGTATGTTTATAATATAATTACATAAAAATCAGAATAGTGGTTGCTCCTGAAGGCTGAGTAGGCAGGAATTAAATGGGAAAGGATGTGAGGAAACTCCCTGAGATTAAGATAACATTCTAATCAGTGGTTCCCAAATCCCCAGTCCAGCATCATTGGCATCACTGGGGACTTGTTAGAAATGCATTCTCAGGCCCCACTTAAGATCTACTAAATTAGAAACTCTGGGGATAAAGCCCAGTAATTGGTTTTGTGTTTGTTTGTTTTAAGATTTATTCATTCGAGGGGCACCTGGGTGGCTCAGTTGGTTAAGCGACTGCCTTCGGCTCAGGTCATGATCCTGGAGTCCCGGGATCAAGTCCCGCATCGGGCTCCCTGCTCAGCAGGGAGTCTGCTTCTCCCTCTGGCCCTCCCCCCTCTCATGTGCTCTCTCTCATTCTCTCTCTCTCAAATAAATAAATAAAATCTTAAAAAAAAAAAAAGTATAATTGAACATTAAGTCCAAAAAACAATGATTCACAAGTAATTTATTTTTTGTTTGTTTGGTTTTTTTTTGTTTTTTTTGTTTTTTTTTTTAAGATTTTATTTATTTATTTGACAGAGAAAGACACAGCGAGAGAGGGAACACAAACGGGGAGTGGGAGAGGGAGAAGCAGACTCCCCGCCGAGCAGGGAGCCCGATGCGGGACTCGATCCCGGGACTCCAGGATCATGACCTGAGCCGAAGGCAGTCGCTTAACCAACTGAGCCACCCAGGCACCCTCACAAGTAATTTATAAGAAACAACTGCAATCAATGATTAGAACACAGAAAAGGCATATTTCAACCTCTTGGTTAATACCTTAATATTACTTATTATGCAGAGCGAGATTTACCGTAAAAGTAAAGAAGCTTAAGCTTCAGGGCCCTCATTTAAACTGGCCCCTGCCAAGACCAAGTGATATTTCAAAGCCATAATATGAAAATCTCTAGAGGAGTGTGAAGCCAAAAAAATAGGAAAAAATTAAAAATGTTATGCTATTTTTCTGAATTTTGTGACATTTGTGCTATTTTTCAACTTTTAAAAATGTCATTTGTTGTAATTTATTTTCTCTATTTGTTTTCATCTCTAATTTTGTATTCATAATTTTATATTCTTTTTCTTTAAAAAGCCCCTGTTGTGGGGCACCAGGGTGGCTCAGTCAATTAGATGTCTGCCTTCGGCTCAGGTCATGATCCCAGGGTCCTGCGTTGGGCTCCCGGCTCAGCAAGGAGGTCTGCTTCTCTCTCTTCCTCTCCCTCTGCCCCTGCTCATGTGTTGTCTCTCTCACTCACTCTCAAATAAATAATCTTAAAAAAAAAAAAAGTGCCCCTGTTGTTAAGCATTTCAAGTACCAATGGAATAATTTAGCCTGCCTCATACTTTTAGTACCACTGTATTAAAGACCTGTTTGAAGATCTCTCCTCTTATCACAGATTTTGAGTTTTCATCACCAGGTATAACAAACCAAGGCATGGGTCAAATTTCAGTGGAATTTTATTTGAACTTTTATCTCTTAAAACCATTTTCGGGGCGCCTGGGTATAAGCCTCTGCTTTCGGCTCAGGTCATGATCCCAGGGTCCTGGGATCGAGCCCCACTTCGGGCTCCCTGCTCAGCGGGAAGCCTGCTTCTCCCTCTCCCACTCCCCCCTGCTTGTGTTCCCTCTCTCACTGTGTCTCTCTCCGTCAAATAAATAAATAAAATCTTTAAAACAACAACAACAACAACCATTTTCAAGGGGCACCTGGGGGGCTCAGTCATTAAGCGTCTGCCTTTGGCTCAGGTCATGATCCCAGGGTCCTGGGATCAAGCCCCACATCGGGCTTCCTGCTCAGTGGGAAGCCTGCTTCTCCTTCTCCCACTCCCCCTGCTTGTGTTCCCTCTCTCACTGTCTCTCTCTCTCCCTGTCAAATAATAAATAAATAAAAAGCTTAAAAAAAAATTTTTCAATCAGAGAGAAATAACATTAAAAAAAAGTGATGAAAAAAAAGAAAAGAAATTTTAAAAAGTGATGAAATGGAAAAGAACATCTCATGGATAGGTGATATATGTATAGAAAAACAGATTCATTTGCAATGACATTATCTCTTTAAGCAAGATGGGATATGGCTAAACAGTAAGAATGTAATCAAAAATAGTTCAGCAAGGGTCGCCTGGGTGGCTCAGTCATTAAGCGTCTGCCTTCGGCTCAGGTCATGGTCCCAGGGTCCTGGGATCGAGCCCCGCATCAGGCTCCCTGCTCGGCGGGAAGCCTGCTTCTCCCTCTCCCACTCCCCCTGCTTGTATGCCCTCTCTCACTGTGTCTCTGTCAAATAAATAAAATCTTTAAAAAAAAAAAATAGTTCAGCAAGCTACTGCTAACTAAGAGTGAAGAAGGCTGACAGAAAACAGGAAACTATGAAATCAAAGAGAAGAGTGGTTAAAAAACATCCAAGGACAGTTCTTCAAAATGTTAACATAGAACTACCATATGACCAGCAATTTCACTCCTAGGTATATACCCAGGAAAAATGAAGACGTATGTTCACAGCAGCATTATTCGTAACAGTCAAAAAGTGAAAGCCACACAAATGTCTATCAGTTGATGAATGAATAAATAAAATGAGGGGGAGTGAAATAGATAAAAATTAAGAGGCACAAACTTCCAGCTATAAAATAAGTCATGGAGATGAAAAGTACAGCATAAGGAATCAATAATATTACAATAACATTGTATGATGACAAATGGTAATTATACCTATCATGGGGAACAGAGTATTGCATAGAATTTTTGAATAAATATGTTGTACACCTGAAACTAATACAGCATTGTATGTCAATTTTACTTCAGTTTTTAAAAATTGAATAGAAATTATGGGGCGCCTGGGTGGCTCGGTCATTAAGCATCTGCCTTCGGCTCAGGTCATGATCCCAGGGTCCCGGGATCAAGTCCCGCATTGGGCTCCCTGCTCGGCAGGAAGCCTGCTTCTTCTCCCTGTCCTACTCGCCCTGCTTGTGTTCCCTCTCTCACTATCTCTCTCTCTGTCAAATAAATAAATAAAATCTTTTAAAAAAAATTGAATAGAAATTAAAAATAAAATGTGGTATATCCATACAATGTAGTATTATTCAGCAAAAAAGGGAATGAGCTTTTGATACATGCTACCATGTGGATAAATCCTGAAAATTCTATGCTAAGTGAAAGAAGCCAGTCACAAAAGGCCACATATTGTATGATTCTATTTATATAAAATGCCCAGAACAGGCCAATCAATAGAAACATAGTTAGTGGTTGCCTAGTGCTAGGGTTGCAGAGTAGGGAATGGGGAATGACTGCTAATGGGCTTGGGGTTTCTTTTTGGGGAGACAAGAATGTTCTAAAATTATATTGAGATGATGTCTCCAAAACCCTGTGAACACACTAGAAAACACTGAATTATACTAGAAATGTATGGTATATACATTTATACCTGAATTGTATGGTATGTAAATTATACCTCAATAAACCTGTCCAAAAAAATAAATAAAAGCCAAGGTCACAACATATATGTCAAAGTACAAGCTGGATTAAAGGAATGTCATTTAAAATAATAATAATAATAATAATAATTAGTTTCTACTTGTTAAGTGCCCACTGTGTGCTAGGTACTATGTTAAGCATATTACGTTTTACAGTTGACTCTTAAACAACATGGGTTTGAACTACACAGGTCCACTTATACGTGGATTTTTTTGATAAATAGAGTATTGTAAGTATATTTTCCCTTCCTTATGATTTTCTTTTCTTTTTTTTTTTTTAAAGATTTTTATTTATTTATTCATGAGAGAGAGAGAGACAGAGGCAGAGGGAGAAGCAGGCTCCCCGCGGAGCAGGGAGCCCGATGAGGGACTCGATCCCAGGACCCTGGGATCATGACCTGAGCCGAAGGCAGATGCTTAACTGAGCCACCCAGGCGTCCCTTCCTTATGATTTTCTTAATAACATTTTCTTTTCTCTAGTTTACTTTATTATAAGAATTCATATATAATACATATACAAAATACGTGTTAATCTACCATGTGTCGGTAAGGCTTTTGGTCAACAGTAGGCTATTAGTAATAGCCAATTCAATTCTTAAAAATTGAATAAAAATTAAAAATAAATTGGTAATTAGATATTTTATGAGTAACTGTGGTCTCTCCTAAAGGCTGTAGTTAAGTTCTGGAGAGTCAAAAGTTATACATGGATTTTTGACCATGCAGGGGGTCAGTGTCCCTAACCCCCAGTTTGTTCAAGGGTCAACTATTTCTAATCTTTGCAGTAGTTCTAAAAAGTAGGTTTATAATGTTAAATGTTGTATAAATTTAACAGATGAAGAAACTGAGAAACAGGAAGGATAACTTGCCCAATTACACACAGCTAATCAATATCAGAGCCAGGATTCTAAACCAGGTCTGTGAATCCAAAGGTCTTTGGCCCTAATGCTCTGGTTATCTTAGAAATAAACTCAGGAACCTTGTACCAATAGCCTAGTTCCATATCCTCTTCCAGAATTAATAGTCTGTGATACAAAGGCCACCTCCTTTAACATTTAAACTCAGCCTGCTCGGGGCACCAGGTGTTCCTCCTGATCACACCAAGCTATGTTTATCACCACTGTTCTCAGCCAAACTTTGGACCTGATTAAGTACCAGAATCTCCTCAAGCAAAACTCTGAGATAAAATTACAACAAACAAAAAGGTAGCTCCTTGGGTATCACGTGGTGTTAAGAATTAAGGAATGGGAAGGGAATATTCAGAGAGCTATTTTGTGCCAAATTACTAAACTATGATCAGAGATTATGAAACCCCCCTCCCGCCTTTACCCCCAAATCCCTCTACTGTTTGTGTTTCTCTTCGGTGATCGGTAATTAGAGATTCTATGAGTACCTGTGGTCTCTCCTAAGGGCTGTATAGACCTGTTATTGATCACAAGCAAGAAATGGGTCTTCTCTCAGATATAACCATAGGCTGGCAAGATAGAGAATCCCTTTGTCCCCTGAGCCTTCTCCTGTGGGTTTAGAGCAATCTGGATATGTTGCTGGTGGCACTCCCAGGTTGAAGAGTTAGAGATGGCTTCTGCCACTAGAAGATAGGTATATGTGTTAGAGTCAAGAAGGAAGGTATCCCAATAAAAGACCACAAGTTTAAAAGGAGTTTTATCTTGTGAGCCAGATTATATCAAAGCATGCTAGTAAATTGTGTTTATTTCCCTTTTGTATCTCCTAGCCTTTAGTAAAGTACTAAATGTTCCAGCCTGGTCTCAGCTGTGTGCTTCGGAAGTATTACGAGAAGACTCACCTCCGGGGCAGAAAATTAAAGAGAAAGCAGTACTCCCTGAGGTCAGCAAGGCATTCCTCAGAAGGTCAATCTTCGGGAACAAAAGTCCTTGCTGTGAGCTCCAATTATTCCACCCCATGTGCAAAATCTCCTTCTAAAGCCAATTTTGGAGGTTCCTGACTTTTATTTATTAAAATAGAAAGCAGTTTTTTCCCTGTCAAAAACAACCTTACTGTAAACCCAGGTCTATCTGATTCCAAAACTCCTCTCTTTATTGGCTGCTACATTACACTGCCTCCGAAATACTATTAATAGAAAACTGTTCAGCAAGAGTATGGGAGAGAATCATTTAAGAAAGGAGGAGGAAGGAAGAAAGGGAGGGTAGAAGAGGGAAGGAGAAAAAGGGAAAGAGGAAGGGATTTCACCAAAGCAATAAAAACTCATTGTGAATTGAATGTCAAAGATGGAAAATTTACATTTAATATATGCACTTAGTCAGCATATATGGACAGTAGTACCTGATCTATAGCTAGCATTTGATATGTGTTAATTCCTTCCTTAGGAACAAAGACAAGAGCTAACTAGAAAAATGCTGTTTTAAGTTTTGGCTTTTGAAGAAGTTCAAAGCAATGATATTAAGAACAGATATCCAACAAAAACAAAAAACTCTGTATTTCCTTACTGAAAAATTATTCCATAGCTAAAAAGAACCCAGAATTGGGGTGACTATAAAGTTATACATCAGTTTGCTGTTCAAACAAAAAGAGGAACGCACTCTTTCACTTCTCCAATGTTTAAATGCAGAAATATATGCAAATTCATGAATTCGTTAAACTGCACAATCATTTGCATTTTTATTACATTACGACAATAAGGTGTTTCTTCTTGTATCTGCTAAAAGTCACAAAGATTCAAGGCACTTCAGATTTCAGGTGGCTTGTGTACAAGCTCCCCTGCAAAAATACCCTCCCAATGAACATCAGCCAAACCCCTTCCTGTTTTTCAACCTCGTATGTTTACTTTCATATCTGCTGCAAAAGATAAAAGCAACAATGGGGACATCAACCACATGATCATGTCCTACCAAACCGGAAACGAAGCTATGAAACCAGAGTTGCTGTGAAATGGGTCTTTAGAAAACTCACACACAGGCTTCAAAATATTACAGTGTAAGTCTGAATTAAATCCAAAGATCATCATCAGACAAAACCATATTTATTTCTGTATAGCTATATTCATTTACATCTAATAATCATATAGACACATAGATACACAATTTAAGTAGAAAAAATATATGGGTCAAGATGCCAAAATTATTTTTCTTACCCATAGATTATTTCCCACCTCCATGAGGCCATATTTTATCAAGGGGAAAAGGGACCTAACACTTACTGAGAATCTGCAGGTAACAGGCACACCATAAAGTTTGTTTTTCTTTGTCATTACTATGTATTCTGTGTAATGTAGGTATGATCCTCATTTTACAGAAGAGGGGAAACTAAGGCATGGATAAGTACTTTCACAAGAGCACAATCATTAAGAAATCATTAGCTTTGGGTGCCTGGGTGGCTCAGTCATTATGCGTCTGCCTTCGGCTCAGGTCATAATCCCAGGGTCTTGGGATCGAGCCCCGCATCAGGCTCCCTGCCAGGCGGGAAGCCTGCTTCTCTCTCTCCCACTCCCCCTGTTTGTATTCCCTCTCTCGCTGTGTCTCTCTCTGTCAAATAAATGAAATCTTAAAAAAAAAAAAAAAAAAGAAAGAAAGAAATCATTAGCTTTAACAGAAGGCCTGTATCCAAATCTCTCCTTCCCCACTTGCTCATGGACATATTGAGTAAGCAAAGGTGCAGCCATAAAGAATGTGGCTTTGAAGACAATTTTCACTTGCTAGTTGTGCGATTTTGTACAAGTTACTTTTTAACCTGCTACCTGAAATGTAAAATGGGATTAATCACACCTGCTGCATAGGTGTTGTGGTGAGGTCTAAATGCAAAAATAATGGCTAACATTTTTCTAGTGCCAATGTTCTGACTACTTTACATATATTAGCTCATTTAATCATTATAACAACCTTAAAAGGTACAAATATTTTTATCATCTCCATGTTATATAATAAACATTGAGGTACAGAAATTAAGTAATTTGCCCAAGGTCACCAGCTAAAGAGTGACACAACTAGAATTTAAAATCAGGCATTCTAGCCCTGGAGCTCATACTCTTTAACACCTAGGTCATTATCTATAAACCACACAGCACAGAGCTCAGCTCATAATAGGTCATCAGTAAATACTAGCATTATTATTTTATCTCCCATATAATACCACCCAGTAAATAGTCACTGAAATGTATTAAATCAAGTAGAAGAGCCAGAATTTTAATCTAGGTTTTGCTCTGTGCTTTTCCCCATAACTACATGTCTTTCCACAACACAGTGCCTCTAAAATTTTTTGTGCATGCCCAGTCATTTCTACTAATACTAGATCATTAAACTTTCTTAGGACAGGGATCACGTCTTTACATTATTGTGATCACATACACCCACAAGGTCCTGCTCATTGTGAATAATCAATTAATATGCATCAAATGAATGAACATGCCATTCCTCTGCTCAAAATGCTCCCAAGAACTCCTATCTCAGAAAAAAATGCAAAGTCTATAGCATAGCCAATAAGGCACTACATGAAACGCTCCTTCTCCTGCCTCAACCTTTCTGAATTCCATTTTCCCCTAGATCATTTTGATCCCACCACACTGGCTTACTTAATGTTTCTCAAATACACCAAATATGCTTAACCTTTGTGCTGATTGTTCTTCTGCCTGGAATGCTCTTCTCTAGATAGCATTCAGGACTCCGCTCAAAAGTCACCTTACCCGAGAGGTTGTCTCTGACCACTCCCTACTATCTAAAGTATCCACCCCACCTCCCTCACTCTTTGTCCCCTTATCCTACTTGGCCTGATCCTCAGGGAAATCTAATTTTACTTTACCTCTGATTTGTATACATGTTTATTATCTGTTCTCTCCAACTAAAATGTAAGCTCCAGAAGAACAGACACTTCTTCTACTCTACTCTATTCACTGTGTGTCCCAGTGCAATTAGGACAGTGCTTGGTAAATAGCAGATGATCGGGGCACCTGGGTGGCTCAGTCGGTTGGGTGACTGACTCTTGATTTTGGCTCAGGTCATGATCTCAGGGTCCTGGGATGGAGCCTCATGTCAGGCTCTGCAATCAGTGGGGAGTCTGCTTGAGGATGCTCTCTCTCCCTCTCCCTCTCCCCCTCATCCCTCTAAAATAAATAAATAAATCTTTAAAAAAATAGATGAGTGTTATGATGAGCGCTAGGTGTTATATGCAACTAATGAATCATTGAACACTACATCAAAAACTAATGATGTACTACTATATGTTGGCTAATTGAACATAATAATAAAAAATTTTTAAAAATAGATGATCAATATTTATTAAATTAATAAATGGTAGATGTATTAGCTATCTATTGTTATCTACAAATTACCCCCAAAACGGGGCACCTGGCAGGCTCAGTCGTTGAAACATGCAGCTCTTGATCTTGGGGTTGTAAATTCAAGCCCCACATTGGGTATAGAGATTACTTAAAAATAAAATCTCAAAAACAAAAAAATTACCCCTAAAACTTGGTGGCTTAAAACAACAAACATTTATTATTTCAATTTCTGTGGATCAAGAATTCAAGCATGACTTAGCTGGATGCCTTTGGCTCAGGGTCTCAACATTTATTATTTCAATTTCTGTGGATCAAGAATTCAAGCATGACTTAGCTGGATGCCTTTGGCTCAGGGTCTCAACATTTATTATTTCAATTTCTGTGGATCAAGAATTCAAGCATGACTTAGCTGGATGCCTTTGGCTCAGGGTCTCTCATGACGTTGCAGTCAAGTGTCAACCACGTTTGCATTCAACTCAAGGCTCAAATCTGCCTGAAGAATCTACTTCCCAGCTCACTCACATGGCTGTTATCAGACCTCAGAAGATCTGCTTCCAAGCTCACTTACACTGCTGCTGACAGACTTGGTTTCTCACCACGTGGGCCTCTTTATAGGCTGCCTGTACATTCTTAGGCTATGGCAGCTGGTGATCCGAGTGACAGGAAAAGAGCCAGAAAGTGCCCAAGAGGAGAGGGACAAAGACAAAAGCCACAGCCTTTTGTAACCTAATCTTGGAAGTAACATCCCACTACTTGTGCTGTATTCTATTCATTAGAAGTTAAGTCACCAGGTCCAGGTCACACTCAAGGGGAAGAGATTACACAAGGGCATGAATACCAGGAGGCAGGAATCACTGGGGACCATCTTAAAGGCTGCCTACCACAACAGGCATAATAAAAGTCTAAAAACCAAACAAAACAGGAATACCTTGCCCTTTGGCCACCTGATATATTCTTTAGTATATTTATTTATAAATGATGCTATGATCACTATGCAATCATTTACCCCAGTACTAGTCTTTTCAGTCCTACAAACACCAGTGTTCATTAATGGTCATATTAGAGACAAACAACTAGCAAGAATAAGAATAAGTCAACAGAAATAGCATCTGGAAAAAAGGAATTACTGGATGAATCTTGCTAAGTAGAGGACAATAATCTCTTAAAACAGGGATTGGATACTGGGGTGCCTCGGTGGCTTAGGGAGTTGAGCGTCCAACACTTGATCTCAGCTCAGGTCTGGATTTCAGGGTTATGAGTTCAAGCTCTACATTGGGCTCCATGCCACATACACACACATACACACATACACACATACTGTTAATCAATATATATTATATATATAATTATATATCAATATATATAATATCTACCAATACACAATCCATATATATGGTTGCTATTATGGAAATATTGTTAATTTTCTTAGGCATAATAATGGTATTGTAGTTATGTAGGATAATGTCTTTGTTTGTAGGATATGCATACCAAAACATTTTAGGAGTAAAGTGTCATGATATCTGTGACTTACTTTCCAAAAAAATATGACACACACACACATACACAGAGAGGGAATCAGAAGCAATCAGAATTACAACCCAGGTCGTAAATCTTAATTATCCTGGGAAATCATATTCTCACTACACTTCTGTATGTCTAGTGTGTCCTCTATGTTATCTATCTAGCTACTGTACTATACAATATCTGTGTTTGGGGGATGAGGATGAAATGAAAGACATGATATTGACCCTCTGCCCCCCAGAAGCTGGCAATCTCATTGGGGAATAGCAGTTTCATATATAATGTAGAACAACACACAACAGGGCACCTGGGAGGCTCAGTCGGTTAAGCGTCCGGATTGGGCTCCCTGCTACGCAGGGAGTCTGCTTCTCCCTCTGCCCCACCTCCCACTCATTCTCTCAATCTCTCTCTCTCAAATAAATAAAATCTTTTTTAAAAAATTTTAAAAACCACACAATAAATCTGATATATAACAAATAAATACTGCAAGAGTTCAGAAAAGGATACCAATAAACCTTCAGAGAATAAATATCTTTGAAACCTCCTTCCTCTAACAGGTTTCTTATTGTTGGCATCCTTTCCCTTAAGTACTTCTCCTTTACTTTATCTACTTGGCAACAACTGACTACTATTTCCTACCTTTTAACAAAATTATCTGGAGACCATCTAAAAATAAAATACATGTTTTGCCCGTTTAGAACACAGGATATGATTTTTAAAATGCTATTTACATTTTCACTGGAAAAAAACACTAAATATACTATGTGGATTTTCTGGCCTTCAAAAGCAACTATGTTATTTCAAGAGTTGAGGATGCCAGAAAGCTTGAAGATTTAAAAATAACCTCAAAAAGAGCTCATTTCCAACACCAGATGGAAAGAAATTACTCTAAAGACACACGTGTGGGAGGACATATATACAACATCATATGACACCATGCGAAAGGTTTATATAATTACATAATACAGTCAAAATTAGCAGGACTCTCAGGTAGTAAGTTAGCAACAGTGTCAATTCTCTGAATCATTAAAAAAGATAAAGGGCAGGAAACAGCGAGTGGGTGATAGCAAAAAAAAAAAAAAGCCTTCTCTTTAAGATGGTTGACAGGTAAAATTTGAGGGCTTGGGGTGTCTAGCTGGCTCAGTCGGTGGAGCATGAAACTCTTGATCTCAGGGGCTGTGGGTTCGAGCCCCACGTTGGGTGTAGAGATTACTTAAAAATAAAATCTCTTTTAAAAATAAATAAACAGGGGCGCCTGAGTGGCTCAGTTGGTTAAGCGACTGCCTTCGGCTCAGGTCATGATCCTGGGGTCCCAGGATCGAGTCCCGCATCGGGCTCCCTGCTCGGCGGGGAGCCTGCTTCTGCCTCTGACCCTCCCCCCTCTCATGTGCTTTCTCTCTCTCATTCTCTCTCTCTCAAATAAATTTTAAAAAATCTTAAAAAATAAATAAATAAATAAATAAATAAAAATAAAAATAAATAAACAAAAACTAAAAATAAATGAGTAAATAAAATTTGAGGGCTTAAATCCTTGGAGCTCTTGACAGTTCTGCCTGTGTCTATATGGTCAAAACTAGACGGAAACATTTATTTTGATAACCTGTCCCAAACGTATCATCAAAGTGAAACACTTCTCACTTTAATATATGTAGAACTTAGAATTGGTAAATGAAAATACTTGACATATAGGGGCACCGAGTGGCTCAGTCGTTAGGCATCTGCCTTTGGCTCAGGTCATGATCCCAGGGTCCTGGGACTGAGCCCCGCCATCAGTCTCCCCGCTTGGCGAGGAGCCGGCTTCTCCCTCTCCCTCTGTCTGCTGCTCCCCCTATTTGTGCTCTCTCTCTCTGTGTGTCAAATAAATAAGTAAAATCTTAAAAAAAAAAAAGACATATACATTAAAATGGCAATTCTTTGTAAGATGATGTATTCAAAGATACACTGTTAAGATCTCATTGTGTTGGGGCGCCTCGGTGGCTCAGTCACTGAGCGTCTGCCTTCCGCTCAGGTCATGATCCCAGGGTCCTGAGATCGAGCCCCGCATTGGGCTCCCTGGTTGGGGGGAAGCCTGCTTCTCCCTCTCCCACTCCCCCTGCTTGTGTTCCCTCTTTCGCTGTGTCTCTCTCTGTCAAATAAATAAATACAATATTAAAAAAAAAAAAAACTCGTGCTAAAATTATTTTAATAGGGCTATTTAATTTATATAAGCATTTAAGTAATAGCTGAATAGCAATCACAACTCAACCTTGACATAGTACTATATATTCATAAATTACCAAGAGTATACATTTCTACTTTACTTATGGGTCACAGGCTTAAATTTAACCAATTCAAAATAATCCTATGCTTTAATGTTGTTAAATCACTGAGAACTATTCATAACTCTTATAACATTTTTATGACTTAATGCAGATATTATAAAAATAGAATATAAAAGTTTCCTGAATGAATTTTTTTTTTTTAAAGATTTTATTTATTTATTTGACAGAGAGAGACATAGTGAGAGCAGGAACACAGGCAGGGGGAGTGGGAGGGGGAGAAGCAGGCTTCCCGCGAGCAGGGAGCCCGACGTGGGACTCGATCCCAGGACCCTGGGATCATGACCTGAGCCGAAGGCAGACGCTTAACGACTGAGCCACCCAGGCGCCCCCTGAATGAATATTAATGTAGAAAGTATTTAAACCTCAGTCTGTGTTGTATCCAGTGCTACAATTCAGACATTTAGAGTGCCTATCAAAAGTTGGTTGGGATTAGGATACTTTTTTTTTTTTAAAGATTTTATTTATTCATTTGAGAGAGAATGAGATAGAGAGAGCATGAGAGGGGGGAGGGTCAGAGGGAGAAACAGACTCCCTGCCCAGCAGGGAGCCCGATGCGGGACTCCATCCTGGGACTCCAGGATCATGACCTGAGCCGAAGGCAGTCACTTAACCAACTGAGCCACCCAGGTGCCCGAGATTAGGATACTTTTTGCAGAGGATGGAAGGCACAAGAAGCAGGCAAGCTTCATTTATAAATCAAAATTAACTTCAGGAGTAAATATTATATCCTATTTTATTTTATCTTATTATTTCCACCTATTTCCAAAAATAATTGAGGTGTTCCTGTTCCTATTATTAGATAATATTATTAGATAACAGAATTATACATATACATTAAATATATTGAAAAAATTAGATAATATTAATAGAGCATCTACTGCTTCTTCCAATCTTATTTATCAATATAAATATTTAGTCATAGTTCCTACCTATTCCATCAGATAATTTTGCCTCTTCCTACCCACTCTGCCAAGATTACTTTAACCCTACCCAAGGCTCCACTCCACATAGCTCTGAAACAATTTTAATTTCTACAAACAGAGATTCTCTTGAGAATTGAATGATAGAAGAGGGCCCAGATTAGTTCGGTGTCAGTGACCCAAAGAACCCTCAGCCATGAAAGGGAGACGGCAATAAATAATCACAGTTTAATCCATATGGATTTATCCTGGAGATAATCAAGAGATAACTGCAATAGGAGAACTGGTCTTAGTAAGTACAATAACAAAATAATAAAATAAACATGATGCCAGAATGGCTCTGGAATTTCAGATACAAGGGACCTTCAGGGATAGCATATTTATTTAGGGTGACTTTGGAGGAAGCTGATAAAGATTAGGGGGTAGGGTATATTAAAGTCTTTCCAAATCATTCCTTGAATTGTATTGACCACACCCAATATTGGTATTTTGCTTTTCTTTAAGGTCCAAAGAGCTAGCCAATTTATTTTCAAATACTTCAAGGTGGATACCATCCCATTTAAATAAAAAATAATTAACAAAAATAAGTATAAACAGACTTTCATCATAATCAGATTCTCTCACTAAACTTTCCTAAAACCAACATGTGAAGTACTGTCAGTGAGGCAGTTAATTCTAAATAAGATCCGCACTCAAAATAAAATATCAAAGTTCTCCTTCCTAATGCCTTCAGTTTCTGAATACTATTTATTGCTATAGCTCCATTAATCTTTCCCACTGTGTAGTCATTAACTAGCAGCAGAGTAAATCAAAATACTAATTTAACTCAGCATGTACACCAGAGTATTTGTTACACTGCATTTTACTGAACATACCATGAATCTACTCATAAAAAGGACACACAGTAAGCCACCAATGCCATAACAAACACAAATAAAAAGCAAAAATTAACATATATATTTAGAATCTGGCTCTTCTCTACCTAAAAGCTATTATAAATACAACGAATTGACTACCTTCCAAAAATTCTAGATTCTCTACATAAATAAGGCCCATAACTGGTAAATTCAGAGGCCTCTTTTAAAAGTTTTAAGTTTCATCATTGGGGTGTTAGAGAAAAAAACAAAGTTGTTCATAAGAAAAAAGTTCTTAAAATTATTATTGCTTAGCTCACAAATAAAATAAGGTGACTCCATTCTCAAGCAATAGAGGAAAAAACAAGTTCTTTAGAGGTAGGGATGAATCTGCATCTGAACATGCCATGTGACCAATCAGGAATCTGATAAGACTCTTGGAAAAAAACACCGGCAGTACTTGAGCTGGCCAGCTCCTTAGATAACAGGGAAACAGAACTGTGGTCTAAACATGTGCTCCTCTTGATTTCAGAACCAAATTCAGCACCCCCCTCCCCATGGCCATTGAGATACTAAAGTTATAAAATCAGATCACCAATATTAAACTGGATTTGGACATTCAGAACACAATATATGCAAGCCCTATCACTCACATCACAAATTACAGACCATATATTTTAAAATCACAATCTATGGATGTGCATATCAAAATACCTGCAGAGAATTCAAGAATCCTGTGACTTTTATTTTTATTTTTTTTAAAGATTTTCATTTATTCATTTGAGACACAGAGATACAGAGAGAGAAAGAGCATGAGCAGGGGGAGAGGCACAGGGAGAGGGAGAAGCAGGCTCCCTGCTGAGCCAGGAGCCTGACGTGGGGCTCAATCCCAGGACCCTGGGATCATGACCTGAGCTGAAGGCAGACACTTAACCATCCGAGCCACCCAGGCGCCCCAAGAAACCTGTGACTTTTAGCCAACACTTCTGAAAGACTTAACTCTGAAGCTTTCTTAGCAAAAGTAGGAAGGAAACCAAATAACACTATAAGCACACCACCTCCCATAATATGAATTTGTTTAAAATTAAGACCATAAAAACTGAAGAATGAGATGGAAGTCTAGCTCTGTAATTTCCAAAAATGTTAAACTCAAGCTGCACACAAGAAAACATCACACTGGTGAACTCTAAATGTAGGGCACAAACCTGACAAAAAAAAATAACAGGAAAAAATATATAGGTCATACCTCAACAAATGCCATGACCTTTTTTTTTTTCAGAGGAGACAGGAATCATTTAAAATCATTTGTTAATTTAGGGGTCCCTGGGTGGCTCAGTTGGTTGTGTCGGACTCCTAATTTCAGCTCAGGTCATGATGTCAGGGTTGTGAGATCAAGGCCCCGAGTGGGGCTCTACACTCAGTGCAGAGTCAGCTGAAGATTCTCCCTCACCCTCTCTCTCTGCCCCTGCTCTCTCTAAAAAGAAATAAAATCTTCAAAAAAAATAAAATAATGAAAAAATAAAATCATGTGTTAATTTAGATATTAGCTTAAAAGAGAGAGCGCGCGCATGGGTGCGTACAAGCAGGGGGAGCGGCAGACAGAGGGAGAAGCAGGCTTCCCACTGAGCAAGGAGCCCGATGTGGGGCTTGATCCCAGGACTCTGGGATCATGACCTGAGCCAAAGGTAGACGCTTAACCAACTGAGCCACCCAGGCGTCCCAGCTTAGAAGTGTTTCATAAGGAAAAAAGAAAGATAAGATAAAAGCACTTTTAAATATGCTCTTTCTCTCTCTGTATTTGCCAAGAGGAAAATTTGTGCATTACTTTGCTAATATATAAATTATTATATTATGTTATTTTATATTTTATATTGAGTATAAGCCTAGTTTAAAACAGGTTTGTTCAACATATCTACTACTTGAGAACAACAAATATGATTTGAGTGTTTAACAAACATTAAGGAAATGTTGACCCTAGACCACCAAGAGAAGAGAAGAGATACATAAAGCAAGCAAGAGACTGACCTAAAAGATGGGTCTGTTAGCTTAGTCTATTTCTTTTTTATTTATTTATTTATTTGAGAGAGACAGCGTGAGAGAAAACAAGCAGAGGGAGCTGCAGAGGGAGAGGGAGAAGCAGGCTCCCCGCTGAGCAGGAGCCCGATGCGGGGCTCCAACCCAGGACCCTGAGATCACTACCCAAGCCAAAGGCAGACGCATAACCGACTGAGCCACCCAGGCGCCCCTAGCTTAGTCTATTTCTACTAGCTTAGCCTATTTGCTGACAGCCAGAGTTTCCAAGCATTAAACTCATCGACTGGTAGAGAGCTCTTAGCTCTGAGTAGAATGGAAGCCCTAAGTAGTTTTCTTAATGCACCATCGGCCATCATCTACTACTAAGGGCTACACATATCGATGGGACACTTAGGACCTAAATCCTTTTAATAAACACCAGCTAAAGAAAACTGAACTAGCTGGCCATACAAATGAATCTCTTAAGAAAATTCAAAACAAAACAAAATATTCCATCAAGTTCCTTCCACATATGGAACTTTTCCCCATACTTCAAATTACTAATATGGAGCATTTTTAAGGTAAAAGACCTGAAAACAGGAAGAACATATATGGAACTGCATAGCCAAAGACACACGGATGGGAAAGCACGAGTTATTACTGAACAGTTCTTCTTGGTTGAAAAATACAAGTAATAAGGAGGATAGAGGTAGAAAGGTAGATTGGGGACTTATCTATAAGATATTTGGTATATTTGGGGGGCGCCTGGGTGGCTCAGTCCTTAAGCGTCTGCCTTCAGCTCAGGTCATGATCCCAGGGTCCTGGGATCGAGCCCCGTATCGGGCTCCCTGCTCAGCGGGAAGCCTGCTTCTCCCTCTCCCACTCCCTCTGCTTGTGTTCCCTCTCTCGCTGTGTCTCTCTGTCAAATAAATAAAATCTTTAAAAAAAAAAAAAAGATATTTGGTATATTTGGTATATAACACGAGTATAAATGTCGGGAGAAATTTGGTGAGGCCTAAAAATTAAAAACATTTATTTCCAAGCCTGAATTCAATTATATAAGGGGAAAAAGTGTGGTTTTGTTACTAGAAGAAAGAGAAATCAGAAGGTTAGCACACTGTGCTTGGGTTTGCCAGTGAGTTCACTTTTAATAGTGGCAAAGAAATACCCTACTTCAGTTTCCCCCAGAGAAATGAATAACTCCTGTGTTTACCTTAATTATAACCTTCTTGTAGAAAGCACTCTGAATTAGCACCTTGATTCCAAGGCAATCTGTTATAACCATTCAGTTATAACCATTTTTTTTATCTGTCATTTATTGAGTGCTGACTGTGTGCCTGATATCCTGCTGCTTACTCTACATGGATTATATTAATAACACTCCAAGAAACTATTCACAAAACCAAAAATTATACAGCTGGCAAAGAACTTATGATGTTTCCAACTTACAGAAAAGGTAAATGAAGAGTACATCAAGTTTCCACAAAAAGTAAGGGGGATATGTATATCAACTGCTTGATTAAAAGCATAAACCAGGGACGCCTGGGTGGCTCAGTTGGTTAAGCGTCTGCCTTCGGCTCAGGTCATGATCCCAGGGTCCTGGGATGATCCAGGCCCACATAGGGCTCCCTGCTCAGCGGGGAGCCTGCTTCTCCCTCTGCCTACTCTCCCCCTGCTTGTGCGCTCTCTCTCTCTCTGTCAAATAAATAAATAAAATCTTTTTAAAAAAATAAAAATAAATAAAAGCGTAAACCAACTAAAATCTTTGCCAGGACGGAGAATACAGAAAACAGTAGTGAGCAACAGCATATACAGTGTATCCTCAAGACAGCATAAATCCACTATAATAATATCCAAGACACAAGACATAACCATTTCTTGCAATTTTCCCCTAAAAACAGAAAGAACAAAATAGCAGCTGTGAAATCACCCAGACTACTAAAAAAAGGGGCTCGGCACCTCTTAAAAAAACAAAACAAAACACCTATCTCCTAATCAGCAGTACGTGCCAGAAAAAGACAAGTCCCCACAGACTAGCAGCATTCATGGTAGGGCACAGTTAGAGGGACAACAGGATGACAGTGGCTATCATGTGGCCAGAAACCAATCCGTCAGCAATTTGTTGCACGTGAGATCACTTTCTCTCCAGAGAACGCGCGTTCCTGGGGCGGATGGACCTGGTCTGGCAAGCCCCCACCCGGAACAATCGCCGGGTGGTGCCTCTCGCAGGGCGAGCCTACATCCAGACCCCCACAGGTAGAAGCAGCCCGGCAAGCAGGAGGAAATACTTCCAAGCCGACAGATGCAGGAACTGAAAAAGGAGGTCACGATGCTGAGAGAATAGATTTAACCCTTTGGTCACTGGGAACCGCGAAGACTAAGCGGAGCGCGGC
The DNA here is from genome assembly GCF_029215605.1 of Mirounga angustirostris. NCBI lineage: Eukaryota > Metazoa > Chordata > Mammalia > Carnivora > Phocidae > Mirounga > Mirounga angustirostris. The sequence continues at coordinate 168,618,992 of NW_026991712.1, forward strand.
AGAGCCCTCGGGGTCGGGAGAATTCTTTCAGTGGGGCGGGTGTCTCGGGCGGGAAGGCCTCACAGTCCTTCCAGGGCCCCCTCCAGCCCTCAGATCGTGCCAGACTTCTCCAGACAGCCCAGCCACCTGGCCACGAAGAAACTGCTCTGCGGCTGCACCCAACACCTTCGCCGCCCGGAACCCGCAGTCCTCCTCGATTTGGTTTCCTTCCAAGGCTCCTGCCGGTGGACAGTGATTGGCAGACCTCGTCAAAAACAGACCCCAAGCCCAACTTTGCAACGCTCCCTCGGCGCAGCCCCCGCCTCTTTCTGCTCGGGCCAGCCGCGTCCCGGCTGCAGCCCCTCAGCCTCCGGCGCGCGGAGGCCCCGGAGCCCGCACCCCCGGCCCGGGGCCTGCGGGGGGCTGCAGACAAAGAGGCTGCGGCGCCGCCGCGGCCGCCAGGACCGTCCCCTCGGGGACAGCTCCGCGCTCCCCCCCTCCCCCCCGCCCAACCCCGCTCGCGCGCCGCAGCCGCCTCGCCTCACCAGTGGTCCCCGGGGCCGGGGCTCCCGAGCCCGCTGCTGCAGAAGCCCGACGAACAATGGCAGGAGAAGGCGCCGGCGCCGAGACTCGGGCCCTCTGCGGCTCGCGGGCCCGCCGGCTGCTGGCGGACTGACTGACTGACTAACCCACCGGCGGAGGGAGGGAGGGAGCGAGGGAGCGAGCGAGCGAGTGAGCGAGCGAGCAGTCGGCCCCGGCGCGCGCCCTCCCGCCTTCCCTCCGTGAGGCGAGGCCGCCCGGCCCGCAGCCAGCCAGCCCGCGCGCAGCCCCTCCCCCTCCGTTCGCCACAACATTGTAGTAAATTTCTATTGGACGGCGCCTGAGGGAGGGAGGGGGCCGGGCCCGCGGCCCGTCAGCCCATTGGCTGAGGACAAGTTCTGGGCTCCTCTAGTTTCCCCCCTCCCCTAGGCGGGTAAGGGCCGGGGAGGGGAAGGAAAAAGGGGAAAAGGCAAGGGGCTGGCCGCGTGTGCGCAAGCGCATCGAACTCGCCCTGGAGTCCGGGTGTTCCCGGCCCCTGCAGCACCCACGTGGGGAATGAGGCAGCTAGTGCCCGGGACCGAGGTGAGGCCCTTTCCGCCGGGAGGGGCCCAGGTAAGAGGCCGAGATTTGAAAGCCTCAAGGAAAGCCCAGGGCTGACTGCCCACTAATGCACCTCATGACCTTGGGTAAGTCACTCAGGTTCTCTGGGCCTCAGTTTCCCCATCTACTAACTTGATGGTGTCTAGGCGCCATTCACACCTTGACATTCGTGGAGGCCTTACCTTTCCTGGCAGCTGTGTAAGGCCCAACGTGGAAGCTGAATGTCGTGGCCACGCCAAGATTTCACCTGTCTTTTGCATTTAAGGGTCTCCTAATTCCACCTTGGCACCCTCAAAATCATAAAGACCTAGCTTCCAAGGTCTGTGCTCCAGCTGAACTTAAGGTTGCTCTGACAGCCTGATGTGCCTTTATTTCCTTTCAGAAGTTTCAGAGGCCCCTTGACCCTTCACACTCCCTGCCAGGCTAGACTCTGAAAAGGCTGGGACCCCACAGAACAGAATGAAGGCTCATGTTTTAAGCAAGGTCCCTATAAGGTAAGATAGGTTCTGGTATTCCCATTCTAGAGATGAAGACACTGAGGCAGAGAGGCTTAGACCTCTCACCTGCCAGGATAAGAAGCCAGGCCATCTGACATCAGAACCTGCCTATGCAAGCTTCACTGTCTGCGGGTATCTGATCACAGCCCCCTCCCATCAGCAGCTCAGCCTCTAGAAACAGACACGTGGGTTCAATTCCCAGCCTCCAGCCCTCCCTCATTGTTTGGACTTCTCTGTGTCTGTTTCTAGCCCCATAAAAGGGGATAATGATAGTTCTACCTCATAAGAGTTATTGTAAGAATTAAATCAGTTAAAATATGTAAAGGGCTTAGAACAGTACCTAGCTCATAGTAAGATCTACATAAGTGTTCATTATTACTGCTATTCAGAGACTAAGATATAGACTGAGAGGTGTGGAGCAGGCTGACATAATAATATGTTTGTTAAGCTCTCAATCGTTGTCAGCACTGAGCTGAGCACATTGCATGAATTATCTGTTTGAAACACCCTAAGTGAACCACTTGAGGACTACCTGACTACCCTATCTAAAACAGCCTCCACCCACACACCCTTGCCCTGCTTTTTTTTTTTTTTAAGATTTTATTTTTAAGTAATCTGTACACCCAACATGGGGCTCGAACTCACAACCCCGAGAACAAGAGTCACATGCTCTACCAACTGAGCCAGACAGGCACCACCACCCCCTTTTAAGATTTTATTTTCACCTTGCCCTGCTTTAATTTGCTTCATAGTCCTTACTTCTACCTGACTTTCTATATATTTAATTATTTGTTGCTCCTCTAAATACATTTTTGCAGTTTAGATCCACTAAATGACAAGAGGAGAGGGATTTTGCCCCTCTTATTCATTTTCCAGAACAGTGCATACTCAATATTTGTTGAACAAATGAACAAAATTATCCCCATTTTATAGATAGGACGCTGAAGCCTAGTAAGGTCAGGTGACTTGGCTAGGGTCATTCTGTGTACTTGAGGTGAAGCACCTATTCTTGAATATTCTGGTCCCCTGCCTCAGGTTCTCAGGTTAAGCCATACTTTTGATTCAGGGAACTCTACCCTACCATGTCTGTGCCTAAGAGGCTTCCTCCTTATCAGACCTGGAAATCTGGTACCAAGAAGGATAAATCCTGAAAATCAATCACCAGATGGCTCGGCATGACCACTATGTTATCCAGCAAATTCAGATTCATAAAAACCAATAGTCTCTATGCTATGAAGTGCTAGCCATGACACATCATATTTAAAAAGGCTTGTTTGGATGAATGGAGTATGTAGTACTTAGCAATCATCACCCTGAAAAAAAGGAGGGGGTCTCAGGCTAAGAAAAAAATAGCTAGACTAAGGCAGGTATAAACCACTCATATTCAGAGTGCTCTGCAACACCACACCGAAAACTGTTGGCATAGGCTTTAGAATCACAAAGACCTGAATTCCAGTCTTCACTTTCAGTTCTCAGCCTGGAGATGAAAGGGCTTTGTCTAAAGTATTATGCATACATGACTGGTTTTGTTATTAATTAGGTTATATACCATCATCTATTAGGTGAAGTGCTCAACCCCTGAGTGTAGCTGGGCCCACCACATAGTAGGGAGTGGGGGGATAAGTAATGCCCAGTCTGAAGGCAGAGAAACTATCCAAACTACCCGTAGTCATGTGCCCAGCTGCCCTCTCAGAAGAGGCCTCTGCAAACCAGACATCCAGTTCCAGTTCACCCTGCAGAGGCAGCCCCTGGGTCCCAAGGGTAAAGGTCCCAAGCACCATCCCTGAGGCTGATTTTCCAGGCAGAAACTCAGCTCCCTGCCTGCCTGCATCATGCTCACATCTGGGTGGCGGTTGTGCCATACTCCAAACCCCAGATTGGGGTCTTTAGGGGCCATCTCTATCCCGCCTGCCAGCTGAGCCCACCACTGCCTCCTCCACCACCCCTCCTGTTCCTTCCTAGGGAATACAAGCCCTGCTAGCTGCCTGTCAGCCCCTGGAGCAGTCAAGGGCCCTAAGAAAAAAAAAAAGAAAGGAAGAAAAAAGATGGTTTGAAAGGGTCCTAATCCTTTCCCATTGCAAACTGAGTTCAAACACCAGCTACACAGAAGAGGGTGAAATTAGGTGGTGACCAGTGGGGAAGGCCAGGGATGGTAGCTGGGGCCTCCAATGACCTGGAAGAGATGAGATTGGGAGAGAGTGGGGGTAGAGTGGGGGAAACAGTTGGGAGTCTGAACCATTCCCAAATCTGGGACGTGGGCGGATTAGGGACACAGCTAGCCTTACGCCCCAGTGACAGGGCTCATGGAAAACATTTGTCTGTTGTGCAGGGTGGCAAGAGATGAAGAGGATTTTGAAAAGCTGGGCCTGCCAACAAAGTGTTCTGAACAGTCACTAGTGAATAAAAACCAATCCTCGTAACAAAAGTACATGAAGTCTTTCCATCCTGCCCATGGTCATAAAATTGCAGTCATTTTAGACCTTTTAAATACAAATGATAAACAGGCTATGATATGGAAAATTACTGTTCATACAGTGGTATGCCTTTCTAGGCAATTATTTTTAGTAGTAGTACTTGAATTATTCATAGAAAATATAGTTAAATAAGGGGCTCCACTCAGTCAGTGGAGCATGTGACTCTTGGTCTCAGGGTTGTGAGTTGGAGCCCCAGGTTGGGTGTAGAGATTACTTAAAAATGAAATCTTTAGGGCACCTGGGTGGCTCAGTTGGTTAAGCGACTGCCTTCGGCTCAGGTCATGATCCCAGAGTCCCGGGATCGAGTCCCGCATCCGGCTCCCTGCTCAGCAGGGAGCCTGCTTCTCCCTCTGACCCTCCCCCCTCTCATGTGCTCTCTGTCTCTCTCATTCTCTCTGTCTCAAATAAATAAATAAAATCTTAAAAAAAAAAAATGAAATCTTTATTTAAAAAAAGAAAAAAAGGAAGGAAGAAAATATAGTTAAATAAGAAGAAAAAAATTTATATCACCACAAAATCATCAACCAGAAATAACTACCATCAATATTTTGGTGGGGGACTTCCCTTCTAGTACCTTCTCTTACATGAATACTTTTTCTGTATATTAAATTAAGTCATATGAAATTGCTGATTGTATAAGTTAAAAATGGTCAAGCAGCAGCCACTGTGCATAGTTCAACCTAATGCTTTTTTCAAATTTAAATCATACTGTTTTGGGACTGAGTTTTTCCACCTAATAATATACTGTGACATTTGCATCACCATTTTTAACAGTGCCCTCAAGTGGATATACCATAATTTAGTTAACCCAGATGTCCAACATTTAGGTTTATTGCCCATCTTTATCTCTTTTACTCCACAAACATCCTTTTATCTAAGCATACGTATGATTTTTTTTTTAGGATGCATAGACTGCAGGCATTTTTTTTTTTTAATTATTGCATACAAGGCTGCCTGTTCTGGTCATTTTTGAGATAAAGGCCAAAGAAATCAGCATATGCAGTAATTTTATACAATACCTTGTCTTTTGTATTTGAAAACACAGAGCGGGGTGCCTGGGTGGCTCAGTCGTTAAGCATCTGCCTTCGGCTCAGGTCATGATCCCAGGATCCTGGGATCAAGCCCGTTATCAGGCTCCCTGCTCAGTGGGAAGCCTGCTTCTCCCTCTCCCGCTCCCCCTACTTGTGTTCCCTCTCTCACTGTCTCTCTCTCTCTGTCAAATAAATAAATAAAATCTTTAAAAAAAAAAAAAAAAGGAAGAAAGAAAACACAGAGCATGCTTTGACCTCTATGACACGATGACCTTTGCTTGCAAAAATTGCATTAAGCTTGGTCCTAAAGCACATTAAGAACAAAAAATGTGACTGAAATACATACATTGGAGTTGGCGAGTTATGTCTTTTCTGCTGTGAAGACACTCCAAGAAACAAGGGGCAGAAGGGAAGGAAGTTGAAAGTGTAAGAGGACCCAGTAGACGGTAGCTAAGACACTCCTCTAGGCTTCTCAATTCACAAAATGTTAGAATTGGCTAGGCCCTTAGAGATCATCAAGCCCAAGCTGCTAACTTTTAAACAGATTGGGAAGTGGGTGCAGAACTGGAAGGGACTTGTTCGAAGTCTCACATCAGAGAGTAGCGAGCCCAGACTTGAGCACAAGTCTTCTGACCCTTACTACAGGATTCTGTTCCCTGCCTTCTTCTGAGCCCACCTACATTTCCCTTCCAAAGCTGCAGGCCAAACTAAATTCTACAGCCACAAAAACCTAGGAATGTCTGAGCTGGAAGGGCCCTTAGAGATAACTTATTAATAAGAATAATGACAACTGCATTTATTAGGTATTTACTGAGTGCAGGGCACATTCTAAGTACTTTATATGCATTCATCGCGTTAAGCCTCATAGCGATCCTACAAAGTAATGTTACCCTCAACTGCAGTTGAAAAACCACAGCCCAGAAATGTGAGGTGATTTGCCCAACATCACACAGCTTAAACCAGGTCTGTCTGATACCACTGTCCTCTGCTGCTTCCATATCACTCTCAGAAAAGCAGTTTGGAAATGTTATGAATGAGCAACCCCAAACTCTGTCCCAAGACCCCAGGGAAAGGGTGTTGTGGCTGCTTCTGACTATAGCCCTAGGACATTCAAGGAGAGGACACAAGGATCTGGCCTCCCTGACCCTCCCCAACCCCCTTCTCTCGCCAGCTGGAGTGAGCCTAATGACCCTGATCCAGCAAAGCCTCCGGCTCACTCAAGCTTAACCCATTAATTCTCTCTCCCCAGGGCCAGGTATCCTCTAGGTCTAGAGGGTTTCCCAAGAAACAAGGGGAGAGATTCAGTGCCACCAGCTAGCTGAGCCCCTTCTAAAACGGGTAAAGTCAGCCTGGCCCAACCCTCACCGAGGAGAAGGCAGAGGAGGAGCCACAGGAAAGCAGGCAGGCCTGAGCACCTCCTTCCTATAGGCACTGGGGGTCGCAGAATGAACGAGATGAGTCCCGAACAATAAGAACAGTCACCATTACCGTCATCCCATAAATGGGTGATGGCAAGAAGAGGTAAAAGGAATGTGAGCTGTTGAGGCAGGCAGATCTGGGTTCAAATCAAAGTTCCACCACTGAGATGCCAAGTTGAGTCTACGAAAGTCCCTTCTCTTCTCTTCCTCGTCTATAATATGCAGAAAACATGTGCCAAACACTGTGTGCCAAGTACTTTTTATATACAGTACGTCAGTGAACCTTCACAATAGTCCCTTGAGGAAGGCATGACTATAATTTCCATTTTGCAGATGAGGAAGCGAAACACTTATCCAAGATCACCCAGCTAATAAGTGTCCAAGACTGGATTCAAATCCACATCTGCCTGGCTTTATTGCTAGCACTCTTCTTACGGTTTACAGATTGCCTGCATTTCCACAATGGTCATTGTACTAATACCAGCAAAGATGTACAGTGTAGGGGTGCCTGGGTGGCTCAGTCATTAAGCATCTGCCTTCGGCTTAGGTCATGATCCCAGGATCCTGGGATCGAGCCCCTTATCGGGCTCCCTGCTCAGCGGGAAGCCTGCTTCTCCCACTGCCTGCCGCTCCCCCTGCTTGTGTTCCCTCTCTCACTGTGTCTCTCTCTGTCAAATAAATAAATAAAATCTTAAAAAAAAAAAAAAAAAGATGTACAGTACTCACTAGATGCCTCAGTACTTACCTGCCTTCTCTTATTTAATTTTCACAACAACCCTGTGGAGTGGGTACTATTTTAACACCATCTTATAGCTTTGGAACTGAAGTCAGAGAGATGAGGCAGGTTGCCCAGTGTCATGTAGCCAGGGAGGGGCATAGTTGGGAAGCCAAGTTCATCTGACTCCAGAACCCTATCCTTTGCCCACTACACTATCCCGCTCTTTCCAGGGAGGCCAGATAGGTGTCTCTATCTCTGACAGATGAGAAAGGTGAGGCCTTGCAAGAGATAGTGAGTTGTCTATGGTGACCCAACAACCAAGCAACTAAGCAGGGACTTAAACCCAGGCCCCTGAGTCTTAAACCCAGGGTTACTTCCCTCACCCATAATACTGAATGCTGAGCATCAGAAAATGCCCCTGTCCACTAGATATTTAGAAACCTTATACCTAGCTCCCCCAGGGAAATTGGGGAACCACCCCCCCCTTCTATACCAGGCAGAGAGAGCTGAGGGTGTGGAGGAGAAACTTTGCAGGATACTACCAAGGGAAGACAGTGGTGAGCTGGTTACCCAGGTGCCCAGAGCTTTGGACACCTCTCTCTTGGTCTGCCTAAGCCATGCACCCCTGGTTACAGAGTTACAAAGGAAGCTGCATGAGGCCTGGGCTTCCCCGGCTGGCACAGCTCTCTGCTGTGATTTCTGCTGAAAAACAAAAAGCTCAATCCTCTGGGCCTACGTGCTAATTACCAATAATGACATAATAACCATTGTGGGCCCAACAGCCAAACAGCCCCAACTAGAAATTCTGCATAGCTCAGGCTCAGGAACAAAAGATTTGGGCACTCCAACTGAAACTGATGCCCTGGCAGAAAATGTCAGAAGCAAAAGGGCTTTAGTGTTGTTGACCCAGCCAAAGTATTATCTGGCAAATGGAGAGGATGATGGCCATTCATACAATTACTTATTGAGAATTATTTATCTGCATAGCATAGTGCCAGACCCAGAGAGAAGAGGCTTCATTTATTCATTAATTCACTCCACAAATATTTATTTAGCACCTACTATGAGCCAAGCACTCTTCTAGGTACAGGGGATATAACACTGAACCAGACAGACAAAAATCACTGTCACCACTGAGCTTACCATTCCAATGGTCGGGGGGAGAGACAAACAATAAACAAATGTTCACTAAAATACAGTATGTCAAAGAATGATAAGTGCTATGGAGAGAAAAAAATAGGCCTGGAGGGAAGACAGGGAATGTTCGTGTTGTGGCAAGAAAGGGTCTTACCTTTTTAAATAAGATAGGAAGGGCCTTACTGAGAAGGTGACATTTAAACAAACAAACAAAAAAAAAATTAAGGACATGAGAGAGCAAGTCATGAAAGTATTTGGGGGTAGAGAGTTCCAAGCTGAGTGAACAGCAAGTACAAGGGCCCTGGGGTGGAAGTGTGCCCAGTGTATTTAAGGACTTGCCTGAGATCATAGACCCAGTCATTAACAGCGCTGGGAGAGGAAAAGAATCATACACAGACTGATCACCCACTGTGTACTTGAACTCTCTTAAGCCTTATGACAACTCTGGAGGCAAAGATTAGGTTCACCATCTCACCATTTCCCAGATAAGGGAGTGAGACCCAAAGAAGAGAAGTAACTGATCCACATCACACAGCTAGAATGGGCAGGTCTGTTTGACCCCAGCCTGCTGGCGCCTCCCTGTTTCTCTTCTCTGTGTCCTCCCCATGCAAATCCTAAGTATCTGTTGAGTGAGTGAATGAATGAATGAATGAATGAACGAATGAATTTCTCAAGCCCTGCCCTCTCAATGAACTGTTTGCAGACCGGCCTTCTTGTCTCTACTAATCATAGAATAACAACAACAACAGTAATTCCAATGTGCCAGCTATGGACTGAGTATTTACCTGAATTTCCTAATTTAGCCCCAAAAGCCCCCCTTAGGTAATCTTAAGAGAAGGTGCTAATATTTTTCCCATGTTATTAGTGAGAAAACTAACGCTCTCGGAGGTAGAACTCCCTAGAGGTCCCACAGTTGGTAAGTGGTAAAGCTGGGATTTAAACCGAGGTCTGTCGGCTCCCAAATCCCTTCTTTTAATCCTATAATATTAGTAGAAACCTCTGACATCAATCCATTGCCTTCTTTTTATAAACCAGCAAACGAAGGCTCAGCGAGGGCAGGTGAAGAGCTGGGGGAGGGGTGCGGCCCACCAGCCCCCAGTCTAGCAGCCCTTCTATTCCACCACATGGGGGCTGTGGACCAGGTTTTTTTCTTCTTTGCCTACCCATTTCCCCACCTCTGCAGAAGTCTTCGTGTCGCCCCAGCTCCCGGAGGACAGTTCCAGTGAGCTCACCCTCCACCTCAGCCCCCTCAGCCCTGGCCTGGGTCAGGCAAGACCCTTCCGACTCTGCTTTCCCAAAGTGCTCGCATTAACCAGAGGCAGGGCAGAAGGAAACTGTTCTCATGTGGCTCCTGGAAGAGAGACGATGCAGGCTAGGTGCCAGGAGGGCAGGATGGGCTGGGGGCAGGGGCCAAAACCAGGCCGAGGGTGAGGCTAGAGTGTTCCAGCCAACCAGAAGAAGGGGAGCAGGGGAGGAGGGTAAAAGATGCTGAGCCTCTGGCTTTGAAACCGGTTCACTGGGTGTCATTTGTTCAACAAGAAACTGTCTGAAGTCCCTAGACTGGGAAGAGGCAGGAAGAAGAAGGTTCTTAGAGGCAGCATTTCTAATAGCATTAACACTACGGACCGACCACTGAAGCCTCACAGTGCTCAGCACTGGACTAAGAGCTTTATCTACGTCATTGCCAATCCTCACAGTAAAATCAACCCCATTTTACAGCAGAGGAAACTGAGGCTCAGAAAAGTGAAGTGACAGCCAAGGTCCCCACGTCACACCCATTCGTAGGGTAGCACAAAAAGGGTCTCAAGACCTGGGTCCCTGCTGCGTGACCTTGCACCATCAGCCACCCACTCGGATTTGGGGTTCCTGCATCTGTACTAACAAGGACTTGGTCAGCAGCCTCTACTGTAAACTCCAGGAGGCTCAGGTCCAGTTCTGCCCAGACTTTAGGGCCTCCCACAGATACGGGACACCACACTTACTCTTCTCCCCGTCACCCAGAAGAAAAAGGGCCTGGTTATCAGCTTCCAGGGGAAAAAAAATAAAGCCACAGATTTTCAAAATATTTGTCCCTGTTTCAAGGCTGCTGCTGGCTTTGGCCTCCAGCCAGGAAGGGGCCCCTGGGGTGGGGAGTTGGGGGGAGCCCAGGTCTCAAGACTGAGAGTCCTTGGGCCTGAGGCCAAGGGGGCAAGGGGCAGATGGGGGCGAGCTGGGCAGTGAGCCAGGACCCCTCTGGAGATTTGGGCTTGTTTCTTAATCCTTTCCTCCCTTTGTTGGCCAGAGCCGGCTGCCAGGAGAGGCGGGGGAAGCAAGCGGGTGGGACCAAAGAGACTGAGGAATCCAAATACTGAGGACTGAACTGGAGCCCCTTTTTGTGGTTGTCTATTACATGGAGACACTGTGCAAGGCCACCGGTGAGGATTATCTCACTGAAGCCACTGCCCCTCCCCATGAGGAGGGCCTGCTGTCCCCATTTTCCTGAGGTGAAAAGTGGTGCAGACAGGGCAGGTGACAAGGGCCGGCCACACAGCTCATCAGCGGCAGAGCCGGCAGGGAGTCCAGGTTGTTGACTCCCCAGTGAGGCAGCCACTGGGACTGACTGGGGTTGGGGAGAGCTGGGGAGATGGGGGGAGTAGAGTGGAAAGGGCCCTAGCAGTCCCAGGAGAGCAGGCAGTTCTGAGCATGATCACCTCCAAAGTGACCGTCCCCAAAGCCCTGCATGATCTGGGCCCTGCTCCCCTGCCCAGCCTCCTCTCCCATCACGGCATCACCTCACCCTTTCTGTTCCAGCCATACCAAACTACGTTACATACGGACATGCCTGAGCACATTATGTGGATTTAAGCCTTCACACATGCTGTTCCCCATGCTTACAAAGTTGTTCCCTCCACTGCCCACTTAGAGAGCTCTTATTCGCCCTTCAAATCCCAGCTCAGATACCCAATGCCTAGAAAGAGTTAACCACCCACTCAGCTGGGCCCACGCAGAACCCAGCACGAAGTCAGTGCTCAATAAATATTTGTTGTCTCTAGACATTGCATTTTATCACTGAATCTGTGAGGCAGGCAAAACAGGTTTTCTTGTCCTCTCGAGGCACGGAAAAGGAGGGCAAGAGAGAGGGAGTGACTTCCAGAAGTCACGCATTCAGTGACACTGGTAGAGCTAGAAGCCAGGCCTTCTCTGCACCACATGGCCCCTGGCTGGCCCCCACCCCTAAAGAGCTCTCTCATCCCTGCCAGACCAGCCAGGGTCACCAGAAGTGACCCCCAAGGCAGGAGTGGGGGGCATGGGCCCCGATGGCCTGAGGTCTTGCCCTAGTGTCCAGCTCAGACATTACTGCTGCCTGGGGGAACTGAGGCAGAAGGTGACAAAACAGACAAGCAGCTTTACCCCCCAATCCAGGTCTGGCTCCTCCTCCTGGACATGTGCCTCAGCCAGAGACCTCAGTAGGCCCCGTCACCCCAAAGACCCTAAGACCCCACTCTCACCTCTTGCCTCTCCTGCCTGCCCACTGCAGTCCATGATCACATCCTGCTGGCTCGGGTCCTAAACAGACCTCACATCCACCCACCGCTCCCCATCTCATGGCTCAGTCCCAGGCTGCATCTCAGCGCCCTTCACCTGCGGAGTTGCCCCTGCCTCTCCCCTCCCAATCATCGTCCATATCAAGCAATCCTCCCAAAATATAAGCCTGACCATGTCGTTCCCATGTTTCATATCCGATGGCTCCCCATGGGCTCTGGGATAAGTCCCCCTAGCTCTCCTAAGCCTGTCTCTCTAGCTGCATTCCAAGTGCAGGTCATGACTGTACCCAGAACAGTTCCTTCCACTAGGGATGCCCTTTTTCCTGATCTTTGCCTGAGGAGATAGTCACAGTTAACACTTCAGTGCATCGATCAGAGGTGGAGGTGGTAGTTCTGGGTCCTTCCCCCAAGCTAGACTCTGAGCTGGGGCAGGATGGGGAGGCAGAGACCTCACAGATTCATTTCAGTGCCCCATGCCCAGCACAGGGCCTGGCACAGAGGCATATGAGGGAAAGCGGATGGCTAGGAAAGGGAGGTACATTCTTATTTCCAAGAGGCCTCCTCCATCCCTTAACCCTACTGGTGTCTTTCAGAACCTGTCAGACTAGCTTGCTACCTGCCTGTCCCCAGCAGGCCCCTCCCAGACCCAGTGTCCACTGTCCCAAGAGGGCTATCTTTGTAATCCTAAAATAACACTCAAAGCTATAATAATAACAATAATTACTATCATTGGGTACTCACCTTGTACTTCATTGTATTATTTAATCCTCATAAGAACTCTAGGAGGTACATAGGTTCTTTTATTATTCCTATTTTATAGATAAGGAAGCTAAGACGCCAAGAGGTTAAATGTCTTGCCCAAGATCACACAACTAGTAAGCAATAGATAGGGAATTCTAAGCCAGGTCTGACTCTCCACCAGTATGCTATCAGGCCTTCTCCTGCTTCCTATTGTCCCCTCTCTGTGAGACTCTTAGAGCACCGGCCTGAGTGGGGGTATGGGGTGTGTGTGTGTGTGTGTGTGTGTGTGTGTGTGTGTGTGTGTGTTCAGGAAACAGTCCTGTAGCCCTCACCAGCCCTTTGCTGAGGGCTGAAGGTAGAGCAGACTCAGGCACAGTCTCTGCCCCCTAGGGGAAGGTAAGAGAGTTTTACACTAAGAATTAGGGCCTTGGGGTGAGCAGACTTGGGTCTGAACTCCAGGTCTACCCCTAAATAACTATGTGACTCTGGGTAACTCACTTGATTTACTCAGTACCAGTTCCCACACCCGTAAAGTGGGGACCATAATGCCTGGATTACCAGGAGGACTAGATGAGATAATGCATCTGAAATAGCATATAACAACCCACCCAGCATATAAGAAACATCCAATGACAATAATACATACGATGACTACAGACTCCCGGGATCCCGAGGCCAAGAGGGGATGTGATTCTCCAGGGCCCTCCCTTGGAGCCTCTTCAGCCAGACCCAAAAGTAATAGTGATACTAATGCCTGATCCACCCATTTGCTCATTAAATAATTCTTCAAGGGAAGTGTCCTTTAGTAACCCTATGTTGGAGGTGAGGCAACGGAGGCCCAGAGAAGGTAGGCTACTGAATCAAGTCCCGCAGCAAAAGACTGGGACCTCCACTGAGCTGCATCCACACTGGGTAGAGCCCAGCCCTTAGCCCAGGGCCCTGGCCAGGCTGCTGGAGAGTCTGGGGCTCCTGACTACTGGATTGTAGTCCCAATTGGGTGGGACGTTAAAATAGGTGAAAGGAGCCAAAAAGAGGGATACTTGACTTGGCCCCCTCCCAGAACAAGCTCAGCACTGGGAGGAAACCAACAATTACCAAGCAGGGCCCTGTGCTGGGCACTTCTCACTGGCTCCTTCCCACACCCATGATATGCACGTGGCAGACGAGGTCTCCAAGACAAAGAAGTCAGTGACTTGTCCAAGGTCACACAGGGAGGAAAGTGGCAGACTGGGAGGCAGAGTCCCTCTTAACCCCTCCCACCTTCAGTCCCAGACCTCCCCAGCTGCCCCTCTCTCCTGGGGGAAACCTAGAGGCTCCATCGCTCCTAAGCAGAGGCCTGGAGTCTAGTTGCTCAGGCCCTCTCTCTGCTGATTGATGGGTGTGGTACTTGGCCCCACCTTCAGTTCAGAGCACCCAGAGCTCACTTAACAGAGCCCTCACCCTTGGGCACCCGGGTGGCTCAGTCGTTAAGCGTCGGCCTCCGGCTCAGGTCATGGTCCCAGGGTCCTGGGATGGAGCCAGGCATTGGGGTCCCTGCTCGGCGGGAAGCCTGCTTCTCCCTCTCCCATTCCCCCTGCTTGTGTTCCCTCTCTCACTGTCTCTGTCAATTAAATAAATAAATTCTTTATTTGATTTTTTTTTTTTTTTATTTGAGAGAGAGAATGAGATAGAGAAAGCATGAGACGGGGGAGGGTCAGAGGGAGAAGCAGACTCCCCGCTGAGCAGGGAGCCCGATGTGGGACTCGATCCCGGGACTCCAGGATCATGACCTGAGCCGAAGGCAGTCGCTTAACCAACTGAGCCACCCAGGCGCCCAATAAATAAATTCTTTAAAAAAAAAAATCACACCCAGTGTGCTAAGTATCTGGAGAGAAGTCAGCTGGTTGTGGTAGGATCCAAACGTCACAGAATGCCCTCCCTCAGTCACCCTCCCCCCGCCCCACCGCTAGGCTCCTGGCCACCTCCCAGTGGCCTCAGCGCTGCAGGACACGCATTAGAATCAAGCCCGAGAGGTAGTCTTTAGGCAAACCAGGACTCACCCAGCAGCAGCCGGTGGGGTCGTGCAGCCCGTCGGGGAGAAGCCGGGAGAAGCCGGGGAGCCATCACCATGACCGCAGAGGCACACGGAAACAAAGAACAGCAGTGAGACACGGGCAACAAAGACACTCTTTGGGGCCCCTCTTCGTCCTGGGTCCTGGGCCGGGGGAACATCCTGCCCAGCTGCTGCCCCCGGGGCTCTGCTAGGGCAGACACCCCCTTAGTGGGCAATCTGATCATCTGATAGCATACCCAGAGCTCCTCCCAGCCCCAGCCCACGGGAGGCAGCAGGATCCCTGTAGACAAATACTCACTGAGCGCCCACTGTGTGCCGGGTATTGGGGATACAGTCTGAAGA
Source organism: Mirounga angustirostris (assembly GCF_029215605.1). Taxonomy (NCBI): domain Eukaryota; kingdom Metazoa; phylum Chordata; class Mammalia; order Carnivora; family Phocidae; genus Mirounga; species Mirounga angustirostris. The sequence continues at coordinate 168,634,046 of NW_026991712.1, forward strand.
AGACAGACGTGGCTTCTGCGCGCATGGAGTATACAGTGCAGGGAGGGGGCAGGCGTGTGACTCCTGAATGACTTACAACGGTGATGAGTGCCTCAACGGGGAAGCTTACGAACCCAGGTTCAAACCCTGGCTCTCGCTCACTAGCTTTGTGACATGGGGCCCGTCTTCTTCACTTCTCTGTGCCTCAATGAGTCATCTGTAAAATGGGGATAGCATTAGTGCCCACCTCCAGGGTTGTTGTGAGGATTGAGTTAATATGTAGAAAACATTTTGCACAATGCTTGGCACGCGGTAAACTGTTCATAACTGGTAGCTACTGTCATTCCAGGGAGCTGTAGGCCTGGGTTTTGGAGGGACCTAGTGTGGGTCAGGCCACCACCTACCTGACAAGGTAGGGATTAAAAGAGACAGTAGAAGTGAAGCTCTGGTCCCGGTGCCTGGCACATGGTAACCAGTTGGTAAGCGGTGGTGCTATCTTTAGGGCTGTTCTCCAGCAGGTCCCCAGGGTGCAGCAGAGGGGAGGTCAGAAATGCCCTCTCCCCAAAACACGCACCCAGAATTGCAACTTTGGACTGAAAAATAAACAGCACTCTCACCCAATGCTACAAATATCTCATCTCCTTTGACCTTCACAATGACCCAAGAAGTGGACATAGGCAAAATTCTTACTATTCCCATTTTACAGATGAGGACAGTGAGGTGAAGGGACTCCTCTCTGCGTGCGCTTGGGTGTGTCCCTTCATAGCTCCAAGCCTAGTTAAGTGGTGGAGCCAGGATTCCAGCAGGCATCTGCCTGGATTTTGTTCTCCCGGCCTTCCCTTGGTTTTTTCCGCCCCCGGGGTCTGTAATACAAGCTGCGCAGCCCCAGACAAGACTCTGAACCTGTCCAACGCCAGTCCTTTCATCTGAAATACTTACCAAATGACCAGCCCAGGATCCGAGCTGTTCCTGACCCAAACTCTCCTTCCACAGGCTCAGCCACTGCTACCCTGCCCCTCCCTCTCACCTTTTACCCCATTACCAACTTCAGCCACAAACCCATGAGCCAAGGAATGTCTGCACTCAACTACTAAAACCCATGTTTTATAGATGGAGAAACTGAGGTCCAAAGGTGGGCCAAAGTCGCCTTTCAGTGCCCAGCTCTTTTACCTGGGCAGACGCCAGGTGGGGCTGGCCCTCTGAGGAAACCCCAGTAGAGCCCTGACCTGCAGGTTGCTCCCTCTGCTCTTCCCCCTACCCCACACTGGGCCTGGTGGGCACCTGCGCAGCCTATCCCCCCGCTCCCCAGAATAAATATCCCAGAGCTCTAAGCTCACCCAGTAAGGGTCAGGCAGGTTCCAGGGGTAAAGGCTAGGCATTGTGGGAGTCTTGGGACCTGCCACATGGCGGCTTCCCCTTTCAGTTGAGTCTGGGCTTTGAGGTCAGACAGACCTTGGTTCAAATCCCAGCCCAGCCACTTCCCAGTTGTGTGACTTTGGTCAAGTAGGTTCACCTCCCTAAACTCCTGAGAAATAGGAATAATACCTATTCCCTCGTGGGATTATAAGGATATTAGTTAATGCTGCATATTAAAGGCTTAGCACAGTGCACAGTAAACGTGGCTGTAATGATCAGAGAACACAGGCCAAGAACAGGACATGAAGGCCCATCACACTCCACCTTGTCCTTGCCCCATTCTTCCCCTCCCCTTCATGTGGGGTAAACCAGGTCCTGGAGGTTATAATAATGGGGGCTGAAAGACCCTTCAAGGCTCTAGGCTCATCTCACCTTCTCATTTCACAGAAAGAGAAACTGAGACCCAGGGAGAAAAGAGATGGGCCCACAGATTATAGGGGAGTAGAACCCTGCCCCCTTTACTAAACAACAGAATCCCAGGCCCCAAGAAAAATCCAAATGCCCCACCCCCACCAGGGGACTATCATAAAGATCCATTCTGCAAGCCCCCAACAAATATCAGGCCACCATGACATTTATGGGGAGCCCTTTGTGGGTATCCTGTTTAGCTCTGTGGCTAGCAGACCTATATGTGGTACTCAGGAAGGGCTTAGGGACAAACCCATGCAGTTCCTCTTTGGCTCCACAGAGAAGCTCTGCTCAGGCTCCCCCTCCAGAGGTGTCTCCTTGCATCTCCCTTCCTCACTGCCACCCTGGCCTCTGTCTCACCCTGTAGTCTGGGTCCCATCAGCTGGGCACAACCCCAGCCAGCAGAGCTCTGGGCCTCCAGAGGCCTATACGGCATCAGCAACTTCCCAGCCAGGCTGGGATATTCCTGCCCAGCACAGCCAGCCAGGCTCCTGGCCAGGGTCCATTCTGCAGAGGGGGTGCTGGCCCTGCCCCACCAGGAACCCCATCCACCCCCACCGGTCTAGCAGGTGCAGCAGCCTGGGAGCCCTGGGAGCTTCTGTTGGCACCTGCAACCTACAGGAGGGAGGCCAGCCTAGTCTAGGCCGTGCAGGGATGGGTTGATCTGGAGACAGATGGGTGTGGCACTTCTTTACTTCACTGAGTATCACCCCTTCATGCAGATGCTCCAGCTGCCTCACACATTGCTGGGACCTGGCAGGCCCTGCCTGACTCCTAATACACAGAGGAAACCTCAGGACCTCCTCACTCCGTTCCCTTCTTAAAACACCCCCACTGGCCTACTCGCAGACCAGGTATCATTCTGGTCACTGCACACTTATTACCTCACTTGATTCTGCTAATGCCTGTGAGGTCTGGATTATTGACTAAGGAAGAACCTGGGACTCAGAGAGGGGAAGTGACTCATGCAAGGTCACACAGCAAAGTGGCAGGGCCAAGATTTAAACCCAGTTCTGCTGCATACAAAGCCTGCAGGGCACCTGATGTCCCCTTTCCTCCCACCTCTCTGCTCCCTAAAGCTTCTGGATCCCCTTCTTCCCAAACCTTCCACCCTTCTCTGCAAAATCTCTCCTTCCACAATCCCAGTCAGAATTAATCTTTCCCACCTCGTGGCTGCTATAACAGCTTGTTTACACGCACCCAACAGCAGCAGGGTCCAGGAGTTATTTCTGAGGTGTCTGCCTAACTAAAGGCAGGGGGTGACCCCAGTACATGCTCCTCAGACCTGACAGTCTGTCACCTCTATCTCCATGCTTCCCCTACCCCCATGCAAAAGTCCTCTGACCTCCTCCTGTTGATCCCCTCCCCACTCCCAGCCTCCTGCCCAGGCCTGTAACTGGGGTGAAGGTAGGGAGCTTGCTGAAACCTCAGGGGCTCTGTGCCAGTGCTCTGGCCCTCCCTCTCCCTTTCAGTAGCTGAGGATCTGACCCAGACCTGACACCAGGCAGCTCTCACAGGGACTCTCAGCTGCCGTAAGCACCAGGCCTGGCCAGGCATTGCCCCCCTCCTTCAGGAGAAAAGGACTCCAGAAGCAGAGAAGGGGCTGTCTACAGCCCTAGTCCGTGAACTTGAGGGGTCACATTCAGCCACTCCCACCGCGGGGAAGCTGTGGGCCTTGAAATACCCCCAACCACCACCACCAACCCTACAGGAACAGTCCCCCCCAACCCCCCGCCCCGCTTCTGGGGCAATTGGGCTGGGGTCTGTGTGGACAAGTCCCCACCTCCTATTTGCTGTAGGGGAGAACTCTAGTTCTACCAAAAAGAGGTGGGGTCTGCCGGAAAGTGTACATTAAGACGAGAAAACTCCCGGGGAAAGACTGAGGATAGGGACAGGACAGCAGAGAGAGCAGAGATGAGGGACACGGGGAATCGGGGGATGAGAGCAAGCAGGAACCTGAGAGCGACAGAGAGACTGGGGAGACCAGAGACCGAAGAAAGTCCCCGAGACCAAGCCTGGAAGGGAGCGTGCGGGGCCGGGGCGGCGACAGAAGGGCCATCCTGGCTGGCACAGCTGGCACCCCAGCTCACAGGTTCCTCAGTCGGGAAACTCAAAGTCAGTTACGTAAGGGCCGGGGCCGGGAGCGGGGTTCCAGGCCCGGGGCCCCCTCCCGCTGCGCGCCGCCCGCCCTCCCGCTCCGGCCAGCGCTGCGGCGGGCCCGGCAGAAGCAAGCGGGCCGGACAGGGCGGGGCTGGGGGGGGGGGACCTGGGGCCGCAGCACTCTGCAGAGACCCGCCCGCGGAGACCTAACCCGGGGCCCCCCGCCCCAGGCAGGCCGGGACCGCCCGGACCGCCAACCGCAAGCGTCCAGCCCGGGACCGAGCTCCCGGACCCCTCTCCTCTCGCCCGCGCCCCTCCCCGCACCCCGAACTTCGAGACGTCCAGGCCCCTGTGGACCCCAGTTCTAGGGCAGGGTCCCCTAGAGCCCTCCTCCCCTGACCTTTAGACCGTGGTCTCGCCCCTACCGAGACGGCACGGGCCCTTGGGAATGGGTCCATCTGTCCCTCACCCCGTCCCTCCCGGGGACCCGGGATCGCCCCCGGACAGTCCAGGCTCACCTGGGCCGGACGGGGCGGGGACCTGGCCGGGCCGGGCCGGGCCGCGTTCTCGCTCTCCGCCGCTCTCGCCCTTTAAGAGGTTCCTGCCACTTTGCCCCGCCGGGGGCCTCCACCTGCACTGACAGGGCAACTCTGGAGTGAGGCCCCGCCCCCGCCCCGGGAGACCTCCTGATTGGCGCAGGCAACTGCCAATCGGCGGGGCGGTGAAGAGAGGGTGCCGAGAAGTGCGAGCGTCGCAACCGGGAAAGGGCTGGGGCTGCAGGTGCGGTCTGACGCGAGCGCCGATCACTGAGCTGCCCCGTGTTGACCCGAGGGTCAGGGGAGGATTGGGTAGGGAGCTCCTGGATTGGGTGGTGTGGTGTCTGACGTCGTACGGCAAAAGTATGATGCAATTTGCCACGTGGTGCTGCCCCTAACCTAAGGGTTGGAAGGGTGGTAGGAAGGGAGTTGGTCCTAGGGAACCTAGGGAAGTGACCCTGGTGAGACTCACCTGGATCACCTGTCCCCCCATTTAGTCTTGTGTGACCTTGAGCAAGTCACTTCTCTGAATCTGAGTTTCGTCAACTATAAATCTTACAATACTTTTCTGAGAATTAGTGATATATGTTAAGTGCCAGGCACAGGTTTGGCACATAATAGGTGGTGTTCAGTAAATATGGTTCTTGTTCCTCTCATCCCTTTCTTGCCACTCTTGTCAGAGACTTTCCCCCTCCTTAGGGTCCATCAGCACCGGAAGAGGCTTACATAGTCACTGGTCCAAGTCCCCTCCCCTCGCTACCTCATTTTTGGGCAGATGGGGGAAACTGAGGCCCAGTAAAGACAAGTGACTTCCCGGGAGTTCAGTGGTCTTCCTATTAGATGGGCCCTGGAATCAAACTGCCTAGGTCTCAATCCCCAGCGCTGCCCTTGATTTGGACAAGCTACTAACCCTCCAAGCCAGTTTCCTCCACTGTAAAATGGAGTTAATAAAAGTACTTTACTCGTGGCGCCTGGGTGGTTCAGTCGGTTCAGTGTCTGATTCTTGGTTGTTGCAGAGTCGTGGGTTTGAGGCCCGCATGGAGCCCTCTGTGGGGCTCCCTGCTCCAGGGGAGTCTGCTTGAGATTCTCTCCCTTGCACTCTGCCCCTCCCCCTGCTCGTGCTTGCGCACCACACGCTCTCTCTCGCTCTCTCTGAAATAAATAAATCTTTTTTTTAAAGTATTTTCCTCAAGGATTGTTATGAGAATTAAATGAAATGATCCATGTAAAGTATTAAGAACAGTGCCAGTCTCATAAGCCTCCAAAAATTGCTAGCACTTATTATGATTCCTGATGTTAATATTATATCAAGGTCGTAAATTAATGTATTGTCCCCACCAAATTCACTGCAGCCTCCAAGTCAGGTCTTGTTTTAGGCCTCAGGGCCCTGGTCCCTGCCTTCAAGAAACAGTCTAGCTGAGGGTCTGCCTGAGCCCCTAGATCTAGGGGATGCTTTCTGATACAGGTGCGTGGGCTCCAAAGCACCGAAGAAGCTTTAGTTCCTTTAACCAGAAATCGAGGCACTTGAGACCCTTCAGTCCCTAGCCCTGTAGAACACATGGGGAAAGCTGACACGCACATGCAGGCTCCCAAGCATATTGACACACCTTTCACCTGCTTACAGTTTCACCTGCCCACCAGGTAATAATGCCCAGTGGCTTAAGTTCTCAGGCTTTGGAAGCAGTTGAGCCTGGGCCCTGCGTTTTACCACTTTGTGCCTTTGGGCAAGTCACTTTCCCTCGGGGGGGAGGGGGGGTAAGATGGGATTAATAACAGCCCAAACTTTATATAGAGCTCTGGCAAAAATTAAATGAGAGAATGAAAATACATATGCAAATACACAGTAATGCATCCAGTATTATTTTTTAATTGCTCCCACGTGTATTCCGGCAACCCCGGGGAGAGCAGGCTGTGAAGTCACTTGCAAAGGGGTTTCCTCTCTCGCGCTCCCCTCGCTCTGACGCTCCGCCTCCGCCCAGGGGGCGGGGCGAGGAGAATGCCCGCAGAGCCGCCCGAGGCCCCGCCCCTCCCCGCCTGGGGCGGGCTCGCGGCTCAGGCTCCCAGGGCCGAGCTGTCGTGCGGGTGACTCAGCAGCGCCAGCGCGTGCCCCGGCCTGATAAGTGTGTGTGTGTGCCGGGGAATGTGTGTGTTGGGGTGGCCGGGGAGGGCTCTGTGTTTCCGAGTTTGTGCGTGGGGAGTACATGTGGGGTTGTGTTTGTGATCTTGATTTTGTGTGTGGCTCTCTTCTCTGTGTATTTGTATGTGGGGGGGGTCGGGGGGTGCATCTGTGTCACGGTGTGTCCCTGTTGGTGAGTTTGCATAAAGGGTGTGACTCTGTGTGACCCTCTCTCTTTGTGTCTTATAAACATGTCCCCGTCCTCCCCTCTCTCTGCCCACGCCCGTCCCCCCCCCCCATCCCCAGGCCCTGGGGACCTAGAGAGCTCTGCCCTGCTCCAGGGGCCTGTCTGCTTAGGCAGTCTCTCTGTTTCTTGTTGAGGTGACTTCTGCACTTGTGTGGGTCAACGTGGCCTTGTCGGTCACGAGGGAGGGAGGGGAGAAGGGGGTCGGGGTGCTGTCACTGCCTGGACTTCAGGGTCCCCCTGCCCAGTACTTCTGCCTGTGAAGCGTCCCCTCCCTTCCCAGACTGTAGGGAGCAGTTACCTGAGCTGCTCCCTGTGGGGGAGACCTCCAGAGGAGACCACTCCCATTTAGTGATTGCTGTTATTTTATTCTCCCATTTGATCTCGCTGAATCCTTACGGCTCAGTGTTCTAAAAAGGATCTGAGACTTGAGAGAGTTGGAAGTGACAACCCAAGGTCATGCAGTTGAAAAGCAATGGAGGGCGTGAAGGTGACAGGCCTAGGGCAGATCTCCTCCCTAAGCTGAGCGCCCAGTTTGCCTGGAGCCTGTGGGGCGCTGATAAGCTTCTGGGGCAGGGGAAGGAACCTGTTTGTGTCCCCCCTCCTCCTCTGAGTTTCCTGGGCCTCCAGCCAACTCCTTATCCTGCCAGTGCCTGAGCAGGGCCACCAGCTTGGATTGGGTGATTGGGTCTTGAGTTGGGTGATAAAGAGGCCAGGGGATGGGCTAGGGGCTAGGGCGAGGGGCCAGGGCCAATATGGGAGCATCTGTTACTTCAACAAAATTTTACTGAGCACCTTATTAAAAACAGGCCAATACCCTGCTCTGTCTAAAAGGGGAAGAGAGTCACAAGACCAGGGCACTAGGAATGGTGGAGACGGGCAAGCTCAGGCTTGAGGCAGGGGGTGTGGCTGGGATCTGTTGCCGCTTTCAGTCCTGACTCCACCGTGTAAGGGAGGGCGTGGGACCTAGCCAGTCCTATTTCTCTCCTCGCCTGTCAGTCAAATGAGGTAATGGCGCAACCCTGCTGCCTTGCGGAGCTCCAAGACGCTAAAAGGGGAAGCCATTTGTAAAGAGTTGCGCTCCAAACATAATGGACTGTCCTGTTGTGATTCATGGCCTCCTATGAGAAAGGCCTTAAAGAAACAGTATACAGGAGCCCAGAGAGGAGAAGGGGTCCTAACTGCGGGATTAGGGAAGGCTGCTTGGAGGAGGTGGCCCACCAGCTAGATTTTTAAGGATGAGTTTACTATATGGAAATGGACAAGGGTGTTCCAGGTGGAGGAACAGTCTGCATAAGGGCCTGGATGGTGAAGTGCACTGGGAACAAAAGCTGGTTTGGTGTATTTGGCCCAGAGTGAATGCCAGGTTTAGACGGGGACAGCTGAGCGGGGGGGCGGGGTAGCAGACTTGGGGATAGCCAGGAGGTCTCTGAGGTAAAGACAACCATGTCCTGGCTGGGTGCGGCAGTCCTTTGGAGAGGGCTGAGAGGAGAGGGAGAATTGACAGGCATTGGTTCAAGGACCCCCACCCCCACCCCAGGACAACCCATCTGAAGCCTGGGACAGATCCCCAGGATGACGTCGAGGTGGACACGAGGCTGCAGAGCTCCCTCCAAGAGAAGGATGGCGGAAAAGCCAAGTCAGATGCCCTGGTCCGGGGAGGGACCCAGGCATGGACGCAGAGGGTGCCCTACCAATGAACATGTAAGGGCTCTGGAAGGCCCTGCTGCCTAGGAGTTCCTCTGGGTTTGCTCGAGTGTGGGGAGGGGCTCACTCCCGCCAGGAGAACTCCTTCTCAGGGAAGCCTCCAGCTCCAAGAAGCCCCTATTGAACCAGCGGCGGTTGCTGATGATTAGCTTATTATATATCTGCCAGGTGCTTCACTAACCTGTTCCCACAAGATATCCCTAGTATATGGTGGAGTGAAACGAAGCTTCGAGAGGTGAAGTGTTCGCTCACGAGCACACAGCCAATAAGTGGCCAGGCCAGGACTCCCTGTTTCCTGAGATGGCAGGAAAGAGCTGAAGGAGGCGTTTGGGACCTGCTGAAATTCTGGCTCTGTGGGCCCGGGGAGCTGTGGTGGAACGGCCTCCGGGGAGAAGGAAACACGGTGTCTGCTGCCACCTCGTGGTCTTAGAGCCACTGGGGTGGAGGCACAGAGCCCCACTCTCCCGGGCCTACTGAGAGGGTGGCCGCTCTGGGTGGCACAGGGTCAGTAGGGGGGTTCTCGAAACAGGGGGCGCTCAGGTGGGACTCTCCTGGATCGTGAGACCCTAGACAAGTCTCTCCTCTTTGCTCCTCAATTCTCAGTGCCTTCAGGAAGACTCAGGGAGATCATCTTTACTCCTATGGAGACCTTCCACAGCCTTTGCTTTCTTTGCAACTGGGAAAATGGAGAACCCCTGTGGATCCAGGATTGTGGAGCCTGAAGCTTATCTGGGGCCCTCTTTAAGAAAAAGAATGAAAGGGCACCTGGCTGACTCAGTCAGTAGAGCATGCAACTCTTGAACTCAGGGTTGTGAGTTCAAGCCCCACATTGGGCGTGGAGCCTACTTAGGGAAAAAAAAAGAATGAAAGGTTAAGAATAGAAAATGCCTGTAGCCATTCAAGGCTGTAGGACACAGGTGGGAAGGAAGGGAAGTCAGGGTGGAAAGATCTCAGCCAGTGCAAGTTAATATATTTTACTTTTGCAAATTTTACAGAAATATATGACCTTGTGAACCCAAAGTCGGGATCCCTCTAGGGCGTCTTGACTCAGGCCTAAGCCTCCCAGTGGGTCCCATATGAGGTTCCCCATGGGAGATTTGGGGATTCTGAAGCCAGAGCAGGATCTGGGTTCATGTCTCCCTCCCATCCCCATACTGCCCCAGGCAGGCCTTTCACCAGGATCTTCCAGAGCTTCTACCTGAAAGTGAGTCCACACTCACCCCACCTCCTCTGTGGCCACATCCTAACAGCTGGGTTGCTCCAGCTAGGACTTCTCAGGGGTCCTCTGCTCCACCCAGTTGAACCCTGCTTTGCTTTCTAGGCATGGATGTCCAACCCCTAAGCCCCAGGCAGCCTTCCCTGCCTGCCCTTACCTCCTTGGGCAGTACCAGCACTGTGTGTGGTCAGTAGTGAGCTGTTGGCTGAGTCCCTGCCGTGCCATCAGTCTGATGTCACCCACGTGTGGTCACCGGGTGGACACATCCTGAGCCCCTCCTCTTGTAGCCAGGCCTGTGGGATGGGGGTGGGAAGACAGCGAGAGGACTCAGACCTATTCTCAGCCCTCCTCTAGCTCATCATCTGGGGATCAAGTAAGACATGGACTGAGTCTTAAAACTTTTAGACCTAACAATAACTTAGAGATCAACTAGTCCAAGTGATTGTCAAACTCACTTAGCCACAGAAGCCCCAAGTGGGAAACAGAGGGAAGCAGAGCTGTTCTAAGTAAAGCAGTGGGAGTTAGGGGATATGTGGGGTCCCATTTGCTTGGCCTCCCCCTGGCCTTCCCCTGTTTGGCCTCTACCAGCCCTTCTAAGGAACCCTGAGTTGGAACCACTGTTGACATTCAAGCTCTTTGCTTTAACCGAGGCGCAAGAGTAAGAGATTTGACTGAGGTTCTACAACAAGTTCATGGCCAAGTCTCGATTCAGACCTAGGTCTGCCCGACTGCAGGTCTAAGGCTCCCATCTCAACACTGGACAGTTAGGGTGAACCATCCCTTCCCACCTGGTGTCACTCTGGATCCCCCATCCACTCAGCACAGCCGACAAAGAGAAGTTCTGAGGGGTCCCAGGGGCCCCGGGGGTGGGAGAGCAAGGAGGGGGCCCTTTTAGAGCTGCCACACCGGAATGAGGGCAGAGACTAGACTTTCCTCTGTTTGTGCGCTGCTCGTCCTCAGTCTGAGCCCAGAGCCTACCACACGGTAAATAAATATTAGTTGAATGAATGCATTTGAAGCAATAGCTCAGGGTAGGGGAACCTTCCTGAGTAGAGAAACCATCTCTCCAGGTCGACCTCATCCACCTCTGGGCACTTCTCCTGGTCCCCTGGGGGCAGGGTCTGAGCTGGGTCTCTCCAGCTTAGGAAAGATTTTCAGCTTTGCTCTATCTTCCTTTTCTTTCTCTTCAGAGCAACAGAGGAAGTTGTTGTGTGACTTTGGGCAAGTCATTTGCCCTGGGCCTCCATCTCCTTAATTTGTTAAAAATACCTTACATTAAACAGCCTCCCCTGGAAAAACAAACAAACAAACCTTCATGTCTTGAATTATTCACTAGAAATAGTTGTTATGACTTTGCACGTGCCAGGCTCTGCATAAGGCACGTGGGATTGAGAAAAGAGGTAATAGTGGTAAAGGACGGCAGTGCCTGACACATAATGGGTGGCCAGGGGTAGTTTCCCGCCGGCCCACACTCACCCTGTGTCTTCCAACAGAATGCCTGCCTCCTTCAAGGGCCTCTTTCAGGAACCAGTTCCAGTCCGCAGCTTCCAGGGATATGGAGGGGGCTTGCGGAGGGGGATGAACCTACAGCCGGCAGTCCAGGAAAAGGGGTGGAACTAAATAAGGGTGCTGGTGCCAGGCGCAGCCAGTAGGTGGCAGGAGCGTCCGTGAAATGAGCCTGTCCTGCCGCCTTCCCTGGATTTCTCCCGCGATAAGCCGTCGGGCTGTCTTCCTGTGTGCCAGCACAGGTGTGTAAATGAGTGTGTGCCCCGGTGGGAGGTGTGTGTACAAAGAAGGGTGCGCGTACGTGTGTCTGTGAGCAGTATGTACGTAAGTGCCAGGAGGGGGTCTGTGTGAGAGAAGGAGCGTGTGTATGCGAAGGATGCTTGTGCAGTCAGGTGTGTACGTGTGGCCTCCTGGTCTGTGGGTCTGTTTGCACGTGACCGTGATACACGGGGCATAGCCATTTCGGAGAGCTCTGGGGTCACCTGTGGACCTCCCCCCACTCCCGCCCGGGGCTTCCCCTGGGTAAGGAAGAACATTCGCATGTCAATAGAATGGGGAACCATGGGTGATGTTTTTACCTGTTCTTTCCAAACTTACCAGGGTTCTCAGTTTTTATCATGAGCATTCTGTAATAACCATAAACATTATTGGGGAAAAACACCTGTGTTCCTTTTCGTGGGCCTTTCCTTTCCCCTTAGGGAGCGGCAGGGTTCACTTACGTCTGACAATGCTGTGGGGGCCCAGCAGCCTGCAGAGGGTGCCCAGATAGCAGCTGCGGGAGGTCGAAACAGGGCAAAGGGGCAGTACAGAGCAATCAGAGAAGGCTTCCTGGAGGCAGAGGGAGCGGAGCTGACCTGGAAGGGTGACGAAGCTGGCACATGGCCACAGTCTGCCGTGCCTGCTGCACTTCCCTGAGAACTGCCCGCCCTTGGGCTGGGGCCTCAGCAGTCTTCTTCCTGAAGTGCATCCTTGTCAACTCCCTCTGAGGGAATTTGAGGTTGCAGGCAGGCAAGATTGAACTTGGATTCCTAAAATCCCCCACTGGAAAGGGGCATGAGAGGTCATCGGGATTTTTCTAGCAACTGGGAGCTATTGAAGGTTAAAGGCAGACTGTGTTTCCCCATCAATAATACTGTGCCCTGCTTACCAGGTACAGCTGTTGTCTCACTGGTCCTCAGAAGAGTCCTGGTAAGTTAGCTACAATAATCACACTGTTTTACAAAAGAGAAAATGATGCCCAGAGTGGTCAGGCAGATAGGCTTTTCTTCAGGGCAGACACAAAGGTGAATAAAAATCTCCACGGGACACACTTACATAAACACCGAGGTGCTCTCACACATGCTGTGCAATCTCTCTCTCAATCACACACACACACCCTTCGGAGCTGTTCTTCCCAGCCTCAGGGGGAGTAAGCTCTGGGCAGAGCTGCCAGACCTCTGGGAAGTCTTCACCTGAGCCCCTCCCTGTGAGTAAGGTGAGGCCAGGCCGTCAAGCACCCTGCCCATGCTCCCGCCCAAACAGTCTGCAGCCGAGGGGGGTTGAGATCTCAGTCCGGGTCAGGGCAGCCCACCCGCATTGGTGCTCAGTACCTTGACACATCTGGCCCCAGAGCGGGCAGCCCCGGCCAGGAGAGGCTAAGGGTCTCTGAAGGGAGGTTGCGTCAGAAGGGGAAGAGGGGCTCCGGGCCCTGATGCCCTCTTAAAGACCTGGCCACAGCTGGTGGGGAGGCAGATCCTGGGTCAGGAACTTCCCTTCCAGAGAATTACTTATTAACCCTGAGGACCAGCAACCACTGAGGAGGGGAACCCAGAGAGGGTGGAGGTCTCTTGGGGCATCCAACCCCACACCCAGGGCTTCCCTCAATGCACCCAGAGGAGGTCTGGGGCTTCAATCACCAAAAGAAGGGCCACTGTGGGGCAGGAGCATGGAACGGAGGACGGAGTAGGGGGGAGGGGAAAAGGAGGGGGGAGGTAGTGGGAGCCCCAAGAGGCACATGGGGTGGGCAGGGCTCTGGAGGACAAGGGACTGAGATTGGGGGTGGGCCACAGAGAAGGAGGAGCCAATTTGGAGGGTTGGGGGAGAGGGGCTTCTAGAAGCCAGCTTTGGTTTGGGGCATGCTCTAGGAAGTGGCTACAGCTGCCTTGTGTGTGTCTCCCGTCGGATGGGTTTGTTTTTTAAGATTTTATTTTTAAGTAATCTCTACACCCAATTCAGGGCCCAAATTTACAGCCCTGAGATCAAGAATCGCCTGCTCTACCGACTGAGCCATCCGGGCGCCCCAGAGAGGGTTCTTAAGGACAGGATTGCATCTCCCTCTGAGACAGTCCCAAAGGTGGGGCTAGACTACCCATCCAGTGCGAGCAGCCAGGTCTGTCTTACCCCCAGACTAGGCCCCCCACCCCCATGAGGAGACCACAGAAGGTAAGCAAAGGAAACAGCAGAGATGTGGACACCGAGAATAGTGTTTTTCTTTATTGGGAAATCAGAAGGTTGGTCCTTGGTACCAAGATAGGACCTGGGATAGGCAAAAAGCCAGGTGTTTGAGTCAAGCTTCGTTTTGACATGCTTGCCTCCCTCATCCCCAAAGTAGGACAGCTCCAATTACAAATACCAGACCCCCAGGCACCCTTTCCTCTGCCTCTGGGCAAATGCCCAGTGGGTCTTACCGGTAGGTGTCTGTTTCTGGGATCAAGGAACATGAGGGAAACATCTGTGTTCTCTCCCAGGATGGCAGAACCTTCAGAACCCATCAACTCCAACCTCTGTCCCTCCATTGTGCAGAGGCCCAGAGAGGGACAGAGACCTGTCCAAAGTCACAAAGCAAGGAAGTGGAGGACAGAGTCAAACCCATATTCCGTCTCCTGGCTTGGGACTTATTCATTCCCAAGGGGAGATTCTGGAAGATGAGCCCCATCAGGTGGATGTCACCTGCATTGACACCTGCCAAGGGACTCCATCCCCATGACTCAAACGTTCTGGCCAGAAGGCCCAGGCCAGTGCCACCCAGGGATCATTCTTTCCTTCTGGACTGGGCCCCTCTCTTGGGTGCCAGGGAGGGCAGGCTTGGTGAGGACAAAAGAGGAAAGCTATGTATAAAGTACTTGGAGAGAAGACGTCCTCTTGAAAATTCCTTCTCCAACGCATGCTGTCCCATCTTCTGAAACTCAAGGAGATGTTAAAAGGCAAAGTCCCTGGCTCCTGACCCACCTACAGCAGTAAGAGATGTGGGTCAGAGCAGGTATAACCTCAAAGGTTCGATCACATTAAAAGCCCCACGTTTCGAGCATTTACTGTGCACCAGGCACGTCATCCATCCACTCGGTGGAGTGTGCCGGCTGCAGTGCCATTTGCTGGGAACATTTGTGTGACCAAAACAGATGAGCCTTTTTGTGAATCGCCACGACTTCTTGTAAGTGGTGTCATCCACGACTGAGAAAAGGGGCCCCAAGAGTGAAGTGACTCGCCCAAGGTCCTAGGCAGGCAGCTGAAAAATGATAGAACAAGCAAGCCTTCCGAGGCAGGGAGGGAGTGGATGGCGAGAGGGACCCGCCAAGGTCACGGCAGTTTCTTGGGAGGCTGGCATGCGCCTCTGCCGTCGAGGTGATGAGGCACAGAACCCAGCACCGGGGAGGCTCCATCCGGGACTATGAGCTGGGTGCGAGTCTCCCCGGTGCCCTCTGTGTCCTCAGTTCCCTCGTGGGAGCAGGAGGAGGAGAGCAGAGGAAGTGGACTTGACAGATCTAAGATGGGCTCCTGGCTGGTGCAGCCATGGACAAGCTGTCTGGCCTTGGGCAGGCCATTCCCCTGAGCCTCGGGATCCTCAGGTAATAATTATTGTAGTGCCTACCTCGTAGTCGTGCTGTGAAGATTAAGTGAATTACCCATGTCAAGTGCTTCGAACAAAGAGGGCTGCTGTATATCACGGACTAGTATTACCACACTGGCCTCTCACCGAGGGTGGCAGGAGAGCACCCTGCACCGGGTGGGGCTCATGGCCAGCGCCAGGGATGGGGTTGGCACCTGGGCCACCCCCTGGTCCAGCGCTCTGCCACGTTAGGATAAGGGAAGGCTCTCCCCAGCCCCTCCGGGCCCCATTTTGAACTCCCCAGCTGCCTGCCGCCAGAACCACACGCCAGTCTCCTCCGGACTCCCAGCATCTGTAAGCTCAGAGCTGGGCTCCCTCCCCGGAGCTGCCCGCACTATATGCTCAGCGCCCAGGAATGAAATAAAGGAATATGTAATAATAAATAAGTGATAAAAGAAATATGCGTGTAGTGTTTTGTGTGTGAGCGCCGGGACCTGGGGGGTGGGGGTGTGCGGCGGGGGTTACTTCCCAGGGGCTCTGAAGCCTCTGAGCTGGTTCCCAGCCTGGATCTGCAGTAGGTCCAGCTGGGGAAGGCAGCCGGAGGCCAGGCTAAGGATCTGCCGCTGAAAACAGACGGGCTGGTCTTTGGGCAGAGGCCTAGTGGGGGCCTAGCCTGGACTGTGGTTCCTCCAAGTCCTCTCCAGATGCTGGTGGCTTCCTCCACCTAGAGGGACATTTCAAATTCCAAGCTAAGCAAGCCTCCTTAGACCACTGCCTCTCACTCCCCACCACTGGCACAGAATAATTCTGGACTGGGGGCCTACTATGTGCCAGCCACTTTGGTAGGCACCTCCCTTGCCGTATCTCTAGCCTTCAGATGGGATTCTTGGAGGTGAAGTGACCTGCCTAAGATCTCACTGCAAGCAAGCCGCCAAGAACCCAGCAGAATCAGGACTCTTTGTTAGAGACAAAACATCAGAGACTGACCCATTCCCTTGTCTTAGATCTAAGAGAAAACAGAAGCTCAGAGAGGGCAACTGCCTCGCCTGGGCCACCCAGCCACTTAGCTTCAGCGCTGAGATTTGAATCCAGATTTGGGGCTTTCCAAGCCATGTAGGAAACTGAACTTGAAGACTCTGCTTTATTCCCATCACCCTCCTGCCCTCCCCACCTCCAACCTCTTTTATATGACACTTGACATTATCCATCACTCCCTCTCCCTGGGAACGCCCTCCTCCTCCAGTTTCTATGGCAGCACATCCTCCCCATCCTCCTCTTGCTTCTCCAGCAGCTTCTCACTCTCTGCGCCTCGCCGTGGCTCCTGTGCCTAGAAAGCAGGGGGGATCCCCAGGCTGGGTCCCCGGTCTCTTCTCTCTGCATTGCTGCCCCTGAAAGTTCATCTGCTTTTCCGACCTTGTTCTGCAGCACCACTCCTGAGTAATGGCAACTACTCGCCATGTGCTAAGAGATTACCTATGATCGGGACCCTATCTGTACATTAACTCATGAAGTCCTCACAGCAGCCCCATGAATGAAGTCTGTTCTACAGATAAGGAAACGGAGGCACCGCGAGGGAAAGCCAAAATCTGACTCCAACTTTCACCTCTATCTCTGTCACCACAAGAAAAGATAGGAAATTGTAGGACATTTTGAAACCAGAGGCAAAAACTTGCCTCCACCTCCTGAAGATAGAGGAGTGGAAACCTGGGGGGTGGGGGGGGGGGAGGAATCAGACCTACTTCACAGTTTTGAGAGCCCTGTAATGATCTAGAATTATACTGTCAATTTGGAACTTCAAAATGCATCGTGCACAGTACTTTTTGAAATGTGAAGGTTTGGAGAGCTTCAGGAGGAACAAAAGTTCATGGAAAATTGCCCTTTTCCTTCAGAGTTTTCCATTTGGTTTTAAGTCTTCAGAAATCCTCATTCCGGGGTTCCAGCAACTAAGGCTCTTCTATATCACTGATGCCCAGAATTCACCAGAAACTCAGACCCTGGAGTCCTACTGACCTGAGTTCTGCTGCCACCAACAGGCTCTGCGACTTAGGAATGAGTGACTTGACCTCTGAGCCTGTTGTCTAAAATAAGGGTAACAGTACCTCTCCTGGGCTGTCATGAGGCTCAGATGGCATGATGTGTGTGAAGCGCTTGGCACAGAGCCTGGCACTCGAAAGTGCTCAGTTAAGCCCCATACTCGAGATGCACACAGCTTTTCTCGGGTTTGCCAAGCACCTCAACATTTCCATGCTTTTGCACACGCTGTTCCCTCTTCTTGGCGGCCAACTCCTACACGTCCTTTAAGGCCCTCTGACGCTTTTCCAACTCTTCTAGAATTGCTACAAATGTGTCTTAGTAAAAAGCTAGAAAAGACACTTCCCCATGACACTGAGATGCAATGCTCTGTTGATGCCTTGTCTCCCAGCCTGGGCTTGAACTTTCTGAGGGCCAGGCTGTATCTGACTTATATCCAAGTCCCAATCCCTGGGGTGCACAGCCTGGCATCAAGTTGATTTTGGTACAAGTTTGCTTTACCTTAAATGCACGTGGTCTGGACCCAGCCTCTGCAGACCCCAGGACACATTTATGTATGAGAAGTAGTAAAAAAGCAGCCAGATCTGTTATAGCCATGGGAAATGGCAGTGAGCAAACCCAGAGCAGCCTTGAGAGAGTTGAAGGGGACACAGTCCTTGCGGGGAGAATCAACAGCTCTGGGTCCAATGTCACCTTCTTCAGAAGTCTCCCCATCCCCCCATCCCTAAATTGTCTCCTCTCTCTGACATCTCTCCAAGGCATTAGCAGGAGGGGTCCCACATGATCAGGAGTGTCCAGGAGGGTCCCTGCCTTGCTGACACACTCCCCTCCCATTCAGACACAGAAGTCTCTAGGGGCACTGGCACTGCTCTGCATCTTCCAAAGTGCTACTGAAGCCATTTCCTGGAGGAAGAAAATTCCTAGGTCTGGAGCTTCTGGGGTCCGTACCCTGAGAAGGGGGCTGTGCTTTGTCAACTAAGGGTAGTTCTACCCTTAATGTGCCCAACGCCCATCCTGGTGCCTAAGCCCCCAACCTCCTGAATGCTAGTTCAGCCCCTGCTGGAGTGAGAGTCTCCTCGACAAGGGAACGGCTTTTGTTCCAAGGAAGTGACTGTCAAAGGGAAAAGAGGTATCTTTTTTTTTTTTTTTTTTTGGTTTGAGACAAAGACGTCAGTTTCTCTCCATCTGTCCCAAAAAGGGAAGAAAATTAATTTGTTTCTACAAGGATGTCAGCTCACTGCTTCAATAGGGAGTCAGGGGTGTGGGACTGAGGCAGTGTCTGTGGGGGGAAGGGGCGGGGAGAGGAGGTGAAGCACGGGGGAGGCACAGGGAACAAGGACAGACCCTGATAGGAAAGCAACGATCTGGGAATGCCTGAATAAAATGCCAAACACATGAAGAGAGAAACTCCTATGCCTCGCTCTGGGACGACCTGCCCTCAGCAGCTGGAAGGGGGCAGCAGGGCAGTGGGGCCTGAGGGACACACATGGACGCTAGCACTGCAGTTAGGAAAGCCTTCTTCCTCCCAGTTCCATCAGAGACAGGCCCCTGTGTGGGCAGTTCCAGCTGCTTGGAAACACCGGATACACTGGGCACAGCCACGTGTTGGGAGAAGGAAGAGGATTTCCTAGAGGTTCTTATCAGAGACCCAAGATGGGCAGGAGGAAAAGTCCACACTGGTCCTTCAGATGCCCCCACCCAGTCCCAGTTGCCACTTACCATCCATGGGGCTCTCACTAGCATTGTCCTCTGTCCTCCAGTACCTGGGCAGATAAGTCGGGACCCCCAAAAGCATCTGCCCTCCGGCTCGAGGACCTAATGTCTAAGCAGAAGTTCCCCAGCCTCGCCTCTGCCTCTGCCCACCCACCATCCTTGGCACAGAGGCCGACTGGCACCTCCTCCTTCTGAGCCCCACAGAACCCCTACCCCAACTGAGATCCTGTCCTGCTACCCTCGCCTGAAGGCACTGGCCCTGCTCCACCGTCCTGTCCCAAGCCCCACTGACAAAGTGCTGGGGACACTACATCGATGCTGAGGCCATTCCAAGAAAATGACTGTCAAGGACAGAAAAGGCATATTGTTTCTCTCTCCCTCTGGATTTTTTTTCTCTTTATTTATAACGACAGTCCAGTTGGACCTTGGACCTCGGCAACCTCGCCTCTTGCTAGAACTCGGGGCTGGGACTCTACCCCAAGGTTGAGGCCACCATCCCCTGTCCTTCTCTTTTGCCCCCAGAAGAGGCCTCTCCCCACCACACAGAGACCCAGTCTTGCAGCCCTGTTCTCAAGCCTCGGTCTCCACCAAGGCCCCCTGGGTCCTGGGTCCCAGGCCAGCAAGGCCGGCTCTGGCTAGAACCCGAGGCTGTCCCAAGGTTGAGGCCCGCCGCAGAGGTCCCTTTCAGCGGCCCGGTCCCAGAGCCACAGGCCTCACTCCCCGAGAGTCGCTAGCTCCCCGCACCCGACCCAAAGCCGCCGGCCGCGCCCTCAGCCCAGAGGCCCCGCCCCCGGCCCGCCCCTCGCCCCGCCCCAGCCCAGAGGCCCACCCCAATGCAGGGGCCCCGCCTCTCGGCCCCCGCCTGGGCTCCAGCCCGACCCCCTTCTCCAAGCCAGAGGCCCCTTCGGCCCCATTCCGCGTCGCGGCCCCGCCCCCTGCGGGCCCGGGTGACGGCCAGGTCACCCCGGAGGAGCGCGCGGCGCGCCGGGCCGGCGCGGCTTAGGCGGCGGCCCCCCCGCCGGGACCGTCGGACGGGGTGCAGGCGGTGACCCGTTCGCGGGCCGTGGTCTCGCGGGCGCGGCTGAAGCTGCCGGGCTCCGGGCGGCCGCAGGGCGTGCGGCAGAGCTGGCGGAAGCAGCGCTTGAAGTTCTCGTCGAGGAAGGCGTAGAGCACGGGGTTGAGGCTGCTGTTGGCGTAGCCGAGCGCGATGCACAGGTGCAGCGCGGCCACCACGAGCGGGTCGCGGCGGTCGATGTCCACCAGCGTCCAGACGATGACGAAGATGTGGATGGGCGCCCAGCACACCACGAAGGCGCCCACCACCACCAGCACCATGCGCGTGATGCGCCGCAGGCTGCGGTCCTTCTCCTTGGAGCCCGACAGCAGGCGCACGCTGCGCAGGCGCAGCAGCATCAGGCCGTAGCACACGGTGATGATGAGAATGGGCACGACGAAGGCCAAGAGGAACACGCAGATCTTGGTCACCGTATCCCAGTACCAGCTAGGGCTGGGGAACTGGAGCATGCACACCACTGCCCCGTCTGCCGGGGAAACAAGGAGAGACAGCAGGTGAGGAGCGTGTGGACCTAGGTGACCCTGCCTGCTCACCACCCTTCTTGGCTTGGTCAGGTACCACACCTCCTTCTGGCCTTTGTTCAAGGTGATTCTTCTGCCCAGAATGTCCTCCTACACTTCTGTACTTGGTGAACTCCTACTCATCCTTAAAGACCCCAGCAGGATTGGCCCTAATCCAGGAGGTCTCCTTTCTATATTTTCTTCCAGTCCCTTTAGAAGCCTCTACATCCATGGACAGCAGTAATGATATAATTTAGCCCAAGCCCACCAAATGCCAGTCATTGTGAGAACTCAAAACACCCTACCCATTTCCAGACTAGCTCCAATGAGGACAACACTGCTGAGACAGATCTAGAAAGCATGATGAGTTAAGAGCAAAACTTGGGCCCTGCTAACTGTGGGGTGTGGCCCTGGGCAAATTATTCAGCCTCCAGGAGAACTTCCATTAAGTGGGACTAATAACAGTACCTAAACCTCACAGGGTTGTGAGGATTCAATGGGCTAAGGCATGTGAAACACTTAGCACAGGGGGGTTCAAGCTCTTGGTGCACTCACAGGACAGAGAGGCAGATACATTTAGGAGTCCAAAAGTCAGGGCTAGGGTCAGGGAGACAGATCTCAGCTTAATGGCAAGAAGAACTTCCTGACTGCCAGATTGGTCCAGAGGTGCACCCAGGATGGAATGAGTTCCCTGTTCCTGGAGTGTGGGTGTGGGCTGGATGAGCACTTTAGGGATGTTTTGGGATTCAGACACAGACCTGCAACTGACCTGGAACTTCGGGTTTTGAGGGAGCCACACAGTGGACTTGGAGCCTGAGAGTTGTAGGAAGGGTACTGGGGATCCACAGAGTGGGTCCACCAGACAGCAGGATGGCAAGACCCCCAGGGCTGAGTCCAAGGACTTCATTGTGCAGATGCCAGAACAAGGCTCAAGAGAGGACCAGCATTTGTCCAAGGTCACATGGCAAGTTACATACAGAACCAACAAGTGCTGAGTGGGGGAGTGTGTATAGGGGATGGAGTGTGGAGTGAGGAGACCTATCTGGTCTGGCCCCCAGCAGGGCTGCAGTTAATGGCCCAAAAAACTGAAGGCTGACAGTGTGGAATGGGGCCCAGCTGCTGAGTCAAGACCAATTGCACAGAAGCTATATGAGAGCACAGGCGCTCTACCTCCGTGGGGGTTAAGGGTGGTCAAAAGGCCTCCCACCAAGCCTATTCCCCTTCAACCCACAGCACCGACCCTCTGCAAACCTCCTCCTCAGGGGCCAATAGGAGTAACAGACATGAGGGCAGGAGCCTTGGGTTGTAGGCCAAATTCCGCCAATGCCTGCCACATGACCCTAAGTAAACCGCCTGACCTCTCTGATTCTGGATGTTCTTACGGTCAAACAGAGGTAGGCATCCCTGCCTTGTCCTAAGTATTTTACACATTTAGCCTCCTGTAAACTTCTCAATGCCCCATGATACACTGTGGCTCAGAGAGTGTCATTGGCACCCTGCTAAACTCCCTGTCCCACTTCCTTATGTCAAGGTGGGGCCATGTAACCAGTTATCACTAGGAAGGGATGGGCCATAACATTTCAAAGTTGGTCATGCTCTCTCATCACTCCTTCTCTGTACTCATCTGCTGGCCAAATGCCAGCGGTGGAAGATTCCAAAACCATCGTTTGGCACCCGGGTCCCTGAAGAACTGTGGAATCGAGCTTCTCCTCTGACTCACGTTAGACTGTGAGTGAGAAATAAACCTCTGTACTGTTCAGCACTGAACTCTGGAGATTGCTTGTTACAGCTGCTACCCTGACTGATACAGGTAGCTACTATATTAACGACCATTCTTACTCTGAGCAAATGCACCTGTCGTCCTCTGCAGGATATTCTCTAAGGCTTGCCTTGGTCATCTGGGCCAGTGGTTTTTACACTGGGGTGGAAGGGCATTTGGGATGAGACTGCAGCTCTTATGGCCTCCATGACTCACTGGTCAGTGACACCCTCGCCCCACTGGCCATCCATCTATATCCCCTTGAGTCAGTCATCCACAAACTCCTGGCCAGCAGCTACGCCCACAGCCCAACCCTCCACAATCTCATTCATACATTTCCTTTGGCCAGCAACCCATCTGACCACTGATGAATCATTCATCCTCACAACAGTCAACCATTCACATTCCATTGGCTGACTCCCCACACTCTCACTGGCCAGCCAGCCACACTTTTCATTGATCAGGAATCCACACCTCTACCAGTGTGGACCACCCACACCTACTCTAGCAAGTGGCCTACAAACCCACAGGGGCCCCCATGCTGCCTCCTGTGGTCAGTGGCCCTGGACCACAACTTCTGCCCTCACTCACCCCGGGGGCGGGTCACAGCCATGACCATGATGGGGACACCCACACCCGAGGCCAGGACCCAGATGCAGATGTTGATCAGCTTGGCCTTGGCGGGTGTGCGGAAGTCCAGGGCCTTGACGGGGTGACAGACGGCAATATAGCGGTCAACACTCATCATGGTGAGGGTGAAGATGCTGGTGAACATATTGTAGTAGTCAATGGAGAGCACAGCCTTGCAGAGCAGTTCCCCGAAGGGCCATGTCTCCATCAGGTACTTGGCACTCTGGAAGGGCAGCGTGCTGGTGGCCAGTGCATCTGCCAAGGCCAGGTTGAAGATGTAGATGTTGGTGGCTGTCTTCATCTTAGTGTACCTTCAAAACAAGTGTGCGTGTAATTGTTCCCATTTCACAGATTTCAGTTTCACTTAAGACTCAGAGAGGGAAATGATTTGCCCAAGGTCATGCAAAAGGTCAGGGGCAGAGGTGGGAGGAGAACCCTGAACCACCTGACTCAGCATCACCCCTTTTCACTACAGCAGATGCAAAAGGATTTCTCTGGCTGTGGCTGACTTTGGCAGAAGGTATTTTAGGAAAAGCCCTTCATCTTCTGAGGGGTACTAAGTAACATGGTTAAAAATAAAACTGGGCTCCAGAGGAAAACAGGTCTAGGTTCTAACCCCACTTCTACTATTTATTAACTGAAGGACTCTGGGCTAGTAACGTGAACTCTCTAAGCCTCTGTGCCTGTAACTGTAAAAAAAGGGGCGGGGGGGAGTGATGTTTTACTAACCTCGTATGGTTTTTGTGAAATGTAATGGGATGATATAGCACTTAGCCCTGAGCTCAAAGCACGGCAAGTGTTCAGTATATGATAGTTATTCTTCATCTATGAAGGATGAAGCTGGGGACTAGACAAGAGTGACCTGACCCTCTGGCTTCTGCCACTGACCTTTTGGAAATATGACTGGCCAGCTCTGAGGAAGGGGTTCTGCCTAGCAGACTGGCTGGGGCCTTACACCTCCTGGGGTGCCCTCTGCGGTGGACCAGGACTCCCAGTCCTTCCTGTGGTCCCCTCCAGACCTTCTTATCCCCAAGCAGCTGGACCCACCTATACATCCAACCCAGGGCATGAGCCCAGGTATCCAAGCCAGAGGTCTGCAACTGAGCCCTCCTGCACCTGAAACACCCCTCCATGCTCGACACTGCTCTGTGGCTACCTGCACCACACAGGCCCCTTGTTCGGCCACCATTTCCATCATGGCCCCCTTTGTACCAGGGCCTGTGCTGGGCAGCGGACAGCCTGGAGGAGGCTGCGTACACTGGGACACACTGTCCCAGTGCAGTGTGATCACTGCAGAAACACACAGGTACATCAAGGCAGGGATAAGGACTTCTTTCATGCCCCTAGAATGATGCGAGACACCCAGAGAAAGAAGGGTTGCGTAAGCAACTCCTCAAATTTCAGAGCAGAAGGAGCCCTGAGAGATTGAGGGAAAGTGATTTTATGGAAGTGTGGTCCAAGGACTCCCTTCAGAACTCCTGGAACAGCAGATTCTTAGACCCCACCCCAGACCTACTAAATCTTAATCTTTGACAACCAGTCCTGGGAATCGTCTTTTTTTTTTTTTTTTTTTTTTTTTTTGTAGTAAGCTCAAGGCCCAACATGGGGCTTGAACTCATGACCCTGAGATCAAGAGTCGCATGCTCTACCGACTGAGCCATCCAGGTGCCCTAGAAATCTTCATCTTTAACAAGCACTACCCCCAAATGATTCTTATGGGCTCTAAAGTTTGAGAAACACTATGTGGCCTAAAGCCCATATTGAGAAAAGACAGGAAAACTGAAGCCCAGGGAGGTGGCATGACTCACCCAAGGTCACACGGCGACAGCGGCAGAGCCAAGGCAAGAACTTAGACCTCCTGACTCCCAGACCAGTGCTCTCTCTCCACTCTACCCCCAGGGTGGAACCACACTGCATGCCTCTACCCCTCTAGAAACCCCCTGCTACCACACCCAGCCCTGGGCACCCGGGATGTGCAGTGTTGCCATGAGAGCTGATGAATGCACACTGAGTGCCCTCAATGTGTTTTGAATGACTGAATGAACTCATACCAGCTAAGGCTATTCCTTCATGAAGGGAAGTTTTTTGTTTTTTTTGTTTTTGTTGTTTTTTTTTTTTTTTTGGTCTGACTCACTCATTGTCCTCCAGGGCCAGCATCTGTCTCACTCCCTCCCCAAATAGCTGTCATTGGTCCTGGGGCTGGAGAAGCAAGAAGTTTTGCTCGGAGACAGCAGAATTTCAAGTCTCGGGAAGTCTGTCTTCAGCGGGGTGCGGGATCACAGCTGTGTGGGAGGCGGTCTCAACCCCACAGCTGACTCGTCTAATTTCGCCTCTTTTACGCAGAACAATTAGAGGCTGTTCTTTGCCTGCTATTTTGATTTGTGAGGATCCTTCAATTCCCAGAGGGGGCTGGGATGCTGGGAAGTGGGTGATGAAGCTGCTGTCGCTGGTCCAGGCGGGCTGAGAGGCACCGCACTGACTGCTGGGCAGAGCCGCAGAGGCTCCGATCCTAACAAACCGGCCCACCCCCACCCACCCAGCCCCAGCTAAACCGCTGCCAAGCCTGGCCAAATCAGACAAATCATGCCGCTCTCCTGCTTTCAACCCACTAGTGGCTCCCTGAGGTTCTCTCCGTATTCCATGAATTGGCCCCAGAACTTTCCCCTTGACGGATGGGCCTCGCCAGCGTGCCCCACCACTGGCCTCTTTGCTGTGCCCTGGACATATCAAGCCCATTCCCACCTCAGGTCCTCCAGACTGCTGTTCCTTCTGCCTGGAACCCCACACTTTGCATGGCTTGTTCCTTCCCTTAATTCAGGACTCTATTCAAATGTCACCTCCTCAGGGAGGCCACGCCTGGCCACCCTAACTAGAGTACCCCTCTCCCCACCATCTCTCTGTCTCCTTAAGTTGCTTCATTTTTCTTTATAGTATGAACCACCTCCTGACTTATACTTTTTTTCTCTCCATTTGCCTCTCTCGCCCATGTATGCTCCCCAAAGGCAGGGGGCTCTGTCCATCTTGTTCCCTGCTCTGTGGCTGGGCATACCAGGAGTGCCTGGCAAACAACAGGCCCTTGATAGACACTTGTTGTATGCAGGTCTTAGTCCAGGTCTCATCAGCTCTCACGGAGACCACGCAGCTTCCCCCCCAACAATTCATCATCCAGGTAAGTCAGATTGCTAGGATTGCTCAGGATACTCTACTGCTTACAATTCTTCCATGGCTCCCCATTGCCATCTGATTGGAAATCAAATTCCTCAGACTGGCATTCCATTGGGGTGGACTCCATTCCCATAGTACCTTCCATGTCCAGCCACACCCGTAGTTCCTCAGATGTCCAGTCTAGCATGCCCTCCCTGCTATGGACACCCACTGCAGTGGTTTGGTGGGAATCCTTTCAACACACACACACACACACACACACAGAGCTGCCTTTTTTTTTTTTTTTTTTGACAGAGAGAGAGAGACACAGCAAGAGAGGGAACCCAAGCAGGGGGAGCGGGGGAGGGAGAAGAAGGCTTCCCGCAGAGCAGGGAGCCCAATGTGGGGCTCAATCCCAGGACCCTGGGATCATGACCTGAGCCGAAGGCAGACGCTTAACGACTGAGCCACTCAGGCACCCCACACACAGCTTTTTATAAAATTTTACTTCTGCCAATGTAATACAATTACATTGTGTAAAAAAGTAATGTAGTACTATAATGAAAACAGGTTCCTTACTCCTCTTTCCTGTTCCCCAGAGGCAACCACTTTTAATATTTTTATTCTTCTGGCAATTGTCTCCATAATTCTAAATAATGTGCTTAAATGGCCATTTCCTAATTTATCAGTTTTACACAGTACATGTTGAAGTTTGTATCAGTTAAGCCAGGCTACAGGCAGTAACAAATAATCCCAAAATCTCAGTGGCTTCACACGATAAAGGTTTATTTCTCATCCTTGCAGAGTCCATTCAGTGTCTCTAGGACTATATCCCATGAGGCAATGCCAGCCTGTTTCAATCTTGTGGTTCTGCCGTCTTAACCCAAGACCTCCTTAATCACCACAGAGGGAGAAGAGACAGCTGCAGGATCATCTAAGCTACATTCTAGCAGCAACACAGCATTTCCACCTGAAGCTGAGTGACTGGACTGGTCATGTGGCCCCACCCAACTACAAGGGGTTGAGAAATACCGTCTTCTATGTGCCCAGAAGCAAGAAGAACCAGATATTAGTGAACACTAGTTAATGTCTTCCACAACCACTAATACAGTAGATGAGTATTAACTCTTACACTACCCAGCTCCACTTCCTTTCTGCATCCTTTCATATAGTTTTATCGCAACTTCTAAATTCTTAAATTAAAATTTGGGGGTTACATTCTTTCTTTTAGGCTATACACTCTTATGACTTTATATTGTCCATTGCTGAACCAAATGGTATACTATAATTACATTTATTTTCTGTACATATTTTTGTTTTTCCTGGAGTTAATAATTGCCTCTTTTTCCCTCAATTCTATGTACATATTGTTAAATCTCCTCAAACATTCTAGCAGATCTGTAAAATGCTTTGTCCACATAGTCATATAAGCTATCAGCTACTTTTGTTTTCCTAGTGATTCACCTCCTGGAGCCTTTCCTCCTCCCTTTCAATTTGGGACTGGTTGCTTTCTAGACCAGCTGCATACCTGTCCTACTATGTTGAAGAACCTGCTTCCTGGTTTGCAATTCTTTTCTATCTTGGTCTATGACCTCATTTTGGTGAAACACATCTTCTAGTCACTTCCTAAAAAGGGGCACATAGGAAGTAAAATTTTTATATCTTTGCATGTCTGAGAATGTCTTTATTCTATGCTCACTTCTAATTTCCTTGACTATATATGGAATAGTAGATTGGAAATAATTTTCCACCAGAATTTTGAAGGCATGGCTCCCTCATCTTCTAGCTTCCAGTGCTGCCACAGAGGTATCTGAAACCATTCTGATTCCTGATGATGTGTATATAATCTGTTCTTCCCACCTCCAAAACTTTTAGGATCTTCTCTTTATCCCTGGTATTCTGATATTTTGTGATGATATGCCTTAGGGTGGTTCTTTTTCATTTGTATCGGGCCCTCTCATTCTGAGATTCATGTCCTTCAGTGTGAAATATCCTCACTTCATTTCTTTGATAATTAACTCCCCTCTGCTTTCTCTGGAATCCCTAGAAAATTGTCAGTCAGATATTGGGCCTCTTGATTGATCCTTTAATTTTCTTATCTTTTCCATTTTCCATCTCTTTGTCTTTTTGGTACATCCTCTGGGAAATTTCCTTTTCATACCTCTCAACCCTTCTATTGACTTTTTTATTTTGGCTCTCATGTTTTATTTTCCCAGTGTCATTTCTTTTTCTTTTGTTATTTCTTTTTTATATATCATTTATAGCATCTTATTTCATGGATACAATATCTTCTCTTATTTCTCTGAGGATACTAATAATTTTTGTTTTGTATTTTCTTCTGCTTACTGCATTGTCTATTTGCTTCAAACATTGTTTGTCTACTTGCCCTCCCTCTTTTATCCTAGAGACTTCCTTCAAATATCTAGTGATATGTGACTAAAGGTTGATCTTTTTTTTAAGACTTCATTTATTTATTTGAGAGAGTGAGAGAGAGAGAGCATGAAAAGGGGGAGGGTCAGAGGGAGAAGCAGACTCCCCGCTGAGCAGGGAGCCTGTTGCAAGGCTCAATCCCAGGACCCTGGGATCATGACCTGAGCTGAAGGCAGATGCTTAACTGACTGAGCTACCCAAGTGCCCTGAAAAGGTTGATCTTTGAGTAGTACTAAATAACTAATTGGCAGCCCTGTGTGTGTGTGTGTGCATGCGCACACACATGTGCACACATCAGTGTGGGGGTCCTGTCAACTGGGCAAAAACTAAGCTTTTATATTGGGGAATATCTAAATATCAGTGTCCGCATGTGTTTTCTCTGGGGCCTTGAGAAAAGAATCCTCCAACCTCCTGCTTGGGGAGCATACTTCTAGCTGTCAGGATTATGGTAGCAGAGCTGGAGGAGGGGTCTGTGGACCTCCTCCCCACTTTCCATTTGGTATCTCACTCTGACCCTTTCTGTGTCTGCTGGTCCCAAGTTCAGAGTTTTTCCAGGTTAATTTCTCAGGGGAAAAACCCTCAACCTCTTGCAGAGTGGAGGGTTACTCACCTGATTGTGCAGCATACTGGGGGGGGGGGGGGCGGCGGCTAAGGGTCTCAATGCTCCCTCTATAGATAATCCATCTTCTGCCCCTGTTTTCAGTCCCACACCTCACCCCTGCTCAGCCTGTTACTCCCCTTCAAATTGCTTTTCATCATCCAAATATGTGTTGATATCTCTTAAGGAACATAAACTCAGGCACAAGAGATGAAGTAATTTGCCCAAGGTCACACGACCAGTAAGTAGCAGAGCTGGTATTTAATTCAGGCTGTCTAGTGCCAACATGTGGTAATGGCTTTGCTATACTGCCCCTCAGTGCATGTTACCTTCCTTCCTGTCCCCAGCCCATCCCATAGTTAGTAAAAAAGTCAAGGAATGTGAATTTACTATAGGCTGAGGTTTGTTCACTCTTCCAACAGGTATTAATCAAGTATCTGGTATGTGCCAGGCACTAAGTAAGGAATATAGGAGTAGAGATGACAGTCTAGTTTCTTAAAATTTATGGTCTTAGGGAGGGACCAGACATTGAACAAACTGCTACACTAATTAATATATAGTTACCCACTATTACTGCTCTACCATGAAGGGTAAGAACAGGGTGTAGTGATGGACACTACCCAGCAGGAGTGTGAGGGAGGTTTGTGAAAGGAATCTGGCTTATATCAGAAGGTCAACAATGGCTTCTCTGAGCATGTGAGCTATGAACTGAGTTATAAGAAGAGACATCCAGAAGGTTGCTCCTCTCTCTCCCCTTCTCTCCCCCTCTCTCTCCTTGCCAGGTGAAGACACAGCAAGAAAGTGGCCATCTAGAAGCCAGAAAGAGAACTCTCATCAGAAATTGACCATGCTGGCACCTTAATCTGCCATTTTTAGCCTCCAGAACTGTGAGAAAATAAATTTCTATTGTTTAAGCTACTCAATGTATGGTATTTTGTTATGGTAGTTTCAGCTAAGACAAGGTGACATTTCTACCAGGTTGGAAAAAATGAGAAGGAGTCAGCCAGGTGAAGATAAGGAGGTAGATTGTTTCAAGCAGAAAGAACAGCATGTGCAAAGACCCTGTGACAGGAAAGAGCTTAATGAGCTTCAGGAATGGTCAGACATTAAGTGTGACTAAATGGCAGTAAGCCCAAGAAGAAGCAACAGAAGATTCAGCAGGGAAAAGTCAGCAGGGGTCAAATCATGCACAAGAAAAAGTTTGGGTTTTATTCTGAGTGCAGCGGGAAGCCACTGGAGATTTTAAGCAAGGGAGTGATGTGGTTTGATTTATGTGTGTTTCTTAGAAGATCACTTTGACTACTGTGTAGAAGCTGATGAAGGGAAGAACAAGACTGGGTGAGAGACTGAACTTTCTGGAAAAATAAATCATTAACTGCCCCACCCCTCAAAACCCTACTGTTGGCCTCTATTTTTTTTCTATTGCAAAAAGTTGTAGATATGACATTAGACCCTTACCTTATACCATATAAAAAATTAACTCAAAATGGGGGCGTCTGGGTGGCTCAGTCGTTAAGCGTCTGCCTTCAGCTCAGGTCATGATCCCAGGGTCCTGGGATCGAGCCCCACATCAGGCTCCCTGCTCAGTGGGAAGCCTGCTTCTCCCTCTCCCACTCCCCCTGCTTGTGTTCCCTCTCTCGCTGTGTCTCTCTATAAAATAAATAAATAAAATCTTTAAAAAAAATTAACTCAAAATAAATGAAAGACCTAAATGTAAAACTATAATGCTCATAGAAGAAAACATAGGAGGAAAAGCTACATGACACTGGATTTGGCAATGATTTCTTGGATATGCCACCAAAAGCACAAAAGGAAAACAAATAAACTGGACTATATCAAAATTAAACAATTTGGTGTGGTGCTTGGGTGGCTCAGTTGGGTTGAGCAACCGACTCTTGATTTCAACGCAGGTCATGATCCCGGGATCCTGGGATTGAGCCCTGCATCAGGCTCCATGCTCAGTAGGGAGACTGCTTCCAGATTCTCCCTCTCCCTCTGCTCCTCCCCACCTCTAAAATAAATAAATAAATCTCAACAGTTTGGTGCATCAAAGGACACTATCAACAGAGTAAAAAGGCCTCACAGAATGGGAGAAAATATTTGCAAATCATATACCCAATAAGGGGTTAATATGCAGCATAGATAAAGAAATTCTACAAATCAATACTAAAAAAAAAGCAAACAACTGGATGTAAAAATGGGCAAAGGACTTGAACATACATCTCCCTGAAGATATAAAAATGGCCAATAAGCATATAAAGAGATGCCCAACATCATTAGTCATCAGGAAAATCAAAGCCACAATAAGATACCACTTGACACCTATTAGGATGACTACTATCAACAAAACAGAGGGGCACCTGGGTGGCTCAGTTGGTTAAGCGTCCAACTCTTGATTTTGGCTCAGGGTGGTGGGATTGAGCTCTTCATCAGGCTCCACATTCAGTGGGGAGTCTGCTTGGGATTATCCTTCTCCCTCTGCTCCCCTTCATGCTCTCATGCTAGCGTGATGCTTGCTCTAATAAATAAATAAATATTAAAAAAAAATAACAAGTGTTGACAAGGATGTGGAGAAATTGGTGCACTTTTGGTGGGAATATGATATGGTGCAGCCACTGTGGAAAACAGTATGGCGATTCCTCAAAAAACTGAAAACAGAATGCCATATGGTCCAACAATTCCACTTCTGAGTACATACCCAAAAGCATGAAGAGCAGGGTCTCAAAGAGGTATCTGTATACATTCAAACAAGCACTTTTCATAATAGCCAAAAGGTGGAAGCAACCCAAGTGTCTACTTACAAATGAATGGATAAACCAGATGTGGTCTATACATACAAAAGAACATTATTCAGCCTTAAAAAGGAAGGAAATTCTGACACACGCTATGACATGCATGAGCCTTGAGGACACTGAACCAAGTGAAGTAAGCCAGTGACAAAAGGCGAAAAACCTCTATGATTCCACCAATAATGAGGTACTTAGAGTAGTCCAATTCACAGAGGCAGAAAGTAGAATGGGGATTATCAGGAGCTGGAGGAAGACAGAATGGGGAATTATTATTTAATGGGGACAGAGTTTCAGTTGGGGAAGATGAAGAAAGTTCTAGAGATGGGTGGTGGTGATGGCTGCATAACAGTGTGAATGTGCTTCATGTACTTAAAAATGGTGAAAATGGTAAATTTTATGTTATGTGTATTTTACCACAATAAAAAAAAAGGACGTGACTAACGTGCCATCACTGTGTGTTCCCTAAGTTGAAGAGTGTGGTGCAGGAATCCTTTAGAGCCCTTCAGATCTTGGCTCCACAACATACAGGACTGTGTGATCTTGGGTAAATCACTTCACCTCTCTGAATCTGTTTCCTCGTTGGCAATTTCAGTGTAATTGGCTTTTTAGGAGCAACATATGTGAAAGTATCTAGCTTACTGGCCAGCATATAGACAAGAACAGGCAGCCCTTTTGGGTTTTTTCCCCTGATATCGGTCTGCTTTTTTCTCATAGGGTTCCCATTGGATCCAACCCTAAGGGTGAGGACAGTAAGCCTGGTGAACCTCTATTGACTCTGAGATGCCTTGGGAAATGCTTTGCTTTCTTCCTAAGTCGAAATCCTCCATTAGGTCATCTTGAATTATGCAGCTGCTAGGGAATGTGCTCCCAGCCACGTGTCTCAGTCCTTAGGGAGGCTTCTTTCAGAAGAAGCACCAAGTGGCCGACCATGTTCATGTCACAGCTTTACGCCCATCCCATCGTGTCGGACAAGCCCCACTGGCAGGGAAGATCATCCCCACCTCAGTCCGACGGAGACAGGGTGTGCTCTGTGTCTGAAGCACGTCAAGTCCACACGTGCTCCTGGGCCTCCGGAGAGCTGTGCTTCTCAGCTGACAAGTAAGCCCCTGGTAAGAATTTTCTTCCCCAAGCAAAGCCAGGCCCTTGGTTAGAGCGGCCGAGTGGCAGGTGCTCAGAAGGCTAAACTGTTCCCTCCTTCATGCAAGGTCTGCCTGGGACCGGTCTGACAGCTTTGGGTGGGTTGTTTGTGTTCTGTAAGCAATATTCTCTGAATATCTTTTCTTCCATGGGCCAGGCACTGTGCCAAAAACAGTGAATGCACGATTTTATTTCATCCCCACTGCAAGCCTGAGTGCTAACACTGCCCTCATCCCACAGAGGAGCTAAGGTAGATGGCGCACCCAAATTCACGCGGCTGGCAACACCAACTCAGATCTGGTCTCCAGAGCCCACGCCTCCCTGTCACCTGCACTAGCTCGCAAACCGTGGCTGTGCGGAGGGGCCCGGTCTGGATGCCAAGACCAAGTGGGGTAAACGTCTGGACGGGCGCTGGCTCCACAGTGTTCTTCTGTTCCTCACACCTTCCTCCACCCTGCTACAGCCCGGGGGAGTTGGAGACAATCTGCTCACAGTCCAGGTGGGGCTGGGGAGAGACAGACCTACAAACATCAGAAAAATGTCACAGGCACCGTGACGAGGCCTGAGGAAAAGAGGTGCATTCAGAACAAAACGTACACCTCTGGTCACAAGAGGTTGGCAACCGGTATTTATGGGCAACAACTCTGTGCCAGGTCTTTCCCAGGCATGAGTTCACGTACTCCTTATATCTAAGACATGCCCAGCACAGGGACAACATGTTCCTTCATTTATTCCTCCCAGCACCTCCCAGGGCAGAGAGAATTTATGATTCCCCAGTAACAAGGAGCAGTAAAGGGACGTGCCCAAGGCTGTGGAGTCGGAAAGAGGCTGAGTGG
Organism: Mirounga angustirostris; assembly: GCF_029215605.1. Lineage (NCBI taxonomy): Eukaryota > Metazoa > Chordata > Mammalia > Carnivora > Phocidae > Mirounga > Mirounga angustirostris. The sequence continues at coordinate 168,667,721 of NW_026991712.1, forward strand.
AGATTCAAACAGAGTGCTTTTCCCCAGAACCCCAGCTCCTTCCCCCTGACTTCCGTTTCAAACTTCTCCCCTGTGCACCCCTCACAGACTCTCTTTGACAGTTAAAATATAAGCTCCCCAATGGGGGCGCCTGGGTGGCTCAGTTGGTTGGGCGACTGTCTTCGGCTCAGGTCGTGATCCTGGAGTCCCGGGATCGAGTCCCGCATCGGGCTCTCTGCTCGGCGGGGGACCTGCTTCTCCCTCTGACCCTCCCCCATCTCGTGCTCTCTCTCTGTGTCTCATTCTCTCTCTCAAATAAATAAATAAAATCTTAAAAAAAAAAAATAAGCTCCCCAAAGGCCTGGCCTTTGTCTTGCTGCCCACTAGGCACCTAGAACCTACAGCAGTCCCTGGCACAAATAATAACGTGTTCAACACACATTTGGGAAATGAGTAAGTGTCCCATGTGTCTTCCACACAAGACTGGGACATGCTTCGGGGAGGAACCGTGTCCCCTCCATGCTGTATCCCAGGATCAGCCCAAGGCCAGGTCAGAGGGGACACGGTTTACTGGAGGACGCCCAGTGGGACAGAGGAGTCCAGGTGCCTGAGCCTTTAAAGTAACCAGCCACAGGGCGCCTGGGTGGCTCAGTTGGTTGGGCGACTGCCTTCAGCTCAGGTCATGATCCTGGAGTCCCTGGATCGAGTCCCGCATCGGGCTCCCTGCTTGGCAGGGAGTCTGCTTCGTCCTCTGACCCTATCCCCTCTCATGTGTTCTCTCTCTCATTCTCTCTCTCTCAAATACATAAATAAAATCTTAAAAAATAATAATAATAATAAAGTAACCAGCCACAGACTGAAGAGCTCAGACTAGGACAATTCTTCCTCCCCACTCCCCTCCTCCCTTCCATCCTCAATTCAGAACAACACAGGTCCCCTGAAGGACACCTGAGCCTGACCCTGCTCGCCCTGAATCCAAAGCAGCTCAGTTCTGCCGTGGCTGAAGGAAATGTCAAATCATTTATCCAGAGTAGCTCATTTGTTTCTAACTAAGCTGAGGGGCACGTTTTCCACTCAGACACCACAGCCCATGAGGATCAAAGTAGGGACAAGAGACCTGAAAACAAAACCAATAACAGCAGCAAGGTAAGAGCACCAACCCTCAGTCAGACTGATCTTGTGGCACCTCAGGGACAAATCGAACAAAATGGCTTCAGGGTCAATCAAAACTCATTTGGTTCCAAACAGCATGAATTGCTGGCGTATTTCGAATTAACTTGGTTCCAAACCCTTTTTGAGATCTCAAAAATAATAGCTGCTCACTATGAAATGTTCAAACAACATAGAATCATTTAATAAAGAAAATTTAAAACCACTATTAATATTCCAGACCACTGTTACAGATAACATACAAACACTCACACCCTGTTTTATATAAATGGGATCTTACTTTAATACTGTTATATAACCTGTTTCTTTCTCTCAAAACTATGCTGTGACCATCTCTCTATGTCCATAGATACAAATTAATATAATTTTTGGTGACTGCCTGTGATTCTAATCCAGAGGTCAACAGGCTTTTTCTGTAAAGGGCCAGAGGGTAAATATTTTAGGCTTTCAGGCCACAGAGGATCTCTGTTGCACATTCTTGTTTTCTCTTTTACAACCCTTTCAAAGTACAAAAACTATTTATAGCTCAAAGACCACACAACAACAGACTGCAGGCCAGATCTAGTCTCACTTGTGGACACTGAAGCTCCTGCATGAAATTACTTAACAAATCCCCTATTGAAAGATATGTAGGTTGTTTCCACTTTTTCGCTATTATAAATAACACTGTGATAAACACCTTTGTGCCCACAGATATCTGTTGATCTCCTGGGGAAAAATTCCTGGAATCTCAGAGCTAGAGTGCAACTTCACAGTGAGGGCATTCCCTCTAAGGCCCTCCAAACAAATGGCTACTTGAGTATGTCCAGAGACGGGGGACTCACCACCGGCAGGCACAATCCACCCTGTTATTGGGAGCACATGCAGAGTAAGGAAGTTCTCTCTCTTTTTTCGAGCCAAGGGCTGCCTCTTTCTCAGCTGGCACAATTTTCCCTGGTTCTGTTTACGGAATCACAGTCTAAAACTAACCCTTCTGCCTTCCACATGTTGGAAAATGGCAGGGGTTAAAGTCCACGCATGCCTCATCCAGCTGTGCTGAGACCAGAGTGAATACAAGGAAGTGTTCAGTGCACTTTAGCCATCATGGCTGCTTGGGTTAGCTGCCTGCTCAGCACCATGTGGCCATTCCTCGGCGCCCTCATCTTGGGTTGTTCTGGCACACTCCTGAGTGTGATCATCTGAGGACAGAGGATACCACCGTCTTGGGTTAATGGAGGGCCAAAGATGATGCAGGTCAACTATGTGGTAGGCACACAGAAAGTGCTAGGCCTTCTCCCATCTCCCCAGGCAAATAAGAGAGGCCAACGCCATCTTCTGTGGGAGCTAGAACCTCAAATCCTTTCATGTGGACATATGCCCCAGCCAGCAGGGCCGGCCCCTGTGGACAGGTGTCCAGGTTTGTGCCCCATGGCTGGCCCCATCTGCCCACATCCAGATGCGCTCTTCAGTGTTTCCAAGCTCACCGCTCACTGCCAGTGCAAATACCAGATTAAACTGCACCCCCCTGTCACACAAGTCCCCAAGCTGGCCTCCTCAGCTCACAACTGTGTTCATCTTCTCCTTCTAAACTGCTCCAGAAATTCCCTGCCCCCTGCACATCTACACTGCGGGCCAGGGATTTGGCAGATACCATCACCACCAAGTCTTTAATAACCGTGGTGGGTTGGATGGTGGCCCTGAGAAGGACAAGTCCACGTCCCAACCCCTAGTGCCTGTATGTACTGACTTTACTTGGAAAAAGGGTCTTTGCAGATGTGTTTAAGTTAAGGATTTTAAGATGAGACCATCCTGGATTGTCTGGGTGGGCTCTAACACCAGGGACAGGGGTCCTTGTAAAAGACACACAGGCAGAGGAGGAGACAAGGAGCCGACCAGGTGAAGACAGAGGCACAGACTGGAGGGGCGCAGCTATGCGGAGCTGCCAGAAGCTGGAGGAGTCAAGGACGGCCTCTGCCCACGCACCTGCAGAGGGAGCATGGCCCTGCAGACACTCTGTGGACTTCTGGCCTCCAGAATTGTGACAGAATACATCTCTGTGACATTAAGTTCACACTAATGTGTTAGGGCAGCCCTAGGAAACTAGCACAGTAAAGGTGCAGCCCAGACAGAGGCATGGCCTTTGGCACCAGATACACCCAGATTTAAGCCCCAGCCCTGTCTCTAACCAACTGTACAAACTTGGGCAAGTTCTAACTTCTCCCAAGCCTCAGTCTGCTCCTCTGTGAACTGGGTATAAAGATCCTACCACATGATGGTGTGGCGAGAACAAAATGAACTCCTGCCTATGATGTCCCTAGCACGCTGCTCATATCAGAGTGGCTTCTCTTGTCCAGAGGAGGAAAAAGGGCCCAGAATGACACCTGCTTCAGCCATCCTGGCAGTCCCTGGCTCCATCCTGACTCCTGTGCTGGCCTTTGGTAACCTGCCACCATTGCGGTGGGACCCAGAGCCCTGTGCTGGAACCTGAGCACTGGAAGAAGCTCTGATCTGTAACACTGAGTTCCAACATCCTCTCCCACTTTACAGATTGGGAAACTGAGGCCCGGACAGGGAAGGACAGCTGCACGAGGTGACATCAGGTGTCAGTTCCCTGACTCCTGAGAGGCCAAGTTCTTTCTTCTCTACCAAGCTGTCCTTCTTTTATTTATTTATTTATTTACTGACAGAGACACAGTGACAGAGGGAACACAAGCAGGGGGAGTGGGAGATGGAGAAGCAGGCTTCCCGCCAAGCAGGGAGCCCTATGCGGGGCTCGATCCCAGGATGCTGGGATCATGACCCGAGCTGAAGGCAGATGCTTAGCGACTGAGCCACCCAGGCACCCCCAAGCTGTCCTCCTAGGAACTAAAAATCTCAGATGAGGGCTCAAGGCGGTTGAGGCCAAAGGGAATGGGGCAGGCTCCTGTCCAAGGCTTCAGAATTCCTGATGAGGGCCTGGGCTCTTAGTAGATGCCTACATTCTAGGTCCCTGCATCCAGCAATTAACCAATGTAGGGTAGGTCCACGGATAGAGCCGTCCCCGTCGCCGTCATCATCTTCACTATCTCTATCTCGGCAGCTATGCTGACTCAGTGCTTACCCAGGCCTGACGTCCTCTACTGAATTCTACCGTGGCGTTCACATAGATTAGCTCACATTCATATAGATTAACTCCAATGACCCTACAAAATCGCTACTATTATTATCGTCCTTATACAGAAGAGGGAAGTGAGACTTGGGGAGTGTACTGGGTTGAATAGGTGCCCCCAAAATTCATATCGACCTGGAACCTCTGATGTGACCTTTTCTGGAAATAAGGTCTTTGCCGACATAATTAAGATGAGGTCATACTAGATCAGGGTGGGCCCTAACTCCATGATGACTCATGTCCCTATAAGAGGAAATGCAGAGACACACACAGAGGGAACATGGCCATGGGAAGACAGGGGCGACAATTGGAGAGATGCATTTGCAAGCCCGAGGGACACTAGGGTCTGCTGGCACCCACCAGAAGCGAGGCGAGGAAGGAGTGTTCCCGAGAGCCTTCGCAGGGAGCCTGCCATGCTTGATTTCACACTTCTGGCCTCCTGAACTGTGAAGGATACATTTCTGTTGTTGTAAGCCACCCAGTTCATGGTCATTTGGACGGCAGCCCTAAGACACGAATACAGAGGGGCGAAGCATCTTGCCAGCCGTGGCCTCAAACACAGAAGCGATCTAGGTCTGTTCAAATCGCTCCACTCCCCAATTCTCCCAACAAAAGGACCTTCTCTTCCATCAGGAATACAGAATGTGAGCACTGAAAGGAAAGGTGGTGGGTGAGAGTGTTTACCGAGCACTTACTCTGTTACACTTACACTTACACTTAGCTGTGTGGCTAACTGAGCACCACGAGTGTGTCTGTATCCCACCGGGTCTGCACGGGACGTGAGCTTTCGCCTCATTCTACAGGTGAGGAATCCCAGGCTCAGAGGGCAGAAGTAAGTCACCAAAAGTCCCACGGCTAGGAGTGGCGGGGCTGGGCCTTGGGTCCCTCGGACTCCAGAACCTAACCTCTACCCCGTCTTCTTCTCCCTGTGCATCAACTCAATCCCTTTGTTTCACAAAGGAGGAGGACAGGGCATTGCAAGAGCGGTGATCACAGAGGCTCTGCCCACAGTGGGGAACAAACAGCTTAAACAAAGCATCTGCCCGCCAGCCAGCCAAGGTCCCTCTATTTGTACACAAAGGGTGGTTGCTCTTCCCACTGGCAAAACAAGCCCGCTGGGCAGCAAGGGCTGCAAGCTGTCCCTGCCCACCATTTAACAGGAGTGGCAAGTCGCCAGAAATTAATTAGCTGTCTCAGTTTTGGCACAGCCTGAGGAAGGAAAGTGGTTAATTATAACAAGGCATGTCACAGGAGAAGTTTAAAGGCTGGAACATGGAAATAAAGGGCCCTGAGTTGAACATGAGTGGGGGCCGGGGTGGCCAGGTCACGCTCAGCAATAAACAGGGCAGAGACCTGTGCCGTTCAGCTCAAGAACCACAACCCGCACGTGGAAGCCAGCAAGAAGCTCTTCTCCATCACCCTGGCTCTGCTTCTGGCTTAAGGGTGGCTGGGCCAGGGAATGGGGCAGCCAGACACAACAGAGGCCCCAAGAAAGCAGAGTTCCTTAAGTGTAGCATGTCAGCCCATGGTCTCTGGAAATAGGACATGCCCCTCCTACAAACACCTACTGACCTGCTGTCTGAATGTCAGACCCAAGGCTGGGGCTCCAGCTGTGAGCGAAGGCTACCCCCCCCCCCACACACACACCTGCTCCTCTGAAGAGAGAGGGAGAGATGAGCAACCAAGTGCTTGAAAAACTATGTGTGAATGGGGAACACAGAGGACACTGTGGCAACACAGAGGAGGGGGGAGTCTCTTGGCCCGGGGGCATTAGAGAAGGCTCCCCGAAGCCGAGAAGCAAAGCGTTACTCTAGAGAGAAGAGAGGCCTGAGGTTCCCGCACATCTTCCCCTTTGTCTTGTGGTTGGAGGATTTTTATCATAGATCCCAAGTACTCCACAGAGAGAACCTCATTAACGAAGTGTCAACTAGATATTTAGGAAATAGTGATGTTTCCTTCAGGTCAGGGATGAAGCTAGGAAATAGTATAGAAGATGAATGGGACACAGATCCCACCCTCCAGGAGCGACCAGTTGGAAAGGGAAGGCAAACACTGGAATGAGCCATTACGTTACAACTAGAAAACACGGATTCATGACCATCTACTTGTGTGTAGCTCCCCTCATTCTATGTGAGGCAGGGACAAAGACACTTGATTTACAGCGTTGCATTTCATTCTCACAACAAATGACTGTGGTAAGTAAGCATCATCACCACATTTGGCAGATGAGAGGACTGAGGCTCAGAAAGGCAGAGAAACTTGCCCAAGGTCACACAGCCTATAAGCTCTAGTACCAGGACTCAAGCCTGGCTCTGTCTGATTCTGTGATGATTAGTTTTATGCGTCAACCTGGCTGGGCTCCAATATCCAGTTATTTAATCAAACACCAATCAATCTAGTTGTTGCTGTGAAGGTATTTTGTAGATGTGGTTAATATATGCCATCAGTTGACTTTAAGGAAGTTATCCTTCGTAATGAGGCTCAACCTTAAGAGCAAAACTGAGGGGAAGAAGAAATTCTGTCAGTTGACTGCAGCATCCGCTGTTGCCCGAGAGTTTCCAGCCGACCAGCCTCGCTAGACCCCACAACTGCATAAGCCAATGCCTTGAAATATATCCTTCTGGTTCTTTTTTTCTGGTAGGACCCTGTCTGATACAGACCTGAAAAGCCACGCTCTAGGCTAAGGTGGATGCCAGGGAGCCACACGCTCTCCGCACCAGAGAAGGGGCAAAGACCCAGCCCCCAGGGAAGCGTTGTAGAGATTGAGAGTTTCCAAGCAAGGTCCCCTGTAGGAAGCCTTATAATATTGCCAAAGTACATGCTCATTTTTGCCATAGTTGGATTTGATGGATTCTTGATAATTCGGAGTCCTTACCATCGCCAAGTAAATGTCCCACAATTCCATGTAAAAATACTGCATGCAAGTTTGTCATTCTTAGTGACCACAGTGTGGGTAATACGGGGACGATACAGTTTGCCTCACCTGTCCCCAGCCCCCAAGGGATACTCCTTGAGGACAATGGGCAAGGCCGGCCCCGTGCAGAGCACTTCACATCCATTCTCTCCTTTGACTCACATCCACCGTGGGAAGTGGATGCCTATGTACTCCCATTTTGCTCACAGAAGGAAACTGACCCACAGGGCAGAGGTGTTTGTCTAGGAGTACCGAGTGGACAGAACGAGGATCCAAAGTCAGATAGTCCAAAAAACCCAGGTTTCTCCCCTCTAGGCCTTTGGCCATGCTGGGCCTTACTTATCACATATCCCTCTGCCTGACACACAAGAGTTTCACTTTTGTTTTATTTATTAACAATTCATTATTTTAATACCTTTACAACTCAGTCTACCCTGCTCCACAGCCTCTCCTGATCCCGGCTGCTATAAAAAAGTCATTTTTCACAGTTGGAATCAGAGGGTGTCATGAATTCCACTTTCTCAGCCACTGCTTCACAATCTCTTGGCACACACAGGCTCTGGGAGTCAGGGAGCCTTGGTTCATGGGCTGACTGGTCCCGGGCAAGTGAATTAGCTTCTCTGAGCCTCAGTGTCCTCATCTGTCAAATGGAGAGAAATGTGCTACCAGCCTCAGAGCGTCGGGAGAATTAAATGAGATAATACATGGAAGGCCCTTGGCACAGAGCTGACCACCCTGTCAGCACTCGAGAAAGGTCAGCAGCACTATTTTTGGTGTGAAGTCCTGTGGAGTCAATATGCCATGCTTTGCTGGGATGACAGGGCCTGAGCAGGTGAAGGAAGTGTCTTAGGGCTACCCGCCCCTCCCAGAGAACAGCCCTCTGGCCACAGGCTGGGCTCCACTTCCCTGCCCCACCGCTCCCCAAGGAGGAACGGAAAATCACTAGATGGGGGGCCCTTCCTAGCACTTCAGGAGCATGAGTTTTTGTAACCGAGGGAAACAGTTTATCTCCATCTGTCCTGCAGGGGCATCTGGGCTGGCCTGGAGAAGCAGTTTTTCTCCCTTGGCTTAATCTTGTCCCAGGTTCCCGAGCGCTGGGAAACCAGCCAGAAAGCATCATTATCACCAACAACTTCCTGTTCTGGGCCAGGCCCTGAGCTAGGGCCATACATCTCCCTTCACCTTCACCTTCACCTTCACCTTCACCTTCACCATTCCCTCTGCCTAAAACACTTCCTCTCAGAGGCAGTCCTCTGCTTGTCTCCTCGTCCCCGACGTCACCATATATAACTGCACTCTCTCTCATGGTCAACTGTAACCTTGGCCTTACATCTACTCGTTTACTATCTATCTTTTCCCCCACTAGAATGTTGGCTTCATGAGGGCAGGGACTGTGTCTTGATCACTGTTACATGCCTAGCCCCCAGAACCATGGCTGGTATTAGGAGGGGCTGCGGAATGTATGTTTGCCACAACCCTGTGAGGTAGGTGATTTTCTATCATCCCCATTTTACAGGTGAGATGAGTCCAAGGCTGGAGGCCAGCGAGAGGCCGACCTGGGTTTGAACCCCCATCTCTCTGCAATGTTCAGGGTTCAAATCCCTGGCTCTGCCCCGGGAATCTTGGACTTCTCTGGGTCTGTGAGACATCAGTGGCCCCCAGGCCGGGTTACCCTGTAGAGGAACCCACTCGCCATGCTCCTGGGTATGACTATTTCTAGCTACCCTTTGGCTCTCACTTAGCCCAGGTAATCCAAAGAGTGGAAAGAGAGGCAAGGGGGGACAAGGGGTTAGGAAAGGCAAGTTCCAATCCTGCCCTGGCCACTAACTCAAGAGACACTGAACCTCTCCATGCCTCGGTTCCCTCATTTTTCAATCAGAGGGGCTGAACTTGACATACAGGTGGCAAAAGACAGGGCAATGGCTAAGAGGGTGGGCTCTGAGATCAGAGTGACCTGATTTCAATCTGACTCCGGGACTTGGAGTATGTAACAGGACTTCTCTGTGCCTCAAGGCTCCTCACCCATAAAAGAGGGCAACAAACTCACCTCATATGGGTCTGTGAGGATGAAATGGGGTAATATCTATATCTCTCTAAGCAGACTGCCTGGCCCAAAATGAGTGTTTAGTAAAGAGAATCTTCATCCACGATTCACAGCCCTATGCCTTGGTGAAAAGGTCACCTCGGCAGGGGAGAAGAGTGAGGCCATTTCCGCCTCTCCCTGTGTTGTGTTCACTGGATGGGGCTTTTTGACCTCACAGGACTTTGAAGTTTGAGTTCTTTCAATTAATCAAGACTCAGAAAGCTACAGAAGACAAGATTCTTCCCGTACACACCCACCCTGGCCAGAGACAAAGCTGTTGATTTCTGCAGCTGCTCTGGGAGCTATAAATCAAAAGAACCCAACCCAGACACCCCACCCCACCCCATTTCCCCCAGCTGGTAATAGGGCCACTGCAGCCTGCATGATGGTAAATTGCTAATTTAAGCCAGGCTTTCTGCTCAAGCCCACGATTATCCCTCTTCCTGTGCATGTTATGATGTTCTGGGTAGCCAATTGGATTTAGAGGTCCCAGGACTCGGAGGTTAATGAAATCATGCCTTGCCCTTTGCATAGCCTCCAGACAGGCATCATCTGCCAGGAAGGGGAAAAGGGGAATCTGAGATCACAGCATCTCTGAATCTCAGTGGTGGGGAGGGGAACCTACAATCATGTTTATCTTTTCTCCACCCAAATCTCCAGTGCTGTGCCTCCACCCAGTGGTTTTCCAGTGTCCTCTTGCATACCTTCAGAGATGGGAAGCTCCCTACATTACACAGCAGCCCATACCTATTTGGAGAGTTTTCTAAAGATTTATTTATTTATTTTAGAGAGACAGAGAGATAGCATGTGTGGGAGCACGAGTAGGGGGGAGGGCAAAAGGAGAGGGAGAGAGAAATTTAAGCAGACTCCATGCTGAGCACGGAGCCCAACACGGGGCCTGACCTCACAACTCTGAGATCATGACCTGAACTGAAACCAGGAGTCAGATGTCCAACCAACTGTACCACCCAGGTGCCCCTGGAGAGCTTTGACTGTTAGAAATTTCCTTGTATTGGGCACCTGGGTGGCTCAGATGGTTAAGCGTCTGCCTTCGGCTCAGGTCATGATCTCAGGGTCCTGGGATCGAGTCCCACATCGGGCTCCCTGCTCCTTGGGAGCCTGCTTCTTCCTCTGCCTTTCTCTCTCGCTCTGTCTCTCATGAATTAAAAAAAAAAAAAAAAAATCTTAAAAAAAAAAAAGAAAAGAAATTTCCTTGTATAAATAATAAGAGATGTACACAAATATACGTGTTCAAGAATGTCCACAGATGAATTGTTTAGATTGGCATAATATTGAAAATAACATAAGTCCCCCCCAATAGAACACATTCATACAATGCAGCCATCAAAAAATCATGTTTTTAAAGAATGTTTGATAACATGACAACACACTCATGATATAATGTCAGGTGAAAAGCAGCTTACAAAGTATTATATATAACATGATCACTATTCCAATACTGTGATCCTGATATGATTAAGACACACACACACACAGAGGCAAAAAGAGAGAGAGAGATGAGAAGGAAATACACCAAAATGACAAAGCTTTTTCTCTTTGTAGTGAGATTATGGGTAATGTATGTCTCTAGTTAAACTTCTCCATATTTTCTGAAATAACTGTGTTATCTTTACAGCAAAAGAAAATTTTTAATATTGAGCTGATAAAACTTCCTTATACATCTACCCAATAATTCCAGTTCCTCTGGGGCTCAATAAATACTGATCGATGGGGCGCCTGGGTGGCTCAGTCGTTAAGTGTCTGCCTTCAGCTCAGGTCATGATCCCAGGATCCTAGAATTGAGCCCTGTGTGGTGTTGGGCTCCCTGTTCAGCAGGGAGTCTGCTTGTCCCTCTCCTTCTGCTCCCCCACCGCCCCACTGGCCCCCAACTCATGCTCTCTCAAATCAATAAATAAAATCTTTAAAAAAATAAAAATAAATGCTAATCGAAAGAATGAGAAACAAGCCTTTGAAACAAACATGATGGAAAACGTTTACTGAGGGGCGCCTGGGTGGCTTAGTCGGTTAAGCATCTGCCTTCAGCTCAGGTCATGATCCCGAAGTCCTGGCATCAAGTCCTGCATTGGGCTCCCTGCTCGGCAGGAAGTCTGCTTCTCCCTCTATCCCTTCCCCCTGCTTGTTGTCATTCTCTCTCTGTCAAATAAATAAATAAAATCTTTAAAAAAAAAAATGTTCACTGAAAACTTGCCAAATGCCTGCTTCTGTGCTGAAGTCCTTCACATCATGCCTCATAAACTTCTCAAAACCACCCTATGGAGCTCTAATGCTACTCCCATTTCACAGATGAGAAAACTGAGGCTCAGAGAGGTTGTGAATGGCTGAGGTGCGCTCTCTCAGTAAACGGCACAGGTGGGCCCTGATCCCAGGTCAGTCTGGCTCTGACATCTGGGCTGTCAACTGCTGTCAGCCATGCAGAGGCCTCGGAGGTCTGCAGACTGCAATCTGCCCGCTCGCCCCTTCCTCTAACTAGATGTCACTAGCTCTCGCTCCACATGTCTCGTGGACAACAGTGGCAGAGTGGACACGGAGTGGGTTTGGAGTCAGAAAGATCTGAGTTTGCACCTTTTGGACCGTGGGAGGCGGCTGCTCCCTCTGAGCCTTCCCACCCTCATCTATCCATAAGAGTCCACAGCCACCATTGCGGGGCCGTCGTGAGGGATGGAGAAGCGGCAGCGCAGGAGAGGCTGCCTGGTGCCCTTGGTGACTCTGGGCTCACCCCAGTGCATCTGTGAGTCACACACACTCCCCAGGGAATGAACCCAAGAACTGGAAAGCAGCAGGCGGTGGGCAAGGCCAGGAGGTACTGCGGGGACACCAGTTGGGGCTGCTTGCTCTCCCTGCTCAGCCTCGGTGGTGGGGCGGGTCATGTGGCCCAGCCTCCTGCCTTCTGGAAGGTCGCACAGCACTCCACTGTATGTATGTATTTATTTATTTTAAAAAGGACATTGGGTTTTCTTTGTTTTTAGAGAAGGAAGGGGAGAGGGGCAGAGGGAGAGGGAGGCAGAGAGAACCCTAAGCAGGCTCCACGCCCAGCACGGAGCCCAACATGGGGCTCGATCTCATGACCCTGAGATCCTGACCTGAGCTAACATCAAGAGTCGGACGCTTAACCGACTGAGCCACCCAGGTGCCCCAGCACTCCATTTTAGAAAGGGGACAAGTGAGGCCAGGGTTTCACTGACGCATCCAAAGTGGCACAGCTCTCTTCCATTGCCCTAAGCCAGCCTCTTGGGTTTCCCCGCATTGAGGCGCTCCCCCTCTGTTCCACCCCATGCCCACCCACACTCAATTCATCCTCTTGAACACCATTCTGCACAGATCGCTCCGAGTCCTCTTCCCCATGGCCTGTGGCTCAAAGCTCCCTCATTTCCCGGTACAGTCACCTTAGCTCCCCGAGAGCCCGTCCGGCCTCAGCTCCCACTGCCCAGACCTGCAACTCCTGCCCCAGGGCAGCCTCTGGCCCCTGACACCACCGTGTCGGCCGGTCTCTGGGCCTCTCCTCCGTCCCCGGCCCCCCTCCCCGCCAGAGCAGTCCAGCCAAAGCTCAGCGCACAGCAGACGCTCCTGACAACCATACCAGGCCGAGGAGGACACCTACTTGCGAGGGCGGGTCCACCTTCCTAGCCACCCCGGCCCCTGGCACTCACTCAGCTCGGCCCCGGGGTGAAATTCCCCGCCCTCCGCAGCTCTCCGTGATCCTGGGAACCTCGCTTTGCTCTTGCTGTTCCCTCTGCCAGGAATGTTCTGCCCCTCTCCAAGTAGCCAACTGCTCCTGCCCCTTCACGAGGCAGCACAGGCAGGACCTCCTCTGGCTGGGTCAGGGGCTTGCCCTGGCCTCCCACAGCTCCAGGAAGCTGGAGGACCGGGAGGTGTGAGAAGCCAGGGGCCGTGTGGAAGCTTCAGCTGCGGGTCTGGGCCATGGGAGCTGAGGCTGGATGGGCTGGCAGGGGTCGGCATCAGCAAATGCTTGTTGAGTAAGTAGATGTGCAGACAGTTCAGGAAGCAGGCAAGGGGCAAAGATGGAAAACGTAAACAGTGAGGCCCCAGAGCCGAGCTGCCTGCCTGGAGCAGTTAATCACAGCACCTGGCATGCGCTGAGGGCCTACTGTGTGCTTGGTGCTGGGCCACAGCCTCTACACACATGAGCTCATCTGATCCTCTCCCAAATCTACCCGGATCACCCCAATTTTACAGATGTAGAAACGAGGCTCAGGCAGCGCAAGCTGTTTTCCCAAAGCCACACCGCTAGGACATGGTCGAGCTGAGATTAAGACCTCACTGGGTTCTCCCCTGGCCTGGGGGCCCTGGGTCCACGGACTCCAACCCAGGTAAGAGAGGGGAGGGAGACACAAGGCAAGGGGCTCATTCTGGGCCTCCAAAAAAACAAGGTGGGGACTCAGAGCTCCCAATCCTGCAAAGTTGACCCCTGAGCACCTGTCCCAGCAACCCCTGGCACCTCGGTAGTAGAGAAAGGGGACAGCCAGAACTCCTCATTCATCTGTCATGACCCTGCCCCAGCCCAGGCGCCCCGGCCCAACCTCCCTTCCCGGCTCTGTGCGGCAGGCACTCGGGATGGGAGGGGAAACATGCTGCTTTACCAATGTCGGCCTGTTGTCTTTAGGACAAAGATGTGTCTGAGTCAGGTACTATGATCCACACTTCATAAATGAAGAAACTGAGGTGCAGGGTGGCAGTCCAACTCACTAAAGATCTTAGGAGGTAGCAGAGCCACACTTGATCTAAGGAGAAGTCAGAAGAGACAGGGACCAAGGGAGAGACCAAGGGGCAGAAAAGCACGGGGCCTGAAATAGTCACGAAGAGGCAGCCTGAGGCTGGTTACATGCAGGGGACAGGGTGGGGGAGGGAGGGCTGGTCAGAGACACAGCAGGGTACGAGCCTGCTGAAACCAGGACCAGGGAGAGGTGCAGGCAGGGAGACAGGGCAGGCTAGGGAACAGACAGGAGGCCGTGTGGAAAAGCATCGACTCCATTCTCCTGCTGGGTTCTGGGACAGGCAAACGAGGAAGCCCTGGGCCATGCAGAGGGAAGATATGCAGGGTCACCTGTCAGAGATGGGGGTCTGCTAAGCCCTTCACACCCTGCCCTACCCAGTGGGCCACCAATGGGAACTCTGAGATGCCAACCCTGCTCAGGGCACTGCCCACCCAGAAAGAGGGGCTGTCGGGCTTCTGCTCTGAGGACCCACAGGGTCACCACACTGGCTGAACTCACACTGTGGGACTAAGGGGTGATGCTCTGCCTGGGGACCAGATGTCCCCAAAATCCTGCTCATACTTCACAGAAGCCTCGGGAACCATAGACTGTTTGCTAAAAAGCACAATTCCCAGAGGCCCCTCTTGGGCATCCAAAAGGATGAGTGGGCTTCTCAAGTGGGTCCGTGAAGGAGGGAGAGGGCCAGAATGTGGGGGAGGCAGGAATGGAGGGTGCTTCATGATGTGGGATTCTGAGGTTCTTTTTTCTCAGCCCCTCATCCAGGTCAGGCTCTTCCCTCAGCCTCTTAGTTAGCTACCCACCCCTCATCCTTCAGCTTCTCAGAGGTCTTCTCTGAACTCCCTGACTAGGTGAGACCCCACACACATTGTGGGCTCCCAAAGCCCCCACCTACTCTTCCATCGCCCTCAGCACAAACACAAGTTTGTTAAATGACTAGCTGATGTTTGTCAGTTCTCCCACCAGGAGGGCAGAGACAGTGTATTTTTTTCCTCACCATTGTATCTCAGCATCTAGCCCAGTGTATCCATAGAATTTTCTTGAATGAGTTAATTCTTTTCATTCCTTCACAGACAGCCAATCCCTTTTCTCAAAGCGGGCAAATGGCTCAGCTACAACACTGTTAATCCTCACCACAGGCCCGGACACACTGTTGCTATTCCCACTTTACAGGGGAAGAAATAAACCTCAGAGAGGTAAAGTCGCTACCCCAAACACACGGCAACAAAGTGGCTTTGAACTCAGGATTTAAACCTAGATACGTCTGGCTTCAGAGCCCCAGCTCTGCCACTACATACCACCCCGCTTGCACACCCCAAGGGTTTCTCTGGATCTTCCCTTGGAAACCTGCCCCTGCCCCCAACTGTCCGAGCTCAGGACTGACAGGCAGAATTCATTCCTTCAACCATTCATTCATTCAACCAATCAACTGACCCACCAAGTCCTGCATGGGGTGCCAGGAAACCAGATAGATCAGGGGCTTCTCTCCATCCTGGGCTCCCCTCTTTCCACTGCTCTTGGGACTTTGCCAGCAGAAGCAGAGCACCAAGCAGCTGCCCTATCCTTAGCCTCAGTGTCAGTGAGGAAGAATTCAATGCCAGCCCCATCATTACCCCTCCCCCCAGGACAGCAGCCTAAAATACTTGGGCCAAATAATGTGTAGGTTCACAATCCTTTTGTCTCCATTGTTCTCAGATGACCTAGGACATGAGGAAGGACAGAATTCTGCCCCCTCCTCCCATGCAATTCTTTGACTATCGCCTACCCCAGGCAGCTCTGGAAAAAGTTCTAGACTTGAAGTCACAAGACCAGGGTTTTAGTTCCAGGTCTGGAGCTAGCTGTGGGACCTTTGGAGAACAAGTCACCCTGCCTCTCTCTGAACCACAGATTCCATATCTGCAAAATGGAGGTGATCATATTGAGGATTCTAATGCCCATCCCACAGGCTTGTAGGTGAGGATTAAATCATTCAGACCCAAAGAGACAGTTATCACATACATGATTGGCCCGGGAAACGTCTTAGCAACACGGGAACCTCTGGGGGCCAGCTATGTTGCTTGCAAGATGTGTTTGATAATGGGATTTGGGGAAGGTTGGTTGGGAGCAGTTCCAGCAAGATGAGCCCAGAGCATTCCCCTAGTGGATCCTCAGAAGTGAGGGGCCTTCCCCTGGCTCACTGGGAGTGGGGGAGCTGTGCTCATCAGCCCAACAGCCAGAGTCCCCGGAGAAGAGGCTGGGAATGGGACTGAACACACTGACACAGCTCTCCCCACTCTTCAGCACCTAGAGCTCCCCAGAGAGGGTACGTGGGCAGAACCTGGAACTCTGAATCTTAGCTATCCTCAAGCCCACTTAGGACAAATGCCTCTTTCACCCTCCCTTCTTTAAACGGCACTAAATTCTAAGGGATCTGGAAAATTCCTCCTCTTCGTCACACAGACAGCTTCCATTTGCTGGGTCCAGGCACCAGGCCAGCTGCATTTTATATGTTTGTTCACTGACACTTCACAAAAACCCTGTTGAAGAAGGTTCTATTATTACCCCATTCTATAGATGAAGAAACTGAGGCTCAAAGAGTCAGTTATGTACCCAAGTCACAGAGCCAGTTCACGGCAGGGCTGGGATTCATACTTAGGTTGGCCCCACTCTGAAGCCTGAACTACCTTCAAAGACGAAGTGGGGAGAATCAGTGACAAAACACACAGCAAAGATCAATCCTGCCTGTGCTTGGGGGAATTTTCCCACTGTAGCTGGTAATGAGTCACTGAAAGCACAGGAAATTCTTGTGCCCTTCACTCTTCCTGGGGGAGCAAAGATGCCAAAGCCCCCTCAACACCCACACACCCATCCAATGCTCCAATGCATGACACTCTGTCCTGCAGAGATCCCAGACTCTGGAATTCAGACTCCCACCTGAGGTGACTGGGTCTCTATTCTTCAGACAGGGAAACTGAGACAGATGTAGCAGATGGTGGGACAGGGGGACTGGGGTGCCCACTGTGATGGGCATCAGTGACCGGGGGGAAGACCACAGTTCATATCTGAGTCCAACTTCCGAGTCCACAATCTCCCCTCTGCCCTGCTGGGTGGCACCACAGCCCAGAGAGGTTTGGGGCTGTGCCCTCGGTCAACCAGCATGGAAGACCCTTTTCCAAGTATCAGTAAATACAAGGGCATCTTTGTCGTTATATGGATAGGAGTTTCCTTTCGATCCTTCTTGCCCATGTCTGAGCTGGCAGAACTGGGTCAGGAGGCTGCTTCCAGGCAAGCTGATGATGTTTTAGATTCTCTGAGAAAGTCCCAGCACTCTACATAGATACCGAGAAGAGAATTCCGCTTCCTGAGATGAAAGCACAAACTCCACTCGCGCCCAAACAAACCAGTGCTGCCTCTAGCAGAAAGAAAAGCCTGTTCGAGAAGAGGAGAGAGTGAGACGAAGAGGAGAGAATGAGACGGGTCATTTGTGAGGGGCTGAGACTTCGCTGAATCACTTCCAGAGCTTGAGACCAGATGGCCACCGAGGAGGGAAGCAGATGACTGACTGGCTGGCCCACAGCCCTTGCCCGCTGTACCCAGGAGCCGTGGGCTCTCCCTCAGCAAACGCACACACAGGTGCACAAACCCAGGGCTCCAAAGCCACTCCGGGAGCTCTCCTCCCCCGCGGGTTGCAGGGACTTGACAAGAAACAACACAGTCATACAGTCACAGTCTCATACAGAGAGACTCACCCACTGACAGTGTGGGACAAGCACACGCCAACACAGGACCCCCAAGAGATGGTCATCAAATGGGACTTGGGAAATGTCCCCACAGCATGGTGCAGACACCCACGCGCTCTCCCGTCCCCCCAGCCGCACAGAGAGCCGGCTCCCCAGAAGCCCACTCCCAGGAAGTTTTTAGAGGTCCAAACACTCGATACATTTGTACTGTCACCAACACAAAACCACCCACTCGCAAACTGTAACAGACACACTGTCGCCAAACTATCCCACATAGCCTCATGCAGAAGAAAGGGGATGCGAACAAACGATCAAATGTCATTTAGTCACACACACACACACACACACACACTCTCTCTCTCTCTCTCTCTCTCTCTCTCTCCAGCGTTCTTCCCTCAATGAAAGTGGTCTCCTCGCTGGGCCCCAGGCTCCCCCTGCAGGAAGTGCGGAGGCGCGGGGAGCCCGGGGTCCGAGGTCAGGGTCCCTGGTCCGAGGTCCCCACTCTCACCCGGGGTGGGGAGCGGGGGGACAGGCCGCGGACGACTCACCGGACGATGCCGAACATGACGAGCACGTTGCCCAGCAGCCCCACGGCGCACACGGCCGAGTAGAGCGCGGTGATGGCGATAGCCAGGGCGAGGGACGAGGCGCTGCGGGCGGCCGGCGGCCCCGACGCATTGGCGCCCTCGCTGGGGAAGGCGCTGGGGAAGGCGTCCGAAGTGTTGGCGAGGAGCGGGGGCTGCAGCGCGGCGTCGGCGGAGGGGGCCGGCTCCATGGCGGCCGCGCGGCGGGCGCCGCGTCCCTCCCCGCCGTGCGCCCTGGGCGCAGAGACCCGGTGCGAGCGACGCGCGAGGGCCGGAGGCCGCGGCCCCGACGCCACGGGCTGCGGCGCCCCGGCCACCCGGCCGGCCCCGCGCCGCCCTCCGCGCCTGGCCGCCCGCCCCGCCTGCGCCCCCTCCAACCCCAGCGGCCGCCCGCTCTCCCGGCCCCGAGCGCTCTGAGCCCGAGCCGCTGCGGGCTCCTCGGACGCGCCCGCCGCGCGCACCACGTGGCCCAGAGGAGGCCGCCAGTCTGCGCCCGCGACCAGGGGCGGGCGCTGCACCACCGGCTTGGAGCTGGGCCGGGGAAGCTTCCCACTCCTCCCTAGGGATGCTCCGCGGGCTCGGGTGCACCCCGACCCCGGCCAGGGGTCACCTCCTCACCCTTTGCCGCTTTGGAGTCCGAAGGAACTGGATGTAAATTCTGCGTTTCGCCCCTACTCTAAGGAACAGAGTGACCTTGAGCAAGTCACTTAAGCTCTCTCAACCTCATTTTCCTCGGCTGTAAAACGGGGATCCTCGCACCTCCTCACTCTGAGTGTTGTTGTGGAGAGGAAGATGACCCGAGTAAAGAACTCAGCTCCGTGCCAGGCACACAGGTAGGTGCTCCATAAATAACATTATCAGCCCTGATTTTCCTGCACCCTATTCATTTGCTCAACAGATGTTTTGGGGTGCCGAATATAAGAGCCGGGTACTATTGGGGAATCCATCCATTAGTGAAAAAACCCAGATGCGGAGCCTACTTCCTGGGGTTTACAGCCCTGTGGCCAATCAATCCTAAGATCACACTACTGAAGACAAAGTGAAGGAAAGCAAGGCAAGGCATTCCTGTGGCGGGGCCAGGAAAACCCAGAGGTCAGCATGTGAAGTTTGGGGAGGAACTAATTTAGTGAAGAAACAAGTAAAGGGCATTGTAGACAAAGGAACCACATGTAGCAAAGACCTTGTGGTCAGAAAAACTAAAAGGAGGTCAGGAAGAGGACAAAGCAGGGAGCAAGTGTGGGGAGAATGGGACGATGTAGTAGGCAGGGTCTCAAAGACTATCTTAAGGATCACTGGGCTGCTGTAGGAGCACAGGAAAGGGGGGGGCACTTCCCTAACCTGACCAGCCCAGACCCAGAGCCATCCTCCTTTTTGGGGCTCCTGTCCTTCCCAGAACATTCTCTCTACCAACCATTACTCTGTTCCAGGCCCTCTCTCTACCAACCATTACTCTGTTCCAGTCACTGTGATAAGCACTTTACTCATGCATCAACACTTTGGAATAGATTCTATTATTAGTGTGCCCATTTTACAGTTGAGAAGACTAGGCTAGGTACTATTTTACCCTTATGATAATTATTTCTATCTGAGCTTGTTTCCTCCTTGGGAAGACCAGACCTGATCTATCCCTACACCCAGTAGAGGGCCAGGGTCACAGTGGGTATTCAGGAAATACTGGTTAAATGAACAGAAGTCCCAAGGGGGAATGGAATGGGACAACATTGGGGTTCCCAAGCTCTAGATTCTGGGGAGATGCTCTTGGCCTGTGAGCAGCTGAGTAGGGACCTCCACTCACATCACTCTCCAGCTTGAGTCATCCATCTATGTGCAAGGCTCTTACCCTTTCCTAGAAAGAACAAAGCCAGAATTCCCAAGTTCACCCTCTTCTTTCTCTTTGCCTCTCCCAGCTGCTGTCCAAGCCCCTCTACCAGCCACAGCAGATTCCCACCCCAAGGCTTTCCCCTTTTTCAACCATCTAAGGACTCATCAGGCCATTTTTTAAGGTTACTTTATTCTTTTTTTTTTTAAGTAAACTCTACACCAACATGGGGCTTGAACTCATGACCCCAAGATCAAGAGTCGCATGCTCCACTAACTGAGCCAGCCAGGAGCTCCCAGATAGGCAATTTTTGCTCTATGGTCACAAGGGCTGCCAAAACTTCCTTGTCCCAAAGGGCCTGGTACTCTGGTGCTAAGGGGGAGAAACTGGGACAAGGAGGAGGACTACTTTTTAGAGTTGTGTCCCCCTCCCTACCTCTCCAACAAGCCAAATTTTTTCCTACCTCAGGACTTTTGCACACTCTATTTCTTCCACTTGGAAATCTCAGCCAATTCTCCAGGCTAAATGCTATCCATCCTTCAAGTTTCAGCTTAAATATTACTTCCTCCACGAAATCTTCACTGACTGCCCCTCCCAACTAGAGTAAGTGCCCCTGATAATTTTTCTCGTGGCATCATGTACCTCTTCTTTACAGAATTTCCACATATTTATTTGTGTAATCATTGGATTTTTGTGTATCACCTTTACAAGAGGTCTTGTGCATTTCTGTACCCCCATCTTAGTACAGTCCCTGGTGCTGGATGAGTAACTGAATAGGAAGTTCAAGTCCAACTTTGGTGAGCTCCCATTTTGATGAGGAAGACAGATATCACTTAACATAGGGCCTAGGAATCCTTTTAAGCAACTATCACCCTTTGCATAAATTCTGCAACCACATCTTGTTTGGAACTGAAATACTAGTTGCCAGCTCCACCCCCCCCCCTTGGCTTTTGGCTAAGTCTACCCAACTCCTTGGCATTGCACTCGGGGCCCTCCCAAGTCTGGTCCCACTCAGGGCATACTATTTCCCTCTGCTAAGTCCATCCCTATCCCCACCCCAATGGTGTGCTCCAGCCATACTGGGCCGAAGGGAATTTTTAAAAACTGCATCTACAGTGTTTTTTTTTTTAGTTCCTCCCAGGTACAGAAATGCTCTGGTGGAAAGCTGCAGCTATGGTGGAGGCAAAAGACAGAAAAAGAGTCCCCTTGGGGCGCCTGGGTGTCACAGTCGGTTCAGTGTCCGACTCTTGGTTTTGGTTCAGGTCATGATCTCGGGGTCCTGGGATTGAGCCCCAAGTCGGGCTCTGTGCTCAGCAGGGAGTCTGCTTGGGATTTTCTCTCTCTCTCTCTCTCCCTCCGTCTGCCCCTCCCCTGTTCCTGCTCTCTCTCTCTCAAATAAATAAATTTTTTTTAAAAAGAGTCTCCTTGGGGCACCTGGGTGGCTCAGTTGGTTAAGCGACTGCCTTCGGCTCAGGTCATGATCCTGGAGTCCCGGGATAGAGTCCCGCATCGGGCTCCCTGCTCGGCAGGGAGTCTGCTTCGCCCTCTGACCCTATCCCCTCTCATGTGTTCTTTCTCTCTCATTCTCTCTCTCTCAAATAAATAAAATCTTAAAAAAAAAAAAAAAAAAGAGTCCCCTTAACCTCTCCGAGCCTTACTTTTCTCATCTATAAAGTAGAGGTACAGGATTGGGGTGAGGGTTTGGCCAAACAGCAGAGGCTCTGCCAACCAAGAAAGGCTCTGTGAGCATGAGCTACTATGTGGGGATGAGTAAGACCACCGCTCTCTTAAAGGAGCTCACAATCGAGAAGCTGGGAAAGATATGTAAATGACCAAGTGCATGAGCAAAATAATTGCTAGGAAAACATGCGTGCTGCTACGGACTGCCCACTTTTTTTTTTTTTTAAGATTTTATTTATTTATTTGACAGAGAGAGAAATAGCGAGAGCAGGAACAAAGCAGGGGGAGTGGGAGAGGAAGAAGCTGGCTTCCCGCCAAGGAGGGAGCCCGATGTGGGACTCGATCCCAGGACCCTGGGATCATGACCTGAGCCGAAGGCAGACGCTTAACGACTGAGCCACCCAGGCGCCCCGGACTGCCCACTTTAAGAGTTTGCTTGCTGTCTCTGCTCTCTCATGGGAGAATACAAGTCAGCGGTCTGCAACCCAGGAGAGGGTTCTCACCAGGACCCGACCATGCTGACACCCTGATCTCCGACTTCCAGCATCCTGAACTGTGAGAAATAAATCCCTGTTGTTTATAAGCCTCTCTGTCTAGGGTGTTTGGTCAGAGCAGAGCCCAAACTGACTAAGACACATGCCAGGTGCACATGAATTGCCCCCATTGAGGACACTGAAAAAAGCATGGAAACTTGAAAGGCATCTAAAGGGGTGTCCCCAGTGGCCTCCCTAAGTGAGTGGTTTGAAGAGATCAACTCTCACTTGAATGTGAGCATTCTGGTCTATCTATCTTTTTTTTTTTATATATATTTTATTTATTTGACAGAGAGAGAGACACAGCGAGAGAGGGAACACAAGCAGGGGGAGTGGGAGAGGGAGAGAGAGAAGCAGGCTTCCCGCGGAGCAGGGAGCCCGATGCGGGGCTTGATCCCAGGACCCTGGGATCATGACCTGAGCCGAAGGCAGACGCTTAACGACTGAGCCACCTAGGCGCCCCTGGTCTATCTATCTTTAACCAGCAGTCTCATTTCCATGGTCACAACTCATAAATAATCCTATTGGCTACCATTTATAGAGAGCTTGCTATGTGCCAGGCACTGGGCCAAGTGCTTTGAGGAGTATCTCATTTAATCTTCAACAGCCCTCTAGGCGTGAGGTTCTACCATTAGTATTCCATTTGCCAGAGACTAGGTTAGCTGCCCAAGCCAGAGCTGGGATGCCAAGCCAGGTGTGTGTGACTCCAAAAGCCAGTCCCCTGACTACCACCCTACGCCGCCTTTCAGAGCGAAAACTAGAAAGTCACCCCCCAAAACACAAGAACCCATCACTTCTGTCTCTGCTTAGCAGAATTTCTCCACTGTGGAGGGTGATGAGTCACTTGGAGCCCAGGAGATTCTTGAATCCGACCCTGCTCTTGGAGCAGAGTAGACACAGCCCTCCACGCCTGGGTCACCAAAGGGTTTGGCTCTCCTTGGGGCTTGTCACCATCCTTGACATCAAGGGAAAAAAAAACAAAACAAAAATGGATGGGAAATCCTAGGCCAATCTAGGGCATCAGCAGGCATTAGCAGTGGAGAAACAGAAATCACTGAAGGAGTCAGAGCAGAAAGGAACTCCCTGGGGAAGCTATTAACAATTTAGTATGTGGGAATGTGGCTCCCACCTGCCAAAGAGACAGATCTGCCTGATGGAAAATACTGTGAGTGAGCGAGTGAGCGAGCGGGCAGCTCCCCTGGGCTGCCTTTCAGTCTGGCTTCATCTGCAAGCCCCGGGAGGGCAATGACCTTAACCATAAACATAAAATAATAACCACTTGCATTTGCAAAGCACTTCTGACTTTCCAAAGCACTTCCAGATTGATGACTTCATCTTATCTTGACACCATCCAATTATAAGGGGAGGTCAGGTTTCATTATCTTCTGTTTCTAGCTAGGAAGACAGACATCTAGAAAGCCTGGGTGAGATGCCCAAGGATACACAGAAGATCAGTGAAGGAAACAGGGTTGGCACTTTTCCATCCAGTTACCCAAGCCAGAAATCTGTGAATCCTTGACTCCTCTCTCTCCTCCCCTCAGAACCTCACCTCTAAGCAATCACCAAGTCCTGTCCATTCTTCCCAGATAACGCATGGAGCCTGCCACTGATCTTCATCCTTACTAGCATCTTCCCAGTCTGACATGCCGAAATCGCTTCTGAAACAGCCTCCCTGTATCCAGGCAGTACTGTGGTCGTAAGCATTCCATGCCTTCACCTCTCTCTCTCTCACCAGCCCCTTGTACCACCTTCCCCTTCACATGCCATCCTCCAGCCAAAATAAGCTGCTGGTGGTTCTCCAAATAACCTGCTTCTCCCACCTCCAGATTCATCTACGTGGTTAAGCAGAGGGGGGTGGTTTGGGGTCAGACTGGTTGAAATCCCAGCTCAGCCACTTACTAGCTATATGACCTTGGGTGAGTCATTTAACTTCTTCCATAAGCTTCATAAAATGGGGACAACAAAAGCACCTGCTTTACAGCACCCAGCATGTAGGCAGGGCTCAATATGTGTTAGCTACTGCTGTGACCATGGTTCCTCTGCCTGGAACATTCTACCGCAGGCTCCCCAGGCCCTTTGTCACCAAACCCCCTCCAACACCCCCATCACATCTCAGCTGAGATGTCGTTCCCTTCCCTGCTCCTCCAGATTAGTTTCTATCACACATTGTCTGTTCCCTGGAGGCACATCTCCCTCCCGGGAGCACAGTCAGGTCCTGGGTTCCTAGAAGACCATCCCACCCAGATGTTGCTGGGGAGGCTTGGGTCTGTCCAGAGGAAGAGGGAATGGAGTGGAAGAGGGAGGGTGGCCACAGCAGGAGAGGACTGGACTCCCTGAGAAGGAGAGGACAGAGGAGGTTGTAGGTTTCCTGGGTGAGGACTTTGATGAGTCGTAAGTAAGAGCCTGGAAAATTTCTGCAACAAGTTCAGAGTCAAGGGAGGAGAGATAAAGGCTCCTGCTTTCAAGTGGACCCTGAGGTCTTAAACAAAAGCATCTCAGGGGTGACCTGGATGGATAGAATGCCAAAGGTCTTTGCCTCATGTTTCCTGGATCCTGCAAACCTCAAGGAAGGAGAAGGAAAGCTTAAACTATCCCCCTACCAGGCCCTCTCCTCTCTGACACTGGATTTTCCCACAACCTTGGTGGATGGGGGCAGGGGGTGGAGTTTGTTTTATTTATTTATTTTTAAAATTGTTTTTGTAAGGAGGAAAAGCACATACCTGTTAGAGGAAACATCATGAGGCCCAGACCAGGCATCGACAAAAGACAGATGAAAATCACTGTCTTCGGAAGAAGGAAGGTGACAGGGAGAAGCTGAAGCTGCAAAATCTCCCACCGCCTCCTTGCACCCGGGATTAGACCCCTGTCCGGACACTGCCACCCACCTGCCCAAGAACCATGTCTTCCCCTTATTCTCTGCAACTGAACTCTGATCAGGGGTAGGGGTGTTCCCTGGATTTTGGGAAAGGGAGCTCCTTCCCCACCTCAGGGGGTGAACTAACCTAAACAAAATATGTAAATTATGGCAGTCTTTAGTAGATTGCAAAATGGTCACAATTCTTCATTCCTCTTTGTGTCTATACTCTTGGCCATGGGACCTTATGGCTCTTTCGATCAAGCAGTGGAGTCCATTTCCTACCCCTGTACCTGGGTCAGCTTTGTGACTTGCTTTGCCCAAAAGATGGGATGGAAATGACAGCATGCCAGCTCAGAGTCTAGGATCTCAAGAGGCCTTGCATCCTTCCATCCGATCTCTTGGAACTCTACCACTGCCATGGAAACAAGCTTGGGCTAGCTCTCTGGATAAAGAGACTCATCACCCCATCACCCCCATCTGACAACCAGCCAACACTAGGCATGTGAGTAAGACCATCGTAGACCAGGCAACCCACAACAGACCCTACAGTTGACCACAGGCACAACAAGACCAGCCGAGATCAGCTGAGATCAGCCCAGGCTGACTCAGATCACAGAACTACTCAGCTATACACAGACAGCTGATGGACAATAAATGGTTGTGGTTTCAAGCCACTAGGTTTGGGGATGATTTGTTAAGCAGGAGCCACCATAATACATACTTCCCTACATCATCCTGCATCCTACGGGTGGATATGTAACCACCAGATGTAAAAACAAATCTGCTGACAGGCTTTCTTTTCCCAGAATGAAAAGCAAAGGCCCATCAGAAGAAAACTGTTTGCCCAAACCACCTTGGGATGCTGATATGATGCCTGGAGCTGTAGCAGCCATCCTGCAATCATGCAGTAAACATGACAATGAAAAGCCAGTATGGTGAGGTTGTCAGTGGAAAGATGGAACAAGCCTGGGTCTTTGGTGATGCTGTTGAGTTCTAAGTACACCAGCTCTGGACTGCCTGTGTCAAGACCTCTGGTGTAAGCTACTCCTAGTCATGTCCTTTGGTTACTAGCAGCTTAAAGCTTTCCTGAAGGATGCATCCATGCGTGGGTAATATCCCAAGAAGAGTGACACTGAAATAAATGAACATGGTTTCCTGGCATGAATGCATATTTGTTTTGAAACTGGGAGGTGGAAATCTGTGATTAAGAGTATGGACTCTGCATTTGAAGACTGGGTCTGCCACATGCTAGTTAGGTGACTCTGGATAAGTTTACCAGATTCACCAAGTCTCCATTTCTTCATCTATTAAGAGGAACTGCTAATATAACACATCTGATAGGATTATGAAGAAGATAAATAGGGCAATGCAAACACAGAGCTTGCTGCAGTTCCTGACACAATGGAAACATTTGATAAGCTCCCATCCTGGCTAGTACTGTTACTACAATAACCTTCCTTTCCCAATGTGAGGCAAAGTGATTCCCAGACCAAGACGGAGCCATCCCTGGGATCTGGCCAGTGTTGGGTCCATGTACTGAACGGTGAGCTGGGTCCTGCCTAGAGTTAATTCACAAGCGTCAAACTGCAGGATTAGCTTGTTTAGGGGGTGGTGGGGGTGGATGCTGAGGGGCAGGGTAGAAGGGACTTGAGTGAGAGCAGCAGGGAAGGGACAGTGGCTGGGAGGACAGTGTGCGACAGGCTGAGTTCCCCAGCCCAGAGCCAACTAGAGCTGCATGAATAGAGGCTGAGGTGTTACACAAAACAATGGGCCTCTGAGGCGTGGGACTCCAGCAACCCAGGCAGTTGAGTGTGACCTTGTGGGGAGAAGGGCCTTCTGGGGACTTCTACTCGGAGAACATGCACAGTGCCTCAGCTGCCTGCCTCCTGGGGGACAGTGAGGGAGGCACAGGATGGCAGAATGAACACACTCTGTCTCCTGTTTTATCTATCAAGCTGTCATTTTCCTTAGACAACAAATCAGCTCTTGCTTTGCCTTTCTCCACTTTGTTTTCTCTGCTCATTCCCTTCAGCTTCCCACCTCATACCCAGCCTTCTCCTCCCTCCATCTGGAGTTCTCATTCCCTCGGCTGGAATCCCTAATGCTACCCCCTGCCTTCCGTCCTCCTCCTCCATCCTCGGTAATTACTCTCTGGAGCATGGAAGCTGCCCATCTCTCATCTGCACACTCTGATGCTGAGTATTAATAACTGCTTTCAGTTGACCTTGTCAGATGGGTACTCCCTCCTGGCAAGTCCTACTCTGCCTCTTCCAAGGTATCCTTCTCTGCCTCCCATCCCTGTCCTCCCCTCCCCAGCCTCTCCCCACAAAGCCTGGGCAAAACCCTGAACCAGAGGGAGGTGCTGGGGAGCCAAATGAGTGTCCACAGCCCCAGCCCTCATGGAAAGTTCCTATCCTCAGAGGCATCTCTCTCTCCTTAAAGGGCCCTCAGGCTCGGGGTGCTGGCCTCCTGGCTGGGCCCCAGGGCCATCTGGTAGCGAGGCAGGGAGGTGTGGTGAAACAGACAGATTTAGGGGCCCTGGTACTAGCATTCTATCACCAGATGCACAGAACTGTAGAACTGGAAAAAAAGCTTAGGCATCATCTAGTCCAACCCTCCTTCGGTTTACAGAGAAAGATGCTGAGGTGCAAAGCAGTATAAAGGGACTGACACACAGCAAGTTAGTAGCAGAATCAAGATCAGAACCCACATCTCCTGAATCTAGTAACAATGCCCCTTCTCCCACCTTGGGCAGGGTGACCTTGGGCAACGGCCTCATTCATATGCCAGGCACTGTGTAAAGCACTTTTATGTATATGATTTGATTTAAGCCTTCACATAACTCTTTCAGGGGAGGAGGGGCACAATCCCCAGTTTACAGATGAGGAATCCAGAGCTCAGAGCAGTTTGGGAGCTTGCTCAATGTCATGTAGGGGCTGGATAGGAACCCAGGTCTCTCTGAGTCCATAGACCCTCCTGGCCAAGGCACAAAATCTCTCTGTGAAACTCTAAGCACTCCAGGCCTCAGTTTCCTCACCTGTGAAATGGAGCGATTGGACTCCATGGCCCCAGACCCACCTGAAAGAAATTTTGAGGAGAGGCAGCCTGTTTGCTAGTTGTCCGCATTAGTGGGAAAATTTGTTTTCCCCATTTGCTTCAAAACAGCTCGCCCCCAGGTTTACACTGAGAGGAGCCTAGGGAAGGTGCCATGGCAACCACAGAGACTCCTGAGAGCCGAATTCGCCTGAGTTGGCCAGACTGGCAAACTGAGTGACCTGAGTCCTACAGCACCCCAGGGCGTCAGGGCAGAGCCAGCAGGAGGGGCTGAGCAGCCTGAGATCCTGGCTGGGCAGAGAGAATATGGGTCTGCAGCCTGAACACAAGGCTCTGTGGTCGGATCTGTGACATAGAAAGTTGGGGATTCTGAGCCAATCTCTTCCTCTCTCTGAGCCTCAAGGTATTTTTTTGTCCGTTAACCCACAGAATATACTCAAAATAAATAGCAGCTGCTATTATTATTATCAATATCCAAATTTTTAAAAAAGATTTTGAGAGAGAGAGAGCATGAGCAGGAGGGGTTGCAGAAAGAGAGGGAGAAGCAGACTCCCCGCGGAGCAGGGAGCCCGACATGGGGCTCGATTCCAGAAGCCTCTGATCGTGACCTGAGCCAAAGGCAGACGCTTAACCGACTGAGCCACCCAGGCGTCCCTAATACCCAAATTTTGAAGAGTTGGATGCCCGTCAGTTAATGAACTTGAAAATGCTTTATAGGGGCGCCTGGGTGGCTCAGTCGTTAAGCGTCTGCCTTCGGCTCAGGTCATGATCCCAAGATCCTGGGATCGAGCCCCGCATCGGGCTCCCTGCTCAGCGGGGAGCCTGCTTCTGCCTCTCCCGCTCCCCCTGCTTGTGTTCCCTCTCTCGCTGTGTCTCTCTCTAATAAATAAATAAATAAAATCTTTAAAAAAAAAATGCTTTATAGACGGCAGCACCACACAAGTGCAAGAGATTGTCATCACTCAGGAAGAATATTCACACTCCCCTGGCTGTGTAGAACCCCTTACTTGCATATAATAATTGAACCGAGCACTTTCTATACAAAAGACAGGCTAGACACTACGTTTGGGGAGAAGCGCAAAGATGAATCATACGCGGGTTTTTACACTCTAGAAGGTGACATGTAAGGGAGGCGGCGGTGAGTGGTGTGAGAGAGGGTCAAACAAAGTCGTCGGGGGCTCAGAGAGACCCCCAGAAGCCCCAGCACACCGGCCTCTGGGCTGCTCCAGCCACGGGGACGGGCGCACCACCCCGCAGCTCCTAAATTCTCAGGTTCAACACTCAGCCTGGCGCACAGCGGACAGGGTGACCGACTGTGCCGGTCGGCCTGCCACTCTCCTGGTTTTTCCACAGAAACCTCTCAGTCCCGGGGAAACCGGCACGGCCCGTCACCCTCACAGCAGCTGCCAGAGGCCGTTTTATGGAGCTAAGCAGTATTCTAGCGCCAGCCACAACCGGGGGTAGCGCCTGAGGCCCCACCCCGCCGTCCTGGGAGGAGGGAGCCTGATTGGACCTGCTGAGGTCAGGTGATCACTCAGGGCCAATCAGCCGTGGCCGCCGCAGGACGGGCTCCCGCACCGAACATGGCCGCCAGGGGCCCGCAGCGCCGGGCGGGGTAAGGAGCGGGCGGGGTCGTTGACTCCATGGTCCGGGCACATCCCCGCAAAGGTGTCAGCTATGATTTCTGCCTCCCCGCCAAAATAACGAACTCTTCGGAGAAAGGCCCAAGCCCTGGGGCGCCTGGGTGGCTCAGTCGTTATGCGTCTGCCTTCGGCTCAGGTCATGATCCCAGGGTCCTGGGATCGAGCCCCGCATCAGGCTCCCTGCTCCATGGGAAGCCTGCTTCTCCCTCTCTCACTCCCCCTGCTTCTGTACCCTCTCTTGCTGTGTCTCTGTCAAATCAATAAAATCTTAAAAAAAAAAAAAAAGGCCAAGCCCTATTTATCCTTATATGCACAGAACCTAGCACATGCCTGACAAAGTATGCAATACACATTTGTTTGGTTGTTTTTGTTTTTTTTTCCTCTGTTCTTCTAACCCATCAAGCTTGCTCAACCCTATGCCTTGGCACTTGCCTCTACCTAAAACGTTCTCCCCTCAGCCGCCAGGTGGCTGGGGTCTCTCCTCAAACACCAGCCCTGAGCTCCAATCTACAAGACACCTCTCCCCAACCCTGGCACTATCTTCCCATCAGCTTGTTGCAACCTGTTATTACTTCCTGACTTTCTTCCCAGCGCTAATCACCACCTGGAATCATCTTGTTCATTTACTGGTTTGAATTGTCTGTTTTCCCAATACTAGAATGTGAGGTCTGGAAGGGCAGACACCTTATCTCTCTTGCTCATCACTGTGTGCCCAGCGCAGAGATAGCACCTGCCCCATTTAGGTGCTTAAGAAATATTTATTGAATGAATAAATAAATGGATGAAATGTAGGGGGCGGTGCATTCTAGCTGTGGTAACAGCACCAGGTGAAACAGGAAGGAGGGAATTAATTCATGGTCTGCACAGGGAACAGGAAGTTGCTTAATTTGGTTGGAAGGCGGAGAGCACAAAGGGAAGTGGGCAACAATTTGTTGGGTAGGTTAGTGGGTTAGGGCCAGATCGCCACACCACAGTGCCTAGCTCTTTGCTTATCCACGCCTGCAGGAGATTTTAAGTGAGGCTTTCCTTTTTGTAAAATAATTTTTTAATGACTTCAGGTAACACAGGTGAGCATTTCTATCAAAAGGCCTACTTGATAATAATTCTAGACAGGAGTGCTTTGTAATGATGCCAGACATGAACATAAACCTTTGTGGAATGTCAAGAGCTTGCAGGAGAAAGTCTTCTGTGCTCTGACAACAGCCCCAGGAACCACACAAGGCTAGCTCTGGTCACTGTTCAGAGAAGCCTTGGGGAGGGGTGGTGAGAACAGCAGCCTGCGAGTTCAGAAGACCTGCACCTTCTTTTTGCCAGCTGTGTGACCAGGGCAGGACTCTCACCCTCCTTAAGTTCATTCATTCGTGTATTTATTCACTCAGCCACTCATTCAACAAATAGTTATTATGTGCCTATTGTGATAGTTAATTTTATATGTCAACTTGCCTGGCCCACATTGCAAAAACATTTGGTCAAACATTATTCCAGACATTTATGTGGGGGTGTTTTGGATGAATTGATATATTTTTTTAAAGATTTTATTTATTTATTTATTTATTTGAGAGGAAGGGAGAGTGAGAGAGAGACAGAACATGATCGGGGGGAAGGGTAGAGGGAGAAGCAGACTCCCCACTGAGCAGGGAGCCCAACATGGGACTTGATCCCAGGACCCTGGGATCATGACCTGAGCCAAAGGCAAACACTTAACTGGCTGAGCCACCCAGGCACCCAAGGGATGAATTAATATTTAAACTGTTGGACTTTGGGTAAAGCAGATTGCCCTCCAAAATGTGGGTGGGCCTTGTCCAATCAGTTTAAGCCCCACTTAGAACAAAAGACTTGACCTGCCATGAGCAAGCGGGGATTCTCCAGCCTGACAACCTTCAGACGTGAACCAAAACATCAGCTCTTCCCTGAGTATCTAGCCTCCCAGCCCACCCTGCAGACTCTGGACTGCCAACCTCCATAATCACATGAGTTAATTCCTTAAAATGAGTCCTTCTCTCTATATATACACATCCTAATGACTCTGTTTCTTTGGAGAACCCTGAATAATACAGTCTACGAAGTGATTAATTCCAAAGATGGAGCAATGAAGAAAACGGACCCAGTCTGTGACCTCACTGAATTTACATTCTAGTGAGAAGAGTAAACAATAAATAAGAAATACAACATTAAACACACCATTTAGAGGTGTTTACGAGTTGTGGAACTCCGGGGCACAGATCTGTCTGGCTGGAAGAACTAGCTGGGTAAAGATCTGAGCAGAGAGGCTTTTAGGCAAGAGTCAAGGTTTCATTTCAGATCCTCTTTTGTGAAATGGAGAAAAGATCAGCTCTGTTGTCATAGAGAATGTTTAGAATGAGCTCATTTTGGGACGCCTGGGTGGCTCAGTCATTAAGTGTCTGCCTTCGGCTCAGGTCATGATCTCAGGGTCCTGGGATCGAACCCCACATTGGGCTCCTGCTCAGCGGGAAGCCTGCTTATGCCTCTCCCACTCTCCCTGCTTGTGTTCCCTCTCTCGCTGTGTCTCTCTCTGTCAAATAAATAAATAAATACAATCTTAAAAAAAAAAAAGAATGAGCTCATTTTTGTTTTAAAAAAAAAAGACACGTCTAGCAGGAGAGAAGGAGTTGTTGCCTTAGCAGATGGCAGCAGGCTCCTTAGAGAAAGAATTGTCTCTCCTTAGGTAACACTTTGATAAGCCACTTGAGGGGGGAAGTGCTATGCACCCAAGGATACCAGCTCTCAGCCCAGCCTAGAAGAGACGTACACCAGGAACCACATGCGGGATCTGAAAGGAGGAGCCCAAAGAAGGAGGGAGGTGGCACAAGCCCTGACAGAGGACCTGAGGACTTTTATCAACAGCAGGTCAACCTCAATTTTATTTTCTTTTTTTATGTAAAGTTTTATTTATTTACGTAATCTCTACACCCAACGTGGGACTCGAACTCACGACCCCAAGATCAAGAGTCACATACTCCATTGACTGAGCCAGCCAGGCATCCCAGGTCAACCTCAATTTTATTTATTTTTTTAAAGATTTTATTTATTTATTTGAGAGAGAGAGTGAGCAAGAGAGAGCATGAATGGGCAGAGGGAGAGGGAGAAGCAGACTCCCCACTGAGCAGGGAGCCTGATGCGCGGCTCGATCCCAGGACGCCGGGATCATGACCTGAGCCAAAGGCAGACACTTAACCAACTGAGCCACCCAGGTGCCCCTCAACCTCAATTTTAAATGGTTTGTGCTCTTGAGACATAACCTCATTCTTTGTCCCTCTGACCTTAAGAATGTCTTCGATACACACATGTGCCCCCAGAGAAGCTCAGTTTTGAGGAGGGAGTGGAATTTCTATGGGGTAGAGAATAAAGAGTTCAAGCCCATCTTATCTCAATCTTAAGAGCCCAGCTGACTTCTGGGTCACGAATGCATAAGAATGTATAAGAAAACAAAGTGTGGGAAGCTTGACTCCAGAGGCTTACATGTTCTATCTCTGGGTGATGGAATGATGTGATTTTGTTATATATGTGCAACTATCTAAACCTTTTACAATAAGCAGAAAATATCCAAAGCTATCTTCATTTTTTTACAAATTAATAAATCTCCTCCTGCTGCCAATCCTGCCCAAGTGGACAAGACAGCGGGTCTCTCCTCACCAGGAGGGGACCGGGAGAGAGGCTGGGTCTCCTTCCTCCACTGCATTTGGAAACATGACTCATCCCACTCTTCAGCCTCCTATGGAAGTGAAAAGAGCTCCGAGGGAGACTTGCAAATTGCTCCTCTCTCTCCTCTCTTTCCACAGTGAAAGTGAGAGGAACCCAACCGTCCTGCTCTTCTCTCTAGACAGCTAACTCCTGGCCATTTGCCTGCCAGGCCAAGCCGCCTCCCCCTAGCCCTCAAGGCCAGGCAAGTTAATGAGGTGGGAGTTCCTTTGCATTATTTTTCAGCTCCGTAGCCAGGCCTGGGTTCCAGAGAAAGCCTCCAGCACCTTCCTGAAGGCCCCCAGAACGTTGCTGCCCCCCAGGCCCTGATGTCCAACAGAGCCACAGGCCTCAGAGGAAGCCAGGTCTCCTACCTTCCACCTCCTTCCTGGGAACTCTACCCCAACCCTGGTGACAGTCCCTTTTCTCCCAAAGCCCAGGTTACATAAGATTCCTCCTCACCTGCTGCCATGGACCAACCTCCTCCTCAAATTATGGTCCAGGTAAAATTTGGTTACAAAGGGCATTTGGGGGAGATGCCCTAGCTAGCTCATTCAGTAGAGCATGCAACTCTTTTTTTTAAAGATTTATTTTATTTTATTTTATTTTATTTTATTTATTTGACAGAGAGAGAGATTGAGAGAAGGAACACAAGCAGGGGGAGTGGGAGAGGGAGAAGCAGGCTTCCCGCTGAGCAGGGAGTCTGACACGAGGCTCGATCCCAGGACCCTGGGATCATGACCTGAGCTGAAGGCAGACGCTTAATGACTGAGCCACCCAGGCGCCCCTAAGATTTTATTTATTTATTTGAGAGAGAGAGGATGAGCAGGGAGCAGGGGGAGGGGCAGAGGGAGAGGGAGAGAAGTAGACTCCCCGCTGAGCACAGAACCGATGGGGCTCAATCCCAGGACCCTGAGATCATGACCTGAGCCAAAGTCAGACATGTAACTGACTGAGCCACCTAGACACCTGAGCATGCAACTCTTGATGTTGGGTTCATGAATTCAAGCCCCATGTTGGGTGTGGGGCTTACTCAAAAAAAAAAAAAAAAAGACATCCTAAGGCTCCTCGTCCTCCCCCACTCCCTGCCACGTTAGTGGGGCCCTTCCCAGCTCAGATCAAAGTCCTCTGTCCCTGCCCTATCTTCTCCGTGTCCAAACCCATTTCCTGGATCCTCCGAGGAAGGAAACAAGAACAGCATTAATGACCAAACAGAAGCAACAACCTAACCGCCTCCTCCCACTCCCCAACCTCAGGATGCAAAGAGCTCAGCTGTCTCTTTTGGTCTCAGCTTCTCCCTCCACATTCATTCCAAAACCTGCTTTCCATAACTGAAAGGCCAAGTAGGTATGTTGTCCCCAAAAAAGGCAGTCTTCCACCAAGATAAAGTCTGGCTTAGTCTAGAAAATGCTTCCAAGCAGCTTTTTTTTTTTTTTTGTAGTTAAATATACATAACAAAATTTACCATTCCAGGCAGCTTTTCTTCCCCCAAGATTTTATTTATTTATTTGAGAGAGAGAGCAGAAGCAAG
Source organism: Mirounga angustirostris (assembly GCF_029215605.1). NCBI lineage: Eukaryota > Metazoa > Chordata > Mammalia > Carnivora > Phocidae > Mirounga > Mirounga angustirostris. Next base: position 168,702,864 of record NW_026991712.1, read on the forward strand.
GGGAGCGGCAGAGGGAGAAGCAGGCTCTCCACTGAGCAGGGAGCCAGATGTGGGGCTAGATCCCAGGACTCTGGGATCATGACCTGAGCCGAAGGCAGATGCTTAACCGATTGAGCCACCCAGGCAACCCTCTAGGCAGTTTTTTAAAATAACATTTTTCAGGGCACCTGGGACTCAGTCGGTTGGGCGGCCGACTCTTGATTTCTGCTCAGGTCTTGGTCTCTGGGTCATGAGTTCAATCCCTGAGTTGGGCTCCACGCTGGGCATGGAGCCGGCTTAAAAATAAATTAATAAATAAAATAGCATTTTTCTTCTTCCCTGCAATGTTATGAATAAAATGGGCAAATGAAGTCTGAGAAGAACATGAGTGACGGGGTGGGGAGGGGTTATCATTTGGCCAGGCAAGGGGCCCCAAGTGCCCAACAGGTGATCTGCACTTCCCCCTGGGGCCCCCCCGAGTCACTGCCTGCCTGCCCAGCGGCCTCCCTGCTAAGAGTGGCCAGTAAGGAGACTGCAAAGTTGGGTTGAAGTCCTGCTGTCGAGGCCTGAAATGCTACATTTTTATCCATGGGGAGCCTCTGAAGGTTCTTGAGCATGATCAGAGCCGCACTTGACTAAGATTCATCTAGAGTGAGGGTGAAGAAAAGCAAGGGGTGTGGGGGGAGCAGGGGGGCGCCTGGCTGGCTCAGTCAGTAGAGCGTGAGACTCTTGATCTCAGGGTCATGAGTTCGGGCCCTACGTTGGGCATAGAGCTTACTTAAAGAAAAGAATATCAGGGGTTGATTCCCAGGGTGGGGAGATGGGTCAGGCAAAGGGGTGGTGGGTCCAGGTTCTGGGAGTATAGGGTAAGGAGATAGAACTGACACCCTCCGATAAACCGGGACCCTCAAAGGACGATCCCCTCCATGAAGGCGCAGACGAGAGAAACCAGGACACTTGCACGTCTCAGCCTGAGTTGGAGTGGGAGGGTGGATATGTCCTGGGGAATTTATAATCAAAGCTCAGGTTTAGACTTGGACTGTACGCCACTCACAGGTCTTGAATCACAACTGAAGAGTGAATGTAACATGTGTCCCGGACCACAAGCCTGGTCCTGAGAAACTCCTGTTCAAGCCAGGCCTGTAGAGACTGGGGGCAGGGCTTGAATCCTCCTCAGAGGTGAAGGGATTCCCTAGAGGGACTTCCCAGGAGCAAAAAGCCGGCTCACTGCCCTCTGTCTCAGTCCTTCCTCCCTGTTTCCATGCTTTCCTACCAGCACTGCCTCTGGGGCTGGGACTGCACTCGGCCCCCTCCTGGCAGAACCCAGAGTTCTCTGGGCTCCTGATTTCCGTGATGCAGCCTTGTGCAGAGCCCTGGACCCGCTTCTGGAAGAGATGCCAAGGACAAGCAATAGGTCTCATTGGAAAACAATGCCAAATGAGGACTTTGAAGTCACAACACAATACAAATTGGGTGCATGCAAACCACGGGGCTACAAAGTAAACCAATGAAGGGGCGCAGTAAGGGACAGCTTCTCAGAAGAGACAGGGTGGGAGAGAAGAGCCCTGGCTGGGGCAGATGAGATGGACTTTGGCTATTGGCTCTGCCTCCTCCTGGCTGTGTCCTTGGCAAGCCCCTGCCCCTTCCCAAGCCTCCGCCTTCCCATCCGAGGTCTCCTCAGAGGCTAAGATGCTTTGTCCTGCTGGGGGAACAGAAGAGAGGAGAGTTCCAGAGGGAAAACTCAGCTCTGAGGCTGGGGGGAGCTAAGGAAGGGGATGGGGACCCAGAAGCAGCTGAAGGCAGTGACAGGCTGGGGCAGGAGGTGGAGAGCTTGGACTGGAGCCCCTGGTTCTCATCCCCCTGAGACGCCACGTCGTCTGCACCCACTGAGTCCCTAGCTCCCTGCAAACCGGCCTGGCCCCAGAATGCTCCAGAAACTGCTTTCCTCGGGCTTGCCAGAGACCCAGGCCCAAAGCCCTCTCTTGGTCCTCCTCCTCAGTCTCTCAGGAGCCATTGACACCGGGGCTCACTGTGCCCACTGGCCGTGGTCCAGGCTTCCTGCTCCACACAGTCCCCTTGTGGGTACCAGGTTATTCTTCCTGAAGGACAAATAGAAAACCTCATCCCATCGCTCGAAAACCTTCTTAGACCAGTGGGTCCTTTTTCCCACTGGTCTAAGTACAAACTCATCACCCAGGCATGCAAAGCTCTCCACCATACCTCACCCTGCCCTCCCAGCTTTACCCCTCCCCGCTCCTGCCCACAAGCCGCCCGCACCATCCTTTCCTACCTCCCTGACTTTGCAGTTGTTCCCTCCTGGACTCTCCTTTCTCTGCTGGTCAAACTACCTCCTTCCATCCCTCTCCGTGCCCCTGCTTTCTGGAAAATCTGTCTTGAACATTCCCAAATGTGAACTGTAACAGCTAAGCGGCTGACACAAAAGCTCCCTAAAATACACGGGTTCGAGTAAGCCCTCCCTGATCCCTGCCTGCTTTCTCACCCTCGTTCTCCAGTTTTTCTTTTGATTCTCTGAGCTATTTGATAACCTCCCAATACATTCCTTCTCTGCTTAAGCTATTCAGGATTGGTTTCTGTTGCTTGCAATCAATAACCATGACTGATACCCCTGTCTCCCTCCTGGACTGCTGTCGGTTGAGATGCTGTATACACAGGTGCTTTGCCAAGAGGAGAGCCCAGCAGAACTTCGACTGATCACCCCACTCTGTATTCCCCATCCGTGGCCTCCCATCATCCAGCCGCCTCCGAGAGAAGAGAACCAGAAAAACAACTCGCAATCACATTAGCCAAAGGGAATGAAGGGCCAGAAGAGCTAGCAATGAATCCCAAAAATAGAACACTCATGTTACACTTGATAATTACCTCCCTGAATATGACTTTTGCAATTATATAATCTTAAACTTTTTTTTTTTTGCATTGTAAACAACGAATAATCTCCAAAACCACCTACTGATGATTCCTGACTCCATTAAGGTAAGTTGAAGTGATTTGTTTAGATCTTCTGTGACTGAGCCCCTGAGAGAGAGAGAGAGAGGCCATTTCTTCCTTGCACTTAAGTCCACTTAAGCTAGAAGAAATTGCTCCCTTTTCTAAACTCCTCTGGCACAATTTTTTTTTCAATTATCATTTATATACAGTAAAGTGCACAAATCTCAAGTGTACCTTCGGTTGAAGTTTTACATATTTTGCTTATGCCCAGGGTTCCACTACCCAGATGAAGACACAGAACATTTCCAGAAAGTTCCCTCATACTTCCTCCCAGACAGTACCCTAATAGGAACCCCTCTGCTGACCTCCATCACCACAGATTGTTTTGCCAGTTCTAGAACTTCATAAAAATGGAATCATGTAATATATACTCTTTTACTTCTAGCTTCTTTCATTCAATAAGCTTTTAAGTCTTCTGGCTTTTTTTTTTTTATTCATGAGAGACAGCGAGAGAGAAATGCAGAGGGAGAAGCAGGCTCCCAAGGAGCAGGGAGCCCGATGCGGGACTCGATCCCAGGACCCTGAGATCATGACCTGAGCCGAAGGCAGACGCTTAACCAACTGAGCCACCCAGGCGCCCCGGCTTTTTTTTTTTTTTTTAATAAAATGTCTCACTTGGCACATGAAATCCTCCTTAATTATAGACATGTTTTCTCTCCTCTACTAGACTTGGGAGTGGGATCCATATCCAATGGCACCTCCCTCAGGACCCTCCACAAATTAGATGATAATAGTTCCCAAATGAATTCACCGGTGAAGATCAGAACCGTGGACCCCACTTCTCTGTCCCCCTTACATCTCTGTCATGATACTATGCACATACATTGGGCATTTACCATATGCCAGGCTCTGGGCTGAGTCCTCCGTACACATTAACTTCATATAAGTGCCCACCACAACCCTAGATGCAGGTGTGACTCTGTCCCCATTTTCTACATTAGGAAACTGAGGCTCAGATGTTATGTTACTTCCCCCATGGTCAGCTTACTATGAAGTGACAGGGCCAAGACCCAGACCCTGGTGTCTCTGACCCAGTAGCCAGACGGCTAACCAAGAACATACATGGCCTTGTGGTTAGGAGAAAAGCTAACAAGAGTAGTCCCCTCCCATCAGCCCAGCAATGCATGGATTATGATGCCCGTCTTCACAGGGAGGAAGGCTGAGGGTCAGAAACGTTGAATGACCTGTTCATATAACTCGCAAGTGGCCAAGGCTGGAGATGAGAATCCCTCTCAAGGTGAGGCCTGTGTTCTTTGATCCATGAGCCACCTTTCTGTGGGACAAGCTGACTGAGGGAAAGGGCTTTAGGGGCAAATCTCTGTGCAGGCTGGGTGTTGCTTTCTTGAGCCAGGGAAATGTCAGGATCAATAGTCTCCTTCAAAGCACAGCATTTGGCACAAGGCAGACGTGACTATACAAGACTGAGTAGCAGGGCTGTGTCTGTGGCAACATTTAAGATGTCATCCTCAAATATTTTGAAAAAGCAGATCCAAATGATAAGGACATGTGCTTTCATTCAAGCAGTAGGTACGGAGTTCGTGATAGGAGCCCAGCAGAGTGCCCGGTACCAGTGAACGAAGCAGGCCTGGTTCTCCGTCTCTTAGAGCCTCTGGTCCTGCAGGGAAAACAGACATGAATAATGAAGGACAAGTTCAGGACTGTGGGAATCTACAACAGGGGTTCCTGACTGAGCCGGAGAGGTCTGGGAAAGCTTCGGAGAGGAAATGGCACTTAATTTTGGCCTGAATGATGAACTGGGAAGTTCAGAAGCTAGAAGGTTAAGGGGAGTAAAGTGTGTATGTTGGAGGGGGGAGTTCAGGCAGAGGGAGCCACATGTGAGAAGAGCCTGAGGCAGGAAGAGAAAACACGATGCTCCATGAGGACAAAACCATTTGCCTTGTTCACACCCAAGTACCTAGGACCACATCTGGCACAGATATTGGTTGCCCAAATGAATGAATGAATGAATGAATGAATGCTTAAATGGAAGTATAAATACCTGGTAGAATGAATGAATGAATGAATGCTTAAATGGAAGTATAAATACCTGGTAGAATGAATGAATGAATGAATGCTTAAATGGAAGTATAAATACCTGGTAGAATGAATGAATGAATGCTTAAGTGAAATTCAAACTGGTTGAAGTAGCATGGAGAAAAGAGCAGCAAGAGATGAAGCCTGAAATGTGGGCATTAGCCAGATCATACGGGGTCTTGAAGGTCATGGTTAAAGGTCTTGGATTTTATATAAGAGAAATGGGAGGGTATTTGAAGAATTTTGATACGTAACATGATCTCATTTGCATTTCTAAAAAGTCACCTGGCTACTGAGGAGAGAATGGCCCCCAGAAGGGGCAGCTCTAGATAATGGCAGTGCTGGGGATGGAGAGCAGTGGAAGGTCTCGGGAGATATTGAGGGGGTGGGAGGATCAGGACTTGAGTCAAGGATGACTCACACAGGCTTCCGGACGCAAGCACGGGCTGCGTGATGCAGCCGTGCACCATGATAGGGACCCCGGAGGGGGAGCAGGTGGGGAAGATGAGGGGTTCTTAAACATGTCGAGATTAAGATGCCCAAGAGACACCCAAGTGAAAAAGTCAACTTGGCTGTTGGATGTGTGGGCTGATGCTCCAAGAGAGGGCTCGGGAGAGAGCTGAGGCGTGTTGACATCTAGACGGTAATTGAAACCTCGGCAAGAATGAGCTCATCCAGGGAAAGGATAAAGCAGAGGAGGCTAGGGCCCAGAACTCAACCTTTAATGGCTACAGAGAGGAGCCAGAGAAGCTGGCAGATGAAACCAAGAAGAGGAGTGAGGCAGGTGGCAAACTGGAGAGCACGGGTCACCCAGGTAGGAAGGAGAGTGTCTGGAGAAAGAAGCAGTCCTCCGAATCACGTAAAAATGAGGATGGAAATGTGTCCAGTTGATTTAGCAACACGGAGGTGATGGATAACATCAGGTATAAAAATATAACTGATGATTACTGTTATCTAGTCCAAAGGAAGGAGACTATGTTCTAGGGACAGGACTTGGGAATTCTCTGTAAGGCTGTGGATGCCAGGGAGGTCACAGGTTATTGCAACCCTTTCCCCTTGGGGTCAGGGTTTCTTGTCTTTGGCAGAGAGAAATGCTGCCTGTGAAGAGCATTGGACACAGAGGGGAAGAATCTTGGAAAACAAGGTCTTAAAGCATCAGCAAGGACATGTGATTTAGCAAAGAAACCACCCAAAGTTCCATGATTCATTCATTCAGCATGTTTATTGAGCCTCTACTATTTACCTGACACATAAATCTCAATCCATTGACTATTTCTTGAGCCCCTACTGTATGCGTTGCATTAGTTAATCTCCTAAGTCTTTTGTTCTTTAATCAAAAATGTAAACTCTTGGGACTCCTGGCTGGCTCAGTCAGTAGAGCATGTGACTATTGATTTCGGGCCAAGAGTTTGAGCCCCATGCTGGGTGTAGAGTTTACTTAAAAAAAAAAATGTAAACTCTCAGAGCAGAATTTTTTCTTTACTCTTTTATCTCCCAGCAAACTGGGAAAACCCAGCCATCCTTGTCAATTCGCTATTCTCCCAATTTCCCATGAGTCTATTCCCTCCACTTAGAATGTCCTCCAACTGCATAAATCCTCCTCACTTTCTTTTTTTTTTTTTAATATTTTATTTATTTATTTGAGAGAGAGAGAGAGAGAGAGCGTGCATGAGTGAGGTGAGGGGTGAAGGGTGAGGGGCAGAGGAAGGGGCAGAGGCAGAGAATCTCAAGCAGACTCTGCGCTGAGCACTGATGCTGGGCTCGATCATACCACCCTGAGCTGAAACCAAGAGTGGGACACTTAACCGACTGAGCCACCCAGGCGCCCCAATACTCCTCAATTTCAAGGCCCACTTCAGATGTCACTTCCTCTGTGAACTTTCCCCAAATGCCTCAAACAAATTTAAAACGTCCTTGTCAGGGCTCCTAAGGGTCAGAATAGCACTTGTCTTCCTGTGTAGTGTTGATTTCTTTCTTTCTTTTTCTTTTTCTTTTTTTTTTTTTTTTTGGTGGGCAGCAAAGCAAGGTTTATTGAGTGATAGTAAAGCAAAGTTTGTTGAGTGATAATACAAAGCTCTGGAGGAGGATGGGGACCCAAGAGGGTTGCCCTGTAGTGTTGATTTCTATGCGGGGCTTCTAGCTCCCTGTTCCAGATCTGCCTCTTCTTACAGTCCCTGATGCCAACTGGAGGACTTAGTGAATTTGTCAAAAATCAGCTACTCCTTCTCTTGGTCAAAATAGGGCTGTGGGTTCCACGCTGAAAGGCTCAGGCTGGGGCACCTGAGTGGCTCAGTCGGTTAAGCGTCCAACTCTTGGTCTCGGCTGCGGTGGTGATCTCCGGGTCCTGAGATAGAGCCCCCCGTCAGGCTCCGTGTGAGGGTGGAACCTGCTTGGGATTCTCTCTCCTTCTCCCTCTGCCCCTCCCTGCTCCTGCTCTCCCTCTAAAATAAATAAAAATTAAAAAAAAAAAAAAAGAAAGAAGAAGAAAGAGGGACGCCTGAGTGGCTCAGTTGGTTAAGGGTCTTCGGCTCAGGTCATGATCCCATGATTCTGGGATCGAGTCCCACTGCTCGGCGGGAAGTCTGCTTCTCCCCCTGCCTGCCACTCCTCCTGCTTATGCTCTCGCGCTCTCTGACAAATAAATAAAATATTGAAAGGAAGGAAGGAAGAGAATGAAAGAGAGAGAGAAAGAAGGAAAGAGAGCGAGCCTGAGACAACTCAAAAACGTTCCTGTAGTGCCACCTGCTGGCGACCTTAGGTATGACAGCTCCTGATTCCAGGCTTTCTCTCCTTGTTCTTGGAGTTCTCTCATTCAATATTTAATCTTTCATTCATTCTTTCTTGTGTTCATTCTATGCCAGGCTCTGAGTATACTGGCGAGCAAGACAAAGTCAGTTCCTGAGCTCAGGGAGTTTAGAATCTAATGCAGAAGACAGTCTCATAACTGGAGTGTGCTAGGAGCTGTGATCCTGAATGTTTTGAGATGGCGGGAAAGGGCCTCTTTAGCTTGTCCCTGAGGCTGCCAACCCCCGAGGCCAAGACTGGGGCATGAGCTGAGCAGGACATTGCCCTCTTGTGGCTACCTGGGCTCTCGCTTGGAAGCACATCTGTGCCAGGCAGGTCCTCCACATCCCACCCTCCACACACTCCCGGTCACTTTTTTTTTTTTTTAAGCCTATTGATCACAACGAAGAAAAACAGTACACCACACCGCAGAAGAAACCAGTATCTCTCTGGGTGCCTCTGAATGGCTGAGTCCTGGAATCCATGTCTTATATTCTTGAGGCCCTAAGGTTGAAACCAGGATGTTAGAGCTGGGAGAGACCTTCATTCTTTCATTCATTCATCTGTACTTACTGAGTACTAGTAGGTGCCAGACATGGTTTTAAGTGCTGAGGACATAATAGGGAACACAAAAGGCCATGGTATACACTCTCAGGACATTTATATTCTCCTTAGGGAGATAGGAAACAGAGCAAGTACACAACTTTCAAATACTCAATTTTAATAGGTAGTACTTCATGTGATTCCAAATACAAAAAGATACACAGTGAAAAGCCTCCCACTCCTCTCGTCCCCTCCGCAGAGGCAAAAGCAATGTTATTGGTTTCTTCCGCACCCACCCAGAGATAACCTATGTATATACAAGCAAATACATCCTCCCCCTGCCTTATCACACAAATGGTGGTATTCGACACACTCTGTACTGCGCTTTGGGTTTTTTTTCACTTAACAATTTATCTTAAGACCTCATTCTACATCAGTACAAAGATTTCTATCTTTTTTTCAGTGGTATGGGATCCCACTGTGTGAGTATTGCCTGACTGAAAATAATGTTGCATTGTGAGAAATGTGAAGATGCAAACAGAAAATAAGTAGTGAGCCGAATTTTAAAGTAACAAGGGAGATCTGGCTTTAGATAAGATGGTCAGGAAAGGAAGTTCGCACTTAGGAAATGACACTGAGGCTGAGTCCTTAAATATAAGAGGGAATCCACCAGGGGAACACGAGGGAGGAGGAAGAACGCGCACGCAAAACAGAGGATTGTCCAGGCAGGAGTGAGCTCGGTTATTGGAGCGGCCGGAAACCACGGTGACTGCAACAAGCTGAGGTAGAGGAAGCACAGAACCAGAGGGGCCGCGGCCTCGCAAGCCCGAGTAAGGGGCATGGGGTGGGGGGGGTTCCAGGTGCAACGGGAAAGCCAGTGGAGGGCTCAAGAGAGAAATGGGCATTTATATTTGCAATAACACTTCGCTTAGGCAGTGATGTGAAAAGTATGGATTAGAGGGCAAGAGCGAACAGGGGAGATCAGTAAGGAGGCTGAGGAGGTAGCCTGGGCAGGGGAGGGCGACAGCCTTGGTGGGGGGGCATGAGAAACATCGACAGCGCTGGGCTTATCTTGGCGTAGAGTTCACAGGATTGGAGGTGGGTGGGTGAACCTCGTAAGTCACTGGGCCCAGCTCCCTCTCTTTTCCAAGCTGACCAAGCCTAATGCCTGGCTTGCCACAGGGACAGCGCTCCTTAGTGACAGGTCCAGGCCGAGATTCCAAGGTTTCTGGCTCCCTGGTCAGTGCTCCTATCACTCTAGGAAAGCAGGAGTTGGAATTTAAAGATAGAAATTGTATCTTAAAAATTCTGTTAACCTGAAATTACTGATACAATTTTTAAAACTGCTTGACAACTTTTTTTTTTAAAGATTTTATTTATTTATTTGAGAGAGAGAGAATGAGAGAGAGCACATGAGAGGGGGGAGGGTCAGAGGGAGAAGCAGACTCCCTGCCGAGCAGGGAGCCCGATGCGGGACTCGATCCAGGGACTCCAGGATGCAAACAGAAAATAAGTAGTGAGCTGAATTTTAAAGTAAATGAGCCGAAGGCAGTCGCTTAACCAACTGAGCCACCCAGGCGCCCTGCTTGACAACTTTTTATCAGCTTGCCTTTCCTCCTTTGTTTTTCTTTCTTCTTTCTTTCTTTCCTTCCTTCCCTCTTTCTTTCTTTTTCTTTCTTCTTTCTTTTCTTTCTTTCTTTCTTTCTTTCTTTCTTTCTTTCTTTCTTTCTTTCTTTCTTTCTTTCTTTCTTTCTTTCTTTCTTTCTTTCTTTCTTTCTTTCTTTCTTTCTTTCTTTCTTTCTTTCTTTCTTTCTTTCTTTCTTTCTTTCTTTTAGCTTTCTTGACTCCCCACCTCAGAATGGCAAGAGACAGACTGGGGTGGGTGTAATTTCAGGCCCACCGCTGCCTACTGTAAGCCTGGAGCAAGGGAGACGGGCAGTGTGGGAGACGGACATAGCGAATGTAAACAGGGTAGTCAGGAGAGACCTCATGAAAAAGACAACCCTGCTGAGGAACCTGAAGGAGGTGACGGAGTGAGTGGGCCTTGCAGATGTATGAAGAAAAGTGTTGTTCTAGGTGAAAGACACAGCTGGGCGAAGCCCCTCTGACAGGAACCTGACATGTTTGAAGGGTCTCGGGGAGGCCAGGGTGAGTGGAACAGATGAGAAGAGTGCAGACGTAAGCCCGGAGAACAGTGCGATGAATGTGGGAATGGAGGTCAGATTGCCTAGGCTTTGTGAGCCCCAGAAGGCTCTGGCCTTTACTCTGAGTGACATGGGAGCTCTGAGAGGGTGTAAGCGGAGAAGTGGGGTGATCTGTGCTGCTGTGGGAGGACAGAGTGTGGGAAGCAAAAGTGGAAGTGAGACCCGCTTCAAGATTGTGGCAATCAAGGTGAGAGAGGATAGTGACTTGGCCCGTAGATGTGGCAAGAAGTGTTCAACCAATAAGACTTGCTGACAAATATGATACAGGATATGAGAAAGGGCATCAAACATTACTCCCAGGATTTGGACTGAGAAATGGAAGAGATGAATTTTTTACTAAAGGAGATGGGGTAGATGAGGAAGGAAGGGGCTTGGGTTTGGAAGTGCTGGGTTTGAACTGCTGCTGAGACATCCAGTGGACAGGCCGAGCTGGCAGTCGAATATACCAGAGTTCAGGAGACACATTTGAACTGATTCTAGTTGGGAATTGTGGGCACATGAATGGTGTTCAGGGCCACAGGACTGGATGAAATCTAGTGAGTGTAGAGGGTCAAGGACTGAGCCCTGGGTTACTCCGGTATGGAGAGGACACAAAGCAGAAGAGGAACCAGTCAAGGAGACTAGTAGGAACACCCAGTGAAACGAGGAAAATCAGAGGAGGTACTCTGTGCTAGAATCCAAGTGAAGAAAGGGTATCAAGGAGGAAACAATGCCACATGCTGTTTATAGGTGATGAGGCCTGAAAATTAACAACGTGATGTCACTTATGACCTTGACAAGACCAGTTCAATGGGATGAAGAGGATGAAAGCCTGATTGGAGTGGATTAGAGAGAATGGATGGAGAAATGGAGCCAGTGAGTAACAGCTTCCTCTTTGGGGTTTTGCTGCAAAGAATAGAGAAATGGGCGGTCACTGGCCGAAGAAACAGGAGAAACAACAGCATGTTTGTATGCTGACAGGAATGATCCAATAGAAAGAAGTAAAATTGGGATATGGAAGAGGGGAGATTTGATGGAGCCATGTTGTTGAGTTGGTGAGAGATGAAGGTCTGGTGCACAGCTGGAGGGATTTTCTAGACAGAAACATTCATAGTCCAAGGGCATGGTTCTCAAAACTAGAAGGTTCATCAGAATCATCTGGAGCACAGATTAAAGCACAGCTTGCTGGGCCTCACCCCCTGAACTTGTGATTTACTAGGTCTGAAGTGGGGCCCAATAATTTGCCTTTCTGACAAGCTCCCCAGAGTGCCGATGCTGCTGGCCCGGAGACCAGGATTCAAGAAACACTGATCTACAATGTTACGTGAGTAAATGTAGTGGAGGGAGTCTGTGATGTTTCATTCTGATTGCTTCAGCTTCCTCAGTCAAGTAGGAAGTAAAGTCTTAACTGAGAGTAAATGTAGGATCTGAGGTGCTAGAGGTTTCAGGAAAGGGAGAAGGTATGAAATGATTAATCTCGTGAGTAGGAAAGTGAATAGAGGGGGAAATGTTGGTGATTCCGCTCCTGAGACTGATGATCATGAATTTAAAATAGGACCCTCGTTGCATGTTTCTCTCCAACCACTCTGAATGGCACAGGAACAGGTAGTGAAAGAGTTGCATGTAACCTGGACTATGGTTTGTCAGTTAAAATGGATGAAGTGAGAGAAAGGGGCAAGGGAGTTGATGGTGAGTACAAGGTGGGAGGCGGATTATGGTCAAGAAATGGAATGGGAGGCATGGTGAGGTAGAATGAAAAGTGGATCCACTTTTGTCAAAAGTGGGTGATTTCTTCTCAAAGTCTTACCCAACTTATTTTTCCCTCTCGCTTCTCTGGACTTCTGCTGGCATGCTCTTCCAGCCTCAGACGCTTATCTTGTGTTATTTTCTCTGAAGCACTCATCATCACCTGACAAATTTGTCTCTCCACCGGAATTAAAGTCCCACTGAAAGCAGGAGCTTTTCATTTTCTGTGTCCCCCCAGGTGCCTAGAACTCTGCCTGGCAAAAAGCAGCAGCCTTCCCCACACTACCCTCCCTATCCAGTCCTGGCTGGCTTACTCTTCACCCACCTGACCAATCATGCCCTATACTTCCCTTGATTTGGAATGCCATTCATGTAAAAATGGAGTGTCTAACTTCAAGTTGAAAGGCTTTGGGGAAGAAGAAATCTGGAAAAGTTTGGATTCCAGAGGAACAAGTTTAGGACAGGCTTCTGCCAAGTTGCTTTTGATGACAGAGGTGTAGGCCCTTGGGCTGCTGCTCACCTCAGGATGCTAAAAGGACATTCATATTAGATTGTCATAGAAGACCTGTGTCCTTTAGCAAACCAAAATAGGAAATTCATGGAATTGTGATTGCGGGGGGGGTCGGGAGGGGGGTAAAGGAGGACACTGCAGATGGTTTGGTATTTTTCCATTTTTGTAAAATAATTTAAAATTATGGGATTATATATATTTAGGAATGCACACATGCTACATATAGTTTTTATATGTCATAAAGCAAAAAAATTTTAAGTTTAGAAGAGTAAATAGCAAACCGCTATACCAAGATATACACCTTTTTATGCTATATATGTAACTATCTGGTTTATTTCGTTTCTTTCATCAGAAAAGCGCTACTAGTTAAAATGAATTTAAATCCCTGCAAAAATCATACATCAACTAGCTTCCTCTTTCCAAAGAGGAAATTGTGCAGAGCGATTCGCTGACTCGCCGAACATCCCAGAGCTCACTAATGCCGGAGCAGAGTGGCGTGCCTCCGAGTGAGAGCGGCCGCTGTGAAGCAAGATGAAGAGGCAAGGGGCTCGTGTGGTTTCCACCGAGTAAGAAAAAGGCAAGAAAGAAAATCCAATACAGAAAGGGCAATCTTCTGGGTAGATGCCCGTCTTCTCTTCTTGAAGCGCCCTCTATCTCCCACAACTCCAAACAGTATTACAGTGTAATCCTTAAACTGAATTCTGAGAGGACAAGAATCTTACTCATTTCCCTTTCCCGGTGCCCAACAATAGCAGCCCACAGGGGCTCACAAAATCCAGGCGGAACAAATGGAAAACACAGAGGAGTACACGCAGGCGAAACCCTGGACAAAGCAGCAAAATTCATACTTTCTTCAAGGAGCTTCCCCTTAAAGGGCAATTCTTTTGGGGGGGTGGAGGGCAATTCTTAACTTTTTTCTTTTTTGAGCAGGGGAACAGCGTTCATGGCCAGCAGGTGGGTCCAGAGTAATAGCTTTCCAACCTTTTGCCAGCCAGTCACACGTTTGAGGATTATTTTAAAAGGTAAAAGCAGGGGCGCCTGGGTGGCTCAGTTGGTTAAGCGACTGCCTTCGGCTCAGGTCATGATCCTGGAGTCCCGGGATCGGGTCCCGCATCGGGTCCCGCATCGGGCTCCCCGCTCGGCGGGGAGTCTGCTTCTCCCTCTGACCCTCCTCCCTCTCATGCTCTCTATTTCTCATTCTGTCTCAAATAAATAAATAAAATCTTAAAAAAAAAAAAAAAAGGTAAAAGCAAACAATAAACCATGCGTGACACTGAAGTCATCTTTGCGCTGTTAGAAGGGTGCGCCAAATCCCATTTCCCCGTCCCTCGGGCTACCTAGCTCACCGGTGAAGGTAAGGGGTTTGGCTCAGGGGGACCAACCCCATCTTAAACCGTTTCTGGCAGTAAAATAGCCCTTCGGTCAGGGCAGGGGAAGAGCGTACAAAAACGAGGGTATGCAGAGCGGGCCCTCGGGCCGCAGCGGGCTAGAGCTAGTGGGGTCGCGGGAATTCGGAGAATCAGGTTAGCAGGACCTAGGTTGGCCCTCCTGCAGGCCACCAGGCCGGGGCCAAGGGCGCGGCGGCGGGCGCTGCGCACGCGCCGTCCAGTGTCCTAACCCAGCGGCCGGGTGGGCGGAGCGGGGGAGGAGGTCGGGTCCTAAGCTCACCCCGCAGGCCGGGCTGCAGAGCCAGTCCTGGGAACCTGGAAGCAGAGCCGTGCAGGTTTGTGAGACCTTCCCCAATCCACTTAATCTCGCTGTGGAGACTTTACCCCACAACCACCTCAGGTTTCCCCACATGCAAGCCCAGCAGATATAATAAATATTAAGAATTCTAAAGACTTCGGGCGCCTGGGTGGCTCAGTCGGTTAGGCGACTGCCTTCAGCTCAGGTCATGATCCTGGAGTCCCGGGATTGAGTCCTGCATCGGGCTCCCTGCTCAGCAGGGAGTCTGCTTCTCCCTCTGACCCTCCTCCCTCTCATGCTGTCTCTCATTCTCTCTCTCAAATAAATAAAATCTTAAAAAAAAAAAAATCTCAAAAAAAAAAAAATTCTAAAGACTTCTTAAAGGTAAGGAGCGTCACCAGCTGCCCAGAAACCACTAACGATAAGTGACACACACAGTCGTATGGGGCATTACTTCCGGGGGCGGGGGAGGGGGGATCAGTTGTAAACAAATTGTAAAAAAAAAATGAATCCTACAAGACACTATTACTCTTTATCAGAAGGGTCCCACATTTATCACACAAACCACATTTCAAATACACATCTTCGACTTAAGATGGGGTTGGGTCCTGACAAAAGCTGGCTCAGGCTGTAGAGCATGCAACTCTTGATCTTGGGATTGTGAGTTCAAGCCCCACCTTGGATGTAGATTACTTAAAAAAAAAAAAAAAACCTTTAAAAATATATATACACATAACCTACCAAACATCATAGTTTTGCCTGGCCGATCTTAAATGTGCTCAGAATTAGCCTACAGTTGGGCAAAATCATCTAACATAAAGCCTATTATATAATAAAGTGATGGATAACTCGTAATTTATTGAATACCTTACTAAAAGTGAGAAACAAAATGGTTTGTGTGGGCACTAAATGGTTGTAAGTGTTATCTGTTTGTTTACCCTCCTGATCATGCGATGGGACTGACAGCAGCAGCCCTGCCCAGCAACATGAGAAAATATCTTCGGGCATATTGCTAGCCTGGGAAAAGATCAAAATTCCAAGTTCGGTTTCTACCGAATGCCTCTCCCTTGCGCACCAGCATAAAGTTGAAAAATTTTAATTTGAACCATCATAAATCAGGAACTGTCTGTAAATCATTTTTCAAATAAAAGTAAAAATAATCGGCAATATCCAAGTTCATATTAACTCTAATGAAAAACTGAAAACTTTAGTATATGACCATTTATTTTCTTGCAGGTAGAAATACCTCTGAACCTCTCAAATAGTTTAGGTGGGGTGGAAACCAGATCTTCCAACATTCGGGGTCTCTATTTATTAGATTAAAGAAATTATGGAAGGGCACAAGCCAACCCACATTCATTGGGCCTCTCCATAACTCCAGAAGATTCATATATATACAGTGCTTTGAGACAAGAGTAGAAGAAATGAAGTAATTACGTGTTTGTCAGGCTATATCATTTTCCACCTACATCAGTAAGATAAACTCTAATAATCTTGTACAATTTAAAGAACTGCTTTAAAAAAAAATCAAGGGATGGTTTCTAAATTTCTCCAATAAAAGGAACCTTTTATTCCTTGGAAAAATGGAGCCGGGGCAGAGAAAATACAAGACCAGCTGCGGAACATCTATCTAGATACACTGTATCAGAAAGTAAGGAAGGGCTCCAAAAAAACATCGAGGACATGTGAAAAAGACACAAGAGCCAACTTAAAGGAGCTCCCAATTGCCAAAGCTGGGACAACTTGAGCAACAAAAAATAAATGACAGCATTGACCCACGGAATTAAATATACCTGAGTCAACACTGATAACAAATTTTTTAAAAATGGGGAGAAAGCACAGCTCCTCCTTACAGTAGGATTCGAATTAGCATAAATGTAGAATAGATCTAGCAAATAAACATTTGGCAACCGCCACAGTAATGTTTGTTGTAGGCAATAACAATCCAGATGTCAAAATTAGCGAACCAGAGATTGATAGTTTTAAAGTATACCCCTCCACGAGTTACTTAATTACAAAGGGAAAATCAATTAACTATACGATGGAGAAACCTGGCAGACACCACCTTAGCACCACGTGATCAAAGTCAGCATCACCAGTAGTTAAGACATATGAACATTATGTATCCTGATATAATGCAGTGAGAAGGGCCCGGGACTCTTGTGGTATTGTTACCAAAAAATAACTTCAATCTAATATTGAGAAAATATGAGGGGCGCCTGAGTGGCTCAGTCGTTAAGCGTCTGCCTTCGGCTCAGGTCATGGTCCCAGGGTCCTGGGATCGAGCCCCACATCGGGCTCCCTGCTCCGCGGGAAGCCTGCTTCTCCCTCTCCCACTCCCCCTGTTCCCTCCCTCGCTGTTCTCTGTCAAATAAATAAATAAAATCTTTAAAAATATATATATATTTGCTGAATGATTTAGTAGTGGCTCGACTTTCTCTGGGAAGCATTATGAATTCTGGCCCACCTTTTTCTTTACAGAGGTCACAGATGTCCAGCCCTGGATACAAAAGCAAGCCTGAACTATTTCATTTCAGCAAACTTTCTAAAACCAGTTGCCATCTCATCTCGTACAAGTCCTTACACTCCGAATCTTTCATAAAACGTAGGAGACTCAAATCATACTAATAAATAGTACTAGAAGTGATGCTCAACAGGATCTCACGTTTATTGAGAAGTGATTAATGGTAAAAAGAAAGGCAATGCCCTTTCCTCATTGGCTGAACAATAAACTGAAGAAACATTCACTACACGTTTTACAATATTTTTCTCTTCCAAAATGCATTTCTGTAAACAAGTTTTTACCACTGTTCTTAGCTTTGAAATCAAATTAATCCTGACTTAATCAGTATAATGTACAAGAACAGAAATTTCTTAGGACTCCTAGTACTTTACTTTGAGTAACAAAGGGTCAGAGAAAATGAACCACCCTTAAAGACACAACCTTGGGTAACACTGTTAAATTCTCCAAGACAAAAATTCTTCATAAAAATGTTCTTCCAGTTCGGAAGGGAAAAACCAAATTCCCACTTTCTGGGGTGGAGGCCCAAAATCTTCTAAACTCAAGTGTTCTCCAAGTGCAAATGTCAAAATGGGGAGAGGAAAGGGTTTAAAAATTAGAGAAAACTGTATGCACTTACGGACTTTAAAATCCGGAAAACATAGTAGAAAGACAAAAAAACAAAGCATTATGCTCTGAAATCACAACCAAAGCCAAAATAAAAGGGACATTTTTCACCTAAACTACCTAGAGGGATTTTTTGTTTAGTTTTCTCTTTTTCTTTTTTTTTTCATTTTCCAGTTAAGTCCTATGTCTTTTGTGAAATTCCAATACTTAAACTGCAAGTCTGCAATCGTCTCTGAAGTCAATGAAATTAAGAAAAAAGTCCTAATTCTCTTGAAGGTCATTTTTTTCCTCGTAGGATATGCAGATGCAACCGTTGCTGCAGTTTGTGCAGAACTGCCTTTTATTTGCCACGACCTTGACGTTCCTACAGAGGTTAAAAAAAAAAATCGAAATGGTTAGTTAAAACTTATCTGAACATGCTAAAGAATTAAAACTTTATAAATAACTCAAAAGAAATTTAGTTATTTGTGCTAAATAGAATATACCTCACAAATAAAAGCTTTTACTTCCCATATTTTAAACCAAAGTAGTAAACACTCAATCCCAATTAATACAAAATTATTTTTCTTTGACGTTAAAATTTCTTACATTACTTACAACAGATGTTTTCCAATTACAGTTGGCTTAGGCTAATACTCGTCAATCCCCCAAAATATGGGCCTAATGGAAGTAACTCAAACATGCATCAAAAGCCTAAAGAAAGGAAGGAGCATATAAAGTATACTAAAAAAACTCTTAACAGTACTAGAGTCATCCCATACTAGTCCTAAGGCCTTAAGCATATTCATAGGCCTCAAATTTCCTTTTTTGTGAAGTAAGGAGACCTATCTCACAGGGCTGTATGAAAATTAATGGGCTGACATATAGAAAGCTCTTAATCTATAGCAAAAAAAATTATCCTCTTCCCCTAGGGACTTTTTTTTTTTTTAATTTAAAGATTTTATTTATTTGACAGAGAGGCACAGCGAGAGAGGGAACACAAGCAGGGGGAGTGGGAGGAGAAGCAGGCTTCCCACAGAGCAGGGAGCCCAATGTGGGGCTAGATCCCAGGACTCTGGGATCATGACCTGAGCTGAAGGCAGACGCTTAACGACTGAGCCACCCAGGCGCCCCCGCTAGGGACAGTTTAAAATCCACTTAGAGATGGATTTTGAAAACTGACTTCCATACTTAAGTTTTCCCTGAAATAAATTTAAATGCTCATTTCTTAGTAAAAATCATTCTTCATGTACCTTTCATAAGTTTATCCTCAACAGCCTTAGTATCTTTTAAACTATGACCCAATCCATGTGTCTTTTTTATTTAAGAGAAGGAGGGAATGAGGGAGGGGGAGAGGGAGAGAATCTTTTTTATTTATTTATTTAAATTTTATTTTAGGGGCGCCTGGGTGGCTCAGTTGGTTAAGTGACTGCCTTCAGCTCAGGTCATGGTTCCAGGGTCCTGGGATCAAGCCCTGCATCGGGCTCCCTGCTTGGCAGGAAGCCTGCTTCTCCTTCTCCCACTCCCCCTGCTTGTGTTCCCTCTCTCACTGCCCCTCTCTCTCTAGCTGTTAAATAAAATCTTTAAAAAATAAATAAATTTTATTTTATTATGTTAATCACCATACACTACATCATTAGTTTTTGATGTAGTGTTCCATGATTCATTGTTTGCGTATAACACCCACTGCTCCATTCAATACGTGCCCTCTTTAATACCCATCACCAGGCTAACCCATTCTCCCACCCCCCTCCCCTCCAGAACCCTCAGTTTGTTTATCAGAGTCCATACTCTCTCATGGTTCGTCTCCCCCTCCGATTCCCCCCCCTTCATTTTTCAGAGGGAGAATCTTAAGCAGGCTCCATGCCCGTGCAGAACCCAACACAGGACTCCATCTCATGACCCTGAGATCATGACCTGAGTGAAAATCAAAAGTCAAGCTGCTTAACCCACCCAGGCGTCCCTCAATCCACATGCCTTTTAAAAGCAAAAACAGTAAGTGGTTAGGAGCACACAGGCCTGAACTTACACTTGATTCATCAATCTGCTTGAGTAGAATCATCTGCTCCCATTTACCCAAGGTAAAGTATGATTCCTACTAAAAAGAATAGCCACTACCACTTAATGGGTTTCCATGTTCCAGATACTGTAAATAATAATGATCTTCATAACCATGCTGCAGGGACTGTATTATTCCTAAGAAAACTAAAGCTCAAAAAGTTCCTTGACCAGTATTACCTAATAAGAACCAGAATTCAAACCTAGGGCCATATACTATATAGGCTCTTTCTTAACACCATATTATTAACAAATATTTATGTAAAAGTCAACAAAGTGAAATTTTGTGATGGACTACCCCCAAATAAATTAACCCATAGATATAAAAATAGTATTCAGAAAGAGCAGTTATCTTTTTCTTTTTTAAAAGATTTTATTTGAGAGAGAAAGTGCGTGGACACACTCGTGAGTGGGGGAAGGAGCAGAGGGGGAGGGAGAGGGACCAGCACACTGTTCTGAGTGCAGAGCCCCACAAAGGGCTCAATCCCACAGATCAATCCCACGACCCTGAGGACCCTGAGATCACGACCCAACCCAAGCCAAAACCAAGAGTTGGACACTCGATTGAGCCACCCAGGTGACCCGAGCAGCTGTCTTTTTCTGATGTCCCATTTCACGTATCTGGAATTCGGGGATAAATTCAACTTTATTTAAGTCATTTTGAAATTTCAAATTTAATAACTCACCATACACTCCTCTCTTGAAATCAAACTCAATTCAAGAACAAGAGATTCAATCCAACATAAAAAAGACCTCAAAAGTTTTGAATCCCCTCACTTTTTTGCCTTTCCTATATACTCTTCCAAAGTTTTGATAATAAACATCCTGCTTATAATAGGAAAATTGCAATTAAAACAAAATCTCTGCAGTTGATCAAAGTCAAACTTTAAACAGCACCTTGCTTCTCATCAATTTTAAACTCATCTACACCTGTTTTGTCTTTCGTAATTTGGATGAATACCATTTACCTAACCTCTCATCTATTATGGAACAAAATAATCTACACTTGGCTTCAGAAAATCTGGACTCTTCAGTGTTTCTTGACTCAATCTCAGTCCCATGCTTTTATTATTCTTTAAGCCAAGAACATCTGGCCTTCTGCCCCTCGGGGTATACCCCTTCCTTCTTAGAGACTTCCTTAACCACCACAGCTTCAATGTCTTTCTAAACCTGCATCCACAATTAAAAATTAAATTGCATTGTCCTGTTTTATGTAAATTAGTCCCAACTCAAAAAGCTCCTAGGAAGCAAACACTAGGTCTTCAACTAACCTCACTCACAAGCTTACGAGTTTAGCAGTAGGTAACATGCTACAACTGACTTTTAAATAAAATTCCGGTTTTTTTAAGTTTTAAGTAGTCTCTACACCCAACATGGAGTTCCAACTCACAACCCCAAGATCAAGAGTCATTGAGTGCTCTTCTGACTGAGCCAGCCAGGCGCCCCACAGGTTTATTTTAAATTATGCAAATTACATACAAATAAATGGCATTAGCAGTCTTAAATCTCCTGATCAACATCAAGAAAACATCACACTGATACAATTCAGGCAAGCTTGATTAATTGCTGTGCTATTTCCAAATCGTTTTGATGTATACACAAAAATAATCTTATATAATTACAAATAATAAAGATAACATCCATCTTCTCAGAGATTATAAAGATATTTACGCATTCACATACTATCTTGAAAAGTAAAATAGATTCTGCGCCAATAAAAATAACAATTCACCAGATTTTTTTTTTTAAGTAGGAAAGGAAAAGAGCTTTACAGTGGAGAACTTGGTGAACACTTTAAGTGATCAAAATAACATTCCCAATAATGACATAAACAGCCTCCTATTGTGAGGCACTGAGGACACAAAGTCGCTTAGGTAGTATTCCTGCCGGAGAAACACAATCAGAATGTACACAATGAGGAAACCTTAGACAAACTGAGGCGCATTCTACAAAAATAAACAGCATATACTCTTCAGAAAGGCAATGTCATAAACAAAGCAGCTGGGTGGGTGGGATGTGGTATGCATATGTAACCACTGCAGATTAAAAAAGACCCTAAAGACGAAAACGAAAAGATCCTGGATTGGAACCTGGATCATTAAAAAATGGCTACCAAGGGGCGCCTGGGTGGCTCAGTCGTTAAGCGTCTGCCTTCGGCTCAGGTCATGATCCCAGTGTCCTGGGATCGAGTCCCACATCGGGCTCCCTGCTCGGCAAGAAGCCTGCTTCTCCCTCTCCCATTCCCCCTGCTTGTGTTCCTGCTCTCGCTATCTCTGTCAAATAAATGAATAAAATCTTAAAAAAAAAAAAAGATTTGTAGATAATAGTATTGTGTGTCAATGTTAAATATCCTGATGTTGATAACTGCACTGTGGCTGTAAGTGCATGTTCTTATTTTTAGGAATTAACAGCAAAATATTGAGAAGAAAAGGAGCCATCTGAAACTTACTTTCAAATGGTCAGAAAATTACACATCTCCAAGGAGAACAATAAAGTAAATGTGGCAAAATAGTACAGTGGCAAATCTGGGTGAAAAGTATATAGGCATTCTGTGTCTATTCTTGAAATTTCTCTAAGTTTGAAATTATTTCAAAATAAAGTTAATAAAATGGGGAGAAAATTACAGTTTTCATTTAATTCTGCAAATACTGGCTACACTAAAAGTCATGTGCAACAATTCATAAAACTTTGAAATGAGTTTATTTCAGGGGCACCTCGGTGGCTCACTCGGTTAAGTGTCTGACTCTTGATTTTGGCTCAGGTCTTGATCTCAAGAGTTATGAGATCGAGCCCCATGCTCAGCAGGCAGTCTGCTGGAGATTCTCTCTCCCTCTACCCCTCCTCCCCCTCTAAAAAAAAATAAATAAAATAATGAGTGTATTTCCTCAGACCTATACTAAAAGTCCTTAAACAGAGTACTTTTCTAAAAGATTTCATTTATTTGAGAGAGCGAACAAGCGGAGGGGTGGGGGAGAGGGAGAAGCAGGCTCCCTGCTGAGCAGGGAGCTAGACATGGGACTCGATCCTAGGACCCTGAGATCATGACCTGAGCCTAAGGTAGATGCTTAACTGACTGAGCCACCCAGGTGCCCCCAAACACGGAGTATTTTAGCAAAAAAGAAAATAGGGGCCCCTGGCTGGCTAAGTTGGTAGAGTGTGCAACTCTTGACCTCTGGGTTGTAAATTCAAGCCCCACACTGGGTGCAGAGATTACTTAAAAATAAATTAAAAATAAAATTTTTAAGTGTAAAAAACAAAAAAAGAAGTTACCCAGCAGCTTTTTACAAGTGTCTTAGAATGAGAAAAGATGACAAAGAGAATGTTCTAACACAAGGACCATTATTTTTACACACTTTTGGTCATTAAAACCTTTAGGTTTCTATAAAAGACTTCTCCTTACAGCAGCTTTCTTTCACTTTTGTGACTACTTCCTATTACCACTGAGAACAATTCCACTAAATGCTTTGACAATTTATGGCCAAAGGGCTTCACTTGTAGATCAGCTGTATTTGCTGACATTACTAATCAACCAGTCCTACCCTAGTAATATTTAATAAATAAAAAGTAAGGAGGTGGGGGGAACCAGGAGAATGATGATGGATATATAATAAAGGGAAGAGAGAAGAGCACAAAAAAGCAAAATTGGATCTCCAATGGGTCCAAGTCCCAACCAGAACTGCCATGAGCAGGGCAAGTGGTATGTCAAACTGTTTTTCCCCATGCTGTCATGTGGAACTGGCCTACCCCTTTTTTAAATCTAGTGCTTCTAGAGCCACAGGCTAGACAGTTACAGTGAGATCCGTGGTAAGAACTGGCTGAAGTGGTGAGTCAAGGTTAAGCTCCTGCCATGGATTTGCTTTCTGAAATAAGGTAAACATAAGATCCTCAAGCACAAACACAAAATAAATTATAAAGTCCCACTTAGCCAGAAGACAATGCTAGAAGGGAAGATGCATGCATTCCTAGAGCTTAAGGATCTTGTACTGGTAATAAACAAAGAACAGAGGAAAATCAGAGCCAAGATCTTACTGAATTCACACCCTATCCCTAAATTTCCCATTAGGACACATTCAACCTAATCTTGAAATCAATCCATAATCTCAACAAGAACAATAACGAGATTAAAGAAAAAATCTTAAGAAATAAAGATAAATTTAAAGATATTAAGAAAGTGTAAATCAAGGGAAAAAGTTTCTAGCCCTCAGCATCTGGTCTGCCACTTAAATAACTAGAGGTAATACCCATACTAATCACCCATCCCACCTGAGCCCCTCCCCAGTTTACATCTACGATTATAAAATACAAAACTTCATCTCTAGGAAATATCCTAAAATCCACAAGGTGGCAATGTTACCTAAAATCCGCACATTTGAAACCTCTTCCTGTGATACGAATAGATCTCTCTGCAGATTTATTTTTCCTCTATTTAGCTTAATATCCTCGTTTCTAATACCATCCCACTCCCTCCACTTTTAAGAAGCCCTTAAACACAACTGAGACATATATTTATTTGCTGGCTATAATTTTATTAACCTTAAAAAGTGATATTCACCCCTAAAATTAAGTTTACTTATATAGCCCTCAACTAATTTTTCCTATGTCCCCATGGGCCTTGAGAAAAAGGAACAGAAATTTCAGTGTCCCTGGCTGAAAGTAAGAGAATGCTGAGATGGGCTAACATGAAAAAATGTGATTATACTAAAATCACTTTTACGGAGACATATGCACTTATATGTGAAATCTAAAAAACAAATGAATAAACAAAGCAGAAACAGACCCATAAATACAGAGAAAAAACTGATGGTTGCCAGAGGGGAGTTGGGAGGGATAGGAAAATGGATGAGGAGAGTGGGAGATACAGCCTTCCAGGTATGGAATGAGTAAGAGGATAAAATGTACAGCAAAGGGAATATAGTCAATGATATTGCATGGTGACATAGCCTTATATGGTGACAGATTGGTAGCTACATTTGTGGTGAGCAGAGTGTAACATATAAACTTGTCCAGTCCTATCACTATGCTGTACTTGGGCACCTGCATGGCTCAGTCAGTTGGGGGTCCGACTCTTGATTTCAGCTTGAGTCATGGTCTCAGGGTCATGGAATTGAGCCCCATATGGGGCTCTCCACTCGGCGTGGAGTCTGCTTAAGACTCTCTCACCTTTCCCTCTGCCCCTCCCTACCATTCCCTCTCTAAAATAAATACATCTTAAAAATACATATATATCTTTGGGGCACCTGGGTGGCTCAGTCGGTTAAGTGTCTGACTTCAGCTGTCATGATCTCAGGGTCCTGAGATGGAGCCCCATGTCAGGCTCCCCACTCAGCAGGGAGTCTGCTTTTCCCTCTTCCTCTGCCCCTCCCCCCTTTCATGCTCTGTCTCTCCCTCAAATAAATAAATAAAATCTTTAAAAAAAAAATCTTCTAGGGACACCTGGGTGGCTCAGTCTGTTAAGCGCCTGCCTTTGGCTCAGGTCATGATCCCAGGGTCCTGGGATCGAGTCCCACATCGGGCTCCTTGCTCAGGGGGGAGCCTGCTTCTCCCTCTGCCTGATCTGCCTGCTGCTCTCTGCTTATGCACACTTTTTTTTTTTTTAATATTTTATTTATTTATTCATGAGAGACAAAGAGAGAGAGAGAGGCAGAGGGAGAAGCAGGCTCCCAAGGAGCAGAGAGCCCGATGCGGGACTCGATCCCAGGACCCTGGGATCATGACCTGAGCCGAAGGCAGACGCTTAACCATCTGAGCCACCCAGGCGCCCTGCTTGTGCGCACTCTTTGACAAATAAATAAATTAAAAAAAAAAAAAATCTTCTACCTTCTCATCCCCTTTTAAGTTTTTCTAGGTGCAGAAATGGTCATTTAGTTGGAATGAATTTGTGGGAACTGAAGGACGAGCAACAAGATAAAGTTAATGCATTAAATAACATTTCCTACCATCAAATTCTTTCCAAGACTGCTAATTACAAGCTGAACTCCTATACACATTTTACCAAAAGGGTTAGAAGTAAAAAGCCTAGACAATCTACTATTTTCAGTACCTGAATAATAATTCTGACTAGTAACAGAACAAGAGTAAGATAAATCATACATTAACATTTTTTTAGCTTAACTAAAATAATGAGAAAACACTAGCTCCAAATCAAATGAAATGGCCTGACATTCTAGACTATTCTCTACATCACTCCTTGGTTTTCCAGTAAAAACTACATTTGAACCAAAACTAATTTCACAATAAAACCAATTTCTCAAAACATTTCATAATACAATTTAACAAATAAGGTTGTTTGGGTTTTTTTTTTTTTAAGATTTTATTTATTTATTTGACAGAGACAGCGAGAGAGGGAACATAAGCAGGGGGGAGTGGGAGAGGGAGAAGCAGGCTTCCCGCTGAGCAGGGCGCCCAATGCAGGACTCCATCCCAGGACCCTGGGATCATGACCTGAGCCGAAGGCAGATGCTTAACGACTGAGCCACCCAGGCGCCCCACAAATAAGGTTTTTAATAGCTTCTCAAATCCCCTCCATTCCCAGTACAAGCATATTTTGCATTTGACAGATAAATTCAGAATGAAGTAATCATCAGAATATACTTTCCAGTCATCTGATGAGATGCTCCAGCTCTACCTCCAAAAAATATTAACAACTCCAGGAATGCCTGGGTGGCTCAGTCGCTAAGCGTCTGCCTTCGGCTCAGGTCATGATCCCAGGGTCCTGGGATCGAGCCCCGCATCGGGCTCCCTCTTTGGTGGGAAGCCTGCTTCTCCCTCTCCCTCTGCTGCTCCCCCTGCTTGTGTTCTCTCTCTCTCTAACAAATAAAAATCTTAAAAAAAAAAAAAAAAAAAATTAACAACTCCATCAATACCTCTCTAGTCCAAGCTACTGTCATCTCTCACCTGGAATGTGCCACTCTTAAATGACCTCCCTTTCACTCTTGTGCCCTCTTCAGTGTATTCCAAGGGCTGGACCCCAAAATGGAAACTCAGTAGCACTATTAGGTAGCATGCCAAAAGTTACTGAAGAATCTGATGATTCAAAATAAACAAGTTATATTTATGTGTATACATAAATAGCCTAATCTCACAGATCACAATCATTCATAAAAGACCTGTACGTGAAGAATTTATATATAATTTAATTCTAACACCCACAATAAGGTATTTTTCTGATTAAAAAAAAATACTAAAGCGGGGCGCCTGGGTGGTTCAGTCGGTTGGGCATCTGCCTTTGGCTCAGGTCGTGATCCCAGGGTCCTGGGATCAAGCCCCCAGTCGGGCTCCTTGTTCAGTGCGTAGGTTACTTCTCCCTCTCCCTGCAGCTCCCCCTGCTTGTGCTATCTAAAACCTTAAAAAAACAAACAAAAAAAAAACCTAAAGCTCAGAGAAGTTTACTAGCTCTAATCATAGTGGTAGATAGGATTTTAGGTCTTCTAGAGCCCTTAGCCTTTCTGCTACTATAAATATATGTTAACAAGACCACAGACTCTAGAATTCATGCTCTCTATAAGTAATATCAACCAGATACATAAATACTCTATTACTTACAGAGAAATACTCTATAAGTAATATCAACCAGATACATCATATGTAACATACTTTATAGAATCCTTTCCCCCATCCAAAAAAATGGATTACCTTTAAAAAATCAGCCTTTAAACATCTTAGTTTGGGCAACTTCAAGATGGCTAGTGGCCACTAAATATTACAGCTTAAAATTAACTCTCTAAAAAATTAACATTCTCTAAGAAAGGAAGATACAATAAAAAGGAACATTAAATAATGCAAAACTTAGGGGCACCTGGGTGGCACAGTTAGTTAAGCATCTGATTCTTGGTTTTGGTTCAGGTCATGATCTCAGGGTCCTGGGATGGAGACCCGCGTAGGGCTCTGCTGAGCAAGGAGTCTGCTTGATCTCTCTCCCTCTCCCTCCGCCCTTTCCACTTGTGCTCTCTCCCCCCCCTCTAAAATAAATAAATCTTTAAATAATGTAAAACTTAAAAACATTAGTGTCTCTTAGAAACAGCCACAATGTCTCTAAAAAGCAGATTATAACATCAAGTTACAGGGGCACCTGGGTGGCTTGGTCAGTTAAGCCTCCGACTCTTGATTTCAGCTGAGGTAATGATCTCAGGGTCATGAGATCCAGCCCCATGTTGGGTTCCACAATGGGCATGGAGCCTGCTTAAGATTGTCTCTCGCCTTTTGGCCCTCCCCTCACTTAAAAAAAATTTTTTTTTAAATAAATAACATCAAGTTACAGATGTAGGATATTAAGCCAAAGAGACTGCCACCTTTTAATGGAAAAGTATGGCAACTCATTAGAGACTCATAATACTGACAGATGACTAAAAATGGGCAAACTGCTGAAAATACCACAGTACTGAAAGGTTTAGCAAAATCGGCCAGGTTTATCAAACACATGTGAATTCTAACACTGCTTTTAAAGATGAAGTCTTTTTTTTTTTTTTTAAAGATTTTATTTTATTATTTATTTGAGACAGACAGAATGAGAGACAGAGAGCATGAGAGGGAGGAGGGTCAGAGGGAGAAGCAGACTCCCTGCCGAGCAGGGAGCCCGATGCGGGACTCGATCCCGGGACTCCAGGATCATGACCTGAGCCGAAGGCAGTCGCTTAATCAACTGAGCCACCCAGGCGCCCAAAGATGAAGTCTTGACACAAACAGGTTAGAGACTTTTGGGGGGAAGACAGGACTACAGTACAAAGAAACTTAGGAACCAAACTTACAGGAAAAATAAGTATGAGGAATTTGAGGTAAGAGGCATACAAAACACTTAATAATGATATACATAATCCAGGAGTTCTCAAACTTGAAAAATACAAGAGTCACCTATAGATAAGGGCTGATAAAATGCAGATTCCAAGGCCTTGCCTCCACAGATGCTCCTTCAGTAGGTGAGAAAGGACAAGAATCTGCAGTTTAAGTACTCACAGATGGTAATTTACGTAAACTGATAAACTTCTCAATCAACTTCTAATCCCATAAAAAAAATGCCTAGGGAGCTCACTAAATTAAATTTTTACTTTAATAAGTCTGTGTGTAGAGCCTAGTTACCAGTATTTCTGTAAATACACTTTCCAGATGACTCAAAGTTTATTTTATATCATTGTTACCATCTTTTTGTTTATACTCTGAAACACTCACCTAGGTCCACCCTGCTCCCCTCCCCATCCTTTCTGCAAGCTTAGGATTCCAAGTAAAGTAACATTTGCCATAAATGATTTGAATTACCCAAGAACTTGTCTGGGTTCTAGTTCTGGCTCTGCGACTAAACAGAATCTTTTTTTTTTTTTAATTTTTATTTATTTGAGAGAGAGAGGGAGAGAGAGCACAAGCAGGGGGAGGGGCAGAGGGAGAGAGAAGCAGACTCCCTCACTGAGCAGGGAGCCCAGTGCGGGGCTCGATCCCAGGACTCTGGGATCATGACCTGAGCCAAAGGCAGACTCCCATCCAACTGAGCCACCCAACTGTTTAGGTGCCCCTAAACATAAGTAATCTTGCAAATTTGTGTCAAAAATGAGAGTGAGACAGACTAAAACCTTCCCAATTTTATAACCTTTTCAGAGTACATTATGTCCAGAGCCATTTGTGTTCCCCCTTATTCCTGCTGCCTGTCATTAGCAGCCACTTTCACAAGCTTAGGCAGAGTAGATCCAATTAGCTCCATTTTGATGCTTGTGATGAGGGAAGTATAAACCTGAGGGCTTAAACAAAGGTTTAAAATTTCAATTAATTATGCTCTCCTCATATACCCTCAAAGAGGTGAATGGCATCAGTAGATAACAGAACATTGTTGTTAACTGTTTTGAATGATAAATGTGGGGGCGCCTGGCTGGCTCAGTCAGTACAGCATGTGACTCAATCTCAGGGTTGTGAGCTGGAGCCCACACTGGGTGTAGAGATTACTTAAAGATAAAATCTTAAAAAAAAAAAAAAAGAAAGAAAGAAAGAAAGATAAATGTGAAGATGCAGCAAAGCATAAGAACAAAAAAAGCTTTGGGGCAAAACAAATTCCAGCTCATCTACAACTTAGATCTTAGTGATCATGAGGAAGTTCTACCTTCTAAATCACAGTTCCCTAACTGTAAAATGAAGATAATCTTATAAAGACTACAAAAAGGGGGGGGTGCCTGGGTGGCTCAGTCGATTAAGCATCTGTCTTCGGCTCAGGTCATGATCCCAGGGTCCTGGGATGGAGCCCCGCATCAGACTCCCTATTCAGTGGGGACCCTGCTTCTCCCTCTCCCGTTTCCCCTGCTTGTGCTCGCACTTTCTCTGTCAAATAAATAAAATCTTCAAACAAACAAAAAGACTATTAAAAGGGATCAGAGACAAGATACGAAAAGTGCCTAATATATAGATGTCCCAAAAATGGCTAAATATGGGTATATACCTAAAGTACTAAGCGGAAAAAGCAGGACAAAATACTACACAGAACATGATTATTACTGTATAAACCACTTGCATAAGAAAAGCCAAGCAAAATGCCAAAACAATGAGTGATTTTGTCAGAGTAAAGAAATTATGGGTGACTTTTTTCGTTTTCTATACTTTTTATAATTTGATTTTACAATGAAAAATGCAAAGACAAAATTTGCAAATACTACTATAAAATTTGCACACTGGAAATTTTTCACATGCAAACACTTTAAAATTCTGTAAGCTATCCACACCCTGATTACCAAAAAAGTTCACATAAAGTCAAAAGTTTATATAAATCTACCTTTTCTAAATGGTTTCCTGTATTACATAAGTGATATGGCCAAATTTTTAATTTTGACATATATAGCGAAGTACTAAATATCTCATAAGAACCACCAGATCTGGGCGCCTGGGTGGCTCAGTCGTTAAGCGTCTGCCTTCGGCTCAGGTCATGATCCCAGGGTCCTGGGATCGAGTCCCGCATCGGGCTCCCTGCTCGGCAGGAAGCCTGCTTCTCGCTCTCCCACTCCCCCTGCTTGTGTTCCTGCTCTCGCTCTCTCTCTGTCAAATAAATAAATAAAATCTTTAAAAAAAAAAAAAAAAAAGAACCACCAGATCTTTTAATAGCAGTGCAAAAGAGTTGGAAAGATTAGTTGCCTGCCTCTTCCTTCCCCCCTCCCCCATATCTAACAGCTCAAACTTGGGGGTTTAGCCATTTTCTTCCTTCATCTTTCCACTATTTTTCCTATCCATCCTTCCAGACCCAACTCAAATACAATCCTCCATTAATATGTCTTGACTCTAGCCCTAACTGGTCTTGCTATTCTTTTCTTGTACACTTAGTCTCATACTGTAAAATTAGCATTTTAATATACACTGTCCTATACTGTTTCATTTATTGATATCTTCTCCCTATGATTAACTGGAGTTAAATCAGTTCAATCAGGAATTGTTTATTCAGCAAGAGATGAAAAGCATTAGGGCACTATTTACTGAGCTAGTTGTTATACTAGAAGAATCTGGTCCAGAGAAGGTGGCAGCATGCAAATTTAAACTGAATTACTTGCTTCTGTGGAGGAGAAAGGCAGAGGGACGATATGAGTTACCATACTCAGAGGTTTTCTCCTTGGTCATTTGCAGACTTGCAGGATTCAACGGTGAAGAAAGAGATTATTTTTGTTTGCCCTAATTCAGGAACAGAGCAATTTCCTCCTCTACTCTACGTGAAACTCCTGAGCAGCTACAACCAGCAGTCCTTTGTCACACTAGGGCAGTCAAAACCAATGCTGTGGCCTCCCCACCTTTTATGAGATAGTCTTCCTCATATCCCCATCCCCGTAGACCAAATAAACCAACACACCTAGATGAGATGCTGAAGCTGCAGGAGCTTACACTTCTTCAATTACAAAATAGACCCACCCCAACTTCCATGTACCATTCCTCCATTTTAAAAATTTCACATCATCCAATGGGTTCCAAATTATGCTTCAGAGGGGAGAGGCTTTGGGGATCTCCCGGGGGGGGGGGGGGCGGGCGGGGGGGGAGCGCCTAGCACCTAAGGTTAGCAATTCACAGGGTTCTGAGTAAGGTTTTGTTTGGGAGGAAAAGAAGAATTCACTCCTAAAAAGCCTGAAAACGGTTATAGGACTAATCTTTACTTCTGGCAAGTAAGCACAAAGGCTCACATCTGAGTAATTCTTGTTTTAAACTATTCAGAGTAGAGAGTAAATGATTCTAGAGTTGCTAACTATCCTTATCCCAAAATGGTGATGTTTGGAAAAACAGCAGTCCCCTCTGGATCAATCTTTAGCCATATCAAAAAAACAAAATACTGCAATTTTTTAATACCTATTGTATTTCAGACATTTTTATATGGTCTCATTTACCAAAACAGCCCATACTAACTAGATAAAAACTGGTCTTACTTCCAGCAGCTCAAACTTTACTGAATCTCTTTAAGGCCTGGAACACCTTGTGGGTGACGAAGAGTTGAAACAATATAGAAAAAAAAAATAAATGCAGAGTCTGTTGAGTAATGTATGGACACCAAAACCTTCAAATACCTAACAACAAAGCCCTCTCATGTTACTTTTATTCAACAGATAGCCATTGGCATTTCCAATCATCAGCTACCTCTCTGCAACCTCTGAATAAGTTGATTATACTCCACTGCTCCCTCTTTAACCCATCCTTTAAATTGTGTTACAGGGGTTCTTCCTTTGACCCTCTTCTCTTACTGTGTGTTGGCTCTAGAACCCCACTGCAGAAACAGGTCACCAGCTCTCCTTTCTCAGTTTATGTGACTTTACAAAATTATTCTTTTTTGTGCTTCAGTGTCTTTATCTGTAGAATTAGTTGCACCTACCTAACAATAATATAAGAATTAAATGAAAACTAACAAATACGTATTCAGGACAGAAGTGTGGTAAATACCATACAGTGTTCAATAATTTCAGCCATTATTTTTATGACCAATATTCTTGACCTCTTATACTCTTTCATGCCTTTGCCTCTACTGAAGTCTAAAAAAACCTTTCTTTCTTGAGCTCCAGACCCTACTATCACCCTACTGTCCCCCATAGGTACCCCTAACACTACCTCTAAAAGACAACACATCTCCAAACCCCCTAAGTTTAACCTGCTGCTCATCCTTTTTTTTTTTTTTTAAACAGTAACTAGTCAGGAAATATGTACATTCTTTAAATCCACCTTTCCCATCATTGTTTTGGTTCAGGTCTCATGGTCTTTTTCTTCCAAACCTGTTAAAGCCTCTGATTTGGTCTTTGAGCCACCTACACCTATCATTTACTAGATGAGCTTAGTTAAGTTGCTAACCTGAGTTTCCATTTTCCTATCAGTAACTATGAGACATGGCCTTCCAAGGTTGGTATGGGGATTAAAGGAAGACTATGAAAGTGGCTAACAAATCAGTGCTCAGTAAGCATTTCACCCTTCCCATCCTCCACACTGTCATTCCACATAATTCCCTTACAATCCAACTAAAACAGAAGTATATAATAAAAATGCAAAGCCCTGGAGTGCCTAGGTGGCTCAGTTGGTTAAGCATCTGCCTTCGGCTCAGGTCACGATCCTAGGGTCCTAGGAGCCTGCTTCTCCCTCTCCCACAGTCCCTCTCCCTGCTCATGCACACTGGCTCGCTCTCCCTCAAATAAAATCTTTAAAAACAAACAAACAAAAAAAAATTGCAAAGCCCCGGAGCACCTGGGTGGCTCAGTCGGTTAAGCATGTGACTCTTGATTTCAGCCCCTGAGATGGAGCCCTGCACTGAGCTCCACGCTGGGTGCGGAGCCTACTTTAAAAAAAAAAAAAAAAAAAGTGGGGGAAAAAAACAAAGCCCTTCATATACTGCTGGGCCCAACCAACCTCTCCAGCTTTACCAATTACTATTCTTTTCCACTTCTCATTATTCTGAAAACATAACCTGAGCATTCATGAGATCATGTTTATGAACATGCTGTCTCCTCTTCCTAGAATGCCCTCCCCACTTTTCTATCTGGCAAACTCCACATATTGGCCCATGGGCTTTGGGGCCTGAGAGAGTTCTGTATCTATTCAGATGTAATTCCAACATATTTTCATTTATCATTCATTAAGACAAAAGTGAAACGAAAATATGTCAGAACTTCACTAGTTCATCCATAATTTGAGCAACTTCTCTGCTAAACCGGGTAATACTTTTCAAATTCTGTAAGACTATTTTCTCAAATTTTTGTGCTATTCAAAATATGCAGAGCTACAGACATGACACACTTAAATTTAATCTGCATTAATATTTTCTCTATCACTTTAAGGCAGACAATTAACAAAAACCAAGTCCTGATTTGTATACATAGCATTTGTCAATTTTTTTTTTTTTTTTTTAAGATTCTGAGTGCCTGGGTGGCTCAGTTGGTTAAGCGACTGCCTTCAGCTCAGGTCATGATCCTGGAATCCCTGGATTGAGTCCCGCATCGGGCTCCCTGCTCGGCAGGGAGTCTGCTTCTCCCTCTGACCCTACCCCCTCTTATGTGCTCTCTCTCTCTCAAATAAAATCTTAAAAAAAAAATTAGCTTTTTTTTATGATTTTATTTGTCAGAGTGAGAGAAAGAGCAAGAGAAAGAAAGCATTCTAGTGCACAAGCAGGGGGAGTGGCAGGCAGAGGGAGAAGCAGGCTCCCCGCTGAGCATGGAGCCCGATGTGGGACTCGATCCCAGGACCCCGGGATCGTGATCTGAGCTGAAGGCAGATGCTTAACTGACTGAGCCACCGAGGCATCCCAGCATTTGTCAATTTTCATGGTGTAAATAACATGGCAGAGCTATGTATTATATATTGTTTATATACAATATTATATATCGATACAATAGATACAAATAATCTCAAGAGTGATAAATGTATTTATTATGGTTTAACGGTAACAGTAACTATATAGTAAGTTTATGTAGTTTAATTGTAATTTTATAATGTATTTTTTTTTTTAAAGATTTTATTTATCTGACAGAGCGAGAGAGACAGCTAGAGAGGGAACACAAGCAGGGGGAGTGGGAGAGGGAGAAGCAGGCTTCCCGCTGAGCAGGGAGCCCCATGTGGAACTCGATCCCAGGACCCTGGGATCATGACCTGAGCCAAAGGCAGACACTTAATGATTGAGCCATCCAGGCGCCCCTATAATGTATTTAAAAATACTTTTAATACAATGAATTTAATGTTATGTCATTTAATGATGATTTTTTTTTAAGATTTTATTTATTTGACAGAGAAAGAAAGAGCAAGAGAGGGAACACAAGCAGGGGGAGTGGGAGAGGGAGAAGCAGGCTCCCCGCTGAGCAAGGAGACCGATGCAGGACTCAATCCCAGGACCCTGGGATCATGACCTGAGACGAAGGCAGCCGCCTAACGACTGAGCCACCCAAGAGCCCCTGTTTAACAGCCAGGTTGCTAAATTTTTTTTTTTTTTTTTTTTTTTTAGATTTTATTATTTGAGAGAGAGAGAGAGCACAAGCTGGGGAAGTGGCAGAGGGGGAGGGAGAAGCAGGCTCCCTGATGAGCAGGGAGCCCGATTTGGGGCTAGATCCCAGGACCCTGGGATCATGACCTGAGCCAACTGAGCCACCCAGACGCCCTGCTAAAATTCTTAAAAGCTAAACAGCTCACAATTAGCCAGCTACACATAATTGACAACTGAAATACCAAACCACCACTTATTAAGCAATAAGAACTTACACAAATAACCTCTTTGAGGCTGCTGCTGCTTATGAGAATATACTAAACTTTTATATGCACTATGTGCCAAGCACTGTGCTATCACCTGAGTGCTTATTACTCATTCTGACATGGTTCAAATGTTATTTCCTCCATGAAGCCTTCCTTAATTTCCCCAAATTTATCACTCTTGTTCAGAAAACCATTTCTTCATTCCTCTATTACAGCTATTATCCCGTATTTTATCCATTTTATTGTCCTCTTTGCCTTCCTAAGGCAAAGATGGTACTTTGTTTATCAATTAACACAAACATTTGTTCAAAGATGAATACAAACAAAGGGCATGGTTCAAGGAGATCCAAATTCAGTGTCATCTATTCTCTTCCAGTCCTCCTCTAAGGAGGCTGCAGAAAGGCATTTTATCTATCCACAAAACAAGGAAGGTAATGAGTAACACAAATAGAATTTCCTTAACCCTTTTGTCAGAGAGACAAGTAAACTTATCTGCAAGACAGAAGTAGACATAAAGAGCCTTAGAATTTTACAAAAAGTTCAGGTTTGCCATCTCAATTAAAACAGGATACCCAGGGACGCCTGGGTGGCTCAGTCGGTTAAGCGGCTGCCTTCGGCTCAGGTCATGATCCCAGGGTACTGGGATCGAATCGCATCGGGCTCCCCTCTGCCTGCCACACTCCCCCTGCTTGTACTCTCTCTCTCTCTCTAGCAAATAAATAAATATTTTTAAAAAACAACAACAAAAAAACCCAGGATACCCAGCGTTCCATTAGTTCTGAAGAGGCAACTTAAACCAGTGGTGGGGGGTAGAAATACTATATGGAAAGGAACAATACGCCATGGTTATTTATTCTCTAAGCATTTAACAAGAAAATATATTTGGCTAAAGTGATGTTTTCTTTCTAACTTTTGTATCACAAATTTTACTTGGATGTTTTTAATTTTTTTCTCAAGTTGAAAATAGAGCAGGGGTGCCTGGCT
The DNA here is from genome assembly GCF_029215605.1 of Mirounga angustirostris. Classification (NCBI taxonomy): domain Eukaryota; kingdom Metazoa; phylum Chordata; class Mammalia; order Carnivora; family Phocidae; genus Mirounga; species Mirounga angustirostris. Next base: position 168,739,138 of record NW_026991712.1, read on the forward strand.
GGCTCAGTCAGTGGAACATGTGACTCTTGATTTCGGGCTCATGAGTTAAAAGCCCCACATTGGGCACAGAACTTACTCAAAAAAGAAAAAGAAAATGGAGCCAAGGTTGACAGCTTCAAATATTTCCCAACAGGGGAGGGGAGTAAATGCCCAAATCAAAGGGTTAGGAGGAAGATGGCCATAAAGAAGAAAACAAACAAACCCAAAAAACTTCCTTATAAAGAGAAACACTGGGGTACCTAGGTGGCTCAGTCAGTTAAGTGTCCAACTCTTTGATTCTGGCTCAGGTCAGGATCTCAGGGTCATGAGATCTCTCCTGCTTAAGATCCTCCCTTCTCCCTCTGCCCCTCCCCCTCCTTTCTCTTAAAAAAAAGAAACAAACATTACTTGCACCAACACCATAGGAAAACTGGATTTTAAGAAAAAGGAAACACTTCTCTTAAATAATCATTTTTTATATTTTTTAAGCTTTTATTTATTTGAGAGAGAGAAAGAATGCGTGAGCGTGTGAACACAAGACCGGGGAGGAGCAGAGAGAGAGGGAGAAGCAGACTCCCTGATGAGCAGGGAGCCCAAAGTAGGGCTGGATCCCAGGACCCCGGGATCATGACCTGAGCCAAGGCAGGTGCTTAATCGACTGAGCCACCCAGGCACCCCCTCCTCTTCAGTATGTTTAAAATAACAATTTTTTCATTAATACTAATACAGTAAATATTTTTAAAAATAACTATCCATATACTTTATCTGTACTAAGATTTACTGGGAATGTATCAATCCTTTCTGTCATCCATGTCCTTCTAGCCTCAAGTCCTTTATTTTTTATATGTAATAAGTAATTAGGTCAAAAATTACAAAACAGAAATAACCTTCCTAAAAAGACCTTAGTTTAATAGCATCCATTCCTCTCTCCATGAATTTCAAATGTTATCTTGGGCTGGCTAACCCTCTTATTCTTGGTTTCTCTGGTCTAGACTATTCCACATATAAATCTTCTCCAAAACATATCTAATAAAAGTTCTTTTGGTCTCTTCTTGAAACCCTCCTGTGACTAAGAACTCCGTTTTTAGAAAGTTCTCCCTTCTATTTACAAAAATCTTCCTCCCTAGGGCGCCTGGGTGGCTCAGTTGGTTAAGCGACTGCCTTCGGCTCGGGTCATGATCCTGGAGTCCCGGGATCGAGTCCCACATCGGGCTCCCTGCTCGGCGGGGAGTCTGCTTCTCCCTCTGACCCTCCTCCCTCTCATGCTGTCTCTCATTCTCTCTGTCTCAAATAAATAAATAAAATCTTAAAAAAAAAAAAAAATCTTCCTCCCTAGAACCTCGATCCACTGGTTCTGGTGCTGTCTTCTGGCATGGAGAATAAACCTACCAGTCTTTTTTTTTTTTTTTTTTTAAGTGAGATCTATGCCCAACATGGGGCTTGAATTCGTGACCCTGAAATCCGGACGTCATGTGCTCTGCCAATTGAGCCAGCCTGACACCCCTAAACCTACCAGTCTTAAAGGCATTTGATAACGGCTATCATATTCCCCTTCCAAATCATCTCTTCTAAGCTAACCATTCTTTTTTTTTTTTTTTTTAAAGATTTTATTTAGGGGCGCCTGGGTGGCTCAGTTGGTTAAGCGACTGCCTTCGGCTCAGGTCATGATCCTGGAGTCCCTGGATCGAGTCCCGCATCGGGCTCCCTGCTCAGCAGGGAGTCTGCTTCTCCCTCTCCCACTCCCCCTGCTTGTGTTCCCTCTCTCGCTGTGTCTTTCTCTGTCAAATAAAGAAATAAAATCTTTAAAAAAAAAAAAAAAAAAAAAAAAAAGATTTTATTTATTTATTTGAGAGCGAGAATGAGAGAAAGAGAGAGCATGAGAGGGGGAGGGTCAGAGGGAGAAGCAGACTCCCTGCCGAGCAGGGAGCCCGATGCGGGACTCGATCCCAGGACTCCAGGATCACGACCTGAGCCGAAGGCAGTCGCTTAACCAACTGAGCCACCCAGGCGCCCCGTAAGCTAACCATTCTGATAAACACTAAGGGATATGATGAGAAACAAAATAATGTGTATGAAACACATCACTGGAAGAAGTGAGCTGTTATGTATTCAGCAATGGTATCTCTTATTACCATATACTGGTTCACCTTTACTTCTACAAGCTTCCCATTGCCTTCCACGCAAAGATAACAACAAAGAGAGCACTGGATGATTTATGGAATTGTTGAATCACCGCTATATTGTACACCTGAAACTAATCTAACACTGTGTTAACTAACTGGAATTAAAATAAAACTTAAGAAAATGTAACATCAAGGGCGCCTGGGTGGCTCAGTCGTTAAGCGTCTGCCTTCGGCTCAGGTCGCTGTCCCAGGGTCCTGGGATCGAGCCCCGCATCAGGCTCCCTGCTCTGCGGGAAGCCTGCTTCTCCCTCTCCCACGCCCCCTGCTTGTGTTCCCTCTCTTGCTGTGTCTCTGTCAAATAAATAAAAATCTTAAAAGAAAAAAGAAAAAAAGGTAACATCAAGAAGCTCCTCCATCCTGATTCAAATTAAATCTTACTCTTTCTATTAAACTCTAGAATTTTTTAAAACCAACTTTGTGCCTTTCTCAGTTTCCTTCTTTATCAAACTAACTGCATAAATATTTCACTCAATGTGTGCCTGGGTGGCTCAGTTGGTTAAGCGACTGCCTTCGGCTCAGGTCATGATCCCAGAGTCCTGAGATCGAGTCCCACATCAGGCTCTCGGCTCAGTGGGGAGCCTGCTTCTCCCTCTGACCCTCTCCCCTCATGCTGTTTCTCGCTCGCTCTCTAATAAAGTTAAAAAAAAAATTTTCATTCAACTCCCTTTTCCTAATCTAATCTCCAACAAGCTTCCACTGTGGAGAAACCCACTCCACAAATACCAATTAGACTTGCTCTTAAGTTGTACAGGACTTCTTGCTCCAAATTATTATCTACACAGTGTCACAGATGTGGGCTGTCCTGAATCTATGTTCATTCTTCCCCGAACACCTTTGGCTACCTTATACACATCTTTCAAGGCTCAGCTCAAAGATCACCTCTTCCAGGATTTCTTTTTTTTTTTTAATTTTTTTAAGATTTTATTTATTCACTTGAGACAGAGATACAGAGAGAGAGAGAGAAAGAGAAAGCATGAGCAGGGAGAGAGGCAGAGGGAGAGGGAGAAGCAAGCTCCCCGCTGAGCCAGGAGCCTGATGTGGGGCTTGATGCGGGGCTCGATCCCAGGACCCCGGGATCATGACCTGAGCCGAAGGCAGATGCCCAACCATCTGAGCCACCCAGGCGCCCCTCCAGGATTTCTTGTGACCAATTCACCCACACCCCAGGCTGGGTTAGGCAGTCCTCACTTCCAAACTGGCACCCTGTACATATCTTGAGAAAATACTTTGTTTTGTATGCTGACCTGTCACTAATGTAAGGCTCCCTGACAATACACTCCAGATTTCTCGGTGGTACCTAGCACACAGTAAAGAAAAGATATATAGCTTCTTCTCAATTCTTAAGCAGCATAATAAATCTTAAGTTTATCCAAACATACTCCAAGTCACTATTTTCAAGTCTTCTGCTTGAAAATAGGAGTACTTCTAGAGGTATTTAAGAAATATTGCTATTTTCACTTAATATCAATAACATTTTTAAAAATACACACCTTGAGCCATTATCACAATAATCACATCTTCTCTAGATCTTTCTCCCATTAGCTTTCCAGTTATTCAGAAAAATCATTTATCCAACTGCCTGAGACTGAGTCTAACACTGGGCTAGGCTTTAAGAAAATTAGGCAGTCTTTGGTCCCCTCTACTATTCTTATTTCTACCTATAGTTAAAAGGCTGGAAATATAAAAAAATTTAACCAACTATTACGAAGTTTATAAAAACATATTGCATCATTTATGCAGGAAATAACTCTCCCTTTATGCGAGGCTATTCTCAAGTTGAAACAAAGAGGTTAACTCACTCTTGTCTTCTTTTGACAATAATTCTTTCAAAAAAATCTTTCAGAAACAAAAAGGCCCATATGGTAATATACAGCACAGCCAAGACCTTCAAAAAGCACAGACCCTTTGAGCCAGCAGTAACACTGAAGGACAGATGTGAATCAGTATTTTTATCAATGGATGTTCACTGCAGTGTTATTTTAGCTGGAAAAAAATATAAAGAAGCTGACAAATGTAACAATTAAGGATTGGTAAATTATAATAAATCTATGCTAGACTAGTATGAAGCCATCAAAAGTGATGTCATAGTAGAAATATTTAATGATTAGGGAAAGGTTCTAAATAAATGCAGAAAACAGGTTACAAAATATTACCTGAAGTGTACAACAGAGTAAACCACATATGGAAGATACCCCTAAAATCTGCTGAAGTTTCAAGCTGGAGAGATCCAATGCTTAAAGGTTCTATGATACTGAATAACAACATGGAACAGAACAAGTCAGTAACAGTAGCCAAAAATGGCTATAGTTCTGCTTCAGTGTGTTCCACCAAGACACATGCCCAATCATGGAACTTTAGAATAGCTGTGACATCATTTTCAGGATGAAGCTTAATTATTTCCCCACTTACTGAGTTACCATGCCCATCTGGCACCATTTTTTGCAATTTTGTAAATAATACAAAAGTGCACATACAAACACCCCACCTAAAGAAGTCTACTGCCTCAATGAGCTAACAGTTTGACTCCCACGAAACTTGTCTTGGAAGCCTAATAAAGACTGGCTGTACATCAGTTATGTAAGAATGTTAAGGATAACAGTGGGCAAGAGAAGTAAGGCAATACTGACTGAAATGGTAACTGGGTTTAGAAGCAATTATAGGGAACTTCCTGAAACCCCAGCAATCTCTTCTCACAGAAGGTAAACTAAAAAGTAATCTGATACGAGTATAATCGAGGCTTTATTTTTTTTATTTTTGGTGGTTTGTTCACCAGCCTGAGAACAATTAGTATAGTCATTCATCAAAAGTCTTTATGGAATGGCTTTAAGAAAGATCCATTAGTTGGCTTAACAAAGACCCTAAACCTTGATTATTACTACTCACTATGAAAACATCACAAAGCTGGTCAATTCCAACATGTGAAATCTTACACCTCCTTATGAAGTTGAATTAATATTCGCTGAACCACTCAAGTGAATTTAATACAAACATAAACTTGATTAAAAGTCTACATAAATTAACAGCCCTGGGGCGGCGCCTGGATGGCTCAGTAGTTAAGCGTCTGCCTTCGGCTCGGGTCATGATCCCCGGGTCCTGGGATTGAGCCCCGCATCGGGCTCCCTGCTTGGCGGGAAGCCTGCTTCTCCCTCTCCCACTCCCCCGCTTGTGTTCCCTCTCTCGCTGTGTCTCTGTCAAATAAATAAATAAAATCTTTTAAAAAAATAAATTAACAGCCCTCAAATTTGCTACTTCATTTTTAATTCCAAGTTTCCCCACAAGTTCTAACGCATACAAGTTGATCATTTATGCTGTACATTCCTGAAAACACATTCCTATCTTTGTCAGGGATTCCTATTTTTATTTTTCTGCCTTCCTATTTTTAATCACAAGATGTAGGACAGAACTTTGCAGATGAAAGCAAGCAGATGCATAATATGGGACTGATATTATGCATGTTTCAAGTGGTTAAACTAAGCACCTGGATGCCCCTCATACACATTAATAATCTGCTATGAAACTACACGATGCTTAAAAGGTCATGGCGTCCCATCCTTGAGTTCCTCTAGATAAAGGAGCCTGTTAAAACATCTTTAGAGCTTTTCAGATGTCTGGTGAAAATAATGAGTAAACAATTTTCCTCAAGATTATGGCACATTTTAAGTTAAACTGTTCAACTTTGGGGAATGGAAAAGAGGAATTTAAAGGACAAAAAAGAGCTTTTTCTGGACTTTTCAGTAATGTGGCTCTATACTTCTAGCATCACTGACAAACACATCTCCATTTTTTATTCATCTGCACACACTAGAAGGTAAAATGGCAACCATCCTGCTTTAATTGGAAGACTATGCACACCTCTGTGTTATAGAGGTGGAGAATCTAACCAAAGAGCCCTCCTTCTTCTGCTCAAAAAATAAGCTTTTACAGAGGCATAACAAGTGCCTCAGAGCCTAGATCAAATATATAAAATCTCTATGAATTCGTGACAAATATAAGAAAAATATATTTAGGGGCTCCCGGGTGGCTCAGTTGGTTAAGCATCTGCCTCCGGCTCAGGTCGTGATCCCAAAGTCCTGGGATGAAGCCCCGCATAGGGCTCCCTGCTTAGCAGAAAACCTGCTTCTCCCTCGCCCTTTGCCTGACACTCCCCCTGCTTGTGCCGCACTGTCAAATAAAAAATCTTTAAAAAAAGAAAAACATATTTACATAAGCTTAATAGGCTTTATTTTACATTTGAAGCTAACCACTTAGGATTCTCTCAATCATTAATAAGTCCTAGATAACACATGCTCTGCACCAACCAGTATTTCACCATTCTCTATGGTCTTAAAGTTTACATTCACTCAATACACACAGACCAAGCATTACCAACACTTTCCAATAAATTCCAACTCTTTAGTTTGGACCTATTCTCCATCCCTCTGCCCAAGATTGTCATTTGTTACAGAAGGGAAACAAGAGAAGGTTACTCGGGCGCCTGGGTGTCTCAGCTGGTTAAGCGACTGCCTTCGGCTCAGGTCATGATCCTGGAGTCCCTGGATCGAGTCCCGCATCGGGCTCCCTGCTCGGCAGGGAGCCTGCTTCTGCCTCTGACCCTCCCCCCTCTCATGTGCTCTCTCTCTCATTCTGTCTCAAATAAATTAATAAAATCTTTAAAAAAAAAAAGAGAAGGTTACTCTTCAGGAATACAACAGAATTTTAAAAGCAAGAGATCAGCTTTTTCTGATTATCTGTTTTCCAAGTTTTATATAATACACACTACCTTTTCAAATGGGAAAAGGGTTTTGGAAAAAGTAATTAAGCAGAACACTAAGAAGGACAGGAACAAGGAAAAAGTTCTGAAAAATACCCTAATACTGCCCATAGTCAGAGGCAAGCAGAAAGCAATGTCAGGGCTTGGTGACACACCAACTCCTGACTTAACCACCTTATCTGAGTTAGGCCAAAAGTTAATTATAACAGAACTTTTACCTTTTCTCTGCCATATTACAGCCTCAATCCTTTCCTACTTGAATTTCCATAGTTCTATCACTTCAATTAGTCCTTTTGCATTTCTTCTGGCCTTGTTCACCTCTTTTGCATCATTTAAATTCAGTTTCTCTACAGTTTGTGCCTTCCATTAATTTAAGCTCATATTTCTACAAACTAAGTCAAACAGTAACACCAATTATACTTCTATAAAGGCTTGAACTGTTAAGTGATACGTTTGTTATTTACAGAGCGTTTATTAACCATTCAGAAGAATACCTCTCCTGTTCTCTCTAGTTCCTTCTCCTTCCCTGAAAGTCTTAAGAATGGTAAACTAGTTACCTTTTTAACACTTTCTTCTTCCTCCTGGCGTTTCTCATAGTGTGAGAAGTCATCAAAAATCGAAGTGGTGTGCTTGTAGCTGGCTATGATTTTCAACACCTGCTTAGCCTTTTCCAGAGGCACTTCCTGAGTGTCCCTGGAGTTGGTCACTGGTTTATTCTCGTTGTTCTCTAGGCGAATGTGTCGCAGCTGGCTATTGGGAACGTCCTTCACAAAAATCCACCTGACATCAAAACGACCCTTCCATTTGTCCTGGGACCACACACCTGCACATGTGTTGTAGTCCACAGCAGATTTCATTTCTGCAACGCCACAGAAGTGTCCACTGCCGTTGACACTGAAAAGTAAGTAAACGGGGCCTTTCCCGTTCATGGAGCGATAAGCAGCATCCAGTCTCTTGTTACCGTGCTCTGTGCTGCACCAGATATTATACTTAATGGAACGGTGGATATCGTCCTCAGAGTAGCTCTTAATGATGAAAACCCGGCCATGTTTCAGATTCCAGTCAAAATCCTTGGGGTTATAGTTATTAATGGACCGCAGCTTCTCCAACACTGGGTGAGGTTCTGAAGGAGTAGATCCAGATCCAGCCTGAGACTGTCCTACTCCATTACCATCCACCCCATTATGACCGAACCCACTGCCACGGTTCCGAGGTGCTACCCAGCGGGTTGGCTGAGTTGCCTGTTGCTGGACTGAGAGCTGGGCAGGCTGTGGTGGAGGTGGGGGCAATGGCTGTGTCTGTTGCCCCACTGATGCCTGAGCCACTGGTGGGCTATTGTTAGCCTGCTGACCTACAGGCTGAGGAGACCCCTGGGTTGGCTGCTGACCTATATTCTGAACCAAAGCCTGTGAGGGGGCTTTTGCCACAGGACCCTTATTATCCCAAGTTCCAATATCCATGTTATGTTTTATTGGGGGTGGTGGAAGACTTGACCCTGCAATGCCATTCTTGGTCTTCAACTTAGGTTGCTGTTTCGCAGGCTTGCTAGCAATATCAGCCCAAGATGCTGGTTTTGGAGGAGCAATGGTAGCTGGAGGCAAACTATTGGAAGCCACGATGTTACCAGTAATGGACCCACTACCAACTGCAGAACCTACAACTTTTGGAACATTGCTTGCAACTTCTGTGCTACCCAACTTCAGTGCTGCCATCCCTTGGTCTATAGTATTCATGCCAGGAGCCTTATTGAGGGTCTCACTGGCAAAAGCTGACTGTCCATCAATCATGGCTCCACCTAAGGAGCTAGGTGCATAAGCATAATTGCTACTATATCCAGAGCTCTGAGTAGACTGTCCCTGAGAACTGTTATTTCCCCAAGCTGAGAAGTCAATCCCACTGGGAAAGAAATTAAAACCATGCTGACCAAGAAATGGAGTGCTACCTAGGGCTCCTGGTTGTCCAAACATTGCATCTGGTAGGAAGTGAGGCTCTCCGTTGCTCAGCTGTCCATAAGAAGTTAGATAGGGCATGGCTGTATCACCCCCAGTAGACCAAGCGGCTTCACCCAAAGAATAGGAGAAGCCAATGGAGGGACTGTAGTAACTGGGTAAATAGGAATCTGACATGGCAGTATATGCATTATTCTGTGGAAAGGAAAAAAAAAAAAAGGCAAATCAAAACAAAACACAAAAATTAATAAAACAACAATCATGACATTTCCTCTCCCAACTATTCATCCAATTCAAATTCAACTAAAAAAGCAAGTGACCATTTCAGGTAGTCTCTTCCCATAAACTTGCTGGAATTCTTATACTGTAAGAGATTTTGGTTTCACAATTGAAAAGTTTAAACATTTCAAGTTAAACTGACATACAGTTTAGGCCTTAACTTAAGCACTATACAGTTAAGGACATACTTACAGGCCTTAACTTTAGCACTATAATTCAAAAAAAGGAAAACCCAACATCTCACCAACAGAAGTGTTGAGATGATGGCTTTTATTAAAACCAGTTCTCTCTGGATTTAAGGAGTGCGAATTTTGGCAGATCAGAGGAGTGTTCCTAAGAGTTTCCTATCAAAACCATACTACTCTAACAGATAAAACAACACAAAAAGAACTGGAAATTTCAGGTTCTATCCCAAAAATCTGTGCAGCCTTCCTCAACCATAAACCAAGGTTCATTACACCTAGTTTACATTGTTAGCCTCTTAGCAAACCATTTGGGAACATCAATAGATGCCACTATTTAATTATAACCTGGAAAGGAAATGCACAAGAGCTTCCAGAGCTTAAAACTAGAAAAATGTTGCTACCTGTTCTACTTCACCTAAAATGGCTCTAAGTTCAAATGTACACCTGACTTTTCCATTAAAAGTAGAATTCCAAAAACATTGTAAAGTCTGTATCTTTAAGAATTAGTCTAAGGAATAACCAAAAACATAAACTTATACTCAACTAGTCAACACATTAGAAGACAGACTGCATTGCAAAAACCTCAATCATTCTTGACCTAAGTTTGCGAACAGTATTTTAACTTTTTTATAAATGCTATAACTCACAGAATAGTCCCTTAAGTGAGAAGCTGGAGATATAAAAAGACTGGTCTGTACAGGTATGGATACAGCTCAACTCAAAATAGACTACTCTAACTTCAAAATAGCTCTGGTACAAGAGTACTCTTATCTTGATGAGCACTGAGTAATATATGAAATTGTTGAATCACTTTACTGCACTCCTGAAACTAATATAACACTATATTAACTACATTGGAATTAAAATAATAGCTCTGGTACATAAGAATCCATTAACCAGTGAATAAAGAATTTCGTTCTTAAGAAGCTTGGATGACCATAAGTATGTCAGGCCTTAAATCTGTATTACCAAAGCCAACAGTACTTCTCCCTAGCCAAACACAGCTCTTGAAAATTAAATGTTTCAACTAATGTGGTTTGATAAAATGGTGCTTTTCTCTGCCAAATTCTCCTTACCAAAAAAAAACAAAAACAAAAAAAAACCTAAGTCTTTCACACATACCCTCAAGTGTAAGAGAAGTCTATTTCTTGAAGACAGTGTTAAAATTTTAATAGACTCAAATCCATTATGAATAAGAAATTCAGTCTATAATCAATGGATTAAGCCTGAAGAATTATATATAATATAAAGTGATGAATAATGGTTAAAAAGTACATGAATTACTCTTGACAAACTACAAAGGACAAAGATTCTGAAGTTATCCGTCTATTCAACCATGATTTCTACTCCCACCACCCCCAGCCCCGAATTTTTTAAAGACATTTAAGCTTTAGCTTACTTGAGAAGTAAAAACATGCACTTAGTATCACACGTTATACCATTATATAGCTGAATGCCTACACCTGAACTGGCAGGTTCCCACATGCCCCTGAACTCAAAAATCTGAATTACACAATGTTTCACAAGAACTACCTAGAATTATGTTTCCAAATGCTCCCACTCTCCCTGTTATAATGATTATGTAAGCAAACTACTTCAATAGCAGGAACCTATAAATAGTTCATTCCTCTACTTCCTTCCTACTTTTCCTGATTAACTGGTTGACTTTTCTGAAAACTTTTCCCAATCACTTGCTTAAGTGGTTTCTATACTCTCAGTGGAGAAAATTTTACATGAGGGATCTAAAAGTTTTATGCAAGAATTAGGTCCAAATATGGGCATGCACCAATATGTCAAGTTTTCAAAACTATTGTATCTATCGTATGGCATCCACTCAGAATTTATATAAATGTCTCATATGCTTTTTCATTTTTTAGGGTATCTTAGGTGAGTTACTGTAAGTTTTCCTTTTGGTTTATTAATCTGTGGGTTTATATTTATTAGCTACAACCTTATGATTTTTATCTTTGGGACCCATGATATTAATACAAAAGAAGTGACAAATCAAAGTAGTTTCTACATGCACAGAACATGTTAATATATGAACCTATATAGACCTAAAAGAAATTAGAAGAAAAAGTTACATGGCAAAAACCTCAATCATTCTTGGTCTTCATTTGTGCTAAACAGTATTTTATCTTCCTTTAACTCCATTTTATAAATCCTGTAGCTCCTATAAGAAACCAGAGGTGTACAAAGTTGGTCTCTAAAGATAGAGATACATCTCAACTTGAAAAAGGAATACCTAGGTCCAAAAGTTAGGATAACCTAACAACCCACTAACTAGTGACCAGATGAAAAGGAAGATTCCAGTTTCCGCAGCACTGAATAAAGTTCAGGTGATTTTTTATTAGTTTTTTCCCCATCACATATACATCCAGTTTTCCTAAAAGAAAAAGGTTTGGGGGGTAAAAAGTCAGAATACTTAAACTGGAAAGTATTCTTCAGTTTTGCACTGTTACATTCTTGGTAAGAAAAATTACTAACAGGTGCTGTTAGTATACTCTAAGATGCTACCACTTCTAATCTCAGAATATGCTTGCTGTCAACAAAGATGGAAATCTTAACAGTCTATAACATTTCAGTAACTCCGTTTACAACACATGGACTGGTATTAAGTCACCCCCTGAAAATGAAATTCATCGATAAGGCAGAGAAAAAAATACGGTATATTACACTCTTTGATCAGGCATGTAAATGGTTAACTACTCACGGGCCTTGCCTGTGGACTCAAGTAAGGTTCAAAATCATCATCATTTAATCCATCCTTTTGATGTACAGATCCATTTTGTACTGAAGGGAAAAAATTCAAATAAATCAGGAGTGTCTCAATCGTACAACCTACCTCCCAAATTAAGCAAATATATTCTAACCAAGAAATACCTTACTAAACACAGCAAATAAGTTTGAATTTCAGAAAAACAGATAAAGAGAAGAGTGAATGCTGAGCAATATTCGTCAATGAAAACGTCTCCCTCCACCCCGAGCAAGTTGATCTAAAAAGGTCATTTTATTGGCTCCTCTAGATTTCAATTCCCTCCCGCTTCCCCTCCCCCATCACATGTGAGTACTTCCAGAGTGTGATCCACGAGGATGAAAAACAAAGGCCTTCTAAGACCTACAGGAAACTAAGGACCTGGGACATTTCAAAACCGAATCCACCCCCACCCTTAATGAATTACTCCTTGTTCACTGAAAAGCTGTTCGCCAGCTGCAAGAACACACCAAAAGGGTCAAATACTTAAGTGTGAGGCACCTGCGAACTAAGCGGCTTCCGAAAGGTCCTCTCCCCGGGGCGCTTCCCGGAGACCCCGCCCCCACTACTCGGCGTCCCCCTCCCGGCCTAGGGCCACCGGCGGAGCCGGGCTCACCTTTGTTTCCTTGACCTTTTGGTCTCTGCGGGCGAAGAAAACGTCGCCGAGCAGCAAGTCGTCCGAGGAAGAAATGGAAAAGGAAAGACAAATTAAAGCCGGGCCCGGGAAGGGAATAAAAGAGCAGGCCTGAGGGGAGGCGTCAGGAATGATGGTGAGGGGGAGGCTGAAAATGGGAGGCGGGGAAAAGCGCAGGCCGGCGGGGCCCGCGGAGAAAAAGCGGGGGACGCGCCAGAAACAACGCGAGGGGACCAGGGCTTCAAGGAAGGGGAAGGAAACAAGGAAGAAAACGAGGCCCGCTGAGAAGAGGGGGCGCGGCGCGGCCGGGGGGCTCCGAGGCCGGGGGAGAAGCGCGGAGAGCGGGCTGAGGGCGAGGCGCTGGGCGCGGCCGGCCTGAGAGGCCCGAAACCCGGCCCGCAAGAGGCGCCGCCTCGGCTCGGCCCGACCGGGGGCGGCGGGCCCGGGCCTAGTCGGGCTCCCTCTCGCCTCACACAATGGCCGAGGCATGCGGGCCGGGCCTGTACCTGCTCCAAGAGGCTGCTAGCCGACATGGCTCTCGGATCCTCGCGGGTGGCGACAGCGGTGGACTCTCGTCAGGGCGGCGGCGACGGCGGATGAGCCCTGGCGGCGGGAGCAGGCGGCGCGGTGGCGGCTTTTGTCCCTGACACTCGGGGGCCTCGGCGGACGCAGCGGAGACACAGCGCGCGGCTCGGGCTCCGGCTCCGACTCGGCGACGCTCTAGCCCGAGAGCTCAACGCCCGTCTCTATGCCTTTACGCGCGCTCCCGCCCCTCGCAGCCGAAATAAGGGCGCCGAGCGGCGGAGGCGGACGGCGCGCGCGGCGCGAGGCTGACTCTCACATTCACTCACCCACGCGGAAGGGGCCCGGCGCGAAGCACTCCGGGAAGGAAGGAACGAGGCCGCAGTGCCCTCTGGTGGTCTGGAGGAGCGGAAGCGGCGAGTGCGGCCTCCCCGCCCCCACCGCCTCCGGATTGGGGCCTATAGGAAGGTGGGGGCGGCCAGGGTCGCGCCACGAGGTTTTTAATAACACACCTGGAGAGAGTAGCTTTAGCTTGAGAAAACCCACAAAAGCCGGTTTCTCAATGAAGAAGCGACCCCCGGAGGGCGAGAGACCTCAAAATAAACCTGCCTCCCGGCTGCAAATGGCACCCCACCCCCATGGGGGGGGCACCCTGAGAGGGGTCGCAGCCCCCAGGGAAACTTCATGGTGGCCCTGCCCCGAGAAATTCACACCACCGCCACTGCCAGCAGGAACCTGGTTATCCTCCTCTGTTGGACTGCAAAAGAGTGCCCAGAGAACAAAAACATCCACAAAAAAATCTGGTACCCTGCAAAAGAGATTTGAATAACACACCTGGAGAGAGTAGCAGAGAGGACAATCTACAGCTCTTTTTTTAGGGAAGTCGTTGGCCACCGCGATAATCTGTTAAACTGTGGCCTTTATTTCGAAGAAAAACACACCTCATACATCTACACAAAATGTTCCGTGTACTTTCAACAAGTCCCAAGAATCTATAAATCTATGGACTTCAAGAGAGAATGTCTTTATCTGGGGAAGGAGAGAAATTAACTCTATTTGAATACCTCCTGTGGGTTAGGTTTTGTTGATAGGTGCTTTCAAACATTTCAAAGGTAGCGGCACCTTCCAAATAATCTTCAGTCTCTCTGTTTGACAACTGGGGAAACAGAGAGGTCAAGCAATGTGCCCAAGGTCGCAAAGCTATTAAATAGTCATGTGTACCTGACACTAAGAGAAACATAATAGGGTCCCTCCACCCCCCACAAGAAATCCTGTATTCAGGAATCAAAATCCAGAGGAGATCCATAATATGGGCAAAAGCATTTTTAATCAGCAGCAAACCCAAACTCATGCAGGGATATTTGATCCTAGGACAGCCCATCTCCTAATAGCTTTTATTATTGCAAATAGTAGTAAACAGATAAATAATGCAGTATTAAGGGTCAACCTGATACTATTCACTCTCTGGAAACAGGAGGCTTTGGTGGACTCTAGTAAAATAAATGATAACACAGGATCTTGGATTTTGGCATTAGGATTTTGCTCAAAGTGCTCAAAGCATTTTTTCTGCCCATAATCATATTTATAGTTGGAAAGAATAAGGTCAGGCACCAATATGTGATGGTTCTGGTAGAGACAGTAAAATGTCAAGTATCAGAGCATAGATCCCAGATAGGCAATAAAAGAAACGTAGTAATCCTTTTTTTTTTTTTTTAAGATACTCAGCCAGTTAACTCCATAGCCCAGATTTTTGTATAAACTGTAAGCAGTTGCTTACACTTACCCTCGAAAGTGGTACGATACGATGAAAAGAGGATTGACCAAGAATCATGTCCTGGGAAGGGGAGGGACTAAATACTGGCCTCACCACCAGATTTGTAACATGAGGTAGATTACTAGACCTCTCAGAGATTCCCTCATTTGATAAAGGTAAAATAATATCTACCTAACAGTTTTGTTTTGAAGAAAAGGTTTAAAAAAACAACAACACAGAAACAAGTCTGGTACACTGCAGACTCCTTTCCTATAATCCATTAAGGGATAATAGTGAAAATTCCCTCCTTCCAATGACATTTCTAGTGCCCGAAATTTTTCTTACAATAGTTCCCCCTTATCTGAGGTTTCACTTTCTATGGTTTCAGTTACCCATGGTCAACTGTGGTCCAGGTCAGATGATTCTTTGGACGTGTGGTCAGAAGATCAACAGTAGCCTAACGCTAGGTTACAATACCTACATCGTTCACCTCACATCATCTCATCACGTAGGCATTTTGTCATCTCACATCATCACAAGAAGGGTGAGTATATTATAATATTTTGGGGGGTTACTATTTATTTATGACAAATATCCCACATCCATAATCCTCTCCTGTCAGAAGTTCTTTGAAATGATGCCATCAGCCTTGGCCAGTCAGAGGATGGAGTCATCTGACTCACCTAACCTGTGAATGGCCTTCCAGGTAGCATAGGTTTTTAACTGGCCGTTTGAAGCACGCCCGGGTGGCTCAGTCGGTTAAGCGGCTGCCTTCGGCACAGGTCATGATCTCAGGGTCCTGGGATTGAGCCCTGCGTCAGGCTCCCTGCTCAGTGGAGAGCCTGCTTCTCCCTCTCCCTCTGCTCCTCCCCACTGCTCGTGTTCTCTCTCTCTCTCTCAAGTAAATAAAATAAAGTCTTTAAAAAATATAAAATAACTGGCCGTTTGAAACTGCCTGTCACCTTGTTAACCTCAGCCATGTTCATCTGGATGGACGTGTGCTCCTCAACGCTGATGACACAGTAGCTGGCAGAGCATTTCTGTAACAGGTACAGGTCCACAAACTTGCTGGCATCCTACTGCGTGTCCAAGATGTGCCTACTGCCGGGCGCCTGGGTGGCTCAGTTGGTTAAGCGACTGCCTTCGGCTCAGGTCATGATCCTGGAGTTCCTGGATCGAGTCCCGCATCGGGCTCCCTGCTCAGCAGGGGGGTCTGCTTCTCCCTCTGACCCTCCCCCCTCTCATGCTCTCTGTCTCTCATTCTCTCTCTCAAATAAATAAATAAAATCTTAAAAAAAAAAAAAAAAGATGTGCCTACTGCCACCACCACGACTGCCAGTGCAGAAAGCTACAATTAGATATTTTTGAGAGACCACCTTCACATAACTTTTATTACAGTACATTATTATACGTGTTTTATTATTGTTGTTAATCTCTTGTGCCTAATTTATGAATTAAACTTTATCATTAAATAAATAAACTTTATCATAAGTATGTATAGATAGAAAAAAACCAGTATATATAGGGTTCAGTACTATCTGTAGTTTCAGGCATCCACTGGGAGATCTTGGAACATATGCCCTGTGGACAAAAGAGGACTACTGTAGTTCCTTTGCGGTTACTTTCTGTCCTCCAGGAGTTCCCAGGAGTTAAAATGCAAATATCCTTGAAGTAACGGTAATCTCTAAACCTGTATTACTTCTCCCAATTGACTGTAACAGGCCCCTGAAGAGAACACACAAGACCGATCATTTAACCACTGAGAAAAGGGTAAGGAAGTCTGGAGTGTGGGGTCATCTTCCTGGGATAGACCCCTCATGGTTTCAGAAAAGAAAACTGTCCTTGGAAATAGGCTTGGGTTCTAGCCTCAGCTCTGCCACTGGGTGGATAAAACCCTCAATACCTCTTTTAACAAGTATTTATTGAGGGCCAGGCAATGTGCTGGAGAGAAAGTCTTTTTTTTTTTTTTTTTAAGATTTTATTATTATTTATTTGACAGAGAGAGGCACAGCGAGAGAGGGAACACAAGCAGGCGGAGTGGGAGAGGGAGAAGCGGGCTTCCCGCTGAGCAGGGAGCCCGATGTGGGACTCGATCCCAGGACTCTGGGATCATGACCTGAGCCGAAGGCAGACGCTTAACAACTGAGCCACCCTTGCGCTCCTGGAGAGACAGTCTTAAGAGTTCACTTACCCCCAAAGCTTATAGACCAGGGAAAATGACAGTAAACAAAGAGTTATTCAATTACAGTTGTGCAAAGTGCAAGGAGAAAGCGCCAATGGAGCTAGCCTAGGCGGGGGTGGGGGAGGGGTGGCAAGGATGACCAGAAATTAACCAGATGAGGAGGGAAGGGAAGTGTGGGAACCCTGTGTGCCAAGGCCCTATGTGGGAAGGAGCTTGGCACTGATGAGCAGAGAGAAGGCCAGCATGACTGGCACATAATGAGAGAGAGGGTGGCAGCAGATGAGACTGGAGAAAGAAGAAAAACAGGGACTTTAGTCCTTAGCTGCAAATGATCAGCTAGGAGAGAGTTAATAGAAGTATAGCAGTCTCAGGTTTATGTTTTAAGAAGTTCCTTCTGCTTACAGTGTGGGAAATAGATCTAGGGAGAAGAGAGTAGATTAGGAGTTAGAAGAGGATTGTAGGAAGTCCAGGCAAAAGGTAATCTTCTAATATAGTGGCAGTGAATACAGTTAGAAATGGACAGAATGGACATTTTTAGGAGGTAAAATGAGAGGTCTTGGTGATGGATTAGACTGGGAGAAGGGCACTAAAGGAGAAAGAGTTATCAAGGATGATACCTGATTTGATTTGAGCAATTGGGTGGATGAGGTGGCATTTTTTAATGTGGGGAGATTTATGGGAGTGGAGAAAGATCATAAATTGATCTTTGGACATGCTGGGTTTCAGGAGAACCTAAAGTGTTGGATAGAAATATTCTGTAAACAAAGGGAAGGGGACACACAGAGAAAAACATAGCTGGGAATACAACTCTTGGAATCTGTGGTGTAGAGATGTTAGTGGAAGTGAAAGGAATCCATGCAATTTCCTCAGAAGAGAGGGAGAACAACAAAAGGTCCCACAGCAAACCAGAGAGATAGAAGGGGAGACAAGGAGAGTAAATCATTCCCTCACTCAGAACCTATTTCCAAGGCTGTAAAATAAGGATGTTGGATCAAAATAAATTCTAAGGTCCCTTCTGGTTCCGTTGTTTTAGACTTCTGGAAGGTAGAAACCAAAGTAGTCCTTCCAGATACATGAAATGAGGAGTGGGGATAAGAGAGAGAAAAAGAAGCAGCAAAGAGGACAGATTTTACATACTCTTCAGAATTGTGCTGAGCTGGGGCTGGGTCCTTGAGCTCTGGTTCTCAAACCTTTCCAGCCTTCAGGAATAATAGACCTCACAGCCCAAGTCACCCCCTTAGTAAGGCAGAAAGAGAGAAATGTTTATATCCTTCACACAACTGACAGGGTAAAACCCCATTTTTAAAGATTTCTGCTGGTTCTCTGTAGTCTACATAACACACAAAGTTTGCCACTCCCTGGCCCTATGTATTTCTCACCATGTACTTATGCCCCAGCCACACTGAACTTTTTCCCAAATACATGTTTTTTCTGGAACCCAGGGCTCTGCACACGCAGTTCTTTCTGCCTCAAATGCCCTTGTCATCTTGCCTACCAGCTCCTATCTCTCTTTGAGACCCTCATCAAATGATGCCTTATTTCTTCCCCCAAGCAGAAAGGTGCTCTATTCTTTGTTCACCTATAATATTAGTCATCTTTCCTTATTGTAACATTTTAGTGTATTAAAACTATCTGTTTACATCAATATTTATTTTTCTTTTGGAAGTTTTGGATTCAGTTGAGAATCTAATGGGAGTAATGAATTTTGTCCTTAGAAAAAGGTACATGCACCCAAATTTTTGCCAACAATCTCATTGAGCAGCCCCTTCCCCAAGCCCATCTATCCCATGGACCCCAGGTTAAGAGAACCAAGCCTTGGGCTTGTATATTGTTTCTCCAGTAAATCTAGGACTGCTTATAGGACAAGGAACATTTTTATTATTGATCTTTATATTCCAAAGCTAAGTAAATACTTGTTGAATTAATTTGTTACCTCGTTCATTTTTGAAATTCTCCCTAGTACTGTCAATCCCCATTTTATTAATGAAAATCTGGTAAGGCCAACATATATGTTAAAAAGTTAAGTGTGCAGGGGCACCTGGCTGGCTCAGTCAGAAGAGTATGTGACTCTTGATCTCCTGGTCATGAGTTCAAGCACTACACTAGGTGTAGAGATTACTAAAAATATAAACTAAAAAAAAAAAAGTTAAATGTACAGAGACTTAACTAGCTTAATTGAATGTTAAAAGAAAGGCACTGTGGGAATCCCAAGGTAGGTGGATGATTGGCTTTGTAATGTGCAGGTGTGTTTTATGACGGGTTGAATGGAAGCATGAAAAGAGCAATGTGAGAACAAGGCTAAAGGAAGAAAAGACTTGCAGCTGGGCCAGGTGGCCTTTGGACACTAGTAATTCACAGCTGTGCAAATCCAAAAGCAGCAGCTGTTAGAGACCTCGAGGGCAGAGAAGATCAGTACCAAGAAAGGGCCTTGAAGATTCAACTCCAAGTCTAGAGGTAAGAGTTTCACCAGTTCTGCAGGAAAGGTAATGATAATATAATAAGCTTTTCATAAAGCTAAATGTAGTCACTGTAAAAGGCTGTTCTTAATTCTGAAGTTATTTCTCTCCTATCTTTTTTTTTAAGTCAATAAATTTTTATTTAAGGAATTTTACATGTGATTCCTTCCGCTGCCAATCACCGTAGTTCCTCCAAAGTCAGAATCAGAATCTTCAAAACAGCCCTTTTAAAAAGAACTTGTTCAATCCACGGTTGTCACTGTCAGTCCCAAATTATTTTAGCTGGGCTTCTTCGATCTCCACTTGAATATGGACATACTTCAAAAACTCCCCACCTGTAATCTTTGGGATCCAATGTCTTTACTTCAGGGTCCCGTTTCTCCTATCTTTTTGATGTAAAAATGCCCTTTCTTTTCAAATGATGCCAATAAGAGTTGGCCATTTAAAAAAATCCTTATTCAGTAAAATATAATGTCGGGAACCCCATGTTGGTTCCTAAGATTTTTTTTTCTCTTTTATTGATACATGGGATCTAAAAGTCCAAGTAGCAGTGTGCTAAGGCACAGCTTAAGATCTCAACGTAAGACAATCAGACAGAGAGAGAAATGGAGAGCAAACAAAATTCCTGGAGATAATGCCAAGGGGAAATGAAGCCAGGGAACCTTTGGAAGGGCTGGTTCAGTTTTAGGTTTGTACCAAGAGAGAATAACTAAACCAATGAATGTGGGTCTGAACTATTTGTGACAACGCTTTACAGATAAATCCTTCCCTGGTCCTTGGGTGGGAACTACAGAGAACTTAAACAAGGCAAGTATATGAGAAGTTGTGTCCAGTTTGCTCAGAAATGCTAACCAGAGTGCCTCAGTCAATGGCAGAGTGAACTTAGCATTTCTGTAGCAAAGTAGTTCCTGGAGCAAGGGAGTATTAGCTTTTTGCTCAGTTAGCAAAGGCTTTACAGTGCTATCAATGTTCTATGGAGTACGGTCCCTGTGTAACAACTGGCACACGGACTTGGGTTCTGTACCATAGGACCCTTACAAAGAAGTGAAGGCGTTCTGGGACGCCTGAGTGGCTCAGTCGGTTAAGCATCTGCCTTTGGCTCAGGTCATGGTCCCAGGGTCCTGGGATCGAGTCCCACATCAGGCTCCTTGCTCAACGGGGAGCCTGCTTCTCCTTCTGCCTGCCGTTCCTCCTGCTTGTGCTCTCTATCTCTCTGACAAATAAATAAAATCTTAAAAAAAAGAAAAAAGAAAAAAGAAATGAAGCTCTAAGCAAGGACCCTGACACCAGCATCATTTCAAACAGGGCCATTAACAAAGTGATAAATCAGAGGCACCTGGTTGGCTCAGTCAGCAGAGTGTGCAACTCAGTCTCGGGTTTGTGAGTTTGAGTTCCATATTGGGCATAGAGATTACTTAAAAAAAAAAAAAAAGTGCTAAGTCAGTACTTCCTGTGACGGACAGATGATCTGGGTTCTAAAATCCTTTAGTTAATGAACTTTCCCTTCCTCCAGTACTTCCTCTTGGGAACCCTGGCGAGATGGGGGAACGGGACTTGCTGCCCAGCACAGATCACAAAATCTTAAAAGCTACCACTGCTCCAGATCTCCGCAGTCCTATCTAAGCTGCAGCCTGATCGAGGCCCAGTCCTACAACCGAAAATTTTAACTTTAGTAACTAAACATGTTATCAAATAAAACACCATTATTATATGATTCATTGAAGGGCTCCTTTTAGATATTAAGTTTCTCTAGTAGTTTAAAGACTTTAATAAATTTAATGAGTTACAATTATTCAAATGTATCTATTGTTTAGGGTAGAATATAAATATGTTTCTTCATTGTAAAATGAAGTAAATAATGCAATCCACCACATAGGATTGTGAGGATCAAATGGGTTAATATATGTAAAGTACTTAGAACAATGCTTGATACATTGTTCCCCTTCAGTGAGTATTGGCTATTTAGTATTCATACATCAAATACTTGTTCAGCTTCTACTACAAGTCAGGCACTGTTCTAGGGCCTGTAGAAACAGCAGTGACAAAGAGACAAGAAAGATTCCCTGCTCTCATGGAGCTTCCATTCTAGCTTGGGGAGCAAAAAAAAAAAAAAGTATATGTCAGATACATAAGACAGGGTAAAGAAAACTAGAAAGCATAGTGCAGGGGAACTTGCCATTTTTCATAGTGAGGGTGGTCAGGGAAGTCCTCTCTGATAAGGTAACATGTGACCAGAGATCTGAAGGAAGTGAGGAAATAAGCTTTGCAGTTATCTGGGGGAAGAGTGTCCTAAGAGATAACTGAATCCAAAAAAAAAAAAAAAAAAAAAAGACTATCAAATAAGAGGGTCTAAGTCTATAATAGGGAGTGACAGGGTCACATGGTGTAGAAACCATGCCGCACCAGAGACAGGCCTCAGTTCCAGACAAGGGCTGCTATGAGGAAATGTGGACCCAGTGTTGTCAGATCTTCTAGGTTTTTTGTTTTTTAAGAAAAACTGTATCTTGAATTTTTCATGTGAACTGTCGTAATGTTTGAAAGGCATAAATGCATTTATATGTTCATCAAAAGTCATGGACAAGAATGTTCAGAGGCACTATTTATAATAGCCCCAAACTGGAAACCCCCCAAGCAACCATCATTAGAATGGATCAGCTATGGCACAGTTACAGTTTCTGCACAGCAGTGAGAAAGAACCAGCTACAACTTCACACAACATCCTGGGTGAATATCACAACATAACATTGAATGAGAAAATGTTCGGGGCACCTGGGTGGCTCAGTTAAGTGTCTGACTCTTGATTTTTCACTCGGGTCATGATCTCAGGGTCGTGAGGTCGAGCCCCCTGTCAGCCCAGCATGGAGCCTGCTTGAGATTCTTTTTCCTTTCCCTCTCCCTATGCCCCTCCCCGCCCCCACGTGTGTGTGTGTGTGTGTGTGTGTGTGAGAGAGAGAGAGAGAGAGAGAGAGAGAGAGAACATGCTATCTCTAGCTCTCTGAAAGAAAATAAGAAAGGATGAAAGGAAGGAAGAAGGAAGGAAGGAAGGAAAAGAAAAAGAAGGGAAGGGAAGGAAAAAGAAAAGGCCAGTCACAGAACAGTTCAAAAACAGGTAAAACTGAGCTATGGTGTTAGAGAGCTAGATGGTTGTTATCCTGGTTGGGTGAGGTGCTGCTAACTTATTTTTTTCCTTAATCTGGTAGCTGATTTAATGGGTATGTTCAGTTTAATTTTATCAAATTGTACGGTCATCTGTGCACTTTCCTCTATGCATTTATATTTCATAAAAAGTTAACAAAAACGTGGGCCAAAGTCTCAGGAGAATCAGGGCTCTGGGCTTCCAGTTTGCTCTGTAATACATAGATTTCTTCAGAGGCAACAGCAGAGTAGCTTTTAAAAAAACAAACTTATACTTCAGAATGCAAGTAAACCCTCTCTGTATATGCTTTCTTTAGAAGCTCCTACAAAGTCCATTGAGGAACTTGTCTTTCCTTCTGGGTCATTACCCACCCTCACATTTACCCTTAGATGTGATCCAATACTATTGTTCATTCTTGTTCTCAAACTAGAAAAATAAATTCCTGTACACCATATTACTAGCCATAACTATCAGTAAAAGTACAGAATTGGAAACCATAGATGCAAGAGGAGAACCCAGAGGAAATTTCCAAGTAGGCTGTAGTCTACTATAGGCTGAGAGGGTCATAAAACATAACAGAAATTTCAGGTAGTTGTGAAGAGGCAGTAGGAATCATACTGGGCTGAAATAATCTATCCAGGAGATAGGCATGTCTTAGCCTGGGCCATGGGTCATAGGTAGAGAATCAGTTGGATATAAAAGATAGGCTTTAGGGGCACCTGGTTGGCTTATTTGGTGGAGCATGCAACTCTTGATCTCAGGGTTGTGGGTTCAAGACCCACAACGGATGTAGAGATTACTTAAAATCTTATTTTTTTAAAGATTTTATTTGAGAGAGAGAGAGAATACGAGTTGGGGGGAGGGGCAGAGGGAGAGGGAGAAGCAGGCTCCTCACTGAGCAGGGAGCCCAATGCAGGCCTTGATCCCAGGACCCTGGGATCATGACCTGAGCCGAAGGCAGATGCTTAACCTACTGAGCCACCCAGGTGCCTCCCCTCCCCCCAAAAACACAGGTTTTAGATAGTCACTGCACAAACACATCCCAAAGGTGCTTCAATTCAGGTGATTGATGGAGTTGAGGAAGCTGTTTTAGGTAATGAAGACTGCAGACTATGGATGTATGCTGAGGTTTGGGTTTTGGGGGGTTCCTTGAGAAAAATGATTGTCTCAAGAGTTATTGACATGGTAGAAAGAATCACTGACATGGCAGAATTTAAGAACCAAATCAACTTTGGCTCCCAAAAGCTAGGGCTAGGGAAGTAGGAGTATGGATAAAGAAGTTAGAGGAAAGTAGAACCTTCTAGAGGAAGTCAAATTGTATATATCAGGACTAAGAAAGTTGTTCCTGGATTGGGAAGGAATCCTGGAAAGGACTCAATTAGGGCTGCCTAAGAGAAATTCCAGGGGCAGAGTCTAAACCTAACAGAACTGATACCTTGTCTAGCGTAACAACGTTGGTTGTTATTGTTACAAATTAGACCATGCAAGAATTTCCCCAAGAGGTATCCTAGGGGTGAGGGAATCTGTGATCAACTGTACTGGGTAAGTTGTCTGAAAATGCAGGGACTAGCCTAGTTTCTGACTTTCTTCTCAGAGAGGACTCTTTGCTCAGGAGCATTGCCCAAAGTGAATCACAACCTCATGCCTATTTTCACAACTCAACCTTTCGTTTATCCTTTCCACCTCCTAATGGTACTAAAACCTGGACCAATTATAATTCAGTGAACTAGTAATTACATATTTCATGCTTGATTATACTATCTTTATAATCAGATGTTACCAATACCAGTATTTCCCACACTTACCTTAGTGCCTTTCATGAAATGGGATAAAATGCCACCACTAAAAAGAGTCAGACCACCTGAACTGAATATCAATTTCCAAGGTATGTGTATTAACATTGGTCTTCCTTCCCTAATGTGGACAGATGTATGAAAGAAACTTCACGTGAAGTGGCTTTGAATCTTGAATATTCAAGTATATTGTACATTTCTACTTTAGAATAACTGGGAGTTGTTTTGTTTTAGGGGTGGGAGCAGGGAAGGCGCCTGAAAATTGAAAGGAGGAAAAGAACGAGGCAGGGACAGAACCAAGGTGAGACAGTTGCACAGTTGACTCCAAGGCCTTTATGGAAACCACATGGCAGGAAGGCTGGGGGCATTTACCTTCTATCAGCTAAACTCCAGTCGGGCACTGGATTCCTGTGATGGAAACTCAGAGAAGCTGACGCATGACTTGGCTTTTTCCAGTGGGGTACTCTCTGGACACTGCCCATGCTGCTGACTCTGCCTAGCTCTGGAGGCAGAAGCAACAAGAGACTAAGGATTTTTTCCCCCTCTTATATAAGTAAGCCCCACCACTTGAAAATGGAGTATCAAAAAAACTAGCCAAAATGATCTCTCCTAAACTAGCTTAAGTGTACACCTTCTCCAGTAAGTACTCCCGTCACCCACCCCCCTCCCCAGGTCAGGTTAGGTGCCTGATCCTTTGTTCTCTCAGCTCCCAGCCAGTAGCTCCATGGCTGCACTAACCCCAATATGATGACGTTACAGTATCTCACTAGAAAAGGCTTAACTTTTTTGCGTCTTCTGTAGTCTGCTGAAACCTATGGACCAATTTTCAGAGTAATGTTTTTCAATGCACAAAATAAAATACATAGGGTTACAAAAGAAAACAATTATATTGAAATATAGTTCTTAACTCCAGACAACTTCTGAAGTATGAAGTCCTTGAGTGCAGGAACTCTGTCTTCATCTCCGTACTGCTAGTGCCCAGCACAAAGCCTGGCACGTAGATGGTACTTATAAATGTTTATTTGATGAGTGAACAGAAAGATAGATGGCTCCTGCCAGGTCAGCCTGAGGAGTGATTCACTGCAACTGCTTGTGCACATACCAACGGCTTGCATATTTATATTTCTCCCACTGTCTGAGATCATTTAGACCAGGGCTCTGAGGACACCCCCACTCAACAATGGGTAGCACAGCAGTGAGCAGTAATGACAGGCTATTGGAAGACCAGGAAAACAACACAGCTCATGTATTTCCACAAGCCAGAATATTCAGATAGTGAAAGTAAACAGGTTCTGTCTTCAGGAGGAGGAGATCTCTTGACCTTGGAAGCATGATGCTCACACTGCTTTAAAACACTACAGACAGCTGAAGGAGGAAAGAAAGGAACCTGAGCTAGTGTGTGGTGTTCTCCGGAGCACCTCCTTTGTCCTGAATTGGACCACCCATCTCTGGGAAAGCGAAAAGTATCCCTAAAAACCAAGACAGGCACATGGCATGTGCCTTCCTGGGTTCGAGTAGCAGTTTTAGGCTTAGATAGAAATTCTGTTTTTGTTTATGTACCATCAGAAAACCTAAAGAGGCAACAATAAAAGCCAGTTCCCTCACTAAAGGGCCAAAGGTTTGTTCTAAGCTGATTGCTACATCTATTAAACATTTTGAAGAGAAAAGTAAAACCCCAGACAATTTTAGAGCTGAAAGCCACAACTATATGGGGTTCAGAAATTTCACCCTTAAGGCTTTTAAGATTGACCCTCCCAAGTTAGAGGGCTTCTCTAGCTATTAAAGCCATCTGAGGGATGGCAGAACGGTTTTCACTTGCTTGACAACAGGGTTTCCAACATCTGTTGGAAGAAACATGGCTTCAGGTGGGTGCCTTCTCTAAAAAAAAGGCGGGGGGGGGGAACTATAGGTCAAAGTTTTGCTTTTAATTAAAAAACAAAAAACAAAAAACCTCCCACTCCTAAGGTGTGTGCTATCTTTTTTGACCTCATTTTCCTTTAAATTGTCTGCAGTTTCCCTATATTTGTCCTAGTGCAGTAAACAATGCAATCAAAGAAATAAAAACCAGGATCCACTCTTGCCCCAAACACTGAAGATGGTCAAAGAGCAGGAATCACAGCACGGAAAATGGCCCAGCTCTAAATATACAAACAACATTAAACAACAAACAAAACAAAACCAAAAAACCCCAAGATATTATTATTGACATTCCTGGTACATTTCCTATAATATAATGTTGCAGACAATGCTTCTTTCCCAGGGAGTCCAGCTCGCTCAGGAGGAGACATCTACTGAGTGCCTCAGGATAGGCTGGGGCTGTTGAGTCTTCCCTGCCAAGCCTAAGGTTTTTTTATGAGCTTAATATCTCACAGAAACATCTGTGGTATAAATGGTATAAATGAATCTAAAAGAGGATGAAGGCAGGCAGGCACCTGTCACTGTTCTCCAAATCAGCCAAAAAGCTGAAGAGCGTGGGATCCAGGAGACAGATGCCATTAACAATTGAGGGATGGAGGGTAGAACAAGAGGAAGCACCAAATGAGTGGCTGCTTTTGGTTCCAAAGCCAAAAAAGGGCCCCACCAAAAAGGGCAGCTGGTCTAGATGAGGAACTCCCCTGCGCCTGGAGTCATGCAATAAAAATGATGGCCTTGGAGCCCCACCCCCATGACAGCCACAGTCCAAGAACCAGAGAAATTTACACCACATCACATAGTTTGCAAATGAATGGACTGATCCTAGTTTAGGAGGGTTAAGTGCTTTGACAAAGTTGGGGAAGGGAGGGAAGGTGAGCTTGAATCACAAAGCCTAGCTGTGACAACCAGGGATTTCTATTTCTGCAAAGCCACGGCCCCTAGGCCCCTGATGCCACTTGGTCCATGGAGATGTACCCTTCCACTTATTACTGGCCTCTCCTAAAAATGGCACCCATGGTAATAACCCTTAGAGATACCAAGAGGCATCAGTTGCACTTCTGGAGCTAAGATAATTTCCTTGCCCCATCCTGGCCAAAGCACTTCCCTTTTTAAGCTGCTCCTGGTATATGCCACCTTCCCCTCCAAGCATAGGTCAACTTTCTTTCCTTTCAGAGTTTCGCACCGGCCTCTGAGGGCTCTTTCCAGGATACAAAATAAAGTATCTTTCTGCTTCCACGTGTGGGTGGGTTGCCTTCCAGTGGCAGATCTGCCTTCCAGAGTTTGGTCAATGCACCTTTACAAAAATAAAACCACATGCGTGCACAGACAGACTAGCCTGGAAAGGGCTTTCTGGACATGGTTTGATTATCTTGATGCCTCCCTTAAAAGAAATAACTTTCTTGGTGTAAAAAGATTAGGACCTTGAGTGACCTACTCTCAACTTCTGGAAGGACAGCTTGTTTTTGTCCATTTTTCAATAAGGGGGTGGGAGGAACCCAACATTTTCAGTTACAACAATGAGATTTTGTTTAAAAAAAAAAAGGATCCTATGTGGAAATGAGTGGGACAATGATAAAAATAAACAAATAATTAAAATTCCAAACCAAAACGTATCTCCTGGCCCCGACATCCCCAGTTAATCCTCTAAGACCACAATTTCCACATTGTGGACTTGATGCTGGTGGTCTTCCATCTCAGCCACAACTTTCTCCTCAGTCCTCAGCTCTGTCTCCAGAATGACTGCTTTGCCCTCAGTATCCTCAGCCTCTGGGTCTGGGGCTGGGTCAATCTCAATGATGGTCTGCCCATCCTCCGAGGTGCTTTCAACAGCCTGGATTGCTGAGGTCAGGCCGGACTCCATGGCCACCAGCTCCACGGGGCTCACCATGGTGGTCATGTTGCCCAGGGTACTCCCATCCTGCATGGCGGTGGAGCTTAGCAGTGCCAAGCTAGATGAAGGGTGGATGGTCACTGTGTCTGGTGAGCTGCTCTTGGCAGAGGAGACCACTGTGGCATAGCGGAAGAGCTGAGGGCCAGAAGGCAGTGTGTGAACAGTCACAGGACTGGAGCCCTGGCTGAGGGTGGCCACTGGAATATTGCCCATGGAAAATGACTGGCCCACTGGGGTGATGGTGATGGGCGAGATGACTGTGAACTGAGGCTGCTGGACCGGAGGAGAAGGGCTCAGGACTGTGGTGGAAGCTGGCCGCTGGAGTCGGGGCCTTTTTGGAGGCTTAGGAGTGCTCACAGGCATCAGTACCACATTTTGAACCGTCTGGGATTTCAGCCTGTGATCCTGAGCTTGCTTCTTCTGCTCTTCCAACTGGCGTTCCAACTCTGTGGAAAAAAAAGACAGACTTTGCGTGGAGAGAAGTATATTCTTGGGAACAGTGAATGGAGTCAGGAAACCTGAGGTCTTGTCCTGGTTTTGCCACTATATATCTTCATTGTTTCCTTTCTTTTTTTTTTAAGATTGTATTTATTTATTTGACAGAGAGATAGGGAGGGCAGGAACACAAGCAGGAGGAGTGGGAGAGGGAGAAGCAGGCTTCCCGCCGAGCAGGGAGCCCGATGCAGGGCTCGATCGACCCGAGCAGAAGGCAGACGCTCAATGACTGAGCCACCCAGGCGCCCCTAGCTTCATTGGTTTTCAAAACAAGAAACAAAACTGGATGATTTTTAAAATCCCTCCAGCAATTACATTTCATTGTGTGATTATAGGCAGGGCAACAATTCAGAATCATTTTCAGGCTGTGATTCTACTATAGCTCAACCCTAGAGGCTCCTGTGGCATTTTGTCACCTATCACCAAAATGCAAACCAAAGAAGCCTGCAGTTGATCACACAGCTTATAGATGCCTTCCCTGGATCTACAGATGAAAATAAGGAATATTTGCACAATCCCTTTGGAACTAACATGGACTACAGAGGAGCTACAGTGACTGCTCCAAAAAACAGTGATTCCCAAACTGTTCTTCAAGGCAGGATCACCTTGCTAGTGACCTTAGTCTACCAAATGGCCTTAGTTTACCATTAGCACCCAGAGAAGTCTACAGAAAGTTACAGAGGAAGTCCCTAAGAATTACAGAACTGAAAGAGGTCTTAGAGTTCTAACACATTCATTTTAACTGGAACCCAGAGAGATAAAGTGACTTACTTAAAGTCTCAAAGCTTGGGCCAAAACAAAAGTCTTCTGATGGCCAACTTGGTGGCTTTTCCACCACAATACGTCTATCACTATCCCTCTCCCAATGTACAATCCAACCCTGGTGACCACTGGTGAGTCTGGTTCTACACCAGAACTTCTTCTATTGCTTAGAACCTGAGAAGCATTCAATAAATAATCAGTTTCATCTGGAGAGCACTTTGCTCCTATGGAACACCAAGAGCAAATCAATTCCTTGCTTGGAATAAAAGGAGTAGGTAGGGATCAAGAACACATTAAAAAAAATTTTTTTTTTCATTCAAAAATTTTTAAATACTGCCTCATAAGTTACAAAATACTGCATTTTTTTCCATTTCCAGTAGTAACCAAAGAAATATAAACCTCAAGACTGGGTGGCTCAGTTAGTTAAGTGTCTGCCTTCAGGGGCGCCTGGGTGGCTCAGTCATTAAGCATCTGCCTTTGGCTCAGGTCATGAGCCCAGCGTCCTGGGATCAAGCCCCGTGTCAGGCTCCCTGCTCAGCGGGGAGCCTGCTTCTCCCCCTCCCACTCCCCCTGCTGTGTTCCCTCTCTCACCGTTTCTCTCTGTCAAATAAATAATTAAATCCTTAATTTTAAAAAAAAGTGTCTGCCTTTTGCTCAGGTCATGATCTCAGGGTCCTGGGATCGAGTCCTGCATCAGGCTCCCTGCTCAGCTGGGAATCTGTTTCTCCCTTTGCCCCTCCCCCCTGCTCATGCTCTCATGCACACACTCTCTCTCTCTCTCATAAATAAATAAAATCTTTGAAGAAGATAACAATTACATCTATAATTTTTTAAAAAGTTAAATCAGAGAATATTATAAATAATAACATCCAATGTTGGTGTGTTCAAAATGGTGACATAATCTTGGAAATTTGGCAACAGGTCATAAAAATCCATAAAACAATTTTCTTTTTTTTTTTTTTAAAGATTTTATTTATTTATTTGAGAGAGAGAGAATGAGAGAGAGCACATGAGAGGGGGGAGGGCCAGAGGCAGAAGCAGGCTCCCTGCCGAGCAGGGAGCCCGATGCGGGACTCGATCCAGGGACTCCAGGATCATGACCTGAGCCGAAGGCAGTTGCTTAACCAATTGAGCCACCCAGGCGCCCTATAAAACAATTTTCAATACTATTTAACTTGAAGCTTAGTTCTGGGAAGTAGTTTAAAAGGACATAAAAAGGGAAAGTTATATTCATACAAGTTCACTGCAACAAAATAAGCTACCAAAGAAAATTTTGAAAATTTAAATGTCATCCCTAGAAGAATGTCTAAGTAAAGCACTGTGTAGCAACTTGGGAAAATAGTAATATGTCACAGTAAAAAAAGCAGAAAACAAAACTTTATGTATACTATGATTAAACCTATCTAAAAAAAATATGGACAAAGAACCAGAAGCCCACATTCTTAACAAAAACCATTTTTTGGATGGTGTGAAGTTTCAAGGTGAAAGCACTGGATTAGGAGTAAGAAAGCCAAGTTCTATTCCAGGCTTCATTGCCAAGTACGGATGTGGCCCCAAGGCAAATCATTTATACTCTTTGTGACTCTGGTTCATCTAAAAAATAGGGATAATAGCCTCTAACATTCTTTTCTTTTTCTTTTAAGGATTTTATTTATTTATTTGAGAGAGAGAGCACATGAGAGGGGGGAGGGTCAGAGGGAGAAGCAGACTCCCTGCTGAGCAGGGAGCCGGATGCGGGACTTAATCCTGGGACTCTAGGATCATGACCTGAGCCGAAGGCAGTTGCTTAACCAACTGAGCCACCCAGGCGCCCTCTTTTTTTTTTTTTTTTTAATATTTTACTCTTTTATCTGACACAGAGAGAAAGAGTACAAGTAGGCAGAGTGGCAGGCAGAGGGAGACAGAGAAGCAGGCCTCCCGCCGAGCAGGGAGCCCGATGCAGGGCTCAATCCCAGGACCCCGGGACCACGACCCGAGCCAAAGGCAGAGGTTTAACCAACTGAGCCACCCAGGCACCCCAGCGTCTAACATTCTTAGGAGGATCAAATGAAAAGGGTCTCAGGGTACTCAGTAAATGAGTTTAAAATATATACTGGGTATAAAAGTAAGTTTAAGACAACATAAATTGTTCTTCTCTTACCAAATAATCTTGCCTTTTGACTTCATGACTATGATATATTCTATATCATTCAAAGCTGATAATCCATGCCTCTGACTTATTTTATATTTTTCACCTGCTTTACCCAAAACCTTTTCTTGATTCTCTCTGGGTATAAGTGACAACTCTCTTTGTTCTTCCACCATACCCGCCTCAGTTACAAAGCTGACTACTTTTTGCACTTATTTCTATGTCTGCTTTCCCTTGAGTTCCTTAAAGACCATGTAGAGAGTGAGACGTCTTAGTCAACATTACATTTTTACAACCTAGTTTGGAGACAGTGAAAATTTTTTTTTAAGATTTTATTTATTTATTTGTCAGTGAGAGAGAGAGCACAAGCAGGGGGAGCAGGAGAGGGAGAGGAAGAAGCAGGCTCCCTGCTGAGCAAGGAGCCTGATGCGGGACTTGATCCCAGGACACTGGGATCATAGCCTGAGCCGAAGGCAGATGCCCAACCGACTGAGCCACCCAGGCATCCCAGAGACAGTGCAAATTAAGTACTTGATAAAAAGTGTTAAATTATTCATGGGCTCATAATTTCTGATTACCACAAATAATGGAGAAGGTGATAACTTAATAGTTATCAAAAGATCCAGGGGTGCCTGAGTGGCTCAGTCGTTAAGCGTCTGCCTTCGGCTCAGATCATGATCCCAGGGTCTTGGGATCGAGCCCCGCATTGGGCTCCCTGCTCAGTGGGAAGCCGGCTCCCTCTGCTTGTGTTCCCTCTCTCACTGTCTCTCTCTCTGTCAAATAAATAAATAAAATCTTAAAAAAAAAAAGATGCAATATCAATAATGTAACAAAAACAAAGGCCAATTTGTCTCTTCTGCCACTAATATTACTGGATTAATGGAGAAATTGAGCAGATATCTTAATCCTCCAAAAGATACAGAAGGACCATGATGAGGAAGGAAGGAAGGAAGGAAGGAAGCCAGTCCCAACAGAAGTCCACAAAGAAATGGCAAGACTCAAGGATATTAGTATAATATCACCTAAGAAGAAACAAGTTATACGCACCTGTCAGAGTATAGAGAAACTGCTCTTCTCCCTGCTCTACTTGGTTCCTTCTGTTGTCCAAAACCTTCTTCACCGTGTCCATTAGGCCAAATGTATGTGCTACATTGTTGAGAACAGCAGCATCTATTTAAAACAAAGACATGCCCGTCAAGTTAAAACAGAAGTGTTTCCCTAGCTCTCTGTTGTACTGTGTATAAATATGAAACAACCCAGAAATGATGGTACTATTCTAACTGCATTTTTAAAAATTTTGGCAAAGATAAAAAAAAATATTTTTGGCAAAGATTTATCACATGCATAAATTAACTTTAATTGTTATAACTTTATACATCTTTCCATATAAATAAATATAAAAATAAAAAAAATCTTGCATCTGGTTTTAAGTTCTGACTTCTGGTTTAGAAAACATGGTCACTGTGTTAGATAGAGCTAAGTTTGAATCTAAGTTTTATGGTTTCCTCCTATCTGTGTGAATCTGGATAAGTCATTTCACTCCTCAGTTTTCTCATCTGAAACAAAAGGGCCTAATAATACTTATCCGGCAAGACAGACACAAAGATTAGAAAGATCATATTTTAGGGGCACCTGAGTGGCTCAGTTGGTTAAGCGTCTGACTCTTGATTTCGGCTCAGGTCATGATCTCAGGGTTGTGAGATCGAGCCCCACATCGGGCTCTGCCCTCGGCGTGAAGTCTGCTTGTCCCTCTCCCTCTCCTCCTCCCTGTGCTTGCTCTCTCTCTCTCAAATAAATAAGTAAAATATTAAAAAGAAATAGCATATTTTAGGGGTGTCTAGGTGGCTCAGTTGCTTAAGTGATTGCCTTCGGCTCAGGTCATGATCCTGGAGTCCCGGGATTGAGTTCCACATCGGGCTCCCTGCTCGGCGGGGAGTCTGCTTCTCCCTCTGACCCTCCCCCCCCAATGTGGTCTCTCTCTCTCTCTCTCTCTCTCAAATAAATAAATAAATAAAATCTTAAAAAAAATAGCATATTGTAAGTGTCAAACATGGGAACTGGCATGCAATGTTATTCATAGTGTTACCTCTGTTCCTCTTTATACAAAACTTCTTGAAAGCATTGTCAGTAGTTGTGGTCATTATTTCCTTAACTCAGACAACTTCTCCACCTACAATTCTCTTCCACAGTCATCTCATCCAGTTTCATGCTTTTAAATAACATGTACATGCTGAGAACTCCCAGACGCAGATCTCCAGCCCTCACCTCTTTTCTGCGTGCCAGATTCATACTTCCATCTAGCTGAGTGACATCTCCATTTGAAGGCCTCATAATCATTTAGCAAGTCAAAACTAACTTTTTTCTTTCTTTCTTTTTTATTTTAAGTAAGCTCTACGCCTAACATGGGGCTTGAACTCATGACCCTGAAATCACGAGTCACATGCTCCACCCACTGAGCCAGCCAGGTGCCCCAAGTCAAAACTAACTTTAAAAAACCAGTATGTGACTCCTGATCTCAGGGTTGTGAGTTCAAGCCCTACACTGGCCATGAAGCCTACTTTAAAAAAAAGCACAAACAAACAACTACCAACTGTACTAACTACAACTCTCCCAGTGATCTTCATCTCAGGAAATGGTGTCACCATTCATGGCTCAGGCCAAAAATGTATGAGTCATCCTGGATTTCTGTCTTTCTCTTTTACCCTACATCCAATCCATCAGCAAAACTTGTTCTGTTCCACACTCAAAATATATCCCCAATATGATCACTTCTTTTCAGGTCTACCACTATCTACTCTAATCCATGCCACCATCATCTGTCTGGAATAGTTCCTTCAGGAGTCTCCCAACTGATTTCTTTTCTTTTTTTTTTAAATAGGCTCCATGCCCAATGTTGGGCTTGAATTCATAACCCTAAGATCAAGAGTTGCACTCTCCAACAACTGAGCTAGCCAGGCACCCCTCCCAACTGATTTCTTGCCCCATACAGTCCATTCTCCATATAGCAACCAAAATGATCTTTTAAAAATATTAAAAAATACACAATTATATTAAAAATATAAAAATATAAATAAATCCTTATCACTTCACTCCCCTGCTCAAAATCACTATGATGGCTTACCATCACCTTAAAATAAAACCAAAGTTCTAACCAAAGCTTATCTAAACTGTCTTCTCGGGTGGCTCAGTTAGTTAAGTATCTGCCTTCGGCTCAGGTCATGGTCCCAGGGTCCTGGAATCGAGCCCCACATCAGGCTCCCAGCTCAGCAGGGAGCCTGCTTCTTCCTCTCCCCCCCTGCTCCTGCTTTCTCTCTCTCTCTAAGTAAATAAAATCTTAAAAAAAAAAACAAAACTAAATAAACTGTCCTCTTTATTCCTCTCCAACCTTATATCACCTATCACTCTCCTATACCCTAATACACTGTGGCTGCCTCAGAGCTTCTATAATTCTTTGAACCTATGAGGCCCATTGCAACATCAAGATTTTTGTTCCTTCCGCCTGAAATGTTCCTTCTCCCAGCTCACCACATGGCTAGCTTCTTTAATTCAGGTCTCTGCTTAAATGCCACCTCCTTAGGGAGGCCTTCCTTGATCATCCTATCTAAAAGAGTCATCCTTGGGCGCCTGGGTGGCTCAGTCGTTAAGCGTCTGCCTTCGGCTCAGGTCATGATCCCAGGGTCCTGGGATCGAGTCCCACATCGGGCTCCCTGCTCGGCAGGAAGCCTGCTTCTCGCTCTCCCACTCCCCCTGCTTGTGTTCCTGCTCTCGCTATCTCTCTCTCTGTCAAATAAATAAATAAATAAATCTTTAAAAAAATAATAATAATAAAAAAAATAAAAGAGTCATCCTTGCTTTCTATATTATTTGCCTGTTTTTTCCTTCAAGAATATAAAAAAAAGATTCTACTATAAAGTTTAAGGGTATTTATATAATGTATGAATTATAAAGAGGTAATAAGACACAACAAATCTAGGAACTCACACACAAGCTTATGAGATATTATTATGACTTGTCTTTTTTTTTAAGATTTTATTTATTTATTTGATACAGAGAGACACAGCAAGAGAAGGAATACAAGCAGCGGGGAGGGAGAAGCAGGCTTCCTGCAAAGCAGGGAGCCTGATGTGGGGCTCGATCCCAGGACGCTGGGATCATGACCTGAGCTGAAGGCAGATGCTTATTATTAAACTCTACCCCCATCGTGGAGCTCAAACTCTGACCCCAAGATTAAGAGTCACATGCTCCACCGACTGAGCTAGCCAGAAACCCATCATCACAACCCTTTTGTATCAGATGATTAGAACATCCTTTTACATTATGCACAGCAGCAAGTACCCCATGGGTATTCAGAAACAGCTGTAAGTGCACACAATAGTTCTGGAAACCTTAAACTGATAGAATATGAGACTTGTCTAAAACCAGGTAACTTTCTCCAATTTTCAGACTCTATCTATCTATATGTAATAGAGAGAGAGCCTGCTTTCTGGCACCATTTATAAAGGCAAAAATTACCTGTGGAAAAGCATGACCAGACCTGAGTTCAAAACTTTATTATGAACTATGGACACGTAACTTTTATAAGCCTTAGTTTCCTAATCTGTAAAATGGGGAAAATAATACTTATACCCCAGTGTTTTCATGACACTAACAGGATCTGCCTACAGTTGTTAGTGTTCAGTAAAATAACCACTGTTGTTAAAATTAGTGCACTTACCTGTGACCTGGAAGGGAGCCTGAATGAGCCGCTGCTGAACTCCCCTGAGTAGCTCCTCTATTTCCTTCTGTATATTGCAGACAACCTCTTCCATCAGCCCTACATCAGCTATTCCTTTCCAGAACATCAAAGTGTCCTCTGACACAAGAGGGATAAGACAGAAGATAAACAAGGGATGCTACACATACTTAGGCAAATCTCTACAAGTTAAACTCAAAATTATTTCAATTTGAAATGATTTCTTGTTGGGCCATTTCTGGGAAAAAGGAAGAAGTTTTTGGAATATTAGCTGCCCTCCTGAGTTGGTACCCAATTATTTGCCCTCTTGAGCAACATAGGGACTTGAGATAATTGCCTCAATTTGTCATGGCTCTGGCTATAGGGAGCAGGTTATCTTCCTCTAATAAAGATATTAAATAAATATTAGATATTATTTATTTAAATAATTTAATTTAAAATTAAATAGTATTTAATATCTTAAAAGTTAAATAATAAAGATATTAAATTAAAGATATACAGGCGAGCCTTGTACAACATGGTGTGAACTGTGAGGGTCCACTTACATACAGATCTTTTTCAATAACTACAGTACAGTGATGTACTGTATTTTTTAAATTAAAAAAATTTTTTCTTATGATTTTCTTAATAACATTTTCTTTTCTCTAGTTTATTGTAAGAATACAGTATATAATACATATAATATATAAAATATGTTAATCGACTATGTTATTGATAAGGCTTATAGTTAAGTTGGGGGGGGCAGGGGAGTCAAGTTACACAGGGGTTTTCCCCTGCACAGGAGGTTGGTGCCCCAAACCGTCACGTTGTTCAAGGGTCAACTATACTCCCTCTAGTCCTATACTTACAAAATAAAATAAAACAGCTGAATAGGTGGGATGATAAGCTCTCTGAGGGCAGAGGCTTTGTCTTTTCATCTATGTTGGCAACAGTTCCAACTAAAAATAGGCAGCAATAAATATTTTTCAAGTGAATTAATGAATGGAGGATGATGTGAAACCCCCCCGGTCCCCTCTAAGTGAATCATCATTAGTCACCATCCTCTACACCACCTGCTACCTAATTTTTCCTTCTAACATCTTGCAGCCTGGTTTATCTAAGAAACGTTCCAAAGTTGGGGGCAGTTTGACAGAATGAAAAGCACTGACTACAGAGTCAAACGGCTGAATTCGGCTCTGACATTATTGGCTGTGTGGCTGGTCTGAGGCAAGCTGCTGCATCTTTTTGAATCTCAATTTCTTCCTATGTAAAATGTGACTGTGCATGGCTGTTGTTGCATGGATGAAAATAAAATGTTTGCAGCTACAATTATTATTAACATGCATGAGAAAAACCAGCAAAAGTAATTAAGAGACCTTCTGTGTCTATAATCATAACAGTGAGAAGGGTCACAAGACCCTGCAAGATATCTGAGCCTCATAGAAAAGTACCTGAAATTTCCTCTGAGTCTTTCTTCACACCCTCCTCTGTAGCCATGGTGACAGCAGCAGTGAGAGCGGAGTTCCATTCCAGCCCTGCCTCTTCCATGCTCTCTTCTGAGATGGCAATCTGTGTGATGCTACCTAAAAGCGGTCCATTAGAGGTAAAGCTGGTGAATTCCATGAAAAAGTCATAGCTATCCTTTATCTCATACAGCCAAAGAGACCCTGTTATTTTAAGGTCCATATAGTAAAAACTAGAATCCTTGGTAAGCCAGGATGAATACTGGATTTTCTAAAGAAAACCTGCCTTTCAAAAGAAAATGCTTTCTTCTTACTCTGAATAGAAAGGGAAAGATAACTTATAAAATCACAAAAAAGCAATCTGCTTCCTAAGCAGGTATGTTTTTTAAAAAGACTGAAGGTGAGCATGATTGCTGGGGTATCTGCCCCAGACTTAGTGAGGAGGACCTGAAATAATTTAAGAGAAAAGTATGGTGCTTAGCCAAGAGCCCTACTAAAAGCATATTTGATACTAACCATCTAGAATATCAGAAGTTGCTATAGCTTATTTATCAGGCTATGTAAGAGAAAGCAAGAGAAATGAGACCAAAAAAATCAGATAAGAAGAGATCCATGAATAGCAGATTCACAGAGGAAAAGAACATTTGCTATTAACATTGTATATTAAGATTTGATTTGATTTTTTTTAAGTAATCTTTCCACCCAACATGGGGCTCAAACTCACGACCCCGAGATCAGAAGTCACATGCTCTTTGTCTGAACCAGCCAGGAACCCCTCGTATATTAAGATTTTAAACAGGGGCGCCTGGGTGGCTCAGTTGGTTAAGCGTCTGCCTTTGGCTCAGGTCACGATCCCAGGGTCCTGGGATTGAGTCCCACATTGGGCTCCCTGCTCAGCAGAAAGCCTGCTTCTCCCTCTGCCTCTGCCTGCCAGTCCCCCTGCTGTGCTCTCTCTCTCTCTGTCAAATAAATAAAATCTTTGGCGGGGGGGCGGGGAAGATCCTAAACAAAGAAAATGGAGAAAAATCAA
This sequence comes from Mirounga angustirostris, assembly GCF_029215605.1. Taxonomy (NCBI): domain Eukaryota; kingdom Metazoa; phylum Chordata; class Mammalia; order Carnivora; family Phocidae; genus Mirounga; species Mirounga angustirostris. The sequence goes on from NW_026991712.1 coordinate 168,778,088, forward strand.
ACTGTTATAGACAAGTATGGACTCCACATGCTGGAGGATATTAATAATCAAGCAAAAAAGTAATATTGATATGGATAATCAACTAAAGGAGTTTTGGCCAAATAAAAAGTAAATAATTTTATAGCATTTTTTCCTTTTCAAGTGAAAGACTCACATGACCAAAAACCAAAAATTCAAACTGCTAGATATTTTATACTTTCCTGAAGGGAACTTAGGTTCTAAGAGATTTGACTTCTACTTACCCAGTGGTTACTCACAGAATAGTAGGGCTAACCAAAAGAAACCTTGAGAGGTCATTTTTAAAACATGGTACTTCCCTTACATCCATTAGTATCCTTGTAATTCTGTCAGGCATATTTTTAAGTCTTCTGGAAGTAGTTGAGACAAGAATCTTAACTGGACTAACTGAATCTTTTTTTTTTTTTAATTCTGTTTGTTTAAGTAATCTCTACACCCAGTGTGGGGCTTGAACTCATGACCTCAAGATCAAGAGCCACATGCTCTTCCGACTGAGCCAGCCAGGTTCCCCTGGACTAACTGAATCCTTAATAATCATCTCACCTGGCTCCATCTTTCCTAGAGAAGAGCAAAGAGCTCTAGTCCAGAGGTCAACAATACAAGTTAAGCATATGCCCATCCTTCCTCATTGGTGAGGAAGCCTCAACTTGGTTATGTGGATCCCTTCCAGGCAGGGCTCTTTGATCCTTACAGCGGCCAGTCCAGCCAACCATACATTATCTTTGGTACATCTCAGCTCAACAGTTGAAAACCATTCACCATTCTACTTCCTGCCTGACCACCAGTAGAGCAAAGGATTTTTCAAAACAATCTAATTTCAAAGATATGCCAAGTGGCACCAAAGTGAGACCACTGAATAAACATAATAACCACTGACTCTTCTTTCTTTCTTTCTCTTTCTTTCATTCCTTCCCTTTCTTCTTTCCTTTCCTTTCCTTTCTTGAGAGAGAAAGACAGAGTGTGCATGGGGGGCGGGGGCAAAGGGAAAGGTGGAGAGAGAATCTTTTTTTTTTTTTAAAGATTTTATTTATTTATTTGAGAGAGAGAGAATGAGAGACAGAGAGCACAAGAGGGAAGAGGGTCAGAGGGAAAAGCAGACTCCCTGCCTAGCAGGGAGCCTGATGTGGGACTCGATCCCGGGACTCCAGGATCATGACCTGAGCCGAAGGCAGTCGCTTAACCAACTGAGCCACCCAGGCGCCCTGGAGAGACAATCTTAAGCAGACTCCACACCCAGCATGGGGCCTGACGTTGGGCTCGATCTCACGACCCTGAGAGGGTGACCTGAGTCGAAATCAAGAGTGGGACGCTTAACTGAGTGAGCCACCCAGGCGCCCCTGAACCATCTTTCTAATGTTTCTCATGCATACTTAGAAAGAAACAAGGAAGGAGGTATGGCCAATAGGAATCATCTGGGAGAAAACAAAGATCTGTTTCTAAAGTACGGAATCGCACCCAAGATTAGCATACCTTACAGGGACATCAATGCTCATGAGAATTAAAATTAAGAAACACAAAAGAGAAGTAAGGGGAAAAGTGTTACTAAAAAACACTGGTTTTTCAGGTGGTTTCCTACCCCCTACCATCGGCCGAAGTGGGTGTCTGCACCACACTTGTCTGCTGTCCTGGCACTGGAGCTCTTGCACTGCTGATCAGAAGATCAAATTTGGTGCTTCTGCAGGTATTGGAGCAAACCTTGTCATGTTGGTAAAAATCAATCTGTCCAGAGTCCATCATTTTCCTGTGTAAAGGGAGACAAGAAGTACCAGTTCAGCTTGCACTACATCTAGATGGAACTAGGCCTCTGGGACAAACAGAAACAAAGTTGCTGTATCTACTCCATAGATTAGTGAAACCTAATAGCATTTAAAGTCATTAGGTTGCAAAAGTTCTAACTGGGATTACAAAATTTTCATTGGCCCTGCCCACATTTACAAGTACTCCTATTCCCTCCTCAGTCTGCTCATTATGAGTATACTCTCATTTCCCGTTATCACCAAGCTTTAGCTAGGGATATACTCCTGACAACATGAGTATCCCCATAGAATCTCATTGAAACTAAACCCAAAAGGGGTAAAGACTAGTTCATATATCCCAGCACAACTGAGAAATGCTATAGGGAATAAGAATTTTATGATGAGATTCTGATGTATTAGTATTCCTAGACCAGCAAGATCTGTTGCCACTTTTGGAGACATAAAACTTCAGCACATTTCTTTCCTTAAAAAAAAAAAAAAAAGGATAACAACTCTCCTATAAATACAGTGCAAAGTTGATTATACTAAACCCCCACTATAAAATGCCCTTATAACTGGATTCACAAGACATTGTTATTACAGGCCATAAGCAAAATCATGGGGTATTTTAATTATAGTAAACTCTATGTTATAACGTTACTTGGCTTTCACTAAAGATCTTTTAGGCATTCTGATTCCTTCTTACATTTGAGGAAAGTTGGCATGTGCTTGTTTTTCTGGGCAAAAAGGACAGGCCAAGAACAACGATAATGGAAGTTAAAAGTATTCCTTCCCAATTTTATTTAACTACTGATTTCTGCATACAAATCATCTGGAATAATTTCTTTTTTTAAATGTGTCTCTCTATTAAAATAATATGTGAAGAAAAAATTAATATTTTCTGTGGAAAATACAGAAAACTATAAAGAAAACAACTGCTTTTTAAAAAATCCAACAGGGGCGCCTGGGTGGCTCACTCGTTAAGTGTCTGCCTTCGACTTAGGTCATGATCCCAGGGTCCTGGGATTGAGTCCCGCAACAGGCTCCCTGCTCTGCGGAAGCCTGCTTCTCCCTCTTCCACTCCCCCTGCTTGTGTTCCCTCTCTCGCTGTCTCTGTCTCTCTGTCAAATAAATAAATAAAATCTTAAAATAAAATAAAAAATAAAAAATCCAACAACACAAAGATAACATTAACATTTTGGGATATTTTCTTCTATTAAATTTTGTGTACATATGTGTGTGTTTGTTTTTTACACAACTAAAATCACACTGTGTATGTGTGTGTGTGTGTGTGTGTATATACATATATTTTTTTAGTAGGCTCCACGCCCAGCACAGAGCCCAGTGCGGGGCCTGAACTCACAACCCTGAAATCAAGATCTGAGCTGAAATCAAGAGTCAGACGTTATTTATTTATTTAGTTAGTTAGTTAGTTATTATTTATTTATTTATTTATTTATCCCCCCCCCCTTGGGTTCTCCTGCTCTCTATCAAATAAATAAAATCTTAGGGGAAAAAAAACATGTTCTCACTAATCAAACTTGAAAACAACGTATTTTTTAAAAATATATTTTATTTATTTATTTGAGAGACAGAGAGCAAGCACAAATGGGAGCAGGGGCAGAGGGAGAGGGAGAAGCAGGCTCCTCACTGAGAAGGAAGCCCGATGCCCTGGGATCAGGACCTGAGCTGAATGCAGATGCTTAACTGACTCAGCCACACAGGTGCCCCTAAAGCTGACTATAATTTTCAACAATGTTGCAATAAACATCTTTATGCCTAAATCTCTACAAGCACTATAGATTTTTCTTAGGACAGATTCCTTAAAAAGCATTAAAGACAATGGGTAAGGTGTTCTTAAGGCTGTTGATACATGTTCTGTGAGGAACTTTCCATTCCTGAGCACATTTTAAAATCCATCAATAGGTGAGTGCTCAAGAAATACCAATTAATGTTAATCTTCACCAGGGCGGGGGGGGGGGGTGTGGAATTACAATAATAAGCTTGCTGCATAAAGATGGGGGTGAGGGTATTATACATTCTGAAGTTTATTTCTGTGGTACAGTGATGGCAAGGATTGCATTCACTGAGTATGATTGTTACTTATCAACAGCAGCCTCTATTTTACCAGATAATCACAGAACTTGTCAGTAGCCTACACTTCTCCGAGGTCAGCACGCTTCCTCAGCACCAGGCTTAGCCCTGCCTGTGCTTGGCGATCTCAAGTACGACTGTCATCTACTCCTGAGCTTCTCTGCTCAGAAAGGATCCTAATATCCTGACATCAGAAAAAACTTGCCCTAGATGCTGGGAAGAGTTAATTTAGATTCTTGGTTTCAGCTTGATTTTGGCTCAGGTCATGATTTCAGGGTTGTGAGATCGAGCCCCACAGCCGGCTCCACACTCCTTGCAGAGTCTGCTTAAGGTTCTCTTTCCAGGGGTGCCTGGGTGGTAAAGTTGGTTAAGCATCTGACTCTTGGTTTCAGCTCAGGTCGTGACCTCAGGATCATGAGACCAAACCCCTCAAGAGGCTCCTTCCTCAGCACAGAGTCTGGCTGAGATTCTCTCTCCCTCTGCCTCTGCCCCTCCTGCTCGTGCTCTCTCTAAAATAAACAAGTAAATCTTAAAAAAAAAAAAAAAGATGTCCTTCCCTCCCCCACCCCACACTCTCTAAAATAAATAAATAAATCTTAAAAAAAACAAAACAGAACAAAAGGTATGTGCTTGTTTTCTTTTCTTTTTTTTTTTTTAGTAATCTCTACATTCAGTGTGGGGCTCTGCGATCAAGAGTTGCATGCTCTTCCAACTGAGCCCTGGTATGTGCTTGTTATTAAAGCTCACCTGAGCATGATTCCACCCAGACGAATGGCTCTCTTCCAGTCCTTTAGGGTGGACTTGCCAGCCAGATGAACAAAATGCTTGGGGCTGATCAACTGATCATTGAACTAAAGTAAAAAGAAAAGTCCAAAATCACTCAAGGTCAGCTTAGGCAGGCCAAGAGAGACAAAAAGGTAACTCTACTTGTTATATATGAAAAAATACCCAGATGGCATCTTAAGTCATAGCCTTGTATCTTCCAACCTCCTGCCCTGCTGTGCCAGAGAAGATGATCCTTCTCTGGGCACAGTGCCCTGTCCTGATACAGAGTTACAGAAGACAGGAGGAGGATAGAGATTAATATACTGATTAGCACCTGAAATCCATTTATGCCCTAAATCAGGAATAATATGTGGGTCCAATGTTGCAAAGGCTGTTTAAATAAACTGAAGTAACCTACCCAGCCCTAATGACAAGACTCAGGATGTGGTGGAAAGAATAAGTACCATAGAAACCACTATCACTGCAGAACCTCAAAACTCTGTAATCCTTCATGATTCTAGGATGATGCCACGGATGGTGAACTACTATCTATGGGTACAGCTGTGGCTACCAATGGAGACAGAAGCTTAAGCAATTATTTCCACTTTGTGCTCTCATGAGAATTTATTTTTATCAGTAATAATTTTTAATAAACTACTATAATGCATACTTCTATAAGGCATTTTACATATATTATCTCATTTTATCTGTTAGCAACCTGACAGTATATGTGATTATTCATATTTTAACATATGAGCCTCTGAAATATTAATTTGTTCAAGGTCACCCAGTCACAGAGATGGGACTCCATTCATTCATTCAACAAACATTTATAGATAAATATGCCAAGCATCATTCTAGGTGTTGGGGATACACTGGTGAACAAGAATACAAGTTCTCAGCTCTCCTAGAACTTGTATTCTGCGTGGGACTTGAATCCAGGCCAATTTCACTCCAAAGTCCTTATTTTTTTTCTGTGACACCATAGGGACTATAGCCACAATATTGAAAACATTGATATGGTAGATAAGAGAGAACAGGCACTGAAATTATACTCTTTGAAAACAAGGAGCCCCCAAACAGGCCCCAGTAAGGAGAAAAGACAATTACCTTGACACACTTCACATTTATTCCTGGACATACAAACTTCTTCCAGAGGAGAATGGCTTTGCTCTCCCCACAAGTTATGGGGTAAGCAATTTCCATATCCTCATTTGCTTCTATAGTGCTTGCATCTGAAAATGGAAAAAATATCAGTTATTTATTGAACACTTTTCCCCAAAAGCTTAATTCAAAATCTCTAGTCTCTTGGTTCCTCTGAGTAGCTAACAGTTCACATTGGCTGGTATTGTTTTGGAGTCTTCTGGAAGAAGTTTGGCATAACAGCTCTCTTATCAAGCCCACACTATGTGCCAGACACTGTCCTATGTGCTTTCCCATGCTTAATCTTATTTAGTTCTTACAGCAATCCTGTGAGGCAATGATTGTTTCTGATGTATGTAGGTGGGACTCGGAAAGGTGAAGTGACTTTCCCAAGGACACACAGCTAAGAAGTGAGAAAGTAGGATTTAAACTCAGGTTTGTCTAACTTCAAACTTTTTTTTTCAATTTCTTTCCACCGACTGCCTTCCAATCAACACCTCGTAAGTCCTAATCAGCAACTTCCCTAATGACAGGATCAACCTTGAGGCTCTATTTCTTTGGGGAATTTTTGTAGATGAAAAATCTTTTCAGTACCCTAGCAAACTGATGTTAAATAATCAACTGATGGGCCTAGCATTTGTCAGTGGTGTCTCTAGATGCACCACCATCAAACCGATGGCTGCAGCATTGGTAGGGCACATTGCGTAAGGGGGAAAATATAAGGCACAAAAGGCAAGAAATCTCAACCAAGGAAGCTAAGGTCAAAGATACTAGAATAACAAAAAGACTTACCAATCCCTTCTTCAATTTTGTGAATTGTGTGAGTTTCTACTGCCACAACTGCCGTGTTGTTCTCGGACCCGGGTTCATAAATCCTGTTGTAAAAGTGTCCATCGATAAACAAACTACATAAATCATGAAAAAATTAATATTCACAGCATGGGGTTAAGAAATTTGTTATAATCTATCTCAAAAGGAATAAAATAAATATACTTTACAACTCTATGTTAGTGCTCTGACTAGTTCCCCATTGTACTTAAACTCCAAGCTGCCCAGGACTGCTTAGCAGCTACTACCATGGACATGAATCAACAACTTTCCTCGCCTCCAAGGAAAGTTCCTCTTGCTACTGTCTTTACATCACCACTTGTTACTGTTTCACACCAGACTTTTCCCTTCATAACTTTAAATGCTTATGACATAAAATGTTGCTTCAAGTATAAGATTAAATTATAGAATTATCCTAAGAAGACTAAAAAGTAATACTGTTGGGACAGTTCAAGATCGGGGCACCTGGGTGGCTCAGTCGGTTAAGCATCTGTCTTCTACTCAGGTCGTGATCCCAGGACCCTGGGATCAAGCCCTGAGTGGGGCTCCTTGCTCAGCAGGGAGCCTGCTTCTCCCTCTCCCTCTGCCTGCTGCTTCCCCTGCTTATGCGCGCACATGTGCTCTCTCTCTCGCTGTCAAATAAATAATAAAAATCTTAAAAAAAAAAAAAAAGACCATTGGCCATAGAAGCTGATGTCCTTTGTTGGACTCTAGATACTTTAGTCTTTTTTAGCACTTTAGCATTTTTCAAAGCATCATATAACCAAACTATTGACATGAGCAGAGCCTAGTAAAAAAAAAGAGAGAGAGAGAGAGAGACCATGCCCAAAGTAACTAGCATTAACTAGAAGTATCACTTAGGGAAAGTCTCTCTAAAATGTTTCTACCTTCTACCTGGGTGGCTTAGTGAGTTAAGCATCAGATTCTTGATTTCGGTTCAGGTCACGATCTCAGGGTCCTGAGATTGAGCCCTGTGTCACCTCTGCACTGGGTGTGGAGCCTGCTTAAGAATCTCACTCTCGGGGCGCCTGGGTGGCTCAGTCGTTAAGCGTCTGCCTTCGGCTCAGGTCATGATCCCAGGGTCCTGGGATCGAGCCCCGCATTGGGCTCCCTGCTCGGCAGGAAGCCTGCTTCTCCCTCTCCCACTCCCCCTGCTTGTGTTCCCTCTCTCACTGTCTCTCTCTCTGTCAAATAAATAAAATCTTAAAAAAAAAAAAGAATCTCTGGGGCGCCTGGGTGGCTCAGCTGGTTAAGCGACTGCCTTCGGCTCAGGTCATGATCCTGGAGTCCCTGGATCGAGTCCCGCATCGGGCTCCCTGCTCGACAGGGAGTCTGCTTCATCCTCTGACCCTATCCCCTCTCATGTGTTCTCTCTCTCAAATAAATAAATAAAATCTTTTAAAAAAAAAAGAATCTCTCACTCTCCTGTTCTCCATCCCCCCTCCGTCTCAAAAAAATTAAATAAATAAAATGTTTCTACCTTCCAAGAAATGGGCTCAGATAAAATATACTAGCAACCTTTAATTTCTATAATAAACATAATGTATTAACTATTGCATCTTTTTTTAAAAGATTTTATTCATTTATTTGAGAGAGAGAGAGAGAGCACAGAGGGAGAGGGAGAGGGAGAAGCAGACTCCCCACCGAGCAGAAAGCCCAGTGTGGGGCTCCATCCCGGGACTCCAGGATCATGACCTGAGCTGAAGGCAGTCGCTCAACCGACTGAGCCACCCAGGCGCCCCCACATCTTGTTATCTGAAAGCACTGCTTGAATAATATCCCTTGTATCACCCACCCCCAGGGTGACACCGCTAGCACAGACCTCTCCTCTGAATTTCACACCAGGATACAGTTAACTTGCTAAATGAATAAATGCATTTGGATGTCCCATAGGACTTTGTTGAATTCATTATGTCTAAAATAACCAAGTTCTCTTCCCTCTCCCAAACCACTCTTCTTATATTTCCTATCCTTGTTAATGGCACCACTAGCACTCTACAGCCTAAGACAGAAGCCTGGGAATTACATCAGATTTCTCCCTCTTCCTCCTCCTCAACTCCCACATACTCAGCCACCAAATCCTACCAGATGTATCTCCTTAACACAAGCCAGCCTCCCTGTCTCTTTTTCCACTGCTACTGCCTTAATTCAGGCTGTTATCATCTCTAGTCTGAACTAGTCTCCTTGCATCTACCTGATCTTCTATATTCCTACTGGAGTGATCACGTAAACCCCTCCTTAAAACCCTTCAAGAACCCTCTACTTATTGTTACAATAAAGCCCCCAAATCCTTAATAGGATATTTAAGTTGCTCCAAGATCTGGCCCCTGGTTTCAACTCTCCCTAAACCTCACCTTATAATCCAAGCCCTAGTCATACCAAATTATTTGTGGTTCCCAGAACTGACATCTTCTTTTATACTTTCCCTCTTCGCTCTTACTTCCCCCTTTGCCCAGAACATCCTTCTCCATCTGGTTGTTTTTTAAAGATTTTATTTATTTATTTGAGAGAGAGCATGCTAGAGAGAGAGAGAGAGTGTGCGAGAGCAAGCGCGCACACAAGCACAAGGTGGGGGCTGGGAGGGGCAGAAGGAGAGGGAGAAGCAGGAGCCCAATGCGGTGCTCGATGCGGGACTCGATCCCAGGACCCTGGGATCATGACCTGAGCCAAAGACAGACAACCGACTGAGCCACCCAGGTGCCCGTTTGTTTGTTCTTAAGATTTTATTTTATTTTTTTATTTTTTTAAGATTTTATTTATTTATTTGACAGAGAAAGACAAAGCGAGAGAGGGAACACAAACGGGGAGTGGGAGAGGGAGAAGCAGACTCCCCGCCGAGCAGGGAGCCGGATGCGGGACTCGATCCCAGGACTCCAGGATCATGACCTGAGCCGAAGGCAGTCGCCTAACCAACTGAGCCACCCAGGCGCCCATTAAGATTTTATTTTTAAGTAATCTCTACACCCAACGTGGAGCTTGAATTTACAATCCCAGGATCAAGAGTTGCACGCCCTACTGACTAAGCCAACCAGGTGCCCCTCTATTTGTTTTTTAATAAAGAGTAGCCTCTATGATGCTTTTCCGTCCACACCAATCCCTCCAGTATAATCATCTACTTCCTCCTTTGTGACCCAACTGTACTTTAGGCTTTTGTCACAACAAATATAACACTTAATATTATACGTTTGTTTAGCTGTCTGCCTCCCCTTGGGCACAGTCCAAGAGGTTCCTGACAACAGAGATTATGTCCTATTTATTTATTCAATTTTGTATGTCTAGTGTGTTGAATACTAACTAGAACATGGCAAAGTACCCAATAAGTTGTTGGTCAGTGCATGAGGATTATGATAAACATGAGAAACCACTGCTTCAAGTAAGTTCAGTAAACTCATTCTAAATTGACCAATATATGCAAAATCATTTAAAAGAAGAAATTCTTATTTATACATAATTTCAACAACCAGTAAATTGCAATTGCAGTGGGAAGTAGGGGCACAGTCTATAAACAAGGTTTTATCAAGAAAAAATTTCCTGGGGTGCCAGGGTGGGTCAGTCACTTACATGTCTGACTCCTGATTTCAGTTCAGGTCATGATCTCAGGGTCATGAGACTGAGCCCCATGTCAGGCTCCATGCTGAGTTTGCAGCCTGTTTGGGATTCTCTCTTTCTCTTCCTCTGCCCCTCCCCCCTGAACATACGCTCCCTCTCTAAATAAATAAATAAATAAATAAATAAATAAATAAATAAATAAATAAATTTAAAAATAAATAAAATACAACTAGAGAAATCGACTGAGCACTGATTGGCAGATACCTCAGAATTCAGTACCTGAAAATGTATTCACTAGCTTATATGGCAAATTCAATGTAAACAGTAGGTTGGGGAGTCAATGTTGTACAAAGATGCCTATAATCTAATCAAGCAATGAGAGGTTTCCAGAAAAAGCAATGTCATTTGGAAAATAAAAAAAGACACACACACAAAATAAGTGGAACCAATCTTCAAAATAATTAAGTCTCTAAGTAGTTGAGAAGTGTTTTCTGTCTCTAGGAGGGATAGGATAAGTGACAACTGGAGCACTTTAGGAAAGATAGAAGAAACAATGATTCCAAGAGAAAATAAAGCTGCCATGCCCCAAAGAATCTACTCTTTAATTCTTCCTCATTACCCTTCCTCAAAGGGTAATAACTGTAAGTATGTGTGTATGTAACAAATGAAGTTCCCAAAGAGGTAAATTTGAATAAACAAGCATAAACTTTTGGGGCAAATAAAAATTCTCATCACTCTATCCACTATATGTCAGTAATTATTTTTTCTTAAGATCTTATTATTTTTTTAAGTAATCTCTACACCCAACATGGGGCTCGAACTCACAACCCCAAGATCAAGTGTCACACAGTCCAACTGAGCCAGCCAGGCACCCCGTCAGTACTTTTATTAACTTTCCTTTACAGATCTTATTTTTTTTAATAGTTTTTTTTTTAAGATTATTTATTTATTTATTTGACAGAGAGAGAGAGAGAGAGAGAGCAGGAACATAAGCAGGGGGAGTGGGAGAGGGAGAAGCAGGCTTCCTGCTGAGCAGGGAGCCCGAAGTGGGGCTCGATCCCAGGACCCCGGAATCATGACCTGAGCCGAAGGCAGACGCTTAACAACTGAGCCATCTAGGTGCTGGTATGTATTTTTAAAGATTTTATTTATTTATTTAACAGACAGTGAGAGAGGCAACACAAGTAAGGGGAATGTGAGAGGGAGAAACAGACTCCCGTTGAGCAGGGAGCCCGATATGGGGCTCAATCCCAAGACCCTGGGTTCACAACCCAAGCCAAAGGCAAATGCTTAACAGCTGAGCCACCCAGGCACCCCTCCCTTACAGATCTTAAAATATTTCCTTCAATATTCAGAAATGTCAGCAAACTATGGCTATATTTTAAAAACTAAAAAGTCCTTACTTTTACAAGATACATACTAATGTCTGGGATTTGCTTCAAAAAATTCAGGAGTGGGTGGATGTAAAGATGAAATAAGACTGGCCATGTGTTTATAATTGTTGAAGTTGGGTGATGGGTCTGTACATGGGGGTTCACTATAGTATTTTTTTAAAATCTGGGGGTATATTTGAAATTTCCTATACTAAAAAGTTTAAGTTACCAAGAGAGGTTGACTGTCTTTCTCCATAAGTGTTTAAGACAAGGTATGTTACTTAGTAGATTGAGAATGGATTATGTGTTTGCCCAAGAACATTTTTTTTTTCTCTCTCTTTCTTTTTTTTAAGTAGGCTCCCTGCTGGGTGTGGAGCCCAATGTGGGGCTTAAACTCACAACCCTGAGATCAAGACCTGAGCTGAAATCAAGAGTTGGATGCTTAACCAACTGAACCACCCAGGCACCCCCTTTGTTTAAGTAATTTCTACACCCAACATGGGGCCCAAACTCACAACCCTGAGATCAAGAGTCACATGCTCCACTGAGTCAGCCAGATGCCACAAGAACATTTCTAATCTTATGAAGAATCTTTTATACATTCCTCAAGATAAAATAACTACCCCCTCCTTCTCTCTGTAGATGTCTTATTTAAACTTCAAGACCAATTAAAAAATCTTATTTCTTCTTTCAAATTCATAGTGATCCTCTGAATTCAAGCTACTTCCTAACCACGACACTCAGTACTTCTTAGATTTTGCCATGTAAGTGACCTCTTTATTTACATATATGTATTTTTGGTTTGCACAACCAGACTGCAAGCTCCATGATGGTGGGAACCATCGCTATACTTCTTCCAACACTTTGTAATACATTATAAAATAGTAGGTCATTGATATGTATTTTTTTATAAACTAAGCTTGATTAATTTGCCCATCCCTTAGGGTCCCGACCACTTCTGGCAGGAAAACTTTCGTAGTTCCCTTACCTAATCTCCTCTGACTCTAACTACACTGTCTTTCAGTAAACATGTACCAAGGCCCTGTGCTAAACAGTGTGGATCAATAAGAGGAGGGAGCCATGTAACTTACCCTCAAAGAGCTTACAGTGAAGAGGGAAAGAGACAAGGACACAGTTAACTGTTGTAATAAGTATTACGATGACGAATATAGTACACAATACTTTATAAAGATGAAAACTTAGCCAGCTCTGAGAGATTGATGGTGAATGTTCCCTTGTGCTAAGCATACAGTTATAATTTCCCCACTCTTTAAACCTCCCCAATTTTTCAGAAGATCCAAATCTCTAGTCACTTACCCTTGTTGCACAGGCTGTAACTGCAAGATCACTTGGGTTTTAGTGTCTTCAGGGTTCTCCCCTTCATTTCCTTCAGTGGGTACCACAACCACATCCCCCACTGGAACACTCACTTCTGCATTAGCCATCTTTCACATGAAGTCAGATAGCTGGGCTGCTGTCAGAAACAAGAAGCACCAGTGACTTGGTCTGTTTTGAAAAGACGGCAATCATAGGAAAGGAACACCAAGATAATTATGACTACCAATTCCAAGATCGTGGTCCTCTGAAAAGGATAGGAACTGTGGGAAGGGGCTGACCTAGGCTCTGATCTTTCCAGAAATGCCTTAGGACTCACTTGCTGATTTAGGCTTTCTTAGGATATGTGATTCACCCAGTGCTGTACTGGACCCTGGGATCATGACCTGAGCCGAAGGCAGACACTTAACCAACTGAGCCACCCAGGTGCCTTGGAGCCTGCTCTTGAAAACCAATTGTGCACATCTCTTCCCAACTCTGAGTTTAGTGACATCAAACTGTTAGCTTGAAATCAATGATGCTGGGAATATATACACCACAGAAACTGGCAAGCACTAGAGGTCAGGATATTTTTTTTTTCCTGGAGAACTGATTTACAGCACACCACTAGTTCCATCCCAAACAGTAAGCTCCTAGAAAGTAGGAATCATCTCTTTTCTTTGCAACCAGCCATTGCACCTCACCAAGTGCTCTGTCCTTTGTGAATTACTTAATAAGTGTCCACTATATGAAATAAACTGGATAGGAAGAAAAGTGATTTGCATTGTGTGGTTGTTTAATAAATACTGAATCCAACTGTATGATCTCTAGGAACTTCTTACTACCTCTTTGCCTCAGACTGAATGGAGAGATGATCTTGCCTGACATCTCCCTTGCAGACTTGTTGGGGAAACCAGTGTCCAGCACCATGTGCTCCTTGACTCTAACAAAGAATCATTCCAATTTTAATGAAAACTCTGAGGGCCCCAGGATATTCTGCAGCGGTTAGTTCTCACAGTTGCAAAGAAAGGAGTCACTTAAAAGAGTATAGGTAAGAGCACTGTGTTTACTTAGATATGTGAGATGAGGGGCGCCTGAGTGGCTCAGTTGGTTAAGCGACTGCCTTCGGCTCGGGTCATGATCCTGGAGTCCCAGGATCGAGTCCCGCATTGGGCTCCCTGCTCGGCCGGAGGCCTGCTTCTCCCTCTCCCACTCCCCCTGCTTGTGTTCCCTCTCACGCAGTCTCTCTCTCTCTGTCAATTAAATAAATAAATAAAACCTTAAAAAAAAAAAAGATATGGGAGATGATTAGGACATGCTGATAAGAGTAGGGACATGGTAGATGCATGTTTGAATATGACTGGTAGTCAGACAACTGAATCCACACCTCAGCTCTGACACAGCATCTGTTTGCATATAATATGCATACTTAAGCACGGCACTCAAGGTCTCCATCATCTGGCCCCCAAATACTTTTCCAGTTTTATCTGCAACTGTAATTCCCCAAGAACCTTAAGTGCCAGCCACACCAGCCTCTCCCTGTACTCTGAAAATACAATATGTACCTTCAGGTTTCTATACCTTTGCTATTTCTTAAGCCCAAACTCTCTTTTCCCTCATCAACTTTTCCCTCCAAGGCCCCAGTTCAAAGCCCACTCCTCCACAAAGCCCCTGCCAAACCATTTTCTTTTCTACAGTCCCCCAATACTTGGTTTGTAGCTCTCCTCTAACGATTATCACACTGTGCTTTGTATTGTAGTTAACTGAACAAACCTCTATTTCCATAACTGAACTATACTATGAGGTGCTGCTTCTTTATTTTTTCTATTTTTTCATATTTTTGGTATTTTTAATTCTATGAGGGCAGGTGTTGCTTCTTTAAAAAGCCTGTCTCCCACAGCCCTGTTCTTCATGGCACTGACACATTGGTTCAATCAATTTTTGTTTGTATTTGACCTAGTTAAAATTCCATGTATCAGACTTATGCCTTTTATGATTCTCACATTCAAACTTTTTTCCTGAATGCTATACCTCTTGTACCCAAAAGCCTCTTAAAATTTATCTTGTAGAAACCTTAAACTGAACTCATATTCTCTCATAAACCTGTTCCTGTTTCCTGCCTCTGTAAATGGCACTATCCTACACCTATTTTCTCAAGCCAAAAACTTCGGAGTTATTTTTCATCCTTCTCTTTCTAAATCCAATCAACCACCAAATCCTATCCATTCTATCATCTATATTTCTCTTTTAACCATCCCCCATTCTCCATCTGTGCTGCCACCACCATATTCTAAGCTGCCACACTGTTACCTGAATTTTTCCAGCTGCTTCTCATCAGTATGTTAATCTCTGGTCTTGCTCTCCACCCCATTATCTACAGAGCTAACAAAGTAATCTTACTGAAGGCCACAGGCCATTTCTCCATTTCAGGATCCTTCAGTGGATTCCCTTTGCTATTCAAGTGCAAGCATCTTAACAGTGCTCATAGAATCCTCCAAATCTGTCCCCTCTCCTAGCCTCATTTCTCATAGTTCTTCCTCTCATGTTGTGGGCTCCTGTTGCGGAATTTTTTCAATTTCTCAAACATGCCATATTTCCTCACCTGAGCCTTCACACTTGTTTCCTCTACCTAGAATTCTCTTTTCCTTTCTTTTTGGCTAGTCACTGCTAAACTTTTATAACTTATTTAAAACATCACTTCCTGGGATGCCTGGATGGCTCAGTCAGTACAGCATGCGACTCCTGATCTCAGGGTTATGAGTTCAAGCCCCATGTTGGGCACAGAGTTTACTTAAAAAGATAAATAAATAAAAATTTTTAAAAATCTAAAAAAATACACACACACACACATGTTCATTCACAGGGAGGCCTGTGACTTCCCTGACTAGATGTAAGCTTGTGTTCTTGCTCCCTCAGAACCTGCTGCAGCACCCCTGTCATAACCATTACCCCACTTTGTCAACCTCTCCTCACCAGACTATATCCTGGGAGAGCAAAGATTGCTTTTCTTTTTCAACAGTTCCCCTATGCTAGCTCAATACCCAGGACACAGGAGTAAGTAAATAGTGTTCAAATATCAGACTTCTATTTACAAAAATGCCTAGCTAAAACTTTCTGAGGAAATGTGGCACATAACAGGTACGTAATATATTTTTGTGCAGTGAATGACTCGCCTCGCCCTAAAAGACTTCTAGAATTTTCTACTTTTCTAAATTAGGGGATATAAATTTGTTTAGGCAGCTAGGCTAAACTTATTGTCTGTCATTATGGCCAGTTCAACAAATGTTTACTGAGTCTCTACTCCACATCAGGCACAGAGTTAGGCTTGTTAACTATGAAAAGGGACAGGGCGCCTGGGTGGCTCAGTTAGTTAAGCGACTGCCTTTGGCTCAGGTCATGATTCTGGAGTCCCGGGATCGAGTCCCGCATCGGGCTCCCTGCTTGGCAGGGAGTCTGCTTCTCCCTCTGACCTTCCTCCCTCTCATGCTCTCTGTCTCTCATTCTCTCTTTCTCAAATAAATAAATAAAATCTTTAAAAAAAAAATATGAAAAGGGACAGTATCTGCTCGTAAGGAACTAAAGAAGGAAAAGAGATGCATGACATTGTCCTGTACTAGAGAAAAAAATTAATTGTAAGATATTACAGTACACTATCTGAACTTCTGTAAATCAAAGGCTTAAAACTAGGAATAGGGGCACTTGGGTGGCTCAGTCGGTTAAGCAGCCCCCTCTTGATTTCAGCTCAGGTCATGATCTCAGGGTCCTGGGACTGAGCCCTGCAATGCTCCAAGCTCAGGGGGGAATCTGCTTCAGAATTCCCTCTCCCTCTGCCCCACCCCGCCTCAAATAAATAAATAAACCTTAAAAAAAAAAAAAAACTAGGGATAAAAAAGAGAATCAATGGACTCGTTCAGCTGGCTGCCAGCAACAGAACCAAAACAATTAGGACCTCAGAGTCTAGAAAAAGACAAAAAGGGATATGACAAAGCATACAAATGCTTCAAATCCTAGAATAATTGAACCAATAGATATCTTCAAAGCTTGAACCATAAAAATGTAGCTTGAATGAAAAGAATCACAGCTAACATTTGTTGGACACTTATTGTCAAGCACTATTCTGTTACTATTACATATTTAATGAATTCAAAAGATGTAAACTTTAGCATGTAACAAACTTATGTAATTTATTATTTACTTTTAGCATGTAACAAACTTATGTAATTTATAATTTTAAAACAGTGGTTTTCAATTTTAAAAATAGCTTAAGTAAATTAATGGGTTAGAGGAGGAGAATTAGAAGGATGCTTCTAGTTTTAACCTTCTACCCTAAGGTTGAGTCCTCTGTACAACACTCTGAATAAGTGGTTGACTAACTACTTGATTAATAGTTTCCTCAATAGGAACTCATATTTTACTCCTTAGCCCTCCCACACCTTGAAACCCAAGAGGAATGTTCTCTAACCTTCTGAGTTTATCCAAGAAGGTAATTATAATCATCCACAATATGTCTCTCAGTGTCAGTAAGAGACACAAGGTCTGATCCAACATGGCAATTCTTACATTCTTTAGAGAAGCAAGTTTAGGTTGAGTATCTCTTATTACCCTAAATACCACATTCCTAACAAGTAACCCGAAACCAGCTCTACAGACTACACTGGCTAACTGCAAGGTCATCTCTTTGAGGTGAGTATAAACTAAAAAGTAGCTCTTGTTTATAGCAACAAAAACTCCTGAGGCAAGATGACTGAGTTGCTCCTTTGGGTATTTCAGGGAAAGGGCCTGAGAGTATTCATTGTGTAATTACACAACACTCTGTAAGTCTGCGGGAACACACATAAAGGAAAGATGTCAAATTTATGTGAAAAGAATTATTTTGTAGTTATTTTCAAAGACAAAAAAGATACCTTGAAAGTAGGCACATGAATACACACATAAGCTACAAAATAACTAAATAAATGACATCTGACCTACTCTGGATTAAATTCATTTTTTTGTATTCTGACAACTAATGTTTCTTTTTGTTATTGGTTTTTGTTTTTTTTTTTAAGTAATCTCTGTGCCCAACATGAGGCTCAAACTCACGACCCCCAAATCAAGAGTCACACGCTTCATTGACTAAGCCAGCCAGGCACTCCTGAAAACTAACGTTTAAAATGAGGCAGGATTATGAGTGTCACATGACAGCAGGAACATCAAGAGTTGGTAGTTGAAAAGGAGTAAAATAGCAGATACCCTGAAGTTTTCTAACCCCAAAATGTATTTATTTATTCCATACTGTATTGTAATTTTCATAGACTGTGTAGCTTATTCTTTTTTTACTTTTTAAACATCTTATTTGACAGAGAGAGCGCACGCACGAGTGGGGGTTGGGATGGAGGGAGAGGAAGGAGACTCCCTGCTAAGCAGGGAGTCAGACCTGGGGGTGGGGAGGGCGGGAGGGGGGTGCTCAATCCCAGAACCCTGAGACCATGACCTGAGCCAAAGACAAGATGCTTAATGGACTGAGTTACCCTGGGGGGGGACCCCAACTGTGTAGTCTATTCTTAAGAAATTTCCAAGTTAGGGACACCTGGGTGGCTCAGTCCGTTAAGCAGCTGCCTTTGGCTTGGGTCATGATCCCAGGGTCCTGGGATTGAGTCCCATATTGGGCTCCCTGCTCAGCGGGGAGCCTGCTTCTCCCTCTGCCTCTGCTCCCCCTGTTTGTGCTCTCTCTCTCTGACAAATAAATAAAATAAAGTCTTTAAAAAAATTTTTTTTTCCAAGTTAAAACTTTATTATTACTTGAGGCCAAAACTTTTTTTTTTTTTTTCCATTCCTTCTCATGCATCCAGGGCACTATCAAATGTAGTAAAGCCAACAAGAAGGCTACACAGGACCGCTGTGAGGGACACAGCCAAAACAAATGAAGTTTGGGATAAGTCACATATTGGAGACTACTATATAGGTGTTCGGGGAAGCAATGAGATAAGTGTTCTTTGAAGGATCATCGCACTTGAGTCTAGGAGACTTCTGCTTAGGACAAGACCAATTCAGGGCCCAAGCTAACCCAATGAAGTTGAATACAAATTAGCTTTTTAATATGTTTGTTGAAGTAAATATGAATAAATGGTTGGCTAATGACTAATAAAAAAGTCATCAAGTCAGTAGATCTTAAGTATCCATAGTTGATAAAAGGCCGATAAATTAGGGAAGACAGTTCAAACATTTAATGAAAAAGTCCTCCAAAAGCACTCTGGTAACCATTAGCAGAGGCAAGGGAAAAGAAAAAAATCCCTCCGTGAGTCTAGAATGACCCGATCCTCCCTCTCCCTCATCCTCCAGGTTAAGGAGGAATCACATTTCTTGGTTCTCTTAAACAGACACCAAACAAGGCCCCTTCTGTGTCTGGTAGCAAGTACTTTTGAGATTTCTCTCATTTTAAGAAAATTCGGACTCCTCCTGTTCCTTGGACAGTCAAGCCTTCCCCGGATCTGTAGGTCAAGGCTTGACATGCCTAAGTCTGGTGGATCACTCTCCAAGACCCTCAGATAAGATTCTGCTGTCATCGTTCCCGCCCCTCAGGAGACACCTGGCCAATTCCCCTGTCATTTCTGAAAATAGGGGTACTCAAGCTTCTTCCCCTCAACTATCTTCTCTCCGGTCCTCAAAAACGTAACGGGTCTTCCCATCCCCTAACACACCAGATCGTCCTGTTCTCTACCTATATATCAGAAGGTACTCAATCTCTCACACCCTCACAGGTTTGCACCCTTCCCATTCCTACTTGAGGAGGCTCTGAGGCGTCTTCCTACTGCCCCCTCACCTCCGGGAAGGCAGAGGCCTGCTCACTTTCCCTGGAGCTCTTCTTCCTCGTCCCCTGCTCCCACTACCCACCGTGTCGCCACGCCTTCGGAACAGCACCTGCCTCTTTTCCCCTGGACTGAATGGCCGAGGCCTCTAACGCGCCCCTTGGGCGAAGCTTAGGCCTCCTTCCCTCAGCAGAACCCACACTTTGCTCTTGCTCCCCCGCCAAGCTTCCGAGGGTCTCCTCCCGGGCGGAAGCCAGGATTCCTTCACCTTTCGTCCCACCCCCACCCTCTCGTCCCCCCCCCCCGCCCAAGCGCAACCCAGGCCCCTCCCCAGCTCCGCGTCGACGGGCCTGCTGCTCCCCGGGCCCCGCCTCTGGGGATACCCCGGGGTCCCCGGACCCCTCCCCGGGGTCCTGGGCGTCCGGGCCTCTCAGTCCGGAGTCGCTCCGGCCCCTCCGGGCCCCTCAGCCTAGGACTTCCGGGGCCCTCGGTCTGGGGGCGTAGGGCCCCCGGGCGCCCCGCTCGCCGGCGCCCGCCGCCCTCGGCCAGGGGCCGAGCCCGGGCGGCGCGGCCGGCCGCGCTGGGGGCGGCCCGGCTGCTCGGGCGGACCCAGCGGCAGCGTCCCCCCACCCCCCCGCGGCGCCGCGACGTCCGCTCGCTCCCCGGCGGCGGCGGCGGCACGCACAGGGCGTGGGGAGGCGCCCGCGGAGGCAGCAGCCCCCCGCCCCCTGCGCGCCCGCCCGCCCTCGCCGGCCGCCGCGCGGCCCCCGCGCCCGCCCCCCCGCCCCCACCCCACCCCGCGCCCGCGCCCGCGCGCCCACCCCTCCCCCTCCTCACCGTCTCCGTCGGGCGGGCGGGCGGCGAGCGGCCAGGGCGGGCGGGCGACGGAGCATGCGCAGAGGCCGCCACGGCCGCTATTGCCACCGCCGCCGCCAGGCCGGGCTTCAACACTTCCGGCCGCCGCCACCGGCGAGCTGGCGCCTTAAAGGGGACGCGTCCCTATTGCGGGCCCCGCGGAGGATGAACCTCAGCCGGAGGGATTTGAGTGAGCCTTTACCTGAGCAAGGGTTTTCTGCTCTGGAGAGTCAGTATTGGAAAGGGCTCTGGGGACCCTAATAATTCTTCTTCCCCCACTTCACGGTAAGGAAAAAGAGGTCTAAATTAAAGACTCACCTCACCTACAATCAGGGGCAGAAGTCGGTCTCTCGACTCCTCTGGAGGACTGCCCATTTCACCTCCCCAGATCCAGTTTTATGGAGCTTACGTGTTACAGACCTTCAGAAGTTATGCCCAACTATCAATTCGGAATAAAAAATCTGGTTGAGTAGAGTCAGTAACTGGTCACGAGTCCATGAGCAAGCTGCTCGCAGTCTCTGAACCACGCGTGTTTGCCAAGCCTTGCCTGGTTGTGAGGTTATGGGTTCAAGTCTTGACTTCTTCAGGGGCGTTATTAACAGCTCCAAGCCTGTATGTCGCCTAAGGCATAAGGTTGTTGTCTTAAAAGAGATGATACTTGAAAAGTGCTTAGGAAAATTTCTGGGGCCAGTAATTGTAATTAGCAAGTATTAAGACCTTTCTATATAGCTAAGCGTTGCGGAAGATGCTTTGTCTCCTATAGTATTCCCAGGCAACCCTAACTAAGTAACTTTTTCTCACTCCTGTTTTACAGATTAAAAATAAAAACAAAGCAAACCAAAACCAAAACAAACAAAACGGGGGGGGGGGGCAAGAGAAGTTAACTAATTCCTCAAGGTCACGTAACCTGTAAATGGTAGCAATGGGCAGGATTTCAATTCAGTCCCTCTTTCTCCAGGGTCCAAGGCTATAACCGCCGAGATGGTTGCTTTCCTTATTAGGAACAAATGAGGTGGTGATGTGGGGCAGTTTTTTAAGGGGGAAGGAGAATTGCTTCCCCATCTTGCCTCCTGTGAGTCATCTCTGCTGATGTCCCCTCCACCATGAAGAGGTGACAGGAAGTCTTACAAGTTCTTGATTCAAGGACAGGCGAGGAGACCCAGGAGTCAACAATAGAACTGAATTTGGGGACTCAGGGACATTGGCCAGTCTCATCTTCCTTAAGCCTTGATTTACTCATTTGTAAAATAGAAATGATTTTCCCACTGTACCCACTCTCAGGGCTGTTTCCAGGATCAAATGAGGAGATGTAATACCCACATTAGTATCTGTTCTTATGATCAAGGACTTACACATTATCAGGTGATTTTGAATATAACAGGGGTGACTGGAGTCTTGACCTATGTGAACTGTTCCATAGCAGGACCATCAATATCTTTTGATCATGCATTGAACCCTCACTGTACATTTACCAAAAGCCTGTCCTTTCTTTCCAGAAGCTCTTGGTCCACTTTCTTCAGACATAGAATTGTAAACATACAGGATAGTACAGTGTGATAGATACTATCATAGAGATATAAACTGAGCACTGAAAAAATTCAAAGGGCTCTCCCTGGAGAATTCCTGAAAAGCTTTATTTTTTTAAAAAAAGATTTTATTTATTATTTGAGAGAGAATGAGAGACAGCATGAGAGGGAGGATGGTCAGAGGGAGAAGCAGACTCCCCGCTGAGCAGGGAGCCTGATACGGGGACTCGATCCCGGGACTCAGTCCCAGGACTCCACGATCATGACCTGAGCCAAAGGCAGTTGCTTAACCAACTGAGCCACCCAGGCGCCCCCTGAAAAGCTTTAGAAAGGAGGGGGTATTTGAGCCTGGTCTCAGGGATAAATCAAAGGGAAAATGGGTAAGAACATTCCAAAAAGTACAACATTTGCAAAGACAAAGAAGAAATGATGGGAGATGGGCTGAAGAGGGAGGCTAGAACCAAATGGTTGTCCTAAGTAGTATGGAGCTAGCCTGTAAGGGTTGAGGACCCAAGGAAGGTTTAAGTCCTCTCCATCTGCCCTGCTAATACCCAGCCCAGCCCACAGGACTTGCCTGGACCACTGCAGTTAATTTCCTAGCACTCAGCCACACTATCCACCTAACCCCCAGATGCTCTCCACCCTACACACCTAGAGGGAGAAATCTTTTGAAGAGATAAAGTCAAATGTGACTTTCCTGTGAAAAACTCTTTCAATAGCCTCCCATTGCACTTAGAATAAAACCCAGTGCCCGCCCCCCAGCACCACCACCAGGGCCACCAGGTATGATCTTCCTGCCCTCCTCTTTCTGCCCCTAACTCACTGTACTCCAAACATCCTGAGCTCCTTTGTGTGCTGGGAACCCCCTTAGGGTCTTGTCACTAGCTCCTCCCTCTACCTGGAAAGCACCTCCCGCAGGTCTTCAGAGCTCATTCTCATCCTTCGTTCCTCACAGGCCTTCCCTGGCTCCCAACCTAACATGGGGTCCCCAGCCACATTCTTTTCTATCATTGCTGCCCCCCAGTTCCATCAGGACAACTGTCATGTTCATCTGGGGGATCATTCCGGGGCAAAGACCACCTCTGAAAGAAATCCCGTTCCCATGCCCTACTTTCTCTCAATCCCCCTGCTTACTTTGATAGCAATCCCCACAATTCGAAATCCCCTATATTATTTATTTACCTATTTTGGGTAAATCTGTATCATTCACCTCTCATAGTATTAGGAGCAGAGTTTGTGCATGGCAAATGTTTGTTGACTGACTAAAGGAATGAATAATCAGAAAAATTAGAAGGTATGGACTGGGGAGGAGAAAGACCAGGAAAAGCAAGCTATGTTGGTGAGACTGCTGTGATCATCCAAGCAAGAGAGAGAGGGGGCCTCCTGCAGGGCAGAGCCAGAACACATCCTCAGGGAGCTGATGTGTTCCAGACAGTTTCAAATTGGAACCAACTAGATGTGAGGGGTGAGGGAAAGAATGAGACAATGACGATTTCCCAGGGGAGGAACAAAGCAGGAAGAGTTCATTGGGGTTGAGGGAAAGTAGAAATGATGAGTTGGTTTGGACTTCTTGAGTGTAAGATGTTTGAGGGACATCCAAATGAAGGTGTTCAGAAGGAAGTTGGATTGACTTGTCCCAGGCAAGAGGCCAGGGCTGGGATCTAGGAGCTGTCACGTAGATGAGATCATACAGACCAAGAGTGGATGAGGCCACCCAGGAAGAGTGTGCAGAGAGGGAGGGGGCTAGATGCCCAAACCTAGGGAACATTAAGCTGAGGGGAACCTGCCAGGACCAACCAGAGGTGGTCAGAAAAGTTAGGTTCCTGGACAGAGGGGAGAGAGAAAGCTCAAAGGGCAGGCAGGGAGCTTACAGAAAGGGGAAAGCACCAACCATGTCTGATACTGCGGAAAGCTCTGGCAGGGAAAAAGGAGAAGCCACTGGATTTGGCAACTTAAGACTTCATTGCTGATCCTTCCATGGTGGGGTCACCTCCAAGGTGGGTGAGGAGGCCAAATTGTCATGGATCAAGTAGTAAATGGGAGGAGAAGTGACAGAACCAGCCAGAGGAGACAACTCTTTAAAATTTTTCTATAGGGGCAAATCCTTGAGAACACAGGCAGCAATCTCTTTGACCTCAGCCGCAGCAACTTCTTCCTAGAAACATCACCAAAGGCAAGGGAAGCAAGGGCAAAAATGAACTATTGGGACTTCATCAAGATAAAAAGCTTTGGCACAGCAAAGGAAACAATCAACAAAACCAAAAGACAACCGATAGAATGGGAGAAGATATTTGCAAATGACATATCAGATAAAGGGCTAGTATCCAAAATCTATAAAGAACTTATCAAACTCAACACCCAAAGAACAACTAATCCAATCAAGAAATGGGCAGAAGACATGAACAGACATTTCTGCAAAGAAGACATCCAAATGTCCAACAGACACATGAAAAAGTGCTCAATGTCACTCAGCATCAGGGAAATCCAAATCAAAACCTCAATGAGATACCACCTCACACCAGTCAGAATGGCTAAAATTAAAATTCAGGAAACAACGGATGTTGGCGAGGATGCGGAGAAAGGGGATCCCTCACACTATTGGTGGAAATGCAAGCTGGTGCAGCCACTCTGGAAAACAGTATGGAGGTTCCTCAAAAAGTTGAAAATAAAGCTACCCTATGACCCAGCAATTGCACTACTAGGTATTTACCCCAAAGATACAAATGTAGTGATCCGAAGGGGCACATGCACCCCAATGTTTATAACAGCAATGTCCACAATAGCCAAACTATGGAAAGAGTCTAGATGTCCATCAACAGATGAATGGATAAAGAAGATGTGATACACACACACACACAAAATGGAATTTTTTTTTTAAGGGTTTTATTTATTTGACAGAGAGAAAGACAGCCAGAGAAGGAACAGAAGCAGGGGGAGTGGGAGAGGGAGAAGCAGGCTTCCTGCGGAGCAGGGAGCCCGATGCAGGGCTCAATTCCAGGACCCTGGGATCATGACCCAAGCCAAAGGCCGACACTTAATGACTGAGCCACCCGGGCGCCCCACACACAATGGAATATTATGCAACCATCAAAAAATGAAATCATGCCATTTGCAACAATGTGGATGGAATTAGAGAGTATTATGCTAAGCGAAATAAGTCAATCAGAGAAAGATAAGTATCATATGATCTCACTGATATGAGGATTTTGAGAAACAAGACAGAGGATCATAGGGGAAGGGAGGGAAAAATGAAACAAGACGAAACCAGAGAGGGAGACAAACCATAAGAGACTCTTATCTCAGGAAACAAACTGAGGGTTCCTGGAATGGAGGGGGGTAGGAGGGATGGGGTGGCTGGGTGATGGACATTGGGGAGGGTATGTGCTATGGTGAGTGCTGTGAATTGTGTAAGACTGTTGAATCACAGACCTGTACCCCTGAAACAAATAATACATTATATGTTAATAAAAAAAAATTTTTTTAAAGATTTTATTTATTTATTCATGAGAGACAGAGAGAGAGAGAGAGAGGCAGAGGGAGAAGCAGGCTCCCAAGGAGCAGGGAGCCCGATGCGGGACTCGATCCCGGGACCCTGGGATCAGGACCTGAGCCGAAGGCAGACACCCAACTATCTGAGCCACCCAGGCACCCTAAAAAAATTTTTTTTAATATATTTAAAAAAATATTTTTTCTATAGGGGTGCCTTGGTGGTGTAGTCAATTAAGCAAACAACTCTTGGTTTCAGCTCAGGACATGATCTCAGGGTCCTGAGATCAAGCCCTGAGTCAGACTCCACACTCAGTGTGGAATCTGCTTGAGACTGACCACATCTCCTGGGGCACCTGGGTGGCTCAGTTGGTTAAGCCTCTGTCTTTGTCTTGGGTCGTGATCCCAGGGTCCTGGGATCGAGCCCTGTGTTGGGCTCCTTGCTTGGCAGGGGGCTTGCTTCTCCCTCTCCCTCTGCCTGCCGCTCCCCATACATGTGCGCTCTCTCTCTCTGTCAAATAAATAAATAAAATCTTAAAAAAAAAAAAAAAAAGACTGTCTCCCTCTCCCCACGCCCCTTGCTCTCTCTCTAAACTAAATAAACAAATCTTTAAATAAACAAAATAAAATAAAATAAAATTTCTATAGAGGGGTGGCTGTCAAAAAATAAATAAAATCTTAAAAAAAAGCAGAGGAAAAAACTTTTATTTAACATATAGCATATTTCCTTTTGATATTTTTTCTATGCATTTTTTTCCTTTACCTGGATGAATTATCTTTTTTTTTTAAAGATTTTTTTATTTTTTATTATTTTTTATTTTATTTATTTGACAGAGAGAGACACAGCGAGAGAGGGAACACAAGCAGGGGGAGTGGGAGAGGGAGAAGCAGGCTCTCTGCTGAGCAGGGAGCCCGATGCGGGGCTTGATCCCAGGACCCTGGGATCATGACCCGAGCCGAAGGCCGACGCTTAAAGACTGAGCCACCCAGGGGCCCCAAATCTCAAGTAATTCTATGTACAGCCAGGAATAGGAGCTCTACAGTAGAGGGAAAATTAAGAACATGGGCTCTGGAGCACAATTGCCTATGTTCAAATCCAACTGAGCCAATAAACAGATGTATGAATGTGGGCAAGTTCTTAACCTCACATCTTATTTTTTTTTTTTAAGATTTTATTTATTTACTGAGAGAGAAAGAGAAGGAGGGAGAGAACAGAGGGAAAATGAGAGGGAGAAGCAGACTTCCCGCTGAGCAGAGAGCCAATGTGGGACTCGATCCCAGGACCCCGGGATCGTGACCCGAGCCGAAGGCAGACGCTAAAGGGCTGAGCCACCCAGGCGCCCCTTTTTATTTTTTTAAAGATTTTATTTATTTACTTGAGAGAGAGAGAGAACAGAGGGAGAATGAGATGGAGAATAACCTCTCATGTTAAAGTGGTCAGTAAAAGGACCCGGGAGGTTGTATAGATCTCAAATGGTTAGCACAGTCTGTGGCAGCTAGCAGGCCCATCAGCGCCCCTCAGTTCCCCTGCTATTTCTTTTGTTTTACTTTTATTTTTTATTTTTTTTATTTTTTTATTTTTTAAAGATTTTATTTATTTATTTGAGAGAGAGAGAGAGAGAGAGCACATGAGACGGGGGGAGGGTCAGAGGGAGAAGCAGACTCCCTGCTGAGCAGGGAGCCCGATGCGGGACTCGATCCCGGGACTCCAGGATCATGACCTGAGCCGAAGGCAGTTGCTTAACCAACTGAGCCACCCAGGCGCCCCTACTTTTATTTTTTAAAATTTAAATTTAATTAATTAACATATAGAGTATTATTAGTTTCAGAGGTAGAGTTTAGTGATTCATCAGTTGCATATAACACCCAGTGCTCATTGCATCAAGTGCCCTCCTTAATGCCCATCACCCAATTACCCCATCACTCCACCTACCTCCCCATCCCCTGCTCTTTCCAAACTAACTGCAGCCACTGCAGGGCTGCAACCAGCTCACACAGTCTCCCCAAGGGGGCCTGGATGCCTTGAACATCCCTTTCCTAACTCTGCTAGCTGCCCCCTAAAGTTATTTTTGATCCTTCTATTGTTCAGCTTTTTTTATTCACCCACAATGAACAGAATTATCTCCCAAACAAAATTGTCTGCTCAAAAATCAGAGAGACCCCAAGGGGAGGGGAGGACAGAAGCTGACTGGCCATTCAAGTGTCTCTCATATTAAAGAATAAGAAGGAGAAGAGGGAGAAAGAGAAGAAAAATCTCTTTCAATGCTTAGGAAACAGTGTTTAGTGGGGGGGACAAAACTATAACACAGAATTGTACATTCAAGATAATTCACCCAGGATCGGATTGAAAGGGAAAGAAACAAACTGCTTGAGACCCTTCTCTGTGTCTGCCACTGTGTTAGGAGATTTCCTATAGATGAAATTCCAGATAAGGAGTGTTATCCTCATTTTCCAGAAAAGGTAAGACAGGCTCAGTGAAATTAAGTGGCACACTCTGGGTTGCAAGGCCGAGAAGCAGCTGAGCTGCCACTTCTAATGGGTCCATCCAAAGTCCAGGCTCTGTCCCAGGACAACTTTTTCCCTTTCTATGGTATCACCTCCTGCCCATGTCAGAGGTTGAAATCAGTGCCACCAGAACCAGGCGTTGAGCAGACCTACTGGGGTTAGACCAGCTGGAGAGTTTGTGCCTTATTTGGAGGGCCCGCAGCTCCTCTACCAGTCTGCCATGGAACCAGAATGTGGGCCCAGTGTGGCTAGAACATCCAGTTTGGAAGAGGAAGTGGAAATCCTGAGTTTTATTTGATATCTCTGGATTTTTTTAAAGACTTTATTTATTTGAGAGAGAGTGAGTGAGAGAGCATGGGCAGGGAGAGAGGCAGAGAGAGATCAAGAAGCAGACTCCCCACTGAGCAGGGAGCCTGATGTGGGGCTCGATCCCAGGGCCCCGGGATCATGACCCGAGCCAAAGGCACACGCTTAACCGACTGAGCCACGCAGGTGTCCCGATATCTCTGGATTTGTAAGTTTCAATAACCAATTTCAAAAAAGCAAAAACAAAATAAAATTTCAAGCATCTTCTGGACTCTAACTTGCCCATCTGTGAAGAAGTGTGGCCTATGGATCCCAGGTTTCTCTTCCCACACACCTACTTCCAGCCTGGAACAGTGTCTCCAGCTGCCTGACCAGCCACTGATTCTGCAAAGTCAGTATGTCCACACCGAATTCATGATTTCTATCTCCACCTCACCTTAGATCCCCCCTTCTCCCACGTCTTATCTCCTCCACCTCAGAGATTGGTACCTCCTTCACTCAGTCACCTCCCAAAGACCCCTCTAATACTGCCTCCTCTCTGAATCCCACCTGGTCCACACCACCATCACCCGCCTCTGCTGCCTTACAGCCAGAACCTCCTGATTGGTCTCCCCACGTCCTGCCATGCTGCCTCCCAGGCTCCACTGTTACCTCCTCCAATGGCCTCTCTTCCCCTTAGAATTAACCTTGAACTCCTCATCATGGTCTACAAGACTTTGCATGAGCTGGCACTGGGATCTCCTCCTGACTCCTTTTCTGTGACCCTGCTCCAGCCTCCCTGGCCTTCTCCAAGTTCCTCCAACACATGGATTTCATGACCTTTGCCTGTGCTCTTTCCCCACAGAATCCTGTAATGTTCTTTTTTTTTTTTTTTTAAGATTTTATTTATTTATTTGAGAGAGAGGGAGAGAATGAGAGAAAGAGCACAAGCAGGGGGAGCAGCAGAGGGAGAGGGAGAAGGAGACTCCCTGCCAAGCAGGGAGCCCGACGTGGGGCTCGATCCCAGGACCCTGGGATCATGACCCAAGCCAAAGGCAGACGCTCAACCAACTGAGCAACCCAGGCGTCCCTCCTGTAATGTTCTTCTCCCACATCTTCAGCTGGCTCCTTTCCATGCTCCAGGTCTCACCTCAGCTCCTGATCCAGGCCTGCCCTGTTCTCACTGTCTCTAGTTGCCTTGCTCTCCAGGCACTCTCTCTCACATCTCCTTTATAGCCCTTCCTGCCACTGGCCACATCTTCCTGGTCTGTATCCACTTCCCTCCCCCTCCCCCACTTCCCTTTCTACTCCATCCCCCTCTCTAGCCCTAACCTGCCACTCACATGCATATATACCCTGTAATGAAATCCCCTTGAGAGCAGGGACAAGGTCTGTTGTATTCAACCTCCAGAACATTGCCTGGTACATAGAGAGCTCTCAAAAAATATTAAGGACTGCCTACACTTTTGTGTCTACCTCTCCACCCCCACAGCCTACCCTACCCTCTGCATCACATTCTCAGAAGCTGGAACCCACTAACAGATGGGGAGTGAATCAGGAAAAGAGGCAGAGAGAGATAAGGAGGAAGTTCTGCCAGTGGGTGGAAAAAAAAAAAAGAAAGAAAGAAAAATCTGGGTTGAACCTAGAGTCAGTCAAATGAATCACTTACTCCACCACCTCACACCCACCTACACCCACTGTCCACCACTAAGAGCAAACCAAAAGGCTGAATTTCTGGTTTTGGAGACAAAGAGGACAAGATTCAAGTTGTGCTGGCTCCTTGAACTTGGATCAGTCTCTGTCTCGGCCTCAGTTTCCTCATCTGTAAAAGGGAGGTGGTAATGGTACCTCAATCACAGAGGGGTTATGAAGAGTAAATTAGATCAAAAAGACTAAGAATAATGTCTGGAATGTATTAAGCACTCAAGAAATACCAGCTGGTATTACTATTAATACTCCAACTGGCACCACCCACCTGCCTAACAGAACTTGGAGCCCAGTCAGTTGCCTCCACTGGATACAGGACCTCTCTGGGCCTCAGTCTCCTTATCTGTTATGGGGACCATTAGCAGCTACATTTCCAAGTACATGCTCTATACCGGGCACTTGGCTTACACACTGTTTTGCCGACTAGAGTAAGCTCCCTGAGCTGTGATCAGCTTCCAGCCTGTGCTGGAGACACTTTTTTTTAGAGATTTTATTTTATATTTTTCATAATTAGTCTTTTTATTTCATTTATGTGTTTTCTTTTTATGTCTCAAACATATAGCATTTTCTTGATCACAGCAAATGGTACAATATCAACATCAGTGTTTGGAAAGCCTTATTTAGGCTTATTTTTATATTTCAAACAAACCCTAACACCATCCCTCTCATAGATCTATCCTTTATTGTATTTATAAGTGTGCTTCCAGTGTACTTTTCTTATATTTACTGGGATATATGTACATCCTTATATGTATGTATGTATATATGAATAGGTGTATGTATGTGTGTAAATATATATCATTTTCTCTGTTTAGCTTATACAAATGGTTTTAAGCTTTAAATTTCATTGTTTTCTGGGCGCCTGGGTGGCTCAGTTGGTTAAGCGACTGCCTTCGGCTCAGGTTATGATCCTGGAGTCCCTGGATCGAGTCCCGCATCGGGCTCCCTGCTCGGCGGGGAGTCTGCCTCTCCCTCTGACCCTCCCCCCTCTCATGTGCTCTCTCTCTCTCATTCTCTCTGTCTCAAATAAATAAATAAAATCTTTAAAAAAAATAAAAATAAAAATAAATTTCATTGTTTTCTTTTTCTTATTTTTCCCTACTTAAGATTTTATTTTTAAGTAACCTCTACAACCAGCGTAGGGCTTGAACCTACAACCCCAAAATCAAGAGTCACACGCTCTACCAACTGAGCCAGCCAGGCACCCTGGTGCTGGAGATATCTTAGGTACATCCAAAACCTTGCTCTTCACCATCTTTTCTTTTCCTTAAATTTTTAATTTTAATTTATTCATTTTTAATTTTTAAAATTTAGCATTTTAACCATTTAACCATTTCTAAGTGTACACTTCGGTAGCATTAAGTACATTCACACTGTTGTGCAGCCATCACCACCGTCCATCTCCAGAACGTCCTCATCCTCCTCAGCTGAAACTCTGTGCCCATTAAACAATAATTTCTCATACCCCACCCCCACTGCAGCCCCTGGTAACCACTCTCCAACTTTCTGTCTCTGTGAATTTGACCATTAAAAGTACCTCCAGGGCGCCTGGGTGGCTCAGATGGTTGAGCGTCTGCCTTCGGCTCAGGTCATGATCTCAGGGTCCTGGGATCAAGTCCCGCATCGGGCTCCCTGCTCCTTGGGAGCCTGCTTCTCCCTCTGCCTCTCTCTCTCTCTCTCTGTCTCTCATGAATAAATAAATAAAATTTTTTAAAAATATTAAAAAAAAAAAGTACCTCCAGTATATTTACCCCAAAGATACAAATGTAGGGATCTGAAGGGGTACGTGCACCCCAATGTTTATAGCAGCAGTGTCCACAATAGCCAAACTGTGGAAAGAGCCCAGATGTCCATTGACAGATGAATGGGTAAAGAAGATGTGGTATATATATACAATGGAATATTATGCAGCCATCAAAAAGAATGAGATCTTGCCATTTGCAACAATGTGGATCGAACTGGAGGGTGTTATGCTGAGCGAAATAAGTCAATCAGAGAAAGACATGTATCATATGATCTCACTGATATGAGGAATTCTTAATCTCAGGAAACAAACTGAGGGTTGCTGGAGTGGGGGTTGGGGTGGGAGGGATGGGGTGACTGGGTGATAGACACTGGGGAGGGTATGTGCTATGGTGAGCGCTGTGAATTGTGCAAGACTGTTGAATCACAGATCTGTACCTCTGAAACAAATAATACATTATATGTTAAGAAAAAAAAAAAGAAGAAGATAGCAGGAGTGGAAGAATGAAGGGGGGAAATCGGAAGGGGAGACGAACCATGAGAGATGATGGACTCTGAAAAACAAACTGAAGGTTCTAGAGGGGAGGGGGTTGGGAGGATGGGTTAGCCTGGTGATGGGTATTAAAGAGGGCACGTTCTGCATGGAGCACTGGGTGTTATGCACAAACAATGAATCGTGGAACACTAGATCAAAAACTAATGATGTAATGTATGGTGATTAACATAACAACAACAAAATTTAAGAAAATAACAAAATTTAAAAAAAAATGACACACACACAAAAAAAGTACCTCCAGTAAGTGGAATCACATGATATTTGTCCCTGAATGAGTCTGGTTTATTTCACTTAGCATAATGTCTTCAAGGTTCATCCATGTTGTAGCTGGTAATTCATTCCTTTTAACGGCCAAATAGTATTCCATTGTGTGCATATTTATTGATTTTGTTTATCCATTTATCCTTTGATGGACATTTGGATTGTTTCCACCTTTTGGCTATTGTGAATAATGCTGCCATGAATATGGGTGTACAAATATATCTTTGAGGAGAGCCCGGGGGGCTCAGTCAGTTAAGCATCTGCCTTCCATTCAGGTCATGATCTCGGGATCCTGGGATCGAGCCCCGCATTGGGCTCCCTGCTCAGTGGGGAGCCTGTTTCTCTCCCTCTCCCTCTGCTCTACTCGTGCTCTCTCTCGCCCTCCCTCTCTCTCAAATAAATAAATAAGGCAACCCTGTCAGGACTTCTCTTTGGGGTATATACCCAGAAGAGGAATTGCTTGATCACATGACAATTCTATTTTCAGTTTTGTGCGGAATCGCCATACTGTTTTCCACAGCTGCTGTACCATTTTACATTCCCACCAACAGTGCACAAAAATTCCAATTTCTCCACATTCCTTGCCAACACATTTTAAAAGTTTGTTTATTTAAGTAATCTCTACACCCAACATGGGGCTTGAACTCACAACCCTGAGATCGAGAGTTACACACTCTTCTGGAGCCACACAGGTGCCCTGCCAACATTCATTTTTTGTTTGTTCATTTGTTTGTTTTTAATAGTAGCCATCCTGATAGGTATGAAATGGTAGCTCACTGTGATTTTGATTTGCATTTCCCTAATGACTAATGTGGAGCATCTTTTCATGTGCTTATTGGCCATTTGTAGATCTTTAGAGAGATGTCTATTTAAATCCTTTGCCCATTGTTGAATTGAGTTTGCTTTTTATTGTTGAGTTATAGGAGTTCTTTGTATGGTCTGGATGGCAGCACTCATCAGATATGTAATTTGCAAATATTTTCTTCCATTCTGTGGGTTGTTTTTCACTGTCTTGTTAGTGGCCTTCAATGCATAAAAGTTTCAAATTTTGATGAATTCCAATTTACTTATTTTTTTTTCTTTTTGTTATCTTGCTTTGGTATCATATTTAAGAAATCATTACTGAATCCAATATCATGATGATTTCCCCCTGTTTTCTTCTAAGAGCTTTTTATAGCTTTAGCTCTTACGTTTAGACTTTTGATACATTTTGAGATATTTTTTGAATGTGATATAAGAGTTCAAATTCAGGGGCACCTGGGTAGCTCAGTTGTTAAGTGTCTGCTTTTGGCTCAGGTCATGAGCCCAGGGTCCTGGGATCGAGCCCCACATCGGGCTCCCTGCTTCGCAGGAAGCCTGCTTTTCCCTCTCCCACTCCCCCTGCTTGTGTTCCCTCTCTCGCTGTGTCTCTCTCTGTCAAATAAATACATAAAATCTTAAAAAAAAAAAAAGAGTTCAAATTCATTCTGTTGCATATGAATATCCATTTTTCCCAGCACCATTTGCTGAAAGACTGTTTTTCCCCTACCGAATGGAAAATGGCCTTGTCACTCTTACCAAAAATCATTTGAAAAAAATAATCTGATACCAGGATTTGATACTAGGACTCTCTATTCTATTCTCTATTCTATTCCATTGATCTATATGTATGTCTATACCACACTATTTTACTTACTATAGCTTTGTAGGGAGTTTTGAAATCAGGAAGTGTAGTCTTCCAACTTTGTCCTTTTATGAGAGTATTTTGGCTATTTGGGGTCTCTTGAGATTCCATCTGAATTTTAAGATGGGTTTTTCAATTTCTGCAAAAAAATGTTAGGATTTTTATAGGGATTACATTGAATCCATAGATCAGTTTGGCTAGTATTGACATCTTAACAATAATATTAAATCTTCCAGTCTATGAACATGGTATGTCTTTCCATTTATTTATGTCTTCTTTAATTCCTTTCAGCAATGTTTTGTAGTTTTTTGTGTACAAGTTACACTCCTCCTTGGTTAAGTTTTACCTCCTTGGTTAAATTTATTCCTAAGTATTTTATTCTTTTTGATGTTATTGTAAATGGAATTGTTTTCTTAATTTTCTTTTTGGATCGTTAGTGTATAGAAACACAATTTTTGTGTGATCATCGTTTCTTATCAGTGTCACTTATCCCAACATTGCATATATGGACCAAGGGGAGTCAGGGGATCAGGTTTGTTTTTTAAAGATTTTATTTTTTTGACAGAGAGAGACACAGCGAGAAAGGGAATACAAGCAGGGGGAGTGGGAGAGGGAGAAGCAGGCTTCCCGCCGAGCAGGGAGCCTGATGTGGGGCTCGATCCCAGGACCCTGGGATCATGACCTGAACCGAAGGCAGACGCTTAACCACTGAGCCACCCAGGCGCCCCCTGGTTTTTTGTTTTGTTTTGTTTTGTTTTAAGTAAACTCTACACCCAGCATGGGGCTTGAACTCATGACCTTGAGATTAAAAGTGGCATATTCTACTGACTGAGCCAGCCAGGTGCCCCCAGGTTTGGTTGGTTTTAAGAAAGGATCCATGTGGGGACTCTTGGTTTCCACTCAGGACATTATCTTGGGGTCATGGGATTGAACCCTGAGTTGGGTTCCATGCTCAGTGGGGAATCTGTTTGAGATTCTCTCTCCTTCTCCCCCTGCTCCCCGTACTCTCTCTCTCAAATAAATAAATAAAAACTAAAAAAAAAATCCATCTCCCTGCCCCTACCCACCTGGAGTAAATCCACCCTATTGGGAGACTATGACCTGATTAGAAGGAGTTCCATTTTAGTTACAGAAGGTTCTGTGACTTCCTTACACGTGGTGTAGGCTTAGACTACCTGTAAAATGGGAAGACTGTTCTTGTCCTACTTAGGAGAATGGATGGGAGCAGACTGTCTTGTATACACCTGTATCCTAGGACATAGTAGGTGCTTAATAAATAGCAGTGAGTGTACTTGTATATTCACAAGTACTTCATGGATTATGAAGAGCTCTATAAATACATATTGAATGCCTACTAAAGTGCCAGGTACTACACCAGACCCAAGAATGCAAGTGGTACAAACAATGAATCATGGAACACTACATCAAAAACCAATGATGTAGAGGCACCTGGGTGGCTCAATCATTAAGTGTCTGCCTTTGGCTCAGGTCATGATTGCAGGGTCCTGGGATCGAGCCCCACATCAGGCTCCCTGCTCGGCGGGAAGCCTGCTTCTCCCTCTCCCACTCCCCCTGCTTGTGTTCCCTCTCTCACTGTCTCTCTCTGTCAAAAAATAAATTAAAAATCTTAAAAAAAAAAACCAACAATTGTGATAATGTTCTGCTGAGAAGTACATAGTGCCATGAAAGAGTAACAGAGTGTGGGGGAGCTAACCTAGTAAGGGGTGGGGAATCAAGGAAGGCCTCGCTGAGGAAGTGACGTTTGAGCTAAGATACAGAAGAGTAAGGGAGGAGTTAGTCATGATGGGAAAGGGAGGGAGAGGGAGGACCTGTTGAGAAAGAGCATTTCCAGCTAGAAGAAAAAATTTTCTAGAGAGTAGTGGCTTGAGAGATACACAGAGAAGACCAGTATGGCTGGAGCCCTGAGAACAAAGAGGGTGGTGAGTCATGGAAAGTAACAGGATGTTAAACCAAACTAGTTAGGCGCCACGGAAGGGTCTTTAATCCGGGGGTGGCGGGGGGGGGGGGGGGGGGGGGGGGGGGGAACGCGCGCGCGGAGTGTCATAATCAGCTGACAGAAACTCAGCATGCAGGAAATCCACTAAGGTCAAGTTTCTACATTATTATTCCATAAACTGATTACAGATTCTCAGGCTCCTAGCTGGGTATACTCTCCTTCCAGCCCTTGAATTTTTTTTAACACCCTTTTTCAAGTATAATTTACATACCACAAGACTCATCCATTTTAAATGTACATTTCAAATGATTTCTAGTAAATTTATAGAGGTGGACACCTCTGACCATAATGTAGTTTTAGGACATTTCCTTTTACCCCCAGAAAATCCCTCATGCCCATTAGTAGTCAATCCCTGCTCCCACCCCACAGACAGCTACTAATCTGCTTTCTGTCTCTCTATATTTGCCTTTTCTGGACATTTTGTATAAAAGGAATCATATAATATGTGGTTTTCTGGGACTGGCTACTTTGTGGTCTGATTTTGTCATCAGTTATATTCCAGTGACTGTGTGTCTCCATTATTTCTCTAACCTTTTCATGTGCTCTGTACTTTCATAGGAAATAGGAAAACATGGGGGCGTCAGGCTGGCTCAGTCAGAAGAGTGTAGGACTCTTGATCTCGGGGTTATGAGTTCGAGCCCCGTGATGGGTATAGAGATTACTTAAATAAATAAAACATAAAAAAGAAAAAGGAAATAGGGAAATTTGGGTAAACAAAAGGAGAAAAAAAAAAGCTTCACTTTCCCAATAAATTTTTCCTAACAGATTCTGCTATAGTTGACATTCTCCCGGACCATTCTGTGCAAAGCATCTGATTCCTGTCAGAAGACCTGAACTCAAAAAAAAAAAGAAAGAAAGAAGGAAGACCTGAGCTTACCTCTTGCCTCTGCTACTTTCTAGCTATGTGATCTGGGCCTCTTGGAGTTTCTGTTTTCTAATGTGTAAAATGAGCAAAATAATACTACCTACCTCACTGGTTTATGTTATGAGGAACAGGAGCTAATGCATATGAAGTCCTTAATATAGGGCCCGGCACTTGATAAATGCTCCACAGAGGTGAACCATTATCATAAATGTTCTTATGCAACATTTTTTTTAAAAGATTTTATTTTGGGGGCACCTGGGTGGCTCAGTCGGTTAAGCGACTGCCTTCGGCTCAGGTCATGATCCTGGAGTCCCGGGATCGAGTCCCGCATCGGGCTCCCTGCTCGGCGGGGAACCTGCTTCTCCCTCTGACCCTCCCCCCTCTCATGAGCTCTCTCTCTCTCTCTCATTCTGTCTCAAATAAATAAATAAAATCTTAAAAAAAAAAAAAGATTTTATTTTTATTTATTTGAGAGAGAGAGAGCCCGAGCACGAACAGGGGGAAGGGCAGAGGGAGAAGGCGAAACAGACACCCCGCTGAGCAGGGAGCTCAATGCAGGGCTCGATCCCAGGACCCTAAGATCATGATCTGAGCGGAAGGCAGACACTTAACGGACTGAGCTACCCAGGCATCCCGCAACATTTTATTTTTATTTATTTATTATTATTATTTTTAAAAGATTTTATTTATTCATTTGAGACACAGAGATACAGAGAGAGAGAGAGAGCATGAGCAGGGGGAGAGGTAGAGGGAGAGGGAGAAACAGGCCTCCTGCTGAGCCAGAAGCCCTATGTGAGGCTTGATCATGACCTGAACTGAAGGCAGACGCTTAACCATCTGAACTGAACTGAGGGCAGACGCTTAACCACCCAGGCGCCCTATTATTATTATTATTTTTTAATTAAGCTCTGTGCCCAACGTGGGGTTTGAACTCACGGCCCCGAGATGAAGGGACATAGGCTCTACCGACTAAGCCAGCCAGGTGCCCTTCTGTGCAACATTGTAATGAGTACATGGTATTCCATTTGCGGCTATCCCTTAGTTGGTTTGACTACTGTTCTTGAACATGTAGGCCAAGGGCCAGTTAACTACAGCTCCCCAGCTGTTGCCTGGGAGTCTAAGAATGGTTTTCACATTTTTAAATGGCTGGCAGGATTAAAAAAAAAAAAATCAAAATAATACTATTTCATGACATGTGAAAGTTATATGAAATTCAAATTTCAGTGTCTATAAGTAAAACTTTATTGGAACACTGCTACACTCTCTTGTTTATATATTGTCTGTTACTGCTTTGCAACAGCAGAGTTGAGTGGTTAGCAGAGACCGTATGACCACAAAAACCTAAAATACGCACCATCTGGCCTCTTTACAGAAAAAGTTGGCTGAGACATGGTGTAGGTAACTCTTCATTTCTTATGCTTTATAAAAAATACTGCAAGGAACTTCCATAGGCCCATGAGACCAGGCCTCAGTGGTCTCTTCAGGCTTTCCTGTGTGGTGCCACCTGGCTGGTTTCCTTCTGGCCATTCTGGTCTTTCAGCTGTGGGATTGCAGCCCATTGACTCCACCCTCAAGGCTTTGCCTCTACTTAACAGCCCTTCCTCCTACGACTTTGGTGGTCTTCTATTTCTTCTTCAGGTTTCAGCTTCAAAGTCTTTGCTTTAGGAAAACTTTCCAGATCTCCCCCTCCCAGCCAAATTCAGCATAGTACTCAGTTTGCTATTCTCTCCCCTCACTAAGCCTTGTGAAGTCAGGCACTGGGTCTATCACTACTACACTTGACCCTTGAACAATGCAGAGGTTAGAGGTGCCAACCCTCACCCTCCCCCCCGCCACACACACACTCCCCCTGCTGTAAAAAATACCATTATAGGGGCGCCTGGGTGGCTCAGTTGGCTGAGCATCAGACACTTGATTTCGGCTTAGGTCATGGTCTTGGGGTTGTGGGATAGAGCCCCACTTCAAGCCCCAGTGGGGCTCCAGGCTCAGCGCAGTCTGCTTATCCCTCTCCCTCCCCCGCTGCCCCTCATCCTGCTCTCGCTCACATCCACTCCCTCTCTCTAAAATAAATAAGTCTCAGGCGCCTGGGTGGCTCCATTGGTTAAGCATCTGACTTCAGCTCAGGTCATGATCCCAGGGTCCCAGGATGGAGCCCTGTGACCGGCTCCCTGCTCAGCAAGGAGTTTGCTTCTGCTTTTTCCTCTCCCTCTGCTCCTCCCCTCACTCGTGCTCTCCATCTCTCTCAAATAAATAAAATCTTTAAAAAATAAAGATTTAAATAAATAAGTCTTAAAAAAATCCAAGTATAACTCCCCATTGAGTATAGCTTTTGACTCCCCCAAAGCTATCTTCTGTTGACTAGAAGCCTGATAACATAGTTGATTAACACATGTTTTTTGTATTATATGTATTATATACATTATATATATATAATATGTATATAAAATATACATATTATATACAGTCTTATAATAATAAGTTAAACTAGAAAAAAGAGGGCGCCTGGGTGGCTCAGTCGTTAAGCGTCTGCCTTTGGCTCAGGTCATGATCCCAGGGTCCTGGGATTGAGCCCCACGTCCAGCTCCCTGCTCAGTGGGAAGGCTGCTTCTCCCTCTCCCGCTCCCCCTGCTTGTGTTCCCTCTCACGCTGTGTCTCTCTGTCAAACAAATAAATAAAATATTTTTTAAAATAAAAATAAACTAGAAAAAAGAAAATGGTATTAAGAAAATCATCAGGGAGGGGTGCCTGGCTGGCTCAGTCAGTGGAGCATGCAACTCTTGATCTTGGGTCATAAGTTCAAGACCCACCTTGGGCATAGAGCTTACTTGAAAAAAAAAATCATAAGGAAGAGAAAATACATTTCCAGTACCATGAGTGGACCTGTGCAGTTCAAACCCATGTTGTTCAAGGGTCAACTGATTATTGGAGCACTAGTATATATCTGTTGTTAGAATGAATGAACCCTTTGCTAAATCTCTCTCTCTCTCTCTTTTTTTTCAATAATCTCTATTCCCAAGGTGGGGCTCCAACTCACCACCGGGAGATCTAGACCAGAGTCACCTGCTCTTCTGACTGAGCCAGCCAGGAGCCCCTAAATCTCCTCTTAAACATAATTTTACATGAGGATACATTCTTGGGAGATGAATTTTTTGAAGGTTTTAGATTCTTATGTCTGTGCTGAATGGTTATCCAGAAAGGTTGCTGGTATCCATCACTAAGAAAGTGCTAAACTGGTATTTAAAACTATTGCTTCTGTTTTTAGAGGACAAAGGCTATAGAAAGAACATTAACACAGCTTTAGAAAGGGATATATAGGGCGCCTGGGTGGCTCAGATGGTTGAGCGACTGCCTTCAGTTCAGGTCATGATCTCTCCAGGTCCTGGCTGGGATCAAGCCCCACGTGGTACTCCCTGCTCAGTAGGGAGTCTGCTTCTCCTTCTCTCCTCACTCGTGCTCTCTCTCTCAAATGAATAAAGTCTTTTTTTTTTTTTTAAGATTTTATTTATTTATTTGGCAGAGAGAGACACAGCGAGAGAGGGAACACAAGCAGGGGGAGTGGGAGAGGGAGAAGCAGGCTTCCCGCGGAGCAGGGAGCCTGACGTGGGGCTCGATCCCAGGACCCTGGGATCATGACCTGAGCCGAAGGCAGACGCTTAACGACTGAGCCACCCAGGCGCCCCTCAAATGAATAAAGTCTTAAGAAAAAAAAAAAAAGAAAGGGATATATACGCCTGGTTAAAGGGGAAGAATTTTTACAAGATCAAAGTTATGCATGGTGATTCAATCACCCCTGCAAGAGGACACCTACGAGGAATCCCGATATTCCCACTAGGGGCATAATTCAGAGTGCGCTTGTATAAACATAACTTACTTTCCTTAAACCTGTGAAATGGAAA
The DNA here is from genome assembly GCF_029215605.1 of Mirounga angustirostris. Lineage (NCBI taxonomy): Eukaryota > Metazoa > Chordata > Mammalia > Carnivora > Phocidae > Mirounga > Mirounga angustirostris. The sequence goes on from NW_026991712.1 coordinate 168,819,061, forward strand.
AATAGCTTATTTTTCTACGTCAGCAATCACCTGGCTTGGTTGTGAAAAACCAGTTTGTACCCACCACTCTTTGGTGTTTTTTTGTCGCGCTTCTTATAAATAGTTGACTTATCTTACTTAGCCATTTCATTATCAAGATCTCCTAAGTAAAATAACACTCAGTTTACTAATGAGACATCTAACCGCTTAACTGAACTTCATCCACACTCGGTACACCTAATAATCAACCCCCAAACATCGCCTATCCATCAGAGAAGAAAAATTCAAAAATCTACAAAAACGAAAAAAAAAACCCACTTCTTTTATTATTAAAAACAAGGGCGCCGGGACCAACGATCACCAGCTGCCCAGGTACCAAAAAATTATGCTTCCGAAATCTCTTGATGTCGATTCCGCACGAAGAGCAATGGAGCTGCCCTACGTGTGCCACTCACGACAGAAGCCCTTTTTGCCTTTCCAGAAACGAAAACAGGGAGGCAGTGCTGGCGAATCCCTCTTTCGCTAAAGGTGAAAACAAAGTGGAAGCAAGTTCTTATCCTTACTCCTCAAGTTGAAGGGGGAACTTCAAGACATGCTGAGCCGTAGAGCAATATTCACAAGAAGACTTTGTCTTTCGATTTTTATATAGAAGTAAGGGCAAGGACGTAAATTGATATGCAAATATGCGCGGTGCTTGCTGGGAAGGGGCCGGCGGGCACTGAGGGAGTGGCAAGGAAGAGCGGTTGTAGGAGCGAGCTGGGAAGCTGTCGCCGGCTGCGGTTGGCGTCGGGTCGCACCTTTTGTACGTTACGCGAGATACCCGCTTCTCGGCGGCTGTGGGTACCTATCTGGGGAAGACACGAATCCCACCCTATTAAAATGGAAAATGCACAAACTTGTACCACCCGTGGCCATCCAACCTGAAGCGGCCCCACCGTGGGAAAACTGGAGGCACAGGGAGAGAAGGACTGGGACCAACCTAATCTTCTGCTAATGATTAGCAGAACGTAGTGTGTTCATAAAGTGGAATGAATGCGATCTACTGTGCTGCCAAGGAGTGAATTAAACACCAAAAAGCACTGAGTGATAAGAGTTGCCGAATAAGGTACAGCAGGATGACCATTAACGTGAGGGGAAAGAAGCAATACTAAATTTGGATTGGTTAAAGTAGATCTTTATCAATAGATATAAAAAAAATGGAGTGAAGGTGTTGAATAGGGTACCACATATCGTTAATGTAATAAAGAACATACACGTGTGCACATAAAACCCAGTGCTATATATTTTCTAATGCCACATACTTTATTAACTTTTTAAAAAAAGATTTGCAAAAACACACATCACTGATTACCTCTGGGAAGGAGGGAAGGATGGGGACCATGACACACAAGAAATCAGACTTACCTGTAATATTGTAATTATTTTAAAAAGCATCATGAGCTATTTCATTATTGCGTAATTTTATTACTTGCATAATTGAAAATATTTTTTAACTTGTCCTTGCTTTCTATATTTTCTCTATTTCATTATTTTTTTTTAAGATTTTAAGTAATCGCTGCACCTAATGTGCAGCTGGAACTCACAACCCCAAGATCAAAAGTCACATGTTCTGACTAAGCCAATCAGGCTCCCCCCATATTTCATTTTTTAAAGTCAGGTTTGTTGATATATAATTTACATATAGTAAGTTCACCTTTTTTACCATATGGTTTAACAAACTCATATAGACATGTATCTGCTACCACAATCAATCAAATATCACACATTTATATCACCCCCAAAAGTTCCTTGGTCTCCTTTTCTAGTCAACCCTTACCCCTAGTCCCAATCCTGGTAATCAGTGTTCTTCTCTGGCCCTGTAGTTTTGCCTTTTCCAGAATGGCATAAAAATGGAATCACTCACATATACTTCATTTTTAATATAAAAACATGTGCTAATTGTAAAAAAATTGAAACAGTACAGAAACGTGAGAATGTTTTCCCCAAACTACTATTAACAGTTTAGTGTTTCTCTTGCCAGACTGTTTTCTATGTACATATACATAGATTTTTTTTTTAAAACGAAAAATATAGACTCAGGCATTTCACTTTCCTTGATGTATTTTAATAATACATAGAGGTACCTGACCTCTACAAAGGAGAAGCTGCAGAAGGGAGTTACATAAACAGCTCTTATACTATAATAGGATGCAGACTTGTAGTATAAACTGGTGGAAAGCCTAGATGTGGGTTCTGTCAGTTGTTTGTTGGGGGCTCTTCCTATAATCCACCAGTCATCTCTTCAAAACAAATCGTTATTTCACTCCTCTATTCAACACTCCAATGCCTTCCCATTGCACAATAAATAAACCCCATGTCCTAGCCATAGCCTACAAGGTCCAGCCTGAGCTGAACCCTGCCTACCTCTCCAAACTCTTTACCCACCACTGTATCACCTATTAAGCTCCAGCCACCTTGGCCATCTTGATCCTTGAATAAGCTTTCCTAGCTCAGGGCCCTCCATCACCCAGCTAGACAAATCTGGTATTTATGTATTTATTTTATTCTGGCATTCTCTTTTCTTACACTTTTGTGTACTTTCTGATGGCCTGTTTTTCCACTCCAGATTGTAAAGTAAGTTCAAGGATATTTATTGTCTGTGGTTATCTACTGGAACATACCCAAGCACCTAGCAAAAGGCTTGGCACACAACCAGCACTCTATTTGTTGAATGAAGAATGTATATTTAAACTGGTCTTTAAAAAGATGGGGGGGGGGGGGAGGTGTTCCAGATCCTTAGGAGAATGAAGAGAGCAGTATCAGGGAAATTAGGCTAAGGAAGACTGCTTGAAGCCTAATGGTGGAAGGGGCCTTGAATCTAAGAATTCAGATATGGTGGCAGTGTAGATGGTGATTGGGAATTTGGTAGGATGAGGATTTTAAGATATAAAGACAAGGAGGGCACTGGGGGACCTGCTGGCTCAGTCAAAGAGCATGCAACTCTTGATCTCAGGGTTGGGTTTGAGCCCCATGTTGAATGTAGAGATTACTAAGAAAAAATTAACTTAAAAAAAAAAAAAAAAAGACAGGTCAGGTTACTGCACCAATACAGTTGGGAGACACCTCTTCCTGATTCCTGTGGGCAGTTACCAGGGCTCACGTTGGGCTGTCACAACCCTTTATACATTCCTGCCATATTGGCTAGGACTGGGTCTTAGATGCCTATCACCTGGCATAGGGTAAAAAAGTTATCCCAAAGCGTTTGATGGAAAAACCAAAACCATCAGTTTAATGGTTACATACAGGACAGTACTGGGCTTTACAGTGAGACTTCTGAGTTCAAGTTGAGACTGCACTTATTAGCTAGAACCTTACTTCATCCCTCACGGGTTTTCTTTAAAAGATTAAACGATATATCGGAGTTAAGCGGCTTAGCAAACTTCCTGGATGACAGTAAACGCTCAATTTTTATTATTAGTTGCCAATCCACAGGTACAAACGGTCTCTCGTCTCCAGGTTCTTGTGTTGCCAACTCCCTTGCTAAGAGTTCAACAGAATTGCCTACTGGGTGCTGCGGTCCCAGGTGGGTTTCTCCGTCCCGATAACAAGATAAAAGGCACCAACTAAAAATGGCGACCTCTAAACCATCCGAGGGCGTCAATTACCGGTAGTGCTAGCGATATATACGACAGGCGGAGACGGAAAGAAACAGCAAGGGCAGGGTTCGTAACACCTGGGTAGAAGGCGAAGGGCTCACCCACGCTGCCAGTCAACCACAAGCAAGAAAAAGCACAACGCCCGGAGCGGAGCAATAGCCTAGGACCCCGACCACGTGTCAGAGGGCAGTCTGCGCCTGCGCAAGCCAGGCGCGCGCCCGCAGGCCGGAAGAGCCGCGCGTTTCCGGGTTGGAGGCGGGGAGCGGTGCCGGAAGTACTCGGGGAGGGCCCAGCAGTCGGACCGGCTGCTGAGACGAACGCTTCACTGGGGCAGTCTCCGCATATCATGGGGAGATAGACGCTGCTGCCTGTGAGTCTTGGGCCCTGGCAGTTGAGGAAGAAGAGCGGGAGGAGGGAGTCAGGACCCAGACCCACAGTGGGTCAGTGTTTGAAGAACTAGGTTGTGGAGGAGACCGGATTGTGCGAGGAATCAGGCTGTTGGGACGGGACTGAGGGGATCGGGGCTCGGAGAAGACGCGGCTGTGGGGACCCGGGCTGTAGACGGGACTTAGGGAACGGGGACGGATGTGAGTTCTCCGGCACCTGAGGGAAAGCGGTGTGAGAGGGACAGGATTGTGAAGACCCATGCTCCTAAGAGGAGAGGGTCGGAAGGGAAAGGGGCGTGAAGACACGGGCTTCGGAAAGGTAAAAGCGGAGCTGTGAGGACTTGGGCTCCTAAGAGACAGAAGCGGGACAGTGAAGATCCAGGCTCCTAAGGAGTCAGAAACAGGGCAGCAAAGACTTAGGTTCCTAAGGGGCAGGAGCACTCAGAGAACACTTGGGTTTGGAAGGAACAGCAGCGGGCAATGAAGACGGGCTTCTGTGGGGACGGGATCTGGGCTTGGAGACTCCGAAGTACCTGAGGGAACAGGGCTGTGAAGACCCGAGCTCCCCAAAGCGGAGAGTATAAGGGGCCATGGCTGCGAGATCAGACTCCAAGGGAAAGGGAGAGAGTTGGGAAAAGATCTAGTGATCTATTTTTTCCTCATATACTCTGAATCCAGAGTGGTAAAGGATGTATTCAGGGGAAGAAGACCCTTCCTTCCCGCTGCCTGCTTGGCTTTTGGCAGGCTTTTCTTGTGCCAGATACTTTCTCTAGGAAAGCCCCATGCAAGCATCTTCGTTTTCTGCTTCCTTCTTACGAAGCTCTGATGTGAAGTCGAAGCCGTTTGAACTCAGTTATATACTTGATAAGTGCTTTAAATACCATTCCACTCGACCCTGATTGAGCACAGATCTCTGCATCTCAAATCAAAGAATGTTAGAGATGGGAGGACAGGATGGCCCAGAAAGATAATCTTTTTTAAACTCCTGTTTTATATGTAAAGAGGCTAAGGTCCAAAGAAGGTATAGGATCACAGTGAGGTAGTGATTGATTAGATCATAATTTTGATATAGTACCCTACTGTGCCTAGCAAATAGGAAATACTTGGCTAATATCCTTGAAAACATGCTTCTAGAATCTTTGCTTTAACTTCTAACGCAAGAGGGAAATTTTTTACAAATTTAGTACTTCATTTTGAGGCTTGTTACTGTATTGACATCAATACAGTGAATGTCACTTAACCAGTTAAGGAACCTTTAAACGAAGCCCCCTCCCCCCCAAAAATATAGTAAGCAGTTTAGAAAGTTGTAGATAAGTAAGTTGTATCCTATATTTTTAGTATAGGCATTTACTGGAGATGGCTGCTTTTATTTTATTTTTTATTTATTTTATTTTTTAAAGATTTTTTATTTATTTGAGAGAGAGAGTGAGCACAAGCAGGGGGAGGGGCAGAGGGAGCAGGAGAAGCGGGCTCCCCCCCTAAACTCCGACCCTGACTCTGACTCCTACTCCATCCCAGGACCCTGGGATCATGACCTGAGCCGAAGGCAGACGCTTTAACCCACTGAGCCACCCAGGCACCCCAGATGGCTGCTTTTAGATAAGAATGTCAAGGATACTTGGACGAGTTACTTCCCTTCAATAATATCTTTTACTGAAACCTACTCAGACTGATCAGGCACCATCATAAGCACTTTTAAATATTTAATTATCACTTACAGCCCCACAAGTTAGATATTGTTAGTACCAATTGGTTCAGAGAGGTTAAGTACCTTGCCAGAAAACATGGTACTAAACCCATGTTATGTGTTTGACTAACTTTTTTCTACTTTTCTAAATTCCTCTCCATATATCAGTTTGCCCATCAACAAAATAGAAATAGCACTTATATAAAAAATATCATTGAATGAAGGCATCCAGGGCGCCTGGGTGGCTCAGTGGTTTAAGGCGAGTGCCTTCCGGCTCAGGTCATGATCCCAGAGTCCTGGGATCGAGCCCCGCATCGGGCTCCTTGCTCGGCCAGAAGCCTGTTTCTCCCTCTCCCACTCCCCCTGCTTGTGTTCCCTCTCACGCTGTCTCTCTCTCTCTGTCAATTAAATAAATAAAATCTTAAAAATAAATAAATAAATAAAAGCACCCCCCTCCTCCTTAAGACTTCTCTTTATGTCAAGTACTATAACTTGTTAGGGTTCTTATATAGTGTAGTATTTGAGGAGAACTAAATTTCTGTGTTTTTAAATAAGAATAGATATTTAAGATAGGAGAATAGGACCTGAATAGAACTTTTCCTCACAATGGACTAAGATATATTTAATTTGAAATTTAAGAGGCCAAGAAAGACCAACTTGAAGAACAAGGAACTAAATTGGATTAACTTTACAATTAATTGTAACATGAACTAGATGATCAGGGAAATTGGGCTAACTAGTTGAAACTACTATTTTTTCCCAGAGAGTTAGCTTATACTATTTGCAAGTGCCTCTACTGTTTGCAAGTGATCAAAACTTACACCAAATTGTGAAATAAAGCATGCCCATGCCACCATTTCAAAGTACTTGATGGTTTAATTAATGATAACTTATTCCTGAATTAACATCCTCATCTACATTTGCAAAATGTACTTATTTCACTCATTTGTGGTTCTAGCACTGAGTTATTATAATAGTATTTCAAAGTACCTGATCAGAAAATCATTGTGTTAGAGCAGATATGAACATAGAACATATTACTTTTTTTTTTTTTAAGATTTTATTTATTTATTTGACACAGAGAGACACAGCGAGAGAGGGAATACAAGCAGGGGGAGTGGGAGAGGGAGAAGCAGGCCTCCTGGGGAGCAGGGAGCCCGATGAGGGGCTCGATCCCAGGACCCTGGGATCATGACCTGAGCCGAATGCAGACGCTTAACGACTGAGCCACCCAGGCACCCCAGAACATATTACTTTTGATCTGCAGTCTTCATGGAAAGCCCCAGAATACTTTGGAGACAATATACCAGCAGTGTTTAGAGTCTGTACTGTGAAACAGGTGTGCTGGATGCAGAAGACAAACTGAAATCAGTACATATGGACCTAATCTAAAATCTTACACTGTTTCTTAGAGCTGCAAGGGACTTTAAAATCTGTCTGATCCTACGCTTAACTATAGATGTAGAAACTAGTCAAAGGGAGCTCACATAATTCAGTGGCAGAAGTGGATGATACCCAACCCTCCTGACTTGGGTCTTCCTTGTGCCATAGTACCCCTCATCAGCCTCCTGTTGATCATTTACCGGTACCATTTTTTTTCAGTCACTATTGTTTTTTTTAATGTCTGAAGTCATAAAAATGGTTTTAGGATGGCACCAACACATACTACAATGGGGAAAACTTTTAGTTCTAATACACTGATTTTTATAACTAAGATTTAGAAGAGGAGAGCATATATATTATATAATATTAGCAAACACATTTATTTGTACTTTCCATGTGCCAGGCACTCTTCTAAGTGCTTTAGATATATAAACTCAATGTATTGTCACAACAATCCCATGAGATACACTTTATGATTAACTCAATTTTTCAGATGAGGAAATTGAGGCATAAAGAGATTAGATAACTTGCTCAGGGACATAAAGCTAATTAATAAGTGGCAGAGTTGGTACTTGAACCCAGACACTGCCCCCAGAGTCCATGCCCTCAGCCACTGTAGTATACTGCCTTTCTGTTAAGTCAAAACCACCTAGTTTAGTCAAACTAGTCAAAAAAACTAGTGGGGGAAAAAATCCCATGTTTCTGTTGTTCTCAAGTCTTACAGAATGCAATTAATTGATTCTTTCTGTTTTTTTAGGCTGGGAAATATGAGTTGGTTTAGATACATCTAGAAGCCAGTGAGGAGAGAAACAGGTAGAAAACCCAGTCAGTAAGTTAAGTCATGCACCATAGTGATAGGGCTTTTATGCCATCAGCCTAGCAGTCCCCTTCATTCCAGTATTTTGTTTAAATAATTCCTAAACATTTCAGAAGTAAAAGGGTTTTAAAGACAATCTGGTCTTCTACTCCCCTATTCTCTCCACTTAAAAAAAATCTTGTGGAGGTGGATATATGTGGGGCACTTGGCTTGCTCAGTCAGAAGAGCATGCGACTCTTGATCTCTGGTTTTTAAGTTCAAGCCCCAACATTGGGTGTAGAGTATATTTAGAAATAAAATCTTAAAAAAAAATCTGTTAATGGAAGAGTTGTCTAGAAAAGGCCATAGTCTTTTTTTTTTTTTAAAGATTTTATTTATTTTTTAGAGAGCGAGCAAGAGAGAAACAGCATGAGAGGGGCGAGGGTCAGAGGGAGAAGCAGGCTCCCCGCTGAGCCGGGAGCCCGATGTGGGACTCGATCCCAGGACCCTGGGATCATGACCTGAGCCGAAGGCAGACGCTTAACCACCTGAGCCACCCAGGCGCCCAAAAGGCCATAGTCTTATAACTACTACAAGGTATCCCCCCATCTCCTACCCTCTGAAAAATCAGATCCTCTTAATACAGTAATAGGGTTGCAACGATTTCTGTTTGAGGTACAAGCTGTTAAAAGGAAAAGCAGTGGGGCTTGTTATCCTCAGCCTATCAACCAGAGTTTAAATGTAGCTGGTAAGGGGGAGGGAGGATAGGCTTGGTATTTAATTGAACTCCCAGCCACACAATCTTGTTTTGATAAAATTACTAAATAACTTTTACTGTAGATCACTGGGGCATGGGCTTTCTGGAATTATTTTGTAAATCCCATAGCGTGTGATTTCCACATAGTAGGTGCTAATAAGGGTTTACTATTATAAGTGTTCTCCCAAACTGTCCCACAGTTAATGCCTGTTTTTACACAGCAATACTTCCTATTTCTTGGCATTCCAAGTAACTGAGAATTAGAAACTTGAGTAGCCCAAAGGCAACCATGGTATATTATGTAATGGAATTCAGGTTATTTAACAGTCACTTCATTCCATTGTGCTTGGTCAGCATCATCCATAGTTGGACTTGATGAAAATTGTCAGTAAACAGGTAATTTGGATGTGGAGGCATTGACCATTTCAGAATGGTTGTGATGTTTTGTTTTTAAATTTACATACCAAAAAATCCACCCTTTTGGGAGTACAGTTCTATGAGTTGTGACAAATGCATACTGTCGTCATGTAAGCACCATCACACTGCTACCTAACAGTCCCACCACCCCCAGAATTTTCTTCATGCTGCTCCTTTGTAGTCCAACCCTAGCCCACTCCAAGCCACTGGCAACCACTGATCTATTTTCTCCATCTATATAGCTTTGCCTTTTCCAGAGTGTCATATAAATGGAATCATACAGTAAGTAGCCTTTGAGTCTTGCCTCTTTCACTTAGCATATGCATTTGAGATTATCCACGTTGTTGCATGTATCAGTAGTTCTTCCTTCCTATTGCTGAGTAGTATTCCATTGTATGAATATATATTCATAGTTTATCCATTCACCAGTTGAAGGAAATCTGGATTGTTTCCAGTTTTTGGCAGTTATTAATAATGTTGCTATAAATATTCATGTACCAATTTTTGTGTGAATATAAGTTTTCATTTCTTTAGGGTAAATACCTAGGAGTGGGATTGCCAGGTTATATGATAAATATATATTTAATGTTATAAGAAACTGCCAAACTGGGGCACCTGGCTGGCTCAGTTAAATGTCTGCCTTCAACTCAGGTCATGATCCCAGGATCCTGGGATTGAGTCCCGAGTTAGGCTCCCTGCGCAGCAGGGAGTCCACTTCTTCCTCTGCCCCTCTACCTGACTTGTGCTCTCTCTATCACTCTTTCTCTCTCAAGTAAATAAATAAGATCTTTAAAAAACAAACAAACAAACAACATGCCCAACTGTTTTCCAAAGAGATTGCACCGTTTTATACATTCACACAGAAATGTATGATGGTTTCAGTTGTTCAACATCCTCTCCAGCACTTGTATTTTAAAAAAATTTTTTAATTATTCTAATAGTATTTAGTATTCATTTCCCTAATTGCATTTCCCAGATGACTAATGATATTGAGTATCTTTTCATGTGTTTATTTGCCATCTGTATATCTTAGGTGAAGAATCAGTTCAGATTTTTTTGCCCCCTTTTTTTTTTTTTAAAGATTTTATTTATTTGACAGAGAGAGATACAGCGAGAGAGGGAACACAAGCAGGGGGAGAGGGAGAGGGAGAAGCAGGCTTCCTGCGAAGCAGGGAACCCGATGCGGGGCTCGATTCCAGGACCCTGGGACCATGACCCGAGCCGAAGGCAGACGCTTAACAACTGAGCCACCCAGGCGCCCCTGCCCATTTTTTTAATTGGTCTGTTTGTTTTCTTATTGTTGAATTTTAAGAATTCTTTATATATCCTGGATACAAGTTGTTTGTCAGATATGTGATTTGTAAATATTTTCTCTTAGTCTATGACTTGTCTTTATTTTCTTTTGTGGAGCAGGAGTTTACATTTTGATTAAGTCCATTTTATCAGTTTCTTTTGTGGATTGTGCTTTTGGTGTTGTATCTAAGATTCCTGCCCTGACCCAAAGTTATGAAGATTTTTTTCCCTATGCTTTCTTGTAAAAGTTTTATAGTTTTACATTTTTAATTTTACGTCTGTGATCAGTTTTGAGTTTGTTTTTGTATAGGTGTGAGATATAGATCAAGGTTCATTTTTGTTGCTACTGCTATATATTTTTTTTAAGATTTATTATTTTAGGGGCGCCTGGGTGGCTCAGATGGTTAAGCGTCTGCCTTCGGCTCAGGTCATGATCCCAGCGTCCTGGGATCGAGTCCCGCATCGGGCTCCCTGCTCCTTGGGAGCCTGCTTCTCCCTCTGCCTCTGCCTCTCTGTCTCTCTGTCTCTCATGAATAAATAAATAAAATCTTTAAAAAAAAAAAAAAGATTTATTATTTTAGGGAGAGAGAGAGTCTGCACCCATGTATGTGATGTGGGCGAGAGGCAGAGGGAGAGGGAGAGAAAGAATCTCAAACAGACTCCATACTGACTGCGGAGCCCAATGTGAGGCATGATCCCTTGACCCTGAGATCATGACCTGAGCTGAAATCAACAGTCTATCACTTAAGTGACTTAGCCATCCAGGTGCCCCTATTTTTTGTTATATTTTAAAAACAGTTGTCAGAATTACCTGTCTTTTCAGAGGAAACAAACCAAACAGTACTTTCTTTTTTCATAGATAACATGCACATGGGACAGAATTTGGGTATACAATGAAAAGTAAATCTTCTTCCACCTTGGTCCCATAGGCCACCCAGATACTACCATTCCCCTCCCCACTAAGATAACTGCTGTTATCAGTTTGTTATGTATCTTTCCAGGAATAATTTATGCATTTACAATTATATGTCTTTCAATGAATGATAACAAATTATGCTCACTCTTCTGTACCTTGTATTTTCAATGATCAGTGTATTTTAGAGGTCATTTCATAAGCTTCTTTGTTTCATTCTTTGTTTTTTTAAGGATTCCACCTATCCATTTGAGAGAGAGAGTGAGCCAGAGAGAGAGAGAGAGAGAGCATGAGCGGGGGAAGGGAAAGGGAGAAGCAGACTCCCCTGCGAGCATGGGGCTTGATCCCAGGACCCCAGGATCATGATCTGAGCCAAGGCAGGTGCTTAACTGAGTTGAACCACCCAGGCGTCCTCTTCCTTGTTATTTATTATTATTATTTTTAAAGATTTTATTTATTTATTTGACAGAGACAGTGAGAGAGGGAACACAAGCAGGGGGAGTGGGAGAGGGAGAAGCAGACTCCCTGCTGAGCGGGGAGCCCGATGCGGGGCTCCATCCCAGGACCCTGGGACCATGACCTGAGCCGAAGGCAGACGCTTAACGACTGAGCCACCCAGGCGCCCCCTGTTTTTTAAATTTTTTAAAAAGTTTTATTTATTTAAGTAATCTGTACACCCAGCATGGGGCTCGAACTCACAACCCCGAGATCAAGAGTTGCATGCTCTTCCAGCTGAGCCAGCCATGCACCCCTGGATTCTTTCATTCAGCTTAATATTTTCTTTTTTTTAATTTATTTTATTTTTTAAAAAAGACTTTATTTATGTATTTCACAGAGAGAGAGAGCACAAGCAGGGGAAGTGGCAGACAGAGGGAGAAGCAGGCTCCCTGCAGAGCAGGGGGAGCCCGATGCAGGACTCGATCCCAGGACCCTGGGACCATGACCTGAGCTGAAGGCAGTCACTTAACCAACTGAGCCACCCAGGCGCCCCAGCTTAATATTTTCATTAGTCTTATTCTTTTTCAATGTATTTCATTTTGTGGTTATACCTTAATTTATTTAACTATATCACTTTTGTTGGACATTTAGGTTGATATTCCTCGTATGTGTAGTTTTCTATTTACATAGATATCCAACTATAATATAAATTGCTAAAGATGGAACTATGGGATCAAAACAATATATGTTTTTCTTTTTTTTAGAGAGAGAACCTGTGTGTGAATGGGGGGGAGGGGCAGAGGAAGAATGAGAGACAATCTTTTTTTTTAAAGATTTTATTTATTTATTTGAGAGAGAGAGAATGAGAGACAGAGAGCATGAGAGGGAGGAGGGTCAGAGGGAGAAGCAGACTCCCTGCCAAGCAGGGAGCCCGATGCGGGACTCTATCCCGGGACTCCAGGATCATGACCTGAGCCAAAGGCAGTCGTTTAACCAACTGAGCCACCCAGGCGCCCCGAATGAGAGACAATCTTAAGCAGGCTCTATGCAACACAGGCCTTGATCTCAAGACCCTGAGATTGTGACTTGAGCCAAAATCAAGAGTTGGATGCTCAACCAACTGAGCCACCCAGGTGCCCCAATACATGCTTTTTTAATTTTGGTAGGTAGTGCCAAGTAGCCCTTTGTAGAGACCTAACTAATTTATATCCTCCACCCCCCTTCCAACTCCCAACAACGTGTGAAATGATTATTTCTCTATAAAACTTTCAAACAGTATGTATAGAACTTTTTCATCATTGCCAAAGGAGGAATAAATAGTTTTAATTTGCATTTTTATTATCAATGAGAATAAGAATCATTTCATTACTTTTTTTTAAAGGATCGTTTCATTACTTTAAGAGCTATTTGAATTTCTTGTACTGTCGTTTTTGTTGTTTTTGCAATTTTTCTTTTAGGTGGTTGGGTGCTTATTGATGCTTGGTATTTTTTATATGTAAAAGAAATTAGTCCTTTGTCTTTGATACATATTGCATATATTTTTGCTAGTTTGTCTTGTCCTTTAATTTTATTATGTTTGTTGCCATGCAGACATTTTTATTTTTACTTAAAAATTTATTTTTCAGACATCTTTATTTGTATGTAATTGAACATGTCAGTCTTTTATGATTCCTGAGCTTTGAGTCATCTTTAGAAGGGCTTTTCTTTTTTAAGATTTATTTATTTATCTTAGAGAATAAGACCAAGCGAGCGTGAGTTGAGGGGAGAGGGGCAGAGGGAGAGGGAGAAAGAGAAACCTAAGCGGACTCCACTTGGAACCTGATATGAGACTCGATCCCACAACCTCGAGCTCACGACCTGAGCCAAAATCAAGAGTCAGATGATTAACAGACAGCCACCCACGTACCCCAGAAGTGCTTCTCATTTACTGCTGAGAATAATTTTTTTTCAATTTTTAAATATTGAGATAATTGTAGATTTATGCGTAGTTACGAGAAATAATGCAGAGAGATCTCTTGTATACTTTGCTCAGTTTTCCCCAGTGGTACATTTTGCAAAATTGCTGTCTATTATGACAATCAGGATATTGACATTGATATAATCTACCAGCCTTATTCAGATTTACCAGTTTTACTTGTATCTGTTTACTTGTGTTCAGTTGTGGGTGTATGTGGATTAAGTCCTATACAACTTAGTCACTTTTATAGGTTCTTTTATCCATCATCACAGTCAAGACACTGAATGATTCCATCACAAAGGTCCCTCATTTTGCCCTTTTATAACCACATCTGCTTCCCTGACACCCAGTCCCTGACAATCTCACTAATCTGTCCTCTATTCCTAAAATTTTATCATTTTAAAGATGTTATATAAATGTACTCCTTAGGGCGCCTGGGTGGCTCAGTTGGTTAAGCGACTGCCTTCGGCTCAGGTCATGATCCTGGAGTCCCGGGATCGAGTCCCGCATCGGGCTCCCTGCTCGGCAGGGAGTCTGCTTCTCCCGCTGACCCTCCTCCCTCTCATGCTCTCTGTCTCTCATTCTCTCTCTCGCAAATAAATAAAATCTTAAAAAAAAAAAAAAAAAAAAAAAAATTAAAAAAAAAAAAAATAAATGTACTCCTTATTTATTTTTTAAGATTTTATTTATTTATTTGACAGAGTGACAGAGAGAGGGAATACAAGCTGGGGGAGAGGGAGAAACAGGCTTCCCGCTGAGCAGGGAGCCCAGCTGACTCGATCCCAGGACCCTGAGATCATGACCTGAGCCGAAGGCAGATGCTTAACAACTGAGCCACCCAGGCACCCTAAATGTACTCTTTAAAAAAAAAAAAAAGATTTTATTTATTAGAGAGAGAGAGCAGAAGGGGAGGAGAGGCGATGCAGTGCTTGATCCCAGGATCCTGAGATCATGACCTGAGCTGAAGGCAGATGCTTGACTGACAGCCACCCAGGCGCCCAAATGTACTCTTTTTGTATTGTCTTTTTTTTTTTTTTAAGGTGCCAAGATTATAATAAGGAATAAAATCAGATTTATTGTCCTACAGGAGTTTAAAAAGTCAAGTAGCAACTAACAACAGTGGTGAGACAGAACATATAGAAGTTCCAGGCGCCAGGACGCCTGGGTGGCTCAGTCGGTTAAGCAGCTGCTCTCTGGCTCTCTCTTTCTCTCTGTCAAATAGATAAATAAAGTCTTTTATTTATATATTTTTAAATTTTTTTTTTAAAGATTTTATTTATTTGACAGAGAGAGACACAGCGAGAGAGGGAACACAAGCAAGGGGAGTGGGAGAGGGAGAAGCAGGCTTCCCGCCGAGCAGGGAGCCCAATGCGGGGCTCGATCCCAGAACTCTGGGATCATGACCTGAGCTGAAGGCAGATGCTTAACGACTGAGCCACCCAGGCGCCCCAAATAAAATCTTTTAAAAAAAGTGGAATAGAGGAATATATGAAGGGAGGAATATATATACCCCTCTCATTCCAGGTGGATCAAATATTTAAATTTTAAACATGAAACCACATATTTTCCAGATGTACTATATACCATCATTTATTCAATGATCTGTCTTTTCCCTATTGATAAATGCTATGAACATTAGCATATAGGTTTGCATGGGAGCACAGGTTTTCATTTTTCTGGGTTAACTGCCTGAGAGTGCAGTCCTTTACTTATTTGGGTGGGGGGGCAAGAGATTTGATTTATTGTCCTTAATTGTGGTATAATTTATATACAGTAAAATGCACAGATCTTAAATATTCAGTGTGATGAATTTGACATTGTATAAACCCATGTAATCATCACCTCTACGAATATGGTGTTTTAAATACAACCAAATAAAGGAACAGTCTAGGAAACTAAGGGCAGTGTCAGTCTGGTAATGAGTGTCTGGTTATCATCTGCTTTGTTTTTTTTTTGTTTTTTTTTTTAAGATTTTATTTTTATTTATTTATTTGACAGAGAGAGACACAGCGAGAGAAGGAACACAAGCAGGGGGAGTGGGAGAGGGAGAAGCAGGCTCCCCGCAGAGCAGGGAGCCCGATGCGGGACTCGATCCCAGGACCCTGGGATCATGACCTGAGCTGAAGGCAGTCGCCTAACCAACTGAGCCACCCAGGCACCCTGCTTTGTTTTGTTTTAATGGAAGAAGTAGCTCACTTTCCCAGAATTACTGAAAATGCAGAAGTATTGTTTGCTTCTCAACAAAACAGTACAGTAAAGTACAGTCTAGTTTCTGAGAGAGAAACTTTGATTTTTCTTACAATGTACAGATTCCCCTTATTTCATTAATAGCCACTGGAGCTATTCCTTAAGGTTAATTCCTAATTTGATAAATGATTATTCATTTTTGGTGCTGTGTAGATAGGCTATATATATATATATATTTTAAAGATTTTATTTATTTGACAGAGAGACACAGCGAGAGAGGGAACACAAGCAGAGAGAGTGGGAGAGGGAGAAGCAGGCTTCCCGCCGAGCAGGGAGCCCGATGCGGGGCTCGATCCCAGGACCCTGGGACCATGACCGGAGCCGAAGGCAGACGCTTAACGACTGAGCCACCCAGGCGCCCCGTTAGGCTATATTTTTGTCTACAGGTCTTATTATAGAAATTCCCATTATACAGAAATCTCTGTTACAAAAAAAGTCTACTTATTTTGAGCAATACCTAGTACTATTTGGGAAGCCCATTGAAGGTTGTGCGAATGTCATTTGAAAGGTATGTTCAGTGTGGTGAAATACTTTGTTAACTATTACCATGTTAACAATCTTTCCCTATCCTGATTCTTCCGGTGGTAACATTTGTGGGTAAGGGAAAAGGAGGCATATGGTTAAAAAACAAACACGTGATCCTGATGCTCTCCTATCTCCTCAGCTGACTCTTGGCCAACAAGTTTTCTCTTGGTCACTTAACCAGTACATAGTTAGTTGCTTTTACCTATTTATTTTTAAAGATTTTATTTATTTATTTGAGAGAGAGAGAGAGAGAGAGAGAGAGAGAGCACAAGCTGGGGGAGGGGCAGAGGGAGAAGGAGACTCTCCACTGAGCAGGGAGCCCGACACAGGGCTCGATCCCAGGACCTTGGGATCATGACCCGAGCCGAAGGCAGACGCTTAACGGACTGAGCCACCCAGGTGCCCCGTCAGTTGCTTTTGTTAAGGGCAAACCAGGAAAGGTCATTTCTCATATTAGAGAGTTAGACAATTTGTTGGGGGAGGAATGCAGCAGTACGGGGCAAGAGTTGACAGGGCAGATACTCACTTAGGTTGCTAAGCTTCACCAAGTTCTGAAAACCACTGCCTTGATTCCTGCAGGTTCATTTCACAGTTTTGGCGAATGTTTTCATATGCTGCTAGCTTATCCCTAACAATAGAACACTGTTTTATTGGAAGAGAATCTATATTACTATAATCATCATTAATTAATTTTAAAAGTTGTGTATGAAAGAGATGGAGATGTTTTCCTCGGTGCCCAGTATGAATAAGGAGACAAGAATAAGGATGTGTTTCTCCACATCTGGTTTGCTTGGATCCTGGCCAGTGAAGATGTGCCAGGCCATGCAATTAAAATGGTTCTGTGGCAAGGGTGGTGCTTGATGCCAGTTGTTCATTTACAGGTAGCTTTTGAAAATGGCTGCCTCTCATTTCACCGGGCTCACAGCCGTTGCTGATGTAATTAAAGATCTAGACACTCAGATAGCTGTAAGTAAGCGCACTGAGGCCGCTATTGGCGGAACTTGGTAAATGTGCTTCTGGTCTTGATGACACCAAAGCTGCTGTCCACAGTGTCTACCTCATGGCTTTAAAATTGAGGAGTCTTGGCTACTCCAGGCTAGGGACTCTGCATGTACTTAAAGATTGCTAACACTCAGAAAATTTGCTCTTGATGACAAGGAACAGCTTACTTTTAACAGTTGCTAAAAATTGTGTTTATTAGACATAGACCTGACATAGACTTAAGCATGTTTTGAAGTGCCAAAATGAACTAATCTGTTTTCTTAAGTTTTGTGGCTGAGTTTTAAATATGTGATTGTGCCATGATTTATTTGAATTTAACATTATTTGCTGTTCAAAAATAATGCATGTAGTACTTAACCTATTCTGTTTTTACAAAGTCTTCAAAAATGTCTTATTCTAGTTTATTTTTGTATGTAAGATTTCTTATTTCATTTGCTTTCTTCCTTATTTAATTTTGTGGACTATTTCATTTAGCTTTTGGAGAAGAGATGGTTTCTAAATATGAGGTGAGAGCAATGAACATTCTTCATTCCCTCTATTTTTAATGTGCAGGTATCAAATGGTCACTATCCCAGATATCCTGAAGACCCTTCAAGTCTGACAGACGTTATGCAATTTTACTTTCAAACCTTATCCTTTATTAAAGGTGTTTCTGGAGCTAGTTCTCTTGTTTTCCTTCTACAGTTGATTGGCCTTGGTCCTCACAGCTCCAAAAAGAAACAGGATCTCGATAAGCTCTATGAGCTGAAGTCCAAAGCTCGGCAGATTATGAACCAGTTTGGCCCTTCAGCCCTAATCAACCTCTCCAATTTCTCATCCATAAAACCGGAACCAGCCAGCACCCCTCCACAAGGCTCCATGGCCAATAGCACTACAGTGGTAAAGATACCGGGTCCTCCTGGGACAGGAGGGCGTCTCAGCCCTGAAAACAATCAGGTATCATCTCTTACTTTTTGCTCTCCCTAGGCATCTCTTATCTGTTATTTGAACCAATAATGCTTTGAGAGATGTCTGTCTCAGATGCTGCCTCTTCGTCTCAGCTGAAAAAGAGTCTTTTCCCTCCTTTGGACTTCTAAAGTTCTTTATCAAATTATCATGTACAGTGTTTATCAATGTTTACTCTGTGGTGTTTATGTGTGCGTATGTATACGTACATACATTCATACACACACACTAACACTGTTGCCTATGACAGGTTTATATATATGTATATATAAATATATATACACTATATAATTGTTAAATAAAGTAGTTAAATAAAATAATAAAATAACTAATGGATTCATTATTCATTATTCCTGTAATAAAAGCATTATTGCCTCCGGTCTTTTCTCCTTCTAGTTCAGCCAGCTGCTCCATTATTAACTTTCTGCACTGATTCTAAAATCTGCCCCCCCCAATGCCCTCTCTCCCCCACTTTCTGCCCATGATTCTGATTCTGCCCTCCAGAGCCACAAGAGATAAAAAATAAGTATAATCTCTTGTCTTGGGCCTTGTAGGCTGGATAGAGTAGGAGGGAGAGACATTTCAAGGGAATGGGAGGAGGGACTAGCAAAGGCGAATGGAGAGGGTTGGGCAGATAGTCAGGAAGCCAACCTGTGTTGAATGTGGAATCTGTTAGAGAAGAACAGGAGGTAAAATTATATAGGCAGGAATATGGCAGAATATACTGGGCATATACGAGTCTGTCTCTTTTGAAACTTAGTCATTAGACAATCTTTGCAAATATTTAATAGAGGAGTAAGTAACATAATAAAAGTCGTATGTCTTAGCAGGA
Organism: Mirounga angustirostris; assembly: GCF_029215605.1. Classification (NCBI taxonomy): domain Eukaryota; kingdom Metazoa; phylum Chordata; class Mammalia; order Carnivora; family Phocidae; genus Mirounga; species Mirounga angustirostris. Next base: position 168,838,253 of record NW_026991712.1, read on the forward strand.
TTAACTTGGCAGTAAGTGGACAAGAAAGGTAGGAAAGGGGTGGACCGAGAGGAAGACCAAGTCTAAGACTTTTGCAGTAAATCAAGACATGGAGTGAAGGCTTGCCTTAAGTGGTAATGGTAGAATGGATAGATCTGACACATAATTAACAAATAATTTATTTAGAAAATTCATCTCTTCCTTATTTCCAAGATTATACATCTTATCACAGAAACTTTAGAAATACAGAATAAAGAGCCCATAATTCTACCACCACCCCAAAAAAACTATGCTTAGCATTTTAATGTGTGTCTTTTGATTATTGTTTAATGGCATGTGTATGTGACATGACATTTCAATGAAAGAGGAATCACAGTTGTACACACTTATGCAAATATTATACAGAGATGAACACATGTTCCCTGCCATCAGAGAGCTTTCAGCCTATTAAGTCAGAAACAGGCAAGTTTATAAATATATGCATGACAGAAGGGTGCACGGGGTACAGTAGAGGCCAAAGGAGGAAGTGGTTCCTTTTACCTAGGTGAGCTAGGAAGGGCAGAAAGGAGGCACCATGGACTGAGCAGATAGGAAGAAGGGTGGAAGAACATGTCCAAAGGCAACAGAGGTGCAGTATCAGTTATGGTGGTCAGAAAATTGCAAATTACTTAATGTAGAGGAAAGGTAAGGCACAGTGAGCTCAAGAGGCAGAAATAAACTGACAGGTGTTGGCCTCTTCCACACTGCTCTTTTAGCCTTTCCCTAGGCCGCTTCTGTCTTGGGAGTGTAGTCTTGGAGCAGACTACCAGGTAGGCCAGACTGTTAACTTTTGGAAGGTAGAAACTAAACCCAACAAATTGACAGCATTTCTTCATTAGAGGGTAATAAAGTGTTCTGTTTCCTTAATACTTGGCTGAAAAATCTTCTCCCAATTAACTTTAGGTATTGACCAAGAAGAAATTACAAGACTTAGTAAGAGAAGTGGATCCTAATGAGCAATTGGATGAAGATGTGGAGGAGGTAAGATGGAGTTGGGCATGATGAGTCTGGGTCCCTGAGAGCTAATACATAATAGCGGTTAAGAGCACAGACTTCAGAGGCAGACACATCTGAATTTGAATCTTGGCTCTGCCACTTACCGGCTTTGTAGCTGTGGACATGTCACTGAAGCTTTTTGAGACTCAGCTTCCTCTTGTGTTGGGTGTGGTATTATTTACCGACAGGGTTATTGTGAGGGTCCCGTGGAATGACTTCTACAAATCACCTGGGAGAATGCCTACACTTTATACCTAGCCACTGCTGCTACTTTTGCTTGGTGGAAAGGGCTTAGTTTGCTGCTCATAGGCAATCACTTTCTTTTTTTTTAAAGATTTTATTTATTTATTTGAGAGAGAGAGAGCACATGAGAGGGGGGAGGGTCAGAGGGAGAAGCAGACCCCCTGCTGAGCAAGGAGCCCGATATGGGACTTGATCCCGGGACTCCAGGATCATGACCTGAGCCGAAGGCAGTCGCTTAACCAACTGAGCCACCCAGGCGCCCCTGGCAATCACTTTCAACAGTTGTAGTTGTTTCTATCATACTCCCCCATATTTCTAAGTAATACACTTAAACAGATACTCTTTGGTTTCTGTCTATTGACTTCCTGTAGATGACGATTTTGTTAAGCCACACACATGTCCATCCATGCTTTCCTTTCCCTCATTTTTCTAAAGATATTATTTATTTATTTATTTGACAGAGAGAGAGCACAAGTAGGCAGAGCGGCAGGCAGAGGGAGAGGGAGAAGCAGGCTCTCGCTGAGCAGGGAGCCTGATGCGGGGCTTGATCCCAGGATCCTGGGATCATGACCTGAGCCGAAGGCAGCCGCTTAACCAACTAAGCCACCCAGGCGCCCCTCCCTCATTTTTCTAATATAGTTTCTGATTAATATATATATTTTAAGGATTTTATTTATTTATTTGTCAGAGAGAGAGAGAATAAGCAGGGGGAGTGGCAGGCAGAGGGAGAAGCAGGCTCCCCACCGAGCAAGGAGCTTGATACGGGACTTGATCCCAGGACCCCAGGATCATGGCCTGAGCTGAAGGCAGTCACTTAACCAACTGAGCCACCCAGGCGTCCCTTCAATATAGTTTTGTCACAACTTTTAGATAACTCAGAAATCAGTATTGACATTATTCTGATCATGTACATATTGTTCACCACTGAACCAAGTCCTGTTTTGTACTACCTACTGAAGGTGATAATTGACTTTTTTTTAAGGTTTTATTTTATTATTATTATTTTTTAAAGATTTTATTTATTTGACAGAGAGAGACACAGCGAGAGAGGGAACACAAGCAGAGGGAGTGGGAGAGGGAGAAGCAGGCTTCCCACTGAGCAGGGAGCCCGATGTGGGGCTCAATCCCAGGACTCTGGGATCATGACCTCAGTCGAAGGCAGACGCTTAATGACTAAGCCACCCAGGTGCCCCAAAGATTTTATTTTTTAAGTAATCTCTATACCCAACATGGGACTTGAACTTACAACCCTGAGATCAAGAGTTGCACACTGTACTGACTGAGCTGGCCAGACGCCCCTATAATTGACTTATTTTTATTTAGTTTTCTTTGTGCCATTTTTATTCTGGTTCTGCTATCAGCTCTGGTATACACCTATCAACATTGTTTTCCAAATGGAAAAATAATCTACAGATTTGGGTCCTCCCCCAACTCAGATTTCACTCTCAGAAACCTCCATCCTTTAAGGAGGGCCCGTGATGTGACGAGCACTGGGTGTTATAGGCAACTGATAAATCACTGAACACTACATCTAAAACTAATGATGTACTATATGTTGGCTAATCGAATTTAAATAATAATAATAAAAAAAACCCCTCCATCTTCTTCTGCTCTAATTAATTTTAGGCCCCTTGAACAAACCCTGCTTGGGTCTTCCTTTTGCTATTTTTTTCCTCTTTGGCTCCCTTGTTTCCTAGATCCCACATCCTCTTCTTTTTTTTTTAATTTGACAGAGACACAGCGAGAGAGGGTACACAAGCAGGGGGAGTGGAAGAGGGAGAAGCAGGCTTCCTGTGGAGCAAGGAGCCTGATGTGGGGCTTGATCCCAGAACCCTAGGATCATGACCTGAGCCGAAGGCAGACACTTAACAACTGAGCCACCAGGCACCCCCCACATCCTCTTATTTACTCTCTTTTTTTGTTAGAGCACATTTTTTTTTGCTGTTGTTACAGCCTACAAAAGGATAGATGAGAAGCAAATGTTTGAAAGTATCTTACATTCTAACCTCACAATTTTTAGTTTGCGTGAGTTTAGAATTAGATTATGAAAAGATATATATTTTCATGGAGCCCCACGTTTGGCATGGAACCTGCTTAAAAACGAAAGAAATCTCGTGCTATTCTTTTTTTTTTTTTTAAGATTTTATTTATTTATTTGACAGAGACACAGTGAGAGAGGGAACACAAGCAGGGGGAGTGGGAGAGGGAGGAGCAGGCTTCCTACTGAGCAGGGAGCCCCATGCGGGGCTCGATCCCAGGACCCTGAATGCAGCTGAAGGCAGAGGCTTAACCGACTGAGCCACCCAGGTGCCCCAAATCTCATGCTATTCTAATCCCAATTTTTTTAGTCTTCCTTTAATTCTGAATTTTCATATGAGTCTTAGTATCTTTTTTCATTTGTTGTGCTGGGTTCCTGGAGCCTGCTTTAATTCTGGGGACTTGAGTGCCTCAATTCTGGGATGATTTTGTATATTTTAGGGTTGGGAGTTTCTTATTGTTGTCTGTTTTGCCTTTGCAGAGGAATATTTAATGACAGGGAAAAGAAATACGGGTTACAAAAATAGTATAACTTTATTTTTATTTTTACTTTTTTAACCAGAGGTAAAATATTTGCTCTCTTTGTGTGTGTATATGTAGGGGGGTGTTTGAGACAGCAGTTTTTTTGAGATATAATTCATATACCATAAAATTCACTCATTTGAAATCTACAGCTCAGTGGTTGTTAGTCTCTTCACAGAACTGTGCAGCTCTCAACACATTTTTTTTAACGTATAATATATTATTAGTTTCGGGCACCTGGGTGGCTCAGTCGTTAAGCGTCTGCCTTCGGCTCAGGTCATGATCCCAGGGTCCTGGGATCGAGCCCCACATCGGGCTCCCTGCTCTGCGGGAAGCCTGCTTCTCCCTCTCCCACTCCCCCTGCTTGTGTTCCTGCTCTCGCTATGTCTCTCTCTGTCAAAAAAATAAATAAAATCTTAAAAAAAAATATATATATATATATTATTAGTTTCAGAGGTAGAGTTTGGTGATTCATCAGTTGCATATAATAACCAGTGCTCGTTACATCACGTGCCCTCCTTAATGTCCATCACCCAGTTACCCCATCCCCCCACCCACCTCCCCTCCAGCAACCCTCAGTTTATTTCCTGTAGTTAAGAGTCTCTTAGGGGGGCGCCTGGGTGGCTCAGTTGGTTAAGCGACTGCCTTCGGCTCAGGTCATGATCCTGGAGTCCCTGGATCGAGTCCTGCATCGGGCTCCCTGCTCGGCAGGGAGTCTGCTTCTCCCTCTGACCCTCCCCCCTCTCATGTGCTCTCTCTCAAATAAATAAATAAAATCTTTAAAAAAAAAAAAAAAGAGTCTCTTAGGGTTGGGGCACCTGGGTGGCTCACTCTTTAGGCGTCTGCCTTTGGCTCAGGTCATGATCCCGGAGTCCTAAGATTGAGCCCCGCCTTGGGCTCCCTGCTCCTCGGGAAGCCTGCTTCTCCTTTTCCCACTCCCCCTGCTTGTGTTGTCTTTCTCTCTCTGTGTCAAATAAAATCTTTTAAATAAATAAATAAAGTTCCTGTTGTAGGGGGTATGAGTATCTCATTTCTTTTTACGGCAGAATACTCTTCCATTGTATGGACATACTGTATTTTGTTTAAGCATTCATCAGTTGATGGGTTGTATCCACTTTTTGGTTATTATGAATGATGTTCCTTGAACATTCACGTGTAAATTTTATTTGTTTCTTTTCTTTTTTTTTAATTCATGTATAAATTTTTGTGTGGAAATATGTTTTCATCTTTCTTGGTAATATACTTGGGAGTAGAAGTGTGGAGTCATGTGGTAACTATGTTTTTCCTTTGAGGAACTGCCCGTTTTTTCCAAAGTGCTGCACTCTTTTACATTCCTACCAGCAGTGTGTGCGATTTCCATTTTCTTATATTAGTTTTTTTTTAAGATTTTATTTATTTATTTGACAGAGACACAGCGAGAGAGGGAACACAAGCAGGGGGAGTGGGAGAGGGAGAAGCAGGCTTCCCGCTGAGCAGGAAGCTCGATGTGGGGCTAGATCCCAGGACCCTGGGATCATGACCTGAGCTGAAGGGAGATGCTTATCGAGTGAGCCACCCAGGCGCCCTCTTATATTAGTTTTTTGATAATTTCTTCTCTGTTTTTGCTCTTTCATTCTTTTTTATTTTTATTTTTTTTAAGATTTTATTTATTTATTTGACAGAGAGAGGGAACACAAGCAGGGGGAATGGGAGAGGGAGAAACAGGCTTCCTGCTGACCAGGGACCCCGATGATGTGGGGTGGATCCCAGGACCCTGGGATCATGACCCCAGCTGAAGGCAGACACTTAACGACTGAGCCACCCAGGTGCCCTCTTTTTTTTTTTTTTTTTTTAAGATTTATTTGTTTATTTGAGAGAGAGCACGCATGAGCAGGGGGAAGGGGCACAGGGAGAAAATATCCAAGCAGACTCCCACTGAGCACAGAGCCCGATGCAGGGCTCGATCATGAGATCAGGACCTGAGCCAAACGAATCCAAGAGTTGGACTCTTAACCAACTGAGCCACCCAGATGCCCCATCTCTTTCATTTTGTAATGACGGTTGAATATTGAACCTCTGTATTGATCCTCTTAGGTTTTTTTGTCTTTGCTCTCCTATTTTTCATTTCTTTGAAATTCTTTTTTTGTTGTTAAGATTTTATTTATTTATTTGTCAGAGAGAGAGAGAGCACAAGCAGGGAGAGCGGCAGGCAGAGGGAGAAGCAGGCTCCCCGCTGAGCAAGGAGCCTGATGCGGGACTTGATCCCTGGGATCATGACTGAGCTGAAGGCAGACGTTTAACCTACTGAGCCACCCAGGTGTCCCTCATTTCTTTGAAATTCTAAGTTCTATTTGCTAGGGAGATTTTCCTTAGTTTATCTTCTAAACCTATTTTAAGTTTTTTGGGGGTTTTTTTTGGCATAAAAATTTTAATGCCCATGAGGTTTTCTTCTTGACTAGTTTGTCCTTTTTTTTTTTTTTTTTAAGATTTGATTTTGTAAGTAATCTCTACACCCAGCGTGGGGCTCAAACTCACAACCTGAGATCAAGAATTGCACAAGGTACTGACTGAGCCAGCCAGGTGCCTCTAATTGGTCTGTTTTATCCCTAAGCCACTCTGTTATTACTTTATGGTTACAATATCTTTTCTTTTTTTTTTTTTTTTTAAGATTTTGTTTATTTATTTGACAGAGAGAGACACAGCGAGAGAGGGAATACAAGTAGGGGAAGTGGGAGAGGGAGAAGCAGGCTTCCCACTGAGCAGGGAGCCCGATGCGGGGCTCGATCCCAGGACCCTGGGATCATGACCTGAGCCGAAGGCAGATGCTTAACGACTGAGCCACCCAGGCGCCCCTACAATATCTTTTCTTACCTTTCTCTCTGAGGAATTACATTTTTTGACATTTTCTTCTTTTCCCTGCATTATCTTAGTGTCTTCTGGGTCCCTTTTTTCTCCTTTGGTTTGTTTATTTTCTTTTTAGTGTTGGAGATTTTCTTCACGTGTTTGGTGTTCTTGACTATCTGTTCTTAAAGACTGAGCCACTAGAAAACTGATTTGAGGGGCGCCTGGGTGGCTCAGTCATTAAGTGACTGCCTTTGGCTTGGGTCATGATCCCAGGGTCCTGGGATCGAGCCCTGTGTCAGGCTCCCTGCTCAGCAGGTAGCCTGCTTCTCCTTCTCCCACTCCCCTTCCCCCACTCCCCCTCTCGCTGTGTCTCTCTCTGTCAAATAAATAAATAAAACATTAAAAAAAAACCTTAATGTTAAAATAAACAAATAAATAACTGATTTCAAGCAGAACTTACTGATGGGCTTCATTCAGTAATGTACTGGTAAATGTTTAGCGACCAACTCTGTGGAGAGAAAGACCCTAATTTTTGGGCGCCTGGGTGCCTCAGTCGTTAAGCGTCTGCCTTCGGCTCAGGTCATGATCCCAGGGTCCTGGGATCGAGTCCCACATCGGGCTCCCTGCTCGGCAGGAAGCCCACTTCTCCCTCTCCCACTCCCCCTGCTTCTGTTCCTGCTCTCGCTCTCTTTGTCAAATAAATAAATAAAATCTTAAAAAAAAAAAAAAGACCCTAATTCTTAACATTTCATAATTTCTATGGTGTAAATATTCCCAATATGCCCTGTTTTAAGCTATCCACATGTTAGTGAATTTAAGATTGTGAAGAAATGCATATAATCAATTGGCTTTTATGAGCTCCACTCAGCCAGTTTTAGCAAACCACTGGCTTCACTTCAGAATAATTTGTCCACAAGTCAGCCTTCTTATAGGGGATTCTCTACATGTCAGCATCTGTAAGTTTTTTCTCTGGAGTTGTTTAGGATCTCCAGAGAAAAATCCTCCAGGCTCCTATCTGGAGGGTTTATCTCTAGCTTCTGACATTATGGGAGAAAGGCAAGAGAGGGAGGCTGTGTCTGTCCCCTCCCTCTGCTGTGTCTGGTGTATTCTGATCCAGAGCCATGCCTATTCAGTTCTCGAGGGAATAAACCTACTGTGGTCTGGGTCAGGTATGTGTGGGGAGGTCACTTGGCTGCTTTTGGAGTGTGGGGGCATGGGAGACTAGTCTGTATATAGACATGTAGTAATTTCTCAGTCTTTAGTTCCATGCCTCAGCCCAGTATTCTGTGATAAATGGCACTTCCAGAACCTGGATCTTCTAGGAGTTGCAAGGGGTAAATCAGGTCAATTCTCATTGGTGTCCTTTCGGTGGGCACTTATGTTGTGCCTTCCGTCTGCAATATCAGATCCCACTTTTCCTCTGTTATCTCTTTGGCAAAAATTTACTTTAGGGGCGCCTGGGTGGCTCAGTCGTTTAAGCGTCTGCCTTCAGCTTGGGTCATGATCTCAGGGTCCTGGGATCGAGCCCCGCATCGGGCTCCCTGCTAGGCGGGAAGCCTGCTTCTCCCTCTCCTGCTCCCCCTGCTTGTGCGCGCTCTCTCTCCCTCTCTGTCAAATAAATAAATAAAATCTTTAAAAAAAATTTTACTTTAAAATTGGATTCTCTTAAGTTTTTCTCTTCTGTTCTTATTGTCTTTGTGGATTTATATGTCTTTTTTTCCTTTACTGTTATTTTAGTGCATTTAGGGAAGGAGAGGAAGTCATTTTTGGAATTGATCTGCCATGTTTAATCAGAAATCTCTCCATTAGGGGGTGCTTGGCTGACTCATTTGGTAGAGCGTGCGACTCTTGGTCTTGGGGTGGTGAATTCAAGCCCCATGTTGGGCATAGACCTTACTTTTTCTTTCTTTTTAAGGTTTTATTCATTTATTTAAGAGAGATAGAGTGTGCGAGAGAGAGAGCATAGGCAGGGAGGAGGGGCGGAGGAGATGGAGAAGCACGGAGCTGGATGCGGGGCTCGATCCCTGGACCCTGGGATCACGACCTGAGCCAAAGGCAGACGCCCAACCAACTGAGCCACCCAGGCGCTCCAGGAGCTTACTTTAAAAAGAAAGAGAGAGGAGCGCCTGGGTGGCTCAGTCAGTTAAGCCGCTGCCTTCGGCTCAGGTCATGATCCCGGGGTCCTGGGATCGAGCCCTGCATCGGGCTCCCCGCTCAGCGGGAAGCCTGCTTCTCCCTCTCCCTCTGCCTGCCTCTCTGCCTACTTGTTCTCTCTCTCTGTCAAATAAATGAATAAAATCTTTAAAAAAAAAAAGAGAGGGAGGGAGGGAGGGAGGGAGGGAGGGAGGGAGGGTCGATCTCTCCATTAGATGGTATCCATTTGGTTTCATAGGAAAGATGACAATGCAATAATGGTCTAGCAGAATAAGTAATGTCTATCCATGGTTGTAATTTTATTTTATTTTTGGTCAGCAGAGGAAGCCATGGGGAACAAACTGACGAAAATTCCAATTTTTTTCACGTAGATTTTTAGCTTCAGAATTCTTTTATTCTTCACATAGTCCAGGATAATTGATAGTGAAGTGGAAAGAACCCAGGTTTTGGACATGGAACCTCAAAGTCAAGTCCTGGGTCCACTGCTTAGCAGTTGCATGGCCGTGAGTCAGCACCCTTCTGTATAGAAGGTGGATAAAATCCCTGCCCCACTTTTTTCACAGGATTAGTATAAGGACTCGGTGAGATTAATGGAAATAAAAATGCTTTAAGAGACTGTGAATGGGGCGCCTGGGTGGCTCAGTTGGTTAAGCGACTGCCTTCGGCTCAGGTCATGATCCTGGAGTCCCTGGATCGAGTCCCGCATCGGGCTCCCTGCTCGGCGGGGAGCCTGCTTCTCCCTCTGACCCTAACCCCTCTCATGTGCTCTCTCTCATTCTCTCTCTCTCAAAAAAAAAAAAAAAAAAAAAGTGTGAATGAGGAAGTAAAATGATTCACTTTTGTTTTCCCATTTAATTCTGAAGAAAATATGAGGGTGAGGGATTGGGCTGGTTGATCCCTCTAGGTAGAAAGTACAGAGAATAACGTCCTCAGAAACGTGTGAGTTGCACTCAACCTGCTTAGTGAGTTGATGTGTTTCTAGTGTTGTCCTCACTCCTCCTCATCTTCACCATAGTCCAAATGCTGATTCCAGGCCTTCTAATAGAAAGCCTAACTAAATATGTGATTCAAGCAGACACAGTTGTCCCAGCAACAGGAGCCTGTTCTGCCAATGTCATGGTTACTCTCCCCCACTTTTGTCTCCCAGATGCTGCTGCAGATTGCTGATGATTTTATTGAGAGTGTGGTGACAGCGGCCTGCCAGCTTGCTCGGCATCGCAAGTCCAGCACCCTGGAGGTGAAAGATGTCCAGCTGCATCTAGGTATGTTGTCTCGTTTCTCCCTGAGGCATCCACACTGTTGCTCCTTCAGGACCACCAGGAACAGGTAGTCAGAGGAACTTTCATGTCAGGATTAGACTTTTGGGCTCCGGGATAGATGTATTCATTCAATTAGCATCACACAGAGAAGAGAAATCCATCCATGGTCAGGAGAATAAGCCCAGGCATTGGGTTTGCCACTTTCTATCTGTATCACCTTGTCCTTCCTCCTTACTTTCTCTTAGAGCCTATTTTCTCATTTGTAAAGTAGAGATCATAATATCATCCTTACGGGGTGATCGTGAGAATTATGGGTTATATTTGTCAGGTGACTGGCTCGGGGCCTGGCACAAAGTAAGAGTTTTGTAAATGTAGCTATTATGTCTCCACCATTTAAATAATGGTGTTTCTCTTCCAGTTTTTAGCCTATTTATCCATTCCCCCCCAAAAAATTATTATTATTATTATTATTATTTTTTAAGATTTTATTTATTTATTTGACAGAGAGAGAGCGCAAGTAGGCAGAGAGGCAGGCAAAGGGGGAGGGAGAAGCAGGCTCTCTGCCGAGCAGGGAGCCCGATGCGGGACTCGATCCCAGGACCCTGAGATCATGACCTGAGCCGAAGGCAGACGCTTAACCGACTGAGCCACTCAGGTGCCCCCCCCCAAAAAAATTATAATCATAATGTACATATAATTTTGTATTCCATTTTTCTACTTACCAGACACTAAATTCAAGCTTGGGTTTTTCTGAGAGATACTTGCTAACATTGCTAACATCATCACTTGGGAAATGAATAAGCCCCCTTCTGCACCAGTTACAATGTGCTCAAAAGAAAGTGAACAATCTTGTGAGTAAAAAGATAATCAGGCCAACTGAATGAGGCAGAAGAAATTAAGGGATTCAGTATAGATCAGCCCATGAGTAATTACTGAAAGGCTTCCTTCCCGGTGACAGGGAGATACAGCTTGGGGATGTGCTGGTAATCTTGGTGGAATAAGTAACATAATTCTGGTTCATATTGCTGGTTTTAATAACAGAGGACAGATATTCCAATTATCTATTATTAGATAACAAACTAAAAATGATAACAATGGCTTAAAACAGTAACAATTGTTTATTTTGTTCATATGTCTGGGAGTTGACTGGGCTTAGCTAGGCAGTTTTGCTGAGGGTCTCTCATGTAATTAAAGTCAGGTGGTACCTAGGGCTGAGATTGTTTTGAAGGAAGATGTATTAGTCTCCTAGGGCTACTGTAACAAAGTGCCACAAACTGGGTAGCTTAAAACAACAAAATTTATTCTCTCACATTTCTGGAGGCCAAAAACCTAAAATCAAGGTATCAGGAAGGCCGTGATCCCTCCAATGCTTCTGTGAAGAATCCTTCCTCACCTTTTCCTAGCTGCTGGGGTGGCTAGCAATCCTTGGCATTCCCTGTGTATAGTTGCATCACTCTGTCTATGCCTTGGTCTCCACGTGGCCTTCTCCCTTGTGTGTGTCCCTCTCTGTCTCTTCTCCTCTCGTGGGATGCCAGTCATACAGGATTAAGGGCCCACCCTACTCCTGTACGACCTCATCTTAATTAATCGTATCTGCAATAACCCTATTTCCAGTATATTCTGAGGTACTGGGGGTTAGGACTTAAACATGTCTTTTTTGAGGGACACAATTCGACCCATAACAGAGTTTCATCATATCCAAGTCTGATATTGGGGCTAGAAACTCTCAAAATGCTGGGATTCCAGGGGCACCTGGGTGGCACAGTCAGTTAAGTGTCAAAATCTTGGTTCTGGCTCAGGTTGTGATCTCAGGGTTGTGAGATTGAGCCCCGAGTCAGGCTAAGTGAGGAGTCTGCTTGAGATTCTTGCTCCCTCTCCCTCTGCCCCTCCTGCTCGTGCTCTCTTTCTCTCTCTAAAATAAATGAATCTTAAAAAAAAAAAAGAACAACCTGGGACTCCACAGGTCTCCCTCTCTCTGCAGTCTCTCAACATGGTCTCATCCTGTGTAGTCCCAGGATAGGTGGACTTCTTACATGGTAGCTGAAGGATTTATTTATTTATTTATTTATTTATTTATTTATTTATTTATTTATTTATTTATTTATTTATTTATTGGGGGGGGGGGCTTGCAAGCAGGGGAGGGGTGGGGGAGAGGGGGAAGGAGAGCAGCAGACTCCCCGCTGAGCTTGGAGCCAACAATGCAGGGCTCGATCTCAAGACCCTGAGATCATGACCTGAGCCAAAATCAAGAGTCAGATGCTTTACCAACTGAACCACCCAGGCACCCCCTAAATTCTATTCTTTGAGGCTATCACAAAGATATGGCCAGGTTCAAGGGGAAGGAACATAGGCTCCACTTCTTCTTCTTTTTTTTTTTTTTAAGATTTTATTTATTTATTTGACAGAGAGAGAGATAGCGAGAGCAGGAACACAAGCAGGGGGAGTGGGAGAGGGAGAAACAGGCTTCCCACTGAGCAGGGAGCCTGATGTGGGGCTCAATCCCAGGACCCTGGGATCATGACCTGGCTGAAGTCAGACGCTTAACCACTGAGCCACCCAGATGTCCCTAGGCTGCACTTCTTGATGGGAGACATGTAACGGAATTTGCAGACATGTTTTAAAACCATCACAACGCAAATTGATAGAGACAGAAAGTAGAATGGTGGTGACAAGGGGCTGTGGGAGGGGAAATGGGGACTTATTTAATGTTTACAGAGTTTTAATTTGAGATGATGAAAACGTTTTGGAAATGGATAGTGGTAATGTGCTGAATGCCACCGAACTGTATACTAAAAAATGGTTAAAATGGTAAATTTTATGTATATCTTGCCTCAAAAACCCCACACACAACAGATTATATTACTTTGAGAGTTTGGCATTCCTGTTTTTGTATTTTAATTATTGATAATACAATTAGAATATTAGTTTACTCATTAAGGGTGAGAAGTAATTATCACAGTAACAAGAATATTCACAATTCTGCATTGCCAGAACAGCTTCTGTAGCAGGCCTAATGGAGGCTGAATCATAATCAGAAGATTGCTTAGGGGGTATGGGATCGGAGCGTGGGGAATTAGGGAACCTGGTATTGAATGGCACCAGACCACCTAGGTCTGCTGCACACCACTACCCCAACAAAGATAAGCTTGCCAATGGAGCTGTAAACTCTGGACACCACCTCTCTCCTGACAGACTGGGATGGGCAGAGCCGGATTTGCTTCTGACCCGATTTCCTATACTTGCATAATTGACTAACCTCCCCTTCTGATGGATAAAGTCTTGAGAAATATAAAAAGTTCAATGACATAATGTACATGGAATGCTTTGTACAATGTTGCTTTATGCCACACATTTTTTTAAAAAGATTTTATTTATTTATTTGACAGAGAGAGACACATCGAGAGAGGGAACACAAGCAGGGGGAGTGGGAGAGGGAGAAGCAGACTTCCTGCCAAGCAGGGAGCCCGATGGAAGGCTTGATCCCAGGACCCTGGGATCATGACCTGAGCCAAAGGCAGACGCTTAACGACTGAGCCACCCAGGCACCCCTATGCCACACATTTTTACTATACCTTTTAGTCACTAAATGATTGTTGTTGCTATTACATTAATATTATATAAAATATAAATACATGCACATTTAGGGACACCTGGGTGGCTCAGTCAAGTTAAGTGTCTGCCTTCGGCTCAGGTTGTGATCCTGGGGTCCTGGGATTGAGCCCTGCTTCTCCTCTCCTGCTGTGCCTCCCCCCAGCTTATGCTTTCTGTCAAATAAATAAAATCTTAAAAAATAAATGCATATTTAAATATTTTGCTACACATATTTAATGTGTGTGCATTCTTGCCTGGTAGCTTTTTTTCAGATTAAAAAAAAATTGTTTTAAAGATTTATTTATTTTAATTTTTTAAAAGATTTTATTCATTTATTTTGGAGAAAGAACAAGCAGGGAGAGGGAAAGGGAGAGACTCTCAAGCAGACCCCATGCTGAGTGAGGAGCCAAATGGGGGCTCAATCCCTTGACGCTGAGATCATGATCTCAGCTGAAACCAAGAGTTGGACACCTAACTAACTGAGCTACCCAGCAATCCGGGATTTATTTATTTATTTGAGAGAGAGAGAGCCAGGGGGAGGAGTAGAGAGAGAGGGAGAAAAAGTCTTAAGTACACTCCCTGCTAAGTGCGGAGCCCAAGTCGGGGCTCAGTCCCACGACCTCGAGATCAGGACCTGAGCTGAAACCAAGAGATGGTTGCTCACCCGACTGCACCACTCAGGTGCCCCTAAGATTTTATTTTTTTATGTAATCTCTACACCTAATGTGGGGCTTGAACTCAAAACCCCGAGATCAAGAGTCGCATGCTCCACCAAGTGAGTCAGCCATGCGCACCACTACTCTTTCTTTAAAGAGACTTTGCAGATCCATATCCTGATCCACTTTGTGTGGATTGTAAAGTTTAATTCCCAAAGAATGATCTCAGTGTCACTTTCAAGTACTGATAACAGATATTATTAGCAGAAGCCTTCAGCATTTTTATTTTCAAAGAAATATTGGAGGAGGGACACCTAGGTGGCTCAGTTGGTTGGGCATCTGCCTTCTGCTCAGGTCATAATCCCGGGATCCTGGGATCAAGTCCCACATTGGGCTCCTTGCTCAGTGGGGAGCCTGCTTCTCCCTCTGCCTGCCACTCTCCCTGCTTGTGCTCTCTCTCTCTCTGACAAATAAATAAAATCTTTTTTTTTTTTAAGACAGGCGCCTAATGACTGAGCCACCCAGGCACCCCTAAATAAAACCTTTAAAAAAAAAAAAAAGACAAGGTGCCTGGGTGGCTCAGTCGTTAAGCGTCTGCTTTCGCCTCAGGTCATGATCCCAGGGTCCTGGGATTGAGCCCCGCATCGGGCTCCCCCGCTTGACGGGAAGCCTGCTTCTCCCTCTCCCACTCCTGCTTGTGTTCCCTCTCTCGCTGTGTCTCTCCCTGTCAAAATAAATAAATAAAATCTTTAAAAAAATATATTGGAGGAGAGCTATATATAAAATTCTTCTAGAACCAAACATGAATCATTCATGCACCCAGTAGTTACTGTACGTTAGACACAAAGTATAACTATAAAACCACTAATATTCAATTTAAGTAAGTGCTGTGCGTGGGGCAAAATAGATTTGTGAGTCTGTTTTTACTGCTTTCGGGGAGTATGATAAAGTATGTAACTCCTTTTGAGTAGACTTATTCCCTAAATAATCTTGTGTAAGTATAATTTTTTATATTGGGTATACTTAAAGTGCAACACACTTTTATTTGTGGCTTTGGGCCCATGTAGCTATGCCAGTTACTGACACAGTCTAATAAATGGAATCTCTGCCCTGTGGGAACTTCTGGTGACACTCTCACAGGGATGACATATCCACTGGCACCGGGACACAGGGCTGTGGCATGGACTTACCCATGTCTCTGTGCATTTATCCCAGGCTCTGGGATTGCACTGTGCCCTTGAATGCTCTCAACCGCCCTACGAGGTGGTTATTACAGTTGTTGCTACCATGTAAAAGATGAAGAAACTGAGACCCAGCGTCATCCAGCTCCACAATGAAGCAGCAGAGCTGGAACTCAGCTCTTAACTCCTGAACACTAGGAATGCCTGTCTGCTCCTCCTCTTCCTTTGGGTTTGAGAGGGGTGACTTTGAACATAGGAGTAAGACAACTGAAGGGGCACCTGGCTGACTCAGTCAGTGGAGTGTGTGACTCTTGATCTCAGCATCATGAGTTCGAGCCCCACATTGGGCATGGAGCCTACTTAAAAAAAAGAAAGAAAGACAACTGAAGAAACAGAGGAATTTCCTCTTCTGTGTTGCTGCATGGAAACCTTAGGGCTCAGTGCTCACAGCCTGGACTCAGTTACTCCTTTATCTTTGCAAGAAGGTTGAATGGTGTCATTTAAAACCTTGGAGGCACCACATGTGATTCTCCATTTGTATTCCATAGACCTGTCTGCAGGGCCACTGTTCATTACTACAGTTGATCGCTCAGATTAGTCCTCCCTGACCCTTGTCCGAGGGTCACACTGCACCCTGATTCTGCTTTCACTGCCCCCTTATCTCTGTGCTGGCCTCTTCCTTGCAGAACGCCAGTGGAACATGTGGATCCCAGGATTTGGCTCTGAAGAAATCCGACCCTACAAAAAGGCTTGCACCACAGAGGCCCACAAACAGGTGAGGAGCCATCAGAACCCCAGGGCAGCCACAGTCCACCCCTTGAGCTGTCTCTGAGGGAGCGCACACAGCTATGGTCCCTGCACTTTGTCACTCCCTCCACACAGGAAGCTCCGCTTCCTGGACCAAAGATCAGAGAGGGCAAGAGGCAGCAGGACTCCACAGGAGAACAGTCAGTTACTTCTGTGGTACTCTGCTGTTCCCACATGGGGTCTCAGTTTTTCCTGTCAACCCTGATGGGTGTCACTTAAAGCTGTTAATTGTAGGTTCTTCTAATATGGACAGAACTCGCCCCGTCCACATCTCCCTAATGAAATCTCTCTGCACTGTGGCTGATTGGAACGTCGTGTGTGGCCCTCTCACTAGAGGGCAGTTTAAAGAAAGGAGAGAGGGATGCCTGGGTGGCTCAGTCGTTAAGCGTCTGCCTTCGGCTCAGGTCATGATTTCAGGGTCCTGGGATTGAGTCCCGCGTCGGGCTCCTTGCCTGCTTCTCCCTCTGCCACTCCCCCTGCTTGTAGTCTCCCCCTCTCTCTCTCTCTGGCAAATAAATAAATAAAATCTTTAAAAAAAAAAAAAAGAAAGGAGAGATAGGCCGTACTTGTGCTGGAGGGTAGCACGCAGGCTGCTGTGCCAGGCCTTCTGGCCTCTGTCCCAACTTGCCATTTGTTCTCTGTCCCTCTGACTGCAGACTTGAGGGGTCAGTACAAGAACCGAACTCCACTTCTGTGCAACAAGTTGTCTCTCTCATCGGTCAATCTAATAGCAATGATGGCTTCCTTTTAACAAAGGCTTAATTTAACTGGCTGCTCTGATTTGAAAAGTGAGCTTTTTCCAAGCTTGATGGGCACATTTGGGTGGTTCTGGCTGAGTGTCCCTTGCTTGTCCATAGCCTGGATCTGTGGAGTGTGTATGTTTACAGACCTCACAGAGGAAGCCCTACAGGGAAGTCACCAATAGCCTGAATCAAAGGGCCACAGTATTCTTCAGAAGGGAGTCCCTTCAGACAGTGGATGGTCATTTTGGCTCTGTTTCCAAATTACCTACTTTTCAGCGCTCTCTCTCTCTCTCTCAGCAAGTATCATAATATTAGGACAGTGTCTTGGTCAAAAGAGTAAACAAAGCAAATCAGTAATTTGGCCAGTGGGCTGGTAATAGTAAAATTTGAAACCCCCATGACCTGAATGTTTCCCTGATGGGTTGTGGTGGAAATTGTTAGTGTCCATTTCCTTCATTGTAGGTCATCAAGTGTGAAATGTCAGCTCCCTTTATGTGTGGCCACAGGCCTGGAACAGCCCCCTTCCCTATTTTCTTCATCCTCAGAGAGATTAGTCTGGGGGACTGGAAACACACACTTGGATGGCCTGGCCCCTCAGTCCCCAGAAGACAAGAGCTATCATCTTCTGGTTTTAACCTTTTTCCATCCTGCTAACCTCCAGCAGTTTGGGTCTTTTGGTCAATGAAACGGATCCACTGTCAAACATCTCTTGGGGCCCTGAAGACCGCTCTCAGGCTCAAAGGAGCCTGCTGAGCTGCCCTGTGAATGTAGGTTCCCCAGGGCTCTGGCTTGTGGTATAGACCGTGCCCCATGTGGGTGACTGGGAAAATTCCTGACTCTAAGCTGTGTAATTGGTTATTTCGCTCTCCTTTCAGAGAATGGCACTGATCCGGAAAACAACCAAGAAATAACACACGGGAAGGTCAGGGAATGGACAACAATGTATTTGGAGATACTTGAGCTGAGACCTCAGCCATCTCATCCTTGGATTTTTTTTTTAATGCTTTACAGAGAAGCATATATTTTTTATTAACAGTGCAGCAATATCTATAATGACTGAGAGGATCTGCCAAAAGAATAAAGCCTCCTACCCCAACTTCCAGTCCCTTTTCCCTGCCGTCTCAAAGAGGAACGATGTATCTTCCAGAGAAGATTTTATTTGTGGTTTATTATATAAGTGATTGAATATGGGGCAAAGCATTATGGTCTTGTTTGGTGAGACAGTATTAGCAGGATTTGTAGAGGTTTGTGTTTCTTCTCCCTTCCCCTTTTCCCTGTACTTTGTAATGTCAGTGTTTATATGAATATGACTTTCATTTGCTTTTCCAGAATAAAGAAGTTATTAATCGAAAGACAGGGTACATGGCTTACAGCCTTTGAAAGGCCAAAGGGAGTTAAGAGGACAAGGAAGGCTGGATGTAGCTCTCTGTCAGCAGGTGGCAGCACCATTATTCATTTCTTTCTTTCTTTTTTTTTTTTTTTTAAAGATTTTATTTATTTATTTGACAGAGAGACACAGCGAGAGAGGGAACACAAGCAGGGGGAGTGGGAGAGGGAGAAGCAGACTTCCCGCAGAGCAGGGAGCCAGACGTGGGGCTCGATCCCAGGACCCTGGGATCATGACCTGAGCCGAAGGCAGACGCTTAACGACTGAGCCACCCAGGCGCCCCACCATTATTCATTTCTGTGAGGAGAAAAAACCCAGGAATTTTTCTATTATTTTACTCCAAGGAAGGCCGTACCATGAGGAGGAGTTTGAGTCCAGTTTCTCTGCCATAAAAATGGGGCAGAGTGACCTTCTCTCATGAACCCCAAACTGAAGAGGCATCCTGGTTTTGGCAAAACCTTTTTTGACCTGCTCTTCTGGAACTCCTGGAGTTCATCCTTGGCCCTAAGAAAGGATGGCAGTAACCTGGGGAAAGGCCCATCTGTGCGGGTGGGTGCCTTTTCTGTTCTTAGTTGTTGATATCCCTGATCCTGGTATTTTCACCATCATGCAAAGGAAACCAGGGCCCTAAGACCTCAGGGTCATGACCTTCAGTGGCACCTAGCATCATCCCGTCCTGAGCCCAGCATAGCCCTTGTGGATTATGAGGGTTCCTTGGGCTTCAGAGGGCCTGGCTGTTCCATCGAGGGGTCACCAGCATGGGCACATCGTCCTTGCCCTGCTTTTCACTCCCTCCCACTCGGAATTTGAGCCCAGAGCCCTTCTCTTCAAGCCTCGTAGATCTCTTGAGGCTGTGCTGATGTTCCTGTTGCTCTTGGCCAAGGTGCGCACCCAGAGAGGCAGCCAGCTTCTCCCCTTCCTCCGGCATCAGCTGTGCTCAGGCACCAGGTCTCTCTTGTGGCCTACCACCAGGAAGAGGATGTTGAAGGGTTTCACTTTTTCCAGAACCTTCCAGTGCCACTGGGTGACACTCTCAAAGGATGTTCTGTTGGTGATATCAAACAGCAAAAGGCCTCCTGCTGAGTTCCGATAGTAGGAGCGAGTCACTGACCTTGACAGCCAAGAAGGAATCCAGAATTAGTTTTGAATCCTCCATTGAGGACAGAAAGGGACAAAGGAATTGGGGCAGTTTAATGGAAAGAGCTGGGGGAGAGTCCATAGTTCTCAATTCTTGATCCGCTGTGTGACAGGTAAGTGGCTTCATCTGTCTTGAGTCTTGTCCTACCTGTATGTGGAGGGGCTGTTCGTTCAGCAAGTATTTATAAGCTGGGCCTGGGCCTGGTCCTGGGCTGGGCAGTGGGCTACACTGATGAATAAAAAACACAGGGAGCAGCCCTGCTATAGGGTGAGTGAAAAACTGCCTCTGTGTCTGGGGCACCTGGGTGGCTCAGTCAGTTAAGCCTCTGACTCTTAATTTCGGCTCAGGTCGTGATCTCCGAGTCCTGGGATTGGCCCTGCGTGGGGCTCGGCACTCAGTGTGAAGTCAGCTGGAGATTTTCTTTCCCTCTGCCCCTCTCCCCGCTTGCACGTGCTCGCTCTCTTTCTGGAATAAATGGATACATCTTTTAAAAAACAAAAAAACCTGTCTCTGTCCCTAGGGCTGCAAAGGAGAGAGAGGTTGAGGGGGGGGCCTGACCAGCTGAGTTGAGGGACTCAGGTGAAGGGGTGGAGATCTCTGAGGGAGCGAGAACTGTGTGAAAGCAAGCCTGAGGCCAGCTCGCAGGCATTGTGGCGAGGTCCAGCGCCCAGGCTTCAGAGGCTGCCATGTGTGTGTTTGTGTGTGTGTGTCTATCTGTATGTCTGTGCTGTGTGTCTATCTGTCTGTCTGTCTTGCAGGAGTGGGAGGGTGTAGTGTAGGCAACTAGGTAACCCTCCAGGCTGGCCTTGTGCTTCCCATCCCTCCTCAGCCACAGAAATACCTTTTTTCTCTTTTTTTAAAGATTAATTTATTTATTTTAGAGAGAGAGAGAAAGCAGGGGCAGAGGGAGAGGGAGAGAGAAACTCAAGCAGACTCTCTGCTGAGCTCAGAGCCCAACGTGGGGCTTGATCTCACAACCCTGAGATCATGACCTGGGCTGAAACCAAGAGTCAGACGCTCAACCAACTGAGCCACCCAGGCACCCCTGAGTAATACCTTTCTTAATTGTTAGACATTTTAGGGCTATTAGAAAGACTCCATCTGGTAAGAGGATTCTGGTGCTAAAAACAGGCATATAAACAAAAAGTTTGAAAACTGTGCAGGTGCTAGGGACCAGTGGAGTTTCAGGTGGTGGACTGATGTGATTGGGTTTACATGTTAAAAGCCTTGCTCTGGCTGCCGGCATGGAGAATGGAGTCGGAAACAGGCAGGAGGGGGGCCAGCCAAGAAGGTACTGTGGTTAATTCGGACTAAAAGTAAAGGAATATGGCATGCGAGGTTTTCCTGAGAAAGTACTAACCAAAAGATGAGGTAGAGGTTGGTTGCAACAATACAGGTGAGTTTTGGACACAGAAGGAGCCATCTGGGACCACAAAGCCATCCTGAAAAGTCTCCTGTGCCTGCATGAGGGGAAGCAGGGAGGAGGAGGCCTGACGTGGACTGAAGCCTTACAGTTACCTGTAGTTAGAAGAGGCCCCAGCGTCACCCAGTGCTAGTGCTGCCCCATCTCTTACAGGTAAGAACATCAAGATCTGGGAGGTCATTATGTCCTGTCTGAGGTCCCTGGGCAGGCCGGGACTCAGAGCTTTGCTCTTGGTCCATTGTCCATCCTCATGGGAGCCCTGGCCTCAAAGCGCTAGTCTAGTGGGGCAACAGAGCGTGAAATCTCCAGGTGCCCTGAAGGCTCGGAGAAAGAATTGATACATCCGGTTGGGCCAAGCCTTGAAGGATGAACAGAATTTTGACAGAGATGGAGGAAGGACATTCCAGACAAGGGACCCACACATGAAAGACCCAAAGGGAGCTTGTTAGCAGAAGGAGCTTAACACTTATTGGGCACTTAACACACAGCGTCCTATTTAATCCTCCAACAAAGCTGTGGGGTAGGAATTGTTCTCATTTTACCATGAAGACCAAGGCTCAGAGGTAGAGGACAGGGGCTGGGCTCCCACCCAGACATCTTCAGCTCCAGGCTGTGTGTGGAGGGCAGGATGGGTTTTCTGTCTTTACCCACTAAGTTTCAGTGGCTCCCAGAATGGGCAGGGTCTTCCGAAAGGCTCCCATGGGTGACAGACTGGCTCTGTGCCTTCAAAAGGGCAAAAGGCAAGGATCCAGGCCTGGGAGCCTGACCTTGTCGAAGCTGCTGTGGCTGGAGGGTTTAGTCAGGGTGCTGCTTTGGAGAGGGAGTTTTGCTTGCTCAGACTAGTCTAGGGATAGACCTGAAGGGACTATTCTGGAACTTCACTCTTAGTACAGAAGCAGAGTCAAGGGTAACCCTTGCTCAGACTAGTCTAGGGATAGACCTGAAGGGACTATTCTGGAACTTCACATCTCCAGGAGTGGGTCATGATCTTTAAGAACTTTTGTTATTTCCCCACAGTGTTTACTTTGGTAGTCTCTGTTCCATTACAGTGATGAATAAAATGCTCAGGGAAAAAGGGAAATTCCATTTTGTGAATTCCTACTGTGTGACCAGCACTGCCTTTGATTTCTCATCAAACCCTTTCTAAAACCCTGTGTGAGTTAGGTATTAGTATCCTCATTTTCCAGAGGAGTCCACTGAGGCTTGCGGAGATGAAGTGAGTTGACCAGGGTCCACAGTTACACATAGTGGAGCTGGGAGTCAAACCCAGGCTTGACTGCAAAGCCCACCGTAATGTAGGCAGCTGGGATGATGCTGTGGTTAAGAAGTGATACTTACCTGAGTGTGGCAAGCCAGTCTGGTCACCCGGGGAGAGGGCTGGGGCCATCCAGTGGAAGGAAATAGCACGTGCAAAGCCCAGGGCTGCAGGTGGTTCGGAATTTGTCAGGGCCAAGGAGGGGGAGAGGCAGCGCGCACTAGCTCCGGAAGGGCCAGGACTTTGAATTCTAGGAGGGGAACAGCCATGTCAAATATACTTTAAAAACTTCCCTCTGGGGCGCTGTGGATGCTGAATCAACAGGGGACACCCTACAGGCCTCAAGAGGGGCGGCACAGTCTCCACTAGAGACCGCAGGGCCTGAACTGTGACAGCAATGGCCCTCAGGGCAGGGGGGCAGGGGCGCGGAGGCTGCTTCTGAGCGACTGTGGGAAGCGGGGCTCAGCTGGCAGGTGGGTCTGCCCCCCTCCACTGCTCTTCTCTGCTTTTCCTCTTAGCCAGCGGGCTGGGCAGGGCTGCTTCCTGCTGCTGCCAGAATCCTACCCATCAAAGCCACTTGTAGCCTCCAGAGGGTTTGCCACATGGCAAGGGGCTTGTGAGCGTGGGACCGGAGCCCCGAGGCACAAGATAGGCCCTTCTGGGCCTGGCCCGAGGCGGTGGACGAGACCTGGGTTCACCAGCTGAGCCACATCAGTTTCCCATCCTGGACTTTAGGTCCCTGTCTGTGAAATGGACAAGCTGAGCCCCACCTCACAGTTTTGCTTCGGGGTTAATAATAAGCCATAGAATGAGCCCACAATGCATGAGCTTACGTGTGTGGTAGGAATTCACATAATACTTCATTTAATCCTCACAACAACCTTGTGAGACAGAAACTACTGTTCTCCCCATTCTACAGATGGGAAACTGAGGCTGAGCAGCCTGCTGAACAGTCCTCAAAGGAGGCAGCTGGGGATAGTGGGCAACATCTTCTTGGAGATGGACCCAGCCTTGGGAGGGCCTAGGTTCAGGCCGGTCCTCCAGTGCCCAGCCAGGATTTGGGCAGAGAAGGTCAGTTTTTTCTTCCTCTCTTCAGGGATTTGGGGAGGTTTTGAACACCTGACAGCAAAATCCCCACCTCCATCCCCAGGACGAGCTGCTCATCTCCCAAACAAGCTTTGGTTTACACTGTACTCCTATTCAGGGAAGCTCTGGGAAATAAGAAACCACAGACCAAGTTGAAGGTCACTCCCTGCTTCTTCACTTACTCTAGCTGCTCAGATCTCCAGTAAATTCCTAGAAAGAGCCCAGCTCTTTCCTTGTTCCTTACCTTGAGGCTTCTCCCTCTGCTCACTGGTTTCAGTTAACCTCACTGGGCCTTAGTCTGCACATCAGTAAAATGGAACAATAGTACCTACCTCAACTGGACATAAGAAGTAAGTTCTGGCCACTGTTCTTTCGGCCCAGACTGCTGCTCTTAGCTGGGCCCCTCTCCTCCTTCCCCAGCTCTCAGCTCAAGGTCATCTTCTCAGGGAGGCTCTCCCTGACCAACTGCTCTAAAGAAATCAGTCCCGTCTTTCTCAGCCCTGTCTCCAGGATCTGTGGGCTTCATAGCACTTATAACTGGAGATCATTTAGTTCACTTATTTACTCGTTTTGTTCTCTCTCCCACTAGAATGTCAACCCCAGGAGGGCTTTTCTGTCATGTTCACTGCTGCATCCTCAGAGCCCAGAACAGAGTAGATGCTTATTTTTTTTTAATTGATGAAGGAATGATAACATTCTCAAAAACAAGTCAGTCATTTCCCTCTCCCTCTCCAAGCTTCCCCATCAGTGAAATGAGGGTAACCGTGCCAACCTTGCAAGACTATCATAGGATGAGTGATGAGGTTTTAAGAGAGGAGGTCGGGAGGAGGCAGTGCAAAGAGAGACCCATCCTGGCCCAGCCCCATGGGGAGGAAGCTAAGAAACCCTCCCTGACTGGAAACCTCCCAAGAACCCTAGGAAGAAGGGATTATCAGTCACACGGTGCTGAGGAGGAATCTGAGACTGAGTAAGCCCCAGGTCACAAAGTGAGTGAAGTGGTTGTGCTCTTTTTCGCTGTGGAACTGTCCCTGCCCTTCCTGTGCCCACTGGCACAATGATACCCCCTCTACACCTGCTGAGATTCTTACCAACACAAACACTATCTCCAGGAAGCCTTCCCTGATTGCCCTAGAACATTCTCTGCCTAGCTGTTCCTGTTCCCCAGGAGGCAATTGCTGAGCGAGGATTAGCGAGCAGACATTGATTAGAGGGTTCTTGAGATCAATACCTGCTTGGGGGAGGAAGGGAGGGAAGTGGGACTGAGGGGAGGAAGAATTTAGCTGTTATGTTGTAAGAACAATGGCCTCAATCAGCCCCATGAAGAGTGATGAAGCTGGGTTTGACCTTCAGAGCTGGGGCAAGAGAACCAGGCCTTTAAACACTCCCCCACCCCCCAATAGATTCAACAGATCAACACTGGATGTGGGCAGCCCTGAGGGGTAGGCAGTTCCCAGGGGGTGCTGTGAGCCCACCATCATTGGCAGCACTTCCAGCAGCTGGGGGAGGGGGTGTTTAGGGTTTAGGGGTGGGGCTAGAAGGCTGTGGGATCTGCAGCCCTGTAGGGACATCTTGGTGCCTAATCACAGTGTCCACTATGTGCCCAACCTAGGAGATGCTCGCTCGCCTTCATGCCTGCCTCCCAGATCCAGCACCCGGCCTTGGAGTAGGGGCGCTGGGCAGCGACCCTGAGGTTCAGGCACACACTTAAGACTCATCCAATTCGGAGGACCTAAGGAGGCTCCCAGGTAGGCTTGCCCTGAAATTCCCCGCCCAGTCCTCGCCTGTGCAGCAGTGTCCAGACTCCGTGTGTCTCCGCGTCCGGGCTCGGGAGCGCTGCCAGAAATGTCAGAGGGGAAAGAGTAGTGAGGATAGTTCTCGTATTCAGCTCTTAGCGGTATGGCTGGCTCTGGCTGAGCATGTCCCCCACCCCCTCACCCCTGCCGTGGCATGGGTCTTCTATGAGCCCCACGGACAACTGAGGAAACAGGCTGATGGACACGAAGCTGCACACCTGGCTTCTTAGAGCTTTCTGGCAGAAAGGAACTGAGCTGTGAAACCCCCAAATCCGGGAGGTGTGGCTGCTAGGATACTGTTTATATTAACCCTTTGGCTACATTTGGCCCTTTGCTCTCCAGAAAGATACTGACACTCCCCATCCCAGCAGCACTTCTAAGGTTGGCACTGCTTTAACCCTTTCCTTCCCAGAGTCAACACTGGCATGGACCTGGGGGCTGCTTCCTGGGGGTGGCGCTGGGGACTTGGGTCTTGTGGATGAGCCGGACGCCCCCCCAGTCCTCCTCCAGCTTGATGTCCCCCTGATCCAGGGCCTGCTGGATGGCGTCAGCAAGGGTGCTGAAGGCCAGGTCCACATTGCAGTTATTTTTGGCGGAGGTCTCCATGAAGGCCATGCCCAGGGAGGCAGCCAGCTCCTCTGCCTCCTGGGCTGAGACACAGCGGGTGCTCTGCAGGTCACTCTTGTGGCCAACCAGTAAGAAGATCACCTTATCCGGGCCCTGAGTGGCCATGACCTCCTGGTGCCAGTCGCAGATATGTTCAAAGGACTTCCTGTTTGTCACATCAAAGACCAGTAGGACGCCCAGCACATTCCGGTAGAAGGACCTGGTGATGCACCTGAAGGAGGCGGAGTGAGCTGGGTTTATGCCTTCCAGGCCCCCCCACAGGCAGGGCGTCCCCCGCGCGCACGGACTGCCTCACAAGCCCCATAGCTCTTTTCACACTGCCGGGTGCTTCTCTGCCCCCGGCCTCTGTGTCTCTCCCAACGGAGTGCCTGCGCCTCAGCTAGGGAGCAAGTTCAAGTCACCTCCTCTCTGGACCATTCCTGGAGGAAGCAGATTTCCTGATGGCAGATTTTTGCTTCCCGTTCTCGGCCTGGCAAACTCCTACGCATCGTTCCAGGCCGTCCCAAACCTCTCTTCCTTTCCCATCTCCCTGGCACCTCCCGCTCTGCTCGCTCTGCCCCCGTGGGCTCTCTCAGCAGCCGGGTCACCCATTCCTCCAGGTCTCCGTGGCAGGACCCTTGCGCCCTCCCGGCGCCAAGGTCTCAGGCCTCTGGCTCGGGGGCTTGGCCCACGTGGCTGCATCTGTGGGACGAACGACTCCACGTGGAGGGCCAGAGAGCAGGGCTGGGACCCCCAGACCTGTACCTTGGCCACTGAGGCCGAGCCCTCGGTGCGGGGGGGGTAACCGCCCTGGAGGCGGGGAGGGGGGGCACTGACCGCGCCCCCGGGTCCCTCAGCCCGCCCGGCCCGCACCTGAAGCGCTCGTGGCCCGCGGTGTCCCAGAGCTGCAGCTTGACGCGCGGCCCGGCTCGCAGCTGCAGCTTGCGGCTGTAGAACTCGACGCCCACCGTGGGCGCCCACTCGGACTCGGGTTCGGGCTCCGGGGCCCCGGGCGCGCCCGCCACATAGCGCCGCAGTAGCGACGTCTTGCCCACGGCCGCGTCCCCCAGCAGCGCGATCCGGAACTGGTAGCGGCAGCCCCCAGCCGCCATGGCCCGCGTCCAGCCGCCCGCGTCCAGCCGCCCCGCCGCCCCGCCGCCCGGGGTCAGCGCCCCGCCCCCGAGGCGCTCCCCGCCCCCCGCCCCGGAGGCTGGCCCCGCCCCTCGGCCCGGGGCGCGAGACACCCGGGCACGTGCTCTCCTGCCTGGGGGCCCAGTGTCGTCCTCTAATAACCCCTACTTCGCGGGATGGGAGATTAAAGAAGGCAATGTGGGGAGGAGGACGAGCGAGGGACGAGAACCAAACACGCACCTGCCCGAGGCTAACACCGCCAGAGGGGTCACCTCATTCTGCGGGCCGGCTTCTCTCTCCAGCCCCACTCTCCGGGCAGTGCCCTGGTTGGGCCCCTGTTGCTGGAGCTGGAGGCACCACTCTAGAAAGTTGATGGGTTATAGGTGTCCCTTCCCCACCCAGGTGCTCCTTTCCCGGAGCTCCATTAGCCCTGGCCTAGGGCCTCCCAGGGCCTCCCGTTCAATGGTCGGGTTCAATGTTTAACAGCCCCCACTGCATCCTCAGCACCTGCTTGGGGCGGGGCCTCAGGGCCCAGAGAGGGATGCCAACAGGGCTGGTAGGAGGCCGGACAGACATAGGCAAATGCGATTCCAGAGGGAGTACTGTTGGCCTGTGGTCTGGACAACTAACATTTATGAGGCCAGATGGTCAGTTCTTCACACTCTGCTGGCGACAACTTTGAGAGCACCATAGTGTGCCTATTTTAGAGCTGAGGAGAACTGAGGCTTGTCTTAGGTCACAGAGCAGAGCTGAGACTCATATATGAGTTTGTCTCACTCTTCATTACCCCCCTGATGCCACAAAGGGGGACTGCAAATCAAGTACCAAGAGGACCAGGACACAGCGGTCAGGTCCCTGTGGGTTAGTGGCAAGGGTAAGGCAGGGACATCTGCCTCCAAGAGCCAGTCTACCCTCTCCAGTCAGGCCTTCTGGAAACCCAAGTTATCAAGGCTGGAGTTCTGGCTCGTCCCAAACAGTGCGTCTATTGGTTTAATCTCACTGTCCCAAAGTGGGTGGATTTTACCACTTTAACTTGTTTTGGCAAATTGGTGGTGAGGTGAAATCCTCACTGTTGCAAACAATCGAATCATCATATTTCCTTCTCACACAAACTTGTAAGGTGTCGTTATTCTCATTTTT
The DNA here is from genome assembly GCF_029215605.1 of Mirounga angustirostris. Taxonomy (NCBI): domain Eukaryota; kingdom Metazoa; phylum Chordata; class Mammalia; order Carnivora; family Phocidae; genus Mirounga; species Mirounga angustirostris. The sequence goes on from NW_026991712.1 coordinate 168,866,242, forward strand.
ACAGATGAGGAAACTTGAGGCTCAGAGATAAGGAATCCGAGGTCACTTAACAAGGAAGATAGACTAGCTGTCAAGTTTACCCAAGGCCAAAGCCTTATTTGCTATTTCTGTGTCTGACAGGACAGGCTGAGGATCTGGGAAGGCCCAGGTTTTCTTCTCACTCTTTTTTTTTTTTAAGTGGATATATGTATGTATGTATGTATGTAAGTAAATAATCTCTACACCCAAAGTCGGGCTTGAACTCATGACCCCGAGCTCAAGAGTCACATGGTCTACCAACTGAGCTAGCCAGGTGCCCCTCTTCTGGCTAACTCCTAACAAATCAATAAGAAGCCATTTTGACAGGTCTCCATGTAATCTCAGTCACTGGTCACCTGCGTGGTAGAGCCTGAAGGGGCCCATGTGTCTGCTTGTCCCCTACTTCTAGGAGTAGGAGAGAGGAGCCTGAGAATCCAGGAACCCTGAGGAGCCTCAGGAAGGGTGTGTGTTCGGGGAGGAATCCTTCCTGCCAGCTTTGCCCAAATTAAGAGTTTGCCCCACTCCCACCTTCCCCACTGATTCCTCAGTTGAGATATTTTCTCCACCTCACTCTGTTTAGCTGGAAAAATATTTTTGTGTGTCAGGTCCCTATGGATGCCTCTAGCCCCTTCTTTACCCACCACTGGTACTCTGAGCTCCAGCCATGCGCAACACCTTTCCTCTTCTCAGTCCTCTTCTCCTCTTCAAAGGGCTAACTCCTACTACACAACTTAGGTTCGAGCCCTGTCCTCAGAAAGCCTCTGACTGGCCAGTGAGGTCACATACCCTTTTGTCCGCTGCATTAGCTGTCTCCCTCCTAGGTCACTTGAGGGCAATGATTAATGGTGGTATCCCAGTGCTTGGCACAAAACAGGAACTAAGTACATATTTATGGTAGAAAGAAAGAATGAAAATGGATAAGTGCTATTGGTTCATTAATTCAGTCCGTCAAATCCCACAGTAGGGCTGGACTCTGGACTCAGGGAGCTATAGGCTCAGAGAAGACCTTGTGCAGCAGGTGATTCTGAAGCTGGGTCTCCCAGGACGAGGGCGAGCTGGGGAGTTCAAGGAGGAAGGGCACTCTAGGCAGGAGCAGCTGGACAAAGGCAGAGAGGCATAAAACAACGTGAAAGGCGGTTTGAACCCCCATTCCCAGAAGCCTTTGCAGTCAGCACCCGTGGGCAGTGCACCGGCAGCACTGGGCTCTTGGAACTTCCTCTCCTAGAGGCTCCTGCTGTGGGCGAGGGTCATGTGCCTGCCCCCTGCAGCGAGCGGCCAGAATCCAGAGGTCAGCTGACCTTGCCAGAGACTGGCTGTGTGACTGCGGCGGGGCAAGTGACTTTCCCTCCCCACCCTGCTTCCCCTTCTGCTGAGTAAGGCAGATCATGGTGCCCGCCTCACAGAGTAATCTGGAGGGGCCATGCAACACAGCAGGTGAGTCAGGCGCCTCTGCCCGAGAGATCAAGGTTTTAGTTCCAACTGCCCTCTGACTAGCTGTGTGGCCTCCGCCAAGTTTTATTCGTTAATTCGTTTACTTTGTATTTGTTTCAGTAAGTGCTAGCTCTCTGTTATATACCAGGCACTTACACAGCAGTGAAAATAAAAACACACAATTCCTGGTCTTGGGAGCTCACACTGTAATGGGGAAGACAGAAAATAAATCCATATATAATGTGATGTCAAGAAGCAATAAGTGCTATAAATAACAGTCAAGCAGGACAATGGCTTGAAGGGTGGCAGGGTGCTACATCAAAATAGGGTTTTCTTTTTTTTTATTTTAAAAGATTTTATGTATTTATTAGACAGAGAGTGTGCACAAGCTGGGGGAACAGCAGGCAGAGGGAGAAGCAGGCTTCCCGCTGAGCAGAGAGCCTGATGAGGGACTCGATCCCAGGACCCCGGGATCATGACCTGAGCCGAAGGCAGACGCTTAACAGACTGAGCCACCCAGGCGCCCCTAAGTAGGGTTTTCTGAGGAGATGACATTAGAACAGAAAACCAGGGGGAGTGAGGGAGTAGTGTGGGTGTCTGTGATATCCAGAGAGGATAGTTCCAGGCAGGAAGAACCGCAAGAGCAAAGGCCCTGAGGTGGGATCAGGCAAGGGATGCTCCAAGCAGAGCAAAGAGGCTAAGAGAGCAGAATGATTGAGGGAGCAAGTGGTGGGTGATGAGGGCAGAGAGGAGGAAGAGCCAAATCACATGTGGCTTCAGAAGCCATCATGGGACCTCAGCTTTTATTCCAAATATCTTGTGAAGTCAGTGGAGATTTTGGAGCAGGTGAATAATATAATGTAAATTTTTTCTTGGTTTTTAATTTTTACATCTTAATGGGGGTATAAATGACACACAGTAAACTAACTGTACATATTACAGAGTATAATGTAATGACTATTTTTTTTAAGATTTTATTTGACAGAGAGCGAACGAGAGAGCACAAGCAGGGGGAGTGGCAGAGGGAGAGGGAGAAGCAGACTCCCCGCTGAGCAGGGAGCCCATGCAGGGCTCCATCCAAGGACCCTGGGATCATGACCTGAGCTGAAGGCAAACACCCAACTGACTGAGCCACCCAGGCACCCAATGTAATGACTTGTGATGTAAGTGTACATTCATTAACCATTACAACAATCTAAATAATGAGCATATATCACCCCCAAATTTTCCCATTATTTTATTTGTTTGTTTGTTTATTGTAGGCTCCACGCACAGTATGGAGCCCAGTGGGGGGCTTGAACTCATAACCCTGAGATCAAGACCTGAGCTGAGATCAAGGGTCAGATGTCTAACCAACTGAGGCACCCCTCTCCATGTCCTTTTTATTTTTTTCCCCCATATCCTTTTTCAATTCCCTTCTCCTGACCACCCCCCACCCTGAGTTTTTAATTTTGATGAAATGTAACTTTTTTTTTTTTAAGATTTTATTTATTTATTTGAGAGAGAGAGAATGAGAGAGAGCACATGAGAGGGGGGAGGGTCAGAGGGAGAAGCAGACTCCCTGCCGAGCAGGGAGCCCGGTGCGGGACTCGATCCCGGGACTCCAGGATCATGACCCGAGCCGAAGGCAGTCGCTCAACCAACTGAGCCATCCAGGCGCCCTTATTTATTTATTTTTTTTTAAAGATTTTATTTATTTATTTGAGAGAGAGAGAATGAGAGACAGAGAGCATGAGAGGGAGGAGGGTCAGAGGGAGAAGCAGACTCCCCGCCGAGCAGGGAGCCTGATGCGGGACTCGATCCCGGGACTCCAGGATCATGACCTGAGCCGAAGGCAGTCGCTTAACCAACTGAGCCACCCAGGCGCCCCCAGGCGCCCTTATTAATTCAATATTGTACTGGAGGTCCTAACTAATACTATAAGACAAGAAAAATAAATAAAAAGCATCCAGATTGGAAAGGGAGAGGTAAACCTCTCTTTATTCACAGACATGTGAAAAGTCTTAAGGAATTTACATAGGAGCTACTAAAACTAATAAATGAGTTTAGCAAGGTTGGAGGATACAAGTTAATATGCAAAAATTAATTCTATATACACTAGCAATGACCATTTAGAATTTGAAATTGATAAAAGTAATACCATTTACAATAGCATCAGAAATATGAAAAACTTAGGGACAAATTTGACTAAAAATATACAAGATCTGTATGTTGAAAATTACAAAACACTGTTGAGAGAAATTAAAGATAACTTGACTGAATGGAGAGCTATACCATCCTCAAGGATGAGAGGACTCAATATTAAGATGTCAGTTCTCCCCAAATTAGTCTACAGATGCAATGCAATACCAACCAAATCCCAGTAGGCTTTTTAAAAAAATACAAATTAGCTGATACTAAAGTTTACATGGAAATACAAAAGACTCTGAATAGCCAAAACAATTTTGAGAAAGAACGAGTTTGGATGATTTATACTACCCTATTTCAAAACTTATTAAAAAGTTACAGTGGGGCGCCTGGGTGGCTCAGTCGGTTAAACGTCTGTCTTGGGCTCAGGTCATGGTCCCAGGGTCCTGGGATCAAGCCCCGCATCGGGCTCCCTGCTCAGCGGGAAGCTGGCTTCTCCCTCTGCCTGCCTCACCCCCTGCTTGTGCTATCTATCAAATAAATAAATAAAATAAAAAATCTTTTAAAAAAAGCTACAGTAATCAAGACAGTGTATTATTGAGTACAGAAACAGACCTACACATATGGTCAATTGATTTCTACAAAGGTGCCAAAGCAATTAGATGGATAAAGATAATCTTTTTCAACAAATGAACATGGAACAATTCGAGAGCCATATGTGATAAACTTTCACTCTTACACCATACACAAAAATTAATTAAAAATGAATCCTAGATCTAAATGTAAGAGCTAAAACTATTAAGCTCCTAGAAGAAAACATAGGAGAAAATCTTAATGCCTTTGAGCTAGGCAAAAATTTTTAAATTAGGACACAAAAAGCACAAAGCATAAATAAATAGACACTGGACTTCACCAAAATTAAAAACTTTTGCTCTTCAAACATCGTGGCTGGTGTGTTGAGACCAGACTATAGGGAAGAATGGCAGAATCGGGGAGACTGATTAGGAGGCTCACTGTGATTGTGGGTGGGCAGCGACAGCATCAGTGGGGTGGTAAGGAATGTCCTACCATCTTAAAGGTGGAGAATACAGGATTTGCTGACGGGTCCGAAGTAGGACGGTAGAGAAAGAGACCAGGGTCCCTCCAAGGATTTACTGAGATTGGGAAGAGCCGGTGCGGAGGAGGAAAGGCTGTGTTCTGAGAAGCCTATTTATTAGCCAGGTGTAGGTGTCCAGGAAGCTGCAGGGTGAAGGGTCTGGCGCTCAGGAGAAAAGAGGCTGGAGAAACACATTTGGGAGTCACCTGAAAGTTTCTTTCTCTCAGAGTCTGTTGTTTTCTCCATAAAATGGGAATAATAGTAGTACCTACTTTTTAAAGTGTATATTAAGGATAAAAATTAATGAAGAGTTTAAGCACAGAATAGGTATTTAATTCTTGACGACTACTTGTTTTTACACTGACGCTTACTCATTCCACTGTGCTCGTGGCACAGTGACTCCGAGTGTGGTCTCTGCGGTGGACTCGTGGATTCCAGTCCTTACCTCGTTAGCTACCTGGCTGATGCATTCCTCAGTTTTCTTATCTGTAAAGTGGGTATAACTATAACTATACACAGGGTTATTATGAAAACTAGCTGAGATAATCGAGTATCATTTACTTAGTAACCGCTCAGTAATTTATCTATTAGCGCAAGAGGCTAGTCTTGAACAAAGAATGCGTTCCTCTTCTGAGGACTCGGTCGCCTTTTCCTTCCTAAGAAGCCCTCCCCACGGGCCCCGCTCCAACAGGAGCTCCCAGAGCGCCTCCCCAAACCCACTCAGCCGCGGCTGCCCTGTCGCAGCGCATAGCGTCATTTCCCGACTTTGGAAGTCTGACTGAACTCCAGCGGGCATGGCGGGTCGGCTTCATTTGTAAGCCCAGTGCCCAGTACCGGACGTTCAGTGAATCCGGAACACAGGCGGAAAGTCGCTCCAGCCCCGGTCAAAAGGCCGGGACTCCACACGCGCTTAGGTCTTGGAGCGGGACGCGCCGCCCGGCGTGTGAGGGCGGGCGGACTACAACTCCCAGCGGTCTGCGCGGCGCGTTGCTCCAATTGTCGGCGCGGCCTCCAGGGGAGAGCCCTATATAAGCCCCCTTCCAAGACACGGACTTCCTTTTCCCTAGCCGGTGTGGTGGTGGCGTCTCTGGACCTGGAGAGCCAGGCCTGCTGCAGTTCACGCCCAGCCTCCTCTCCCCGCGCCGTAGCTTCGCCGCCGCTGGCCCCGCACCCGCCGGGCCTGCCTCCGAGGCTGCGGGATGATGAGAGCGGCTCGGAGCTGCCGGGCCTCCCGGCCCGCTGGGACCAACACCCGGAAGGCCTGGTCGGCCGCATGCGCGGTGAGAGGGGCTGGAGCCCGAGAGGGCCGTACCTGCTCCCGCCTCGGCCCGCGCATCGCTGCACCGTAGTGCGACGGGTGAGTGACGCGGGCAGGCGGCCTGGTGCAGGGCAGTCCTGGGTCTGAAGTGGCTTAATTTGCGCGGTGGTGTCCGCCAGATCTGAAACTGCCTGTTAAAGCCACGTATTGGGCGACCTTGGGGAAGTGATTTCACCTGTCGTCTGGCTGCACAACACGTTAAGCAATCCATGCAGGTGGATAAAAGGGTAGGGTTTTCTGGGGGCCGCGTTTTAGAGTCCTTTAGGTCCTATTTTGAATCCCAGTTCTGTGGCTTTCTGCATTGATTGGCGACCTTAAGTAGATAGCTTAATTGGTCTAAACTTACCGGTAAAACGGATGATAAAATGGTCCTGTGAAGATGAAATGAGGTAAAACTCTGACACATAGTAAAATAAAGTGGTAATTGGGACCTGGTAATAGGATATCTGTTTTCGGCGCCTGACTGGCTCAGTCGGTTCAGCATGCGCCTCTTGATCTCAGGGTCTTGAGTTCCATCCCCATGTTGGGCATAAGCTCAGTCTAAAAAGTACATATAAAAGGGTATCTGTTCTCTTTAAGTAGGCTCCATGCCCAGCGTGGAGCCCAGTGCGGGGCTCTGGGTTGAACGCAGGACCATAACGTCAAGACCTGTTCCGGGATAAAGAGTCTTGACTCTTAACCAACCGAGCCACCCAGGCGCCCCAATGGTATCTGTTCTCTTATTTGGTCTCCAGTATATTTCAGTCCATGAATTTGTTACGCAATAGTGCACGGGCTCTAGGTGAGTCTAGGGGGCTAGGTGGCATTTGGGAGCGGTCCTGGGACCTAAATTGCCCTGTGGCCCTTATCGAAGCTGCAGCTGCTTCCACATAGCTGCTGTGGTCAAAAAGGAGCCCAGAGTGACAGTTTTCCTTGACGGTCGCCGTTCTGTTTGCTGTAACTGATCTGCAACATTTCAGGAAAAGACAGTTCCTGTTGTACCTGCCATTTCTCAGGTATAGGTGGAGTCCTTTATTACAATTGACCGGTTTCCAGAGGCCAGCAGAAACGTCTTGTTAATGGGGTCTTTTTTTTATTTGGGAGAGAGCAAGCACGAGCGGGGGAAGGGGCAGAGGGAGAAGCAGGCTCCCCACTGAGCAGGGAGCCCGATGCTGGGCTCGATCCCAGGACCGACGCTTAACCGACTGAGCCACCCAGGCGTCCCTGTTAATAGCGTCCTACATAGAGTTGCTAGAAAAAAACTTGGGAGAAGTAAATTGCTGAGACCAAGAACCAGTATGGTGGGGCAGGCTGAGTGGCGTGGACAGGTGTACTGGGAAAATCTATTGGCAAGTGGCACAGATCTCAGCAGTGCTGTGGGTCACTGCCCCGAAAAAGCTTACGGCGTTTAAGTACCAAAAGCCAGTCACACCTTTGATTATGAAGACCAAAGGAAGGGAACAGTAAGATCATTCAGGACAACTGTTTTCTCATCTCAGCTGTCCCAGATGAAGATTCCAGGATGACTTTGAAGTGGAGCTTTTTGGTGAGGATTCTGGGGTCATGACAGTGATGGAACACAACCACCTTGGGACCTGGTAGGTTTCTGGGAGCTACCTGGCGGGTCAGTACAGCATGTTTCCAAGGGCTGTGGCCGGGTGTGGCCACGGGATCTCCAACTGCATGCGAGAGCAACCTGGAGAGACTTTGACAGCACAGGTCAGCATAATACCTGCAGCTGCCACTCGCCTTTCCTATAACAGCCCAGGACCTGGGTCAGAAGCCTGCTGCCCGAGTCCAGGTGTTTTCCATAAACTTCCATGAAGATGGGTGTATTGGATGTATTTCTGGTTTAGAGCTTTTACACTTTTTTCTGCAGGTTGCCCCCAAGTGTTCCTGTCAGTGTCTGCTACCGAAGAGTCTGAGGATACCAGGTTGTTGCTGTGCTTTAGACAAGGTAAAGTTAGATGCTGGAGACAGCCTGACCCTCCGGTTCCCTTTCCCATCGGATCTGAACGCTGGTCTTGGTGGTCGTAAAAGGAGGAAAAGGGATACTGAAGCTGGCCTCGTGGTGCTTATAGTCTGTTATATAGACTGTGGGCTAGTTTCAAACAGGGTTTGAATTCTCTTTGACCTGGTTTCCTCCTCCCCTCTAAAATGGGAGAATCTTAGGCTTAAAGGGAGGATGTATGTGAAGCTCTGGGCAGTTGTAGTGATTGCTGACTTAATGAATGGTTTTCTTGCCTCTTGAGAGTGTCCATTTTGGTGGTGTTTTTTTTTTTTTTTTTTAGATCTGTTACCAGTAAAGTTGTCCTTGTCTGTGATTATGGATCTATAGTTGGGTAAGTTGGCTACCTGAAACGTCATAGCTTCCTTGCAGCTTCCAGTAGTGCTTGAGCCTTGTGAACCCTGAGTAGTGTAGTGAATCGACAGAAGGCTAGTCAGGCCTCTGGGAAGTCTTAGCGTTTTCATATGTCATTTACACCTGACCTTCCTTGTATGCCGTATTAGCTGTTCGTGGCCAGAAGAGAAAAATGTTTACAGTGTGACTTGAGTCTTAGATTTGCCCATCCTGTTGGAAGGCCAAGAGCATACTGCTAGGAGTAGAAGGTACTAGATGCCAAAGCCCTGTACCTTCGGCAGCAAGGGCCGGTTGCTGTGAATGTACAATTGTGGTTTGAACTTATGCTGACATTTGGGGAAACCTCAAACCTGGGATCTCCCTTTCCTAGGAGTGTGGGAGATGGGTTGGGTAGAAACAAGTGTAGTTCATCTAGTGTGGGACATTTTTTAGGCTGACTGGTCCAGGATGAAACCTAATCTGAGTGGACATCTATGGATGATAAATGCGGATATGGGACTGAGACCAGCTCTTCAGAAAAAGCCTGGGTGGCAATTAATTGGGGGCGTATTAACACACTGGCTTACACTTCCTTTGCAGGACAGAAACACTGGGAAGAGGCAAGCTGAAAGAACAGATTATTTTAGTGGAAAACCATGACCTTTGTATTTCTGCTACTGGTGGCACATGGCATAGAAGTGACTAGTAAAAGACTTGAAGTATGTTTGTGTTCGTTTTCTTGTTCCCCGTGACAGTGTCGTCTTCATAAAGATAGGTTGACCTCTACAACTTCCACTATACATAATTAATTTTTCCTCCAAAAAGCCTGAAAATTCAGGCAGAGCCTAATACGTATTCCTTAAAATATCTGAAGGCTTCTTGTGACCTAGACCATTTACCTCAAGTTGCCCCCATTGTCCGCCCCCCCCCTGCCCCCCGCCTGCAATTTCCTCTAGCACAAACGAGTAGAGGTGAGCTGCAGATTTTTAGTGTAAATCCAGACTTTCCACATGGGTGCTGGAGAGCATTGTAAGTGGATTCATACCTATCAATCAAATGAAAATAATGTCAAACCGGTGGGCCAGGCACACAGTCACATTAATGTCCCTCAATAAGGGCTTATTGAAGCTAGGCTTGCCCTTGGAGCATGCCCCCAAGTCTTGAGCCCTTTGGTCTAGATTTAGCTGGTTCCATTACAGCCTACCGCACACAGCCACCAAACGTAAAAGCAAACTTGTCGAGGTGAAGGGATACTTGAATGGATGATCAACACTGCCCCCCACGTGGCATACAACAGGTAACCCATGCACTGTGACCCCAGAGAACCTTAAGGATGCAGTGTCTGTCACCTGAGATGGCCCTCTGGGTTGAATAAATCTTATGATCCACTTTGGTTAATAACCCCAAACTCTCCTTATCTCCAAAAGTGGGTAACATCCCTACCTGGAAAAATTAACTTTTCAAGGACAAGTAGAACCTTGCTCAATGGCACCGTGGTTGTCAAACTCCGAAGGCTCACGGGCAAAGGAAGGCAGCAATGTTGCAGAAATGGTCATAATCTCAGAAGAGTTGATCACTAAAATCTTACAAAACATTTCCAAAAAGTTAAAAGTTCTAATACTTTGTTAAAAAGGAGTCTCTCCTCTCCACCACACAATCCTTTTCGGCTGGTCCTGTCCCGACTACATCATGGCAGGGATCTCTGAAGAGACTGTGTCCAGGGGCTGCCAGTGACAGTCCATCAAGGCGTCGTACAGCTCCTCGCTCTGCTCCATGAACTCCTTGTTGGCCTCTGTCACATCCAACTGCGGCATGGGGTCTGCAAGAGAAGCCAGGGTGGGTTCAGAGCGCCAGGAGAAGCACCCAGACACTTGGGACTCCGTTCCCCACTCCCAGGGCTTCCTGCTTCTGGCAAGTTCCCTGTGCTCTGTGTCAGAGTCCCTCAGGGCCCGCACCGCTGCCTTGCAGGGTTCCTTTAAGGATAAAAGTGGAGTCTACTTAGGAAACCTCATACACAGACTCAAATCATGGTGGCTGTTACTCCACCTCTTCTCTAGACTTCATGTGCCCTGGCTGTCCTCGTGTGATCCTTCAATTTTGGGTTATGGAAATCTGATCAAAATGACTTAAGTCCAGACCACTATTCTTCAAAGGGAACATTACATAGCAATGAAAATCAGCCTCAACTGCATACAACTTGGTTGGATCTCACAAATGGTGTTAATTTACCATGATGAGCACTGAGTAATGTAGAGAAGTGCTGAATCACTATATTGTACACCTGAAGCTAATGTAACACTGTATGTTAACTATACCAGAATTTTATTTAAAAGAAATGCTGAGTGTTCAATGAAAAAAGCAAGACAGTACATATAGTACAACTGCATTATATGAAGCTAAAAAAACAATATTATTTAAGGATGGATATCTCTAAAGAGAAAGAAGAAAATAATTACCACAAAAATCAACACTGTAATTTTCCCTAGCAGGGTTGTGGGTCCAAATAAGTAACGCTTAGCCGACTGAGCCACCCAGCCACCCCAAGATTTTTTAAGTAATCTCTGTGCCCCACATGGGACTCGAGCTCACAACCCCAAGATCAAGAGTCACATGCTCCACTGTTGAGCCAGCCAGGTGCTCCTAAATTTTACTTTTTTTTAAAGATTTATTTATTTATTTGACAGAGACACAGCGAGAGAGGGAACACAAGCAGGGGGAGTGGGAGAGGGAAAAGCAGGCCTCCCGCTGAGCAGGGAACCTGATGCGGGGTTTGATCCCAGAACCCTGGGACCATGACCCAAGCCGAAGGCGGATGCTTAACGACTGAGCCACCCAGGCGCCCCTAAATTTTACTTCTTTAAAACGTAACATCTATTCAGAAATGTTTAAAAAAATTGTTTTTCATAGTATTTTCAAACCTTAAAAATCCTTTAAGTATTAATATCATTTGAGAAATCATTTGTTTGAAGGTTAGCAATCCCTTCAGTTTTATTTTCCTTTTTCCTGTGTTAAATTCAGTAAAAATTACAACAAATGCTTTTAATTAAAAAAAATTAAAAATGGCTATTACTATGTAGCAGATTGGGGTGATTTTCAGTTTTCTTCATGTTACTATATTTTCCAAATTTTTTAATATTTAAAAAAATTAAAAAAAAATTTTTTATTTGACAGAGAGACAGCAAGAAAGGAAACACAAGCAGAGGGAGTGGGAGAGGGAGAAGCAGGCTTCCCGTGGAGCAGGGAGCCCGATGTGGGGCTCGATCCCAGGATCCTGGGATCATGACCTGAGCTGAAGGCAGACGCTTAACGACTGAGCCACGCAGGTGCCCCTCTTTTCCAAATTTTCAATCATACCTATTACTTGAGCATGAGGAAAAAATTAAAATGAGATAAAAAAATGAATTTTACAAACTATCAAACACACACAAGGCAAGAGTTTTGCTGGAGACCTACATGTGGGGGCTGAATGTCCCAGGCCTCTCCCCTGCTGCGCTGCTTCCTCTGGGCTCGCTGGGACTGCACGCACGCCTCTGGGGCACACGCTCCCTTCTCACTATAATTATGCGTGCACTAGCTCGCTCACTAGAAGGCAGTTTCCTCCAGAGCAGAATCCACCTTGCATTCCTCAGCATCGAGCTAAGGAACAGTGGCGCCACAGAGCGGTCGCCTGACAGAGGACAGAGGAATGAGTGAACAAACTTCTCACCTTCCAACGCGTCATCCCCGACTTCTTCATATGTCTGCCAAGAGACCGAAGAGAGGGTGAGTAGCAGCGTGAACTCCTGGCCCGAGACAAGAAGGCCTTATTTTTAGCCAAGAGGTCGCTTCGTCTCTCCCCGTTTTCTTCTGAGGCTGCAGCCTAGCGATGCCACGCCGGAGGCCGAGCTGCGGCCCGGGGCTGCGCGCTTACCTGCATGGTGCTCTGCGTGTAGCCGTAGTGGGGGTAGCTGTAGCTGTAGCTGCCTGTGTTCTGGTCGTAGCCCCACTGGGCGTAGTAGTTCTGGTACTGCTGGTAATACTGGTTGTAGCTGTAGCTGTACATCTGACTATACTCCACTGGCTTCACACGGCTCCTTAGATGAAGAAAGCAGCAAAAATCAACAAATGCAGGCACACATTTCCAAGCGCTTACTACGTGACCAGGGGCTGTTCAAGTGGCTTTATGCACATTAACTCATCGAATCTCCACAACAACCCTATGCAATAAGAATACATTTATTCCTATTTTACAGATGAGGAAACAGAGGTCCAGACAGGTAATTTGTCCAAAGTCACACAGAGACCCAAACCCTGGCAGTCCGGCTCCAGAGCCAAGGCTTTACAGTCCGTTTTTAACGGCCAGGTTTGGCTCTCCTATCAAATCTTGTCAGTACTGACTTGTCCTCTTCTCAAAATCGGGGCGGGGCGGGGCGGGGCGGGGGGGGGACACGGACTGTTTTTCTGCCAGCCACAAAGGCTCAGGTGAACATGGCCTGGAAAATGTGGATTTAGGATGATCCAAGAAGCATTTCAAACTACAAAATGTCGAATGCCCTCTTTCCCACACACAAAAAAGAAGTGTTCCAGTAGCCTTACCAACACTACTGTAGTCACAACTACTGTTGATGGAGTAGCTTCTCAGCATCTGGGCCCATTGTTTTTCAGATACAGGCTCCTATTTTAAGTCCTGCACAACCCTATGACAGAGCTATTAATAATTATTCCCATTATACAGATGAGAATGAGAATCTAAAAGGTCAAGTAACTCACCCAAGGCCACACCTAGGACTGGAGCCAAATTTAACTCCAAGACTCATGCTCTGAACACCAGCCCACTACATACAGCATCTGCCCTGACAGATGCCAAACACCTTGCGAGGTTCCTATATCCTGCACTCACCATTCAGGGCTGAGGCCCAGGTTCAGTGGACAGCTTTTTTCTCCGGCTGGCATGGCTACCCCAGCCACTGCTAACCAAAGACAGAATGTCAAGCTTGCAAAGGATCCACTGCTTTCAAAAATACACAAAACCATGTATGTATGGATAGGCTTATGAGACAGGCCCGGGGCCTGACCAGCAGTCCTAGATGAGAGCAATCAAAAGAACAACACGGCGATGTGCTTCCAGAGTCCTCATACTCCAAAGAGCCAGACTCACAAGTGCAGCCGAATGTGCGGGAGGCAGAGGCTCACACCACCATGCCACCTGGCTTGTAAGGAGAACCGTAACTGTCATGTGCTGTAGACTGCACCCGTGGCCTCGGGATGGGTGTATTCTATCTCCACAGTGAAGCCAGAGAGGAAACCCAAGTCATAAGCAGGAGCTGAACTACCACAGCAAACCCTAAGGAACCACAAATTCTCAAAGTCTGAATGAGCTCTTCACAAGTTCCTTTTGAGTTCAACGTCTGCGTGGTGAGCAGGACTGGGCCAAAGCAGTTAGACAACGCCCCATCTGACTGCCTTAGCATCACCTCCTGACGGGCTGGCTAGATGAAGTCCAATGGCAGAGACCCCCTCTCCCTGCCCAGTACGAGGCTGGACACTGTTACCGTTCTCGTCCAGGACCACCCCGCCATGTTTCCAAGGAGCCTGCCACCCTCCTGGTATGTTCATGGAATTGAAGGCAGTCTCCCTGGCCTGGGTCTGCACATTTCTGTTGTTTCTCCACACTCAGCTCTTGCGGATTAACTCTCTAAGGGACCTCTTACTGCCCTCAATTCCTGGTGCTTGATGGCACCTCCCTAGATGCAGGCACCAAATTCTGACAACAATGATCAACCGAGAAATGGAACAGAACACAACCTCCTTGTGGAAAGGACTTTCTTTCTCTTGTTTATAGCTACAACTCCAAAGTCTAGGTCAGGGCCTGGAGAGTTGTAGGGATTCAGTCACTATTGATCGAATAAATGGTAACACATCAGAAACAACCAACACCATCAATATCAGAGGGACCTCGAGACAGAATATACACTTAAGATACCCTACAGCTGTTAAAAAATACTATGATGAGGATTATACAGCTATATGGGAAAGGGAATGTGTATATGAAGAAAACTGGGGGCGGGGGGAGAATGAGATAATTAAAAATAAAGAAATGAATCTACCACATGTAAATTGATCCACACAGTGTATCTATATCTACCTATCACGGATATCTATGGAGAAGCTTATAAAAGTCAGAAATCATAATTAGTCATTTTAGGGTAACGAGGAAACTTCTTTTAAATATTTTCTTTAATGCTTTTATATAGTAGAGTTACTATTTTTTAAAAATTTTTTTGAGAGAGAGATAGCAGGAGAGAGCACAAGCAGGGGGAAGGGCAGAGGGAGAGGGAGAAGCAGGCTTCCCGCTGAGCAGGGAGGCTGACTTGGGGCTCAATCCCAGGATCCTGGGATCATGACCTGAGTGGAAGGCAGACATCTAACCAACTGACCACCCAGGCACCCCTATATAGTAGAGTTTAGAACAAATTAACATTTTGGGGGGAAAATCACAGGCTAATCTTCCATGTATTAAACACAGTTAAGCAGCAAAGAACCTCCAAATCTTTTGCTGCTTTGAAAAACCTGGCTATCTGGAAGTTCTGCCCTAAGAATGCAGTCACTCTCCTATGCCTGGCATGGAATTTCTCAACCTCAGCATTACTGACCTGGGGGCAGGGCAGGTAAGTCTGGTGTGGGGGCCGTCCTGGGCAGCGTAGGATGCTTAGTACCACTGCTGGACTCCACTCGTTAGATGCCCAGAGCACCTCCCCACCCAAGTTGTGACACCCAAAATTATCTCCAGGTGTTGCCAATGTCCCCTGCGGGATAAAACTGTCCCTAGTTGAGAACCACTGCTTTGGCCAAAGGACAGAAGATTCTATGCTGACAGTAGCTGTCTTCTGGGTGAGAAACTTGCTTGGAGCTGTAAGGGAAGAAGGGCTTTCTGCCTGGCATGACAGGTAGGATGGTGATATATGTAATATTCTGTAGTGTTTGGATCTTTAACTCTCAGCCATTCCCATAGCTAAAATTCAGTATACTTTTTTTTCTTCTGCTCAGTTCTTATTAATTCTGTGGGTAAATTTCTAACAGCGATACTACTGGGCAAAGAGCAGGAACATTAAATATGCAGGACACACCGCTTTCCCAGTACTACAACCAGCAATGTCTGAATGTATCTGCCTTCGCAGGTCGGAGCTCTCCCCCAGCTACAAGCTTCTGGAGGCGCAGGTTATGCTCATTCATCTGCAACGCCCAGCACACAGCCTGGCAAGTAACAGGCTTCCCTGCAGTCTCCCAGCCGGCATGCGGAAGCTCTGATTATTAACAAGCAGATGAGAAGCGTCCAGGTGGGCATCAATCCAGAGGCCCTGTACCTCCCCGCCAGTGCAGGACTCACGCTTTGGGGATTGCCACACTCAGCCGCACTGGTTTAGACCCCAGGCCGACTGCTCCCTGGCACTCGGTCAGAGCTCGCTTCTGTTCCAGTTCATCCGTGAATTTCACAAAACCATAGCCCCTGCAGAAAACAAAAGCATATACCTTATTTAGATCACAAACGTGATGAAGGCGAAGTCGAAGAATGGAAGAGAAGGAGAGTCTGTCCAGCTCTGCAGGAAGGGATGAGAGCCCCATCAGTAGAGGCATGCCATCGAGCGATGTGAAACTCCAGTTCGGCAGGAGCCTGGGGCCGAGGAATCCCCTCCACGCCTTGACTGATGGGGCTCCTTCCCAGTGGCTTCCCTCCCAATCTACTGGAAATCCTGTTACCATGCTCATCATCATGGCAGTGGTGGTGGTAGGAACAGCTGTGGTTCCCTGAGCGAACATTTACCCCGTCTGCCCTGTACACCAGGTATCACGTTTAGACAACGGGGCTCAGCAGTCACAAGCAGACAAGGTTCTTGCTCTGTTGGACTCATACATTTTTTTAAGATTTTACTTATTTATTTATTTATTTATTTGAGAGAGAACAGGTATGCGCGAGAGTGGGGGGGAGGGGCAGAGGGTGAAGGAGATGAAGGAGGAAAGAATCTCAAGCAGACTCCGCACTGAGCCCAGAGCCCCACGTGGGGCTCGATCTCACGACCCTGAGATCATGACCTGAGCCAAAACCAAAAGTCCGTCAAAAACAAGAGTCAGACGCTTAACCGACTGAGCCACCCAGGCGCCCCGGGACTCATATCCTACTTCCGGGATCAACAAATGATAGCTAATATTTCGTGAGCACTTATTATCTCCCAGGCACTGTGCTGAGCATTTCCCTAGGATTATCTCGTCAAACTGCCCAATGATTAGATAACGGTAGTGTCCCCATTTTACTGAGGGGGAAATCAAGTTCAGAGGCAACTTGCCCAACATCATTGTAGAAGCAGGATTCAAATCCACGTCTTGAGCTTGTAACTCAAACTTGTGCTTATAACTATTACTCTGATCAAAAATAAGCCTTTCTTGAGGTTTTTCTACCTTTGAAGTAACAATAATAGGTAAAATGGCAAACACCTACCCAGCATATCCTACTGCTTTATTTATAGCACATCACATAACCGTTAGGTCAGGCCTGTGAGCACACTATTAATTAGCATCTGTTGTACCAATGAGGAAATAATCAGGTGAGAGGTTGGGCCAGTACCCGAGTCAGGATGCACACCACAGTCTGGCTCCAGAGCCCGTGCTCTTCATTCCCATGCTACATGGCCTCGCTCTAACACCCCCATCTTTGAGACAAATGCTGGAACACGGTGGGCATCAGTCACAGGTAAGGCCTTACTTTGACACGCCCGTCTGGTCCAAAACCACCTTGCCTCCCCGACAGGACGGGTAGACTTTGACGAAGAATTCATACAGCATGCCATCATCCACATCTGGGGTGAGGTCCCCCACAAAGAGGGAGTATTCAGGGCTGAGAGGGGAGAACAAGATTCAGAGACAGACACCGAAAGCTTTGTTCTAACAAGCTCTTTTGGCCCATTCTAGGTAAACCTCTCCTGGGCCTTCCCGGGGAACAGCACGTCTGATGGGTCCTTAGCCAGGTCCTAACTTGTTGCTCCTGGCAGTCCTGGCAGAGAGTTATGGAAGCAGCCCCTGTCCCAAGCGCCTTATCCACTGAACAAAGCCTGTCTGGCTTCAAATATTACAGGAGTGCAGATGGGGGGGCCTGGTCGGAGGTGCTCAAAAGACAAAACTAGACACTCTGTATTCGCTGCAAATATTTAAGTAATCTCTACGCCCAATGTGGGGCTCGAACTCATGACCCTAGGATCAAGAGTCGCATGCCCTACCGACTAAGCTAGCCAGGAGGCCCTCACTGCATATTTTTAATTCAAATGGTGCAGATGGAGAATGAGAACTGGACCTTATCTCCTAAGACTGAAAGCAGAGCTAAAATGAAATCTGCCAACTTTTAGAACATGGATCAGCAAACTTTTTTTGTAAAAGGCCAGATAGTAAAAATTTTAAGCTTGGTGGGGCACCTATGGTCTCTGTTGCTTTTTCTGTTTTCACAATCCTTTAAAAGTGTAAAAACCATTTTTATTTTTAGCTCACAGGTGATGTAAGTCAGGTCACATTTTGTCAACCTCTGTTCTAGAAAAAATTATTTAACAAAAAATAGCAAACAGACTCATTATTATAGTCTTAGTTCAAGTATGATACATATTCCTTGTTTAAATCAGAATACACAAAAGGACAAAGAAAAATAAAATTACCAGTAACCCAACCACTCGAAGGTAATCACTATGAACACTCTGTTATATACTTTTGTCTTTTTTCTTTGCTTCTTTGTGTTTTTGTTTGTTTGTTTAAGATTTTATTTATTTACTTGTCAGAGAGAAAGAGAGAGAGAAAGTGAGCACAAGCAGGTCGAGTGGCAGGCAGTGGGCGAAGCAGGCTCCCCACTGAGCAAGGACCCTGGGATCATGACCTGAGCCGAACGCAGACACTTAATCAACTGAGCCACCCAGATATCCCTTTTTTCTTCTTTTTGAAAGTAGGCTCCACCCCCAGCGTGGAGCCCAATGTGGGGCCCAAACTCACAACCATGAGATCATGAATTGAGCTGAGATCAAGAGCTGGACGCTTAACCGACTGAGCCACCCAGGCACCCCTGGCTTTCCTTTTTGAAATTTACAAAACTTGGGTATGACTCCCTTGTTTTGTTTCTAGCATTTTTCACTTTTAACTTATCACCAACTTCTTGACCTGTCCTCATCTGCTGCAAAATGACTTACAAATGGATACATAGTATTCCAATTAATGAACATATTGTCATTTAAGCTACTTCTCTATTAGTAGGTTATTTGGGTTTTTCCCCAATTTCCCCCATTATATGTAATATTTCAACAAACACTTTTGAAGCTAATCTTTGCATACATCCACGTATAAATTCTGAAGTAGAATTACAGGGTCAGTGGGTACAAATCTTTTTAAAGCTCTTGATACATTGTTTTAAAGCTTTTGAAGGGCACCCTGAAACAATGAATTTATGTCACTACAACAGGTCAATTCTTATGAATAAAACTCCAGTACTGCAGGTACTAACAGGGTGGAAGGCCAGAGGCAGCACCAAATACAGAGAAGACATGGGTCTTGACAAGAAGCACACTGGGCAGGTCCACCAGCAGGGGAGGGGAGGGAGTCATCCCTCAGGAGGAAGGCGGAGTGGACCAAACTGGGCTCCCCAACCCCTTTGGTGGTGACCAGCACAGGGACACATCTTGTCTCTAGACATTTCCTGGGCCTTGAAGCTACCTTGGGGCCACCCTGCACTTACCTGTTATCTGGTTGTTTCCCATAAGTGGCATAGTTCAGTTTAAAACGTTTTGCCTAGAAATTTAAAAACAAACAAACTAAAACAGAGAAAGGTGTTTCAAGAGTCAAACAATATTTGAAAAAAACTGAAATAAATTACCTTGGCCAAAACATCTCCCCCTCTCTAAGCCTCAGCTTTCTCTCCTGTATAAAGTGAGGGGGTTGCACGGATGACCGCTAAGGGCACTGCCAGCTCCATGGTTCTATGAGCCCAGGTGTGCCAGCTTGGTGCGGCTGTAAGCTAAGTAACTGTGGGAAGAGCAGAATGTAACTCTCTTGAAATGTGTCCTCACTGCTGCCAGCCTGTTCTAGTTTCTCAATCAGGCAAGAGGTCTAGAGTTGCAAGTCTTCCATGAAGGGAGGCAGCAGTGCAGAGTGCAAAGGGCATGGGTTTTGGAGGCAACCAATCTTCCGCTGGCGTCCCGCCTCTGCTAGTTACTACCTGCGCTGCCTCGGACAAGTTACGCCACCTCCCTGAGCTTCGGTTTCCTGGGCTGCCAAAGATAACGATGCCTACTGTGCAGGGTTGTTATAGGGTTCAACAGAGTAAGTATACAGTAGGGATTCAATGAATGATAGTTATCGATGACAATAAAAATGGGAACATCATCATTATCCAAGTGTCCTTACAGGTGTGGCTCCTGGCAGGGGTTTCCCATTAATTTTATGCAAACACTTCTCGGCTGTGGCCAAATCTGCAAATTCTACAAAACAGTAGCCAGCTGGGATTCTGGAAAGAAAGCAAACAAGAGAAAGAGAATGGTTAAAGATGGGATTCCCAGATGAGACTGAGCCTTGGCCTAAGGGGAGGGAAAAATGTTTTTCTAATCAGAGCTCATCCTGTTTTTGTTCCCTGCCATATTCCAGTTCAGAACTTACAAACCTGAATATAAGGGTTGTCTATCTGGGCCAGTCCAGACTCCTCTGATAAACACTTATTTATGTACTGTAGCACCTTTGAAGTACTTTTGCCAAAAATATTTAAGATTTATTTATTTGAGGGGCGCCTGGGTGGCTCAGCCGTTGGGCGTCTGCCTTCAGCTCGGGTCATGATCCCGGGGTCCTGGGATCGAGCCCCGCATCGGGCTCCCTGCTCCGCGGAAGGCCTGCTTCTCCCTCTCCCACTCCCCCTGCTTGTGCTCCCGATTTTATTTATTTATTTGACAGTAAGACAGAGAGCGAGAGAGGGAACACAAGCAGGGGGAGGAGCAGAGAGAGGGGGAGGAGCAGAGAGAGGGAGAGCTGCAGGTTCCCTGCTGAGTACCGAGCCTGACTCAGGATGCAATCCCACGACCGAGATCATGACGTGAGCCAAAATCAAGAGTCAGACACTTAACTTACTGAGTCACCCAGGCGCCCTCCAAAATATTTAATACAATCCAATCAAACCCTTAGATCTAATGTCCAGTTTATAGGGAATATTAGGGACAGAACAGCTAAAACACCACCACAAGGAAGCAAATAAAACCAGATTCCAGAATGTAGGACCTTATGTAAGACAATTTAGTCCTACCTCTTTAAAAAGTCAGTGGCACGAGAAAAGATAAGAGGTGAGCTTTCCTACGCTTAAAACAGACAGAAGATGATCCTTTTGTACTTCATTACTGTGATGATTGAGTGTTCATACTGTTGTGACATGTACCTCCCTTAAACTCTGTTACAACCTTGGCACATGACCCGCCTAAGATGGGGAAAAAAAAAAGAGAGAGACACATAAAAAAAGAAAAGCTATAAAAGATATTCTGAGGGTGCCTGGGTGGCACAGTTGGTTAAGCACCTGACTCTTGATTTTGGCTCAGGTCATGATCTCAGGGTACTGGGATCCAGTCCCGAGTCGGGCTCCCTGCTCAGCGGGGAGCCTGCTTCTCCCTCTGCCCCTCTTCCCTACACGCGCACGCTGTCTCCCTCTCTAATAAATAAAATCTTAAAAAAAAAGAATATTCACATTATTGTGCAACCACTGACTGCATTCTTAAGCACTATGCTCTGCTGCACATTATTCTCCATGGGTCTTATTTTTTTTCCCTTATTTTCTCTGGTCTTGGTTTTTAAATTTGCATTTATTTATTTTACAGTATTCTTACAGGACACTCCAAAGTCTGTCAAATGAGGCAAGACATAAATGTAATGTGTTTGTAAGTACATAAGAAATAGCCAGAGTTTAGGAATCACGGATAGGAAAAGAGTTCCAAATTTTATTTCAATAAAGTAGAAAGTATTACAGAATGTGTTTTCATACTAGTAGCTGATTATCTGGGGTTTTCTGTCTACAAGAGCAAAAAGAAGAAAAATATTTAGGCTAGCATGATCTACCTGCCAGAGAATCTGTTCCTAGAATACAGTGCAAATAAAAAGCAAGTGGAGAGAGCATGTAGGCAGCTGGGGGGATGCAGGCACCAACGTTGAAGAGGAGGGAGCAGCAGAGCCACGGCCTCCCAGGGAAAGGCTCTTGGCTCGCCCTGAGTGTAGCTGGTGCAATTCTTCATCCCTGTTCTGGGCTGCAGCTCCCAGACCTCAGAATGAAAACTGAGGGCCCCGTGGACTAGTGTGTCCAGGGGGTGGGGGCTGTTCTCCCCGAGAAACATTTCACGTATGGGCACAGGGTCCTTTCTGAGACTGTTTATCAGGCTCAGAGTCAAGGTGTGTTAATGGCCTCATGTAGCAGGACCTGGGGAGCCCCTCCGTGGTCCACTGTGCTCACTGTATTTTTTTCCAGGCTGTACAGTTGCTTCTCCCTTTCCACCTGTCACGTCCTGGCATCCCAGGAGCTGGGCAGGGACCGGCAATGAGTTCTCTATGCCTGCCTCAGGGTCACTGAAAACCTCTACTCCATTTGATACAAAAAAGCCTACAGAGACAGGCCAATTGCAGAGAACAGGCATGGAACCAAGTCTATTTCTGTAGGACCTATATAAATATGCTCCTGTCTAGAGTGTTCTGCTGTTAGGAGCTTTGGGGAAGTTGGTTCCCAGTGATCACCTGGCATCGTGCTGGTTTTTCCTCTGTCCCTTCCTCATCCACACTGCATACCTGTATGTGAATGGCCTCGTGGCTACCTTGGTCTTTTCTCATTTCATAAAATGGTTGAAAGACAAAAAACAAAAACAAAAAACAAAAACAAACTGTTCCTAGGTATGAAACTGCCTTGGCCCCTCTGGCCAACCTAGTCTTTTAAGTTTTAGCAAGCACCCTTAACCCACCTGACTGATTAACTAAACCTGTGTACATTTATGGATCATGCATTCTTTCCTAGAAAGAACAGAGCACTTCTACATGTCACCGGGCTCTCCTGCACCACCCGGGGCACCAAGAAACCAAACCCTCTTGCACAACACCACCCTACCCCCCCACCAAGGAACCAGACCCCACTGCAATACCTTCAACCACCATGATAACATCTGTAGCTGGCACCATCGAGACTGCACGTAGTCAAAAGTTGTCATAGACCACTGCATTCCCTTAACTAATTAACTGCCCTAAATCACTTTAAAAATTTCTGGGTCAGGAGAAACCTTGGAGTTGGCTTTTGGACAAGAGTCCACCTTCTCTCCAGGTAGCCGGCCTCCTGAATAAAGCTCATATTCCCTTCCAATCAAAACTCGTCTCTTGGGTGGGGGTGGGGGGGGGCAAGAGAAAAAAAAAAAAAAACCCACCTCATCTCTAGAATATTGGCCTCTCTCTACAGGCAGCCATACTTGGGTTTCAGTAATAGGTACTGGGATTCTGAATACACAAAGTACCTGTCAACCAAACAGCCAGAACTGACCACACTTCATCTCTCATCTATATTTTTCAACCATTTGATGTTTCAGCAAGCTGCTCTGGTAGTGTACCTGGCAGAGTACCTGCTCAGTAAACATTGTCAAAATGATAAGAGAATCCTCTTTTTTCTAATTAGAACTCTAAGGAAAAGTGAGACCCCTCAAGAGAAGGAAGAATGTGCAGGCAACATAGCACCACTATCTCAAAATATTCTCTGCATTTTGTTTTGTTTACATATTTACTGCTGTTTCCCCATTAGAATGTAGTAAACTCCATGAGGAGGGACTATGCCTGGTTTGTTTCAGCCACATATCCCAGGAACCTACAACAACAGCACATGGTACTGTTTCTATAAATAACTTTTTAAGTTAAGGGCACTCATGACTTTAAGAACAGATCTGAGTCCTGGCTTGTCATTTAATAGCTCTGTAAACTTTAAGACAATTATGAAGCTTCCCTAATAATAATACTTAGCTCAGACGTTTTTGTAATTTAAAAAATTATTTTAGGGGCACCTGGCTGGCTCAGTCCAAGAAGCATGTGACTCTTGATCTTGGGGTTCTAAGTCTGAGCCCCACATTGGGTGTGAAGATTACTTAAAAATAAAATCCCTTTTTTTTTTTTAAGATTTATTTATTGGGGCACTCGGGTGCCTCAGTCGGTTAAGCATCTGACTCGACTTCAGCTCAGGTCATGATCTCAGGGTTCTACGATCGAGCTCTGCATTGGATAAATAAATCTAAAAAAATAGAATCTTAATAGATTATTTCTATTTTTATTTTTTTGGAGACCAGGAGGGGCAGAGGGAGAGGGAGAAGCAGACTCCCCACTGAGCAGGGAGCCCTGATCCCAAGACCCTGAGATCATGACCTGAGCTGAAAGCAGATGCTTAACGGACTCAGCCACCCAGGTGCCCCGAGAGAGAGAGAATCTTAAGCAGGCTCCACACCCAACGCAGAGTCCCGCTGCAGGCTCGACCCCAGGACCCTGAAATCATGACCTGAACCAAAATCAAGAGTCCAGGCTTAACGACTGAGCCACCCAGGTGCCCCCTCAAAAAAGGATTTTGAAGTGCTTACTACCTAGCAGATCATAATCTGTTTATATTCATTGACCAAATGCCATAGGCTAGACTGTTCTAAATGCTGAATGTGAATTAACTCATTTAATCCTCACCATAACTCTATGAAGGATATGGTGTTATCATCTCCATTTTCATAGTCACGGTGAGATGGAAATGGAGAGGTTTAGTAATTTGCCCAAGGTCACACAGTAAACCTAACTTTCAGTCTGGCTCCAGAGTCCAGTCCTTAACAATATGCTATACTTCCTCTCAATAAGCCCCCAAATGTTAGCGTTTATAACATTATGTTAACTATTATTAGGGGTGAGAAGCCCTGACTTTTCGATGTTTACATTCTCGAGAATGACACTGGCAGCACGGTCTATTAAAGGAGAATTGAAAAGATGGAAGGAGAAAATGTACCCAGTGAGGCGGTTTCGGATAATTTTGACGCTCATCACGGTCTCCCCCATGGTGGCAAAGGCTCTGGAGATGAAATTCTCATCCATGTACGGCTCCAGCTGCGTAAATACAAGAGCAATACATTCAGGGGGCATCCAGGCTCCTCATTCCCGGTTCCAGAGCCCACCCAGGGTTGGCTACACGCTGCTGGTGGGGGCGGGGATGAGGCGAGTGGAGATTTTCATCTACAGTGGCCTGAATCCCACCTCCCACGTTTTCAATCCTTTGCCTCCCTTCCCTTCAAACTTGCTCCCTTTAGGGAGCTTCCTCCTTGGATCTAGTAACCCTATCCCTCCAGTCCTCGAGCCACAGCGCCCTTCAATCCTTGGGATTCCAGCCATTCTATCCCCCTAAAGAACTTCCCTTTCCCTTCCATGAACGCAGGCGGGGGGCCGGGAACCCCCATCCTCAGACTCGGTCTCTTCACCTAAATTCTGGGACCCGCCTGTTTCACCCAAAGAACTCCTCTCCCCATTCACTTCCACCCTTTTGGGATTCGAGGACCCTTCCCCTTCAGACTCGTCCTCCCCCGTGACGCTAAGATTCGTCCTCCTCGGACCGGGGCAGCTGCCCTCACTCACGTCGCCCATCCACAGACTGGCCGCCATGCCCGCAGCCGGCCCAGGAGTCCGCGGGCCAAGGAGGCCAGCGCCGGCGCCAGTCCGCGGGGCCGGGACCGCCAGAGAGCATGCGCCTCCGACGTCTTCTGCGCACGCAGCGCCCAGGGCCGCGCCGGGATTGGCCGCTCCGGGTTTTCCCGACGACCCGGCTGGCGGGCGCTGAGTTCCTGGATCCCCGAGGGCGGAGCTCAGCCGGAGTCCGCGGGCGGGGGCGGAGCAGGCGCTACGCCCTCGCGGGGGTTGCTCGGGTGACTGGTTTTCTCGGGTTTCTTTCTGACCGTGGGTTCCAACACACAAGTACATTTAAAATTACAAAACTAATTATGCTCATTGTAAAAAACAAAACAAAACAAATCAACCAAAAACCCTGCAAATAAAAGCACACTTTTTAGGAAACTAAAAAGTCCCTTTGGGAGCCCAGACGATCCAGTTCCACTGTGTGACCTTGGGGCAAACCACAGGTCTGCCCCAGCCACCCCCTCACCCTGCTTCCCAGTTTGCGAGACGTGGGATTTTTGTTGAAGTTGGATGGGATTCTTCCATCATGCCTGTAGATAGCCCTAGGGTGAAAAGAGGGGGCGGCGGGTTACAGGGAGTGTAAATTGGGTCAACCCTGCCATCTCAACCAAATAATCCCCAAGTCTTGTCATTCTTTCGGGAGTCCCATATCCACTACCCTAACCCAAAGCGCCAGCTCTAACTTGTCCCAGAACAATTACCGGTCCAGGGAAGGCCCTCAGTGAACACCCATTACTATGACTAGATAATCCCGACAATTTAATTCTCCTAGTCCGGGAGTGTCCGAGGCCAAAGCCTCACTCTGGCGCCCATTTCTCAGAATGGGGAGCTTTTTTGTAAGTGATCATCAACTCTAACAGTGAAGCTCACCCCAAGTGCTTGAGGATCCCCTTCTGGGGCTCCCTCTGGGCTGATAAGCCACTAAGGCCCTTCTTTACCAGTTTATACATCTCCTCAGTTTAGGGCGTTGGGCCCCCAAGTCAAGCGCTTACCAGTCTGAAAACGAGATCCAGCCACTAGCTGCCACATTTCCAGGTTTATCCTACTTACTGTAATAGCAAGTGTAGTGGCTGGGCGCTTTGGCTATCAATCCCAGCCTCCTCTCACTAATTATTTTGGCAAGTTACTTAACCTGAGACTAATATGGATAACAGCAGTGCTTACCACATAGGGTGTTGTGAAGAGAAAATGAGAAGTTGGGAAAGTACTTGGCCCAATGCCTGGCATCCAGTAAATTCTCCAACACGGTATTTGGAGGCCTTCAAATTATAGCAGAGAGCTGTTTATTTGGTACTATTTGCCAGCCCCTCTGCAGTGCTCTTTACTTTCTACAGGTGGAAGATTTTTAAATGTTTGCTTTTAATTTAGAATGCAAGCTTCATGAGACAGGGATTCTTGTGTTTTGTTTCTAATCAAATTCCTACAACAACGTCTGGGATAAGGTAGGCACTGAGAAAATATTTGTTGATTTTATGAAATAAACAATACACAGCAGTCCCTTACCCTATCCCTACCCCCAATTCTCAGTCCCTTGAGGCAAGTTTCTGTATCTCCCTATAATCTGCACATTTCTAAATAATGTACTTTCTCATTTAGAGACTGTCCTTCATTCATACATACACACTTCTCCATCTTCGACTATATCTTCTGACTATAATTTCTCGCAAAGCAGGAGCACCTGGCTGGCTCAGTCAATAGAGCGTGACACTCTTGATCTTGGGGAGGGGGGAGGGATGTGAGTTCAAACCCCACAGCAGGCAAAAAAATAAATAAAATATAATGTCTGTCAAAGCAATATTGAACATTTACATTACAACTTTGTAAATATTTATAGCAGAGCCACATTATGTACTATGATTACATTTGTTTTGGGGTAATCAATCCAGGTTGCAGGAGGATGGGGGAAAAGATAAAACAGAGTACTCAATGTGTTTGAACAAAAGGAAATTTACACTTTAAGATTTTGGCGCTAAATTAATACCTAACACCAAAAAACTATGCATGTGAAAAACAGGACAATTATTAACTATAGGGAACAGAAAAAAACGTACAATTGTCGTAACAGCAAAGAGCATATTATAGAGTATTATGTGCCTGACACTGTTCTCATATATGTAAAGCACCTACAGAGAGCTTTATAACACTTACGTGCAACACAAGGAAAAGGAATTGACGTTCTCGGCTCAGCAAGAGGCTGATTAGATTCCAGCCTAGTTCGTGCATTTGGTAGGTAGCTTCTTGACCTTAAGCAAGTCACAACTCTCAGGGACTGTTTCCCGAGGGACAAGTTTTTGCAGGGCTGATGTAAGGATTGAAAGAGCTATTATTGCATGTAAAGTGTTCAGCACAATGCCTGGCCCATTTTAAGTCCCAATACAGAAGAGCTGTTATTAAGAACAGGGTATTTTCATCATGCTATCCTGTCAGAACGGAAAACTCCAGTAAGTCTAAACCAAATGGACTTTTCTGGGGGGAGTGAGGAGGAGCAGCACACACACAAGTGCTTCTTTACAAAGAAAATATTAGAATCAAAAGTGTGGTGTCCCTTCTAAGAAGTCAATTTCCAGTCAGTATATTGCCTGTATCAAAACTAAAACTTAAGGGGGGAAAAAATCACAGAATACATTTGAAGTTCTTTTACGTCATATTCATTTTTCCAAGTCACGGACATCCAAGACGAATCCTTTTGGTGATAATAAAAACTTCCTGTTATACATGTAAAGACCTTCTAGATCAGCACTGTCCACTGTAACTTCCTGCAATTATAGAAACGTTCTATGTTTGCATAGCCCAATACCACAGGCACCAGCCATACAGGACTACTGAGGACTTGAAATGTGGCTAGTGCAACCAAGGAAATTAATTTTAAATTTTTACAAGTTGTAATTTATTTAAATGTAAATAGCCACATGTAGCTAGCGACCACCATCGTAGACAGGTCAGCTGTATGATTTGGTTGCTCAAGTGCCTGGGAAGATCTACATTAATACTCGTAGTAAGTAGTCTTAAGAGTTATTATGCAGTTAACCATGTTTAATCAATTACATCAGCTGCTGAGAATGATATAACAGCAAGCTTAGTGTATTTGTAGATATGTACTGTACTCAAATCTTGGTTTGGGATTAGGATATTAAAAGATCCATTCCATGTCTCACATTATGCAGCATAGTTTGTTTTTTTTTTTAAATCCACTGATTCCTGAAACATAAATACCTAAGCAAAAATCAATAACTTTTTCTCTTTTTTGATTTGTATGAAACAGTTACATCAACAGCTGACTGGCACATACCAGGACATCGCGACATCACTTAAGTCCTAGCCTTGACCAGGTGCATAGGTATGGGTTTATTCTGCTCTTGCCAACACGACAGGTGCTCCCTTAAAAAAGCAGGGAGTATGTAGAAAACAAGTGACCTGTTTTATAAAACTCTAAATTTATTCAAAGTGTTAAAAGATTTCACTCTCCCCTCCAAAATACTTTATATTTAAAAAAAATCAAAACTGTTTTCTATTTTCTCAGCCACTGTACAAGCTGCTGCTTCCCTTTCTGGGCACCAGCCTCTGCCCTTCTGACCCCCCTCCCCTCCCTCCCTTCACTCTCAATATTGCTATAAGTTTGTTTATAAAACTCTCCTTCCCCACTCCCTCCATGTCCTGCCCTGCAGATGTAGCTTCCTTTCCAGACGTCAGGCCCTTGGCTACAGGTAAGGCAGGTCGGATGGGCAGGATACTCAGGCAATGCCTGAAGGGCAGAATGCTTTGTGCTTCTGGGAGAAAGGCTGATTGGCTTTTTTCTTGATCAAGTGGAGGATCATTGTTTATTCTTCCCCATGGACATCTGTTGAGGGCCAAATATTTGGCTTGGGGTTGCCCATGGCTGGGCAGCCCTGCCCCATCTCCGGTTTCCCCCAGGCATAGGTCCATGACAGCTGGGTCTGACCACCATACCATTTGTCTGCCTGTGGATTGTGAAGGACAGAGAGTGGCACATGGCTAGAGTAGGGCTTGAGGATCCCCAACTTTTCAGAATGTGGGCACCAAATCCCCAGGGGAGGAATTTTTGGTTTTTGGCAGGCAAAACCAGGGTCAGCCAGGACCATGGAGGTAGGGATGAGGGGGAAAGGTCTAACCACATAGCTCTGGGGTGAGCAATGTTCCGGCTGCCAAAACCCCCTCCCCTCTTCCATTTCCCCCCACTCCCCTTCATCTTGTAGGTTGCAGGATGATTCAGGAAAGGAGGACAGAAAAGAGGAAAAGGATTCTGTTCTGCTGATAGGAAAAAGGCAGGAGATGACAGAGTATTCGGGGCTGGGGGAGGCCTGCTGGAATCTGTAGTTGTCATAGCTTCCCAGTTCCAGGAGGGAGGGTGGCAGGGCCAGGAGCCAGGCCCGCAGAGGCTTCATCAGCTCTGTTCCTTGTCCTTGACTAGTAAGACTGTGTGCTGGCCCCCACTGGACACCGATAAGACCACACGGTTCTCCAGCTGTTTGCCTGTCATCTCCACCGGGCTCCAGGCATCCTCCTCCTGCCCTGTGCCCAGCTGGTAGTTGGTACCCATGCCCCAGGCGAAAACACGACCTACAGGGGAGAGAAATGGGGACAGCTGTCTCCAGGATCCCTAGCCCCACCTTTCTAAACCGTGAGAAGCCTAGAACATGAGGGTGAATTCTGGCTTTGGCCTGTAGCAGCCTAGCAATGTCCCAGCCTCTGGGAGTTCAGGGAAGCTGGGAGAAGCCAAGGAGATGATGGATTAAAAAAATAGTTTTGTCAACCAGAGACCACACCCCTTATACATTGCCAAAGACTTCTCTCTACTCCTAGGCATGGCATTCAAGGCTCTACATGACTGGCCACTCCCCAAAACCCTACACCACCCTCCATTCCAAGGACCTTCGAGACCTTTGAGACTGCTCTAGATGTTCCTGTGCCTGGGATGCCCTTCATTGCTTATCATAAAAGACTGAACCTTTAAGGTGTAGTACAAGCTCTACTTTCCCAGTAACTCTTCCCAGATAATTTCAGTCAAGTGCTTCCATCAGCTCCAGACTTCTCAAGGTGTCCATGGCTATCGATCTCACCCACTCAGGCTTTGGTGACCACCTGGTTCAGAGCCTCCTCTGCTGTGCCTGCTGGAACCCCAGTGACTAAGCTTTCTTTCTCCTAATAAAAGTCTAAGTACAGCTCCCTGGGAAGCTGGCACATACTAGGTTGTAAATAAAAGGGGTCACCTTGGTGGGAAGTGTAAAGAGAAGACTGAGCTAAGACTCTGGAGACCTGGGGGTGCCTGGGTGGCTCAGTTGTTAAGCGTCTGCTTTGGCTCAGGTCATGATCCCAGGGTCCTGGGATCAAGCCCCGCATTGGGCTCCCTGCTCGGCGGGAAGCCTGCTTTTCCCTCTCGCACTCCCCCTGCTTGTGTTCCCTCTCTTGCTGTCTCTGTCAAGTAAATAAATAAAATCTTAAAAAAAAAAAAAGACTCTGGAGACCTGGATTCAAGTCCTACTGCCTGTCTGGGCCTCAGTGATGTGTCTCTCTTTACTATTTTTCTATGCTACGAAACAAATAACCCTTCTTAAAATAATACGTTTACTCATTTTGTGTTCATCAAAGCCAGAGCTTCTGACAGGAGAAAAGCAATGTCATCACAAACAGTGCTCTCTGCATCTCAGCTCTATTTGATGATGGACATCACAGCCTGACGAGCAGTTTGGTAAGAATCATGACCCCCAAGACCCAACCACACCAAGTGTGGGCAGCCCCAACTCACCATCCTTGGTCACAGCATACCCAACGGAGGCCCCACAAGCCACTGAGGAGACAGCAGGGAGCCTTGGGATGAGGGTAGGTATGCTTTTCTCCTCGGCGCCCTCCCCAAGGCCCAGCCGCCCATACTCAGCCCGGCCCAGGCTGTACGCTTTTCCTGTGGGAGGAGGGAGGAGATGAAGAGTAGCAGAGGGCATGCTCCAGGTAGGTCAGATGAGTTCCCAAATCCAAGGGAGCTGGTGCCCACTCCCAGGGTGGTGAGAAGCAGGTCTGCAGCATCTGTCCCAGTTTTGGGGGAGGTCTGGGAGAACCCCCATAGGACCCCACTGAGCTCATACTTGGAAGAGTGCCAAGACTCTGAGGGATGGGAATGGCCCTCATGGACCCACATCTGGCCCAACCCATGGAGCAGGCCCAGGTTCCAAGGACCATGGTCTCAGGAGTCTGGCTAGGCTATGCCCAAGGAATACTCCACCCCCAACCCACAGGTCCCACCTTCCGAATCCATGCAGACTGTATGATGCTGGCCACCAGAGAAGCCCACCCAGGACTTGGTAGAGTTCTTGAAGGATGTCAAGTTTTGGGGTACAAAGCAAGATTCTGTGCCTGGGGTTCCTGGGAGGAAAATGCCAGAATAGAGTTTTAGCGGTGAAGCTGTCCAAGGAGCTGTCCTTCATCCTCTCACACATGAGGCCACCTCCCCCCGCCACAAACACCAAGGTAAGGATATTCTCAGTTTACAGATAACAGAACTATGGCTCTGAGGGGTTAGCAGACCCCAACAAGGGTGCCCAACAAATGAGTGGTGAAGCCAGGATTGGATCCAAGTCACTCTGGGCTATGCCAGATGTTGGGCTTGGGACTCACCAAGCTGATGATAGTTGGAGAGGCCGAAACCATATACATGGCCCTCGCAGGAGATGGCAAAGGTGAAATAGGCACCACAAAAGGCGTCCTGGAATCTCACATGACCCCGGCTCCCTCTGGATTTCAGCATCACACACTTGGGGACCAGGAGTCGTTCTGTAGCAGAGAGGAGGCCAGGGTCAGTGGCAGACACACACAGCTTCTCTCTCTGTCCTGTGTGTTTTTTCCCATCACTATAGCCCCTGGAGGAAAGCTAAGCAGGGATTTTTCTTCCTTTTCCCTATTAAAAAGAAGAAGAAACAGGCCAAGAGAGTACAAGTGCCTCACTCAGACTCCCAGAGTTGTAAAAGGTAACATTTACACGGAACTTACCATGTGCCAAACATTCTTCTATGTTAACTCCATTTCACTTCAACCACAACTCAATGAAGTAAGTTTAGAGATGAGAAAACTACGTCCAGGGTCCCACAGCCAATAGGTAGTAGAAGCAGGATTCAAATCCAGGGTGGTCTGGCTCTAGAGTCAGAGTTCTTACCTATCACCACAGGCCTAGCTGATGCAAGCCTAAACTCACACAGAGAATCCCTCCTGCTTCTGACCTTCACCAGGGGGTGGCTTGCCAAGTTGCTCTGCCCTGCCGGAGTGACCTAAGCCACCTACCAAGGCCCTGCCGGCCACCACGGTTGGCAAATAATTCAGGCACACGGCCCAGCTGGCCCTGCTCCCCGCAGCCCAAAGTGTAGAGGTCACCATCAGCTGTCAGCATCACCAAGTGGTCATTTCCTGCGGGCGAGAGGAAGGCAGAGGATACAGGGCTTGTCTGAACGGCCCAAGACTAGGATAGCCCCAGAACGAGCTTCTCCAACTCCTGCCTAGAGTGCCCCCAGGCTCACCTGAGGCCACCTTCACTACGGGCATAGTCAGCTGCACTTGCACGGGCACCATGCTCTTCTTCATGGGTTCCAAGAGTCCAATCACACCGTTATTGTCCTGGAAGGCAGGGCAGGGCACTTACCGGCCAGTCCTGTCTGCCCCAGACCAGCCAGATCCAGGCTTGCGGCAACCATGGAGCCGTATGGCGAAGGGGACTGGTGCCAGATGGGGATGAAGAGGTGGGCAGGAGCCAGGACAAACAGTGAAACACTTAATGAATGAAATCATATGTGGCTTGTGATTTGCATTAAAATAACAAAGAAGTAGGGTAATGGACGGGAGCAGAGAGGAAACAAGTTTGGCCACAAGCTGATGACTGTGGAGGCGAGTAAATGGGTATTCAATATGTTTTTCTGATTACTTTTATGTGCTTGAAATTCTCCATAAGTAGCTTTAAAAACAGCCATGATGAGGACACACCTCATCAGATTCCTTTATTTTTGACATTTCAAAATAAATACCAAAGTACCAAGACAATTTTAATGCTGACTCTACTGTTTAAACTCCCTTGCCTCAGAAATTCTGAGATGTGACAATCCTTCTCATGCACCCCAAAACCCCTGACAGATGTAGAAGAGAGCTGGGAAGCGGGGAGGTTGAAGGCAGGGAGATGGGTGAGGAGAGCAGGCTTCCTGAGTCAGTCTCAGCCCAAAGGCATCCTTGACCCACCCCTTTCCCAAGATAACACACTTCATAATATGGACTCAAAAGGAAGGAGCCCATGGTGTGGACAGGCCTGGATGAAGAGACCTGCGTCTGGGCCCAAGCTCTGCCTCTGGGCCTTGATTTCCCCACCATTAAGTACAACTGGGAGGTGGAGATGGATTATCACTGGGGTCTCACCAGTGAATTCTTCCAGCCAGCCAGCCCTCATGCGGTCTTCCAGACCCAGTCTTACCCGGAAGGAGCCCCAGAGGAAAACGCGACCATCCTCAGTGAGGGCTGCTGTATGACTGTCTCCTGCTGACACCTGTACCACTTTCTCTTGCAGTTCCACTTTCCCGGGGACCATCTCTGAGCCCTCCACTGATGTGTCCCTTCCCAGGGCACCCTCATCGTTGCAGCCGAAGGAGTAGACCTGTGCCCAAGATGCCCCCATTAGCGCAAGGTCTGGCTTCAGTCCATTCTTGCACTCCCTGTGCAGCTAACCAGCTCCATCTCCACAGAGTGATGTGTGTGGCTCAAAGCTCCTTCCCCAAGCCCCCCAACCCTAGGCCCTGTCCAGTCCTGTGCCACCCACCCCAACCTACCTGGCCGCTTTTGCTTAGACACACAGTATGCATGCCCCCAGCCTCGGCTTGCACGATGTCCTCTGGAATGGGCACCAGGGCCGGCTTCTTCCTCTCCATCACATTCTCGCCTAGCCCCAACTGGCCCACGTCGCCCTGGCCCAGTGTTAGCACCATGCCTGGTTCTGTGCTGTGGGACCTGTGGGAGACTGAGGGGTGAAGAAGACAGCCCTTGAGTGTGCAGGATGACAGAAGAGAGGAGGGGTCACTGCATGGGCTCTGGGACCACACAGACCTGGGTTCAAGCCCCTGCTCTGCCACAGATCAGTCATAGGATCTTTCTAGGAAGCCTAAGTCTCCTCATCTGTAAAATGTGAATAGCAAAGATAACTATGTCACAAGATTTTTGTGAAAATTAAAACCTGAGCACGTGGGGCGCCTCGGTGGCTCAGTTGGTTAAGCGACTGCCTTTGGCTCAGGTCATGATCCCGGAGTCCCTGGATCGAGTCCCGCATCGGGCTCCCTGCTCGGTGGGGAGTCTGCTTTGCCCTCTGACCCTATCCCCTCTCATGTGTTCTCTCTCAAATAAATAAATAAAATCTTAAAAAAAACACAAAAAACTGAGCACGTTATTAATATGAGGGACAATCAACATTGTGAAACGAATCTTGGTGGGGAGGGGAAGGGAACAGTGAGGATACAGATGATTTTCCTGAATAGCTCTGAGTTCTCAGGAGTCATGTTGCCAACAGTGAGGACTCAGATAATGTCCACCCTTTACTGGCTGCTTATTCTACAAATGTTAAATTGCTTTGTAGTCCCCTAAATTATACTACAGACCTTCCGTATTTAGGCTCCTGTTTTACAGGAAAGGAAACAGAGGCTCAGAGAGGTTAAGTAACCCTCCCAGGGTCACGAAGCTAATAAACAGTAAAGTTTGCACTGAAACCAAAGGAACCTACATGGGTCAGAGCACTGTCCCTAGCCTCCACCCTCAGGCTGCGACTTCACTCCTACACATATTCCCACGGAACCCTTCCGCAGCTGACCCGCCCCTGAAGAGGAAGGGGCAGGAGTTAAGACAGAAGACAGGCATTTGTAGAAAAGTACAAGCCAACCAGTGGAAGGCACAGGGCCATCTGCTGGCCAATGGTGGCTGCCCATGGCCCCGGACAGCCAATGGTGTCCAGCTCCTCCCCCCGGGGGTGTGGCCACGGCTGCCGGGGCGCTACGGCTGCGCAGAGGGTGCCCTGGGCAGGGAGCCACCTGGTCGGGTTTTCTGGTCAGGAGGGCTCGGCCTCTGGGCACCTGGAACGCGATGGGAGGCAACAGCCCTCACTGCCTGGTTACGACGGTCTGCAAAAGACAGACACTATCTGAGCATCGGTCCACACTATTCCCTCCCAGATTGGGGGTGGATTTCTCTCCTTCCCATCTCCCTCCAGGGTCCCAGGAAAGAGCAAAGCACAGCTACCTCCTTCAAATGCTACCAGGACAGATCTCATTTTCCTCTTAACAGCCCAGCGAGATTGGTGCTGTTCTTGCCTCTGTTTCATTAATGGGGTAAATTCAAGCTCAGCGACGTTAAGTCATGTGCCGAAAGTTACACGGCTAGAAAGTGGCAGAGCCTGGACTTGAACCCACTTCTGGAAGTCAGTGGTCCTAGCCATAATACATTACTGCCTGGAGCAAAGTCCTAGCTAGGGTCTTGGTTTTTGTTTGTTTGTTTGTTTTTTTGCCAGTACTGCCTGAGTGCTTGTAGACAAGTCTCCTCCTTTATGACTTACAGAGGGTGGGATTCAGTAAGCTACAAGAGACCCTGCATCTGGGTGGAGACCCTGCATCTGGGTGGAGCTCCTGGGCTTCCAGGCCCCTCAGCTTCAGATGTCAGGGAGGCAGGAGCCCAGTCCTAGATTCTGGGGGCTCCAAGAGGGCCCCCATTCAGAGATAGAGGCCAACGCCAACTTACCCTTCACCTTCTTGCTTTTGGGGAGAGCATCTTCTGGGGGTGACCTTCTCTTAGCTATACGTTTGGGTGGCATCTTCCTTTCCTGAAAAACCGAGGCAAATATTCCGTTTCAGAAATGGCTATCACTTGGGGCGCCTGGGTGGCTCAGTTGGTTAAGCCACTGCCTTTGGCTCAGGTCATGATCCCGGAGTCCCGGGACTGAGTCCCGCACCGGGCTCCCTGTTCTGCAGGGAGTCTGCTTCACCCTCTGACCCTCCCCCTTCTCATGCTCTCTATCTCATTCTCTCTCTCAAATAAATAAATAAAATCTTTAAAAAATAAAAAATAAAAAATAAAAGAAATGGCAATCACTTTCCTGCTCTAACTAGGCAACATTTACCAAAACCCCTAAAAATGGTAAGAGGAATTCCGGCAATTCCACTTCTCAGAATTTATCTGAGGAGAACAAGAACAGAATAATGGGTACACCCAAAGATTAGGTTCCATAAATATTCTCTACTGTATTCTTCCTAATATTAAAAAAAATAGAACAACCCATGTGCTCCATGGTAGGGGGCTGGCCAGAAAATATGCAGTATATTCAGGATAGAAGAGTATGAGGCCATTAAGAGGATGCTTTCAGAGATGTGTTTATTGAATAGGAAGATGTTCACCATTGCCAAATAATACAAGCAGCTTGAAAAAACAGTCCATCATCCCATAAAAAAAAGGCATACACATGCAAAAATAGGTGTAGAAGACTGTGTGGAAGGAAATACATTTATTAACAATGGTTAGTAACCTCTGGAAAATGGGATTATGGACACTTTTATTTTTTTTTTGTACCTTCCTATATTATGTAAGATATCTAACAAAGAACTTTACATGTTTTATTTATTTATTTAGGGTTTATTTATATATTTTTGTCATTTCTCCACCTGTGAAACTCAAACTCATGACCTTGAGATCAAGAGTTGCATGCTCTTCTGACTGAGCCAGCCAAGCATCCCTATTTTTTATTTTATTATAAAAAATTAAAACCTTGAAGAACAACATCAAGTAAAGTATCTCTCACAGCTCCCCCTCAACCCTGAGATAACCACTAATAACTTTGGGAAAGCACTACTGTTATCAGAGCAAAGGAAAAACCAACCAAACAAAAAACCAAAGAAGCTATTCTCATTATAGAAAACCGAACCAGACCATCTGTGCCCTCTGATCTAAAAGTGCCACTCCTAGGAAGACACGGGCTTTCCTAAACAGTCCAGTTAATAAATAAACACTGTATATACTCACCAGGTGTTACAAATAGGGGAAAGGAATCCACTTGTGGGTGACAAGAAAGGTTCTTGGACCTAGCACCATCCAGGACAGCTGAGGGCTTCAGCCCCAAACGGCTCCCTCATTCGGTTGCTGCTGCCCCACAACGGTCTCCCTGTCTTCCTCAAGGCTGCTGGGAACAGAGACATTCTCCCCAGCTCTCTCAATTCCAATCCAGCCCAAACTGTGTCCAAAGCCTTCTTCCTCCACATACCCAGCCCCGGAAATAAATCTTTATTGAGCCCTGGTCTTTAAGGTTGTGAAACTGCCTAAGCCTGGGGCTCTCCCATCCGGACTGCACACGTTCTGGAATGGCTGGCAGGGGTCAGGGCCCTTGAGAGCTACCCTGATGTAGAAGTGGGATAGCCTGTGCCCGTGGAGAGCCTCAAGGCCAGAATCTGGGCTCAGCTACTTTCTAGCTGCTTGACCTTGGGCAGAATTACGTAACCTCGTCATGAGTCAGTTTCTTCCTCAGTAAAACAGGGATAATAATTGTACCTACATCTTTGTTATGTAGGATTAAATGAGCTAATGCTGTAAACTATACATTCTAGAGCCTACCCCAGGCAATGCTTGAGCACAGCTCTAATCTAATCTAACCCAGCTCTCCTCCATTTTGGAGCTAAGGGATGAGACTCTACCCAAGACTATAAATGGAGTAAGAACTCCAAGAGCCCTTCTCAGGCTCAGCTGTGGGCTTAACCGGCACCTCCTCCCCATCTCCTTCCAGCAGGTTCTAGAGCATCAGCCTCTCCAGCTCCCCACTGCCTGGTAATGAACACAAGGCCAAAGGCCTCTGATTTTCTGAGCACATTTCTGCTAACTATCCTGGGGGAGAACAAAGAACTGAAGATAAGGAAGTAGCCAAAGGTTCAGAATCCTCCACGCCTGTGTAGGCTGAGCTTCTTCTACAGGTTGTGACTGGCCCAGTTCTGACTCTGATGAGGTGGCCGTTCTGAACGTCACCCAACTTTTATTCTCTTGGAGTGGGACTCCTCCTCTCCAACCCACCTCTTTGAGACCCCTCTTGCCATGCTAAAGATGCACATTCTCTGGGATGAGAGGGAACTGGATTCATCTGCTAGAGCTGTGGCTTGCTCACCCCAGCTTTTGTGACCCTGGTTGGCCAGCAGCCTTGACCTCTCTGCACTGTAGCCTCTTCTGTAAAGGGGAATGCTATGGTACTTCTCAGGGCTGCTGTCAAAACGGAATGAAATGGGCGCACCTGGGTGGCTCAGTCGTTAAGCGTCTGCCTTCGCCTCAGGTCCTGATCCCAGGGTCCTGGGATCGAGTCCCGCATCGGACTCTCTGCTCGGCGGGAAGCCTGCTTCTCCCTCTCCCACTCCCCCTGCTTGTGTTCCCTCTCTCACTATCTCTCTGTTAAATAAATAAATAAAATCTTAAAACAAACAAAAAACCCTGAATGAAATGTTTGTAATGGACTTTGCAGTGCCAAGCACACAGTAAGTACTCAATACATGGCAGCATTTATTCATCTGTCCCACAAATATTTATTGAGTGCCTATTTACAGTGCTTGGCGTTGGGCCAGGTGTAGCAAGGAAAGAGGAGACTAACCCTCTCCTTGTTCTCATGGAGCTTACATTGTAGCAGCAAAGAAACATTACGGATGGTGCTGAGTGAAAGATCAGCAAGGTGACATAAGAGAGAACTTGGGGGTGCACAACAATGTGTGTGTGCTTAACGACACTGAGCTGTACGCTTAAACATGGTTAAAATGGAAAAAAATGGTGAAAATGGTAAATTTTATGTATATTTTATCACACCAAAAAAAAGAAAAAGAAAATAACTTGGGGTAGGGAAGAGAGTGGTCAGGGAGGTGACCTTTAAGCTGGGACCTGAAATATGAGAGAAAGCCAGCAGGGCAAGACCAGGACAAAAGTGGCCTGGGACACAGTGTGGTAAGTTTGGGAACCAGGAGAGGCCAGCGCGGCTGCAGCTGGAGAACTGGTCAGATGGCACGAGGTGAGCAGGGGCTGGATCATGCAAGGCCTTCTAGGGAAAATGGAAAACTTTTAAGAAAGTCTTCATCAGATTTATATTCTTTTTTTTTTTTTTAAGATTTTATTTATTTTGACAGAGAGAGACACAGTGAAAGAGGGAACACAAGCAGGGGGTGTGGGAGAGGGAGAAGCAGGCTCCCTGCTGAGCAGGGAGCCCCAGGCGGGGCTCGATCCCAGGACCTTGGGATCATGACCTGAACTGAAGGCAGACACCCAACGACGGTGCCCCCAGATTTACATTCTTAAACAGTTGTTCTGGCTACTGTAAAGAAACTGGGATGGACTGGAAGAGGAGGCCATTGCAGGCATCCAAATAAGAGAAGATGGTGACTTGATTGGGTCTGTCTGAGGTAAAAGAGAAAAAGGACACAAAACAGATCAATTTAGGAGACAGATTCAATTCATGGATTAGATGTGTGGAGTTAGGGAGAGGGAGGGATCCAGAATGACTTTCTTCATCCTAAAAAAAATCTAGGGGATTCCGGGCAGGCCTCCCCAGGATCCCCCTATGCTTGGCCAAACACATCGATTCTCAGGCGTTGGCTTAAATGACTAGGAGGATGGACTGGAGCACCTGGCTAGCTCAGTTGGTGGAGCATGTGAATTTTAATCTCAGGGTTGTGAGTTCAAGCCCCACATTGGGTATAGAGATTACTTAAAAATAAAATATTTTAAAAAAATGACTAGGATGGTAGACTTCTATTTAGTGAGGTGGGAGAACGCTGGGGGACAAACGCTTGAGGAGAGACCCAAGAGCCCCATTTTACGCAATGTTTTCCTTAAGTCTGAAGTCGTTGGGAGCCAACGAGAGGGGATGTTAAGTATGCAGAACTGGGTGGGTTAAGGGGTGTGGGATAGAACAGGTATCCTTGTTTCAGGTAGGCAGCTTGTATCTCTGGCCAAGGCCCTGTCCTGCCAAAGGTAAATCTCCCGTCAGTTCATCAGAACGACCTGTAGAGGTTAGCTGTGGCAGAGAGGGAGACCGTGTCGTAGCATGGAAAAGTGCTCACAACAAGAAGTTAAGTGAAAACAAAGGGAAGAGAATTATGTCACCATACTGGTGCTGATGCTAGGCTGACCTGTAGTCAAGGCCTGGAGTGGAGACGGAAAAATAAACATGAGGTGATTGGTATCACAGGGTGCTAACAAAAACATGTGTTACTGTGGGCTGGAACCCAGTGAACATCTTAGCCACCTGCGTTTTGGTGAACATTGCGGGGCATCTCACTGCAAGCTAGGCACACTGGTCCTACTTTACAGGCGAGGAAGCTGAGGCTCAGAAAGGTAAAGTACCTCACCCAGGACTGGAAAAGGGAGTGAAGGTCTCAACCAAGCTGGTCAGACTCCAAAGCTGGTGCCCTTGCCAACTTCCTCCCCAAGCTCCCCAGTCTCTCAGCCTGCCTGGGAACTGTCTCTCATACCCTCTCACCAAGAAAAGACAGCCACTTGGCTCTGGTCCTCCTGATCCCCACCCCATGTCATTCCGTAAGTCAACCATGATCTTTCTAAACCTCAAACCTGAAACAAGCAGCTTCCTTGCTCAGACTCCCCTGTGGTTCCTTCTGCCTGGAAGACAAAGCCCACATTTCTTAGCCTGGTGCGAAAGGCCTCCAGAGTCTGGTACTGACATAACTTTGGCCTCATCCCTTCTCTGTCACATCCTCCTTTTGCTTCCTACACAATCTTAGATTGCTTACAGTTCTCTCCAGACCATTTGCATCTCTATACCTTCCCATCCCTTATCCTACTGGAAGAATGTCTACTCAATCCCAAAGTCACCTCCATTGGTAAACCTTCCTGGTCCCTCCCCTCATCCTAAACTAACCATTCCCTCCCAGAGAAACTGGGATCTTCTGGATCATAACTACTCTGTTTTACATGTCTGTCCACCATACCTACCTACTCCTTAAACTACGAGCCACTCTCGGGCACTAGCCACTCCTATCTTCTGTATGCCAACAGCCTTTTACTTCTCACAACAAGCTGAAGCAGCACTATCACTCCTAATTCAACTGACGGGCCTGAGGCTCAGAGAATACAGCCAGTAAAAAAGAGTCAGGAATAGAAACCAGGTATACCTGACTGACTTAAAAACAAAAACCAGGTTGGCCAAAGGCAGCCATGATCCAGGCAGAGGTGGAGGCAGCCCAGGCAGGCCTCCCCAGAATCCCCCATGAGCTTGGCCAAACATACGTGAGGGCAGAAGCCAGCTGAGTGGAAGAGGATGGTGAAACCAGAGAGGAGACACTGAGGCAGCTTGGGTCTAAGTGGGTGGGCCAGGTGGGTGTGGGAGCCACTGAAGGACATGGGGAAGGACAAACCTGAGTTCTCTGTGAGCCTCAGAGTATTTGCCTCTCAGATGGAAGACTCTAGGTACTGCAGAATGCTGTTGTGAGCAATCCCAGAGGCAGGGCAGGGGATGAGGGCACCTCCTAAAAGGTGGAGCCCTGGGGGCACCTGGCTGGCTCACGCAAAAGAGCATGTGACTCTTGATCTCAGGGTCATGAGTTCGAGCCCCACACTGGGTATGGAGATTACTTAAAGAAAGAAAGAAGCTGGGCGCCTGGGTGGCTCAGTTGGTTGGGCGACTGCCTTCGGCTCAGGTCATGATCCTGGAGTCCCGGGATCGAGTCCCGCATCGGGCTCCCCCTGCTCGACAGGGAGTCTGCTTCTCCCTCTGACCCTCCTCCCTCTCATGCTCTCTGTCTCTCATTCTCTCTGTCTCAAATAAATAAATAAAATCTTAAAAAAAAAAAAAGAAAGAAAGAAGCTAAAAATAAATAAATGAATAAAAGGTGGAGCCCTGCACCCATTACCCACCTGCCTATCCTCGACTGCACAAATCAGTCCTTTGTACAGACTCCTCTAACTGCTCTGGGTGTGTTTTCTTAACCACACACTAAGTATCTGGACTAGAAATAAGTAGCAATCTTTTATCCCCACCCCTCACTCCCTAACAGACAAACACAGCTTCCATCCTCAGCAGCTTACAGTCTGGGAGAAGAGTGAGACATAGTCAAAAATAAGTAGAACTCAGAGAGTCAACTTCCACTAAGAGCCACCTATGATGCTAGGTGTGATCACCCTGGTTTTACAGATAAGAAAGCTGAGGCTCAGGAAAGGTGCCCCAGGCCACAAAGGTGGGATTAGATCCCAGGTCTCCTGAGCACTCCCCATGAGGGCCAGGGCAACCCCACCCTTCCTCCCCTCTTCTCCCTGGCCTCCAGTTTCCTCATGTAGTGAATGAAGGCACACCAGACTAGACAGTCTACCAGGAGCCTAGTGTTCCTGTTGTGACCTCCTATGACCTCTCCACAGCCTCGTTTCTGCAAAGACAGACAGGGCCCTCTCTGACCACAGCAGCTGTCCTGGCCACCACCCCCACCTCGCCAACATCAGGAGGCAGACACTTGCCTGCCAGTCTCAGAGGCTTAAGAATCT
This sequence comes from Mirounga angustirostris, assembly GCF_029215605.1. Taxonomy (NCBI): domain Eukaryota; kingdom Metazoa; phylum Chordata; class Mammalia; order Carnivora; family Phocidae; genus Mirounga; species Mirounga angustirostris. Next base: position 168,908,773 of record NW_026991712.1, read on the forward strand.
CTTTGTGAGTTAAGGTCCCCGGGAGGAAAGGGAGGAGAGGGTCTCGTGTCAGCAAACACTTGCTGAGCTCCTGCTCTGTGCCAGGCACAGCGCTGGTATACTTCACCCCAGGAGTTCCTCGCCAGAGGTGCCCCCTTGTATACAGAGTTATGCCTGGGGGAAAAGCACCTCAGCTTCCACCGGATGTTAGAATCACTGCTTTATGAAAAATACAGGATATTAGTAATTCTCACAACATACCTCTTACCTTCATTTTACAGATAAAGAAACTAACACCCAGGGACACGGGGTGGGTGGCCCAAGGGCACCCAACAAGTAAGTTGCAAAGCTGAACAGGATTCCTGCTCTTGGGATGTCTTTGCAACAAGAGCAAGGTGAACTCTGAATTCATCTTTCCAGACTCCGCTCTGATGCCCTTCTTGGGTGACACCGTCCCTGCCTCCTCCACCACCACCCAGTGTTTCTTGGTCTTGCACTCCAGACCTTTCAAGACCCAGCCCTTGCTGTATTATCTTGTTACTCCCTTCTTTTACTCCAGACTTCAACATCTGTGGTATTCCTAACCCCAACACTCACCTACACCTTCGTGCCTTTGCATGCCCCTGCCTGGCTGGCACTAACCCCTCCACCCCAGGCAGCTGAATAACTCCACCGTCCGGTCAAAACCCCGTTCAAGAGTCACCTCACCTGGAAGGCCATCCTGACCCTCCTGGGCAGGGTTGGGTGACCCCCTCACGCGTTCCCATACCACCCAACACAGTCAACTTCCGCTAGGACACACAAGTCACACTTGGCTGGAGCACCTCCATTACTATCTGACGAATGAATGGTTTCACGGACACACTTCGGTGACACACTGGACCAATAACTGAGGCCCCCAGATGGGTCTCCCCAAGGAGACCGGGGGCTCTGTAAAGGCCACGCGGGGCCCTTCTCACCATTGTTCCCCAGCCGGGCCAGCGCAGCACGGAGTAGACAGGCAGTAAATAATCGGTTGACAGAGGAGTTGATGCGGGGTTCACAGCACACCTCTCCAAGAGTCAACAGTCTTCGTCCTGGTGCCTGTTGACGCTGAGACTTCTATGCCTGCAGAAGACCCTCACCAGCCTAGCCTCGCGCTCCTAAGGCACGCACTCTCGCCGGGCAGGATCCCTCCCCGGGCTCTGTCAAACGCACCCTCCGGACGGACGCTGGGCACAACCACTTTCCCCGCTCGGGAAGCGCAGCCCCGGCCGGGGCGGCCGGTCCCGGGCCGCGAGGCGCGCCGCTCTGCGCCCGGCGGGGTCACCGCGGCCGCGCGCTCACGGCCGGCCGCGCTCGGGCCGTTTGAATCTCCCGCCCGCGCGGGCGCCGCGGGCCGGACGACAGAGGCGCGGCGGCAGTGGGGCCGCGCGGCCCTCGCTCGAGCCAGGCGGGGCCAGGCCGGCGCCAGGGCGCCCCGCGGGGCCGGGGACCCGCGCGCCCGCACCCGCGCCTTCCTGCCGCCCGGCTTCACGTGGGGCCGGCGCCGCCGACACGAGCGCGCGGGCAACGGCCCCGGCCCGCCAGGGCTCCGGCTGTGGCCGCCCCGCGCGCCGCCCTCCGCCCCGACCCTCCGCCCGTGACGGGCGCGACCTACCTCGCTGCAGGTCCGCCACAAGCAACTCCTCTGCTCGCCGGCCCGGCCGCGAACTGCCCCAGAGCATGCGCTCTGCAGGCCTCCGGCCCCGACCCCGGGCCAGAAAGGAAAACAAAGAGCCCGGCGGCCCCTGGCGGCCGCCCCGGGAAGTGCAAGTGGCGCGCTCGGGCTAGAGCGCTCTAGACCGGGTTCTCTCCGCCCCTGGTCCGGGTACTGTGGGTATGTATCTGGGAGGTTCCAAATCCGGACCAGTGGACTGACAACCAGAGACTACTTGAAACCAGGGTTGGTTGGGGAAGATCTGGTGGGGCAGGGACTGTGGAGATAATGATCTTCCCTGCTCTCAAAGGGGTCCCCGTCAGAGAAAGGTGAGAAATCAGACCATCAACAACCACGCAGGGGCATCTGGCTGAGCCTGGGGCTTGGGAAAGGCTTTCCAAGGTAAGTCTAAGAGGGCAGGGCATCTAGGAGATGCATCCCTTGCGATGACAGAGAGCGATGAGAACCTAGGGTTGTTGCGGAAAACTGCCAAGGTGTGATTTGAGCAGAGGGTGCCCGTGGGAGTGAGTGGAGAACGCTCGAGAGGGAGAGTCAGACCATGATGCAGGGCCTCGTGTGTCTAAGGAGTACAGCCTCTATCCCGAGGCAGTGGGGAGTTAGGGAAGGGATCTGAGCAAGGGAGTGACATGAGCAGAGTCTTATTTTAGAGCAAAATGGAGAATGGAGTTGGTGGGAGGGGAAACTAAGAGGGGGGCGGGTGGGCAAGAGAAGCAAAGGAGACCAGCTAAGAAAGAAGATGAGGTTGTGGACTGGGGTGAGGTGCTGGAGATGGGAAAAAAAAAGCATCAAGTTGACTGTGCTCTCTTGTTAACACACTCCTTCTTCAGGATGGATACAAACAGTTCAGGATTTCAGGTGTTCCCTGAGGTGACTTGATTGTGTTGGGGGATTTCTGAGATCAGAGCAGGGACCTCTGCAGAAGGGCATTTTCTCCATTTCATGTTGATTCTGACTCTGAAAGTCATTCAATCATACCTGAACCCTAGACGGACACTTTTGATGAGTATTTACCAACCGAATTTCTCCTACGATGTGGACCCCACCCCAAAGTACTCCCCATCTTCAGGGTCTCTTACCTCTCCAAGTTTACCTCTGCCTCCATCATGGACTCCTCTTTTGGATGATATTCTGTGAAATTTCTCCAAGTTTTAACCCTGGATCTTTGATCTCTCTGCTGTCTTCTTCCAAGATCTTACTCATTCACATGGCTTAATGTAATTATAAGAATGATTATTATCAACTATTTTGTAAAACCCTTTACTTTGTTAACTACAAAAACACATCCACCCATGTCCATGAGCTCATTTGTTCCTTACACAACCTCATGATCGTTGGCAAATGAGAAAAATGAGGTTCTAAGAGCTGAGGCCAGTTCTCTGGGGTCAGCACTACAAGCAGTAGAAGAGGACCAGAACTCTTGTTCTTTCAGCTGAGAGGACAGTCCATTTGGTCTGGTTTGACTTCCACCCTAAGTTTCAGCCCTACAGCTCTTCCCAGAAGACCCAATACCTAAAATAAAACATGTTTTGTATGGATCTAGACTCCCCTCCCAACTTCATCCTTATAGCCAAGATTAAGGTTCTCGGAGAAGTAAAGATTTAATCCTTAACTTCTGATTCTTCCTTCTCTCCCCTCTTCATGTTTCTGTTTCTGCCCCTCTGGTCTAAGGCACCACCCTCTTGGCTTCTGCTCCTGCCCCTCATCCCTTCCCCTCCATTTTGTTCCACCTAGGTCCCCATGTTAGTCTCCCTAAATCACGGCTCTGAGAACTTGCCCTGCTTCAAAATCTTTCAAGACTCCAAAATCTCTTCACTGCTGCGCTTGGAACACCAGGTGGCTAATGCCCCAGGTTGTTGATCTCCCATTCTCCCCTTCCCCTCTGCACCGTACTCTGAAGGTGCCCACGTTCATTCTACCTTCTCACCTTTATCTAGGCTGTTTTCCCCAACAAGAGCCTTTCTTCCTGCCTTGCAGAGCTCTTGATATATCTTAAGGCTCAATTCAGTCCCCATCTCTGTGAAGTCTTCCTTGGCTCCACTTTATCTTTTCCTATTCTGAACCCAAATACTAATTTTAATTTTTTCACATTCTATCATTGTTTTATTTATTGAACACAAACCATAAGGACAATCAATTGAACCCAGCCCAGAACTGGTTCAAATGACAGAAGTGAAAGATATTGCAAGTTATTGTAGGGGCGCCTGGGTGGCTCAGTTGGTTATTAAAGTGTCTGCCTTCGGCTCAGGTCATGATCCTGGGGTCCTGGGATTGAGCCCCGCTGAGCAGGGAGCCTGCTTCTCCCTCTCCTCCCCACTTATGCTCTCTCTCTATCCCTGTCTCTCTCTCTCAAATAAATAAAATCTTAAAAAAAAGAAAGTTATTGTAACTTTATTCCATATGCATAAAAGTTAAGTAGAGACATGGAAGATATAAAAAGACCCAAAGTGAATTTCTTTTTTATATTTTATTTGAGAAAGAGAGAATGAGCATGAGCAGGCGGAGAGGCAGAGGAAGAAGCAGACTCCCTGCTGAGCAGGGAGCCAGATGTGGGGCTTGATCCCAGGATTCTGAGATCATGACCCGAGCTGAATGCAGACACTCAACCGACTGAGCCACCCAGGCACCCCCCAAAGTGAATTTCATGACAGTATCTAAGATTGCAAATACACTGGATGCTATTAACAATATATTAGATATTGCAAAAGCAATGATTAGTAAACTTGAGGGCATAGCAATAGAAACTATCCAAAATGAAACACAGAGAAAAAAGAATTTTAAAAAATTGAAAATAGGGGTGCCTGGGTGGCTCAGTTGTTAAGCATCTGCCTTCGGCTCAGGTCATGATCCCAGGGTCCTGGGATCGAGCCCCACATCGGGCTCCCTGCTCAGTGGGAAGCCTGCTTCTCTCTCTCCACTCCCCCCCTGCTTGTGTTCCCTCTCTCGCTGTGTCTCTTTCTGTCAAATAAATTAATAAAATCTTTAAAAAATAAAAATAAAAAATTGAAAATAGCATCAGTGAGCTATGGAATAACTTTAAGTGGCCAAATATACAGGGAAGCAAGGAGGAGCTGGGGACAGAGAACATATGAAGAAATAACAGCTTAAAAATGTGCAAACTACAAACCTACAGATCTGTGATAGCTAATTTTATATGTCTACTTGGCTAGGCTATGGTGGCCAGCTGTTTGGTCAAATGCCAGTCTAGATGTTGCTGTGATGGTATTTTTTGGATATGATAACCTTTAAATCAGTAGACTTTAAGGAAGCAGATTACCTTCTGTAATGTGAGTGGGCTTCATCCAATCAGTTGAAGGCCTGAAGGGAAGGAATTCTGCCAAGACTACATGTAGGCTCAAGACTGCAACACCAACTCTTGCTGGAATTTCTAGCCTGCCAAAGTGCCCTACTGATTTCCGACTTGCCAGCCCCCACAACTACGTGTGCCAATTCTTTAAAATAAATCTCTATCTATCTACACACATACCTTCTGTTGGTTCTGTTTCTCTGGAGAACATTGACCAACACAAAATCCAAGAAGCTCAAGTAACTCCAAGTACAAAAAACAAGATACATCAAAATCAAATTGCTTAAAACCAATGACAGAAAATCTTAAAAGCAGTCAGAAAAAAGACATGTTATATACAGAGAAACGAGACAAGGATACAATGCAACATGTTAGGTACAGAGGAACAAAGGCAAGGGTACAATGCAAACAACATGACATGGAGCAACATCTCTAAAGTACTCTAGCAAAATTATATCTGAGAAGGTATATCCAGCAAAAACATCTCTCAAAACTAAAGGTGAAAATAAGTTATTTTCAGGGGCATTTGGGCGGCTCAGTCGTTAAGCGTCTGCCTTTGGCTCAGATCATGGTCCCAGGGTCCTGGGATCGAGCCCCGCATTGGGCTCCCTGCTTGCCAGGAAGCCTGCTTCTCCCTCTCGCACTCCACCTGCTTGTGTTCCCTCTCTCACTGTGTCTCTCTCTGTCAGATAAATAAATAAAATCTTAAAAAAAGAAAAGTTATTTTCAGACATACAAAAGCTGAAAGAATTCATCACCAGTAGAACCACTGTAAAAGAGATGTTAAAGAAAGACCGGCAGAAAGAACGTGATACCAGACAAGAATCTGGATCTACAACAGAGGCATGAAGAGCATTAGAAAATACCTTATTTCACCTTCATTTTTGAAAGATTGTTTTCTTTCTTAAAACTTTATTAAAAAAAAAATTTATTTATTTGACAGAGAGAGACACAGCGAGAGAGGGAACACAAGCAGAGGGAGTGGGAGAGGGAGAAGCAGGCTCCCCACGGAGCAGGGAGCCCGATACGGGGCTCGATCCCGGTACTCCGGGATCATGACCTGAGCCGAAGGCAGATGCGTAACGACTGAGCCACCCAGGTGCCCCTCTTCCTTAAAACTTTAAAAAGGATAATTGCCAGACGAACCATGAGAGACGATGGACTCTGAGAAACAAACTGAGGGTTCTAGAGGGGAGGGGGGTGGGAGGATGGGTTAGCCTGGTGATGGGTATTAAAGAGGGCATGTTCTGCATGGAGCACTGGGTGTTATGCACAAACAATGAATCATGGAACACTATATCTAAAATTAATGATGTAATGTATGGTGATTAACATAACAATAAAAAATTTTTTAAAAAAGGATAATTGCCTGTTTAAACAAAAAAAATAATGTATTGTGGGTTTTATAATATATATAAAAGTGATACACAAGACAACAGTAAGACTGGGGGGTGACAAACATATGGTTCTTATACAGTCCTAAGTGATGTGATAATATCAATTAATGTGGACTCTGGTAAGTTGAAGATATGTATTATAAACCCTAAAGCAACCACAAAAATAACAAAATAAAGTTATAGCTAGTAAGCCAACAAAGAAGGTAATATAGAATCAGAAAAAAAAAATACTTTTTTTTTTTTTTTTTTTTTTAGAGAGAGGGAGGGCAGAGGGGCAGTGGGAGAGGGAGAGAGAAAATCTTAAGCAGGCCTCACACCCAACACGGGGCTCGATGCAGGTTCAATCTCGCAACCCTGAGATCATGACCTGAGCTGAAATCAAGAGCTGGACACTTACGTTAAGCGTCTGCCTTCGGCTCAGGTCATGATCTCAGGGTCCTGGGATCGAGCCCCGCATCGGGCTCCCTGCTTGGCGGGAAGCCTGCTTCTCCCTCTCCCACTCCCCCTGCTTGTGTTCCCTCTCTCGCTGTCTCTCTGTCAAATAAATAAATCTTAAAAAAAAAAAAAGAGTTGGACACTTAACCAGCTGAACCACCCAGGCGCCCAATACTCATTTTTTTTTTAACGATTTATTTATTTATTTGAAAGAAAGTGTGTGTGCAAGCATAGGGGGAGGGGCAAAGGGAAAGGGAGGGAGAGAATCCCAAGCAGACTCCCTGCTGAGCGAGGAGCCCAATGCGGGGTTCAATCTCAGGACCCAAAGATCATGATCTGAGTGGAAATCAAGAGTCAGACACTCAACTGACTGAGCCATCCAGGTGCCCCCAATACTTTTTTTTAAAAGGCAGAATAAGGGGCGCCTGGGTGGCTCAGTTGGTTAAGCGACTGCCTTCGGCTCAGGTCATGATCCTGGAGTCCCAGGATCGAGTCCCGCATTGGGCTCCCTGCTCGGCAGGGAGTCTGCTTCTCCCTCTGACCCTCCTCCCTCTCCTGCTCTCTGTCTCTCAAATGAATAAATAAAATCTTTAAAAAAAAAAAAAGGCAGAAGAAGAAGACAAAAGGAACAAAGAACAGATGAGACAAATAGAAAACAAGTATCAAAATGGTAAGACTCTGGGGCGCTGGGTAGCTCAGTTGGTTAAGTGTCTGCCTTCGGCTCAGGTCATGAACTCAGGGTGCTGGTATCAAGCCCTGCTCAGCAGGGAGTCTGCTTCTCCCTCTGCCCCTCCCTATACCCATGTTTTTTCTCTCTCAAAAAAAAAAAAAAAAAAAAAGGTGAGACTCAGACCTAAGCATATTAATCATATAAAAATAGGGTCTAAACACTCCAGGTGAAAGGTAGAGATTATCATAATAAATCAAAAAAGCAAGACCCAATTATACACTGCCTACAAGATAATATAGTTCAAATATAAATATACAAATAGGTTAAAAGTAAAAGGATAGAAAAGACATACTCTGGTAACACTAGTCAAAAGAAAGCTGAATCAGCTATATTAATAACAAAGTAGGGGCGACTGGGTGGCTCAGTTGGTTAAGCGACTGCCTTCGGCTCAGGTCATGATCCTGGAGTCCCGGGATCGAGTCCCGCATCGGGCTCCCTGCTGGGCGGGGAGTCTGCTCCTCCTCCCTCTCATGCTCTCTGTCTCTCATTCTCTCTGTCTCAAATAAATAAATAAAATCTTAAAAAAACAAAACAAAAACCAAAGTAGATTTCAGAGCAAAGAATATTATTGAAAAAAAGTAATTTCATAAATGATAAAGGAGTCAATGAATCAAAATACACAATCCTGAACATATACGCAACTATTAAGAGTTTCACAATACATGAAGCAAAAACTGATAGAACTTTTTTTTTTTAAGATTTATTTATTTATTTATTCATTTGACAGACAGCACAAGCTGGGTGAGTGGCAGGCAGAGGCAGAGGGAGAAGTAAGCTCCCCGCTGAGCAGGGAGCCTGATGTGGGGCTCCATCCCAGGATCCTGGGATCATGACCTGAGCAGAAGGCAGATGCTTAACCAACTAAGCCACCCAGGCACCCCCTGATAGAACTTCTTGAAGAAATAGACAAATCCACAAATATAGTTGGAGATTTTGATAACCCACTCTCGATAATTGATAGAACAAGTAGGCAGAAAACCAGCAAGGATATAGACTTGAACAACACTTGCAACCAACTTTACTGATTGATTGACATTTATACAATGCTTCACCTTTCTTCACATTCCACCTTGCTTTCTTCAAATAACAGTAAAATACATATCCTTCTCAAGTGCCCATGAAACATTTACCAAGATAGACCATGTTCTAGGTCATAGAACAAGTCTTGGTAAATTTAAAAGGATTCAAGTCGTACAAAGCATATTCTTAGACTACATTGATATTAAAATAGAAACCAATAACAGCAAGATTTTTGGAAAACTCCCAAGTATTTAAAAATGAATACACTTTTAAATAGCCCATAGATAAAAAAAAAACAAAAGGGAATTTAAAGGTATTTTGACCTGAATTAAAATGAAAACACAACATACCAGAAAACACAACAAACCAGAAGTTTAGGATATTGTTAAAGCAATATTTGGGAGAAACATATAACACTAAATGCTTATATTAAAAAAAAAAGGAAAAGGACGCCTGAGTGGCTCAGTCAGTTAAGCGTCTGCCTTCGGCTCAGGTCATGATCCCAGGGTCCTGGAATTGAGTCCCACGTCCGGCTCCTTGCTGAGCAAGGAGCCTGCTTCTCCCTCTGCTGGCCTCTCTCTCTCTCTGATAAATAAAATCTTAAAAAAAAAAAATATATATATATATATTAAAAAAATTTTTTTTAAAAAAAGGAAAGTTCTTAAATCAATGACCTCAACTTCTACCTTAAGAAGAGGGAAAGAGGGGTGCTGGGGTGGCTTAGTCGGTTAAGGGTCAGACTCTTGATTTCAGCTCAGGTCATGATCTCAGGATTGTGAGATTGAGCCCCATGTGTTGCTCCATCCTCAGCAGGGAATCTGCTCCAGATTCTCTCCCTCTCCCCCCTCCCCACTCGTGCGATCTCTCAAATAAATCCTAATAAAAACAGAAATGAGGAAAAGAAGAGTAAACTACATCTAGTCAAAAGAAAATAAAGATAAAAGCAGTAATCAATAGAACATAGAAAAACAAAATCATCAACCAGTGTTTGCCATGTGCCAGGCACAGTGTAGGTACTGAGCTTACATAGATGGTACCATTCCTTGAGGATCCAACTAGTAAGTTAGATGTACATCAGTTTAAAAATAATCACATCAGAATGCTATCATAATGGAATGCTCAAGGTGATGGTGCTTATAAGGGAAAGTGAAGACAGTGGTGCAGAGTTCAGGTTCTAGAGACAAACACCTTTTAAGTTCTATTCTGTGTGGCCTTGGGCAAATGATATAATTTTGATTTTGTCTTCCTTTTCTAGAACATGGATTTAATAAAATTCCCTGCACTGCCTAAGACTGTTTTAAGGATTAAAGAATGCCTAGCACACGGCAAATCTTCATCAAATGTCAGGTACTATCATTAAAATGTGGGTCCCATCCATCCCAAAGATAGAAAGGGGTGAAAGAGGGAGGCATGGCCAGGGAAGGGCTCTCAGTCCCCAGGAAACTACTCATTTCCACTTCATTTTCCACTGTCAAGTAAAACTGGGCACTTATGTTTAAAATTCATTACAAATGAAACTGAGGTTTTATGGTATAGCAGTTATTACATTAGCTTAGTACCAAAAAAGTGGTATAAACCAGATGGAAATAGTATTTTTTGAGGCATCATATGAAATAGGTTGAAAACAGGTTCTGTGGTCAGTTGCCTTGCTCACAGGCATGCTCTGCCACTTACTGGCTGTGTAACTTGGGCAAGTTCCTCATATCCTCCAACTTCAGTTTTCCTCATCTGCAAAATGGGCACAAAGAGTACCTACTTTACCAAGGTACATGGAGTATTAAATAATGTACATACATCACCACTGTCTTGCTCAAAGCTAATAATATATAATATAGTTTTGGAGTTAGGTTTGAGTCCTGGTTCTGCTCCTTACTAGTTAGGTGATTTTGGGGAAGTTACTAATCCCTTAATCTCTCCTGGAAAGATAGGGTTGGTTCTGAGATAAACCTGGGTTAGTAATAGCTAAGTGATGGTAGACTTTACTCATTCAACAAAATTTATTGGATACTGCATCCCAGGTGTTTGCTTGAGAAGTGATATTTAACAAACTCATTGTGCTTTTATGAAACTGTAAGCTTTTTACAATTAACTCATTTCTCATTAAAACCCCAAGAGGTAGGTACTTTTATCATTCCCGTTCTGTGGATGAAAAAATTGAGGCGGAGGTTAAGTAGCTTGCCCAAGGTCACATGGATAGCAAGTTGTGGTATTTGGATTCAAATGCAGGGAAGTCTTGACTCCAAGACTCCAACTTTCACAACGACTGATAGGACTGCCTACATGCAGAAAAAGGCCAGAAGAGCCTGTTTGGAAAAAGCCTACAGACAAGTATGTCGAAAGCAGAAGCCTGAAAAGGTGGGGCCTAGAATACCTGACAGCTTTGCTTCAGCTACACTTTGGATGTGGAGGAAAAAAATGCACGTATTTCTTGCCCAGCAGGTTACCCAGCCTAACCCTGCTCATTTGTACTAAAAACTAAATTCCCTGCCTGGTTGTAGGGAAAAAAACACAATTCAGACATCTGAGCACCTCCTCTCCATAGGCTGCTTATGTAGTAAGGATAGGAAAGATGAGCACCAGAGAAAAGGTTGGCCCTGGGCATCCAGGTTCCCTCCCAGAAATTCTACAGGAGTTCATTTGTACAGAGGCTCTACTTAGCTGTTGGCTTGGGCAATCAGCCTATTTGTTAAAACTAATACCTACACCTCAGAGTCGTGAATACATGCCAAGCTTAGGACAGTGCCTGGCACAGGTAAGTACAAGTTCAAGTGTACTTGTTTTAACAGATCACCTAGTCACACTCAAAAATAAGCCCAAGCAGCTCTCCCACGTTCTTTTCTAGAATCATGGCTATGAATGCTTAACTAGCTTCAGTTCTATCCTCTGGCCCTCAAATGGGTGAAGCAGTATGCCCCGCTGTTCCAGGAGTCTGGGGAAGACTCATTACTCAAATCACCCACTTCCCTTAAACTTGACCCTGATGGCTTCTAACTGGTCACATGGCTATTACAAGCCCTCTCCCCACCTTGTTTCATTTCGCCCCACTCTGGATCTAGACTCTACCTTCTAGATGGTTCCCTGTTAGTCCCCATCCTTCAGGGTCTCAGCTGCCCTATGCTGGCAGCCAGTACATGAGCTTGACAAGATTTCCATTGTGACTCAACCTCACATCACTCATAGGCAGGATGACCATCTTCTCAGGCTTAAGTTCCACTTGGAACACTGGCAGTAGAGGCTTAACTAGCTTAACAGAGGTGTGATTTTAGCATTTATGCCCAACCTTGTTAAGGTCAATTTACCTGTATTATATTGTGAGAAACCGAAGGCTTGGCCTAATTAGTAACCAAGATCTCTTAACACTCATGTCCAGTGGTCAATTTTATGTTCATCTTTCAAGACACCACACCTAAATTCATTAGGTATCCTAAGCACTACCCACCTTTGAATGCAACCAGCTTTTACCTGCACACTAGGTAACTGGTAGGAATCAACACACATTTTCCCACATAAGAGTAAACAAGTGCCAGGGCGCCTGCGTAGCTGTCGTTAAGCATCTGCCTTCAGCTCAGGTCATGATCCCAGGGTCCTGGGATGGAGCCCCACATCAGGCTCTCTGCTCGGCGGGAAGCCTGCTTTTCCCTCTCCCACTCCCCCTGGTTGTGTTCCCTCTCTTGCTGTCCTGTCAAATAAAATCTTAAAAAAAGAAAAAAAAAAGAGTAAACAAGTGCCAAGTGACACAAGACACACAAGCTCAGTCTTTAGTTAATGCAGAACTAATCAAACATAACTGCAAAGGTAGTTTTCCTAACAAGCACTTCCATTCACAGAATACGGTTGTCAGTCACATTTCCACAAAAAAAGGAGCCACACAAATACGCAGTCATCTTTATTTTAATTCATAAATACATTATAAACAGACCTGGATCTTTAATAAGACACTTAGGATCTGATAGGCTTCTGTTTTCCATTCAGTTATATAGTTAGAAAACCCAGTTTACTTGAGAACAGTAGAAAAGGCCAAGTAGCATCTTAGCTTCCTTAAGTTTTCTCCTCATAGGCATTCTGGAATCTTTGGGCTTTGTGGGTCAAAGGATCAGATTGTTAAGACATGCCTATATTCAGTGCTGTCCGCATTCCCTAAATTTCAATGGGCCCATCCTTTGGAACATTCAACTTGTTCCCCAAATTTAGTATTCAGTTTAAAGAGGTCAAATATGCCCAAGTTTCCAAACCTCCAGGCTTATCTTATAAACAGCATTTATCATTCATTTTACCAACCCTCCCTGCCAAATAAAGGACCCAAACGGGTGTTAACTGCCAATGATTGGTGAGGCTCCTCTTCTCTCCTGAATGAAAACAAATGAAAAACATGATCAGACTCCTACTTAAGATCTCACTAAAAATTTTAATTTTAGTTTTCATTAGATGTTTCCTGCATGGTTTGTCTCCTCAGTCATCGTCCAGAGGACTCTGAGAAGCTGTAGGAATATGCAGGCGCAGACTCAAGGCCCGGCTTCATCTCCAACGTCGTGGAAAGGGACTGTACGTCACAGGGCAGAGCCCTATGCTCCCGTAGGCCACCTGGACAGAGCCCGGGGAGAGTGACCTCCCGGGAGTATCCACGTTGGAATGCCTATGATTAAAGAGCATCACCCTCAAAACATTTTTAAGAGATTCCATTTTCCCCCATTCCATTCTACACAAGTGAATTTGAGGAAAGCCTGTTTAAAACCCAGTCGTTACTACTGTTTCATGGTTTCTCTACTTACTCATTGTCCTAGGAATATTCAGGTACATACACCCAACTTCATCTCCAGAATCATGGAGAGGGTTTGTACTGGACACCAAATGCTTGGCTACCATGCACAGACTTTGAGGGAGTATGCACATTTGTTTTGTTTATAGGATTCACATACAAGCTTTGCTAATCTTGACTTTGGTTAATTCACCCAAACTACAATTTTTCCATTAGCAGCAAGTTCCTACCCTATCACATGAGAAAGATGTGAAAATATTAACTTTTACTGAATAAAAAAAGCTATCTTCCCAGACATGAGCATATATTTACGCAACTGTCAACATGCCAACAAAAATGCAGCAAAGTTTCTATCTGGGGGGCGCCTGGGTGGCTCAGTTGGTTGAGTGTCTGCCTTTGGCTCCGGTCGTGATCCCAGGGTCCTGGGATCGAGCCCCGCATCAGGCTCCCTGCTGGGCGGGAGGCCTGCTTCTCCCTCTCCCTCTGCCTGCCACTCTGCCTGTTTGTGCTCTCTGTCAAATAAATAAATAAAATCTTAAAAAAAAAAAGTTTCTATCTGGATGAATTAAATGGCAGGACACATTCATGAAAAGGAACTGGGCTGGAATGATTTAAATGTCAACAGGAAATACAAGCCAAAAACAATCTTTGGTTTACTTACCTCAAGTCAAAATTTATTTGGAATCCTGCGTGATCACTGCAAAATAAGGTAGGCAAGAGCTTAATCCAATAGTACAGCAGCTGAGAAAGGGTTTTTCTTTCCAATCAACTTAGATCCAGATAGAGGGAGCTGTTTCCTGCATGGTTTATCTCCTCAGTCATCGTCCAGAGGACTCTGAGAAGCTGTAGGAATATGCAGGCGCAGACTCAAGGCCCGGCTTCATCTCCAACGTCGTGGAAAGGGACTGTACGTCACGGGGCAGAGCCCTATGCTCCCGTAGGCCACCTGGACAGAGCCCGGGGAGAGTGACCTCCCGGGAGTATCCACGTTGGTCACTGTAATTTACTTAATTTGCAAGCCACTGAGCTAGAAATAAATTTCAATCAGTTGATGGCGACTTCCCCAGGATATCCACTTTGGGGTGGACCCTATCCCAAATGCCAACGAAATTCGAGTTCAATACCGATCAGCAGTCTCCTGTCAGTTACCTAAATTAACTTTCAGCCAGGTACCCCGAACATTATCTACAAACCCCAACAGGCGAATGGCACCACTGCCAAAGAAACGGCAGATGCAGAGCCGCAGACACGGCAATTACGGCTCCTACCCATAAACCGATCATCAGGAGTCGTGAGCTCTCCCTACATCATAAATCAAGTGGCAGAATCAAGAACCGTTCGTTTCGAAATCGATTCTTAAGCTCATATAGGTGTCAAAGTAAATGACCTGCACGCAATTCCACCGCCTCCTAGGAGACAAGGTAATAAGCCGGGCGATGGGCAACAGGAGGGGGTGGGCCGCGCATTTAGCGTCCGGCGCGTGAGGTGGCAGCTCTGCAGGTTTCGGCGCGAGCGCCTTAGGTTACAGGCAAGACCCGCGGCTCGCGAGGCCTCCGCGGCCCGCATCCGGCCCAGCTCCGCTGCCTGAGTAAGTGTAGTTAACACAGACGCGGCTGAAGGGAGTCCTAGATAGGATGAAGCCTACGAGGAAATCTGCTTGGCGGGCCCGGGGTACTAAACCTAGAACTAACGAATCGAACGGGTAACGGGTAAAAATAACTCACCACCCGACTTCCGCGCAGAGCCCCAATCGTTCTCGAAAAGACCGGGCAAGCTCCAGGGCATCCTTATTTATATCTTCGGAAGCGCGCGGAAGTCAAGGTGTATTTATTGCGCCTGCGCATCGCCCTGCGCAGTTAGGGAATCGGAAATTCGCTAAGGGTTCTGGGAACCATTGCAACTTAAGCCCCACCCCTACCTGGCTCAGAGGCTTCTCGCGACAATAGAGCCTTCGCGGGGGAACCTTGCTGGGTAATGTAAATTACAGAAAGGGAGTTTAGAAGTATGCAGTCCTGTGCTGAGTAGCCAATATACTTCTCAGCAATCAGCTAACCCAGTCTGGAGGATGTACACTCGAATAAACTCGCCAACCTCACCCCTCAACATTTTGGAGTAATTATAGGCAAAATTGAAAAAGCCATCTAGAAAAATGCAGAATCACAGAAGTGATTGAATCCGCCCTGTCACATGTGAAATAAACATTTGATAAATGAGTAGGTAAATAGGACAGAAATGCTTCTACACGAATTGGCTAATTTTTTAAAAAGACTTTTTTTATTGGGGCGCCTGGGTGGCTCAGTCGGTTAAGTAGCTGCCTTGAGCTCAGGTCATGATCCCAGAGTCCTGGGATGGATCCAGCATCTGGCTCCTTGCTCATCAGGGAGTTGGCTTCTCTCTCGCTTGCTCTCACTCTCTCTCATTTGAGAGAGAGAGAGAGAGAGAGAGAGAGAGAGAGAGAAGGGGGAGGGGCAGAGGCCAACTCCCCGACAAGCCCGGAGCTCTATGCAGGGCTCTATCCTGGCATCCTCGGATCATGACCCTAGCCGGCAGCCGCTTAACCGACTGAGCCACCCAGGGGCCCAAATGAATAAATAAGGAATTGGCTAAAATTAAAAGCTTCCTATGCACAACAATGGATGAATTTAATGCTGCCGAACTGTACACCCGAAAATGGTTAAAAAAGTTTTACATTAAGTATTTTTAACACACACTCACCTAATATAAAGAAGTAGGCAAGTAAAGAATCCTGGAGATACATATTACATGTGAAATGTTGCAAATGTGATAGAATTTTGAATATGGTGTAAAGTGAATAAAGAGATTAGGTAAATTAACATGGAGCCATCACAGCTGGGCTATAATGACTGGAAACATTTATAGTGTTCCTGCTATAAGGTTTTGTGCTGGGGGTGCATGGGTGGCTCAGTCGTTAAGCGTCTGTCTTGGGCTCAGGTCATGATCCCAGGATCCTGGGATCGAGCCCCGCATCGGGCCCCCTGCTCTGCGGGAGGCCTGCTTCTCCCTCTCCCACTCCCCTTGCTTGTGTTCCCTCTCTCTCTGTCAAATGAATAAATAAAATCTTAAAAAAAAAAAAAAAGATTTTGTGCTTTTTTTTTGAGATTTCTATTTATTTATTTGAGAGAGAGACAGAGATAGAAACAGAGATAGCAAGAGAGAGAGCACAGGAGCTGGGAGGAGAGGGAGAAGCAGGCATCCCGCTGAGCAAGCTCTGAGCAAGCAGTCCGATGTGGGACTCAATCCCAGGACCGTGGGACTCGATCCCAGGACCCTGGGATCATGACCTGAGCGGAAGGGAGATGCTTAACTGACTGAGCCACCCAGGCGCCCCTGTGCTGGATTCTTTATGTAGGTTATTTAGTAGCACAGCAATTCTAAGACAGCGGTATTATTACCTAGATTTTAAGATGTGGAACATGCCCAGAGCAATGGTTCTCAAAGCAAAGTTGTCAGACCTTGGGGGTCTCTGAGAATCTTGGGGATCCAAGAGGTCAAGATTATTTCATACTAATACTTAGACTTTCTTTGCCTTTTTCACTGTGTTGACTCTGCACTGATGCTGTAAAGTGAAATGGTGGATAAAACTGCTGGTGCCTTAATGAGCAGTGGGTATTATATAAGACTGATGAATCACTGAACTCTACCTCTAAAACCAATTAATACATGTTAATTAATTGAATTTAAATTAAAAAAATTAAAAACCTGCTGGTGCCTTAGTATGTTTTGAAGCTCTGTCACCAAACTGTATCAGTATCATTTTTCGTTATCATCAAAAATTTACAGTTAAAAAAAGTCAGTTTCTCAAACTCTTAGAAAATAGAAAGGTGGTTGCCAGGGCTTGGGGGGTATATGGAAAGGGGGAATATTGCTATTCTTTTTTTTTAATATTTTATGTATGTATATATTTATTTGAGAGAGAGAACTAGAGAAAGAGAGAGAGCACACACACAGGGAGAGGGAGAGAGAGAGAAGCAGGCTCCCCACTGAGCAGGGAGCCCGAGTCAGGGCTTGATTCCCAGGACCCTGAGATCATGACCCAAGCCGAAGGCAGATGCCTAATGGACTGAACCACTCAGATGCCCTGGGAATATTGTTATTCAGTAGGTACAGAGTTTCAGTTTAGTGAGATGAAAAAGTACTAGTAATCTGTTATACTGCTGTGTGCATATAGTGACTACTGAACTGTATACTTAAACATGGCTAAGAAAGGGCACATTTTATGGTTTTTTTTAAGTTTATTTTTTTATTAATCCCTACACCCAATGCGGGGCTTGAACTCAGGATCCTGAGATCAAGAGTCCCATGCTCTTCCAACTCTTCCAACTGAGCCAGTCAGGTGCTGCCTCCACCCCCACCCTGCCCCCACAAAGGCACATTTTATGTTAGGTGTTTTTTACCACAAAAGAGAATATCTATAGCAAATTAAAAATAGAGTCAGCTTCCCCTAAGAATGCCCTTGATGAAGAAATAAAAGTCATTAATTTCACTAATTCTCAACTTTTGAGTATCCATCTTCTTAGTATTTTTTGTGACAAAGTGAGAAGTGCACATAAAGTACTTTTTCAGCACGCAGAAGTACAGCATTTGTCTCCAGGAAAAGCACTTACACAACTGTCTGGAGTTATGAGCTGAAATAGTCACATTTTTCATGAAATACTCTTTAACTTGAAAGAATGGCTGTTATCTTTACCAACTATATATATCTGTGTGGGATTGGATTTTCTTCATTTACTTAAATTAAAACAACATATAGCAACAGATTGAATACAGGAGCAGTTTGAGAATTGAACTGTCATCTATTAAATCAGACATTAAAGAGATTTGCAAAAAAATGTAGAACAATGCCACTCTTCTCCCTAATTATTTTGGAAAATAGTTATTTTTTAAAAAAGAGTTTATTTTTTGACAGAGAGAAAGAGAGCACAAGCAGGGGGAGAGCAGAGAGAGGGAGAAGCACGCTCCCCATTGAGCAGGGAACCCAATGTGGGGTTTGATCCCAGGGCCCTGGGATCATGACCTGAGCCAAAGGCAGTTGCTTAACTGACTGAGCCACCCAGGCACCCCAAGAAAATAGTTATTTTTCATAAAAATATATTATTATTATTATTATTTTTTGAAGATTTTATTTATTTTTTAGAGAGTGAGCGAGAGAGAAACAGCATGAGAGGGGAGAGGGTCAGAGGGAGAAGCAGGCTCCCCGCTGAGCCGGGAGCCCGATGTGGGACTCGATCCCAGGACCCTGGGATCATGACCTGAGCCGAAGGCAGACGCTTAACCATCTGAGCCACCCAGGCGCCCTATTATTATTTTTAAAGATTTTATTTATTTATTTGACAGAGAGATAGAGAGCACAAGTAGGCAGAGAGGCAGGCAGAGGGAGAGGGAGAAGCAGGCTCTCCGCTGAACAGGGAGCCCGATGCAGGGCTCGATCCCAGGACCCTGGGATCATGACCTGAGCCGAAGGCAGCCGTTTAACCGACTGAGCCACCCAGGCGCCCCTATAAAAATATATTATTAATGTTAACATGTATTGGGGTTATTATTTTGAAATGTATTATTTCATTATGATATTATAATTAATTATATAAATTATAAATATATTTAAAAATTTTCCCAGTTTTAATTTTAGTACAGTAAGTATCAATAGATGTCATGTATAGATATAAAAGTTCTTTGGGTTCTGAATAATTTTTAAAATTGTAAAGGAATCACAAAACCAAAATGTTTGAGAACCAGTAGTTTAAAGGAAAGAAGACAAATAACTCTGCTACTTCTCTGGCCGTATTACCAGTATTCAACTCCCATTCAATCACTCATTCAACATTTACTTAGTGGATATGATTTACTTGCTAGGTATTGTGCTAGACACTGGGAACTCTGACATGAAACTTAATTTTTTAAGACTTTATTTTTAAGTAATCTCTATACCCAATGGGGCTCGAACTTACAACCCCAAGATCCAAAGTCACAGGCTCTACCAACTGAGCCAGCCAAATGCTGACTCTTGACATGAAACACTTTGCTGTCTGAGATCCCACACTGGGAGAAATAGACATGCCCGCAAATTATCACTCAATGCATGCTGTATTCTGAGAACACAGAGGACAGGGCAACTGAACAATCTGCTCAAGGCTGAAGGCATTTTCCTGGGAGTTAAAATTCGACCTCAAACTTGGAGGGGTGGAGTAAAGGAGTGGAGTATGGATGATGACAGCATTGCAGGTTGAGGAGCTAGCAGGACCATGGTCTCCTGGGAAGGGGAAGAAGTCAGCTTGATGAGGAACATTGAAGGAAGAAGGAACTGCGCTTTTCATAAGACGAGAAAGTAGGCAAACGTTAAATTATAAAATATGTTGTAGTCCAGGCCAAAGATCTTAAATTTTATCTTTCAGGTAACTAGGGACCAATAAGTTTTTAAGTAGAGGATTGCTGTGACCAGCTTTGCATTTTAGAAAGGTAACTCTAGTGGCAATTTTGGAGGATAGATTGGAGAGATCAGAGGTTTTGAAGTCCCATTTAAATTATGTTGGCTTTGAACTTTGATGGTAAACAAGGCAAGAGGAGATCTAGGAATCGAGAGACATTTCTGAGGTAGAGAATGCACAGAATTTATTGTCGTCCTGGACCTGCAAAGAGAGGAACTTGCAGATAATACCAAAGTTTTAGGCTTATGAGAGTGAACAAATGGTGGTTCTCTAACTCTGATGATTGAGAAAGTAGGCTGTGAAGGTAGACAGTAAGGTCCACATTGGAGGTGCAGAGAAGATACCTTGGGAACATCTGGGTGTCTAGATGTCCAAAGGGCAACTGGATATAGGGTTGGATTCCAGCAAGAAATCTAAGTTGCAGATAAAGATTTAGAAGTTGTCAGAATAAGAGTGGTAGATAGCTGATGTCATCTTGGGAGAGCAGGGAGAGTGACAAGAGGATATGAAAATGCATTTAAATGGTGGTCAGGGAAGAAGTCAGAAGGGCAGAGAAAGCATGATCAGAGAATTGGGAGACAGTGGGGTCTGAGAAGCCAAGGAAGAAGTTTTGAGGACTAGGACATGGCCCAAAGCATCAAATGCTGCAGGATAGTCAAATGTATCAAGAGCTGAAAACAGGCTTTGGATGTGGCAGTTAACTGAGAAGTCACTGGTGACCTCAGGCAAAGCCATTTTATTTTGGATTTAGTTTCGATTTTAGTGAAGTGAGTGAATCTGGCTTTAGAAATGGAAAACAGTGTGGACAGACCAGAGGTCATAAGCCAATGTCAAGAAGACTATTCAGTTTACATCCACATAATTTTTCTCCACCTGTCCCTCATTTAGCTCAACTGCTTGGACTGTACAGGAATTTAAGTTAACATTAGAATAGATTATGTCAATGGAGTGTAGGAGAAGCTTAAGGTAGGGCAATAGGTTTAAGAGACAAAGGTCAACGGAAGATTGTTTTTTTTTTCTGGGGGTGGTGGTTAGGAAGGAGATAAACATTAAATGAATCAATACATGGTGTGTGTCTCTTCAGTACCAGATGGAGGAGAATTGAGGACGTTTGTCTCTGTCAGATGACCTCTACGCTTTGTTGGGGGAAGAAATGAACGCTGTAACACAAGAGACAGATGGAGCAAGTGGCCCAGGTTGCTGGCGGTTCCTGCTTTATGCTTCATGCCTCCTAGAGCTGAAATTGAATAGAGCCTTGAAGCAGTGGTTTAGGCTGTGTTTGGTTTCAGGGCTTGGCTTTTCTTTGTTGTACATTCTCAACTTACATAGGTGTACTTCCTATTCCATCCCCTCCCATTCAATATCCACTGTACTTACCTTTTCTCAGTCTCCAATCTCCTGGGTACTCCAATCTAGATCCATAAGGAGGCTAAATTCACTTATCGTTTCAGCAAACAATGAGCAATGTGCACCTTCTGTAGACAATGCTTAACCTCAAAAGAGCAATGGCAATTCGAGACCTCTTTGGAGCTTTGGGCCCTGTGGGATTTGGTTTTTGGAGGGCAAGGAGAAGGAAAATCTGGGAGCAGGTGGAACCCAGTGACATGAGCAGTTCTTTTTTTTAAGATTTTTAAATTTTATTTTTTTAAAGATCTATTTATTGGGGCGCCTGGGTGGCTCAGTCATTGGGCGTCTGCCTTCGGCTCAGGTCATGATCTGGGGGTCCTGGGATGGAGCCCCGCATCGGGCTCCCTGCTCAGCAGGAAGCCTGCTTCTCCCACTCTCACTCCCCCTGCTTGTGTTCCCCTTCTCCCTGTGTTTCTGTCAAATAAATAAAAAATCTTTAAAAAAAATTTATTATAATTTTTTTTGAGAGAGAGAGCAGCACAAGCAGGGGGATAGGGAAAGCAGGCTCCCCACGGAGCAGGGAGCCTGATGTGGGGCTCCATCCCAGGACCCTGGGATCATAACCTGAGCTGAAGGCAGATGCTTAACGGACTGAGCCACCCAGGCGTCCCAAAATTTAAATTTGCGTGTGTGCGCGCACAAGAGAGGGAGCATGAGTTGCGGGGAGGGGCAAGGGAGAAGCAGACTCCACACCGAGCTGGGAGCCCCATGTGGGACTCGATCCCAGGACCCTGGGATCCTGACCCGAGCCGAAGGCGGATGCTTGACCAACAGCCGCCCAGGTGCCCGAAATGAGCAGTTCTGACTCATGGTTTCTTTTCACTCTTGGTAAAGGTGGTGTACTAATCAAAGCCATTCTCTGAAGTGACAAGAGGAAAGTGAGTCATTTGGTGAGTCCACCTGGATTGAAACTGGGCTGCTTGCCCGAGGAGTACATGAGGAAGGAACTGTCCTACCATGCTGTCAGCCTGAAGTCTACTTATATGTGGTTCATACACAGTAAATCCTTGTAGGGACAACTGACTGGGATGCAACTGCTTGTCCTTGAATATAAACAAGGCGTGATTACATAACTTACCTTGACCTTTAGGAAGGGACTTTACTTCCCAGGTTCTTCACTAGTAACAGGAGTGTATTTCCCCTTACCTCCCAGATGAGGCAGGGGATAAATAGGATAAAGGACCTGGCGCCACAGCTGGTATACACCATGGGGGTGGGGTGGGATGGGGTGGTCACAGTTGGGTTTCCTCTCTCTGCAGCCCACTCTTTTTCCATATGTGTAAAGAGACAGAAACTTGACTGACCATACCTCTGGCTACACTTAATATTCTTAGTATTTATTTCCCCCTCATCTACTTCTCATTTAGGGGGTCTGGCAGTATTTTAGGTATCATTTATAAGCTAGCTTAAATCTTTTGGAATAAGGTAGAACATTAAAAAAAAAAAGCACTTCATACCAGAATAGTATAGTTTGGCTTTTTTTTTTAATTCTAAAATACTTTATAATTAATATTGATAGGAAGACTGATATACAACGCAATTATTTACTTTACAAGGAGATTCTGTACATCAGGGAAGCATCTTGAAGTACAATACACCCGATTTTTATTTCTTCTTTACATTATGATTGTGAATTGTTACTTACACAAAAAGGGAACACAAAATCCATTATATATATATATATGTATATATAAAAAACACCTGAAAAGACTTGACCCCCAAAGCATCTTGTTTCAAAAGAACATGATGAGATGAAAGATGAACTAGAGTCCTTAGCGGCACATAGAAAGCAGACAAGTAGCTCAGGAAATCAAATCGTGTTTCAAACTTGGCACATTAAGGGAAAGCCAGGCAGCGGAAGAAGGGTTTGAAAAAGTCACTTCAAGTCACAGAGAATGCTGGTATAAGCCAAACAATCTCCGAACTAACAGACAGAAGTCACGTGTGTGGCCACCTTAAATACAGACCTCTAACAACTGTGTAGAACTGTCACTTTCCCTGCAGTCACACCAAATGTAATAAGCCTCAAGGAGCTGTGGCCCCACGATAGCTCCAAACCCACAAAGCATTTGACAGTAACTGAAAAATCTGAATACTTCCCTATTCCCCATACAAAGAGAAAATACTACCTTTTATGGTCACCTCACCTCCTTTGTTCTGACCGGATATTCTGATTTTTCAGTAATTATTATAGGGATATAAAAGCAGAAAACGAGTAACAGCTATGAACAGCTGCAGCAAAACAGGGACTGCAGAAGAAATCTATGAAACAGCCACAATTTTCTGAACATTAAGGGGAAAAAAAGCCACATTCATCAGTTAAATAGGAACTATTTTTTTTCTTCCACTTAATATGGACAGGTATTAGAAGGAAACGGTGAGGCTGTATGGTTTTCAAAATAAAAACTCAAAGCAAATGAATTTTCTGTTTTAGGAAATCATATTAATATATATTACAAATACAAAAAGAGGTGGGGGCTGAGCCAAGGCCCGAGCACCGACGACACTGGCGACTGCTTGGCAGAGGAGGGGTGCGTGAGGTGGAAGCTGCCAGAGAGGGTAGGGTCAGCAGGAGGGAACTGGGAGAGCCTGGCAGGAGAGGGCCAACAGCACTGAGGAGAAGGGAGGAGGAGCGGGTCATGATTGTGTCCCTCCTACTTCCTCCTCCAGAGACCCCTTCCAGTCCAGCACCCCGTGTTCCGAGACCTTGCAGTGATTCTGGCTGGAAACGTGGGGGCCCAAGGAGGACGGCTGCTCCCACAGTCTTTCAAAACTCTTTTTTATGGACGAGGCTACATCTATTGGTCAGAATGATTTAGAATATCATTTGGTATGACGAAAGTACAATAGCTTATAAAATTTAAGCAATGAGTGAGTTTTCTGACAAGTTGGCATTAACAATAAAGGCCTTTTTTGGTTTTGGTTTTGTATATAGAAAACATATATGCTTTCGCATTTTCCGAACTTGGCATCTAGTTGCAGCTCAGATTGTTTAATAGATAGGAAAAATATAAGTTTCCAGCACTTCTTCAAGATTTTTTTTTTTTAATTTAAAAAATAAAACTCAGGATGACTTGTGCCAAAAGGTTGGACCATGTCAGATCCTGAGCTTCTCTGAGGCTGGACTGCCTGAAGAGGACTATACTGCTGTGTTATGAGAGGCATAGTGCGGTGCTTTCAATGGACGTGCCAGTGTGGTGTGGAGGCGTGCCCTGGACATGGGGGCCCCTTTGCCAGAAGGCTGGGGGCCTCCAGAAGGTTCTTCCCACCACCAGCTGGATTTGACAGCTGGAACTTGGTGCCACACAAGGGGATCTCAGAACCAGGACCGAGCAGGTTAAGGCTAATGGTGCAAACTGTGCCCCAGCGCAAGCAGTCATCTTGGGGCGAGGGTGGCTGGTGAGGAAGACCCCTCAAGTATGCTGCAATATTACAAGGTTCAAGAGCACTGAAAAAGTGTTCAGTTTTGTCCAGAGCAGCACATGACCACCCATTCCAGTGAAATGCTACATTCATAGAAGTGCTGTTCGCCCCAGAACTACATCCCAGAGGACTCAATCCTGGCTGTGCTGGGAAGTGCAGAAATTCCTTTCACATCACTCTGGAGACTGAAGCAGCCAAGCAGCCCTGTGTTGGGGAGTTGTTTAGTTCCTCTCTCAGACTTCAGCATCATGGACGATGGTAGCTAAAACAAGATGAGCAAAAAGGGCCGAGTTATCAAATACTGTAGATTATTTTGCTGCTATTACACTCTCATTTTTCAAAATTGCCTCTCTGCTACTCTAATTCTACCTGACTTTTCTTCTTCTTTTTTAAAAGTAATCTCCACACCCAGTGGGGCTTGAACTCACAACCTCGAGATCAGATGCTCTAACGACCGAGCCAGCCAGGCGCCCTGTTTTCCTTCTTCTTTAATTGCTTTTCCTCAGAATGCTTTCCTGGTTCATTTTCCTCTGTCCATCCTTTAAATAAATTTTCCCCTTAAGAACCACTATCTTTTCTCATAATTTTCTACTTGAGGCTTTGCTTTCTCCCTGGACTCATATAGCCTGAATATCCAATTGTCTTCTATGCTTCTCCAACCACCTCAATGTGTCACAGGTTTGTCAAGCTCAACATACATAGTGTATTTTCCAGTTTGTTTACTGTCTGCCTTCCCCTTTTAGAATAAAAGCTCATTGGGCACCTGGGTGGCTCAGTTGGTTAAGCAACTGCCTTTGGCTCTGGTCATGATCCCAGGGTTCTGGGATCGAGTCCCACATTGGGCTCCCTGCTCAGCAGGGAGCCTGCTTCTCTCTCTCCCTCTGCTTGCCGCTCCCCTTGCTTGTGCTCTCTCTGTCAAATAAATAAATAAAATCTTAAAAAAAAAAAAGAATACAAGCTCATTGAGGACAGGGACTTTATCTTGTTCCAGGCTATATTCCAAGCACCTAGAACTGCTATCTACCAGGTAGTTGGTACTCAATAAATATTTGCTGAATAAATGTCCTAAAGTGTTCACCTCAACTCCTCGACTTCATAAACCTCAAAAATCATAAGTTCGAAATCTTAAGAGTCACTTGACTACTTCCTTTAATTCATCCCTGGAATCAAGAGATAACCCAATCTTGAGTCAATGCTTGAAATGTGTTTTTTTTTGTTTCTTTTTAAAGATTTTATCTGAGAGAGAGCACGCACGAGCAGGGGGAGAGGCAGAGGAAGAGGGAGAAACAGACTTCCTGCTGAGTGTGGAGCCCTGATGCGGGGCTCAATCCCAGGACCCCGAGATCACAACCTGAGCTGAATCAGACACTTAATCGACTGAGCCACCCAGGCGCCCCCTATGCTTGAAATGTTGTTCAAACTTCTCTCTTGCATTGTCATGATCACTTCCCTGGTTTGAACTACCAATATGCTCACTGTGACTATCTTAGTTACTTCCTAACTGGTTTCCTTGCTGCTAGCTAGTTTCTTCAGCTTTCGATGTCACCTTCCACAGTTCCACCAGAGTTCCATCTGAAACACTCAACTCCAGTGGTTCCTGTGTCCTAGAATAACAGGCAAAGCTCTTCAGAGTGTGACCGTAACCCAGCGTGCCGGTCTCCTCTTCACCACACTGCTCCCATATGTCCCCTGCTCCAGCTACATTTTCTGTCACCCAGAGACAATGCACACTTTCTCACCTTCCATAGCCTTGTTAATGCCAGCTCTTCTGCTTAGAATGCTGCTTGGTAATGCTGGTTCTTTCCTTCCTTCCTTGTCCAAATAAATTCTTTCACGTGCTTTAAGATCTGGTCTAAGCATCACCTTCTCTATGACTCTTTCCTTTAATGTTGCTCACTGTAATACTTTATTACTATTATAATAACAATGAGAATGGCTAATACTGACATAGCCAGGAAATAGTAGAGTTGGGATACGAGACCTGGCAGATTCAAGATTCAGAATGACTGAGGCATTTATCATACTGACTGCACTATATTGAATAGTATACAGGTCTTTTTCTAGATTAGACCACAGCCTCCTTCCTGTCAAGTATGGCTTGTTATTTGAGTTCGTATTACAATGCCCCGGATAGTGTTATTGCTGTTCAAAAAATGTGCCTTCTCTACTCCTATCAGAGTTCAGTACAAAAAAATTCTGTAATTAAAGGAACCAGGGCACCTGGGTGCCTTAGTCGGTTGAGCATCCAACTCTTAGTTTCAGCTCAGGTCACGGTCTCAGGGTCATGGGATTGAGCTCCATGTCAGGGTCCGTGATTTGTGCGGAGTCTGCTTGAGATTCTCTCTCTCCCCCTCTGTTCCTCCCCCTGCTCACGCATGCTCTCTAAAATGAATAAATAAATCTTAAAAAAAAAAAAAATAAAAGGACCATTTGCCTGTATTGTGATGGAAAAATGTTTAACAATATTTTATTTTCCAACTTTGCTTTTTATTTGCAAACTGTAATTGTCACTGTATCTTCCCTCATTTAGCCTCTTTTTTAAAGTTTATTTTTAGTAATTTCTACATCCAATGTGGGGCTTGAACTCATGACCCCGAGATCAAGAGTTGCATGCTCTTCCAACTGAGCCAGCCAGGCACCTCTGGCCTTTTATAAATGTTCTGAGAGTCACCTACACACTTCCACAAATTCCATTTGTAGCCAGCTGATTCTTTAGGTATTGGGTGGGTCCTTAATTACAACAGTAATTCCACATCAAAATACTTCTTGGTTTGTTTCATGAAGACAGCTAACTAAAATGAAATTTATACACTAAATTGGAAGATCAGCAGTGCTAGAAATAACTGAAGTCAAAGAGGCTGAGGTCTTGTCTACCTTAACAACAATTTCCTCATACATACCCTGGGATAGTGAGGTGCAGGAAAAGAGCACCCAGGGGCTTTCAGTCAGTCATTCTTTTCTCCAGTCCTGGTTCTGCAACTTAATGAAACCTGGGCCTGTTTCATTTCTTTTTTTCTTTTCTTTTTTTTTCTTTTTTATTTTTTTTAAAGATTTTATTTATTTATTCATAAGAGACAGAGAGAGAGAGGCAGAGGGAGAAGCAGGCTCCCCGCTGAGCAGGGAGCCCGATGTGGGACTCGATCCCAGGACCCTGGGATCATGACCTGAGCCGAAGGCAGACGCTTAACCATCTGAGCCACCCAGGCGCCCTCTTTTCTTTTTTTTTTTAAAGTAAGCTCTACACCCAATGTGGGGCTTCAATTTACAACCCCCCAGATCAAGAGTCTCGTGCTCCACTGACTGAGCCAGCCAGGTGCACCTGGCCTGTTTCTTCATCAACAAAATGGGGATATTAACAAAGCCTCCAGGTTTATTGCAAGGATTAAATAATATACATAAGATACTACACTCAGTATAGGCATTTCCTACTGCCTATTGGTCCTCATCCCTTTCTCTTAATGTAGTCTTGCAGTCAGCATGCTGTGTCCTTTTAATGATGTCGCTGGAGTCCCGCCCATTGGAACAACTCTGGTATGCCTGTGTTGTGGTGGAGCTCTACTCAGCTCACGGTATTTGGGTCTTCTGGGTCTTACCGTGTAAAATGTTTGCTCTCTTCATGAACCTCCATCTCTGAGCTTTTAAATTCATTTAATTCTTTTCTTATGGCAGCCTGTGGAGTAGAAACAAAAATGTTTCAGCATCTTCTGTCTGCCATAGTATAGCTGTGTCATTTGCCATCTGTTCTCTATTGTGCTTAACTTTGTGAGCCATGGCAACCCACAGAGGGCAAGCCAGAGCGAGGAAAGAAGCCAGGTCCACACACTGAACCTGATACACACGTCGCCTTCCCCGACACCATTCATCTAATAAACCGAATATCCCCCCTTAAACCAAAACATTCACAGAGATTAAAAGAGATATTGCAGCTTTTATAGTTTCCATAGCACGTAAAAATGCTTTTCCGGTTATAAAAGTGAAATACAGGTAATTACTAAAATATACCACCCAAACTCTCTCCAACCAAACCTAACCACTGTTAAAATATGTTTTAATCTCCTTCCAGATTTGTGGACTCTGTGATATAGCAAAGGATTTTCTTTTCTTTTGGTTGTGGTGGTCGTGGTGGCTGTGGAGTCGTTACTATAAAGTTTTGGTTTGTACATCTTGGCATTTTCGTATCTTGATTAGAAATTTAACATTGTATCAAAAGTAAAAACTTTACGGTTTCCCCTTCTACTTAGTGTCTTACATTCTTCAAATAGAGAAACAAACAGCCACCTACCTTGTCAGCAGGGGTCAGTTTGGTCCAAGGTTTGTCAGCTCGTCGGTCATAATCTTGAGCATCTGTTACTTCCACATATTCATTAAACCTCAGGATCTTCCTGGCAAGTAGTTCAGCCACGGTTGGCCTTTGACTGAGCTGAAAGAAATGGAGCCTCTTAATTCACTATGCCACGAATTAGGCATCAAGGATGCATTCAAATTGCCTCTAACCCAGCGCTTCAGCCTCAGCGGCACATTAGAATTACCTGGGGGCCTTTAGACACTACCGATTCCTGGGTCCATTCCCAGAGATTCTAGGTATTGGGAGGTTTTGTTTTGTTTTTAAAGCTCGTGAATGGGGGCGCCTGGGTGGCTCAGTCATTAAGTGTCTGCCTTCGGCTCAGGTCATGATCCCAGGGTCTTGGGATGGAGCCCCACATCGGGCTCTCTGCTCGGCTGGGAGCCTGCTTCTCTCTCTCCCACTCCCCTTGCTTGTGTTCCCTCTCTCGCTGTGTCTCTCTCTGTCAAATAAATAAAATCTTTAAAAAAAAAAAAAATAAAGCTCCTGAATGCACAGCTAAGACTGAGAACCACAGCTATAAACCAGTATAACCAGTATAACCGGTGCTTCTCAAACTTTAATATGCATACAGATTGTCTGGGGACCTGGTTAAAATGCAGATTCTGATTAAGCAGGTCTGAAGTGGGGCCTGAGATTCTGCATCTCTTGCAAGCTCCCAGGTGACACCAGTGCTGCTGGTCCGTGGACCACACTGTGGGTAGCCAAAGGATTAGGACTGTAAACTCATATATAATACATTAGAAAGTGAGTACATTTATTTATTTTTTATTTTTTAAAGATTTTATTTATTTATTTGAGAGAGAGCAAGCACATGAGAGGGGGGAGGGTCAGAGGGAGAAGCAGACTCCCCGCCGAGCAGGGAGTCCGATGCGGGACTCGATCCCGGGACTCCAGGATCATGACCTGAGCCGAAGGCAGTCGCCCAACCAACTGAGCCACCCAGGCGCCCCTAGTACATTTATTTTTTATTTTTATTTTTTTAAATATTTTATTTGAGAGAGAGAGAGAGATAGCAAGAGAGAGAGCACAAATGGGAGGAGTGGGAGAAATAGGCTCCCTGCTGAACAGAGAGCCCTGACATGGGGCTCAATCCCAGAACCCTGAGATCATGACCGGAGCCAAAGGCAGATGCTTAACTGACTGAGCCACCCACGCACCCCGAAAGAACATTTAATATGAAAGCAATATCTAGTGGGTAAATGTAAAGGGTAAATTTCCTTTTAATATGAAAAATGCCTAGATTCGGTAATGAATGATGATTTAAGGTTGCACAATCAGGTAACCTACTCAATCTGAAGGCATCAAGTCCAGCTGTGGCATCTAGCTACTCTCTATCAAGAATGATTCTTCTGGGGTGTCTGGGTGGCTCAGTCAGTTAAGCGTCTGCCTTCGGCTCAGGTCATGATCCCAGGGTCCTGGGATCGAGCCCCTCATTGGGCTCCCTGCTCAGCGGGAAGCCTGCTTCTCCCTCTCCCACTCCCCCTGCTTGTGTTCCCTCTCTCGCTGTGTCTCTCTCTGTCAAATAAATTAATAAAATCTTAAAAAAATAAAAAGAATGATTCTTCTGTTCCTGGAGAAGGGAAAAAGTGGAAAATAAAGAAGAAAATGTCTAGATCCTTGGCTTTTCTGGGGGATTCTTATAAGTTTTAAGAAATATCTACAGAATTCAGGCCAAATCAGAATCGATCAGAGGCAATTATAAACTGTTATGGTGGGAAGGAAAGGAAAAAGGGATTAATCCCCGAGCTTAAAGCTAACATAGTTCTGGTACAGAAAAGATTCTACCCCATTTGATCTGGGACCAAGAACAAAATCCCGCTGGTGTTCTTCATACTTTCCAGGTATCACTAAGGGTCAGTTCAGTTCCTTCGGATTAGAAAACCACCAGTTTGCCAGGCAAAACTGAATGATATACACTCCCCCTATTACCGTCTCTATATTTCAAGAGGTTTTAGAGTCTACATCAAAATCCTAGGTTTACCAAATAAAAGGTCAGAATTTATGCAAACATTAATGGGGCACCTTCCTGTGCCAGGCGTTCTTTAAATAGTAAAAATGAAAAAAAAAACAAACAAACATGCTCTTGATAATGCTGTGTTGTTTTCAGTAACTGCATCATGGATTCTATTTTCACAAATTCATTTCTTTTTATTTTTAAAAAATTTTTTTAAAGATTTTATTTATTCAACAGAGAGAGACACAGCGAGAGAGGGAACACAAGCAGGGGAAGTGGGAGAGGGAGAAGCAGGCTTCCTGCTGAGCAGGGAGCCCGATGGGGGCTCGATTCCAGGAACCTGGGATCATAACCTGAGCCGAAGGCAGACGCTTAATAACAACTGAGCCACCCAGGCACCCCTTCTTTTTATTTTTTAAAAAAACATTTTCTTCTTTCTTTCTTCTTTCTTTCTTTCTTTCTTTCTTTTTTCTTTCTTTCTTTCTTTCTCTTTCTTTCTTTCTTTCTTTCTTTCTTTCTTTCTTTCTTTCTTTCTTTCCTTCCTTCCTTCCTTCCTTTCTCTTTCTTTCTTTCTTTCTTTCTTTCTTTCTTTCTTTCTTTCTTTCTTTCTTTCTTTCCTTTCCTTTCCTTCCTTCCTTTCTTTCTTTCTCTTTCTTTCCTTCTTTCTTTCTTTCTTTCTTTCTTTCTTTCTTTCTTTCTTTCTTTCTTTCTTTCTTTCTTTCTTTCTTTCTTTCTTTCCTTTCCTTTCCTTTCCTTTCCTTTCTTTCTCTCTCTCTCTCTCTTTCTTTCTTTGACAGAGAGAGACACACACACAGCGAGAGAGGGAACACAAGCAGGGGGAGCGGGAGAGGGAGAAGCAGGCTTCCCACTGAGCAGGGAACTGGATGCGGGGCTTGATCCCAGGACCCTGGGATCATGACCTGAGCCGAAGGCAGACGCTTAACGACTGAGCCACCCAGGTACCCCAAAAACATTTTATTTATTTGAGAGAGAGAGAAAGAATGAGTGAGGGGGAGGGCAGAGGGAGAGGGAGAAGCAGACTCCCTGCTGAGCAGGGAGCCTGATTCTGGGCTTGATCCCA
Source organism: Mirounga angustirostris (assembly GCF_029215605.1). Taxonomy (NCBI): domain Eukaryota; kingdom Metazoa; phylum Chordata; class Mammalia; order Carnivora; family Phocidae; genus Mirounga; species Mirounga angustirostris. Next base: position 168,940,746 of record NW_026991712.1, read on the forward strand.
GTACACTGGGATCATGATCTGAGCTGAAGGCAGAAGTTTAACTGACTGAGCCACCCAAGTGCCCCAAATTCATTTCTTTCTAACCAAATAGATCATTCAAACACAAGATATGTAATTAGTAGACAGACTGAAACCAAACACTTGAGCTACGTACCTTTCTAGTGAGCCGACGTTTAATCTCTCGTTTTTCTGCTTGCCGATCAGCTTCATTTTTAGCTACAGTCAATAGTCCAAGACAAAGAATATTACTTCAAAACAGGAATTTGCATATCAAAGTTTTCAGCAGTTACAGGGCAGATATTTCTTATAGGCTCCAAGTCAGAATAAAATACTAACTTTGGGGATGGCTAATTAAGACAATTTTCTTGTTAACTGGTAATAGTTGAATACTTAAAAGCAAGAGTCAGCAACACTATGGTACCAAATCCAGCCAGCTGGCTATGTTTTTACTGCCCATGAGCTAAGAATGGTCTTTACATTTTTAAATGATTATATATTGAATGGCTTGGTAAGTACCTACATAATAGCTTCCTTTTGCTTTTGGCCTGCAAAGCTAAACATTTACTGTGTGCCCCTTAGAAAAACGCTGCAGATTCCTGCTCAAGAGTAACCATCAAGAATGAAGAATGGAGATCACACTAAGTTTCGTGTGATATGTCTATAAAGGTTCCCAAGTTTAAAATTCACTTAGTGACTAAACTGTATGTATCCACACGGTGATGAGAGAATAGGGGATGGACTGGTCAGACTGAGTGTGCCCACAAGTGATTCTATGAAGCCTAATCCTCTCAGTGTGGAGGCTTTTAGGGGCAAATTTCACCCTAGAGTCTGGAAAACGGAATCAAATGTGTATTAGATCACAATGCTATTTTAGGAAGTTAATTATGAACACAGAAAGAAAATGAAATACATGTTGCTGTTTCATGACTTCAGATGTATGAAAGTCTTCAGAGATGGAAAAGGCATCTGGGCCTTGCTTTGGGCCCCAGCCCCCAAAGTCCACTAGGAATAGGAAGGTCCCCTCCAAATGCACAGCCACTACCTTCCCCGAAGACAGAGAAAGTTCAGCAGCATCTACCACATGCTGTGAAATCCTCCCACATGGCCAGGGCAGTCTCATGATACTGTGAGAACATTAGAACAGAATTTTCTGGAGGTTCCCAGGACACTAAGCAATACCACAATGATATCTTGTAAAGGAAGCTCGGGGGAATTCTGTTCCTTCAGGGGAAAGGGTATGAGTGGTCCTTCCTGGGCTGGTACACCCACTCCTTGGCCCTTGTAGAAAATGCTTATCTTCTCTAGCATGTATATTAAAGTCAGAAATATAAAGTCTGAGAAACTCTATACAACTTTATTCCCAGAGCTGGACTCACGTTGTAGTATATTTCGCTGTTCTAGTTCTTCTGGTGTTGGTCTTTGACTCAGCCGTCTAAAAAGGAGATAAATAAGGGTATTGTCCATGTTAAACCTCCCAATCCTGCTTATAAAGATTTGTTTTGGTCTCAGTTTATATTAGCCCCTACATTAGCAAGAAAGCAAGAGGTTTTCAAATTGTTTTGGTATTTCATTTGTTTCTCTGTTTATGAAACAATTCTCATGTTTAAAGTGTTAATACAGATACTACAACATAAAATGGAATTGTACATGAACAGGAGGCCAA